>NC_139555.1:40408230-41852825 GCF_965112155.1 Podarcis liolepis | reverse complement strand
CCCAAAATATGCTCATCAGTTTGACCTAAAGGAGCAGGAATGGCTACTACATGGAGAAGAGTCCTAGGGGATACAGAGCAGTTACAAAGTCTTGCACTGAAGTTAGGGGTTGTGCCAAAGCCTGCACAGCTAACTAGGCATAGGAGAAGATGCTTCTCCGTGGCTCCTTTAAGCCATTCCTGTTGCAGCATGTTTAGGATGCTGATTAGCCCAATTGGCTGCTTTGCCAAGACTTTTTCTAATTTTCCAGATGTGGCATAATATAACTGGAAGCAGCAGCAGCAATGAGGGAGCCAGCATGCCACTGTTTAGTTCACTAATAAAATATTATAAAATGAGTTGCTGTGGTAGTGTGTGCAATGGATAGAGTTTTCAAGGAGAGTTTTCATGCATGTCTAGACTTCATGCAGCAGCTCAAACAAGGGAAGGCAACCAGGCTGAGCATTACTTCTGCAAATAGTTTTATCTCTTCTTTATTACATTAGGCATTTCTCAATATTAAAAAGTCTCGTTCCAGCAAGGTTTTGGATGTGTCATTAGTGACAGGCCATACCAGGATTCAGATAAGAAACATCTCAGAAGACACTGTTTCCCTTTCTCCTGGAAAATTCTTTTGCAGAAAAAAGTCAGATTGACAGGGTCTATACAAGGTACTGGGGTGTGTGGAGTGTTAGGGGAAGTGTAGTACCTCTGGTGGGGACATGTCATGCTCCTTTTGGGGTAGATTGTCCACCTTTGCTCCCCACCCTGCACTCAGCTCTCACCTGTGACTCCTAGAAGCTGTCAGCATGTGACGGTAGACATGCCCCAGGAAACTGCTTGGACCGGTCAGGTAAACCAAGTGAGGGTAGCCTCAGTGAGTTAGGGATTTTCCCTGCATGCAAAGACAGGCTCTGGTGGATTGAGCTGAAAAGACCAATAGTGGGTTCAATTGCCAAGAAGGTGGTTTCTGCACATGCTATAGAGGGAGTTAGGGACAGATGGAGCTCATCAACCTGGGAAGGTAGCCCATCTAGAAGGAAAACTCTGATCCTAAGCCTCCACTGTCTTGTAGGATATATTCAGGAGAAGAAAAGCCCAAGGAGTAAACCCAACACAAATCTGGATTGAGGTCCCTAAGACGGTTGGATGGCACCTTGTATGCTTCCTTCCAGCAACTCCTGGAGCCAAGCTGGTGCCAAACATATTGCTCAGCTTCCTTTGGACCACATCAGTGAGACTGTGAGGGGTGTCCTGTTGTCTGGGCAGCCCAGGACCTCCATACACACCGCCCAGGGAGATCATTTCAGTACTGCTAACACAGTGGCTTGACTTCAACCCCATGAAGTCTTGAGACAGGTGGATGCCAACAACAAAAATACAAGGTACTACTTAGATTGGAGGCAGTGCTATATAATTGGACTGAACCATCCCCACTACATCCTCCCTCAAAGTAGTTGATGAGCATACTTTCCTTCACTGGTTATATTCTATGGTATTTGCCTCAATGGAGTGGCATCATTTAATGAAGTTCTTAATTGCTTGTTATTCAAATGGCTGCTTCATTAGTCAGTGGGCTGATGAGAACATCACTTATAAATTGTATGTACATCAATAGAAAGTGTCACTGTGCTGGGTAACAAATTGGTGCATTTATTAGCAAAAAAAAAAAATAAAAAAAAATTGTTGTGAAACTTTTTGGAATTTTAAAAATTGCAAGATGATCTAACTGGCAAGTAAGACAGTATCAGGTCATCTGGAGATGAGAGGTGAGCTCAGATATTGAGCATAAACGTAGTTCAACCTGTACAACAAGTATAAAATAGATGCTGGGCCTATTAATAGTGATGACACTGAAATTTGTAATTTGAATGGTTCCGGGATTTATTTCCCCACTTCATAAAACAATGAGTTGGGGCCTGGCTGGTTCCTCCTTTTCAAAAGTTACCTAGTAAAGAGGAAACTTAGCTAAACAAAGGAGAGGAACTAAAAGCAGGGAGGACAATTGTAAAAGGTTTCTATAGCACAATACTCATGCTAAAAGCCTGAATGTTGTGAACTATCCTTCTTTCTCAAGGATCCCAGAAAATGCACTCCTGACATGAAAGCCTTAGGAGCTCCATTCCAAAGACAATGAGCATACACAGTCTTTCCCTATAGGAGTTTCATTCTCATAATGCTGCGTAGTGTACCTATGAAATTCAGCCAGAAGTGCAATTATTTTTAAGTGGGTATGCAGGGCTGGTCCTATAATTAGGAAGAGTGAAGTGACTACCTCAGACAGCTGACATTAGTGTCATCTAAAGGGTAGGAAATGGCTGGCTAGTTAATTTATTATTATTGGCTTGTTTCCAATGCAGTGCTAAGCAAGCATCACACCAGTGTAAGGATTCCTGCTTGCACAGACTCACCCCTTCCCCTCATCTGGTATGTGTACCCCCCCCAAAAAAAATCTGTTCCAGAGTCTTGGTGGAAAACCTCAGAACAGATTTAGGGGACACACAGAGGGAGGAGAGGGAGAACTCCCATAGAGCAAGCAGGAATCCTTATGCTGAAAGGATTCTTACTTAGTGCCACACTAGATACAAACTGCTGCATTCTTATGCTCAGGGAGAAACACATGTGGAATTTTATAGCCCGGAAGCCAAAATAATTTGAGCAGATTTGGCATCTTTGCACCTTGACATGTGTGTCTGCACAGAAGGATGTTGTCTGCTGTTCTGACGCAGGATATCTTGGACAAGACCTGTGTATGTGGATTATTTTAGTACTTTCCCCCCACTGCTTGGTAAGGTCTGACTACATTAAAGAAATACAGATTTTTGATGTCACAAAAAACCCCTCCCTCACTTATAAACAGCAAGAGTTGAAAGTGTGTCTAAGTACTTAGTCTTCGAATTATTTAGAGCTGGCTTTTGAGCTCCACCTCGGCTCTTTCGCTCTGTGCGCACAAGAACAGCTTTCATGGGACTTGGGGACTTGGAACCTTAGAGAGGGGTTTCTGAGCTTCAGGTTTGAAGCTGAGAGAGAGGGAGGGAGGGATGGAGGGAGAACCTTGCAGGCATGGGATACTGAACTGCTTCCAGCTAAGAGCTCTCTTTTCCACCCATTTGTTTCCTTCTAGTGTCAAGGAGTTCCTCAATCTTAGCCAAAAAAAGCTAAATCTTAACACTCTATCTCTATTTTCTGAGACTTTGTATGACACACTGCTCCCAACCCACACATACTCCCAACCCTCCCATCTTCCCTTGCCTAGCACAGGGCATCTTAAATTATCCAATCTAGAATGGATGTCTTAGAATTATAATCAAATGCGCCCAGTGGCGTAGCGTGGGTTGTCAGCACCCGGGGCAAGGCAAGTAATTTGCGCCCCCTAACCCGTGGATTTAGGTAGGGGCAGAGAGCTGCGAGTGCGAGCGCACCCCCCCCAGATGTTGCGCCCGGTGCGGCCGCCCCCCCCTGCACCCCCCACACTACGCCACTGTGTGGAGTCACCACTGAGAAGGCCCATTGATACGCGTGTCTGAACAGACACCACAGTGATGCATTTGAGGCGCCACCAAGTTGCATTTGAGGCACCACAAAAGTGAGCCTTACTGGGGGTTTTTGGGTTTTTTGTGGCGTTAGAGCTATGATGGCACATTCAAGATGTACCATAAGTAAGCAACTGTCTTGATGCTGCCATCATTGAGTGAGGACGTGGCTGCCCCAGCATTTTTCCACAGAACCACAGAATTGTAGAATTGGAAAGGACCGTGAGGGTCAGCTAGTTTAAAGCCTTGCAATGCAGGAATATTTTGCCCAATGTGGGGCTCAAACCCACCACCCAACATTGCCCAGCACATCGTCTTTCCACCACCATTCTCCTTACCCAAACCTTTTTTGCATCCAACATAAAACAGGAATTTTAAATGAACTTCAGTATGATTAATTTGGAAATACCGTAAGTCTGAAGGTGAGAGTATGTCATCATCTTCAGGGGCTGAATCAGGGGCTGAATCTAGCCCCTTCCTTATACCACCGCATGCCACATTTTAAGGTTCAGTGTTGAGACATTTTTGTTTCACATTCCACTCTGAGAATTTTCTCCAAATTTTCTCCGCTGGCTTGGCCTCTCTCGCGCTCGGGCCCGGGCGGGCGCTTGAAGCCGCCCTCGTCGTCCTCGGGCTCAGCGCCTTCTGCTGCTGCTGCTGCTGCCGGGCGCCGTGCAAAGTTTGCAAGAGGCGCCGCGCCAGCCTGCTCAGAGCGTGCACGGCTCCTCGGCGTCGCCGCCCGGCCCCGGCGTGGGGGCGCTCTCCGCCGGCCACCCCGTCCGGGGGGCCGGGCACGCCGGGCCCGGGCTTCTCGCCCGCCTCTTGCTCGCCCATCGGCGCCAGGAGGCTACGGCCACCCGCTCCGCCGCCGCCTGCCGGCGCTTGCTGCCTTCTACTCCCCGTTGTTGTCGTTGGCTACCGGCGCGCTCTGAGCCTCTCCGCCCTCCCTCCGTGCTTGCCGGCTGGGCAGGGCAGAGAGGCGGGGAAGGCGAGCGGGCCGGGCTCATGGCCGGGGGCAGGCGGGCATCTTGCTGCGCCCCTCCACCCAAGGCACGGCGCTTTCCCCGCTTCCTCGGGTCGCCGCCCGCGGATCGGCAGAGCCTGGGGAACAGGGGAAGTAAACTCGGCGGAGGGGGTGGATCGCGCGCGCTGAGTTTGGAGGTTTGGAGGGATCTCGGAGGAGGAGGGAGGACGGGGGGAGCTAGGGGGCAGGGTACGACGCGGCTGGGCCCTCTGGACTCGCGCCCCCCCCAGATGTTGCGCCCGGTGCGGCCGGCACCCCTGGCACCCCCCACGCTACGCCACTGAATGCGCCTGCAATTTTATGTATGCCTGTGCTGCCACACATAATTTAGTCACAACACCACACTGTAGGATTTATTTGTTCTTATTCTTTAGTTTCAATAAATTAAGGTTTCCTTTTCCAGTTTTGGGGTGTGGGTGTGTCTGTATCTTCCTTGGTCACATCTCACTCGGCCACACTTAGAAAAGTTCCCATCACATTTTCAGCTAAGGTCCTGTCTTGCTCTTGGAGATGGATGTCTGAGGGATCCAATAAGCAGTGAATGCATACACTGTTCCATCAGAGATTTGTAGAACTAGATACAACTGGGGTGGGGGATGAGGTCTGACTACCTGTGCTGGAATTACATCAGGACTGCAACTGTGCTCTTAAATGCAGTCAAAGATTCAGTGGGTAGTTTGGGGCTGGTCAATTCCCCATCTGCGAAAAGGTAAATTAAAGTGACATGGGTATTGTTGTGAGGATAAACAAACCAACAAACAAAAAGTTATAAAGATTCTGCATGTTGAAAATGGTATACACAGTGGTGATAACAACAAAAGTAATAATACCTTTCTTCCAGGCCCTTTCTCACAAATCTAAATGTAAACTAGTCATTTCCCAAGTGCATAAAAGAGCCATTTTAATAGCTTTAAAAGGATGTGGAGGTTTAAACCATGAAGCTATTTCTGTTTCAGTAACTGCTGAGCAGAGCAAGCTGAGTTCCAAAGAGATTTTCAAGATTATAGGGCATTTAATCAGTAGTAACCTTTCCTGCCTTGTAAATTGGTTCGTTTGATTTCACTCATCTATTGGAATTACTTTTATGTAAATATATATTTTTCTCTGCTTCCTTTCATCCTTACTCCTTTGTTTAAGAACAAAAGTCACAATTAAAAGAATGATAAAGACACAATCAGATTCTGGTTTCCCTTTATAAAGGAGAGCATTATTATCTCTCCGAGTGAATCAAGGGAATTTAACAGCAGGATTTCCAAAGATGAATTAAACATTTCTCAAGCAGCTCATGCACTGGAACTCTGATTGCATCACTAGCATTTCCTAACCCAGCTCAGGTAAGGGAAGAAGGGGGAAGCCAAGAAAGTGCCAATTGATAAGGAACGGGATGATCTGTAAGGTCAAAGGCCTTTATCCTAGGAAGGTGCAGTCTGGAGCAGCCACAAGATGTTCCCTCACAGGAGACAGAGCAGACAAATAAAGGCTAAGAACATAAGAAGAGCTTGCTGGCCTGTCTAGTTTTGTTATCATTCTGATCTAATTGTTTGGATAAAATTAGGCTGCAAATTGGGAAAAGCCTGTGGGGGGGGGGGAACCTGCAACTCTACAAAGATTTCCTGCTTGGCAGGGGGTTGGACTCGATGGCCCTTGTGGTCTCTTCCAACTCTATGATTCTATGATCTCACAATCCAAATGATTTCCCCCAGTTGTTAGAAAGGAAACAAACAGGGACACGCTCCACAATGGAGTATGAATAAGGAGCTCCCAGCAGAAGCTTCACTAGCCAGGCTGGTGGCATGCTGTCCCCCTAACAGGCTCCAGGATGAATTTGACCTATCTGTAATCCAGTAATATATTCTAATAATTGGAATTCTGACTTCTAATTATTAATCACATGTGGTAGCAGGTTCACAGCTATTAATAATTATGGCGCTCTGTATTTTACAGTGGTACCTCTAGTTACGAACTTAATTCATTCCGGAGGTCTGTTCTTAACCTGAAACTGTTCTTAACTAGAGGTGTGCTTTTGCTAATGGGGCCTCTTGCTGCCGCTGCGCCACCAGCACACGATTTCCGTTCTCATCCTGGGGCAAAGTTATCAACTCGAGGTAACTCTTCCAGGTTAGCAGAGGAGTTTGTAACCTTGAAGCATTTGTAACCTGAGGCGTTTGTAACTCGAGGTACCACTGTATTATGTATTATAAAGGTAAAGGTAAAGATACCCCTGACCATTAGGCCTAGTCGTGACCGACTCTGGGGTTGCGCGCTCATCTCGCTCTATAGGCTGAGGGAGCCGGCGTTTGTCCGCAGACAACTTCTGGGTCATGTGGCCAGCATGACTAAGCCACTTCTGGCGAACCAGAGCAGCACACGGAAACACCGTTTACCTTCCCACCGGAGCGGTACCTATTTATCTACTTGCACTTTGACGTGCTTTCAAACTGCTAGGTTGGCAGGAGCAGGGACCGAGCAACGGGAGCTCACCCCGTCGCGGGGATTCGAACCGTCGACCTTCAGATTGGCAAGTCCTAGGCTCTGTGGTTTAACCCACAGTGCCACCCGCGTCCCTCATTATGTATTATACTCAGTGCTATTTTTCTAGAAAAAGAGGTGCCATGAACACCTCCCTCGTTCTCTTAGAATGGCAATGGTGCCCACCTGAAAGATGCCAGAACTGAGTTCCAGCTGAAAAAAGCCCCAATTATACTTATTTGCCTACCTGTATTGTTTATTCTCTCTCTCTCTCTCTCTCTCTCTCTCTCTCTCTCTCTCTCTCTCTCTCTCTCTCACACACACACACACACACACACACACACTTTGAGCATAATATAGCATATTTTCATATTTGGCATCTTCTTTTGCCTATTTACAGGCTTACAGAACAACAGAGGTACCATCAACCAACATCCAGAAATTTGGTCATGATAGTGAGGGGCTTGCATTATTAATTGTTATAGGGGGCACAGTTTTTTGTTTTTATATGTTGCATGAAATACTGTATGAGCGGTTAATGTTTTATTTATTTTTTCTTCCCCACCCCAGGAATAACATATATATGCATATATTTTTAAATATAAGCACCTTGGAGGCCTTTTAGAGAACAAATGTCTAGTATGTTTAATAATAACAATGATTATGTTTTTTAAAAAGGGCAGAGCAGCAATCCCTTTACTTTCTCCCTATAAATGAATGGCTGTCATTCACTGTAAAGGGAAATGATGTACCTGGGGATCCCATGGTGGAGAGTCCGAAGTATATTTGTATTCTAAGCAAACAGAGATATCGTGCAAAGATCCCTAACATACATGCCCACTCCCCATTCATCCTATACATCATGATTAAGGACATTTCATTAGTATCTATTTAAACGTGTACTTCAGCACCATCCACACATTTTATTTCCATTTATCTCCACCACCACCAATATTGATATCCCACCTTCCCTCTTCCTTGTAAACATTTTAAAGCAGCTTTATACATTTCTGAACCCTTTCCCAATAAGTATGTTGTTCGGCTGCATGAGAGCCAAGGGCCCTGTAGCTATTAGAGCATGTCCACAATGCATGTTAATTACACAAGTCCCTAATTCTATGGGCTGCACATATATTGAACCTATATCGCTATTACCATAATGCCCAGCTGACAATAAATGATGTTGTGGGCTGCTTTGGACCAAAGAGGGGCGATTTTCTTTTCTTTCTTTCGGCAAAAATTCTGTGAAATACCAATTCACCTTTGTTTAGAAAAGAGAGGTTTGCACTGTGTCAAAAATTCAGCCCTCAACAGTCAGTATAATGAGATGTTTTAAAAAGGAAAAAGGAAAAATAAGCAATCACTGGGTGGTTTTGCTATGTAGTTGTTTGATTCCCCCTCGCCTTTGTCTTTGCCTTGATTTGAACAATTGCACAAATGAAGAAACAGTACGCTGTGTGAGGATTTGCACACACACTCACATACACACAGGGCCAGAGAGAGGGAGAGATAGCACAATTACTGGAGATTAAAGGATGGTGGGTGGTGGGGAAATAGAACCCATCATGCAACTGGAGTTCTAAAACAGAAAACCTCATTTGTGCCAGCCTGAAAGCAGAATCAAACTAAATGCTGTGAACTGAAGTCTGGTTGAAACTTCACATGCAGCCTCGTTAAAGTTATAAGTTTAATATAGATAAAAGGCTTTGTTTGAATGCATTGTATTTGGGATGCTGTAGAGGGGGAAGGTTTGCCTTGGGTTGGAGGTTCCACTATGGCAAAAGCAGCAGAGAAGGGTGGTACTTTCCCATTTCAATGAGCTAAACCACCTGACGACTCATCAGGAGAAAACAGAAACTGCAAAGCTCTCACAGCTGGAAGCTGAAACATGAGAAGCCTATGTGTTTGGTTTTTTTGTTGTTGGAGATGGTGAGTACTAGTAGTAGCAGCAGCAGGATGATGATGATGAACAAGATCAGGGGTCAGCAAACATTTTCAGCAGGGGGCCGGTCCACTGTCCCTCAGACTTTGTGGCGGGTGGTGGACTATATTTTGGAAAAAAAATATGAACGAATTCCTATGCCCCACAAATAACCCAGAGATGCATTTTTAAATAAAAACACACATTCTACTCATGTAAAAACACCAGGCAGGCCCCCACAAAAAAACCCAGAGATGCATTTTAAATAAAAGGACACATTTGGATCCGGCCTCCGGGCCTACTCATGAACAAGATGATGAACAAACTTGGGACCAGAGAGAGGAACTGCATAGATGACTGAACCCATTGCTTGTCTGCAATGTGTTGCTTTGTTATTTTGAAAGGTTTATCATATTCTAACTAGTTTTTAAGACTATTCTGCAGTAATAAGCTTTGAAACTTAATATTGTGGTGGGGAGAATTAATCCCTACACAAGATCCAGATCAGAGATTCAACTGAACAATTCTAACCCCCTTATGTGCTGCAACCAGTTGTGTCCCTCGGCTGATAGATGGCTCTTTGATCCAGCAGAGACTTCTGTGAATGGAAGGGTGTGTGTGTGATTTTCATATATTTCCTCTTTCTTTTGCAGTCTCTCATGTGTGCCTACCACACTGTTCTAAAGGAGCAGATGTGGGTGCGAACAAAGGGGTCTTCAGAAGGAAAGAGAAATTCAGGGAGAAATTAGCTCCTCCATTGCCTGTTAGTGACAATGCCTGGTGGATCAAAGAGCCTTCAATCAGCAGAGGAACCTAGTTGAGTACAACCCCATGTGCAAGGCTACAATCTTATGCTGGAAATTTATACACCGTGTATGGCTGGAATATGTGAAGAGGACTCTTCTCTCCACTCCCCTCTCCTACCCCCTCTTCCTTCAAATTTCTATCTTCCCTTTCCTCCTAAAGGAGCCCAAGACAGCTTGAAGAAGCCCAAGACCTATGCCTGCTACCCACTGTGGGTGAAACTTGCATGCTGGGACTGCGCACAGCAGGTCACTTAACCATACATTATAACAAATGGAAGTAGTCGAAATAAAAAAATAAATAAATAGTCCAGTAGCACCTTAGAGACCAACTAAGTTTGTTCTGGGTATAAGCTTTCGTGTGCATGCACACTTCTTCAGAAGTAGGTTACTTTAAAGCCTGTTCAGCAGATACTAAATGCTCAGAACGACTTAAATTGTACAAACAAAAGCTGTAGAGCTATGGTGGCCATATGAGCCGGGAGATGCCTGCTATCGAAAGTACAGTATGTTCCTATCAGACACAGTATTATCTCCTGCAATAATAGCCCGAGGTCAGGGCAGTGGCCCATAGCTCTGTTACTCAGCACAGTCTCCCCTATGGGAATGTGGTGGCACTCAAGATATGTGTTAATTCCCCATATATATATATATATATATCACTCAAGAAATATCACTCAAGAAATCACTCAAGATATCCCTCAAGTAATTAAGGAACAAAAGAAGAAAAGGCACACTAACCTGGGAACTTCCTCTCTGCCCAGAACGTTGGAGGCTATACACCACACCCCCTCAACAGTATTTATAGGAACTCAAACACTGAGATCCTGCTCTGTTCCAGTAACAAGAAGCCGAAAGCACCAGCCTGAAGATGACGAGTGAGACCTCGTCGAAACGTCGCCTAGACACCCCAACTCTTACACGGGAAGACACCCGAAGACACCAAAACCTGCATATATATATATATATATATATATATATATATATATAGTCCTGCTCCCCCCCCGTCATTCATAGACACACTAATGCTACCAGCGCCTAGGCTTGGTTAGCATATTGGAACCCTCCCAATTATGCAAAGCTTCATGCCAGTTCTCTCAGTGTCAAAGCTGCGGCTTTACAGCTCACTGAGATAACATGATTTCACTCCGTTTTCATACTGTGGGCGAGATGGATACATTCAAAGACACGCCATCTCCCCCAGGAGGAATCCCCACCCCCCCTGACATTGCTTGCTCTTCTGGAAATGCTCAAATGCTTTTCTCATGAGAGCAGATCCTGCCGCCTAGAGCAGGCTACTCTGCGCTGTGCTCTATAATGTACCTATGAGCCCATGGAATATATGCAGGGAAACCTAAAGAGATTTTGAGCATGAAAGAGAAAAAAGTCCTTAGTCTCTGCTGTGCCTGGTGCAGATGGGTACATAACAGGAGGTGCCTTACTTGCAACCAGGCTTTGGCTGATAGTGACATTTCACTGATTGGTTACCTTAATATACTCACCAAGAAATGCAGGAACCAAAGGCAGTCTGTTGAATTCTGCCCTTTCTTTCTTTAAAAAAATCTAACCTGCCTTTCAGGCCACATTGCTCTCACAAGGTGGCTTGCAAAATGTTAAAACATATAATGTAATAACAACAATGAAATACCCCATCAATCGTACTAATTTATAAGCAGCAATAAAAAGCACAGCACATTATGATTAGCCAAACAGAGAATAGAATACAAATGCTATTAAATACCTCTTGAACACTAGCAATGATTGGTCTTGCCTATTTTCCCTAGAAAGGGTCTTCTGAAAGTGTTTGTAGGGGAGCAGGGCGGACTACGGAAAAGCTTTTGTTGAAACACATGCTGCTGAATCCATTAAGTTGAAGGGCACTGGCAATCTCCATTTCTGGTATTTCTAGGCATGAATGGATCCTTCAGATTAGCACACGGACCTGAAAGGTGAAGCCTCTGCCACTGTTTCCAAGCTCCCCATCCCACCCCAGCCACTTTGCAAGCTTTGGGAAAGAAGCAGGGACCAGCTATGATAAAACATGAACAACAGATATGGGGAGGGTTGGTGCTGGACATTATAAGAGGACTGGGCTCAGCTCATAAGGGTTTCCTGTTGTTGTTTAAATGAGGGGTTTCATTTTTGAACCCCATTTCAAATTTCAGCAGCTTTGACCTTCCCAGAGGAAAGTAGAAGTGCAGAAATGATATAAAAGTCCAATAAATAAAAGATTCCCCTATTTTTAAGGCATTTATATACTGCCCTTTGTAAACATTTATCTCAGGCGGTTTACAATGCAATTAAAATCCAAAACAGCAGCAATAAAATATGAATACAGCAATTAGAAATCAATAAAACAACAGAGTGGAAAACTGAACTTCAGGTGATACTTGAAGTATAAACACACTAAAATGCCTGAGGGGGAAAAAACCCTTAACCTGAAATAATAATAGTAACAACAACAACAACAACAACAACAACAACAACAACAACAACAACAACACAGAAATGGGTGCAAGGCAACCTTCTTGAGGAGGGTGTTACTCGGTTGGTTGAAAGCCTCGCATTTGTGGCCATCTGCCTCATCTTTGATGACAGGTCTTTCTAAGAAGGGCCTCAAATGAAGATCTTAAGTGTTCAAGCAGTTGGGATATGGCAGGAGGTAATAATAAATATTACAATCAGGATTTGAGCCCTTTCCTCTAAGAAACACTTTTGGAAACATCCACTGAGTCCCATCCACTAGTGTTTCCAATGCTCTGATTTCTACGAAGCACCTCTGATCACCACTGCTTCCTGTTGCTGACAATTGTTTCAGCTCCTTACTTAACACGATCTCATCTAAAGAGTAACCAGATTTCGAATACGCCATCATATCCCACTCTCTAAATCTCCAATGAAAGAAAGAGCTGAGAAATTTGCCCATCTTGCTCACAGATTTGTTTTAGGGTATAAGCGGCGTAACGTCTTGTCACTTATATAGACAAAACAATTTTTTTGATGGAGTGATTGGCAGTCTTCAAAAAGCCAGCTAATCAATATCTGCAGCTGCAGAGTGCTTCAAAGAAATATAGCAAAAACTGCCTTTTACTTTTTATGAATCTTTTGTGACCTGGTCTGAAAAATGTTCTCTACCAGTTATTATGAAATATGTATGAACAGCAGCAAATCTTCATCTAACAAATGTTGTCTCTGCGTTGGAGAAGAAGAACATGAGGCTGGGAATGACGGATCTCCTTGTAAACCACTATAAAGTGGAACATTATCTCCACAATGGAAGGTAGTTGTGGGGTGTTGGGGAGAGAGACTAAATAATCAGAGAACATCTGAGTGACCTCACAGGAAATGGGAGCAAGCTAGAATGCCTCAGCCTGTCCCAGTTAGTTGCAAGCACACATTTTAATGAGTTTTGCATAATGTTGTGATGATTGACTGTTCAGCTCATTGGGATGCCAGCTATTTCCAATTACCTGCCAATTCAGAAACCAGACAATATGACACGTGAGCTCAAATGCCTGTGTGCTTAAGTAGAGAATTATACATTTAGATTGATGCATTCAATCTGGTTATGAAAATTGCAGCCAGCAACTCACAAAGATATGTGAAGAGCCATCTACAGGAACTGGGTTTCTTTTTTAACAATACGCTAGGGTAGTTGCTCCGTAGAATAAATCTCTCAGCCTAAAGTACCAAAGGAACCGAGAGTCCTGGCCCTACCTCTGACCTTGGTAAAAGGATTCAAAAAACAACAACGAAAGTGCAGCTACAACTTTGTGTGAATTCTCAGCCAGCGTGTCTAGGATAAGTGAAGGTAACTTCAGAGCAATTCTTTGTGACATGAACTAGCCTGAGACATTGGTACAGGTGGTCAGGGATGAGCTACACCAGGTGCAGAGAAACTATGGCCCTCCAGATGTTGCAGAACTACATTCCCCACCACCCCTGGCAATCGACTATGCTTGCTGCTGCTGCTGGGAGTTGCAGTTTGACAACACCTGGAAGACCACACCTGGGCGACATTGTAAAAGATCAGGAGGCGCTATAAACTGCAAAAAAGCAAGTTATGGCTGCACAGGCATCAATCCAGTAGCTCTAAAAGTCCCAGGGACACTTCAAGTCCTCTAAGCTGAGTAGCAGAACCCTTTTTGCCAGTCAGGTGACAACAGGGAATCGGTCACCTCCTGCTTCTTTCTATCTAAACCTCAGCACCTGAAGCTATTTTTTAAGTTTGAACTACTTTTGGGTTGATAACTCTTGCTTTTCTTTCTTTCTTTTTTTAAAATGCTTGTGCATAGGTGGGTTTGGTGGTACAAAAACCCAAAGGTCCCCATGACGGAGGCCTTAACAGGTCCATAGTAGAGCCTGGTATAGAGGTCAGTTGTTTCTGTCAGGTTTGGAGGGTGAAGCCCAGCAGTTTCTTCTGGATCCTGAGGTAGAGCCCAGTGCAAAGCTGCCTCCTCATTTAAGCGGGCTGAGGGAAGAGACAACATAGTCTTGCTACTTGCTTTTCTGGTGAGAAATCAAGAAAACTAGTATCTTTCTGCTTGGTTAGCAAGCAACAGACCACACGTGAAAGTCATCTGGCTGCTCTTTGATTGCTTTTAGATTCTACCATTGATGCTCCTTGTAATACTTGTGAAAAACTTGCTTTCACTGAGTGCTCATTGCTGGTCTACCACAGCCCTACCTTCCTGAAATGACAACTCTGAGTGCCTGGGAGCCAGATTTCATTATGTACCTGCCACTTTTAGGAAAATAAACACACTGTGAACTAAGCATGCTAAAGCCTGGGGCTCAGCATTTCTAAAGATTCCTTCTCCCTGTTTAGCTCCTTCCTTGATGAAGAAAGTTGTGCCTCAAGATACATTGGGCACTGACAGTATTTAAAATTATGACGCCGCCCCACTTTAAAAGTATTTTTGCAATACGTCGTACTTTGGACATAACGTTGGAGAAGACTGTATTTTGCACATAACGCTGGAGAAGGCTAACAGTGTGCATCTATTGGTTTTGCCTTTTGATTCCTCCCCACCCTGCTTGCTGCTGCCTTTTAGCTCCTGTGGATTAATGGAGGACAGGCCTGAAGAGAGTGGAGGCCTCCACGGTATGCACAGCAACCAGATCTTTATACAATAGAACTCTCCACTGACACAGGTAATTAATGCCAATCAAATTGATAGGCAGTGTCAAGCAACCCAGGCAATTAACCTTCTGGACTGGGAGCACCTAATAGTCAGCTTTCAGAACTGAAAGTTCATATGGGTGAGAGATCAGGGACTCTCCTGTGCAATGTGAACAACAAATGAGCATATTTGCACATTCCAGCCCAGAAAACAAGCCCACTGTATTATTATTGTTATTGTTATTATTATTATACTGGCTCCTTTGGAAACTTTCAAATTGGGCAAAACCAGGTCCCCATTTCCTTCCCCTTATTCTGGAATAATGAAGACAAGCGCCTCCGATTCTCAGTTAGTATTTTTTGTGGCTATTCCTATATCAAACAGTAAATAACAAATAAATGAAATAAAATGTCACAGCCACACCAGATGCTGTACAATAGTTCAATGAAAAACAAACCAACTCTGCCTGCAGGCTTGCAACCTAAAGAAATGCAAGTTGTTGTCGTTGTTTTTAGGAAAGGGGGAATGGGGAACAAGGAAAGAGGAGGAGAGGCAGTTTGGGAGTCAGTCAGTGGCTTGGGAGGAGAGAGACATTTCCAGGCACAGTTTAAACTTTTGCAAAGAAGAAGAAGAAGAAGAAGAGTTTGGATTTGATATCCCGCCTTTCACTCCCCTTCAGGAGTCTCAAAGCGGCTAACATTCTCCTTTCCCTTCCTCCCCCACAACAAACACTCTGTGAGGTGAGTGGGGCTGAGAGACTTCAGAGAAGTGTGACTGGCCCAAGGTCACCCAGCAGCTGCATGTGGAGGAGCGGAGACACGAACCCGGTTTCCCAGATTACGTGACTACCACTCTTAACCACTACACCACACTGGCGAGGGAGAGGGGCATCTGCTTCTTGGGAGCAGATAGTTGCTTTCCAAAAAAGGAAACGGGAATGAATGGAGTCCATCATGAAGGAAATACAGTACATGACCAAAGCATGATACTGAAGATGGAGTGGGAATAGGGTGCCAAACAGGCAGAAGAGAAAAGAGAAGATGAAGTTGAGGAAGAGGCAAACCAGAAAGAAGCAGATGATGGCAATCAAACTGGAGAAGAATGGGAGAGAATAAACCTACAATTTTTTTGTTGATCATTCTGCGCTAAAGGCTTTGCTTCAATGATTCATTGTCCTTTTTACAAGACAGGGGGCTTTATTTCTCCTTAGATATGTCATACCTTGGGGATACGCTGTCAGCTGCTGGAGTCTGCCCTGCACAAAGGTAGCAATGCAGAGACCACAGCAGTACACGGCTCCTGGCTTGCACGCAGCTGCCATTGTTTGATGGTGGCATTGCCAGAGGCACAGACATAGTGTTTACATTTAAAATATACTAACTTTGCCTGCACAAACTAATGATCCTCTTCTCTCTACCAAGTACCTTCTACAAGATCAGCTACTCTGACCACTGCAAAAAATAAAATAAAAGTGCTTTACTGGAGACCTAACTTCCTACCATGCCACGTACCATGTGAACTCAATGTAAATGTTACACTTCTCATTGAGGAGGATAGTATGCCAAACTATCATGGAACGCCTGAGATGGAAAGCAGGAGAAACAAAGTTCAACATGCCTCTATGATAATATGATTTGATACCTTCTGCAAACAAGCTGAGGTGTCACATCAGAACTTCACATATCACTGAGGGAGGGAGTCAAGGAATGAGCTGGGGTCTGTCACCGACCAATCTACAGTTATTTAGTACATTTGCCATAGACTCTGGGAAGCCTCTGCAACATTTAGCATGGTTTGGAAATCAACAGAAAATTGACTGTTGGCAGTGAGGACAGAAGAGTGTCTGACAGTTCGTTTTTACTACTCTCCCAGGGTATGGATAAAGTTGGCTGTGCAGTATGACTCCACTCTGCATGCATTGAAGACTGGGGGTTCAAGAGGACTTGGGGACAGCTCATACAGCCAGCTTGTTGTTGTTGTTGTTGTTTAGTCATTTAGTTGTGTCCGACTCTTCGTGACCCCATGGACCAGAACATGCCAGGCACTCCTGTCTTCCACTGCTTCCCACAGTTTGGTCAAACTCATGCTGGTAGCTTCGAGAACACTGTCCAACCATCTCGTCCTCTGTCGTCCCTTTCTCCTTGTGCCCTCAATCTTTACCAACACCAGGGTCTTTCATCTGCTTATTTTCTGCCTCAATTGCACCATGTTCTTGAAATGAGTTGAGTGAATTATTTTAATCATTCATCATTATTTCACATGCCATTGCAAGCATTTCGAATAAAGGTTAGCAGCAGCATGTAAATCAGATTTTTCTTTTTCTTATGACATTAGATTTGGGTTGCTCATGGGCTGTTGGTTAGATACGGTGCTGCCACCATAGGGGCTGCATAAGGAAGATAGCTATACTGGTGCTACGTAGTGAAGCAAGCAAGGAAGCATCCAAACTATTCAAGCATATATCTTTAAATGTCTGATGTAATTGCAATAACCTCCAGTCTGAAGATTTCTCACAAAGCTTGCCATTTTGTTTAAATCAAATATGTACCCAATGCAACATCTAGCTCAAACTCTGAAGAACTCTGTCATTTCACATTTTCATCTGCTGTATCTGAAGAGCTCATACACAATGTATTTGACTTAGACTCATAATCCAAAATTGGAATTGTAATGTGTAAAACAAGGATAACATCCCAAACAGATAAAAATCACAGGTAACTCTAATCTTCTAATTAATTCCAAACAGGACACTCTAACAGCGCCGTAGAATTTGCTCAGGCTTTGGGAAGAGTATATTGCTCAACTGTAGATCACTCATTGGTGATGCCATCTGTATATCTTCTTTATGATACAGACTTAGGTCCTGTTGTACCAAAGTGGAGGCAATTAATGAGCCAGTGGTGTCACATTTTACATGTAGTCACAGTGACACACTGCTCTAGGATTGCCCTCTGCCAAGTCTGTTGTGTCTTCTATCACTATACTGAATCTCCAGTGCTAGAGTTACCCCAGTGGCTTCAAAATCACAACTTATTTTCAGATAATGGCCAATTTGTCCTTTCGATAGGTTTGTCCTTGCTTGGAGCTCAGCTAGGTCCTGGGTCCTGCTGGAGAAGGGAGGGTAATAAATATAATAAAAACAATACTAAATAGGACTGGGCATTGCATGCTTTCATCCTTTGCTTTGATGGCTAAAAGGGACTCCACATTTAAGAGGGCCTACATTGGTCTAGAACAGCACAGGCAGGAGTGACAGGAGATGCGTCCTCCTCCAATAAGGTGTCTGACCTTGGAAAGGCACTATCAACTTTGAAGCAGGACCCATAAACCATGATAGTTTCATGTGTGTCATTCTGTTCCCCTGGTGTTCCGAGCTTTCTATTAATAGATGGCTCTCATAAATCTCACTTGTTACACCAGAAAGTTACAAGACAAAAGTGATCTTCTAGCTGTCTCCAGGGAGTCTCTGTTGTTGGGGGGCAGGGGGATGCATGCTGAAAGACAGACAGGGAATAAACACCTTAATACAGCAATAACTCTGTAGTATAAACTGACTGCAGCAAAAAAGGGAAAGAAAAAGCTTTTGCTCCATTTCTTCTTCAGCACTATGATAAGCTGCACCATCCCTGCGTTTCAAATATATCTCGCTGGATACATGGGCATCAGAACCCATGGCCACAGAGTAAATAGTCACATGACTCATTCTTCATGCTGGCTTTATGGTTCTTGCATGACACCCATCGCCTGCTGTATGTTCTACTACTGCTTTGGAAATATGTGGGGAATTTTTAAAAGCAGTCTATATGTGGACCTAAGAGTTCACTATGTAGGTACCTTTGCAGATGATCTGAGAACATTCTCCCTTGAACCTGGGACTTAACATGGGGTTTGCATAGGGCTCCAGTCTCAAACTAATAAATATATTGGGATGAGCAAGAATCATCGTTAGGCGAAACAGTATCTCTGGCAACCTGATCAATCTACACAGCTTGGAGAGAGAGCATGGAGGAAATGGGAATCAAGAAGGGACATAAACCATGTGCTGAGCACTCCAATAACTATGTGAAAATCGAATCATCAATATGGAAAAAATACATTGAGATTTATGTCTCCTTCACCTGCCCACAAAATCTTGAATAAATATTTCTGCCAGATGCAGCACTTGGGTCCTCAAATCAAAGTAAAAACAACTTTGGAATTTTCTTTCTTTTAAAAACTATATCATGTTGTAGAAACATAAGGCGCTTGCCATTACAAAAATGTGCTAGACACCATGTTTAGATTATTTTATCTACCATGTAATATGATTTTATTATATTTCTGGGCCAACCCATAACCAGGGTTCTAGATGTTAGCTTTTATGTATTATATTTCAGGTGCATTGGCTTCTCTATTAATTCCAGCAGGGCCAATTGATTAATTGTTTTAATTTTAAATTGGAGAGGTAATAGCTGACTTCAGCCTCCCTCATGCCCTTTTATTCTAACTTAGTCACCCAGCAGGGATAACTCATGCTTTCTATTTATTGAACTAATTACTTTGGCAGTCCTATAAGAAGAGCACATACCCACCAGGTCCTCTCTGCCAAGAGCAGAGCTTCTGCCATCACTTTTTTCTTCTTCCCAAGATTGCTAGGGGAAGTCTCCAGAAGCAACTGCAAGCTTTAGTGTTGCTTGTCTAGGTGGCGCCAGTGACATCACCTAGACAAGCAACACTAAAGCTGTGTGAATCCATTAAACTACAGGTTTGTTAGCGATGCCTTGGGCTAACAATAACCCATAGTCATGCTTGCATTTCAGTCCTCCCCTGAATCACAGAACCAGGCAAACGTGGTGCATGCCACGAGTGATTCTCAATAGTACTACAATGTAGGCATTCTTGACTTACTTCTGCTTGTGTTGCATGTGCTAGTGTTAATTTACTCACACACCCCTCTCTTTACTCCACCAAGGCAAGCAAGACACATTGTTAAAGTTTAGAGACACTCTAGCCAGGCAAATACACTCAAGGAGGTTGCAAAGAAGACTTGGGGAAGGCGTGTGGCTTAGGGAGAGTCCTGAGGACCAGATAGAGAGGGCTGGAGGATGGCATTTGGCCCCTGGGCCTGAGCTTCCCCATCCCTGTTCTACTGAAAGCAATCGTGTCCGCATCGTAGTCCCGGTGGTGATTTAACTGATTAATCATACTACGTGTCTTCTTGCTTTTGTCCTTGTGTTTCATATAAGCTGCCTATCATTAGACAACTTTGTTGGACAACTCTAAGCCAATGTTTATGCCTGGTGATGTCCTGCATGGCTTTTTGACTTTGATCACTCTGAATCAAAGCATCTTCCCTCTAGAAAATGAGCGTTATTATTTTTAAGTTGAAATAGCCAGTGCTTATTGAGATACAGGAGCAAAAAAAGTCTTAATAAGGAGACTCAAGAACAGAAACCAGTGGAGGTAATTTGATGGTTCACAGTGGATGAAGTGTATTGGCTTGCTCTGTGCTGGTGCACTGGCAGGCTGCAAATACATGGTAACAAAGATGTCTCAAGCATTGTGTGAGAGGCACCAAAATGTCTCATTTTCAGACTTTCCAGCACAGCACCTTGGAACATATCTGTTATAGAATCATCCTAACCATCTTGCTAACCTATGAGTCAATCAGTTGGATCTAATATGTTGAGTGTGTGTGTGTGTGGGGGGGGGGTTACCTTAGGACAGGGGAGAAATTTGCTTTGGTTTGCATTTTAATGAGAAACTATCTAATTCTCATTTTTCAAAGCAATACAATATGAAAACCGAAACACAAGTGTTCTTTAAAATTCTCACTTTTCTGAATTTTTCAGTGTACTTCTCCAAACAATGTGAGCAGAATTCAACTAACTAGTCTTGCTAGTTGAAGCCCTTGCAAAGGAGTTCTGCTAATGCAATGGTATTTCCCCTCTCCCCATGCCCACTCAAATTGGCTTGCAGGGGAGGGTGGGGTGGGAAAATGCCCAGAACAGCATGTGAGGGGAGGAGAGGGAAGGTTGTTCCATCAGGCAAGCAAAAATGCTTGCGGTGACAGTACGATCTCCTTAGCACTGCATTGAATTCATCCCTTTGTGTACATGCACACACCCTATATAGCATATTTTATTGGAGAGTTTATAAAACATTAGTGCAGATAACAAACAACAATTGCTCTCAGAAATGTGTATGTTAGTAAAAACAGCATATAGAAGTGCATATATTAGAAGAAATTTGCACTAAGTTGCTGACAGATTATCATGAGGATTTTTAAAAACAGCAATGCAAACTACTGTAGAAATGTAGGGAAGTGGATTTAGACTGGAGAAATGAAAAATAGAGAAATGAAACTGAAAGATTCACCCCTAGTGTTTCCATGTGTTTGATGATGTAGTATATTCTCATGGTGTGTTGTGTGTATGTGTGTTTAGTCTTTTGCCCTTCATTTCCCCCCTTTTCTAGTATAGACAAAGCAAATGAGGTATATACAGAACAGGATATTGTTAGGGTGATGAAAATCTCAGGATGCCTGATTTTAACCTGATTTCTTGTTCATTTGGCCATCCTCTTGGCAGGCTGCTGAGGAGAAAGATAAGATGGATTGGAGAGATAGGCTAATGGATCGTTTTCTGTGTTTCTTGACTTCCTCTCATTAATCAACTTCTCTAGCAAGTTCATTTGTGTACAGTACAACTCAAAGCAAAACAAAGTAAGCAGAGTGATTTGTGCCATTATGAATTCTTAATTCAAACAGGACAACAGATAACATCTCTCTGAGTGTTGCTGTTCAGCTTCTGCAGTGGCCAATTAATTATTTTGTATTTAATCTCAGGTGGTGCTGTTTCAGAGTCATAGCGATGAATCTTCTGTGCCCATGGCAGGAAGAAGGAAGTTGATCTGCATGCCTAACTTGCTTGGATGCCTTGACTTACACATAACAAGCATCTCCAACTAGCAGCAGATGAAAGCTTCAAAGCTAGTGAATAGAGTACGTACTAGTAGAAGAAAGCTCAGCAATGTCTATATTATACACGCTATAAGGAAATCACCTGGTGCAGGGCACAGCTTTCAAAATCTTGAAGCTTGGGTGGCTCCAGGTCCTTCCCCTTCATTTGAGCCTGTACCACATTTGCATTTGAGTGTTTATGTGCATGAAGGAGTATATGGAGTAGATATTGGCTCTTTTATCTACAGATAGGATGGGGATGTTGTGGTACATAACATGTCACTGGATTGCAACTGAGATCACCTTATTGGCCATGCTGGTTAGGACTGACTGGATATGGTGTCCAACAATATCTGGAGGACCACAGGTTCTCATTTCAAAGAGAGCCCAGGACTTCCACCATGGGTTGCAGGGAAGCTCAGTTGCTTTTTGGGATGTCAGCTAAGAAGCCAGAGATTCAAAATAACTGCTGGCTCAACCTGTCCCAAGTTGGTCACTTCTGCAGGGTTTCCTTCCTTCCTTTAGTTTGTAAGCAGCACATCACACATTGTATCTTTAAGCCTACACCTACAGCTTACACCTAGAAACATAAATGCAATAAACAAAGGTTTGCAAATGCATGCATCATACAGATACACTTACCAGAGAGCTGTGCTTGGAAGCAGTTCTCTTTTGAGCTTACATTCCATGACAATCTACTCTCTGAAATGTATGAAATGGCCGTAAATTATGTGGGAACAGGATTTCTCTCTCTTTCCCAGCCTATTTAAACATGACAAAGTCGGACGTCACATGATGCAGCCACCTTGCAGAAGCTAAGTAAGTCTGGTTCTGGCAGTGCCTAGATAGCAGACTACCTGGAAACTCAAGAATGCCACCCTGAGTTCCAACATGGAGGAAAGCAAGATATAAATGTAATAAAATAATAAAATAAATATTAACCCTACTGTGAGATTCCTGCACAGGGTGGAATATAAATCTAAGCAAGTGATAAATCTCACTGCCACTTCTCAGTAACCCACACCGGGTTAGCAACCCCTGCAGTGAAGACATAACTTCTTGTGTCTTCTGTGGTTGAGAAAGAAGAACTGCGAGCAACATCTCCTAACGTCAGTGTGCCATAAAAGACGTGCATATGGCAGTGGGGATAATGACTTATGGTTATTATTCTATATTAGCCAAGATGCTAAAAAAATTATAAGATTTAATGTTGGAGTTCATAATTGGGCTGCGATTTGTGTTAATGATTTAACTTTGAAATCAGTTGCCATAATAAGCAAGAAAAGTCAGGGGTTTAAGTGGTGGTGGGGAAGCTAATTAAAATAATCAGCTTGACTTTTATGGGAGTTGGCTGGGGCCCTGAAGTGCTAATTGATGCTAGATGAATGCAGGCCTTGCCTGCAGCCCTCAAACAGGAAGGACTGCTGTCTTGTGCTAGCCTTGACGCCAGATGCAGCCATGTTGAGGAATCATAGCAGCTCTTTTGAATAGGAACTCTGGTCTTCATTTGGTTTAGCAGGAATGTAAAAGCTGTTGTGGGGCAGAGACAGTCCCAGGATACTTACACAGGGACATGTGAGATGTTTCCAACTGCCTCTCAATGTTGCATTGTGCAACATCTGTTAAACTATTATTAACGCATCCTTTAATGTAGGACATTGCGCCAGGCCGACTAGAAATGTGCTACTTAAGGGGGAAATAATAATTTAACACATACATACGAGTCTCATGCTAATGTGAAGTGATCTCAGATTTCCTCAGATGTAATAGCGCTTTTTCATGACAATGCAACCATCAAACTCATTAGGGAACAACATTGTATTTTCAGTTACTGTCATTTTTATTCACTACCATTAAATGATCCCGCCCCGCACCAAGTCAAGCAGTGTTTCCTCATTTCCTTGTACTGTAGTTATGTCTGTAAAATATTACAATTCCTCATTTGCATATAAGAAGGATCTTCCTGTATTGTATTCACTGCAAACCTGACCTTCCTCTGTTAGTGGAAACAATGGGAGCTGGAGAAGGAGTTAGTGCATTATAACCTGGACAAAATCTGTGAAAAAGAAGCCATTCTTTCAGAAGTCCCAACTCATACTCTGGCCTTGAATGCACTGTACTGACACACCGAATCTCTATACGATTGACCCCTCTGCCCTCCCTGTGATTCAGCAGCCTGCACAAGGTTCACATAACACAGTCAGACATGTTAGATAACATTTGTAAAGGCTACCTTGTAATTTTCTGCTCTGGTGTCTCTGTGGAGGTCAGAACAGTTTAATCCAATATCATTTTGGATCCTCCGGAATTGTTACTGAGACAATATGTTGGGTGGTGTGAAGCTAGGTATCTTTTAAATGGGAGGGGGAAAATCCTTTTGGAAGACTTGGTGGAGGTATTCAGAATCTGTCAGAAATATTTTCAGATTTCCATGAACATTTTTTTCTTTTTGTTACCTTTCCTTGTAGTGTGTGTGTGCCTTGGTTCACTTGCTTCAACTCTGCATGCACTTTAAAAACAAACCAGCAGACTTATACCCTGCTTATGACACTGAACAGTAAAAGGGGCTGGTGGGCAGTTCTCCTTTTTTGTTTTGGGTAACAGACTTTTGTTGTGGGACTAGACTAGGTACTTTGCATTTCTATTGTTCTATGTTTCCTATTTAGCTCCCTGGGTAAAAGGGATGAGAAGGGTTTTTTTTTTTTAATGTAATTGATTTGTTAGCAGTGGCCACACACTGAAGCTAATTACAATAGCTAGAGCATTTCAGATGTCAAATAAAATCATCTAGTCACATACAAGAGCAGGATGGATTCAGAGCCATCCAGCTGATCTGCAACAGCAAGGTACCATTCAAAGCCTGTGGCTCACTAAGATGGAGTGGTTTAATTTAACAACAAAAGATGCTTGTGGATCTCAGTGTTCAGATTCTAAATCTGCGTCACACATCCCCTCTGAGCATTAATCTCCTCTCTTTTATTCGTCAAATGAATGGGGGTAGAGACAGTATGATCTCTCCACCTTTTTAAGTAGTTGGGACAATCTGCCCTGGGCACATATTTCCACATCTCAGTGCTGGCAACCATCTGCTTGGGAAGGTGTATAAAATCTAATATACCCTGCTTCCAATAATTACACGCAAGCAGTGAGTGTGGGGAGTGGGGCTGGGGAGGGAGGGAGGCAGCATAACCTCCTGAAGCAAGGAGACAGTCAATGACACGATATCAATATCCCAGAGCTGCTGTCTCTTCTCACACCCATCACTGAGGCGCAGGCTCTGATTCACACTATGGAGAAGAGAATGGAGAGCTGAGCACATTGATCCCCTTGGTTCATCTCTGGCAGCCAGCTGTGCTGGTAGTTGCCTTGTGGGGTGGCAGTGCTACAATCAGGAGAAGAGATAATGAGCACAAAAATCTGCAGAACTGGATTGGAGGGCATTTTATTCCTGGAAAGAAAGCCTGCTTGGCCCATTCCTAGTTCAGATGTTTGCAGTGGTTTTACATGGCTGGCTCTGTGACTTGAATGTGTGTTTTCTGCACACCTCCGGCAAGCTGCTGCAGAGAGCCACATTCCAACAGCGTCAGTGATGCTGCAGAGAATGAAGTGCTAGCTCTCTGGGAGGTCTGCTGAGTGAAGGGCCCACTCCTATGTAATCTTCCCTCCATGCAGGCTCTCCTTCTTATGGCATGCAAGGTAAGGATTGCATTTCAGATTATTTCTGCTCTGTGTGATTAACCAGCGCCTGACCAGGTAGCTGCTAGTCCAGGAACAATGGGCAGAGCTTTAGAGATTCAGAAATGACTGTGGAAAATGCAGAGAACAGTGATTAGTATACCAAACAGCCCCTGGCCTGCAGAGCAGGATATATTACCTTACCACATCCTCTGCCACATGCTTGGCAAACCCTCTGTCTGCTGAAATAACTCATCTAGTACCCTGAATTTTATCCACATGGTTGTGTTTGATTTTTGTTGTTGAAAATGCTGCAATTTCTTAAGAATATGTAAATATTCCTTCTGTGGAACAATCCTATAAGTGTCTTTCGTTTTTCCTAATGGAAACAGTGTTTGCAATTTTAACTCTATGGGTCCACTGTTTCACTCTGTGGAAACGAAAACCCATTCCAACACTAGGCACAGCTGTGGCCTGCGCAGTGGTAGGTGCTGCAGTCTTCACATGCCATGGCTGGTAGCTGCTGTGGCTTTGTGCTTGCACAGTGGCATCAAGCAGGCCTCAAGGGATATGACATCATTGTCCCGTGCAGGCCATTAGGGGTTTTTGCGTACCTCCACAAGGAATACTTGGCTGTTGTGAAGGCTGTCTGTCTTGTGCATAGCTGTCAACTTTCCCCTTTTCTTGCGAGGAATCCTATTCGGAATAAGGGAATTTCCCTTTAAAAAAGGGAAACGTTGACAGCTATTGTCTTGTGGCAGCTTCAAGATTAACAAATCCATTATTGCATAAGCTTTCTTGGATGTCATCCATGTTTCTTACGAAGTCCTCCAAAGCTTATGTAACAATAAATTTGTTTTTAAGGTGCCAGAAAACTGTTGTTTTTCCTTTTTTAAAGTTATCTCTAGGTGGTATAGTAAAATGCTCATAGCTGTCTAATGAAAATATGTATGTATGTACGATGACTGCTACTACTTGTCAGTATCCCTTAATAAAAATTTTTTAGATAGTCATTATACATTTTATTACAGAGTATTTCCTAGGCTGAATTGTGGGAAGGCCCTGTTTGGCTTGTGCCAAAATGACTGAGGGTGAGCAGAGTGATAATTTATCAATTCTTATAAAATAGTCGCTGGTGTGACACATGAGTTGAGTTCTGTGTAGATTCTATTTCAAGATCGTTACTGCTACCTTCATAAATTCTGGCTCAGTGTGTCGTTTGTTACATTAGATATTTGATACCTTATTTGTTTTGTGTAATCAACTTAATTAACAGTTTCCAGAGGAGTAACTATGTTTGCTGTTTTTGCTGCTACATCCTAAGAGTCTTGTGGCACCTTAAATACTAATAAATTATTATGGCATGTTTCCATAAACTACAACAGATGAAGTAGAATGCAGTCCATGAAAGCTTATGACACCATAAATTAGTTCATTTTAAAGGTGCAATAAGTCTCTTCTCCTCAGATGAGGAGATTAGGATTTATTGAATTTACATATCACTTCCCCCTAAAAAGAAGGAGAAGTAGAAACTGAGTAAAATGTATTATAGATGGGTACAGGGTTGTCACCTAAAAATATTACACAGGAAAAAGAAAGTAGATATAAGGATCACAGTGTGATATGCGATTGCTATGTGCCATTCAGGGGTGTAGAGCAGGAGCTCATTATGACAGTCTTCATATCCACGGTGCCAAGGAGAGTCGAGAAATGCAGATAGCTATGTTAATCCACTAAAATAAATACACACACTGCGAAGAAGAAGCAGTGCATAGCATAATACCCAATTTTTTTGGATCAGCATCACTGCAAACTTAAGTTTCATAGGAGTACACCCCCATTTAACTCAGTAGTCCTTACTTCTGACTTCATAGGTTCAACTTGTAAAACACACTGAGCTTTAGCAAAGTACCTTCAGGGAGCTGAAACGCCACCTTTAGCATCTAATTAGAATGGCAAACAATCTCAGAATCATAGACTCTTAGAGTTGGAAGGTACCCCAAGGGTCATCTAGTCCAACCCCCTGCAATGCAGAAATCTCAGCTAAAGCATCCATGACAGATGGCCATCCAACCTCTGCTTAAAAACCTCCAAGGAAGGAGAGTCCACCACCTCCTGTGGGAGTCTCTTCCACTGCTGAACAGATCTTACTGTCAGAAAGTTCTTCTGAATGTTTAGTCGGAATCTCCTTTCTTGCAACTTGAAGCCATTGCAAGAAGCATGCTCCCTCTTCCATGTGACAGCCCTTATTTGAAGATGGCTATCATATCTCCTCTCAGTCTCCTCTTTTCCAGGCTAAACATACCCAGCTCCTTCAAGTGCTCCTCATGTGGCTTAGCTTCCAGACCCTTGATCATCTTGGTTGCCCTCCTCTGCACACATCCCAGCTTGTCAACATCCTTCTTAAATTGTGGTGCCCAGAATTGGACACAGTATTACAAGTGTGGTCTGACTAAGGCAGAATAGAGTGGTACTATTACTTCCCTTGATCTGGACACTATACTTCTGTTGATGCAGCCTAGAATAGCATTAGGCTTTTTTTTGCTGCTGCATCACGCTGTTGACTCATGTTAAGCTTGTGGTCCACCAAGACCCATAGATCCTTTTCACATGTGCTGCTAGTAAGCCAGGTGTCCCCCATCCTATATTTGTGCATCTGGTTCTTCCATTTGTCCCTATTGAAATTCATTTTCTTAGCTTACGCCTAGTTCTCCAATCTGTTAAGGTCATTTTGAATTCTGATTCTGTCTTCTGTGGCATTAGCTCCCCTGCCAGTTTGGCGTCATCTGCAAATTTGATGAGCATCCCCTCAATTCCTTCATCCAAGTTATTTACAAAGATGGTAGACAATAACAGGCCCAGGACAGAACCCTCAGGCACCCCACTTGTCCCTTTTTTCCAGGATGACAAGGAATCATTAATCTTTGGGTTCGGTCAGTCAACCAGGTACAAATCCACCTAACCGCTACCTCGTTCAACCCACATTTTACCAGCTTCCTCGTGAGAAATGCCTCTTCAAAACAACTATTAAAGGTGCAGGAGCCCACCCCTCTTTTTCATCTGGTCACCTTACTTTAATACCAGATATTAATTTAAGAGAAATTGCTAAAATGTATAAGCAGGAAAAAAAAACCCATGACAATACCTTTAGACTTAAACACTTAACTACCTTAATGGAGTTGTTAGTGAAGCATATATCTTACAGTGTAATTCAGGAGTTGGGAACCTTTGATTCTCTAGAGCAGGGTTTTCCAAACTTGAGTCTCCAGCTGCTTTTAGACTACAATTCCCATCATCCCCAGCCACTGGTCCTGCTAGCTAGGGATGATGGGAGTTGTAGTCCAAAAAGTGCTAGAGACCCAAGTTTGGGAAACCCTGCTCTAGATGTTGCAGAACTAAAACTCCCATCATCCTTGACCATGCTTTCTGGAACTTATGGGAGTTGTAGTTCAGGAATATCTGCAGGCCAGTGGTTCCTCGTACCTGGTGTAATCCTATGTATGTCTTCTCAGAAGTCCCATTTCAAAGTTGCCCACTTCCCTCACAAACCCAGTAACTCCCCAACACTTGGCATCCTTTGGGTTGGGAAGGGACTAATTGAGTACTTTTGCTAAAGTAATCCCCACTCACTTGCAGGTGCCTGGGCCTGGTATGTCCATGAAAGACAACATCTCATCACCTGATACTGACAGACTTCACAACTGTGTGCCGGAGTTAGTATCCTGTTGAACTATGTTCTCTCAGATCTCCATTCTCTGGGACAAATCAAAGAACCCTGCAAACTTCCCTCTACAAATCAGCTGAAATGGGCACCATAGAATCCACAAGTCAATTATTCATTAGCTATGCAAATCGAAAGAGATCTAAATAGTTTTGAGATGTCATCAGACTCATGTGCAATGAGTTCAATCTCAATATATTTCCTTTGGAGAACACATGGGTAGTGCATTAGTAAGCTTCCAAAGAGGGTAGTTGAGGGGTGACTGGACTTCCCCCACCTTGGGACACTTAGAGCCCTGTGCAGTGCAGCAGTGGAAAGCCCTATCTTTGTTACTGTATCCCATGGCCAATAAGTCAATAATGGGGCATGCTCTTTCTGTGGTTGTTGTGACTCATCTCCCTGACACTCTCCATAAAGGCTGAAAAAGCATGTTAGCCCTGGTGTCAATGCAAAGTGCTCTGTTTCTCCCTCTCTCTGTCTGTGTGCATGTGTGCGCGCGGACGAAAGGGTGAATGAGGGTATTGGTGGTGGAAAATACCACCTAGCAAGTCTTAGGAAGTAGTGGCTTCTCCTTAATGGAATCTCAACCCCTCCCTCACTTAAGGATCACTCTGACCCAGCTTCAGTCTTAAGTCCTACTAACCCTAATAGGAAGAAGAAGAAGAGTTTGGATTTGATATCCCGCTTTATTACTACCCGAAGGGGTCTCAAAGCGGCAAACATTCTCCTTTCCCTTCCTCCCCCACAACAAACACTCTGTGAGGTGAGTGGGGCTGAGAGACTTCAGAGAAGTGTGACTGGCCAAAGGTCACCCAGCAGCTGCATGTGGAGGAGCAGAGAGGCAAACCCGGTTCCCCAGATTACGAGACTACCGCTCTTAACCACTACACCACACTGGCTCTTCTTCTTCTGAGTAAAATTGCATTGAATTGTGCTGTGCATTAGGGCAACAATGGATGAAGATAAGAAATAACAATTTCTCCCTATTTGAGGGTCTGGTGGGGAATTTGGTATTGCATAGGCCTTTAATTGGCCTTTAATGGCACATACCTGCCAAGGAACAAGATGCAGTATTATCAAAGAGCAGGTTTGCAACTTAAATATTGCTCAATATATTTGAATGACTGTCTGACACTATCCAATTAGATCGTTGTGAGTTGCAAAACAATCCTAAGCATGTCTACTCAGAAGTAATTCCCACTATATTCAAAAGGACTGACTCCTTAGTAAGTATGTTTATAATAGCAGCCTTAATCTTTGGGCACAATGCAAATGGATACGAAGGCATAAAGTAAAATGGCTACAGCATTACTAATACAACATGAATGATTTTTCTACACTTAATACACTTACACCATTATGTCTCTGCACTTGCAGAATACCCCTTGATATGGGTATTTCAAAACAGATGTTCAGGCAAGGGCCTAAGATGTCTGCAGCCAATTCATGCACCTGGCAGTTACTTCATCACATCTTGTATGCAATAAATGTGTGTGCATGTATTATATAAAGCTTCTTATTTTGCCCATTTTTCATTTTATAAGCCATTGTTGCTGGGAAGCTGATCCCCTCTACTGTCTTTCTAAGGGAAATACCGTTGAATATTCAAACCTAATGAGCTAGGGAAACATCCACTGCTCCAAACATACACATAAGCAGCCCTGGACAGCATTGTAACTTGCCAAGCTAAAGAGATTGTTGCAAAGTTCCTTTCCAAAGGAAATTGGATTGGTTCATTATTTGCAGGCGGCATCTGTCACTCCCCCACCCCCGTCCTGCCAGTGGATGCTGATCATCCTTACAGAGCATTGTACAAAAGCATAGACTGCTGTGTGCCGCAAGAAGGCTGTTATTATATCAATTTTCCACTTGAAAGCAACAATAATAGCAAATAAAGCGGAAGCTGCATGACACCCTTGCAGAATCCCGGCACTTTTACTTAGGCACTTATGCCAAATTAAGGATGAGAGGAGTGGAGAAGATGTCAGCCAACTTTTTATTTGGCAGCATATTAAAAAGAGCTTATTGTGATAACCTTGGGGAAGAAAAACGAGCTTAGAGTGGCCATTTCTTCGGAGGTGGCATGAATGTTTCAAGGGTGTATACATTTTTAAAAATATATATTTATTGATTTTCAAATATAAATACAAATATAAAGAAAGAGAGAGAAAAGCATATAACCAAACTTATCCCCTTAAACATTGGCGTAGGTGAGCATGTAATATTGTTATATATTCTAAGGGTGTATACATGACACACAAACTACAGAGAGAGGCCCCCACAAAAGACTCCAAGGACATATATTGCGCACAGAAGCATACCCACATGGTTGTCAGCAGTTCTCATGATTGCAAAGGGTGGTATGTGATTATCCAGAATTATAACACTTTTAGGAAAATGATTTAGAAATAGATCATGCGGCTAACTCTCATCTCTGACACCACAGCATTTTATTTTTGGGATCCCCTGTTTCGTATCCTGGTCATATCCTAAAGCTGATACTTTATTTCCTTGGTTTTCATTTTAGCATTATTTTAAATCCACTTCTTCACTGAATCAATGTGATTTTGAATCCCAATCCTAGTATAATTTTAGGCACAATCAAGCCAAATATAAATCCTATTATGTTCCATTGATTTCAGTGGAAGCGTTTAGAATGTGCTCAGATTTCTCTCAATGATATCAATGAGGCTTAAAGGTACTTAACTTTGGCTGAATTGTTAATAGCAGCAGTTGTAGTATTTAACAACACCGGGGAAAATGGAAAAGCAATTCCTCATTTGTATTAATTCAGTCTGATCCAGAGTGTGTTTGTCACCCTTTCCAGATTTTCATCACTTACAGATTTGATCATTAAACACTCTTCTCCTCCATTTAAGAAATTAAATACAAAATGCTGATCAGTACTGACTCATGGCATGAGCAATAATAGCATGAGATGCCTGAAACATTTCTACTTTAGAATATGCATGCCTGAAGCAAACCATCATTCCATGAACATTCATTGTGCAGTGTCTGATTGTTCTGTAAGACTGTAACATAAACGTCCAAGCAGCCTGGTTCTATGCTTCTTTCACTGAATTCATTGGTGCTTACACACATATAGGTGTGGCACAGAAGATTTTGGTCATACAGCCAGATCCCATACAGCGTGTTTACTCAGAAGTAAGTTCCAGTGTTCAGTGTAACTTAGGTTGCAATCCTACTGAGAGTAAGTCCTATTGAACTCAATGGAACTGAGTAGACACACACACAGGATCGCACTTTTGCCAACTGCAATGCTTCAAGTCACCAGTTCAGTTTTCACGTAGTAACAAAATCTACAATTGAAGCAACATATTTTTAAAGTCAACAGGGAAGTTTTTAATGACTGATGTTTTAATGTATTTGTAATCCTTTGTTGGAAGCTGCCTAGAGTGGCTGGGTAAACCCAGCCAGAAGGGCGGGGTAGAAACAAATTATTATTATTATTATTATTATTATTATTATTATTATTATTATTATTATTATTATTAAAAGCATAGTAATGGCCTGTCAATTGTAAGCTCAATGTTGATATCCTAAACTGCCATAGCACATCAGTCCAAGTCCTTTCTCTCAGCTTTATGAAACAGCAGGTTTAAATTGCTTATATATAATCCCTCTTCCCTCTAAAATGCATTACCTTGGAGAAAAGGGTGTTTGGTTCACAGCTACCAAGATTGCTTGACTTAGACATAATAATACATACTTCAAGCCATATATCCAAATACTTTTGGGACAAACAAAACGTTACATCAGGAAATCAATGATTGGGCTTCCAATGTTTCCACCCCTCCTCTAAATTAAATACAGATGTAGGGAGGAAAAAGCCCTCATTTGATTGGAAAGTGGCAGGATGAGCATGGTGAGCTGCAGTATTTACTCTGCCTTGTTTCTACGTTGCCCCCCCCAAAACCCCTACTATTTCCGTACAGAAAAATATACAGGTGTCTTTATCATTGCATGGTTTTCTCTCTTCCATGGGGCAAAAAACAGCTGGGAGGGAGGTAAGCATTGGGAAAAGGGCACTGGAATGAAAGTTTTAAATACACCCTTCTCCCGAGCCATTGCTCAGATCAAATTGGTAGCCCTCATTCGTGTCTTTTAGTAATTTTTATAAAAAATGTGTAGTTTGGGCTTCTGCTTCTACCACATCACACCCCAAATATGTCTTCTTATGAAGTTGATAATCCTCATGTACTACTGCAGGCTGCTTGTCGGCTCACGTGACATGACTGGATACTCCCACATGCAAAAAAATAGCACCCACATTTAAACAAACTAGAGGTCAAGGATAACAGTTTAGAGGCTTGCCATATTTTTGCCTTGCCAGGATTTTTTTTGTATGGGGAGCATTCATCAGCATGCAATTTGAAGTGGTACATCCCATATGCAACTTTTCAGCACACAAATCTGCAACCTGCACGCCTAGGTAAAGGTAAAGGGATCCCTGACCATTAGGTCCAGTCGTGACCGACTCTGGGGTTGCGGCGCTCATCTCGCTTTATTGGCTGAGGGAGCCAGCATACAGCTTCTGGGTCATGTGGCCAGCATGACTAAGCCGCTTCTGGTGAACCAGAGCAGCGCACGGAAACGCCATTTACCTTCCTGCCGGAGCGGTACCTATTTATCTACTTGCACTTTGACGTGCTTTCAAACTGCTAGGTGGGCAGGAGCTGGAACCGAACAACGGGAGCTCACCCCGTCGTGGGGATTCGAACCGCCGACCTTCTGATCAGCAAGTCCTAGGCTCTGTGGTTTAACCCACAGCGCCACCCATGTCCCACTTCCTGCACGCCTACTTTGTAACCTGCATGCCTACTTTGGCCCAAATATATGCCTTCCATATAATTAAGTTTAATTCAGTGGTATTTCTTTTTTTAAAAAAAGAACTTTCTTTCAGATGCATGCCACTGGAACGGCTTGGTCTTTCTTCACCTTAATATCAGGGTTGTTATGAGATGTATCTACCTTCCAGCCTAACTGATGGTATCTGGTTAGTATTTACAAAAGGTCAGATTGTATGGCTAAACTGCCCCAACTGGGAGCAACTGGGATGTGGTGTTGGTTTTAAAGGCCATTCCACACATAATAATTTTCTTACAAATGTCAATGGTATTCATTCTAGACGATATTCAAATAAGTTCTACAGTGAATGAAGCTAAGCCGTGTCAATTAAATTCAATGAGTCTACTCTAAGTAGGACTAGTGTTGAATACCACACTCAAAATACTTTGAAGCATACCCAAATGACTAATAACTAGCCACCAGTCACAGTTTCCCAGAAGGTGTACTCACTTTTCCATTTCTTCCCCATTGTACAGGAAGATTTCCTGCACAGAAGTGATTTCCATGTTTGTTTGTTTTTAAATAACTTTGGGCTGAAGTGGCCTTTAGCCCCATTGACTTCAATGTAAGTAAATCCACTTTAATTGCATCTGACTGGTGGGTGCATGCTTTCACACCACATCATAAGCTCTGCACAATATCATACCTGAACGAACATTTTAAAAGATGCCAATCAGTTAATTATACTGAAAATTTGGGTAATATATATTTATGCATGACTTCCTAGTACAGTAATTACCATTCCATATCTAATCAATGTTAGCAGCCCTGCTTCCTGTCACAGTTTAATATTTGAGAGGAAATGAATCCTTGAAGTCCTAATCTCTGGCAAAAACAGTTATGCTGGCCTCAGGCATAGCAATGCAAATGTTTGGTATATAGTCAGGAACCTCAAAAAGTGGATTGGATTATAGTGCACCTAACAATGATCTGAGCAATATGAAGGCAAAATGTAATACAGGTCAAGCATCCCTGCTTGATCTTGCAAATTCGTGTGAATTAGCAATGATTTCCCATTTGATTTTGCCCCCCAAGCAGTACAGTATTATTGGAAAGCTGACATACCCTTTGACTACTCAAACTGTCCCAGTTAAATAATAAAATAAAATAAAATTTCTTTCATATATTTTGTTGGGACAAAAATGGCAAGAACGCTTGATACTGAAGAGCTGATGCCTAATGTTTTGCTTTCCTTTTTTATTCTAAAGAATGGTTATGTGTTAAAACAACCATAAGAGTTGTAGGGCTAGAATGGATCCCAATCTTGCATAGTGAAACGTTTGGTACTGTGGAATGATCTTCCACACACTGAAAGTAGATTATCTCATAGACTGCAATAATATAGTCTATGTTCATTCATACTGTGGAGTGCCAAAATGAGAGAGCCAAGAGAAAATGAGTTTAAGACATGGGAGAACTCAAGAACCTCAAGCTGGTAAGGAAAAGGAGGGGCACCCACAGCCCTCCTTAAGTTATGAGGCTGATTACTCCACACACACACATTCTTGGAGCTTGGTTGGCTCCTAGGGGCCAGCACTAAAGGTGGGATCAAGGAAGCCCTTGTGACAGCTTAATTTGGGCATTCACCCCAACAGCAAGATGGGCAGGAGTCATTTGTGGTAGATAGGATTTCTGCAAAAGTGGAGAAGAAACCTGCTGATCTTCCATTCTGGGGAGGTAGGTTAGATTAAGCTTTTACCATTGTGTGCATGTGTTTTTCCTAATGAGTTAAGTAGCTGTGAGGCGTGTGTGTGTGTGTGTGTGTGTGTGTGTGTGTTATTTGCAATGGTAAAACGGAGCAAGGGGGAAAGGGTTAACCCTCTCCCACTAGAGACCAAATCCAGATCCCCCTCCCACACGGTTTCCCATTTAGAGAGTGCATTCATGTACCTCTGTCATCGCAGCTAGTTTGATACTAACACATTGGTAATTATATTAACTTTTTTGAAGGGGGAACAGCAGCAACACACTTTACCAACACACTGGCCACTTCTGCAGGGTTTTCTTCTGCCTGGTGTTGTTTTGCTGTATGCACAATAAAAGTAAATTCTAAGCTATCTGGTTGGTGCTATTAATGCATATCACAGTTCATATTTTACAGTAGAGGTGATGACTGCTACCAATCTGATAATACTGCATATCTGTAAACTACGGTACTGCCAAGCTTGTTTATATGTATAGAAGCAGGACTTGATCACTGTAAAATCAGGTACTTCAAGCCATGCATTTTGAGACCCGAACTCACAGCTGCCTTTTAATATGTTGCTGATACTTTAATCTCTTGGATACCAGACTTTCGGTTTGTCACTCAGGCTCAACTGAGCTGATTGGTTCCTTAATGCTATTAAAGTCCTATTACAGTCCATTGTGTCAAACCTACATGGCTTGTGCTTACAGCACTGCCATCTGCATAGCTTTGTGCCCATCTTGTGAAGACTTGTGCCAAAGAAAGGTTAATTTGACATTTCAATGTATCGGTTCAGTTTGACGCTAGCTTTATGCCTATTATCAGGATCCTGTGGCTCACGCCACTTTGTCTCCTCTATGCATTTAAAGTGGTCACTGAGTTGGGGGGAAGAAATCTATAACAGTCTTTGCAATCTGTCTGCAGCAAGTGTTAATGTCATCTTTAGCTTCTTTTTGTGCCAATTAGGGCAAAGTCCCACAGAGAGGACTAGATGGATGATGCCAGCAAGAGCTTTGGCTGCTGTTCGGAGCCCAGGGTTCATTCTCATCATTCATCCCACTAGTCACAGAGTTGTTTCAACAAATCCATCCGTGCAACACTCATTTTAGTGAAAACCTTTGGCTTGCTGCGGCTGGTAATAAATCACCAGCATAATGAGGTGAAGCTGCTATAGTGGAGCCTGCCCTAACAATGGTGACAGGGTCCAGTAGGCTCTATTAAGCAGAAGAGAGATGTTTGATCTGTGGTTAGAGTCTGCTGGGAGCCCAGGTAAATGGTGTGCTCAACAGAAGGTCCCAGAGAGACAGTGGCTTACGGGGAAGTTCTTACAGTGTTAAAAAATTATGGCAGGAGAGGCACAAAATCTCCCGCGAGAACACTAAGGTGACAGCCACAGATCAGCAGTTCTGCTGAGCAATCAATACCTACATTCCCTGAAACAAGTGCGCTAAGAGGAAATGGGCCTATATGACATTGACTTGTGCAAAAATCTTAGAAAAAGAGCTGGGCAGCATTCCTTTTCCACATGGGTCAAAGGGATCTTGGCTAGATGAAGTATACTGGGTGAAAGGAGTAGAGGGCAAGATCAGACATTGCATTTCCATTAAAATAAACTGTGCCTCCAGGGTGGCCACTTACATGTCACCAAAAAAGAGGATAATTTCAATGCACATGTTAATTTATATTTAGAGATGCAAATTTAGAAATGATTATTTTAATTTAATTAGAAATACAGTACATTGCACCATAGTGGGGAAGACCAGGACCAGGTGACACCTGTGTGCCTGTTCAGTCTGCTGCCAAGGTGCTACCTGTTGATGGTCAACTTCAAGGCCCTAGCTGCTTTCCCTTTGCAGGGCTATCCTTAAATGGGACTTATACCCGATAGCCCTTCAAACAGAGTATGCCTGCAAATAGTGTAAAGGATGACCCATGACCACTTTATGAGCATCCCAACTTTTTTGGAACCTCAGGTCATGTTTGTTCTGAAAGATAGCTATATAACTTCCTATTATCTTTTATTTAAAAAATAGCTACAGGAAATGAGTAACTGTGCATATTACATTCATGTATTGTCAAAGTGGGAATGAAGGGGTCTGGAAATCCCCATTCCAACTGGAATTTTCTGCCAGGCACCTAAGGGAATGGCAAGTGTCAACTCAACCTAGGAAGCCAGAGCTTTTGCAGGCAAATTTCTATGTGAGTGCCACTATCTAATGGACTGTTCCTACTTGCATGCTGTGGATGAGGAATGAGGAAAGGTCAAGGCAACGTCGGTTCAGAAGAACCCTTGTTATTGCTCCTGGCTAACAGCTCACCAAGGTGAAAGGTGAAGAGATTTTTGACATCAATAACTAAGGTTCATACTGTCTTCTGTAGTCTGTGCCATTCCTTTCTTAGGATTATCACCCTTAACTGTATGGCCCAGGACCTTTGCAAAATATTGAGGCATAGATGGATGGCTGCATATTGTGGTTAAAATTCTGGACTAGACAAGGAAGAGTCAGATGATTCAAATCCCACTTAATTATGAAGCTCATCAGGTGAACTTGTGTCAATTACATTCTCACCCTGAACTACCTCACAGGATTCTCATGGAAATAAAATAGGTGCAACAGGTGGACTAGAACTATATGTACCACCATGTACTTCTCACAGTAAGGCCAGGGCAGGAATGTATGTGTAAGCAGCTAGTGAAACATTTTGACTATTAAGGCTATATGGAATATCCAAAGAAGAAAATCAAAGCTCAAGACAGCTGCTGAATATCCTTGATATTAAGGGTTTGTTTTTCATGAAAAGCAATATACTCCATCGTCACTTGTTTCCACTGAATATAGTACACAGAAGGAGTGTGTCGGAGACAAATGAGTAAAATGAAACTGTTGTCAATTTTCTGCTTCTAAGGATGCCTGCTGTTCTGTACTTTATCATGTGCCGTAATTGGGCCACATTTTACTTTATACTATAGGTTATGCGTCTGGTGCAATAAAGTTGATAATGGTTCATGTTTTGCAGTCTATATATTCCATATACCAGGAAGGAGGCACTGGTAATGGTTCTCATATGCAACTAGTGCAGTTTTCATGACTGGTCTGCAGCAATCAATGATACATGGGCAAGGCAACCTGCGGCCCTCCAGATGTTGGATTCAAGCTCCCATCATCCCTATCCAGCATGAACATAAATCAGTTGGTCTATCTAGCTCTCAGTGTTGTCTAAACTGACTGGCAGCAGTACCACAGGATTTCAGACAGGGGGTCTCTCACTGGGTTTTAAACTTGGGACCCTCTGCCTCCAGGCCAGTGGCTGTACCACTGAGCTATGGCCTTTCCCACCTGGAGGGCCACAGGGTGCTCATCCCTAGACTGCACGTGCCATGATGCCTTTAGGACACAACAAACAGAAGTACAGGCTAAAAGCAACAACTTGCCCATTAGCAGAAGCTAATAAATCCAGGTATGCATTCTGTTAACAGGCATTTCCCCAGATTACAATGGTTGGTGCTTTAACTAATCTTATTCTTTCATGAGTGATTAGATGCCTGAATTGCATAATCCTATTATTCAAAGCCTTAGCTTCCTGCTTTCTCCCCTTGTGCCATCCAGTCTGCATTTCTCAGAACATATCAGAGTATTTTGAACAGGAATTTAATTCAAAGAAAAAGGGGTGGGGTGGGTGGGATGAATGGTGTTACAGTGCAAGTTGCTGCCCACCCCCCACTGAAGTGAGTGCTGAAAACAGCATTGCTTGACTGAGCAGAACCGAAAGCATGTATGTATGTATGTATGTATGTATGTATGTATGTATTTGCCTACCTTATTTATAGTCAGCCCTTCACCATATGGTTCCAGGGAGGAAGTACATTACACAAGAATCATAAAATAAAATGTGAACACTATTACATCATCAAGATATGAAAGCAGGTGATGAAAATTATCTATGGGGTTCCCAGCACCAAGTCTCCAAAATATACATCTTTGGTTGCTGATGAAAAACTAATAGTGTTGGTACTTGATGCACCTCAGTAACTCCCAAGGTGGGGTACCACCACAGAGGAGGCCAATCCAGTGCCACCACCCTATAGCTTCCCCCATTGGCAGGATTGCCATAGGCAAGTCAATATAGTAGGAGTTGCTCTTTCAGATGTTTGGGTCCCAGTTGTGTAGTGCTTTATATGTCAACATAGGCATCTTGAATTCAGCTCAGAAGTAGATTGGCTAAGGGTTAAGCTGCCACTTTTATTTTGAAAAATTCTGCAGAAATTTAGTTCAGCACATATTTGAAGGAGAATTTGCCTAATTTGTGCTTTCTGAAACCATATGGGAACTGAAACCCAGCCATCCTTCAAAATTCACACTTCTTCGAAATTTGCAATGCACGTCTCCAGCCAAGTATTGTGAACAAAATGCATATAGTGGGGTAAAGTGTGCATATAAATGCATATATGAGTGAAAATAACATGCAGAAGTGTATTGCGTTGGGGAAAATCACTTTACAAATCTGTGTATATTTGGCAAAACTGCATAGAAAATGTGTATATTAAATGAAATTTGGTCTAAAATACTGATGAATTTTCAAGAGGACCTTAAAAAAAATGCCAACTGATATGGAAATGGAGAGAACCAAACTTAAGACAGGAAAAAAGATAAACTGAAATCAAAACTGAGATACTAGCTCATCCCTAATTATGACCAACCAAAAGGTCACAAAATAAATAGTAAGCTTTTGAGTCCACCAGAAGTCTTCATCACACCGGATATTCAAACGAAACTTGTTGCATTAGGTAAGAAAGACAGCTTGCTTGGTCTTAATACCTGCATTGTTAAAAATGTCTTTTTTGCAGCATAGTCTCAGAAGAGGAGTGGCTATGGGGGTTGTTATGAAGAGAGTGTACACTTCAGGATTTACCATTACAAGCCTGAAGTGAATGAGGGATATTTGTATTTGTAAGTTGTTAGCATTAATATGAATTCTGCTTAAAATGCTCACCTTAGTTGGTCTTTGGTGACCGCTGGTCACAGCAGGAAAAGCTGTGTGTTGTGGGGGAGCTGAAGGGAGAGAATTTAGTGTCCTCTGCAGAAATAATTGAGCATGCTGAGAAATCACAGTGACAACCATGCTTGTCAGCATGAAGGAGATGAACTCAGGGTGTGTTCTTAACTTAAACATGACTAGGATGCTCTGAAAGGATAGACTCTAGTTTAGCTTCCTGGGTGATATGCACCCAGTCTTCCTGAAGGCTTTGCTATTTCCCCTCAGCAGTCCTTATCTCCCTTGCAGAAATGTTTCTGGCACCTTAGTTCTCTCTGGGTGATGAGTCCTTCTCCTTGCCTGTTTACTAATTAATTAAACCCCAGTGACTGATCCAGCTGCAGCACTGTTTCTCCAGCCTAAAAGGTTGCATCTGACAATGTCTTACTCAAAGTAGACCTAATGAAAACCTCATGAGAAGAGAAGACTCCCTGGAAAGACCCTGATGCTGGGAAAGATTGAGGGCACAAGGAAAAGGGGACGACAGAGGACAAGATGCTTGGACAGTGTTCTCAAAGCTACCAGCATGAGTTTGACCAAACTGCGGGAGGCAGTGGAAGACAGGAGTGCCTGGCGTGCTCTGGTCCATGGGGTCACGAAGAGTCAGACACGACTAAACGACTAAACAACAACAACAAGCTAGCTACCTGCCCCATCCCCACAGTAAAGGGACCCCTGACCATTAGGTCCAGTCGTGACCGACTCTGGGGTTGCGGTGCTCATCTTGCTTTACTGGCCGAGGGAGCCGGCGTACAGCTTCCGGGTCATGTGGCCAGCTTGACTAAGCTGCTTCTGGCGAGCCAGAGCAGTGCACGGAAACACCGTTTACCTTCCCACCGGAGCGGTACCTATTTATCTACTTGCACTTTGATGTGCTTTCAAACTGCTAGGTTGGCAGGAGCAGGGACCGAGCAATGGGAGCTCACCCTCTCGCAGGGATTTGAATCGCCAACCTTCTGATCGGCAAGTCCTAGGCTCTGTGGTTTAACCCACAGCGCCACCCATGAAGTAGTTAAACACAAATATTATATACAATAGTAGATAGGTAGCCGTGTTGGTCTGCCATAGTCAAAATAAAAAAATTCCTTCCAGTAGCACCTTAAAGACCAACTAAGTTAGTTCTTGGTATGAGCTTTCGTGTGCATGCACACTTCTTCAGATACACTGAAACAGAAGTTGCCAGATCCTTCTATATAGTGAGAAGGTGGGGAGGGGTGTTACTCAGAAGGGTGGTGGGAATGGGAGATAGGCAGATAGCCTATCTCCCATTCCCACCACCCTTCTGAGTAACACCCCTCCCCACCTTCTCACTATATAGAAGGATCTGGCAACTTCTGTTTCAGTGTATCTGAAGAAGTGTGCATGCACACGAAAGCTCATACCAAGAACTAACTTAGTTGGTCTTTAAGGTGCTACTGGAAGGAATTTTTTTATTTTGATTATATACAATGTCACATTCTCCCCCCCACTTTTCATTTTTTTAAAAAAAACCCTTCTTAATAAGTTAATTGGTGACAGGATTGGAGCCAGTCTCCATGTGGACTGTCATTGGCCACAAACAGAAATCTGAGGCAACATGGTGCAATGCCAGCCAAGTCACATTCCACAGGGGAAGAGAGGACAAACAAAAATACACCCAGAAAGCAGCTGTATGCATAAGCCAGGCATAGGCAACCTCAGCTCTCCAGATGTTTTGGGACTACCATTCCCATCATCCCTGACTACTGGTCCTGTTAGCTAGGGATCATGGGAGTTGTAGTCCCAAAACATCTGGAGGGCCGAGGTTGCCTATGCCTGGCATAAGCTGAAACAAGCATTCCTCCAAGCCTCTCTAATGGGGAGGTGGCTGAGCACACTTGCATGGAGCGATGCCACTCAATAGGAGATAAAGAACAGTGCTGATCCCTGCCTGTTTAAGCAGCAGTATTGATGTTTCATTCCCATGTCAAACCTGATCAGAAGAAGTGGAAGCTGCAGAGCATGCTCTGCAGAATTTGCTGTCCTCTGCGTGAAACATTGCTCTCCATGTAGGATTCGCTGTCAGGAATAGTTTCTGACCATGAGAGCAGATATGAAAGTGCCTCAGCAGAGGGAGGCTTTTGTGTTCTCTGTGCAATGCAGATGCTGCCATCCTTTTGAATGTTTATTGTACTGAGAGACGAAGCTTATTTAGAAGAATCTGCTTTCTAAATTGGCACTATAGGAACATCTTGTTAACAAAGCACCTGCTAGGGCTCTGGAGAGTTGGGATCCCTGAAGCACGAGCCTTAAGGCATGCCCTCCTGCCTCCATTCCTTTAGGGAAGGAAGGATTTGTGCATTTTTAAGAACACACACAGCGCCCTTTATAGTTTATACTATGCACACCCAAGCCTCCATCCTGCTTTGCACCATGCACACATTGTTTGTAGCACTTAATTTCTCATTTAACCAGCAAAAGCAGCAGAAAATATATTTATAGGTAACCAAGGTTTGTTGAGAAAAGCTACTTTGGCAATCAAGCAGTATACGATAAATTAATGAATATTCTTAACACACACATATGGGTGGACTCCTATTTCCCCCTACTCCAGAAAGAAGTTGTTTATGCCTGCTTAAGAAGATACTGGCGTTCTAAGAGAATTTGGCAGGTGAAGGATCAAAATGCTGCCTCGTAGCTTTACAAAATTGTTATTTCTACACACGGTATGATCAGTGTGATCTTAGATCTGACATGGCTCCCAACAAACTAGCAGCTGCTTTTAAACAGCAAAACTCCGCAACAGGAGTCTTCAAAGATTAATAGAATTCATTTATAAAGCACAGGTCCAATTGATATTACAGAGACGATGTATTAGTACCAGCTTGCTTCTCATGTGGAGATTCAAGCCAAGGATAGCATTGTTACACTTCAGAGGCAATAAGCAAACCATGTTTCAATGGGAGTACCTGTAGATGATGATGATGTCTTTGTACTGACCTATTCTTTTAAAACTTATAAAATATTTCAGTGCCTTGGGAATCTGACACTCAGTACCACCATGTAGTATAAGGGACCATTGGCTGGTGAACCAGAGATTTAGAATAAGGCAGGGCAAAACTGTGATATTAAAGCAGAATATAATATAACATCAGGCTTAAAAGGAAAAAAGAGCATGCTAATTTTGACTTGGCTACATCTGGGAAAATGCTATTGCAAAACCAGGTGCTCAAAACACGGTGCCAACAGCAGCAACAACAGCAACAACTTTATTATTTGTACCCCGCTCATCTGACTAGGTCGCCCCAGCCACCCTGGGCTGCTTAGCATTTTAAGTTCTTAAGAAAGTGGCAAAACCCTTGGCAAGTGAACAATGACATCCCAGCCAGGTGGAAGAATAAGTCAGCATGCAGCAAGGAAAAAACCACTACTTCTTTTAGGAGGAAAACTATGCTCACCTTAAGGCTGAGCCAAAGGTTCTTTTTTATAATAATTTTTTATTAGTTTTCAATTACAGTCCAATAATAGCCTCATTATAACAATACCAATTTATAATACAATTATTAATACCAATCGTTCAAATACCAAATTGATAGATAATTTAGATAAAGTGGTCCCCCGCGTGTTAGATTTGATGGTTTTCTTTATTTATGTGTTCCAAAATCTTATTAAGGTTGAGCCAAAAGGTCTTACCTCAGAACTTGCCTTTCCCAAACAGGGGCAAGTAAGTGAAATTATTTGAAAAGTTTGTGTGATGGGGTGGTGGTTGTTACACTTGGTAGTGGCAGCAGAGGTAGAAGAAGAGTTTCTTCTCTCTCTCTCTCTCTCTCTCTCTCTCTCTCTCTCTCTCTGACACCCTGTATAGCTCTCTCTTGGTGACTTGCTGGCTGGCACAATATAGGAAGATCAGGTTTAACTCTCTGCTCTCCCACTAAGACCACCAGGCATCAAATTCATGGAGGATTAGGTTATCAATGGCTACTAGTCATGCATAAGCCTGCTTGTGAGCTTCCCTCTCTGAGAAACAGGATGCTGGGCTGGATAGGCTTTTGGCAGTGGGATCTTTTTTCATTATTGTTGGGATTGATAGTGAAGGCTTTTCAGCTCAGGAATCTGCACTGACATTCACAGACCCACATTCCTCTAGCAGAGGAGAAAAGCATCTCTAGTCTGAGCGTATTCAAAGGTGTGGCAGTACTTAGCTCCATGGCACAACGCTGCCCCTTTAAACCCACTACCCCTTATCTGAGGGGTGTTACCAGGCCGGGAATATAAAAGATCACTCAAAGCTTTGGATATTGTTGCAGCAACTTATGCTCTTTGGCACAGGGTTTTGTGATACTTGACCATGGTTGCAGAATCTGGTCTTTCATAGACCAGTTACTTTCCACATGTGTCCTTTAAACTAGTTGCTGGTCACATTCAGGTTTGTTCTCCCCTAACACAGTGTTGAGCCCATCAGGCAAGAAAGTGTGTGTGATTGCATCTAACCTCCCTTAGATTATATTTGTAATTGTGAAAGAGCTAATTGAAAAATAAAAACAGTTTGCATTTAGAAAAGTCAAATAGAAGTGATTAAGACATTAAATGGATGCTGTGCTGAGTGGTCATCCAGGCTAAGTAGTTGGCCACGCCCCACGCCCCTGGGCCACCACAGATTGGCACATTTGAAGGACGGGTTAGGTGGGAACCTATGAGTCTCTGCGGCGGTGGGAGGGGACGGGGAAACAATCTAAATCTAAACAATCTAAAATGGCACTGCGCATCCGGGGAGAGAGGCAAGCGCCGCTCACCAGCAAGACGGTAAGTGGCCATTCCCACATATCAGTAGTTCTTGCAGATATTAACCTTCTGTGATCAACTTCATGTAGAATATCTGCTTTGCTCCTGGATTATATTGCACTTAAAAGGCTCCCCGAGAGCTGTCAGTGAATTGTTTATTGTGCAACAGAAAGAACTGATGTACATTATTGCTGTAATAGTTTTGGAAAGTGTCTTGTTTCTTTGGCAGTAGGAATGGTTGTGATGAAAACAGCAAGACAAACTCAGGCGGTGCATACATTTCTCTACCACATAATCTTTGGAGGAAAGATTTTTTTTTTGTAACAGCTTAAATAATAATTTTGAAAATGCCTCCCTTTTAAGCTGCAGTAAAGGTCACTGGTGGAGGAGAATAGTTGTTGTTTTTCCAGCAATGGGTAGGGAGAAATTCAACATCCTGGTGACCTTTTGTTTATATGCACCTATCATCTGGACCCTCCATAAAGATGCTAACAGATCTGATGTGGCGCAGAAAATGGGATGTGGCAGTGGCATGGAGAGAGACAGGTGGCGGTGCTTTCTGAAAACATCACAGAAACACTGCACCAGAAGCTTCCTCTGATATGCTGGAGATCACTATCCCCATCACTCACAGGCTGTCAGGGCTGCATCCCAGACACACACACGCATGGAATTCTAAGCATCGCAAGCCGCTTCTAGGATCTTGCTCAATAAGACAAGAAAGCTGTTTTGTTTGGAGCTGCTCATTCTGTGGCCGGAGGTATAGCAAAGAGACGAGGAAGGCAATTACCAGGGATCCTACACCGTCTCTCACTGGAGCATGCAGCTCAATAAATGGATGACATCAGAGTGCAGTAGAGGTGGCGGCGGCGGCGGCAGCTGCTGCTGCTGCTGCAGCAGCAGCAGCAACAGCTACTCAGCTATAGCCCTGAACAGAGGAGCCATAGACAGCAAAAAAAGAGTTTTTGGGGGAGGGGAGGGGATGGGAGGGGAACCGTGGAAAGCCGCCAGGGTGTTGATTGATCACCACTTCACTTTTGGCTACCCGAAATACATGTTGTTGCAACAGACAATGAAGGTATCGAATACGGAGCGGCGTGGGGATCACTCAGCTGTGAGATGGGATGCAAGTGGGCCACATGTTTCTGTGTACGTCGAGATCTGTATCAACCCATGCAATGGGGATGGGCCTATTTGCAGGAGGCCAGTGGCCTGAAAGCAGTGGAAGTATAGTTCTACCCCAGGTCCATTTTGGAGCCATTTTGACATCAGAGGCGAAGCATCCACCTTGATGTTGCAGTGCTGAAATGCTGGACAGCCAACCTATTAAAAGAAGCAACGTTGAAGCAGCACAGAGATAGTGCCTGGCCTGCTATGCTTCTGCGCCTTTTCCAAGTATTCGAGGCGGAAATTCAGCTTGCAAAAGGTGGTTTTGGTGAATGCCTGTTCCCGTCATCCTCTAAGAACAGATAAGTTACTCATTTATCTTACAGAAGCGTGCTTATATTTCAGTCTAAAGGCATTCAGAATGGTAGGGGCAACAGGAAGCAGTACTGCAACCAACAAAAGACTGCTCTGTAAGAGCTGGGAAGAAAATCTACAGAAAGGCCCTGAGGCCACATTGAAGCGCTGTGAAAATTTAAGTACCTCTGCCCAGCTCAAGTGCACAATGGAGTCTGATTCTGGGACTCATTTGGAAGACGATTGAGTAGATAAACAGAAGCAGCTACTTCTGAAGTTGGGCCCTATCATTAAAGATCTGCCTCTTGAGAGGACTCAGTTATACTGAAGAAAGACTGAGACACCAGCAACATTTCTATGTTGGCCCCAGACTTTGAAACTTGACTGCAGCAAGTGGAATCCATCTTCACTCTATCCACAGTGAGTAACATTTGAAATAGCATGGGGATGGGGCAATTTCTCCAATCCTTGCATTTGGTCCCAGTACTGTTCCTTCAAAACTAGAGGATATGGATTTGGTCCTTGTCTGGGAGAATGGGCAGAACAAACATACGCCCTATGGGCAAAATTTTAGAATGACAAAAACAAAGAAAACCCAATGCTTCAATTTACATACACTTACTTGGGGAAAATGCCCATTTGACTCAATAGAAATTACTTCTGGGTACACATGTACTGGATTGGGTATTGGGTCTTGCAGTATCTTAAGTGAATTAAATAGCTGGTGTAAGATGCTTGCTTAACTATTAAGTATTGCTGGTCTTCTTGACCTAGTTGTCTTGAGAGCCATACAGAATGCCTTCTTAGAGAATGTCCAGTAGTTATTGCACAGAAAAGCAAAACCTCACAGTTAGTGTGAGATTGAATTGGGCCTAAAACAATTGGATATGTCATATTTCAAACAGTGTTTTCATGATTTAATTTGGAGAGACTTTTTACCAACTGAAAGTTTTGCTGCTCTTCTCAAACATGCTGCAACACTTGTCTTCAAGAATGTATTTTTTTCTGCAATCCGGCAAAACATTGGGTGCACTTAAGTCCATAGGAACCAGTTAACTGAAGCACAGCCTATCATTGCACTGGATTGTGTTGATGTGTTGCCAATACATTTTCTGGGATCTGTTTTGGATTTGATCCTTTTGCTGAACATTTACTTTCAGTAGAACCTGGGGAGAGGGTAAACAGAATCTGCCAACAGCACTTCACAGTTTTAGGTGCCTACCTTTTATGTATTGCTTTCAATAGGGATTTTTTTCGGTTCTCCTACTCCAAGGTGTGTTCTTGACCTTCATGTACTTGCATTCTGTCTGTGAACCACCATTTATTTTTTTTTTGCTTTGCCTGCTTAGCACCAAAATGAGCAGATGGGTATGACTTGTTTGTATGAGATTAAATTACCAGTGTCTGTCTTCATGCCTGTGAGAGATACTGTGGTTTGGTTTCCTAATGAACACAGGGTGTAAGATATACCAAGTCAGTTAGATCTAGCACAGAACACTGACTAGAAGTGCCTTGCCTGTGTTTCAGACAAGGAACATTTTCAGCCCTGCTTGGAGCTGCTGGGGTTTGGACCTCGGACTTTCTGTCTGCAAGGCGGCTGCTTCACTACTGAGCTATGTCTCTTCCCTTTTGGTTGAATTACAAGCAGTAAATGCATTAAGATTGCTAATTGTATCAATTTAGAGGAACCACTAACACGTCTCTCAGTCTGGAACAGAAACAAGGTCATCCAAAAACAAGCTAGTCTTTTTCTCATATTCAGGGGACTCCTGAGTACAAAGAAGTCTATAAGTTTGTAAATTGAAAGGAATTTCTTTTTTAACCCAACAATGTCCTTGTGAGCTTCCAGAACCAAGTAGCTCAACTCATTGTTTGTGGAGGGTACTTCTTGGTTCATTTTTCACTGCTGACTTTACTGCTATCCTTTGGGGATTTTTTTGGGGGGGGGGCGGAGTCAGCAAATGTGGTAGCTATGTTAACATCCTAGATTTATCCATTATTTTCCATGGCAACTTTCACTTTCACTATAAGAATGATGGGGAAAGAAAACTAGGAGGTCTAGAAGAACCATTTGTCGGGCCAACTTTTTGAGTCTATCAATTAAGTCCACAGTTGACTTGTGGAATATTGAAGATGTTAGTTGCAAAAAGGAAGGGAAATTGAGTGAGAATGTAAGAACATAAGAAGAACCTGCTGGATCAGGCCAATGGCCCATCTAGTTCAGCATCCTGTGTTCACAGTGGCCAACCAGATGCCTGCAGAAAACCCATATGTAGGATCTGAGCACAAGGGCACTCTGCCCTTTTATGGTTTCCAGAAACTAGTACTCAGAAGCACTACTGTCTCCAACTATGAGGCAGAGCATAGCCATAATGGCTAACAGCCATTGACTAATTGATAGCCCTCTCCTCCATGGATTTCTTTAATCCCCGATTAAAGTCATCTATGTTGGTGACCATCTCTGCCTCCAGTGGGAGTGACTGCCATATAATAATAATAATAATAATAATAATAATAATAATAATAATAATTTATTATTTATACCCCACCCATCTGGCTGGGTTTCCCCAGCCACTCTGGGCGGCTTCTAACAAAATATTCAAATACAATAGTCTGTTAAACATTAAAAGCTTCCCTAAACAGGGCTGCCTTCAGATGTCTTCTAAATGACAGGTAGTTGTTTATCTCTTTGACATCTGGTGGGAGGGCGTTCCACAGGGCGGGTGACACTTCCGAGACGGCCCTCTGCCTGGTTCCCTGTAACTTGGCTTCTTGCAGTGAGGGAACCGCCAGAAGGCCCTCGGCGCTGGACCTCAGTGTCTGGGATGGACAATGGGGGTGGAGACGCTCAATAAGGTATACTGGACCGAGGACGTTTAGGGCTTTAAAGGTCAGCACCAACACTTTGAATTGTGCTCGGAAAAGTACTGGGAGCCAATGTAGATCTTTCAAGACCAGTGTTATGTGGTCTCGGTGGCTGCTCCCAGTCACCAGTCTAGCTGCTGCATTCTGGATTATTTGTAGTTTCTGGGTAACCTTCAAAGGTAGTCCCACATAGAGGGCATTGCAGTAGTCCAAGCGAGAGATAACTAGAGCGTGCACCACTCTGGCGAAACAGTCTGCAGGCAGATAGAGTCTCAGCCTGCATACCAGATGGAGCTGGTAAACAGCTGCCATGGATACAAAATTGACCTGTGCCTCTATGGACAGCTGTGAGTCCAAAATGACTCCCAGGCTGCGCACCTGGTCCTTCAGGGGCACAGTTACCCCATTCAGGACCAGGGAGTCCTCCATACCTGCCCGCCTCCTGTCCCCCCAAAACAGTACTTCTGTCTTGTCAGGATTCAACCTCAATCTGTTATCCGCCAGCCATCCTCCAAATGCCTCCAGCCACTCACACAGGACATTCACCGCCTTCATTGATTCTGATTTGAAAGAGAGGTAGAGCTGGGTATCATCCGCATACTGATGAACACCCAGCCCAAACCCCCTGGTGATCTCTCCCAGCGGTTGCATGTAGATGTTGAAAAACATGGGGGAGAGGACAGAACCCTGAGGCACCCCACAAGTGAGAGCCCAGGGGTCTGAACACTCATCCCCCACCACCACTTTCTGAACACGGCCCTGGTGGAAGGAGTGGAACCACTGTATAACTGTGCCCCCAGCTCCCAGCCCCTCTAGACAGTCCAGAAGGATGTTATGGTCGATGGTATCAAAAGCCACTGAGAGATCCAGCAGAACTAGGAAACAGCTCTCACCCTTGTCCCTAGCCCACCGGAGATCATCGTCCAGTGTGACCAAGGCAGTTTCAGTCCCATGAGAAGGCCTGAATCCCGACTGGAAGGGATCCAAATGGTCCGCTTCTTCCAGGTGTGCCTGGAGTAGTTCAGCAACCACTCGCTCAATCACCTTGCCCAAGAATGGAAGATTTGAGACTGGGTGATAGTTGGCCATATTGGCAGCATCTAAAGATGGTTTTTGAAGAAGCGGTTTGATAACCTCTTTCAGCGGGTCTGGGAAGGCTCCCTCACAGAGAGAAGCATTCACCACCCCATGAAGCACATCACCCAGTCCTTCCCGGCTAGCTTTTATAAGCCAGGATGGGCAAGGATCCAGGAGACAGGTGGTTGGCTTCACTCGTCCACATCCTCAGAGGTAACAGATTGGAATTGATTCCATGCAGCTTGACTAGACAGGACTCTAGCGCTCTCCCGCCCTGGCCCTGCTCCCACGGTGGAGTCTATCTCTTCCCAAATCTGAGCAACTTTATCTGCAAAAAACTTTGCAAAATCATTGCAGGAGATCATGTGGCCCGTACTGGGCCCCAATGGAGCAGATGGTTCCGCCAAATTGCGAACCACCTGAAAGAGTCTCCTGCTGCTGTTTTCTGCAGATGCAATAGAGGCGGTGAAGAAAGTCTTAGTTTTAACTATGTGCTGCATGATGAAGTACTTTATTTTTTCTGTCTTCAATCATTCAACATTCATTGGATATCCATGAGTTTTAGTGTTATGAGAGAAGCGGAAAATGTTTTCTATCTACTTTCTCCATGCCATGGAGTCCCAAATGCTGTAATCTTTATTCATAGGGATTTGCTCCATCCCCTTGATCATTTTGGTTGCCCTTTCCTGAACCTTTTCCAGATCTACAATATCCATTTTAAGGTGAGATGACCAGAACGGTACATAGTATTCCAAATGCAGCTGCACAATGGATTTCCTCTGAGAATAGGGGAAATGGTCTCCTTGATGCCCTGACAATTTATGGTTTTCTGCAGGTTGCCATTGGGGTCAGTGAGATGCATGCCACGAGGTCAAAAAAACTTCCCTTCCCTTCTACTCTTCCCAAGTTTATATTGTTATATAGTTATCCACAGCTCAAAAAATTCCTCCACAGGCTGTGTGCACTACAAAGTGCCTTAGTGTTCATGGGCACGATGATCAATGCATGTGCATTAGAATAAATATGACCCCCGCACCTCACCTGGAAATTTAATTGCACACTTGCATGGTGGTGGGTGAATGCAATGCCTCCCTTTTCTTCTAAGAGGACTCCTTGAGCTATGAAGGAGGGAGAAATGTCTCCCATGGCCAAGACCTCTCCCAAACAAGGAGCTTGGTTAAGGTGGCCATTTGATACCTGACTTAAAACAGAAAAGTAAATGAAACATATTACCAAAAAGCGGAGAACAGAGGAAGAGATATTCATAAGATGTGTGTGCTTGTGCTTTACTTTAGATGTCTAGATGCAATTTTAGAAATTACGAGAAAGTAAATAAGACTGTAATACACCATGGAGAAGGCTGTGGCCAGGTGACTGGTGTATCTGTCCCACCTGCCAATTGTTGATGAGCAGTTTCAAAGCCTCTCCTCTCCCTTCTTAGAGATCTTTATCCTCAAACCAGGCTTTGGCAGCCTTCAAATAAAGGATGCATTCCAGTAAAGGACTGGCATCTATAATGTAGGACACATGGCCACCCTAATTCAGGTTCAAGACAAGAAGTGAGTGGAATGTGGCTCCTGAGTTAGTAGAAGGCAGCCATTTTCCTGCCCCTTCTCAGGGCCTGGATCCCACGTTAATTTTGAAGGGGCAGATTTTGGAAAGCAGGCCTAGGCCTTCACCATGCGCTGCCCATGGCAATCGCTTTCCCATCCCTTTAATAAGAGTATAGTTCTGTTTCAAAATAGGTTTCTGTAAAAGATGGTTTCTGCAGATGTTTGTCATGAATCCAGGGCTATTTAACATTTTCATTAATAACTTGGATGAAGAAGTGAAGATTATACCCATCCAACATGCGGGAAATATGAGGAATTGCAAACACTACAGAGGACAGGATTATCATTCAAAATGACATTGGAGCAACTGGGTTATATGTCATGGAATGCAATTAAGGAATGAGAAATGGCAAAGCATCACCCATTGGAAAGAAAAGCCAAATATGTAACTATAGAAAGGGAGGGACAGTGGCCAGCTTCCAGCACTCCTGAGAAGGCTTTAGGGATTAGCGTGCATCACAGTCTGGATGCAGAGTCAATACCATGACATTGGAACAACAACAAAAGTTGGAATATTGTGTCCAAGTCTGATTACCATATTTTCACCAGGATGCACTCAAACTGGAAAAGATTCTGAAAGCAGCTGTGAAGATGTTGAGGAATTTAGAATGCACGACCTTATAAGGAAAGGACAAAGGGACTGGGAATATTTAGCCTGTGCAAGACAATATGTGAGAGGACTTGAACTTATATCACATTGTGTTGGGACCCCTCCTATCATCAGAAACTGTTCTGCCATTGCCTGACAGCTCCACGGTATGCTATCCCACAAACATGTAGTATGTACGGTAATTTGTTCCTTGAAAGCCCTGCTGCATCACACACCCTTCTGTCTGCCACCTACAATGTAGCTGGATAAGGTTTGCCTCAAGGGCTTATCTTTAAACTTCAGAAAGAGTTTAAAGAAGCCATGTTCCTATGTTATGTCTGTCTGGTAGCAAAGACTCCCGTATTGCAGGGATTTGTTCCCCGACTTTGCCGTGTTCTTTGGACTATTCATCATAGGTTTTCTTGCAATGGCAACTAGGAACAGGCTTGCATAAGAAGAGTTTGGCAGGAGGGGTGAAGCAGCTTTCTGTTTCAAGCTGCCATTCATCTGGAGATCCCATCTATGTGGATGGAAGAGTGACAACCTTTGACTCGCTCACCTTCTAAAAGAGAAGGCTTGTTTCTGAAATGAACAGGGGTTTAGAATCATTCTGTAGGCCTCTGTGCATCGTGATAAGTATTGGTGTGAAACAGTGGCGTAGCGTGGGGGGTGCAGGGGGGCCGGCTGCACCGGGCGCAACATCTGGGGGTTAGAGATAGGGGGCGCAAATCCACGGGTTAGGGGGCGCAAATCCACGGGTTAGGGGGCGCAAATTACTTGCCTTGCCCCGGGTGCTGACAACCCATGCTACGCCACTGGTGTGAAATCCATACCTCTGAGATTGCTTCCTGCTCATCGGGAGCAAGGCCATATGAAGAGCAAATGGCTAAGTGATCTGGCTTGGTGTAAATGTTAGTGGCCTACATTTAAAACTTAAACTGATATTGAACAATGAAGGCCCCTGTGTGTCAATGTTGCTTCTAGCTGCCCTGAAGGTATCTGGAAGGCCCTGCAGTAACTGTGCATCTAGGGAGAAGTACCTCTGCACTCGCCACCTTTTGTCCTCCTTATGAATGACATTACCTGATACTTCGACTCCAAAGCCTCCTGCTTCTGCTTGCTGCAGACTGTGAGCCAAAAAGGACCTAGCACAGTGACAGGTCTTTCCAAAGTGTGCAACAGGAGAATCTCCTCCCATCTCAGCCACTGAAATGGATGTGATAAAACATGGTTTGCGATGCTACAAGGAAGTTTGCCAGTTGAAAAATGGATGTGATAAATAATAATAATAATAATAATAATAATAATAATAATAATAATAATTTATTATTTATACCCCGCCCATCTGGCTGGGTTTCCCCAGCCACTCTGGGCGGCTTCCAACTGAATATTAAAAACAGTACAGCATCAAACATTAAAAACTTCCCTAAAGAGGGCTGCCTTCAGATGACTTTTAAAAGTAAAATAGTTGTTTATTGCTTTGACATCTGCTGGGAGGGCGTTCCACAGGGCAGGCGCCACTACCGAGAAGGCCCCCTGCCTGGTTCCCTGTAACCTTACTTCTCGCAATGAGGGAACCGCCAGAAGGCTCTCGGCGCTGGATCTCAGTGTCCGGGCTGAACGATGGGGGTGGAGACGCTCCTTCAGGTATACTGGACCGAGGCTGTTTAGGGCTTTAAAGGTCAGCACCAACACTTTGAATTGTGCTCGGAAACGTACTGGGAGCCAATGCAGATCTCTCAGAACCCGTGTTATGTGGTCCCGGCGGCCACTCCCAGTCACCAGTCTAGCTGCCGCATTCTGGATTAATTGCAGTTTCCGGGTCACCTTCAAAGGTAGCCCCACGTAGAGCGCGTTGCAGTAGTCCAAGCGGGAGATAACTAGAGCATGCACCACTCTGGCAAGACAGTCCACGGGCAGGTAGGGTCTTAGCCTGCATACCAGGTGGAGCTGGTAGACAGCTGCCCTGGACACAGAATTAACCTGTGCTTCCATGGACAGCTGTGAGTCCAAAATGACTCCCAGGCTGCGCACCTGGTCCTTCAGGGGCACAGTTACCCCATTCAGGACCAGGGAATCCCCCACACCCGCCCGCCCCCTGTCCCCCAAAAACAGTACTTCTGTCTTGTCAGGATTCAACCTCAATCTGTTAGCCGCCATCCATCCTCCAACAGCCTCCAGGCACTCACACAGGACCTTCACCGCCTTCACTGGTTCTGATTTAAAGGAGAGGTAGAGCTGGGTGTCATCTGCATACTGATGAACACCCAGCCCAAAACCCCTGATGATCTCTCCCAGTGGCTTCATATAGATATTAAAAAGCATGGGGGAGAGGACGGAACCCTGAGGCACCCCACAAGTGAGAGCCCAGGGGTCTGAACACTCATCCCCCACCACCACTTTCTGGACACGGCCCAGGAGAAAGGAGCGGAACCACCGTATAACAGTGCCCCCAGCTCTGGTTTGCAGCGCTACAAGGAAGTTTGCTGGTTGAAAAACCCAACAGACTAGTCCTTTCAGTCTTTTGGCAGCCACCTTCTTGGCTTTTACTTTGCTGCTCTAAGCTTGTACATCTAGGTGATGCTCTTCTTGGTGAGGCAAACATCATGTGTGGATTGACACACAGTGGCACTGTTGGCTATCTGAGTATTCTCCCCACACTATATAAAGTAGTCATTGCCACCTGTAAGACAGGTATTTTATTGTGGCTCATTGCAGTTCAGATGATATGACTTAATCTTGGGGGTTGATGATGTGTGAAGGGTATTAATATGTGGCAAGGGTTGGACTTCATGATTTTCTAGTCCCTTCCAGCCCTATGACTATTCCATGAAGAATTAGCTCCTTTCAAAGACTAGTTCAGGGATCGGCAAGGTTTACCTTGCCTAGGGCGGTTCACTCCAGTGGAGATCCCTCCGTGGGCCAGATCACTCACCCACCTCCCTGTGATTTCCGGCATCTGTGTATGCACAGACGCGATTTCTGGAGCCGTAGAAGCAAGTCCCCGCGTTGCACTGGTTTAGCGCAGCACGCGGGGACTCGCCAAGTGGGCAGCTCGGTTCAGGGGTGGCTCATGGGCCGGTTAAAAGACCCCCGTGGGCCACTTGTGGCCCATGGGCCTTAGGTTGCTGACCCCGGACTAGCTCTACCACAGCTAGCATTCATTCCATAAATAGAAAGTGTAAAAATGCTTGCAGTATCATGCCTTAACTTCCCTGCATTGTTGCTCAGAAAGTCAGATAGGAATAAGCCAATCTTGTGCTGAAGCAAGCATAAGCCATTTTCCAGCACTCGAGCTATAAAGCGGCAATGTAAGTAGTAAAGGGCTGCAGGGCCATTAGCCCCACTTCCATTGTTGGGCAGCTTGTGCCAGCTTCCCCTAGAATAACTTCTGCAGCAGGAAACATTTCCTATTCATGGAGGCCCAAGGTTCACAAATATGCAGGAAGCCTAAATGAGTAGAAAAGATCTCCCACCACAGAAGGACCCAGGAAAGTTGGTATAAACTGTGCTTGATGAGAAGGAATGGAAACATATGGAGAAGGCTGGCAATCTTGTGATTCATCACTGTCACCCTGATGGAGCAAATACTTCTTAATTGTACCATAAGCTTTTCTTCTCTAGTCATGCCATGTCCTTAGTCATTGGAAATTGATGGGGCTCCACCTTGCATCTTGGGACAAGCATGGGCGCCACCAGAAAGAAAAAAAGCATGATAATTCATCATGTCCCTGATCAGAGGCTGGAATAATTGTAGCATGTTCTGCAATGGGGTCCTCCATGGCACCAGGGAAGCTAACAGGAACATATTTTTATCCACACTAATACCAAGTAAGTCCCCATCACATTCACATTAATGGGGCCACTGAAGAGGTGTGTCCAACTTCATGTCAGCATGTTACCAGATATAAGTATATGCAGATTACAATATCACTAGAAAGTACCAATGCTGAGCAATTTCTTTTCTTTGCCAGTAAAAGCTTCTTGGTTAAAACTCAATCACTAACAGAAGATGATACCCACAATATCCTTGAATGTTGGAGGAGCAGAAAATGTATTGGAAGGAAATCAGTTTTTATTTTTTTAAAACAATAGGAACGGAACCTCACACAAGATTAAGTAAAAATATTGTAGGATGGGAGAAACAGGAAACCTGAAGCTTCCATAAAACCTGTAACATGTTTGAACGTTTGACTGCTGAAATCAGCCTTAACCCATTTGAGGGCCATAAGCATAACAGAAAGGATGGACAAAATGAGCATCAAGGCTTTTTCCTTTATCTGACTCGATTCTACATTCCCATTGTAACCCAGAGGAGGATGAGTATTGTGATTGTCACTTGGACATCCCAGCAGAAAAATCTGTCTCAATGCAGAGGAAGAGGATTTTAAAAATAAAATAAGAAACATCCCTGAAAAGCACTAAAAAGTTGTGAATACTCCAAACAAGACAGCTGCCTCCCTCACCTACTCCCTGAAGATTTGTGTTACTCTGTCCTCAGGGACCTGTGAATTATCTGACTGGTGTTTCAAAACTGCACAAGTAAGTAATAGGTAGCTGTTATAGAAACTGCTAAGAGACATGCTTCCTCAACCAACTCTGTAGGTACAAAATGACCTGGGGAAACTAGCCAGTGTTCAGTTTCAGAAACACAGGTGTCTGATCTCAGCTCTTGAAACTGATAATTGATAAACTGGGCAACTTGAATGTGTCATGGAAGGTGTCAAATGTTCACACGCTCACAGCCTGAGAAACTGAGTTGTTTATGTGATGATGGCAGGCCAAGAGTCAAACAGCACAAGATCTGACAAATTATTTCCAACTTTCCCATGTGACTGCATGTGGCTGAAGCAGACCACTGATTTCACAATGCTTACCACAACATCATTGAAGACACATGAGATGTAATAGCTATATGCAGCAAAATACTGCAAGGAAAATTTAAAAATTCCATGGTGAACAAGGCCCTTCAGCTGGACAAAATATATGGAAGCCCCATATTCCAGTTAACAAATTATGGTCTGCAGCCAGAGTACTAGTGAAGCAAAATGAACTACTGTAACTGAGCCATGAGCCTTTATTCACTTCAGATAAAACAAGGCAGTCCATTGATGTACCACTAACTTAAAGAGATTATTAGCCTGTGAACTTTTCTTTTGGAGAGGGGGAGAGGCAGAAATATCCCACTATCTTTTTACCCTTTATTTGAAGAGTGGAGTCCATACCCTCAGTGTGACTCATCTTGGCATTGCTACAATATAAAACACAGCTTTCCCACCCTTCTTCCCCAGCACCAACTAAAATTGACTCCGGGGAGCTCAGGAGAATGCTCAGAACAGTGGAGCCAAATGCTTCCCTAATGGAACAATCACTTAAGCGTGATGTTGAATTTCTCCCTAAGGTTACAAAGTTATATAGTTATGCATTTGGGAAATACATAATGTTGTGGTCAACAGGAAAAGACAAGTGAGGTGGAGCATTTGGAGATGGGATCCTGGCCATTAAATAACTATAAGCCGCTGAAGAGATCCTTGACTTGCTAGTTGTGACCAGCATGCAGAATTATTAGGGCATGCATTTCCAATACTAAGCTCAGATAATGCATTGCTTGAAACAAGTGTCCAGTTTTGGTCATTCATATCTGAGAAGAATATGTTGAAACTGGAACTAATGCGGAAAATAGCAAATAGGATAAGTAGGGACCCAAAACGTTTTGTGTTCAGAGGGTTACAGAGCTGGGCCAGCTCAGCTTAGGAAAAATGAATGGAGATACACCATTGTCGTAAATATTCTTATTGTCTCTAGTCTCTATCTGGGTTTATTGGTGAGGACTGTTACTTTTCCTTAGTCCTGTGACATCATAACTGTGTGCATAATGGAGTGCAAAATACCTGGCTTTGCCTGGGGATTGTGTCTGGTCCTGATCTGCATAGATGCTTGCAATATGTTTGATGCATTTTATTTACATTCTTCACTTGTGCCTTTAAGATGAAAAATTATATCTGGAGCAGCCATGAAAACTACTGAAGGCAGCATTACAGGCTCATGGATTTGTTTGTGAGTTTGTGCTGTGAAGCTACCATAGCGAGCAAGCGAGCAAACCCTTGATTTTGCCTGTGTTTATTCCTGTGAGGCTGCTGCTTGGAAGATTTCCAGTCTCCTCTCACTTCCTTGGGATTATCAAGGTCTAACAAAAATATGGCATGCAAAAATATGCAGCAAATTCAGGAAGGCTGCCTGCCTGCTTCCTCCCCCCCCCCTTAAGACGAGCCACTTCAGGATGGGAAATTTGGGATTCAGAAGATTGGGGGGGGGTATTCAGCACCTCCTGCCTACTACCACTTTGACACCCCTTCTCAAAGTGGATTTTCTCTTTTTTAAAAAATAGAACTGTTATTTTAAACATTAATCTGTTGATTGTATGAATGCTTAATTGCTTAATCAATTACTATATTAACATGACTTAAAGCTGCATATGAATAAAACATTATCTCGGAAGAAGAAGGAAAAAACACTTTTTCAGACACATGCCACAACAGACATCTCAGAAGAGGCAGAGGTGGGGGACTCTATAATATCTAAAATTACTGCTTGTGAAGTCCAGTTTGGATTAATTACAAACGAAGCAGTGGAAAGGACATTAGATTTTTTCCCCTCCTTTTGAGAATATTGAATTTCTCATAAAATCCTTTGTGAGCAAAGCACCATTTTTAAGGCACTAAATGAGATCTAAGCAGGAGCAGCAGATGGACTTATATGGCCAAATACTGATCAATAAATACTGAAAGAGAAACCCTTTCCAAGAGAATGTTGAAGCATCCCTCCCCCTTTTTTGCTTTTACACATGTAAGCAATGTGATGAGGCAGCCCACAATCCCCACGCTTAAAGACTAGTGACAATAGAGAGCCCATGTAGCTCAGTAGGAAGAATCCTTCCTGGGAAAGGGCACTCAATAATAGACTGACTTTTCCCTTTGAGTTGTGTGATTTATTTTGACATAATACACAAGGCAAAGAAAGAGGAATTCATTAGGGTGAAATAGATTGCTACATAACTGCTAAGATGAAAATAAAGCCACTGGCAGAGAAAATGGAGGAAAGGGATGCCTTAAAGACACAGGTATGCAACAAAGTGGTGGCATGTGGCTATAAAAGAAAGTCAGTCAGTAGCCTCAGTTGCTTTTTCTCAAGCCTACTGGGTTGGACAACTGTATACCAATTAGTGCAAGTTACCTCCATATAAACCATAGCTTCATAGACTGTGACAAAGATGGTTTACTCCCATCTCCCAAGGTGGGTTATGGAGGTGCAAATACTGATTTATCAGCAGGAACTATTTAAATAAAATGGGCATGTAAACGTAAGTTAAATCTGAATCTATTTCTTATGCCATTAAGATCGGCCTGCCTCTGACGCTATTCTTTTTTCAGTATAAGGATATATGGGATAAAAGGATAAAAAGGACGAGTGTGGGAAATGATAGTTTATGGGTTCTTGTTTGGGAAGTTCTATCTAGCCAACTCAATAGAATTCCTCACTGTCTCTTCCTCTTCCGGCATATAGACATTTGTGCATTATCTATATGAGACATCATTTTACCGGTGACCTAAAAATCAACATGTTTACAGAAACTTGTTTGAAAAGTTCTGTATACCCCACTTGATACAGTTTCTTATTCCTGTCTCTGCCCCTTTCTCTTTCTGCATAGATATTTGCACATCGTTCTGCTAGTGACTTAAAGTTAGCAAGAAAATAATCGCTAAATTTCAAACCAACAGTGCATACAATAGTGTATACAACCAGAATACATCACTCTTTGCCATCACCTCCGGCCTCACCAGTTTAAGATGACAAGAATACCATGAACATCAGTATGGATGCCCCAGCTGAGCTATATGATAGTCACTCAGGTTATTGTCTTCCATGAGTATCTCTTCTCCACCACCTGAATTATGATATTATCTTCCACCAGACTTAGTAATGGGAGAGTAATTCAAAGGGGTGCTGTGTGATGCATGCAAAAGCATTTCTCTGTCTCTCTTTTTCAACTGAGTAGCTACAATCCAATGCAGAGTGTTGACTTCAACAAGCTTAAATCCAAACATTTCTTTGTTTCATTCTGACCAGTGTCTTTATTATTTTTGGTGATCCTTTCAATATGAAAGGATAAAGAAAGGCCTCAACCATCTTTTCCTACTCAAGTTTAACTTCGAAACACTTTGTCATATTGTATAACTTTGGCTAATTAAATAATCTATGGCCTTTTATACTTTGGGACGGGGAGTGTTGTTTTTTGTTTGTTGCCATGTTACATATTTTTGTGTTTTTATATTGCAAACTACTTTGCGATCCCTGGGTGAAGGGTAGTATAGAAATTTAAATAATTAGCTAACTAGTTAATACCACTTTAGCTTATCTCTTGGTCTCAATGAAAACTCATGGCACTTCTACTTGGAAGTAAGTCCCACTATGTCCAGTCCTTTTTATTCCTCTTATCTATGCCTTCTCCATTTGTATGTACAGTATTTGTTTCAACAGAGTGTTGAAGAAATACAATTTATTTATACAGAACATTATGGGAGACCTTGTACATTACTGCTTTCCCCCTTTCTAATAACGCAGTTCTCCCTTCTGGTTGCTGCATCACTGGGATCTGAAATCTCACAAAGATTCCAAGATTGCTCTGTTGAGTAGGCAATAGGTTGTTAAGCACCAGGTATTGAACTGGAGCAAAACAGACACATGACACCTGCGGCCTTTCAGCTATAGAGTGCATCCTCCAGGTCTGGAATTGGGGGCATAGCCCCAGTCTGATCCCAATGTTGACACAGAATTTCATGTACCATTTTGTCTTTCTCTCTCCAAATCCTGCTATGTGAGATCACCACAGTTTGATTTAGCTATCTAAACTAATTTTATTGTGCAAACATGGCCATTTAAGCATTGGCTGGTGGGGTTGGTTGTTTTGCTTCTTGAGTACTGCTGCTATGGGGTTGGTTTATCTGCTATGTTTATAAATGTTATTAGCTGCTTTGAGGTCACTAGCTGAATGTGGTAATGTATTTGACCAATCTTTATTTAAAGGTTTAATGTACTGACATGTTTGAAGGAATTATGCCTCAGAAACATTTGTGCCAATAAACCTGGAAAAAATACTACCTGCCTGCCTGGATGATTATACTCTAGACAGTATCCTACTATATGACTAGAACTGTTTTGTGGAATTTGCCATCTGAAAAATAATAGTTGCAACTGTAGATTTCTCTTTGATATTTGTGTAAAGGCAGATGCAAATGCTGCATTTAGCTTCTCTGCTATATTTCAGGATTAATGGGTGCTCCCCATACACCTTGATAATCCAACTTCTCCCTTGGCTCCACCCTCAGAGTTCCTTGGCCTACTGGAATCACTCAGTGGAAATTCAGATGCTGCCTGTGCACAGGTCAAGTATTTTAGGTTACAATCTTCATCCTAATTGCCAGTGCCTGCTTCCCCCTATCTCTTATTAATAGCTGTCATTCATTGCAATTTTACCTTTAGCCCCAATGCCAAAGCTGAATGTGCTAGCAGAGATTCATTGCTGGCATCTTCAGGAACTTGCTAAAGAGCGCCAACTTCAAAATAAAAATAGAAAGTGATAAGACCCAGAAATTCCAAGTGCAGAGTTGGTACTACATAGTGCAATGGTGGGAACAGAGAAAATTCTAACACTACCTGCTAACTGTACAATGACAGTTCTGCCTTGTGATGGGATATCTGAAAAAGACCACACAGTGAAACAAAATCTGCGTAATGGTACAGTGACATGTTTGTTACTCTTGTAGAGTTTTACTTATCCTGTAAAATACAGTCATAGCAACAATGATAGCTTATGTGCTAGGTTTAGTTCAGTTTTGCATTTCCCTTTATCATGTTTGTTGTCCCTGAGCATATGAAATATATAATGCTGGCACATAGTTGGTGGTTTCTTCTCTTCTGCTTCAGATCTTTCTATGCCTTGTAATATGCTTATGAGCGCATGTCTTGCTTCAAGCATCTTTATAGGTCCTTGGCCTGTCTCTGAAACAGACCTCCCTTCCTGTTGTCCTTTTGCTGCCCCATACTAAACAAGTTGTCCAGAGACAGTGCAGATAAATAAGCTACCATAAATAAGATTTCCACTGGAGCAGGAATTCTTTGGTAATGCTCACTAACTATGAATCACCCTTCCCTAGTCTAGCTGTTCTGTCTGCAACATATATAATTGGCTGCAGAATCTGGATAATCTTCCATTAATTTGAAATCAGAAAACAGAGTACACACACTTCATGCAATCACAATGAATAGATATTATATTGGGTGACAATAAACTAATTCATTGGGATGCAGATGACTGCAATTTGCTCTCCCCATGCCAATGTGATCTTGCTAACAAGTGTTAATGATAACTGGGAGTGTACTTGCCAAAATCTCATTTTTTGCATTGCTTATTCATGGAGAACTTTGGCTGCTGCTATGAGACTATGTGCCCCTTCCAGCTTTCCTTAACTATATCTAACTGGCAGCACATGAAATGCTTAATGAACCATTTTGAGAAAACAGGGACATTTGATGAAGTGACACAGTGAAAGAGGGTCCTAACTGCACTCCTTGAAAGTGTGACAGCTTCTCATGTATTCCTGTGAGCAGAACCTTGATGGTAAGGGTGGACACAAAGAGGGACATAGCCACACATGCATTTATACAGATTCATATCTACACAGTGGTTTTTAGTTGGTTTATTTTATTTCAGGTATGCAACGGAGGAGCAATCAACACTGAGACTGCAATCTAAAAGGGGGAAGTTTGTATTATTAGAAGATGACATGAAAAAGACATCAGGACCCTGGACAGCGCTTAGGGAGAAAATGGGAGAACAAGAAAGACAAGGGAGAGTGCCATCCATGACTTTGTGGATTTTGCAGGCTGATCCTGAAGAAGAGTCTCTCACCCACATTCTAGCTTTTCTGACTGTTTTTACAATTTTGTGTAGGTTTCTGTGGGATAAGTCATCAGGTTAACCACTACACTTTGAAATGAATAGGATATGTGTATCAGAGACAAGCATGTAGGTAAACATTCTTTTTTGGCTTAAAAAGCAATGTCTAATGCAACTCTTCACTTGCATGCTATCACATGTGCTCCTTATGCTATGCTGGAACAAATGCCATTGCCATATGTGGGGAATGTGTATTGTCATGTTATTAATCTCATTTTCCCGACTCTTGTCATCTACCTGTCTTCATGTCCCTGTCTTCTCTTTGCTTACTTTCATTTGACTTAATCATCATCCACTTTTTCTACTGAAACACACACAAAACAGCTTACAAAAGAGTTTCAATTAGGTGCAATAAAAATATAGACATGCAATACAAAACACACAGAAAATACTCTATATTTTTCAAGTCTCCTGCTCCAACTCCCTACTGTTCTTTGTGTTTTTCTCTCATAATATTGCCCTGCTCATTTTTCATAGATGGCAGGCATCCTCAGTGAGATAACTGATTTCTGGAAGTTACAGGATTGCTCTGGTAGAAAGGGGCTGCTTCATTTATAGCTCACTAATGCTAGCTGTTGAATAGTTAAGGACTTGTATAATGTTTGCATCCATTCAAGTGAGATTCCTGTGCTCCTAACACTATTTACACTAACCTACAACCTAAGCAGCAGATGTTAGAGAGCAAGAAACTTGAGGGTTGTTTATTTTATATGTGTTTAGATGCAGAGCCTGATGTAATATTCCCCCAATATAAAATGGAATTTGAAACACATATTCCTCATTTCACAAAGCATATGTCTTAAGAAACCAAAATACTATTTGGAAGTATTGTGAGCACAATAATATATGATCCAAGTCCTCCCATTGTGTATATTTCTACAACTTTTAATAGGGGTGGGGGGGTGGAAAATCTTTTTCAGCTTGGGGGCCACATTCCTTTCTGGACAACCTTCCGAGAGCCACATGCCAGTGGTGGGCGAGGCCAGAGGAAGATGTAGGTGGAGCAACGAATGCAAATTTTACATTTGTACTGTAGGCTAGCATCTACATGCACCTCCACAGCCTGCTTTGTCCTCTACCCAGGTAAGCAAGAGTCATTATCAGAGTTCAAGGACATATTTCAGCTAGACCAAAAAACAAACAAACTCAAGGAGGGTGTGGAGCAAGGCCAGCTGAGATGTGTGGCCTGGGGAGAGAGGGTGTGGGTGAGTATAGACTCTGCTTCTTAGGGACATTTGTTGCAGAATTGCCCCTGACAGTGGAAGGGGCCAATGAAAAGAGGCAACTTTTATCTGAGGTGAAGTAAAGGGTGTGAGGGGGAAACAGGAAATGAAGCATTCTGACAGTGCTTGTCCACACCTCTACTTGCCCCACTTTCCTCCAGGAAAACCTACAGTTTATAGCTGAATTAGACATTATTATTATTATTATTATTATTATTATTATTATTATTATTATTATTATTATTACCCTGCCCACCTGGCTGGGTTTCCCTAGCCACTCTAGGTGGCTTCCAACAAAACATTAAAAATACAATAAAACATCAAACATAAAAAACTTTTCTGCAGATTGTTGTTTGCTTTGATTCAGTGGCAAAGAGTGTTTTCCAGGGAAACCAGTGGGGAAAATGCAAAACTGTCTGCACCCATACCTAGAAAGCAGGGGACAAGCAGAAATGTGGATGAGCACTTAAGAGTCTTAACTGATAGTATTCCAATGGGGATAAACTCCTTCATTTGGTTTCATGAATCACCAGGAAATCACATTGGCTATATATTGCGCACTTTATCTGATTCTTCAAAAACAGAGAAACTCAATGGCCAAAACAAATTGCATTGTGCAGAGTTACAGAATAAGGTTAACACAATTTAAATGAAAAGGAGCAAGGAAATGCAAAACCTGAGCAATTCCTGCTGTCAATAATCAGCCATGCTAGTTTGGGGTTTTTGTTTTGTTTTGTTACTTAATAGCAGAAATCCTGCAAAGATTGTCCAAGGGTAGCTTGGCACAAAGAACACCTGCACCCATGGTTTTGCTAAGAAGAAGAAAGAAATGGGAAGAAGCAATCTTCTGAAAAAAAGTTTACAGTTACCGTATTTTTTGCCCTATAGGATGCACATTTTCCCCTCCAAAAATGAAGGGGAAATGTGTGTGCGTCCTATGGGGCGAATGCAGGCTTTCGCTGAAGCTTGGAGAGCGAGAGGGGTCGGTGTGCACCGCCCCCCCCTCTCCAGGCTTCAGGAAGCTGTCCGCAGCCTGTTTGCCCGAGCGCGGGGCGCACTGAAGCAGAGTGCCCCGTGCTTCAGGAAGCTAACTGCAGCCTAGGGAGCCCTGTGGGAGTTCCTGCGGCGGGGGCAGGGGGAATAATTTTTTTTCTTTATTCCCCCCCCCCCAAAAAAACTAGGTGCGTCCTATGGGTTGCGCGTCCTATAGGGCGAAAAATACGGTATTTTAGACCATTTTTGTGTTTATGCGTGTACATAGCTGTTACCCAGACCTGCATGTTTTGTGACCCACCAAGCCAAAAATTCCCACCATTAACCTAAAACATTCCAACAGGGCTCAATAAATGGCCTGGTTCCTGCCCCCCTATTATCCAGGTACAGCAAAATCCAGGAGATTGTCAAATACCCAAAGCAGACCACAGTATATCACTGGTGGGCTGTGCTCAGCTGTAGTACATCACAAAACGTGCAGGCCTGGTATAGATACTCAGTTTGTCATTCCAGAAACTCAACCCAACTTTGGTTTGCTTAAAATATGGTAAGTGAGAACAAAGCTACTATCAGAACCATGGTTTCAGATCCTGGCTTGTTCTTCTATGAAACCTAAAAGTTGTTGAGCCCTCTCGCTCGCTCTCTCTCTTACAAAAATGCCCCCAAAACATGATTTTTCAACTGACTTGCCTAAGATCCAGGACAGAGCGCCGCCCCCCGGATGTCAATTCCACCTTTGAAATCATGGTCGCATCACAGGGAACTATGATTTGCTTAAAAGCAAAAGAAGCAGCTTTCTCTCTCCTCCTGTAGCATGTGAGAGGGGAGGTGGGTCTATGAGCCTGAGGGCAGGCTTGTTCACATAGTGGGAAACACTGCAGTTATGTCAGAACTGTGCCTGATAATTAGAAAGAAGGTGGCTTTGCTTGTAGACTGAGAAAAATGGATTATACATCTGCACAGACAACTGCCATGTGAATTAACTGCTCAGAGTGTGCCTATTTTTCCTTGATACATAAATGGTGAGCATCTGGCAAAAGCAGGGTAAGCTCCCTTAAGTGGATGTTATTTTGTACTGCGCATTCTCAGTGGAATGAAAGCAGTGCAAGCAAACTTAACAAAGCAATGGAACAGTGTGTGAAGCATTTGTGAGGAAGATCCTGGTACAGGGAGCGCCTGCATCATGGGTAGGCCTATGGCCGGAGAGCTCTTGCTGATTATGCTGAAACAAGAGCATATTCCCATCCCATAGTTTGGAGAATATGCTTTGCCACTATTTTATAAACTGAAATGTGAGGCTGAGATGACTCATCCAGCTGAGTGCCATACCAGAAAAATAAATCACCAAAGCCCAGGAACCTGCGGAATGTCAAAAACCTCAAATCACCTATTTGGTATTCAATGGTATAGCATATCATGTACCTATGCTTCCACCCCCAAACAATCTCCCGGTGAATTGATACTTAGCACTTGCAGCACAACCACACCACAAAGGATAGCTCGGAGTGGGAGGGGGGGAGGGCACATGTATCCTAGTGCAAAGAAAAACCAACACAAGATCACAAACAGCTCCAACTAACACAGTACTAAACACAATACACCGATGAAAAGTAAAGTCACCAGTGATAAAGCCATAACATGAAGATGCAATTTTTCAGAGGGAGTTATATCAGGGAATTGCAATGATAGTAGCTTATTTCATGAAGCTGCAGTTAAGCTGGGTTAGATAGAACCATCTCTGTTTACAGGTAAACTTACTGAGATATTACAGCTGGTACAACAGCTTTGGTCCAAATGTGTGTGTGTGTGTGTGTGTGTGTGTGTGTGTATACACATGCCAAGAGACGTGCCTGCAATTACAACATCTAAAGCAGTGATGGGTCAGATAAGCGAGAAACAGGTATACATAGTTATGGCTCTTGCATGCAAATAGCAGTATTCATTAATGGGTTAAGAAGACATGCATTCCTCAAGCCCACCAGTGCATCTTCACTTGCAAAAGGTTTTTTTTAAAAAAATAATAATAATACACACATTTAAGTATTGCTGAGTACATAAGAAATGCCATGGCTGAATCAGGCCAAAGACACAGCTTGTCCACTTGTAAACATTCAAAATAATTAACCTAAATCAAAAAAGGCCAAACCAAGTGGACACAGGATGAAAAGCTGCCACACACTAAGGCACAACTATGCAAAGAGCTTTGCCAAGTCTCAAACAGCTCAAATAGCGAAGGCACAGCTTTCGGATACAATCTGAAAGACACTTATTTGGAAGATAAGTCCCATTCATTTCAGTAGAGCCTACTTCAGAGTAAACACATTTAGGATTGGGGAGTGTATTAAAATAAATAAATAAACCCAGCTCCTTTTATTTAAGCATTCATGCACAATATTTTTTCCAAGGAAAACCTGAAAGTTGCTTTTCTAAAATAATAAGGTTTGAAAATAAAGAATAGTTGTAATTGATTACATTACTGCAGAAGATTCAGCATTCTGTAGGGGCAAATCAATTCTAGAAAGGCTCCTAATTAAACAGTGAGAGTTGGCAAAACTGGATAAAGCTAGATAGCAGAAGCTCATTCACCACTTTCCTGCCTTGCACATGGCCACTATCACTTATCAATTTTATGCTCCATTTTCTCCCCTCTGCCTTCCTGCCCTGTCAAACCAGGCCTGCATATCTAAGCAAAAATCCCCCGTAACTTCCTCTGGAGTAGTGGAAATGACAATAATATGTAGCCAGTCAGGAAAAAAATGGAAAAGCCTGGGACAAAGGAAGAGATGCTTCTGGGAATCTCTCTATAGGTCCCAGTGGCTATTACCTTCAACTCAGTGCTTTGTGCTTTCCATTCCTGTCTGACCTGTCTCCCATCCAATGAAATCCTTGAAAGGGCAGACACACAGGAAGTTTACATAAGTCCCTTTTCTGAAGGTTAGTTCCTGGTTCATATGTGGTGTTCGCTTTCCTCTCAATTTTGTGCCGTGCGTCTACATACCACCCTGTCCAACGGGAGAGCATAATCCTATGGGCTCTACCTCCACCTCAGTAAACTTTATTTGAATACACAAAACACAGATAATACACACATATATTGGTTCTTCTGTGACAGTTCCACAGAACTCATACTGCTTTTGGATGACACTTGTAGAGAAAGGTTTTCTTCCATTGAGTTAAACAGCAAGAAACGTCAGGAAAATAAAGGTGTGTTTTTTTTCTTTTTCTTTTTAACAACTTGTGAATGGTGAGCATCCATGGGAACAACAACAGCAACAAGGATGGATATATATGAAACAGCATGTTTCCACATACAGTACATTGTTTCTGTAGAAATAATATATCCATATACATCTATAATATAAATGTACAACAATCTCACAGTGAATCAGCAGGAAACAATGTTGGGTTATCAAGGTGGCTTGTGCCTGCCCAGCAGTACAGACCACCATCAATGCGCTAATGTGCCACAGAGTGAGGTGGACCCTGGAAGAGACTTGGTGGTCAGTGAGCCTAGAAGCTGTGTCTTAGAACCAGGGAGTGGCCCAGCACAGAATAGGCTGCCCCTCTCTCCCCTCAAGTCTTTCGAGGTGGCTAACTCACTCTTCAACAATCTGAAGGCAACAGAATGTGCACAAGAAAGTTAAAAACAAGAATCCACACTATATTGAAAGGAAAACCCACCCAAAGAGGCAACAGAGTGATTAAAAGACGAGTCATCAAGGTCCCAGTAACAACAAGTTCCTGAATGTTAGCTGTGAGCATCAGCATGATGCTAGATGGTACGTATGGCATGTATAATTTGCTATTGACATAACCACATCAGCACACTCAGGATTGTACTGCATACACATATAATGTTACACAGAACATACATATTGCAGAATATGGATACTGACATGTTTTCTTATTTGTATAGCATATTATATATGTCTGTATGTTATATATCTATCTATCTTTATATCTCTCACAGATTAGGTAGACACACAAAAATATATGACCCTTAAGGAAATCACTTTATAAAATACTTATAATATTGGGGGAAATATATCTGAATACAGTGCACTCCTATTATACTGAATATGCTGATGCACATTCAATAGATGTAGTGAATAATATGAGCAGCAACCTTATAGCACAATCTACAAGGAGCATCTCATGCAGAAATCCCACTGAAAGTGTAGGGGACAAGAAGTAGAGGAGAACAAAGGCCATGTAGTCCAGTGATCTGTTTTGTGATTGATCCATGAATCCTGACTGGACCATGAATCCATGGGCACTCTAAAGACCAGTTTGTGCAGTCCAGGTTGCACCATGTCACAAGCAAAGAGCAAGTGAACCACAGAAGGCACTGCCAAAGTAAACATCTCTAAAGGACAGGTGCACGAGAGCCCAGTGGTGTGTTCAAGAGGACAGCAAAGCAGAGCAAGGCAAAACAAAACAAAGCTCCCCAGGCTGCTAGACAACCTGACCAGGGAAGCCCCTAGTCCAACATCAAAACACTTCCCATTGAGCTGTATAAAAGGAATAAGGACACCCCCGTCCCCATCCACCCAACTTTAGCTAGACGGCCTTGGAAGAATTGCAAGATAACTTTCGGCAAGTATAAGAATGCATATGCTTGTGTAATATAGCCATTGGAGCTGCAAAACATTTTCCCTATTATGAAATTTCAGTGGGGTTTGTGCATGAGACATTTCTGTTAGATTTGCTCATAATTATTTGCATCTGTACCAAACCATTAGCTTAATCTGCTCTAAACATTTTTTCCCCATGTGGTACACATGTACAGTATAAGTGGAGCATACTCTGCTTCTAGGGCAGCATCCCAGTTTTGGAATGGTGCCACTTTTCTATCCCATGGCTATGGTGGCATTACACTCCCTTCTGTTTTCTTGGGAAATGGTGGCAAGGAAGGCATTTTGCATCCATTTACACAGGAAAACGCAGAGCAATTTATCCTGTCGGACTGCAAACAGCAATTGGCTCATGTCTGTCTGCCAGTCTATACCTCTCCCAGGCCCAAAATGCCACCTGTCCCTCTACAGGTTTTAAGAGCCCACCAATGGCACATTTTTTGAACTTGTAACTCCATGTTCCATCATAAACCAATGCTCTTCCACACTCTTACTGGAATCACACACAAACCAACTTACAAGTGAGAGATTGACTCAACCCCATCTTTTCTATTTAGCAAAAAATGGTTTCCACTGTACCCTTGCTGTGTCCTCTTCCTAACGTGACAAACCCAGAGGAGATGAAATTATGGAAATCTGGACCTCCGCTTCGATAAATATCCTTTCCATAGTGACCTGTCAAGGAAAGATGAGAAACAGCATGTCACATTACTATCCATTTCTTTTTATTTGTTAATTTTTATTCCACCAAATGCACAGATAACTTCTAAACAGCATTGTTAAAACATATTATAACAGAGAGTGCACAGTTAAAATACACAATAAAACAATCCCATTAAAACATAAACATCCATGATTAAAAATATACAGTAAAACTGTCCTATTAAATCCATAGCAATTAAAACAGGGCAACTGGGTCAAGTGATTGAGGGAATGCCTGTGTAAACCGGCATGTCTTCAAAATCCAGTTAAACTGGACCTCCTGCATTTCACCAGTGAGTGCACCACAACACTGGTGCTACTAGTAAAAAAGCCACAAGTTCACAATCATCAGACTGTGGTATGGCTAACCTGGTTTCAGCCTTAATCTGGTCCAGAGTTGTTTAGGGCTTTATATGTAAGTAACAAGACCTTAAAACTGGCTTTATGCCACAGCAGATCCCTTAGCGCTGGCAAAGCACTATGTAGGTTGTAGAATCCTGCACCAGCTGCAGCCTCTAGAGACTAGCGACAAAAGAAGTGCCAAATAGATAACAGAATTGTAGAGTTGGAAGGGACCCTGAGGTCCAGTCCAACCCCCTAGTCCAACCCCCTGCAATGCAGGAATATGCAGCTGCCCCATACAGGGATTGAACCTCCAACCTTGGCGTCATCAGCAACACGCTCTCACCAAATGAGCTATCCATGCTGCAATAATAGTATGCATTGCAGAGTCCAAATGTGAGCTTGAAAGTGAATGAGTCACAATAGCCAAGCTATCTTTGTCCAGCTGGTGATAAGTGCTCTTTGCCATAGAGCCCACCCTGTTCCAAGAGCACTCTTAAACTATGTACCTGTTCCTTCAAAGGGACAAGTTCCCAATTCTCAGAGCTGGGAAGCACTCACTCATAACTTCTCTGTCTTAGCAGGATTCAGCTTCAGTCCTCTACTGCTTTGAGGCACTGGTTCACTCTCCTGGCTCAGATGTGTTCTAGAAACATAGCAATGGTGTCCTCCCTGGGTTGGGAGTAGGGCAAAATGGTGATGAGGCTGGGGTAGTTCTAGGTTAAGACTAGGGGAGCTCCAACTCCCATCAGGCAGCATGGCCAATGGTTCTAAGTTCAAAACATATTCTAGTTGGGTGAAGGCTGTGTTCGATTGATGCTGCATTGTGGGCAACACTCATGTTGAATCTTGACACCAGAAGAGTCACATCTTTTGTGGTTTGTTGACTGCGCTGAAATGCTCCCTTTAAGAAACACCATCTTCCCTTTCCTGGGCACTTCCTCTATTGTGTTCCTTGAAGCAGATATGGCATATAGATCCTAGAACCCCAGTAAATAAGTTTTAACAGAGTGCCCCTACTCAGAAGAAGGTGGGGTGGAGGCCCATAACTACAGTCATGATTATGCCCATGCTTTTATTTTACTCTTTGGCTATAAATGATGGGAGAAGTAGACCATTGGAAGAACAGATTTGGCTCAGGGATCACCGCATCCCAGCCACTGTTCTGGATGCCACACTCCAGATGGGAGCGGTGTGGATACCCGAACAAGTGAGCCATAATCTATCAGCAAGCCTACCCAGGCATATAATTTCATTACCTATATTTGTTTAAAATGTTTTAATGATTTTATGTGCATTTTAATAATAATTATTTTATGTATATTTGTTATCTGAATTTCAGCTGCATATTGTTTACAATTTCATTATGCACACCACTTAGAGAGCTTTTTGATTAACAGGTTTATGAACCTTTCTAAATTACTAATTGACTAAATGAAATAATGGGAGTGGGAATAAATGACAAGTACTACAGTGAGCTTGTATTTCAAGAAAATACTGTGGCTTCTGTTTTGTTGCTCCCCTCCCCAACCCCTGCAACTGCAGCCATCCTCAAAACAACCAGGTAGATTGGAGGTCAAACAGAAGAACTGAGCAAAGATATACAGTACCGGAAATAAATCAGTTGGTTCCCCAAATCCCTTTGCCCACCTGCGAGTCCCGGGAAAGTGTCATTGTGAAACATCATTTGTAACATGCATTCTAGCCGAAATCATATTCCTTTAGAAGCGTCATATGAGGATATGCTCCAATAATTATATATATCCCTCTCTATCTAACCCTCAATTACCATTCTTTTCATTGTAAAGCTTTGGTACATGAGCACTTACTTTGAAGGGCTGGGAGGGGCACCAAAGGGCCAAATGTAGCAGGTATTATATAGGGGTTTTTAAAAAAATAAAAATCGCTTCTGCTGCTCTCTGCCTCTGGCCATGTTGTGAGGGACAAAGGGATCCAAGGGGTAGAAGCAGAGGAAGCAATCATATGAAGAAATGAAAATCCAGACATGGGCAAGGCTTCCATTGCATTTCATTTTAAATTAAAGCTCTTCCCACATGCCTTATCCTCCAACCCCATCTCCCATTCTCTTTGCATGGATGTTATTTGTAACCTGTTGTGACTTTCCATGGATCTTTTAGAAGGATACACCATTCTTTCTCTTCCCACCTCTCACACATTCTCATTTGCACATGCACATCCATGTATGTTAGTTCATGCACACTCCAATGGGGAGGTTGAGGTGGTGATATTCCACTATCTTCTATGGACAAGTGGCCACTGGTTCAGCATGTGGATTCTTAAAAAAAGGCCTAAATATTCACATTCTAATTTCACCACCTTAAGGAAACTTCCAGCTTTAACTATAGAGCATGCAAGGCTGCCCTGCAATGAAAGTTATATGTTATTGTTTTTAAATGGACTGGCACGTTCTTCTTCCAACTTAGAGTAGCTGCCCAGCTCTTTTAATGTGTCTATAGAGAGTAAAGTGGTTTTCTACAGTGCTATTTGACTGAGGTTGCATCTCCTGGGTCTATCCTATTACTCACAACTGGGCTGGCTCCAATTGCTATGGTTGGTTCTCCTGAGATCAATTCCGTTCTCTCTGTCTTTCATTTCAAAAGGCAACAACAACAACAACAACAACCAACAAACAAAAAACAAATAAGGAGGTTCTGGAAGACAGCTGTGCCACACTGGGAAAAGAAGAGGTTACCACACACATCTTTCTGCTATCCTTCAAGAGACGGAATTAAATCGCAGAGGAAAATGACTCCCTCCCCATCTGAGGCCAGACAAACCCTCAAATGGATATATATTTTGCTCACCACACAACAAAAGTCAAGCTCTTCAGGGCATTCAGCTGAAAAGGGAAGCACTCCACGGCAAACACACCCTAAGTAAATTGCAAGAGGAACAACCATGGTTGCAAATGTCATTTATATTCCCAGCTCGAGAATAATGGGATTATTAGAGCTGAACTAAGCTCTTGTTATCCACCTTTCAGAAATGTTATTCCTAAACACAGGTTATAAAACAGTGAACTCTCTTTGGGTACTAACATTCCAAGACAGATCTCTGCTATTGCAGGGCTGTATGTACCTATGAAGGGCTTGAATTTGAGTTTACCACAAAATGACACCTTAGGGGAAGGAAAGAGATTTCCTGTGCTTTCAGCTGCCTGCTCCCCACCCCCCATCCATTGTTTGGATAATTTCAGTGACTTGAGAGACAAACAGCACAAACAAGCAGTCCTAAGAAGGTGTGGGTTCTCTCCATGCCCCAGAAAGGGAAGGAGCATCTATTTATACTGTCAATCAAGCGTAGCCACCTTAGAGATTGTAGAGAGACAGCTGCAGCTCACAGCCGATGGTAAATGAATCCCCCAGGGCTAAGGAAGGGCATTTCAAGTGCAGAGGGGCTCAGAGGCAAAACTGTTATCACGGCTGACTACCAAGGATGACCTCAGCTTGAGGAAAATGATCTGCCTAGAGAGGGCTGGATGCTGCAACATCCTTTCCTGCAGGGACTTTATTTCCCCGTCAGCTTTAACATCTTTTTCTGCTTTGCCTTTGCTACACATGGGGAGTGTGAATTAGCACAGATTGCCTGGATAAGAAATGGTACGTGAGGCAGAGGATCCAGAAAGCACTGCTCCATTGAAGAACAAATTGCAGGCAATTATATAAATACACTGGAACAGAATAGACACATGGCGTTATGGGGGCATCCAAGGCTCTCTCTTGGGCTGAGAAGCCTCTGCCCCAGTGCAAGATTTGCTGTGGCTTCTCCATTCACCTGAATAATAGGAAGCCATAAAGAATAACAATTTGGTGGCTCTTCAGATGTAACTGGGCAAAAAGGTAGAACTTTATCACATATAGTAACTTTTTCAGAAACTCAACCTAAGGGTGAGGGTGGGGGTAGGGTTGTCAAACACCTTAGGTTCTATTAAGCTACCAGTATTGGAAGTCTGAAAGGCTGGCAGCTTCAAGATTTTGCTACCCTGCATCCCAAACCCACTATGTTCTTTCTGGCTCCACTGTACACCAACCAACTTTTATTCTGACTCCATCCTACTGGATCTGTCACTGATTCAGCTTGGTCTATGCTGGTTCTGCCTCCTCCGGTCTCACCTTTAGAAATGGAACGACAACAGAACTTGGGGTGATTATACTCTACAGTCTATAGAATTAATTCTGAATTCTTCAGCAAGTCTAACCAAATCCTGTACAGTGGTACCTCGGGTTAAGAACTTAATTCGTTCTGGAGGTCCGTTCTTAACCTGAAACTGTTCTTAACCTGAAGCACCACTTTAGCTAATGGGGCCTCCTGCTGCTGCCACTGCGCTGCTGCTGCGCGATTTCTGTTCTCATCCTGAAGCAAAGTTCTTAACCCGAGGTACTATTTCTGGGTTAGTGGAGTCTGTAGCCTGAAGCATCTGTAACCTGAAGCATCTGTTACCCGAGGTACCACTGTACTCAGATTATTCAAAGATGCATAAGATATTTGATATAATGGAGCATTTCACAGAATTCAGAATAATTTCCTCAAAAGAGAGAGAGAGTGTGTGTGTGTGTAAAAGACAAAGATGCCAGAATTATATGAATAGAAGGGAAAAGGGTCTATAGGCAAGAAAAAGAAATGTAGGTCACAGATGTTCCATCTAGAAGTCCTTTTAGGTTTTGACCCTTCAGCAAGCCTTTTCTTTCCCTTCATCCTGCAACCATGAGGGTTAAAAACAACAACACCCTGTTTATGAAAACAACAAAACCAGAACAAAATATGAGATTTTGAAAATATATTGCAGACATGTATAATGCACGAGCCCTGTTCAACATCCACTATCACTTTGCATTTTTGTGATATAACCATTACTAGAGAACACTGACAGCTATAGGAGATGCCTACTGAGCTTGCAGCTGCAGAAATAGGGATACATTCTCTTAATACAGTTTCAGCTTCTGGTTATGAGCACTTCTGGTTATGTACACTTCAGGTTACAAGTTCTGCTACCCCGGAAGTAGCTGCTCCTGGTTGCAAACTTTGCCCCAGGATGCGAATGGAAATCGCAAGCTGGAGGCGCGCGTGCGCGCAGCGGGAGGCCCCATTAGTGAAAGCACACCTCAGGATAAGAACAGTTTCAGCTTAAGAATGGACCTCCGGAACGAATTACGTTCGTAACCAGAGGTACCACTGTAGTGTGGTCTGTGTTTATGTAATTGGAACCATGCATTACATATTTTCTATATGCCGCACATGGTCATGCTCACATCTTTTCCACTCACCATTTTCCTCTGCTTCGCTACCTGCTTGTTTCACATGTACCCATCCACTTCTGTTCTTCCCTACCTCGACTTGCTCACCATTTCATAAATGAGCTCTAATTTGCTCACTTTCACATCTCACCACCCATCCTTGGCATCACCCAACCCTTCCGGGACTATCTAGTTCAGGGGTAGTCAACCTTTTTATACCTACCACCCACTACTGCATCTTTCTTGATGGTAAAATTTCCTTACTGCCCACCAGTGCTTGATGGAAGTAGGATTCAGCTTGTGCTGTAGAACCCCCTACCGCCCACCTAGAATCCTGAGACTCCCACCAGTGGGCAGTAGGGACCAGGTTGACAACCGCTGATCTAGTTAATGTGACAGGCATTATCAAGAGCATCCTAGTAGGCTGCTGAGAGGGGACACTATGGGGCTGAGAATGGGAGAGTCAATTACTCAAGGCTACATTGAAAGTCAATAGCAGAGGAGGGATGGAGTTTTCTTTTTTTCTTTTTCTTTTTTCTTTTTGCTATTCCGTATTCATTCATCCATACCATCACCCCAAATCCCCAAATCCTTCTCTGTAATCCCAGACATGATTCTCATTAGAATCCATCTGCCACATGGCATCTTTATTTTGAAAATGCAGAGGATAAGACACAGGGAACACATACATAACTGAATCAGGGTGAATTAACAATGCCACCGGGGTATAAGGCCAGCAAAACAGTGGCAGACTTTGGGCTCACAAGTTCCAACAGTGCCCTGTATGCCTCTAAAATTCGGCAAGCCCCCTTGCACTCTGTTCTACGGCATTTTTGTGGCGCCCAGTGTGGCTGCACCTGTTGTGCTGCCCTGAAACTGTCTCTGCCAGTAAAAAGCAACTGTCTTGGGATGTGTACACACCATTACATTTCAAGCCCTCCCCCAAGGGTCCTCGGAACTATAGTTTGTTAAGAGTGTTGGAAATGGTAGCTATTGTGAGGGGTAAACTACCATTCCTAGGTGTGTATACATGTAAAATGTGCTTTAAATGCATGGTGTGTGCACAGCCTAAGAGGTGTACTGCAGATCAGGTACTGAGAACATCACAACTTGTCTTCCTATAAACATAAAATGTAAGTCTGTTGTCATGCTGCAGTTTGGGTGACCGCCTATAGGTGACCATGCCAACTCCAGTGTGAGGAACTGATGGCAGGCAGGCAGGCAAGCAAGCAAGCAAGCCAGCAAGCTATGTAGGTGGCAGGCAGCCCAGCTGAGCTATTTTATGGATGAGGGAAACACTGTGAAGCACCTCCCCACCTCTGTTAAATGCACCTGTAGTGGCTGGCCATTAAGCATGCCAGCAGTAAAGCTGTGGTGATCAGCAAGCTACCTAGGTATTCTCTTCTGAATGAGATTGAATGCGAAAGATAGATAATCATGACAATGACTGCAATAATAATACTTAGGATTTACGCAGTGCTTAATAGTTTACCATCCTATATGTATATTACTAATACCTGATGGTTCCATGTATGGCCTCTTGCTGTAACAACAACAGGTTTCACACCTCTTCTCAGAGGCATGGAGAGTTTTCACACATATGTATGCAGCATTATTAGCAGCAGCAGCAGCAGCAGCAGCAGAAGAAGAAGAAGAAGAAGAAGAAGAAGGAGAAGAAGAAGAGGAGTTTGGATTTGATATCCGGCCTTTCACTCCCCTTAAGGAGTCTCAAAGCGGCTAACAATCTCCTTTCCCTTCCTCCCCCACAACAAACACTCTGTGAGGTGAGTGGGGCTGAGAGGCTTCAAAGAAGTGTGACTGGCCCAAGGTCACCCAGCAGCTGCATGTGGAGGAGCGGAGACGCGAACCCGGTTCCCCATATTACGAGACTACCTGTCAGAGCTGCTTCCAGATCCTAGCTCACAGAGGATCACGCTAGCCAGCGATCATTAAGTAAAAGTCTTTATTGAGTTACAGTTTCCATTCTCAAGCTGCTGCGTGCAACTCTACGTCTAGTGGCTAGATCGGCGAAGCTCCGTCTGAGTCTCCGCCCCTTGTGCACCAACTTAATATCCTAGCCCTGCTCCACCTTTTCCGCCTGACTGTTCTCCTCTGGGTCCCTCTACCCCCCGGGGTCTCTTCCTTCCTGGATTCTTCTGACGCCGACCCCCCGGACCCTCCTGTCTCCTTGCGCCGGGCTTTAGGACCTGGCTCTCTTTCAGGGCTGCCCACTGCGTCACTTTCCTGTGCATTTGAACTTGGCGCGCGCGCCCAACCTTCCACCTTCCGTCTAACCGTCTCTTCGCTCCCCGATGGAGGTGTGGCCACTCCTGACTCATGCCCTCCCTCCTGTTGTGAGCTGCCAGCGCTTGCCCCCTGGCTCCCTTCCTCTTCCCTGCTCTCTGGCGGTGACGCTGGTCCCGATTTCCAACTGCTCTCCTCTGAGTCCCCTCTGGCTCTATCTTCCTGGGGTGCCCCCCTAGACTCCCCCCTTGCCCTGGCCACTGGTGCTCCTTTCTGTGAATCTTCTGATTCACTGGAAAGACTCGGAGATCTCGGGTCGTCGTCATCACTCATCTTTTCTTCTGCCTCCTCCCCTTCGCTCTCTGTTTCCTCCCTTGCCCTTGCCTCTGCTCCTGAACCCCTGACACTACCGCTCTTAACAACTACACCACACTGGCTCTCAAAGGACAGAACCCCCTCTTTTCTACATTTTGCCCTCCAATGTTAGGTGGCAGTCCAGGCTGCCATGTGATCCTTTACACGAAGCAGTTCGTATCTCCCAGATTCTCAGACATTCAGATTTATAAAGTAATCCTTCAGTGCAAAAACTGAATAGAAATATAATAATAAAAAAATTAGCCTGGTGCAGGAATAGATAGAGCCTCTGGGATAGCTCAGTCAGCAGAGCATGAAAGTCTTAATCTCACGGTTGTGGGTTCAAGCCCCACATTGGGCAAAATATTCCTGCCTTGCAGGGGGTGAACTAGATGCCCCTTCTGGTTCCAACTCTATAATTCTATTACAGTGGTACCTCTGGTTAAGAACTTATTTCGTTCTGGAGGTCTATTCTTAACCTGAAGCTGTTCCTAATCCTGAAGCACCACTTTAGCTAATGGGCCTCCTGCTGCCACCGTTCCACCGCTGCACGATTTGTGTTCTCATCCTGAAGCAAAGTTCTTAACCTGAGGGATTATTTCTGGGTTAGAGGAGTCTGTAACCTGAAGTGTCTGTAACCTGAAGCGTCTGTAACCCGAGGTACCACTGTATTCTGCTGGTACAGCAAACTCACATGATACTGCTTTCCCCTATCCAGAGCCATCAGGACAGCCCTGCTCCCAGTGGCTGGCAGCTGCCATTTTAAAAATAAATTAAAACTCCACAGTTTCCTAGAATGAGGGCAGAAAGCATTGCCTCAACTGGTTTCAGAATAAAACTTCCTGGTAACTCCATGGAGTGTCATAGCGATTACGTTCAGCAGCCTTCTGCCTGTTTCCCTCCTCGTCACTGAAATGACTCTCCTCAAAACTGGGAGCAGGATTTTGGCTCAGCCTACATAGATTAATTGTTCATTCAGGAACTGTGATGTCAGTTATCACCCACGACCAACAGAGTGAACAATGGTTGACAGAAACATATTTTTAAAGCATTGACATTTCCTACACAAGCTTGTTTGAATGTTATGTTCTTCGTCAGAGGCACCCCTTTGGGCTCCTCATAGAAACAAAGAATTGTAGAGCCGGAAGGGAACCCAGGGGTCATCCATCCCAACCCCCTGCAATGCAGGAATCTCAACCAGATCCTATATGACAGATGGCCATCCAAACTCTGCTTACAAAATCTCCAAAGGAGGAGAGTCCACCACCTCTTGTGGAAGAGCTGTCAGACAGCTCTTACTGTCAGAAAGTTCTTCCTGAGGTTTATTCAGAATCTCCTTTCTTGTAACTTGAAGCCATTGGTTCGTGTCCTAGCCTCCAGAGCAGGAGAAAACAAGGTTGCTCCATCTTCCACATGACAGCCCTTGAGATATTTCAAGATGGCTATCCTATCTCCTCTCAGTCTCCGCTTTACCAGGCTAAACATACCCAATTCCCTCAACCGTTCCTCATAAGGCTTGGTTTCTAGACCCTAGATCATCTTGGTCACCATCCTCTGCATTATATAATGAAATAATTTATTATTTACTGAATTTGTATACCGCCCTTCATCCAAAAACTACAGGGAAGTTTACAACATAAAAATTCAAAATGAGAGCATAAAATACATAATAAAGACAAACAAAAACAAACCAATAACCCCCCCTTCCCATTTCAGCCAAAAGCCTGGTTTCTCACTTGGTGCCTAAAGATATGCCATGAAGGCACCAGGCAAGCCTCCCTGGAGAGAGCATCCCACAAAAGGGGAGCCACCACAGAAAAGGCCACTTCTTGGATTGTCACCCTCCAGACCTCTCATGGGGTAGGCATGTGAAGAAGGACCTCAGATTATGATCACAGGGTCTGGGGTGGTTCATATGGGGAGAGACGGTCCTTGAGCACCCCACGTTTGAAATCCCCCCCATAGGAAAGCTCACATGATGCCAAGCCTCATATCCTTTCAGGGGCAGGTGAAAACTTCATCATCTGCTGAGGCATTCCAGAATGTCATCTAGTGGGGCTTGCTGTGAATTATATGTATTGATGTGGTTGGATTTCATTGCATAAAATGCTTTTTATTTTTAAATGCCATTTTAATCCTTTCTGTTGTAACTTTTGTTTTAAAGTTACCCTGGGTATTTGCTGGTTTTTTGTTTTTGTTTTTAGCAAAGAAAGACTGGCTCACTAATATTGCAAATGAATAGATAATGGAGAGAGAAATTACACGTGGTGGACACAGTTGATCTGCTGTGCTCTTAAAATTTGAATCCCCTTCTGCAATTTTTAAGGCTTTTTCTTGGCATATTCCTGCAGTTTCTAGAAGACATGGTGCCTGGGGCTTTTTAGATGTTCATGGGGGAGCTAGGAGGCTTATCTCCCATTCTTAAGCTTTTTACACCAGCAGTCTCTGTGGCAAACATGGCCACAATAACAGTATCCCAATTAGCTCAACTGCCTTTGTCAGGTTTTGCTTCACCAAATATGTGCCAGCATGTCCAATTAAATTCTGCTAAGCCCCAAAATTGTTCTTAGTTGTTAATAACTTTCCTATCACTCCTATTGAAAGCTGCCTTATTATGAGCCAGGAGGAAATACCATGTCATTTTTTAAAAAAATAAATAAAATGCAACTAGAAGGCAGCCCATGCTGTACTAGCTCTGAGATAGGGGAGGGCTACTTCACAGGCGAGACTTTCCATTTATCCAAATGTTAACCTCCAAAAATCAGTGACAGACAGGAAGCGGGACAATTAGAGAGATGCTCTTACTAGTATATGAACTGAACTGCAAATGCAACATATGACCCCAGGTTTAGGCATAAATTTTGTGCCTGCTGTGGCTTTTAAGGATTAATTAGATAACATTTTCCTCATGCAAGATAGGCAAGTGAGCAAGCAAGTGGGGGCCAATGCATGTTGATAAAATGAGTATCCTCCATGTCCAAAAGCCTCTCCAGACAATGCTTTGCATGCTAAGAAAACTTTGAAAAGTTTATGGAAGGGAAGTTTTCCATCTCCTCTTTTCTGCTCACAGTCACCTGCACATGGCCACACCCAAGAAGAGTCTCTCTGTAAGGTTTGGTGGCCATCCTGAATAATGTGGGATAGGCTGTGGGGGCTGCTAGAGGAGTGGAGAATCACCCCAATATTTCTCTCATCCTACACTGTTCGGGAGGCCCCCCTGACCCCTCCAGAGAGGCTCTTTAGGGGATGCAGGTTGTTACAGGAAGGAAAAGAAAGCTTTCCTTTTGTTAATTCCTTAAGTTAACCTAGCAGCAAATCCAATGTCAATATAGATCGATACATGGACAATTTTTACACAGTTGTAACATGCTTCTTCTGCAAGGACTTCTTGTTCCAAAGTAATGATATTTTGGAATATACGTCTCCATTTTGGAAATGGAGAAGATGTTATTTCCATCCTAGTTAGAGGGTTCAGTGCTCACTGTGACTCTTAATATTGTTCCCTGTGGTTGTACGAGTATCACAGACAGTTGTGGGATAGTTCCCATGACATCATGTTTCCAGAAAATCCTTCTTTCCACTTATAACTGTCCCATTGCAGTGTTGGGGGACACACATGGCTTTAGTGTTTTTAACCCACCCTGGGCCTTAGGGCGAAGAGCAGGCTATCACCATCATCATCATCTCATAAATGATTGCCAGATTTTAACCAATCCTTTAGTAATACTTCCTCATCAATTGTGTGGGAGTGGGCTATTACACTACTAGTGCTGAACTGGAGCAAGGTCAGATGTTGTACTAAAAATAAATCAGATTGCTGGAGGGTCCTAAGCTGAAATAATGTGAATATGGTTGCTACGCTTGTCCCAGGGAATAAGCAGGGCGGGAAGTAGGTAAGTAGGTTATCCAAGTCTGTGGAAGGAAGTACTTTTCTCAGGCAGAAATTACTATGTTAGTCCTCAACCTCAGGTTGGGTTCTGAAATGACAGTGAGAAGACATGGAACCTCCTCTTGGAATACACAAGCTTGCTTTGCCATAAGACCATGAATAGTTGGACCCTTCTCTATGCATACATTTTGAGATGCTGCTGATTATATTGTGCTCTCTCTCTCAGGGCTTGTCACCACTTGTGCCTAGGAACACAGGGTCAAGTGTTTTTTCCTTGACCCATGCTTTCTAGATATAGGTCCGAGCAGTTTTTCTCTTGCCCTGCTACCCTGTCCAATATCAGCTGGCAAGTGTTAGTGAGGTTTTACAGGGCTAAAAAGGTAAAGGGTAAAGGGACCCCTGACCATTAGGTCCAGTCATGGCTGACTCTGGGGTTGCAGCGCTCATCTCGCTTTATTGGCTGAGGGAGCCGACGTACAGCTTCCGGGTCATGTGGCCAACATGACTAAGCTGCTTCTGGCGAACCAGAGTAACACACGAAACACCGTTTACCTTCCCGCCAGAGTGGTACCTATTTATCTACTTGCACTTTGACGTGCTTTCAAACTGCTAGGTTGGCAGGAGCTGGGACCGAGCAATGGGAGCTCACCCTGTCGCGGGGATTTGAACCGCCAACCTTCTGATTGGCAAGTCCTAGGCTCTGTGGTTTAACCCACAGCGCCACCTGCGTCCCTATTTACAGGGCTACTGTCCCTTTAATTTGAAGTTTCCTTCTTGCAGCCTGTCTCTTATTGCTTCCTGCTCAACTGGGTCTCAGTATTACTGAATTGTCCCTTAAATACTCCTTAATTACTTGTGGTGGTGGGGAGGTTAATTACAGAGCAAGTGCTTGTTAATTAAAAAGCACACAATTTCACAATTGCAATAAGAAATACTGATGGTTTTTGTGACAATATAGTGTGGTACAGAGTACTGTCGCCTCTTTTGCTGCTGCCCAAAGCAGCCATTTTATGCTGACACCCATAGCACTTTTACCTCTGCAAAAGCACTGGTATATATGGTATCAGGAGCAATTGTTTTGGAAACCAGCAAGTACATCCCCCAAAAGGAGCTACTAGTAAAGCTGGGGCAGAAGCCAGAGGGAGGATGCTTCTAATTCAAGGGTCTGTTTTGGGAGACCTATATTGAATGGCTCTTGCTTCTAAGAAGACATTACAGCAGGCTCTTAGCCATGGCAATTAGCATTGCCAGATATGAAATAATCTTTTCCGTTTTGCTTCTGAAAGCAGTTCCTCAGTATAGGAACTAGTGTGGGAGCAGCCATTGTCTGGGCTGGTCCTGTAATTATCCCTGCCACCTGTAAAAACTGTGTGGGGACATGCTCCACGTGTGGCTTCAGATATAATGCTGAAGTGAGGGGAAGTGAATTTGCATTTCAGGTTTCCATCTAATATCCAGGGATGGGGAACAAACCCTTCTTCCCCTGCAATGAAATATGTGAGCGTGAAATGCAGAGGCAACTCACAGATCCCGCTGCCAGGTATAGGTGGAACTTAATTCTTTTTACACACACCCACACCCCTGAACTTCTGAGGTGCTTGCAGATGAATGAGTCCTTTGCACATTCGGTTTTTGTTTGGACCAACAATATATCTGCACACTGGATGTACCATTCAGCTGTATGACATAGCACTGTGTGTTGACTTTCTATCCAAGCTACCTAAATTATCTGTGCAGGCCAGCTTGAGTTTTGGGAGAACCCTAATGCTGCCAGAAACCAAAAGCTTAAATAAGACGTTAAACATGTAAAATGAAAAAGATGGAGGGTTGTAGCCAATGAAGTCATCTCATTAGCTAAAGGAATTCTGCCTGCACAATGGTACTTTATCCATCTCTTCTTGAATGCCCCAGTGCTCCTTCAGATCTGGTTTTTTTTTTTTGTTCCCCCAGTCTTTCAGAGATTTGGAGGAGGCAAGGGGCACACAGGGAGAGGAGAGGAAGAGGAATTACCATTGGGCAGGGGGAAATCCTTGCGCTGATGGGATGACTTTGTTGGATACAACCCAGAATTAACAATAAAGATAATGCCATTTTCATTTCTCTAGCCTTTAGGATAGGCTGCTGTTACATCTTCAGACTTTTCTCTGCTGTCTGTGGGGCTCAAATATTTTTATTTTTTTAAAAAAAATAGAGATAAAAAAGTTAAACTATTTCCACTGATGTCGCCTTGTGATTCTGGTACCTATGGACCATTGTATATTACACAATCAATGTAACAATGAAGCAAGCAAGCAAACAGACAATTCTCTGCCTCCAAAGAGCTTACAGTTAAAATTTCATAGAAGCGGAGGGAGCAGAGGAAGTGGAGAATAGGGAGAGGCAAGAGCAATAGATGAATTGAATATGGAGCTTGCACCAGCTCTGTATGGGGGCCGAATAACAAGAAAATTCAGCAAGGTGATTCAGGGGTCTCCTCTCCCTTCCTTGTTGAAGTGCAACATCAATAACACCTTCCCACAATGAGTTGGAACAGAGGCTCCACCAGAGTGCTCTGCTGCTAGGCTTCTATACTTTTCTGTGCCTATACAGCTATATGTTTTCCTATGTAATATCTCCATGTGGCTCTAGGTCCAAGGGTTTTGCAATAAGTCAGGCTATTGAAAGTTGCCTGCTGAGCAGTTGAAAAGCCCTGGATTTATTTTGTTTGTTAGTTTGTTAAAGTACAGCAGGGAATGATTTTTTAAAAGTTATTTTTAAAAATCCTACTTTGTTCTGCTTTAACAACCCCCCCCCCCACAAAAAACAACAACAAATAGAACCCAGAGCTCTTCAGATCTCCACAGGAAGTCCTGTAGAGCCTATCAAAGGACACATACAACCTGCAGAAAGACGGGCTGCAAAGTTTAAAAAAATGTACAATACACATCACTTGATTACCTCTCAAACCCATGGACCTATTAGACAGGCTTAATTCACTCTGGGGAGGCTCCTGTGCCTGTAAATTTCATCCACTTTGGCTAAAAGAGGGAAAGGTGAAAGCTGTTTCTTAGATTCTCAGTTATAGTGAATGAGGAACATAGAGTTTTGTTAGGCTTTGTTGTATACAGAGTGGCTCAGGTGCTGAATTATATATTGAAGTGGAGAATGCACTCAGTCTCACTCAGAAACAGGTCAGAATTCTGTCGCTTAACTCTGAAGATAGCATTCCTCAACCTGGTGCCCTCCAGATGTTTTTGGACTCCAAATCCTATCACCCCTGACATTTAGCCATGGCTGACAGGAGGCTGACAGGAGCTCTAGTCCAAAAGACCTGAAGGGCACCAGGTTAGGGAAGGGCTCTGCTAGATGGATATACAATAATTGTTCCAGAGCAGTATTTATGCTGATTTACTTAAACTGTTCTGTTAGGAGGCCTTGGAACATTTGCTCTATCCAGAGGTTCTCAGATTCTGAGAGAGGGAGCAGGAGCAACACATCCTTCAACTTTTTTACATGTGAAAATAGGGGTGCTCCTATACATGTGGGTACGGCAAGTGGCAAAGCTTGCCAGCTCAGTGGAGTGGCCTGCTGGACAATAGAGTTTTCTCATATATATTATTCAACGTTAATGTTTATCAGGCAGGGCCAGTGCAAGAACCGTTGTTGCCTAAGGTGAATGACAAGATGACATCCTCCCAGACCCCAGTCCATGTGCAAAAGCTAACCAGGTGGGCAGTTCAACTCTTACTTCAGTTCTGCTAGTGTTCCTTAGCAATGCCTGAGAACAGGTGATTTGCTTCACCTACTCAGCTTCATGAAGTGGTAAGGACAGAGCTGCAAATGCCACAGCCTACCAGCCCAGGCCAACAACAAGGCACAGGAGGATGGGTGAAGCTGGGTAGGCTGCCACTCTCACACAGCATCCCCTAGGTGAGGTAGCCTTCTCGTTTTGCTTAACGGCAGGGCTGTCTCTGGACTGAATACTGTTTCCTAATGGTTAGGTAGGTGGTGACTAGCGAGAGTTAGCTGAGTGATGATCAGAGAAAGGGTCTTTTCAGTGCTGTGAGGCTCATCTGTCACCAAACCTGATGGTTTTCTGGTACCAAATGAAGACCTTTTTTATTTGTCTAGGCTGCCTAGCCTAACTGGCTTTTATTGTTGTCTTTTACTGCCCTGCTTTGTTATTCAATATTATTGTTTATCTTCTCATGACCTTGTGAGCTGCCCTAAAGAACTTAATGTATGAAGGGCAGATATAAATCTCATAATTTACTGATTGGTTCATTAATAAAAAAAGATAGCACTAACCCACATTTCAGTGTTCCCCACCCTGCAGATGTAGATAGTTGGAGCTGGAAGAGCAAGAGAAACTGTGGCTGTATGGAGCCAAGTGTAAACTAGCAGAACATAAGAGACTATAGCAGCAGGGATGTGCTTACTGCTTAAATGACACAGAGCTGAAGGCAGGTGCACCTTCTCAGACAGAAACAGAAAGGTTTGGATCTGAGAAATGCTATACAGAATATAGAACATCAGCAGGTGCATATTATGAAGGAGTGAGAGAAGTTGCACCTGCTGAAATTCCCTTTTACACGTAAATATTAAAAGTAAAGGCATCGTGTCCCTTTTTTGCTGCTTGTCGCCTTATGAAGGAGAGAAACAGAAGGGATTATTCAAGCCTTGGCTCCATGCAGCAAAGATACAATGAACATTACAGAGCTGTTGCCAAACCCACAGTACAGGATGTTCTACATTTTCTTTGCAGTGTCTCAGCTGCTTCCTGTGCACAGGAATTTGACTGCAGACCAAGGCATGTGCCAGCCTCTGTGTGCCTGGCGGGGAAAGGTGGGAGGGGGATCTCTATAACCTTCCATTGCCGGACACACAGTGCTGCAGTGTTTAAAACACTCAGGGTGGAATTCAAACACAGAAACGTATACCAAGTCAGACCATTGGTCCATCTACCTCAGTACTACCTACACTGACTGGCAGCAGCTTTCCGGGTTTCCAGACAGGGTGTCTCTCCTAGCTCTACCTGGAGATGCTGGGGATTGAACCCTGGGACCTTCTGCATGCAAGGCAGATTCACTACCACTGAGCTACATCACACTATGACAGACAGCTCTGTCAGTACAAGCATATCAGCTTGCAAGATGGAACAATGTCCCCTCCCACCATGCACTGTTCTGGGGGTTCTCATAATCCTCCCCACCAGAGCCAATCTGAGGGGGATGGGGGCATGTTGGGGGAGGGAAGAGAGGTGGGGGAAGCGTTGGTGAGCAGGTGAGCTTTTGCTCCTGCCCTGATCGTTAGACATGAATGATAAAGAAACTCTGCTTCGGGGCAGAGTCATGACATGGATTTGTGTGCTGACCTGAGGTTTCAGTAGCAAGGGAAAGTTGCAATCTGGCCAGAGGACCACTGGGAGGTTGAAACCCTTCCATCCCAGCAAGGAGATCACCCTGCCTTGAACAGGGTTTAAAGGCCTGTTTCAAAATTCACCCTGGCATTGAGGAATTCTCAAACTAGTCTCCCTCGTTTACCCTTTTCACTCAACTGCCTTTTCTCTGTTTGTAGCTAATTCCTCAGACTGCAAGGCTAAAAAACAGGTGCTGTGTTTTTCTGTTGATTTATCTGCAGAACCCAGTAGGTGCAGAAGCAAGCAAATACACCTTGCTGTGTGCTCCTGTAGCTCCCCCTGTACAGAATGAGAGCACTGTTATATGGGGTACCCCAAACTCATGTCCAAGATAGTCCACTCTACAACTTTTGAGTAACCCAATGCAGAGGTATGTGCCAGTTTGTGCTTTCACAATTTGGCCTGGTGACCGTACAGTGATGGCAGTCGCATTGCTCATTCCCACTGTGTTTGATTACACAAAGCCTTTGTCTGTGCCAGCAAATGTTTCAAGGGATCAGCAGTACAAGACCATGGGATGGGTGGCAGGGGATACGAGGGTGAGCTTTACTGTGCAATCTCCTCCCCAGGACTAAACACTACCTGCATAGTTACTCCTAGTGACCACAAGATGTGAGAATAGCCACTAACTTACATAGAGATTAGGCAAATACAAGGACGAGGAGGTCTAGCAATGAGAGCTAAACAGAACCTCCATGTTCAGAGGAAATACTGAATCCTGCACTCTGGGAGGGGCTGTTGCCTTCGTTTCCTACCAGCAGGCTTCAGAGGCATCTCTCTAGCCAGAGCTGGAAACAGGATATTGGGCTCGATAGACTCTGGTCCAATCCAGCAGGAGTCTTCTTACTTCTTGACCCTCCATAGGTGAAACTAGCTGTTCAGTGGTACCTCGGGTTACAGACGCTTCAGGTTACAGACGTTTCAGATTACAGACTCCGCTAACCCAGAAATAGTACCTCGGGTTAAGAACTTTGCTTCAGGATGAGAACAGAAATCATGCAGTGGCAGCACGGTGGCAGCGGGAGGCCCCATTAGCTAAAGTGGTGCTTCAGGTTAAGAACAGTTTCAGGTTAAGAATGGACCCCCAGAATGAATTAAGTTCTTAACCTGAGGTACCACTGTATATGTTTTCTTAAAAAAATTATTGACCCTAGAATCCATAATTCTAGGGTCCACAGATGTGCTCATCATAACAAATTCTCTGAATCAAACAAACCTGTTTGAACACAGGCTCATGCAGCCAGCCAAGTATGCACCCCATATTTCAGCTACTTAATAGTTTACTGCCCAAGGTTTCTCAGGCTGCTGAGATTATAAATTACACACACAGGCAATGATGCTTCGCACTGCCCAAAATTAACAAGAGCAATGTTTACATTTGCAGCATTGGGAACGTGGGCTGTCTCCCTTGATGCCTGGGAACTGCTGCTCTGAGTTTCTGGTAGTTGACACAGGAACTGGGTTACCAAGTCATTAAAAGGGTAGAGGTGTAGGGGCTGTCATCTTTTGATCCAGCCTCTGCAGTTGTGCGATTTACATGCGCAACATTAAAGAGGTTGCACCCAGTGCCTACACGATGCCACATAGGATGCCCTCTTGTGATACTAGGAAATCTACCTGGTGTGGTAGCCAGTCACTGTAAACTGGGGGAAGCCACTGTCACTGTAAACTGGGGGGGGGGGTCCACCCATTAAGGTTCTGACAGCTGCTCAAAGTTAAATGTTCCATTTGCTTTTCCAAGTCACAGCCTAAAGACGTCATGGTATTTGTCAGACTCCTGTTTGTGGGTGGAGTGGTAGAACTGAAAGGAAGGCTGGATGACTTGTCAAGCTGCAGTAGAACTATATGCAGGGAGCTAGTAATAGGCTGTTCAACCTCACTGAGTGAGTCTGCATGTGAAGAAGCGGGGGGGGAGGGGGAGAGAGGTTAGGTAGCTAGGAGCCTGAGACTATGGCTAGCCACTAGGGTCTGCTTGAAAACCCTTCAGAGGGGCACCCACCTTCCAACACTCTTCTTGGAGTTACACTGAATTTTCAGAGTGGCAGAATAAGAAAAGAGCAGCAAGCAAGCTGAAGGACTCAAATACATCAAGCAAGGCTGCACACTAATAAAAGTTATTTAGTCGCTTCCTGCGAGCAATGTACACAATAGGGAGATGAGATTGCAGTACCCCAGATTTTTAGCTCCCTCTTAGCCAAAGAGACAAAGCATATATGAGCCTGATAACGCCACCTGTCATCAGGGCAGTGGTGGCAGTGGTGGCTCAGAACCAAACTGCAAATCTCTCCTCTCGGTTCCCAGCAGCTAGCATAATTTTCCACTGATGGGGAGCCAATTCATCAAGGTGACTTAATTACAGTTGAGCTTTGCCAGCTAAAAACTGTATCTGGTAGCTGCCTCCATCACTGTGGGCTTACCCAAGGGATTCTTAGAAGGATCTAGCAAAGCATTAATCCCTAATCTGGCTCTACTAAGGCATTCCACTGGGCAGAAGACTCTTCTCCGGCAATGTATTCCAGCCATATTTGGGAAGGGGAAGAGATTGATTCCTCCTCTTCAAGCTGATTAATCACTTTGAGCTCCTCGGTGTTATAGACAGAAGTGGCTGTCAAGTATTGGTGGTGGAGAAACTCAGTTCAGTTCATATGTAATAGTGAACCTACCCAATTTGGACTTTCATAAACAGTACACAAACCAAAACACTGTCTGATGGGAAAGGCAGGGCCTGCTATGGGAGTGACGTGTGGAGCTGATCGAAACTCCATCAACTTCCCCCTCTAGCAGTCCTCATAAATTTCTGCATCCAGGGATTATATACTTCTGCACATTACACATCAACCTCAGCAAAGGGGTAGAGATGATAGGGCCTTGTATAACACGCTTACCAGGACTGAAGCAAGCAACAGGCTAGACATAGCATATGCAACAGGTAGGGACTGCAGTGTGCTTCACTTAGGAGCAGGGTAAATCAAAAAGGCTAAGCAGCACAAGGATCAGCCAGCGATCTGTGTTCACGCAGGCACCGGGAAGCCAAAATGGGGAAAAAATTCATTTAGCAGTCCAGCCAGGCGAGATGGGTAATTATAGTATGCATTGTGCCCTCTAGTGTTCAGCTTGAGAAACAGCACAGAATTCCCTCAGTGCCTCTGATGACATCCTTTACTTGAAAAAAAAACCATCATATATTTTCTTTTACCTCTGACTTGGCCACTCCATTCTATCCCCACATGATGATGCAGCTCAGAATTAAACTGCCCATTCATTATGGAGGCTAGGGTGCCACTTTTCAGGCATCCTGATATTCATGTGAAAATGGGACTGTGCTGCTGTTCACAGTGAGGAAGAAGGAATCCCATAGAATGCTGTGCAAGAATCTGGAGCTGAGGAAGGGTTCTTACAGTGGCTTATCTATGATGCAAATATTATGTGTAATTCCAGAGGAGAAATTCTGTGTCTTCTCCAAAACACTGAGGGTTGACTGAGCCAGGGCAAGCCTGGAACATTCAGGGCAGAATGGAGAGAAATGAAAATTTGCTTCCTGTGGTGAACTCACAGATTCATTATGAGTCACATGGCACCCTAATCTAGGGATGGATGGAAACAGCCTTGATCCAGTTCATGTCCTTTTCATATGAGCGGCTGGCAAGTCTGTGTGAATCTTTCAAATCTGCATGCCTTCAACATACAGTGGTACCTCGGGTTACATATGCTTCAGGTTACATACACTTCAGGCTGCAGACTCCGCTAACCCAGAAATAGTACCTCGGGTTAAGAACTTTGCTTCAGGATGAGAACAGAAATCGTATGGCAGCAGTGCAGTGGCAGGCCCCATTAGCTAAAGTGGTGCTTCAGGTTAAGAACAGACCTCTGGAACGAATTAAGTTCTTAACCTGAGGTACTACTGTATTTTAATTATTTTAGGAGAATTTACAAGGTGGTCTTTTTCTTTATTTTAAAAATGGCAGTGTGTTACAGACATGCTATCCCTTCCTGCATAAAGGGTAACATGTACCTGTGGAGGCAGCCATATGATTCTCTCTACAATTACACAGGAAGGAATGGCATGTTATAATGTACCACCACTTCCAAGGGCATTTCACTCAAAGGTTTTCGATTGATAGATAGATAGATAGATAGATAGATTGTTTGTTTGTAGCAAATCAGCTATAAAGTACTAAAATCAGCTATAAAGTACTGTTTTGAGAAAGACAGAACCAGGGAAGAAGGCCTTGGACCCACCGCATCCAATAGGAAATTGGACTGACAGTGTGCTCTGGAAAGGTTTGTGGGCATGCTATTTAATCCACATGCCTGAGCTCCAATCTAAGCATGGTTCATCAAATGCAGATTAGAGAGGTTTGTTCCAAATTCTGCAGTGAATTGAAATCCTGCCCCCTTCCCTGCCCTACTATTCAGGCCTGGTTTCTATGCTAGCGGAGTGTCACGCCTAGGGCTGTCCCACAAGGCAAGACTAGGTCTAATGGGCTTCAGTTACAGAGTGGAATCTAGCCTGCAGGGGGGAATGGGACACTGCCCCCAACAATCTCACTTTGCCCTCAGCCAGCCTCTACCTATTTGCTTTCTTACTCAAAACCAGTCCAGAGCTGCCAGCTCCCTCTTCCTCAGTCTCAGTGCTACATCTCAGCAGGGAGGAGGATAAGGGCAAGCCTAGAATCAAGTGGCTTTGCCCACCATTGGCTCTGGCTCCGCTTGCTGCTGGCCTCCCTGCTTTCTACCCCACCCATCCCAAGGTGCACCAGCCACCACTGAAATCCCAGGAGGATAGATTTTGGGTGAACATTAGGAGAAAACCTCTTAATGGTTTGACATTAGAACCATTCAAGCAGAGGCCATGCAGCCATCTGTTGGGAACGATCTGTTGGGAACGATCTAGCTATGGACTTCCTGCCATGAGCCCAGGACTCAGCTCTACAGCTGCAAATAAAACATTTTAAGTGTGTTTTAAGTGCAATATACAATGTGACACTAGGTGGCAATGGTTAGCCTTATGGAAAATTCAATGTATTTTTTAAAATGCTTTTTTTTATGTGTGTAGATTCCACCCCAGTGGGTTGCAGTAGATGGCCTGGAAGGCTCCCTCTGACTGTGGTTCTGTGGGGGTTTTTTGCTTTGTTTGTTGTTGTTTTTTTTGGATGGCTGAATCATTTGTAGTTGCTAGGATATTGTAGGTATGTGGGCCAGCACTTGCACCCCAATTTCCCTCAATCTGGGACCAGTGTGTTAATGTCCCCATGTGATTCAGCCATGTAAATGTTACCAGAGAAGGATAAGAACAAGGTGCTGGAGATGACAAGCAGACTGTGCCATATGAATCATGCCTCAGATTCACCCAACTGTGTCCAATTGCTGGGACCCAGATTTTACATTTACATTTCACTGGCTCTGTCTCAGTTTGGGGCTCCGTTGCCATAGGTTGGATCAATGAAGCAGCCCTATTTGGTTAGGATGGAGATGTTGCCCAGCTGTTTTATCTGGGACATGAAGCACTCTTAAGTACAAGAGATCAACTTCTCTTTTTCACGTGCACATATCCAGTTAGGGTAGACTGCTTGGTCCATATCTTAGTTTTATATAGGGCCGTGTTAAATATGAAGGGGGAGGATGAAAGGAGGTCATGGGGGCCTTTCAGTGTTCCCAGAGAACCTGACTGTGCCAACCATTTTCATGGTCCCCCGCCCATATTTTTATTGTTTGTTGGCAACTGTTGAAGTCTCATTTTTCCTTCTAAAAAAAAAATTTGCCTTCTTGCTGGCAACTTGATCCCACCCAAGCAGGGATCACTTAAAATGCCCTGTAACCAATCAAAAGGGCCATGGGATTATGTCAGAAAAGTCAGGTCAGAGTGAGGGCAATACTTTCAATCCTTACTCTGCATGGGTGATCCCACACAGTAATGGTTTTCGTTAGCAGTAGAATAACAGTGTCATGCCATGCAGGTAATCTGATTTATCTATGCAACAGCGTCACAAAACCAATTCAGGGAGTGGTCAGTGATTCATGCCCTCACTCTGAATGGGCAAACACTTTTGCCCTGCTTAGAAATGCACCTACGCATGCAAACACACACTTCAATGGAAGGATAAATGAAAGGGCAGAAGCTTCCTGTGTACCATGCTCAGCAAGTCCTCTCTTTTTCTTTTTTGGAGTCCTTTGGACCAGCATGCACTAGAATGGCCCTTCTATTGTGAATGCAATTTATTTATTTTTGCTTAAAGCTCATCCTGAATCTGAGTCTTCCTAACCCATGAAGTCTGTTCTGAGGGACTGCCCTGAACTCTTTGCCCTGCATCCCATATGCTGGGCCAGAGGCTTAACCTGAAGTCTCTCTCCATGCCCCCACCCTGCGAGTTGGCCAGCGTCCTATGTACTTGCTCCAGTCCGGAAAATATTTTAACTTGGATAGTTGCAGAAACTTATTTTAGCTCATTTTCAAACTCTGTATTAGGGATTAGCTTTGCTAGGCTTTCTTTTTTTGGGGGGGGAGTGGGGTGGTCAGTGCTGGCTTTGCCTTGCCTGATGTCCCTGGCATCTGATTGCCTGCTGTGCAGTGTTCAGCCACCAAACATCTATCCCTTATCTCCAGAACTCAGTCGCAGTCACTTCCACTCTTATGAAATCAGAACTCCGGAGCAGATAAGCAAAGGCAAAATCTACAGTGAGTGAACAAGCAAGCAGAGCAACCACAGTATAATTAATTCACCGTTTCCCAAGAAATTCTCTGTAATTTCTAAACAGCAGATATGCCAGGCAGGGAAGTTAAAAGCAAAGGCTTTTTCCAGAGCCTCCTCCTACTCAGAAAAACCATAATTTCCCTGAATCTAGCTCCCATCTTCCGCGCATGCTGGTCCTCAGGATAAGCCATCTTTTCCGGGACTGCACATTTCCTGCAGGCAGGATCTATTCCACGAGTGACCAAACTGTGACACAAGACCTACCAGCAGCTCTCAATCTTTTCGTTCCCTGACATTTCAAGGACAAGACAGTCCAAGAAGAAAACTTGCCCTTAACTTTGCCCTCCTCCCTCCCAGTCATATGCACAACAGGAGAAGAGAGAGGGGAGGGCATGGCTACAGGACAATCTGTGTGAGGTGCGATGGGGAGGGAGGGAGGGGAACTCTATGTGTGCTGGGGTGGGAGAAGTGATGGGTGAGCTTTAGGGGAGAGGTGTAGAAGCAGAAGAGGCTTAGGGGGGAGCAAAAGAGTGGTTGCAGCTCTCAGTATGGGGGGGTGTGCCAAAGAATTCAGCATGGGGGCCAAAGGCTTAGGAATTTTGCCCCCTGCCAATGCATTCCATTTACACACATGCTGCATAATTAGCTGCACCGGAGATCTCAGCCTACAGTATCTGAACTGGAAAATGCAGCAAACTGAAAACATCAATGAATAGAGAGACTATTCTGTTCCTGGTGCCTAGCCCGGGGGTTATCACAAGCTGGATAAAGCCAGCATGTCACCGTTAGAGAAATGACATGTAAGAGATGCCTGGCCCCCACTCCATCTCCTATCAGATTCCAATTGAAGCACCAGCCCAAATTACGTACTTGCTCTAAAATGACGGAGAGGATGTTGGGCAGAGACCGTGCCAAATGAATATACTCAGGGTCAAACCCTGGCAATGTCACGGGAGAGGTAGCTCAGTGCATACCAAAAGGGACATAGTTGGGGTGGTTTTTCCCCCTGTGCCTTGGATTTGCTCAAAACCAGAAGCCACACACAAAACACAGCCTAGAACCCCCTCTTTAAGTCCTCCACTGGACAGGCAGATCTCCCAGCACTGGGCATCTGGTATCCGACAAATCAGAGATGGCCTCTTACAGCAGGAAAGCAGCCCTAAGCAAACAATTGTTATGAGGAAAGGGAATTAGGTCATGATGTGGGAGTAGAGAGGAAACAGAAGAAATAGCATAGTTGTTATGAAGGGGGAGGGTAGAAAAAGTGGGTTAGATGAAGAGAAGGAGAAATTAGAAATGTGCCCAACGAAAGGTGACTCAAGCAGCACATATACAAGAGTGCAGTCATGTATAATTTACCCCTGCTTAAAACAAAATCGGTTTGCCACCCCTAATTCTATACTAGCAATCCCCATAGTGGCACAGAGCCAATGCTTGTCACATGTACCCAGGTGTTTGGAGCCGTAAACAGCATGAAATCGTGAAGCACAGATGTATATTTGAAAATATTCAGGGACAAGCAGCAGTGGAAACATGCTGGGGATTCCGGATTGGCTGCAGTTTCCTGACATGTGTCTCCTGCTCATTTAGGAATCTCCACTTAACACTTTGCTGCATTTACTGCTGCAAGCGCTGGCGTGTGCATTATAAACATGCTCACTGTGTAAAATATGAACTGTCTTTATGAACACTCAGTACATCCATAAGCATGCATACAATGGTATGTGGGGAGTGTGTAAATGTTTGTGAACATGCACCCTGAGTAAAGGTAAAGGTAAAGGGACCCCTGACCATTAGGTCCAGTCGTGGCCGACTCTGAGGTTGTGGCGCTCATCTCACTTTATTGGCCGAGGGAGCCAGCGTACAGCTTCCTGGTCATGTGGCCAGCATGACTAAGCCACTTCTGGTGAACCAGAGCAGTGCACGGAAACGCCGTTTACCTTCCCGCCGGAGCGGTACCTATTTATCTACTTGCAATTTGACATGCTTTCGAACTGCTAGGTTGGCAGGAGCAGGGACCGAGCAACGGGAGCTCACCCCCGTCACCAGGATTCGAACCGCCGACCTTCTGATTGGCAAGTCCTAGGCTCTGTGGTTTAACCCACAGCACCACCCGTGTCCCTTGAACCCTGAGTACATCTTGTTAAAGCTGCGCAGGTTGCTTGGGAAATAATTTAGGGCCCAAGAAGCCTGGTCAAAGTCCTATGGACAAGTCACTTGGATTTGCTCCACCTCAATGTTGTGTTTCTTCTAAAGGCCTACCCAGACACTTTCGCAACATCAAGGTTGAGACTTTCAGCAGATGAATAGAGCACTGTGGGGAAACAGCATTTTTTAAAGAAAAGAAAAGATCTGTGCATTCTATAATGAATCCATGGTCCTAAGAAGGAAGCATAGATATTTCCCAATGGTCAAGATGGCTGGCGCAGAGGCATTTCTAGCCCAGGTTCTCAGGTCTTGGTAAATGAGTCATGTATTGTGATGTCACCAGTGACCAGATGTGGTACGCAGAGGAAGGGACTTCAGACCACGCTGAGTTCTTTCTCAACTGCACCCATTACAGGGAATTAATAAAGGGTCCCACCCACCTTTCAATGTACCCTGCTTAAATCTTGAGTAAGATCCACAGCGTGCATGCTGTTTGCATTCATATCTTGATTGTTTTATTGTCATTTTTATACAAATTGCTAGGGAACACGATTGAAAGGCAGAAGGGGGGGGGGACCCAATACTTATAACGAATGAATGAAACACCACCTATCCTACTAATCCTGCAAATTAAGCTATATTAAGCTCATTCAATTGCACTCCCTGTTGTTAGGCATTCAACTGGTGATGCCAGTGACCAAATTCGGGCTGCCGGATCGGCAGAACTAACAAGCAACCATCTAGGTTTCTGAAAGCAGTCAAGACTAATTTCATTATCATTTCCCTTCAAGCCCTGCAATCAGGAAGAACCTCGGGAAGATCTAATTGCACAGCCTACAGTGGGATGTCTGAACAAGAGAAGTAGGCTACAGGTCGCTGTCAACTTTTATTCTGTATGTGAGGATAGGATGGGAGAGAGAGAGATGCCATTTCCTTTGTCCTTCAGACTGCTCCTGCCCCTGTTTCTCCTGCATGGTCAGCTTCTGATTGCCATCACCACCAATGCCTTCCTATTCTGGTGAAGGAGGGGCTGGCACATACACACACATAGTGCATTTCACAGCCTACGTACTCAAGCTGAAGCTAGAAAAGCCATAAGGGCTCTAGAGCAGGTGGTGCATAAACAGTGTGTTACTATGAATACAGATTAGAACTATTCCTACAAGACCTGGCAGAGACACCCAGCCTCCTCTGCAAAACCCACAGACCAAAAGGCATGCAGTTTAGTTGCAGCTCAGAGTTCAGCCTGTCCTACAGAGCCATAACTCTCGCCTTCTGGCTGCCTCACTTGTGAGAAAGCTACCGCAAAATGGTGCGGGGAGGCCTCGGGGTTTCTGTCGTTAAAGGAGACAGGAACCAAGAAAGAAGGAATAGTGGACACTTTATACATCAAGAGCTTCTAAGCTCTCAACTTTCCAGTGGCATTTGCTTTTTGTTTAGTGGGGCGGCATCCACAACCCCCATTGGAGCTAAACTCCTTCACAAGTCTTCCCTGCAAAGATATACTCTCCTGGTGGTTTCTTCAAACACACTGTGCTTCTTTATAACAAATAAACAAAAGAAAGAAATACACAAGCTGACTTTTAATACTAGAGAAAGGTCTGTGCATACTATCCGCTTAAACAAACAAATCACAAGAAAGCAGAATTCTGCAAAATATATACATATGCAAATAAGAGAAGCTCCCCCCACAAAGACTTCATTCTGTCTCTGACAATCATGTGGAAATTATAGGGCCAGCCTTGCTCTCCTGCCCTGCCAATAGCCACTCCAGCACTGCACTGTCAATTCTGAGATTCCACCAGACATTGCCTCCACACTCTTGTCTATCAGCATAGTCAACAGAGCTAGAAAATTGCTTCTGTGTTGTTGTTTCTAAAGAAAACTAAGATTCCCAAATGTCAAATGAGGGGCCTAGGATCAAGTTCCATACTCATTCAATGCAGTGGTGGAGTCACAGCCCTGGCTTGCAGGGCCGCCTCTGTCACGCAGCAAGATGAAACAGAATGCTTCAGGCAGAAAAATTTAGGGGGATGATTGAGGCAGGAATTGATGTCTGAATAGTCAAGTAAATCACTATGGCCCTAGCACAGAGGGAGGCAGCTGGCATCATTTGATGTTCAGCTTATTGTAGCAAAGTGCCTTGGGTCAGCACAAAAGACTGGGCTCACAACTTTTGGGCCAAACCTTTCGCTTTCCCCTTCATTCGTTTCCTGTGCTCTTCCGGCTCCTTGCTGGAGAGTGTGGGTTCATTCATAGTCACTCCTGGGGTGGCAACACTGAGATTAACATCTGGTCCTGACACCTTGAGCCTATGATGCACATGCACAAGCTCTCTTCTTCTGCAAGTCTGCGTGGAAAGGATCACTCTGTGCAGTGAGCGGGCAGAGAGCAGCTCCACACCAGTGGGAGCGCTGTACACCCCCCTCTCTCTACATCTCTCTGTCCACCACATAATATTATCACTGAGCTGAAAACAAGCCCCCTTTTTTGTCTCAAAGGCTCCCTTTTACATTAAGCGTTCTTCTTCTTTCCCTACGACGCACCTCCCTCCTCCTTCCTTCCCTCCCTTTGCCAGCGAAGCCCATTCGCCTCCTGTGCTCTCTCCAGTCCGCTGTATTGCACAGAGCCAGCTGAGTTTTGCTGTGATGTTTTGTTTCAAAGGAAATCTATATTCTTAATCCTCTTGCTCACCCTCTTGCTACTTTTATTAGTCTCTCTTTTTTATATAAAAAAAGAAGATATTGTTACCATAGTAACTCACAATTTCCTGATATCATTGTGGACGATAAGAGTCGTGATGCCAGGCTTCGCAGCTTTGGGACCACACTCTGCAGATGGAATGCTAAATGCCTTCCTAGGTGGACTTAGGCTGGCCGCATACCCCTCAGCCCACAGGCTCCAAAAGAGAGACTGCGGAAAGGATGCGTGGTCAGGCTTGGGGGCATTTGCAAAGCCAATGGGGTCATGTCAAGTAGTTTTTCAAAATGGGAGCAGCTACAGCATGCCTCTTACACCAAGGCAGCCCAGAATGGCAAAGCATCAGGGAGCAGATACGCACCATACATCCTCCTACATTTATTTTATTTTATTTTATTTTGGTGGGGAGGCACCTCAAGTTCTGCTCATTTTGAACACCCGCTTCCAGCAGAGCAGCGCAGAATTTACCCCAGCTGTCTGCGCACAAGATGCAGGGGATGTCGAGCTCTGAGGGCTTCATAGGCTGAACTGAGGAGGGACCAACAAATCCATGCTGCCTTGTGTATCACACTTCCAGCTCTGCTCTTTGGCATGAAACTGAAAGCGAGGTAGACTCCTATGCAGCTAGCTATGCCCGAATTAGCAGATTATCTGAGTATGCAAGCACTTATGTATTAATAATGTACCTGCATTTTTGCACAGGCCTCAATTAAACACTTATTATTGGATACGAAGCCTGTCACTTCAACAAGAAAATATTCATTTCCATGCGCACTGCGGAACACACCATTTGCCACCAAGGAGAAGCTCTGAGGAGCCGTTCCTGGCCTGCTCTCCTGTGCTTTCTGTTAAATGTTAACTACTAGGAGCAGTGCATTTGGTGAGGCATCGTGGCTCCAGCCTGTGGAACTCCCTGCTAGCTGAGATTAGACAGACACACCCCCCCCCCTTTGCTGAACTTCAAGATCATGATTAAGGCTTTCTTGTCCCAGCAGGCATTTTGGGGTAGGGTTTGGTTTTATGATGAATTTTTGTTGTTGTTTTGTTTCATTTTCTGTGGATTGCTTTTATATGCACAATTTAGGAATGGAAATAATTAAGTGGTATAGCACATGCCTTAAATAAATAGTGAACGGAGTACATTTCTGTTTTCTCTGAATCAGAATTAAATGTTTCCACACCCACCCACTAGGAGCTCAGTCCCTCTTCTCTATTATTTCTTAGGCATTTTTCCTTTAGAAAACCAACCAACTAGACATGTATTGCTGTTATCCCTGCCAGATGACTTGTTCCACAATGAGTTTGTACAGTCTACAGTCTTTATATCTCTGTGTTACTTTGCAGGATATGTGGAGCACTAGCCATATCTCTGTTTTCTACTTATTGTATCTTTTAAAAAATTACTTCTCAAGGTTGCCCAAGGGGTTGCCTAGACCACAGCTCAAACTCACACAAGAGTCATCTGGTAGGGCTTGCACCTACTTAACATCTGCTCTTTTCAACTGCTACCGAATCATAAGAAAATTCTGCATACACAGACAGCGGTGGGTTCTCCCATGCCTAAGGAGGATGCCCTCAGACTATGCAAGTGAGATTCACATACATGAAGACACATAGAAAGAAGGTATGAATAGAAGTGTTGGGGGAGGGGTAAAGAACAATGGCTGCACAAACTAACAGAATTTGCAGAACTCACAAATCTTACAGCTAAAATAGGAAATCAAGATGGAAAATCAAAAAAGCAAAAGGGTGAATGGGACAGCTTTGGGGAATATATTAAAAAAATATGATACCAAAAATCAACCTACAAGTAGGGGTAATTCTACAAACAACAGTTAAACACAGCGAAAGACCAGATGGAGGAAAACTAGGGTGGAATAACAAACTGATATGCAGCAAAAGTCAGGTTTGCTATGAATGCCACGGAAGGTAAGGTTGGGAAGTCTGCACAAAAAAATCCGTTTCTGGAAACAGAAAAATGGAAAATGTACAACAAATGAAGAAGAAGAAGAAGAAGAAGAAGAAGAAGAAGAAGAAGAAGAAGAAGAAGAAGAAGAGGAGGAGGAGGAGTGTGGGGGAGGTTCATCATCCACTCAGGCTCCCACAAAAGAGTGTGCATTGAAGAGTGTGCAAGAACAGTGAACTCTCACAAACTCATGAAACAAACTTGTGCCACCTTTAAAAAAGAGCCTACAGGATTGTGTAGACAGATGGATAGATTAGATTAATGTAGATCTACTGATTTATTTATATTTCATCAGTTTGGGAGATTCCAAACTTGGTCTTGGACTATTTAGACACCAACTACTTGTGACTTTGAGATGTTCTCTGCATGGGTCAGAAAAACTCTAACCAAAATAGTTCTCTTCTTTCATCTGCCAACCCAGAGGCAGCTGGCCTTGACTTCAAAATCTTTTCACATCTGTGTAAGGAGGATTAAAAGGTGAAATGTTTCCCATGCTTCTGAACTCTGAAATTGGCTGGACACATTTGTTAAAAGTTTTTTTTTAAGGTAAGGAAAAGAGAAAGATTGAGGGCATGTTCCACTCTCGTTTTGCATGCAGACTGAGATCAAAATATGCCCCCAGGTAGAAGGAGTTGCTGAAAACAGCACTTTGTGTGTGTTTACATTGGAAGCTTCCTGACTTAAATGTCTTATTAAAAGCCTTCCCAGCTATATCTAGCTAATCAGTGGACTAACCTGTGTAGCTTGCTGCATTCAAAGCCGAATTTGCATCAATAGGTTGTTGTTCAGACACAAAGGTGCAGAAGGCACCTGCTCATTGAACCACTTTTGCCACGGTAGCACATAAACTGGAAGGGGAAATTGTTTCTTGGGAATGGTGAAGCAAACCAGGTTCTCCATGTTTACAAATCTTTAAATGTCTAATTCCATTATTGGTATTGAACTTCTCCTAGGAAATCTAGAGTTTCCTTCCAAAGGTCTGTTGTTGTTTGTTGTTGCTGCTGAGCACTTTTTAAAGGATGTTTTAGGGAATGTTGTGGGATAATAAGGTCAGCTTAATCCCAGCCATGAAGGGGAAGCAAAGCTTTCTGTTTCACCCAGGTGGTGCTACACTGCCTTAAAAGGTTCTGTAGTCTGAAGGCGCATTTGGGTGATATATAAGGGCCACAGATGTAGCTGCATAGAGGCAAGAACCCTATTTAGACCCAAATTTCAATCGCCATTGGGTTGGCTATTTGGCTTGTGCTTGCGGATGGAATTTTCCCATCAGCCATAGCACCTATCCTTCCCAGCTACATCTGCTACACTGAAGGAGTCCTGTCATCGTCACAGTTCAAAACCCCTTAGCCTTGAGTGAGTGAGTTGAGCCATTCCCAAGGCAGTCCCTTTCCCCTAAGCACATTGGACTTGAGAATCTGGTCTATGGAAACCCCCATTGCCACTCATCTGATGGCTTGGGGTGCTTACCACTTTTCTTAAAATTATACTACCCTCTTTACCTGCACTGACCCCGCCAGCGAGGACTAACTGCTAAAGCTTAAATATATTACTACCTAAACTCCTGAGTGCAGTGCAGAGTAGATGCTCACCACAAACTCCCTGGCCAAAGTAGGAAATATACCTAACCTGCCCTACAAAAGAGGTAGCAGGTATTCTTGTACAATCAAAGGGCAGCTGCTGATCTGCACTGCAATTCTAAGTGTAAGAGCAGCGCTAGCCTTTTAAAATCTTAGTACTTACCACCCAGTGCTCTCTCTGCAGGATGTATGGGTATTTGTGAGCTCAACAAGATTCCCACGCTATTTGGGCCGGCTCCACTTCTGCGCCAGTGGCAGGGTGTTTGTGGGGCTGCTGCCTGAGGCAGCTGCCACAGCCTGCCTAATGGCAGAGCCAGCTCTGCCTCTGATGAATATTTGAAAACCCAGATCAATAATTTCCCTGTTTGATGGGAGGAGGAACTGTCTGCCTGAGCAACCCTTCTCCAAAAGTCTGCAGCAATCCTCGGCTTATTGCAAACTCTGTGAACAGAGCTCCTGGTTAACAAATTCATAATCTTGGCTATTAATTTGGCATGAGGTCCATTTGAAAAGAACCTGGCAGTTGTCTTCTGTGGAGTTTAAACATTCTTTTCCCAGGAGGAATGACCATGGCTGCTTAACACTACGAGTCCACCTGACTGCTGCACAATATGGTAGGCAAGTGGTCTCTCTGATATCTCACTGAACTCTGTCATCTCCCCTGTCCATATTGCTATCAGGCATCCTGTCCTGTCATATATGGTTTGACTTTTGGTAACAATCTGACCACAGCAGAAAACAACAACCCCAATTGTTTCTAAACATCTGGAACATATCTTGAGTCATTCATGCTTGCCATTTTGCCTGACCAGAGGGAAAGAGATAAAGCTAAAAGAGGCAGCTTGGATTTCACTGTGCTAACAGCTGGTTCAGATTTTGGAGGGGCTGAACTGATGTTGCTCTGCATTTGGTGCTGACTCTGCAGCTCCACAGTAAATGCTTAGTCTTTATATTTTGCAAAAATACAGATGATTGCAAAGATGTCCTGAATCTCCATATCCCTTTCCTACAACTAGTCTAGGTAGTTAAGAAGACACAGAGGTGTATGCCATGATATCTTTAGTTCAAATCTTGAAGGGACATAGGAAGCTACCTTTTATCAGGCCACGCCGTTTGTCCACCCGGCCCACTATTCCTTACTCGGACTTGCACCAGCTATCCAGGTGTTCCCAGGCTGAAATCTTTCAAATCACCAGCTACCTGCTCATTTCCAGGGACTAAACCTGGGACCTTGAGTATGGAATGCATGTGCTCCACCACAAACCCATAGCCAACCGCACCTCAGGCTTGGGCTCACTAAGTAGATGTAAGCAAGCTACTGTGCTTCAGCATCGGTCTTCCACCCTGCTAATCCAGAACTAGCTCCAGAGGACAACAAGGTTAAGGACAAGGTTCTGAGGACACCAGAGGGCCCACTGACATTCTGGCTCACCAGAGCAGCCAATAAGGATGACTGAAATAGTGTGTGCTTTGAACTGTACAAATAACAAGTCATTCATAAGATTATACCTCTCTCCTTTTTTTCTGAGTTTGCCTTGAACTGCCCACCACACAGGGAAGGGATAGCAGGAAACAGTACCTTTAAGCTCGAAAACATAAGAGACAGAGCTTTAATGCAGAGATTGAACAATTAGCATCTCTGTGATGGCGCCAAAGGAATACTGATAGATAGAGCAATTAGGGAGATTTCTTGTAATCTTAGGCATACCGTGTTTTACATCTAACTCACAACAGCAAATGGTGAATTCCCTGGATGGCCCTGCAGAGAGGAGGAACCACTTCCTCAAAGGAGACCCATTGCTGACATCCGTATGTTAGGCATGCTGCTGCCTTTGCAATCTATAGCAGAGATTACATTATGTTTCCTCTGTAGATATTTCTAGCTCCCCAAATCATGGCACTGCATATTCAGAGCACCTCCAGAAGAAATATGATTTTCGCAATTCCCTGGTGGTTGCGGTTGGACCACATTGTTCCCATTTTCTCTTCCAAAATACAAAACTATGGTCTATTATTCACCTTTTCCATTAATTGAGAGATCTTTCTTTCGCTCTTTCTCTTTAGATCCAGAGTAACAACTTAGAAGCCTATTGCTTTATTTAGAATACTTATCCATATCAGCAAATATGTCACTTTTGCTTTCTGAGGCAAGAAATAGGGATATTTGCAAAAGCCCTTTTTTGAACACATCTTTTTGTTTCAAAACTGCTGTCATTGAAACAATAGTTTCAGCAGCCATATCTCCTAACACAATGTAAACTCTGCAGATGAATCTTAAATTGCAGCCTCTTTTTCTTTGCTGATGGCTCCTAATGAAGTGAGAGTTTTGTCAGTACGGAGTCGAAGCCCAGGACTCCACTAAACCCACATTTCTTCCTGCAACCAAACTGGCTCTTAGCATTTAAATTCCATCAGAATTTGGTAAGGGCCATAGTTCAAGAGCAGAACATGTGCTTTGCATGCAAAAGGTCCTTGGTTCAATTCCAAGCATCTCCAGGTAAAGAAATCCCCTGCACGGAAGCCTGGGAAGCTGCTGCCAGTCCGTGTCGACAATACTGGGCTAGATGGGCCAACAGTGTGAGGCAGCTTCCTCATTTGCTAAGTGTATGTCCCAGATAATCTGCAGTGACAAATTTCCTCTTCATTTATTATTATTATTATTATTATTATTATTATTATTATTATTATTCGACTGAACTAATTTCCTCTTTCCTCCCAACAGCCTGCCCCTGCAGTACCACCACTGCATTTTTATAGGCAGGAGATTGGGAGCTCAAGACATTCACACATGCTTGTGCATAACTTGATTCCTCTGTACAAATCAGCCACAGCTGAATGCATGCATACATACATCAACTTCAGCCGAGAGCCTTGTGGTTTAAGAGGATGTGGAATCTCTGTCTGTGATAGGTGAGCTGAAACAACTAATTCACACATGTGGGGCACCACTTAATGCTGCAGTTATCTGGTAATGAACTGGTGGTGCTGAAGTGGTTTCTTAACTTATAGTTGCTAAACATCTCCTTTACCTGCCCAGCATACTAGCTAGGGAGGAAAAAATGCAGGAAACGTTGGCTTTTGCCCAATTCTTTCTCTAGGTTCTGCAGTTATAGATTATAGGCACAGCTATAGATTACATTCTGCCTTAGAACCAGAAGTCTGCTCCCTTGCTTGCCACAGAGGGTTCAGGTAGGAGCAGCTTTGCAGGGGCCCCAGATGGAGGTGAAGCCTATCAGGTGTAGTGTGAAGAGGGCATGTTAGTGTTGGCATGCAGAGGGTCGGGAGGCCAGCTGGCTAGCCCCAGCTGGGCTATCTCCTTCCAGCCGTCCCACTGCGAAGACCATCGGCATCTGCTCTGCCATAAATCAGCGACCCAGGCTTCAGAGCCAGGGCACACTATCAGCAGAGAGAACTGCGCACACAGTTTAGGCATGAGGCTTGTGGAAGCATACTACAACTACAGATTTATTAATCATAAATCAGGACAAAGAACCATGTTGTCTCTCTCTCTCGTCTTCTCAGAGAGAACAGGAAAAAGCAAAAACTATACACAACGGAAGTTCCCAGAAAGCTGTGCTGGAATGTAAACAGACATGTGACACGCAACAGCTCCACATGTCTGCTCCTTAAGGTGGAATGGAAATCTCAACAGTTAGTACACAGGCATGGAGTGGGGCTTGGCAGGTTACTTAAACTCACACTGTCCTTGGCTGAGCCTCTTTGCCTGTTTACAATGCACTCCCCATCAGGACACAGTGTAAGGGCTCATCCAGGATTTCCAGGTCCAGGTCTGAGTGGTGGGTTTTTCCCCCCTTTGTCGCAGTGCTTGGACATGAACCTTGAAACCCCAGAGATGTGCATAGAAAACATGGCACAAAATGAAGTCTTGATTAGCCCTAAGATCAGCTGGTTACAGAAGGCTTCAGTATGATTTTCTTAATATAAAAAACACTTGTTTTTTTGGGGGGGGGGGTATTTTGTTTTCCTTGCCTGTTCTGCACTGTGAACGAGTGGTATTTGTTAGAAAGGGGCACATCTTTTAAATTGGTTGGTCAGAATTGGCAGGACTGTGCAACTATCTTTATACAGAAAGATATGGTTGTTGTTGTTGCTGCTGCTGTTGCTGGTATGTTTCTTTTCACGCCATACTTTCCTGCAGGTTTCCCATCCATCCTTGCACCCATATCAGTCTCCTTCTTCCCCTACTGGAAGAGCTTGTCCCATCAAAAGCTCTTCCTAGTGGTGCAACAATAAAACTGCTAGCACATTTGCAAAGTTAGGCAGGGTCTGGGCTAGTTTCAAATAGGTTGGGGGACTGTGTGTTGCAATTGCTGCATTGCGCGGGGCTTGGACTAGATGATCCTCCACAGTTCTACGATTCATCATTCTATGATACTTTTCTGCCAGAGATCAGCCTTCTTTTACAAAGCAACGTATGCCACCTAACTTAAACTTGCAGTTCTCGCCTCATTTTTCTTCTATCAAAATGCACTTAGAGCATCTTCTATTAAATATCTGGCAGTCCTGCCTCTTAGTTATGATGATCCTCACATTACATGCAAATACATATATTTAAGTTGGTGGCTGCTTCTGTTAAGTGAAAAGCAGATTCAGAAGGAGAACTGTGGGAGAGAAGCGCTTAACCATTCCCTCGCCCACCATTTCCTCACTGAAACCCCCCATTCATCTGAGTCTTTTCTGTTCTAACCCCCCCCCCCCATGGAACTACAAAGATCTGGAATCCCATAGAGGAGAAAAGAGCTTGGGAGGTGTTGCAGATACAGATGGCTTCAGTATTCCCTCCCCTCTTCCACTTCTCTGCTGAAACCCCTCTTTTACCTTTTGCCTCAACAGAAGGAAGAGCCCTTGGGATGCTATCAATCAGGTAAAGAGAGGAAATGATGCCCAAGACAGGCCCAGTCACACTACCTGTGTGTTGTGCTGGGAATCTGCAGTTTGCAGTGGCAAAAGAAACGAGCTGCCTCAGCACCTTGTGGAGCTATTACCCTTTTAAGGTCACCTGCTTTGACCTCTCAAATAACCAGAGGCAGGAAGGCTTTACCCAATGACTCCTGTGTCATATTCAATCACTTGTGACTGAATTGGGGCATCTCGCTCTACATAGTATCCCATTATGACTGTAACAGTTCATATAATGGATAATACAAAGTATGTCTTATTTCCCAGGAGGTGGGTAGTGGAGTTAGCAGAAGATTCCAGTGCTCAGATGAGGATTTGGGTCATGTTTTAAGACTGAAAGCTTATGTCACAATTCACTTGCCCTTTGTAGTGCTCCCACCCACATATTTTTGTCAGATTTCATTTGTTTGTCTGTTGTTATTATTCTTTTCTATTGTAACAGCTCATTATTGTAGTCCATTGCTGCAAAATGCCATTGTTTTCACCTTATACCTTCACCGAGCATTTAAACATGTCTCAATAAGTCCATTAACAAATGTATTTGCATCTCTTAAAGTGTAGTCACAAAAGCACTTTCAAATGCAAGCCATTGCTGCTGCTCCATAGAATCCTCAGGCACTAAGCCTCCATCTTGACTCATTTCCCCCCAATAAAATCACCAGAGTCTGATTTTATAAGTACTGAAGAAGCGCAACACTTACCTGGGTTGCTCTTGGAGGTGCGCACCGGCGTATAGTGATTTTTGGAGGATGTTCTGATTGGTGTGTTGTCTTTGGGGGAGGTATCTATAGCCGAGATAGTCTCTCTTTCACAGTGTGCTATGGGGATTGGTCCCTGCTGCCGGAGGATATCAGCCAGAGCCCTGCAAGGAAGGATGGAAGACAGTGCAAAGTGTTCACAACTCAAGATGAACGTAAGAGAACCTGTCTCTATGTGATACGATGCAATTATTTTTTTTATAAAAAAGAATATACTGTGGGCGTTACATTTTCTTTCTTGTGTGTGTAAATGTATTCTTTTGTATAAACACTAGGTGTAATGGAGATATGAGAGGAGAAAGAAAAACAAATAGAAGCAGGATGGTGTCAAAGTTCCCAGCAGGACTCTCTGTGTTGGTGGTTGCCCATTCACTTGACGCACTGTCTATGGGTCAAGATTGGAATGCATAGACAGGAGCCACAATATCGTAAGTAGAAGCCACAGTAGAACTCTCTAACACATATAATGTATGTCAGCTGTTTGAACTTTATGCCATGTATACTCCTGCATGGTATGTATTCTTGCTTGAAAAAATATGCATACACACACACAGTAGCAGTTGACGTGATGGGACACAGCCAAGGAAACCCACTCCCAGCACTAGCCACTACAGAGGCTGCTGCGGCAAGATCAGGGCTGTGTTAGTGCACTTTCAGAGACAATCAGGTGTTCATGCTGCTGCCTCCACACAGCCCCAACCTTGCCCCACCTCATCTTCTTCCAGGTTACCTTGCCCCAGCTCATCTTCCTCCAGGTAAGATGCTGGTGTCAAGTAAGCAGCTCCATAGCTCTGCTCAACCACACTGGCTGCTACTGCACACACACACACTGCTTTATGTTACAATATATATATTTAAAGCCTCTGCTGACACATTTGAACCTGGCCCCATTATCTGTAATTTGCCACACACAGTATATTCTTTACAAAAGAAAAAGGAGGTGGCATACCTTTGTTGCAGAGCACAAGCTCTGCATGGAAAAGTTCTCTGTTTCAATCCCTGGTGTTTCCAGGTACAGTTGCACAAGGCATCTGTTTGACAGCTGCTACTACTCTATATCAATCAGCCTTCTCCAACCTGGTGCTCTCCAGATTTGTTGAACTCCAACTCCCAACAGTCCTAGCCAGCATGGGCAATGGTCAGGAATGGTAGGAGTTGCAACCCAGAGAAGAAAAAACAACTCTGGAGGCAACTGGGTTTCAAAAGGCTGGTGTTGTCCATACCAAGCTGGAATTCAAGTGGCTTCAGATCACAATGTTAGTTATGTGAAAATCTCAGTTGCATCTCCTTCTCTCTCTCTCCTAGGTGTGCCTTTTGAAGAAATATCCCTGTGGGATATGAACCATGGTTCCTTCCAGGTAGCATTAATGGTTTTCAAAGTGTTTCCCAAGGTTCCCATTCTTAAGGAGGCTGAATCTATAACTATAAATAGTATAGTTAGTATCTATAACTATAAATAGAAGTGAAATATGCAACACCACATCTTTAAGCTTATTCATTCTCTCCAGGTGAGGTAAAGGTCCCAGGTTTATAGCATTCTTTACCTGTTTATGCACCACTGATGCTGCTATTCAGGTTATTAAGGAAGCTTTAAAACCATCTTGCATATTCTTGATTGTTTTAGGATGATGCTATGGAGTGTATTTCTTACACCTTTAATCATGGCTGTAATTGGCTTTTATCTGCTGTCAATTTATGGTGTTTTAAATCATTGTTGGATTTTGTTCTATTTATTTTTCATGAATTGTTTTATAAATTGTAGGCTACCATGTGAGGGTTTTTATTCTGAAAAGCATCTTAAAATCCTGCATTAAATGAATAATACCTTGGGCACAATCCACTAGACCTGTAGTATGAATCCCTCTGAAATGCCTAGGAGTTGCACAAGAGCTATATTGCAATACATCACTTCTTCCATTGCAGAAGCTTGCTAAGAAAGCAAATAAAGTAGAACACATGAATTTAAATTTCTGTGCAGCAAGCTTTCAAACAGAGTGATTCTTTAGATCTCATTTTGATTTGCAAATGGGATAGTTCCTATTGGGTTTCCGATCCCATTGTTTCTTTTTTACACAGATAAAACAATGTCCAAACTCTTTGCTCCAGCTGACATGAAAATCTTTCTGAACAAGATACAGAATGGCAAAAGGAGGAAGGGAGTGTGGGGACAAGACAGGAACAAGAAATTAGGTGGTGAAAAGGGAAAGAACACTGGGCTAAAAGAAAATGCATTATATATATCTATTTAATTGTTGGTTAAAAAAAAAATTAGTAACAGTTGTTCTGCTTTTCAGAAGATGCTGATTTTCATGAAAAGTTCTGAAGTAGCTAACAACCACAACCCTATTAGGGACCTGGATTGTGATGAACAAGATATCCAGGTTCCTTGTGAAAAGTACATCTGCATTCAGTGCTGCAGCACTAAAAAAAATACATCAAGACTCTTCCCACAGCGAGATGCTTTTGTGGATGTTTGAATGATATTTCACCTGTGAGAATTTTAGACTCCGCAGAACAAGAGTGGAAGGAAACACATGGGTTGCTTTCTTTGTGTAGCCAAGATCTACAAAGACTCTTCCATGACAGGGAGAGGGCAAGAGAGTTTGGCTTGGAAGCAGTAGGAGAGGCTTTAATGCTCATACAATGTAATAGGCTCTGTTCTCTCTAGTGGGGAAACAGGCCTAGAGTCAATCTGTTACCAATGCAAGAATGGGAAACAATCGGATTCCTTAATGCATTATTGTTGCAGCCTGCAAGTTGTACGAGAAACAGCTCATTTATATCAGGGCTGGGATCCTTGGATCTTCAGCTGCTTCAGGACTCAAACAGCTTTCAGCTCCAGCCTGCATGGCCAATGGTCAAGGATTATGGGAGCTGTAGTCCAGCAACTTCTAGAGTGGAACATGTTAGCCACCCCTTTTTCTTTTTCTTTTTCAATCCCTCTTAGACAGGTTCACGATTATGAATCACTCTTTTCCTCAGGCACCAGCCACATGCACAATGAGCAACAAATAACAAGAGTAGTGCCAAAAATTTCCTTCAACTTTTTCCAAGTGTTGAGTTCACTAGTGGCCTTGAAGGAAAAGACAGCTTAATGTCTCCTTTTTACACTGTTATCATTCTATAATGATAAGATATGGCAGTAGGATGGTGTCCTATGGTGCCGGGACTTGTCCACTGCAGGACGGAGAGATGAGAGTGAATTGCAAGCACTCTTGGTTGCGTGAAGTCTATAAATCAAAATCTGCACCACAGTAACCCAAATTTTGTGCACTGCTTCATAACAAAACCATACATCTGTGGCATCAAATTCCTGAGAATGCACAGAAATACTATAACTGAGCAGAACACAAAAGAACAAGCTTTCTGTTACCAAAGAACGCATCCCTTGTATTGAAGGATGCATCACCAGTCAGCACCTCTTCTTCAGATACATATAAATTTGGGTGCAAGAGCATGGCAGAGAATCCAGAGAAGACAAGCTATGACGGATACTACCTCAAAAATATGCAGTGTTGGGAGTGCAGGCTAATCAGTGGGAAATGATGAGAGCCAAGAAGGAGATGCAGTCTTGCGGAGAAGCTGTTAAGAGGGGAAGCACTGTGGCTTAGTGGTAGAAGGCAGACTTTGCTCCTGCCTAACTATCCTTTTAAGGTTCATTGGGAGTATCAATAAACATGTGGATAGGGACTTGGACTTAAAAAACAAACAACAACCCATTGAAAGATCCAAGTAAGCTTAGTAGTTACAAGATACCTTTATCTCTAAATGTATGTATGTCTAAATGTGTTTTACATTACAGTGGTGCCCCGCAAGACGAATGCCTCGCAAGATGGAAAACCCACTAGACGAAAGGGTTTTCCGTTTTGGAGGTGCTTCGCAAAACGAATTTCCTATGGGCTTGCTTCGCAAGACGAAAATGTCTTGCGAGTTCCTGCGGGTTTTTTCCCCTTCCCCCCCTTTTTCCCAAGCCACTAAGCCGCTTATCAGCTGATCCTAAGCCGCTAAGCCGCTTAACAGCTGATCCGCTAAGCCGCTTATCAGCTGATCCGCTAAGTCGCTAAACCGCTTATCAGCTGATCCCCTAAGCCCGCTAAGCCCGCTAAGCCCGCTAAGCCCGCTAAGCCGCTAATAGCGCTAATCCACTAAGCCGCTAATGCGCTTGCTTCGCAAGACGAAGAGACTCGCGGAACGGATTCTTTTCGTCTTGCGAGGCACCACTGTAAAACATTTTTAATGCAGTTTGACATGTTTGAGGTGATAACTGTCACAAAATCTCGAAATGTGTGAAGTTTGAAGGTTTTGCCTAATTGGAACAAGTGCTTTTATATGGACCAGTGCTGGTTTTTAAATTATCTGAAGTTGGAGGTGAGCAGTGAGGTGGCTGAGTTTGCTGATGACACCAAATTGCTCAGGGTAGGGTAACGAGGAACCCCGAAATGATTCCTTCAAACTGGGTGAATGGGCATTAAAATGGCAAATGTGATTCAACGTAAGCATGTATAAAGTTATGCACCCTGGAGCAAAGAAGTCTTAACTTCACATATAAACTACTGGTGTCTGAAGCAGCAATGGCTGCTCAGGAAAGAGATGTTGGCGTTGGGGTAAATGCTCACCCAGGTTGTGTCATGCCTAGCCCTGACCTGGTACCAGGCACAGAATCCTCCAAGGACAAGCGGGACCTTGAGGAGCAGACAGCCAAGGACCTTGAGGAGCCCCAGACAGCACCTTTTGTAGAGTAGTGTAATGTAAAGCATTTTTTTCTTGTGAAACTTTCCCATAGATGCTAGAAACAAACAGAGGGGAAAACAAATTGTGTCCCAAAATGCAGGATTCTTTTTTTAAAAAAAACCCTGAAATGAATGCTGTAGAACCTGAAGGCAAATTGAGAGTTACATTCCACACCTGCACCATGCTGAGCTGCATCATATATTTATTTATAAGTGCACATATTTGATAAGACACACTTTCCAGAAGGGGAAAGGTTTAATTAGAAATATCCCCATGAGATGTTAGAATCGCAGGGCCAAACAGCACGTGACATGTAGTTGTGTGCCTCTTTCCCCTAGTGGTTTGTGTGGTGGTTGTTTTTTTAAATGAAAAGCAGCCTCAGGCAGATGTAAGCAGAGCAGAGGAATGGATTAGGGAAAGGACTGCTTAACCCTTCCACTTCCTTCCACTTTTCTACTCAACATCACCCCCAATCTGCTTTCCAAATGGTGAAGGAAAAGATGGGGGCTGTATCTTCTCCTTAATGGAAGAAAAATAATTAAGAGGGTTCCTATGAAACAAATAAATGGCAGGAAGGGAAAGGGCTAAGTATCCCCTTTCCTCCTGCTATTCCAGTCCCAAAGCTGCTTTCCTTTTCTTTTAGGGAATCATTGAGGGCCAAGGCCAGGCAACTGCGAGTCAGGTTTAGACCAGATCTTTAAAATCAACAACCCTGAGGACTAGATGGGTCCATCAGAAGAACAGAGTTGGAAGGGATCCCCAGGTGTCATCTAGCCCAACCCCCTACAATGCAGGAATTACAGTCAATAAACCATCAGTATGCAGATGATACCCAACTCTACCTCTCTTTCAAATCGGAACCAGTGAAGGCGGAGAAGGTTCTGTGTGAGTGTCTGGAGGCGGTTGGAGGATGGATGGCGGCTAACAGATTGAGGTTGAATCCTGACAAGACAGAAGTACTGTTTTGGGGGGACAGGAGGCAGGCAGGTACGGAAGACTCCCTGGTCCTGAAGGACCAGGTGCACAGCATGGGAGTCATTTTGGACTCACAGCTGTCCATGGACGCACAGGTCAATTCTGTGTCCAGGGCAGCTGTTTATCAGCTCCATTTGGTACGCAGGCTGAGACCCTATCTGCCTGCAGACTGTTTCGCCAGAGTGGTACATGCTCTGGTTATCTCTCACTTGGACTACTGCAATGCGCTCTATGTGGGACTACCTTTGAAGGTGACCCGGAAACTACAACTAATCCAGAATGCGGCAGCTAGACTGGTGACTGGGAGCGGCCGCCGAGACCATATAACACCGGTCTTGAAAGACCTACACTGGCTCCCAGTACGTTTCCGAGAACAATTCGAAGTGTTGGTGCTGATCTTGAAAGCCCTAAATGGCCTCGGTCCAGTATACCTGAAGGAGCGTCTCCGCCCCCATTGTTCTGCCTGGACACTGAGGTCCAGCGCCGAGGGCCTTCTGGCGGTTCCCTCGCTACGAGAAACCAGGCAGAGGGCCTTCTTGGTAGTGGCACCCGCCCTGTGAAACGCCCTCCCACCAGATGTCAAAGAGAAAAATAACTACCAAACTTTTAGAAGACATCCGAAGGCAGCCTTGTTTAGGGAAGCTTTTAATGTTTAATAGGTTATTGTATTTTAGTGTTCTGTTGGAAGCCGCCCAGAGTGGCTGGGAAAACCCAGCCAGATGGGCAGGGTATAAATAAATAATAATAATGATAATGATGATGATGATGATGATTATTATTATTATTGTATTATTCATCAGTACCAGAAGCGTGGTCATGAAGCCTGACCCTATGCATGTTTACATGGAAGTAAGTAAGTTTCCGTATAGTTAAAGCCATGGTTTTCCCCGTAGTGATGTATGGAAGTGAGAGCTGGACCATAAAGAAGGCTGATTGCTGAAGAATTGATGCTTTTGAATTATGGTGCTGGAGGAGACTCTTGAGAGTCCCATGTACTGCAAGAAGATCAGACGTATCCATTCTTAAGGAAATCAGCCCTGAGTGCTCACTGGAAGGACAGATCCTGAAGCTGAGACTCCAGTACTTTGGCCACCTCATGAGAAGAGCAGACTCCCTGGAAAACACCCTGGTGTTGGGAAAGATGGAGGGCACAAGGAGAAGGGGACGACAGAGGATGAGATTGTTGGACAGTGTTCTTGAAGCTACCAGCATGAGTTTGACCAAACTGCGGGAGGCAGTGGAAGACAGGAGTGCCTGGCGTGCTCTGGTCCATGGGGTCACGAAGAGTCGGACACGACTAAACAACAACAAGTTTCACTGTGTTCAGTCAGGCTTTCCCACGCATAAGTGTGCATTGGATTGCAGCCTTAGAGAATTTCTAGATGACTATCTATTTTTAACAGAATGAACACATGATCGTTTCCCATCGGTGGTGCACAGTCCAGCCTCACTTTCTTATCCGTGTTGCACTTCTGTTGCAAGGACGTATCTCTTCCCTATATCAGTTGTGACTGCTGTGTGGAATATATTCATGAAAGTAGTCATAGGCACCTGTTTGGCATTGCCTGTGTTATAAAAAGTGCCAATGACACAACTCACTGCTTCCCTATGATTGCCAATTTGTGTCTCTTCAGAAGTTTTAGATGACAATTTTAGTCTGAGCACTACCTTGCTCTACCACTCCAGCACACAAGCTCTTAACTAGTCTTTAAAACAATCATCATCCTTGGCAATGGTTCCTTCCCCCCTATATCAATACCCCACTGTTTGCGGAGTTTATGTGAGCGTCTTCTATTTAATTAACAATGGTGTACTTCTCCTCTCCAAATCTGGAGTACTCTTTTATCCTGATTTATTTTTGGAAGGAGTGAAGAGCAATATGCCTACCCTTCACAACAAGATCATCACCACAGCCATTCTTCACGGACTGTATACCATACCATACCATACCATACCATACCATACCATACACTTGACTTTGATTGGGGCTTGTGGGACAAAAACTAAACTATGATTGGGGCATGTCTTCACTGATTGCTTGAGTAAATCCTTAACACAGCGTGCCCAGTCTTTGGGTGTATAGCATGACTAATTCCCAAGTAGACTAACAATGGGATGAAGAAGCAAAAAAAAAGAAGGCGCAAAATAAGATTATTGGCAGTTGCCATGATGCAAAAAAGAAAAAGAACATGGGCTAAAGTAAGTGCACAGTAGCTACAGAATAGACATTGGAATGCAACAAATCTATGGAATCTGGTGATTCCTTATGACTTTCATTGTTCCCATCATGTTGGTATTATAATGGTATTCTTGGGAATAAGGCCTTCAGTCTTGGCTGAGAACTAAAGCTTAGGTTGCAGAAGTGATCCACTGAGGAGCTGTACCAGAGGATCTAAACTACTGGCAAGAGGATCCTAGCTGGTAAAGGCAGAGCAGCAATGGCATGTGAATCACAGCGTTTGGATTCTGTATGGTTCCATCCCATATTGTCTTTCTGGATAGCCTGTTTGCATTCACCAAGAATAACTATTGCAAAGGGAATACCAATGCATAGCATCACTGAGAAGGAAGGCATTTCTCTTGCTTACTATCTGTCCACAAAGTAGAATCCTATGGTCTGACATCCAAACCGTCACATTTTCTCCCTCTCTGTGCCTGTGTTGAGAAAGCTATGCATCAGGAGCTGGTTCTCACATGAAGCACAATACTATTACAGGAGAAATAGAACAATTTACTAACCACTGATATAAACAAGATAAGCATCACTTAGCACTAAGCAAAAAAAGGGGAGGAAAGCTCGTTTTTGCACCCTTCTTCTGAAATAATAGTATGTTAGTCTGTTTATGGAATAAAAGGAAAGGAAAGGAAGTGATGATTGGGGAGATGAGCTGCCTAACCAAAGGTGACAGATAGTAAAGGGGGAGAGTAAAGAACCTTATTCAGGAAAAGAACATTTGATTATTGAAATACTTTCCCTGTAATACTCGTTTTTCTGCTGCACCATCCAACTTTAGATTACACAAGTGGAGCTACAGCTGCAGTCTACATTTTGTTTTGGTATCTGAACTGAAGGCAGTGAGGCTGTCCCAAGCAGCTTGGGGAGCACAGCACCTGTGTCAGCAGAATTCCACATTTATGAACAAAACCATGGTTCGGGCTTGCTGAGCCATAGGAATGACCTATCAAACTGCATGTGCTCATTCTGTAGCCCAGCCAATAAGAAATGCTCTCTCTATGCCACTTCCTTCCTCACTTTGTATCGTTTGGCATTAAGACAGAACCACAAATGCAAACGCAACGCATGATGATTAGTTGCTTTCTAATTAAATCACAATGATGTTTGTCAGCAACTTCCAACACACACACACACCCTGCCACCAATAACCTTAAGTAAGAGAAGCAAACTCCTCCCTGGTATGACATCATGCACGCTTGATGGATACGTCTATTCTACCACACACGCAACACGCAACATTTCAGCTGATTGCTTCCCAACTGCAGGAGAGAGCAGTGGGAATGAGAACCAAATATGAGGGGCTTGATCTTGCCAACCTCATCTCAACAGGAGCCAAAGGCAGCCTACTTACTTGCGTAAGCGCTGCAGGCTTGAGCTATGACACAACTGAAAGGCATTTTGTGCCAATAATACATCTTAGATCAGAAAAACAAATCTTGCCTAAGAAGATGCTTCACCTATCTGAGCAGATGGGAGAGCCAGGCTGGCGTAGAGGCACATTCATCTCTTCAGATAATAGCTCATCATGACACATCCAATTTTGAGCGAGATCCTCAGGAGCTGAATTCTAATGCTGGGGTGCAAGATAACTATGTTGACTTAAGTTGGGCTGTTGTTGCTGAGAAGATCAGTTCAGCTGAAACTTTGTACATGCCCCCAAGGCTATGTGTTTGTGTGATCTAGCTTGATGAGAGCAATGAGTACACCTATCATTGTGACAAATCAGAGGTAAGAGGTGTAGTATAAACCTGATCATGGTAAGGTAACACTGACCTTGAAAAGATAATGGTAAGCAATTGGACAATGCAAAACACAAACTTGAGCAGGTGTACATGAGGCTAATTAATCCCCAAGCACCTGGTGTCCTAACTGATCCAGGTAACGCCTCTAATCACCTTGCAAATTTAGGTTAATGTCCATAGATAAGCCCCTTCTCAGTAATGAGGTATCTTTTGTATCTCCAGACTGCTCCATGCCTCTCTTTTTAAGATACCCTAACCCTGATAAACGGGACACGGGTGGTGCTGTGGATTAAACCACAGAGCCTAAGACTTGCCGATCAGAAGGTTGGCAGTTTGAATCGCCACGATGAGGTGAGCATCCGTTGCTCGGTCCCTGCTCCTGACAACCTAGCAGTTCGAAAGCACATCAAAGTGCAAGTAGATAAATAGGTACCGCTCTGGCAGGAAGGTAAATGGCGTTTCCGTGCACTGCTCTGGTTCGCCAGAAGTGGCTTAGTCATGCTGGCCACATGACTGGGAAGCTATACGCCAGCTCCCTCAGTGAATAAAGCGAGATGAGTGCCGCAACCCCAGAGTCATCCATGACTGGACCTAATGGTCAGGGGTCCCTTTACCTTTACCTTTTTAACCCTGATAATTGTGATAGGAGCATATTTCTTTTCTCTCTCCTACTTATTTAGCATCCCCTCCTTCCCTCTCACTCCGTTCTCCCACCTCTGGTACATGTTTTTTTTCCCCCCACGATGACTCAGGGTACTTTACAGAGGGTGGCAGCTAATCTCTTCCTATTAGCAATCCAAAGGGTCCCACAGAGAGGGATGTAACCTTTTGTACAACAGAACTCTGCTGCAATTTCTGAGTCCAGATGTAGCCATTTATCAGCTGTTTACAGTGAAAACTCACAAGCCATAGTCTAATATCTTTCTTCTGCTCCTACCTTTCTCAGAACAGTTAACTATTGTGTGGCAGCCCTTTCAGTGGAAAGCCACCCAGATATGGGTGGGCGATAAGATTTGCACTGCATCCCTCTCATACCCATGACTGAAGCCATAGATTAATATAAGGACAGTGCATAGGACACCTTCTGCTCATTGCCAAAACATGTCAGCAGTTGGCACCAATGACTATCATTAGGGTATCGTTGATGCACATGAAATAAATAGCTATCACTGGTCAACTCCTCTTTGCCATGTAACTGTGAGAGGAACAGGATTGTTTCTGTGAATAACCATAGTCTGCCTATTGTTTGCATGGGCATCCATTAACTGCCCCACTAAGATTCTGCTTCACTGAGGGAGAATCTACACCGTATATTGACATGACAGATTGCTCGGTTGTAGCAATAGTGTGAAGAAGACTTCACACTATTTGTGTGAATTTGTGAAGAAGACTTCAGGAAAAACCAAGGACCAAAGACAAAGTATTCTAATTGCCCTCATTTGAAACCAAGCCCTCCTTGAGTAGGAAGAGTCCCTTCATGCAAATCTATGTGCTGGAATTGGGCCTATGTGGTGCTGATCTTGCTGAAATCCATCACAGCCTTCCAAGAGATAGCAGTGGCTTCCTATACTCACTTTTTATGTTGCCTGGCCAGAGGCAAGAGGCTGTCAGAGCTTATTCATGCAGACAACCAGGCAGCTCACCTGAAAGGATGCATCTCCCGTGGGACACAGAGGGAGGGGGGGATGAGGAACAGGCTGTCAGGATTTTGCTGAACTATCTGCCATTCATCGGTCAGTCTGGTACCCATCTTCAGGCTGCCCGAGTGTCATGGAAAGTTCAAAATGCTACCCAAGCAGGCAGCCCGTTTGTCAAATTGATTCTGGCCTGGTTTATATACGCATCGGTTTTAACAGCACAGTACTGAAAACTTCCTAGGTTCCTGAATGTATGCTACACCACACTTCACAGGAAGCAGACATTCAGTTCAATGCCCCACTTCCCTGCCCATCTCTTCCATTTCCCCTCCAGAACCCAAACATATAGGCACATCTATGCATTTCCTGCAGTGTTACAGAGAGTTTCCTAGAGAGGATTTGGAAGCACATGTTATAAAATGTCATTTATGAAAATAAAAATAAAAAGTAACTGAATGGTGCGTGTTTCAGGCTTTAGAGCTCTGCGTACATGTGTCTGTTTGTGAATCTGTCTGTGTACTATTGTATCCTGCTTATGGCTGTTGAGAAGGGCATACGTTGGTGGTTCACAATGTACGTGCCGAGTGAGTGGGCTGCAGGTTCAAGTACTGAGATTAATCACATCCATGTATCATAATAAGCGTGCACAATGAAGAGCCACTGTCACTTTGAAAAGGGGTTAGTAAAGAAGACAAACAGACTGAAGCATATCTGAAGAAGTGTGCATGCACACGGAAGCTCATACCAATAACAAACTTAGTTGGTCTCTAAGGTGCTATTGGGATGATTTTTTAGTTTATTTGTTTGTTTAGACTGAATCATGATACCGAGGGGAACCTCATGTGAAAGAGCAGGTGCCTTTCTAGTGGAGATGCAAGTATGGCCAGTTGACATCAAGCATTGCTCACTCCAAACATTTGACTGTTTTGGTTTTTTAATTACATTTTCTACTTGAAATTCTTGGGTACAAAAGACACACACTCTGCATCATGTGTCAATGGTGTTCCTGTGTAGAAATAGCAGCTTTTGGCTAGGAAACTGGAAAGAGCTATGGAACATTAACTTATACTATAAAATTCAGTCAGTGTGTGAGAGAGGAACATTCCTGTGACTGTGTAGACCTCAGCAAAGCTTAAGCGATGGACGGAGCCAGAGTTTTCTTTAAAACACCAATACAGCCCCATTGGCACTGACAGGTTTTCTCCTAATTAGCAAAGCTTCAAAAAGCTCTGAATGAATTCCAGCTTGTAATGTTATTAGCTTGGTGCACTATATAGAGGAAGGAAATTAATAGAAATCCATTGAAATGCACCTCACTAATGGTTAGACGCCATTACTTCTCGTATGTAGGTGCTTGTGCATGACAGGGAAGAATAATTTGATGGGGGAAATCAAGGCTGACCCAAAACAAAAATGCAGGCTCAACAAAATTAGTAGCATTTCTGTTGTAGTATCTCTTGTTCCTGGATCCTGTCTGTAACTAGAGTCTCAAGTAAGGGATGCTGCAGAGAGATGTACACAGACCATCACAGAAATGCAACTCTAATTCAGAGGTCCACAACAACATTACACAACCAAACTCTAGTAACAGAAATGAAAACACAGCTGGCAACTAAAATTATCTCAGCTGAGTGTGATGGCTGTGGGCAGTACATGTTTAGGAGACCAGGGTCACATTCCGGAAATAAAAGTATGTTGGTGTTTCTACATGGCCAAAGGACTTCTGTTTCCCCCCCTAAATCTCTAGTTACAATTGATGATAAAGGTAATTGCAGCAGCCAGTAAATTACCAACATCTCCTCTGCCACACATATCCAAATCATGGCTAACAATAAATCAGCATATGACTTACAGGGGCTAAAAATCATAAGGCATGGCTTAGAGGAGTAACACACTTACAGGCGAGTTTGATTGTTATGTGGCAAAAAGGTAGAGTTCAAACTTAATTTCTGGGTAGAAAAATACTACAGTTCTCTCAAGCTACATCTGAAGTGTTGGCTCCTGCTGATCACTACAATACATGCCCAGTTAGGAATGCTGAGTGATGTGAGGCAGCCAGCTGCCAACACTGTTCCTGAGAGTGAAAATAGGGATGTTGCAGTTAAATGCAAAATCACCAGGGTCTGTTGTGCAGCAGTGCACATCTAATATAAAAATGACCTATGGATTTGCACTAGCCCAAGCTAATGCAAATGTGAGCAAAAGCTCATGGCACAGAAGAATTCGTGCTTTGGAGGAATCCCAGAAGCATCTGCCAACATGAACAAGTGCTTCAATATGAATTTAACAGAAGCAGGAGAAAAGGAAGCAACATTGGTAAGTACTAGAAGATGAAAACCTAACTTCGGAGACAGCAAAATATAAAGCTGCCACATTTCAGGGAAATTAATTAGATAGGAGGAAGACAGATAATGTGTGCAGTGTTCCATCCATAGCCACACCAGAAATATGCAGCATACCCTGAAATATCCACCAAGTATCACTGGAGTATGGTGAGATCAAAGTATGCACTTAAGAGTTTTGGGGTGTTTTGTGTGTTTCGGGTGCAGACTTAAACATATATAGGGCCTGATTTAGAGCACTTTTTTGGTATACACATACACACTCGTTGATTCTGAGGCAGACCAACTCTGTTTACAATAATCCACTCAAGGCTGAAGTCCCACTATTTAAACTAACATGTGCGAGAGAGGCAGAAATGGCAGAGGCAACAAATACAAATCTCTTATTTACTTGGGCAAGATCATTGCACAGCTATTTCTGGGCTATATGCCTCAGTAGCAGAATTAGTTTAGAATCCAGATCATTTTATGGAGGGGGAAGCTCTGGGGAAAGTCTAACAGCAGTGTTCGGAATTGCAGAACATGAAGGCTAAAAGGAAACCTTCATGGTTGCATGATCTGTGCTCACCAAACAACAAGCATGAAAAGACTTCTAAAATTCACCTTGCCATAAGTACCTGTGTAGTCAGAAGTAAGTTAAATAAAATGTATGAATATGGTTAAGCAAGTAACCATAAAGGATTCTGACTAAAGGAGATTCTGACTAACAATTAGGATTCTGACAGTAAAAGCTGTTTGACTGTGGAAGGGACTACCTCAGGAGGAGGTGGTGGTAGTTTTTAAACAGGGTCAGATGGCTATTTGTCAGGGATTCTTTAGTTGTGATTCTTGCATTGAAGGGAGTTGGCGTAGATGGCCCAAAGGGTTCCTTCCAACTCTACAATTCTATGATTCTGTGAACAGATGCCCCGGGAAAAGAGAAAAAACTGTAGAGTCCCACCTGTTAAGACAATATGAACATGATTTCTCCCCATATATTATGCATCCAATCTGACTGAATGAAAAAGGTAGCTATGTTTATGCAATTAACATAGGAGCCCCAAATATTTTTTTAAAAAATGTAGATGAAATTGGTGAAATGCTCAGGATGCTATTTTATGTTTCCTTTAATATGCTTGAAGTTGTGCCTTTATAAATAAATTTTAGTATTGTTTAGAAGTTCTTTGTTTTGCTCTAGGCAATTCAAAACTACAATTCATGCTTTGCCCGACACTTGAGCCACATTATGTTCCCTCACTCACCATAGTTTGGAACCCTTCCTGGATATAGTAAGAAATATATGCACATAGACTTATGCCAACTAATCTCACTTATAACTATTTTTTAAAATCATCTTGAATGTTCATTGGGCAATGCCACTCTCCAAGAACATGGATAGTGTTGCTTTTTGAGAAAGAAAATGACAAAAACAAGTTTTTCTTTCTAGTTGTAAAATGCACTCTTCACAAGACCCACCAGCAGTGGCAATTCTTCACGCACAGATGAGATTGCAATTGTGTCATAAGAAACTAAAAGGCCTGGTATCCATCTGGAAGTTCCTCTCACTGAGCTAATGCTGCTTCCTCAAAGAACTAAATAAGAATTGTCACAGTACCTACATGCCCTCTATCAAATTCTAAACTAAGTGAAATCCATTGCAATTTAGGGCTTGATATCCTTCCCACTAAAATCCATAGAAACAGCATTGGGCATATAATGAGCTCCCCACCCCACCTTTTTTAAGAAAACAGTTTTAAGTTAAACCATTGTGCTATTTGCAGCAAGTATTGCATTCATCACACACTTGAATCTGAAAAGGTGCTTGCAATTGCTGGACGACTGCCTAGTCCCCAACCCAGTTTGGAATACAACCAACCATTACTGTCCTCCCTGTTCCATCTGCATCACCAACATTCCATCAGAGCTCATAAGAACAGATGCAACATTCCTGTTCCTATCCCCCAACTTTTCCTCTTAGTCATCTCTAGAGACCCAAGACCTGTGCATAACTGTGGGAAACAGGAGCATACTAGTCATGGTATCAAGAGTTGACATGCCTTGACAGGTGTGGTTTTGTCACCTTTAAAACGGAGACAAACAACAGGCCATGCAGCCCCTAGTGGGGAACCTCAGATATGTGGCCATCTAGGCCTCTCTCTCTCTCTCTCTCTCTCTCTCTCTCTCTCTCTCTCATGCCGTAAGGCCATGCCCTCCCCTGACCTTACTCTGTGTCCTCTTCAAGTGCTTTTGCCGGATGCCGTGTATCTCTGAACTGTAACAGTGCCTTTTGCTGGTCTGGATGTAGCATGAATAAATAGATGTCTGTATGTACATGCACAAAGACTCTGGATGGAATATAGGGGAACATCTGTATGAAGGTAAGAGTCAAATCCACTGCTCTTCCCACTTCTAGCCCTGCCCATCACAGACATGTGGCCCACAGGGAATGTGGCCCTTGAGCTAGAAGAGATTCCCTACCCCATCCAGAAAGCTGGATCAGTGCTTCACAATATTTAAACCATTGTGCCACTGTTGATCAAATTTAGGTTAAACGTCTCTGAAAGGCATAATCTTTTGTCATCTACTATATTCTAATAATAAAAGGCAATCAACTCTTTTCAAAGATATTTGAAGTCATTCCCCCCCCCCCAACGCTCACTCTGTCATTCATTCTTTCATGCCCTTCATCTCCATACAGGTGATTCATTTCACAATTTAGAATTCATCTTTTAAAAAAGCAAATGGGAACTTCAAAGGAATAGAAATGACAAGAGGTGTTTAGACAGGGCTGACAGGGCTCCCTATGATTTTAATGGGAGGTCTCCAACCCCCTGGCATTATATGTAGCAAAAGGAACATGTGGGAAAGAGGAACATGTGCTAGGTTTCCAAATTCATCAGAGATGTCATTTGTTCACTGAGACATGCTGGCTTCAGCAGAACAGCCATTGAAACAAACAAGAGCCTCTTTCAGTATTCTACGCCAAAGATGTACACACTCAGCTTCTGATAGCCACCAGGACTCTATCCAAACTGCAATAAAAATCATTTTTGACCCCCATTTTCTGACTGTGTCAATTTTGGGGTGTGTGGCATAAGTATGAGCAACCATAACGTATTGACTAAGAGCCAAGGGTGTTCTAGATTCAAACTCTGTACTGGCATAACCCTTCAGAACAGAACCTTAAGATTGCAGTTGTATCTGAGGTTTGTCAGGAAGGTTCGGATTCAGTGTGTGGTGTATGTGTAGCTGTGATAACTTGTACCAACTGATGAGTTAGTCGCCCTTCACTGCATATTAGATAGTAGGGAAGAGAGAGAGATTAAAGGAAATTGTTTTTAGGTCTTATAGATCAGGAAAAAAGACTATAAATGGAGCCTTTGCAGGGATGGGGGCTGTCCTGGGAATTTACCTATAGGCATGCTGGTATTCCATGCAACTAGGGAAAGGACACTTGTCTCTCACTTAAAAAACTGTGGTCAAGTATTCTGACAAAACACAGTCTTTAACTGATGACTTAAATGAATGATAGTTGTGCAATGACAGCTTTTTCTCTCTGTTAGGAAGATTGTTCTTGTTGCATATTTTTAAAATATATCTCAATATATATTATTTTACATGCTTACATTTGTGAGGCACATATGCCCAAACTTTAATAATTTGGCATGGTTCTGGGGTCCTGCCTCAATGGTGGATATCAGTTGGAGAGAGGTGGTGGCCATTCACAGAGGTAAAATGAAGGGCACACATTTGACTTTACACATTTGAAATGTATTCCTGCTACGCAACACTCCCTACCCTTCTCGTTTTGAAAAAACCCACTGTGTGTCATTTTTGGCATTCAGGTGTTACTTTATAATACCCCAGAAGTGCTGAAAAATAGAAGGAGTTGGAATAGTTGCTTATGATTGCAGCTAATGAGGGAGGAATACAAGCTTACTATTAGTATTATTATTACTACTGTATCTATTTATATCTTGCCTTTTATCAAGACTGGGACTCAAGGTGGCTTACAGAAATCAAAACAACAGAGATAAAATAAATAAAGCTAAAAACATATAAAAGATAATAGCTTTAAAGTATTTAAACTATAGTCGAATTTAAACAATATAAAAACAAATCTATCAAAATGCAGAGTGATGGGTCTCCTTCCCAAAATATCATGGGGTATGTGACAAGAGTAGCTTGGTAACAGACACAGTAAGGTGAGTCCTGTTGCAGTTAGCGTGGGAGAAGGAAAACTTTCCCTTTTCTCTAGGTTTTGAGCATACAAACAAGAAGTAACTGGGCACACAGAATGCTAGCCACAAGGAAGTACCAGGGGGAACACTGGGATCAGAGAACCCAGGGAGTGAAGATGTATTGGTGCCAAGATACTAAGGGTTGGGTGGGCTGTTGAGTGATGAAGGATGAACAGGTGGCAAAGGGGAGGAAGGAAAGAGGAACAAGAGGAATAGTTATAGTAGACAGCAACAGTTGTTTAAGTTTGGGGAGAACAGATGGAACCCATGCGAGATGTAAAACAGAAGGCCAGTGAGCTGCTTGTACAGCTTAACCAATATAAAGGGAACTGTCCAGTGCTGAACAGACAAACTAGGATGGGTGCAAGGAAAATCCCTGTCCATGTTTTGTGTTTATCTGAAGAGGTGTCTGAAGAGGGTGAAAAGATGGTGAAGCCTGTTTTAATATGAAACAAAAGCCACATAGAAAATAGTGCATTCATGTAGAGTTAACATTTAGCTGCATTGCTGAAATGTGAAAGGAGGGGGTTCCCTCATTTGTGCTTTTAAAACATTCAGCATTGTTGACCGTGGGCAGCTATTTCCTTACTTAAGGCCTGCTTGGTATTATGTAAGTCTGTGCTTTGCTGTGGAGATAATGCAAGTTAATAATCTAAATGGCCGAAAGGTAGATACAACATACAAGGTTGGAAGAAATGGAGGATTTGAAGGACACGTCAGAGATGGGGGTAGATTACAAAAGGTTAAACACCTGTTAATTTCAGGACCTTATCAAGATTGTTGCAGTTAGCACATTTAAAGGTCTTTGGATTTTGAAGAAGTAAATTTAAAGGTCTTAGATTCAAAGCCTACAAAGTAAGACTTGCCAGGTGGTTACGGTAATTGGCCTATAAAATAATGCTCACAATTGCTGTAGAATTGAGACACCTACACCATCCATTTAGAAGGTGCTCCCCCAACTGCAGCTAGATATAGATTAGCTGAATCTCAGATAAGAAGATTCTCTGTTTCTCCTCCCCAGCCAAGCTAGCCTAAAGAAAACACTTATTTCTTTGCAGAGTAAATTCCACCACAGTTGTTATAAGTGATGATGCATACATTTTCCTTTGTAACTCTCTGTAATCCAAGTTTGAGTAAGTAGTTTTAAAAACATAACTCCCTCTCCACATACATATCTCAGTGTAACTAGTTCAGAATCCATTATAAAGAGTCTTCTTACTAGAAGACCCATTTTAAACATTTGCACTTACAGTACCAATTAACTTCTGTTCATTATGTCTGTTTTATTAACCCAGTGTTAAACTAAAGGAGCAGAGAAGTGTGTGTGTTTTAAGCCAGCTCCTTTTCCAGAATTGGAAATGAAAACCTACTACCCAATAGCATATCCTGTCCCTGGTATATTATTATTTTTTTGTTCACTAAGCAAGAATACAAAAGGGAAGAAATGTGAATGTATGGTATAACATGCAAGACTCTATATATGGTTCTCCATATGGACGCAAGAAGATTCTGTGCAAAGGAAGCAATTGTCATGGGAAGAAAGATTGGCTCTCTCTCTCTTCACTCCTTACTCTTACTTGGCTGTAAAGCAATTTCTTTTGGGATCTATATGGTGCCTGGATATGGGGCAATCTCTTCCAGAAAGTAGTTTTACATCTGTACTTAGCTCCTTGGGACACAGAAGGAACTATGCTGTACAGCAGGTGAAAGGACTGGCTCAAGTGCCCTAAAGAGAACTATTTCTTTCATTCCCTGCAGGACAGCAGAGATCTATGGAAGATCAAGGAATACAGCCAACCCATTTATAAGGAGAAAAAAGTTGGGCCACTGTTAATCACCTAAGGTGAGGGAAGTAGCTGTGTTTCTGTGAGAAAGGGGGATTCTTCCCATGCTGTAGGATGCTGTCATTACTGAGTGCTCATACTTCACTCTCACTAATGCATTTTCATTGCATAGGTTGTGGGGGAGGTAAATAGGTACAGAATCCACACCCTGTTCTCACCTGTGGATGTTCATCTCCTGCGGTGGCTGTCGTGCTTTGTCATAGGCCACCTTGGCAAAAATGCCTGCAATGACAACAAAAGCAATGGCACCACATGAAATGTAGACGGTGGCATTCGTGTTGTCCTCATTTGGGTCATACCCATTGGGTATACCTCCAGCTCCATCGTTACTGGTGGCAGGGGTCATTAGATCTGTGTTGGGGCGCGGGCCCTGATTCCGGCACCTATCCTGATTCAGCTTCTCAGAGCGCTTGTTGCAGCAAAAGCGGTAATAGCAGGTGCCGCAACAGTAGCGGAAATCCTTCTGGGAATTGTTGCACTCAAACTCCTTGTCCCACTGCCCGCTCACATCGTAGTAGCCCATACATGTCTCATATGCTGGCACAGAGCTGCCGGCGCTGACGTTGGAGGGCACCCTTGCTGGACTGCGCCCACGGTTTCCCCCACTACCAGCTGCCACAGGAGATGGTGGTGTGCTGGCTAACGTCTGGTTCTGTTGCTCCTTGGCCGACTTGTAAGGTCGTCGGGGGGCTGTTGCCCCCTGTGTCCGGTTGCCCTTGGGTGTCCGTAGGGGCCCAGCTGCCTGTGTGGTTAGCAGCAGCGCCAAGGCGTACAGGGCAAGAGGCAGGAGCAACAGGAGATGCCTCCACCCCATGGTGAGCCGGAGGAGCAAAAGTTGGGAGGCAGAGGGCTCTGCCTAGCCCAATCAAGGATCTTGGCTCTGCCACCCCATGGATGGTGAACAAGGGTAGGAATCAGGCGCTCCTTGGTGGCGCTTCACTGGCAGCATCCCAGATCCATCCTCCGTCTCTGGAGATGCCTCTTCATCCCGGCAAGAAGCAAGAGGCACGACTTGGCTGCTTCAGAGCAAGAATGGGCTCTTCTTACTCGGAAAGTCCCGACCTGATCACAGCTCCTCCTGTGATGGGCTGTAAGAGAGAAGAGGACATCAGAGGCTACCTGGCCCAGGAGAAAATGAGCAAGGGAAAGGGGGGGGGGTCGACGTGCCAGGAGGTGCTGCAGCAGCTGCCCCTCCAAGGGGGCCTACTCCAAGAGGCCAGGGAGTTAAGAGATCCAGGCAGAGGGTCGCCTTCGGTGTGGAAGGAAAACCTCCCGCACAAGCTGGCATGGGTGCCACGGAAGAAGAGGAGGGCAGGCAGGTGTGGCTGCTGTGCCCGGACAGAATAGTGCCGAAGCGGAGAGTGGGGCAGCAACAGCTCCCAGAAGCTCACCGGGCAGGGAATTCCCTTGGCATCGTCTCTGGCGAGAAGAAGCACCACTACCACCACCACCACCAGCAGCAGCAGCAGCAGCGACCCTTGGGCTGGCAGGCAGCGCGGAACGCAGCCCTGGCCGGCCACCTTCCGTCCCCTCCTCTCTTTTTCCCTCGCCCTTGCCCGCCGACCCTGCGCGCACCCCTGCCTGCCTGCCTTCCCTCACTCACTCACCATGCCGGGGCGGAGCGGGAGCACTGCGGAGATGCCGGGCTGGGCATCCTCGTCGCCGAGCGCTGGCCGGAGCTGCCTGCGCCGCCGCTGCTCGCACGGGCTCGAGAGGAGCTGCTGCTGTCGAGCGGGCGGGGACAGCTAGAGGCTGCGCGAGGAGCCGCCGCCTCTCCCGCCTGCCTCCCTCTCTAGGCCCGCCCAGTCCCGGCCCCCTGCGAAGGAGTCGCAGCCCCGCGGCGCCAGGGGCCGATGGCCGAGGGAGCTGGGGGGGGGGCTCAGGACAGAGTCCGCCTTTCGGGGTGGGGGGGGGGAAGCGAGGCCCCAAGACCCCTGCCCTACCCCGCTCTCGGGCTCTCTTCACACAGAGGCCACCCTCTGCAGGACTGGCGAGAGCAGCTCCTTTCCCCCCTCTTCCCCTCAGCGCCCTGAGGCGGGCAAAAGGCCGGCGTAACCCCCCCTGCTCGCCGGAGCCACCTTACTTAGCTGAATGGTAGTAAGGCGAAGCGGGGCTGGGGGGGAGGCGGGCAGGGAGCGCGTGTCCACAAGTTATATCGGGATGGGTTTATCACGGAGCTGAAAGAGGGGGGCGGGGAGAGGGAGGGCTGGTCTAAAGGGCCCCAAGAAGGTGCCCTGTGAGGTCCTGGGCGCTGCTCGGTGGCCTGGACCTTCGGGGCGTGGCTGTGGGGAGTCTGTTTTGTGGGAACAGAGGCGTCTGTGCCGCATGCAGGAGCCGAGCACACCTTGGCAAGCCAGGTGAATGAAGACGCTGCACTTTCCCGCTCAATCTCAGGAGCAGGTATGAGACTCCTCCCACTTCATCTTCAATCATGTTCCGAAAGAGTGGGGAAAGATACCCGTTTGCCACCCGGGGTCCCCCCCCCCCCGTTTAACCACCTACATACCATGCACACCTGCTCTCACAACAGCCAGCACTTCACTGAACCTGTGGAAGGACAGATTCTCTATGCATGCAGCGAAACGTCTGAGCAGAGCCAGGTGGGTAGCAATGTGCAGGCATAGCTTTGTATGCTGGACTGAGGATCCTCTCTCTCTCTCTCTCTCTCTCTCTCTCTCTCTCTCTATTTTATTATCCCCCCCCCCCCTTCTTGGTTATGCAGACAGAACCTATACCACTCGTTCACATTTGATAGTCTAGCATGCAGTGGATGCAATTCTGCCCTCCCCACATTCAGTGAATGTGTGAAAACGACTGCAGCAAAACCAAAGTGATAGTATTCTGCATTGGGTCAGTTCGTTCTGCAGGTGAGAGCTCGTATTTCTGAATGCTCCCCACAGAAGAGGACGGCAAAGGAGAAGGGTATTCTTTTATGTAGTAAATGAGCACATCAGGGAAAGTGTGTTAGCACAGCCATCTCCTTGATGGTTTTGCTTCATGCAGAGAGCGTTTTAATGTGCAGGGGACCAGGAGCATTAATAATAATAAAAAAAACCCACACTGCTACCTAACTATAGTCTGAAATGGAACAATACAGAATTCCACCACCTCTGCCTACCACCTTATTTCATCGCATGGTAGAATTGTTGCCCAATAGGGTGATGAAAAAGAATTACGAAGCACCTAATTCGTGAGTTTGTATCCTGGGATTCTGCTAAAGGTTGCATTTGCATCTAGTTCAGATGTGTAAAACAAAATCCAAGGCAATTCTGAAGAGCCCTGCTCTGCTCGCTCACAGCCTTTGCAGGTATGATTGGGGAAGTTAAAACCATTTTGATGAATGGGTGAAATTTCTGAAGAGGGCTGGGTGGGTTTTGCATATCTCTGATATCTTCCTTCATGGGAGGCTGTAGGCAGGGAGTAACGGTGAAGCATGAATCTGGTATGCAACAGCAGTACTCCGTCCTGACCTGTAATCACTCACCCTTCGCTACTGTGTTAAATTTAACTGTCGAGTTCTAACTTTTTAAGTATATGTTGCATGCATTATAAACCAACTGGTAACAAACATCCCTCTCAAGGTGGTCAGGGATCTGGAAAGCAAGTCTTGTGAGGAAATCTTGAACAAACTGGGTACGTTTAGCCTGGAAAAGAAAAGATTGGAGTGGGGAGTATGGTTATACTTGAAGGGCTGTCAAGAGGGCAAGGTAAACTCTGTGGTTCTGCAAGGAACCAAAATCCTCTCTGTCAGAATTTAGTGACATTTTTATTATTGAGAGCTGAGAGTTTGGGGTGTGTTATGTGATGCACCTGGAACGAGAAGTTCTCAGCATCAACTTTCTGAAGCTCTATTATAAGAGAATGTGGAGTCCTGGTCTACACAGCCCAGCAATGCCCACCATTAGCAGTTGCTTCCCAAGGCCTTGCAGAAGAAGCCTTGCAGCTGTCAGCAAATCCCAAACAAATAAATGGTGAAAATGAGTGATACTGGAAAATTATGATCCAAATTCCAAACTCCATAGCTACAATTGCCATCACGATCCACTTAAAAATAAATAAATCTGAGGGGCTTTCAAACTGCTAATGCAAATTAAGCTACTGAGCAAGGAGGCATCCCAAGTCTGAGCCCAAACCCCAAAACGGGTTCAGAGAGGTTCATTCTAGCTCCCAATGAGCTAGAATGCAACTGAAACACATCTCATGCAGCACAATCCTATGTATGCTTTTTTTAAAAAAGTCCCACTGTGTCCAATGTGGCATGCCATAAGTATGTATAAGGTTAATTGCATGTAGGTAGTGTGGTGATGTGGTTAGAACATACTGGTCAAACATGCAGCCCTCAAGAGCATTTTTGGTGGCCATTAGCAACATTTGATTGCCCCCCCCCCCCGCCCTCACACTGCTTTACCAAAGAAGAAGAAGAAGAGAAGAGTTTGGATTTGATATCCCGCCTTTCACGCCCTTTAAGGAGTCTCAAAGCGGCTAACATTCTCCTTTCCCTTCCTCCCCCACAACAAACACTCTGTGAGGTGAGTGGGGCTGAGAGACTTCACAGAAGTGTGACTGGCCCAAGGTCACCCAGCAGCTGCATGTGGAGGAGCGGAGACGGGAACCTGATTTCTCAGATTACGAGACTACCACTCTTAACCACTACACCACACTGGCTCTCGTAAGTGAGGCCATTGGGCTCTGGGAAGGAGATGTGAAGGCTCAGACAAGGTCCTAGAGTCCTCCTGCTCCTTCCCAAAGCCGTGTTAGCACTTCCCCAGCTTGGGGAATGAAGTGGGAGGGCTCTAGGACACTGCCAGAGCCTTGGGCCCCCTTCCTAAATCCTAGCACCTCACTTAGCCATCTTTGGGAAGGCAGGAGGGTAGTGTGTGTGTCACTCCCCCCATGACAAGACAGTGTGCAGCCTGTCTCAAATCTAGTGAGCCAGGAAAAAGGCACATTTCCCAGAAAAATATCGGAGAAACAGAGTGGAGGAGGAGAGAGAGCTTTGGGATTGGTAGCTCTGCCTTTGCCCTGACCCCAAGCGCTTCTCTTAGATAAGGAAAAAGCAGAAGCAAATTAAAGCAAACAGTGGACTAGTTCAGTTTTTCTAAAGTTATATTCCAAATGATGGACTGAATGTGGCTGATCTTTCAGTCAGAAAGATCTAGTTCATTCAGATTATGACCTTGAGCTACCGTTCCAAGAAACAAGAGCCACTTGGTCAAAGCAAGGCCCACAAACATATTGATTGATGTCTTGGTTCTTTTATCAATAATCCTCAACTCAGCAAAAAAAATGAGAGTAAGAACATAAGGTTTGCCTTGGTGGATCAGACCAAGGTCTATCAAACTCAGCATTCTGTCTTTAGCACCAGCCAATGAGATCACTCTGCTCATAAGCAAGTTGTGATGGCAATAGCTATCCATACCCACAGTTTGTTATTGGTTCAAGACTGGAGTCTGAGAGTCAAATCAGAAGTTAGGAGTGAAACACATACAGCTCTTAGCCCCACTTTTCCTTCATAATATTAGCATAAGGGGCTGCTAATACCCTACAGGTAATTTTCAGGTGGTTTGGATTTTCTTTCTTTCTCACCACATCTGAAAATGAACTGGAGGAGGGGAGGATTTACAAAACAGTCATGGGAGAGTTTCTGATTACCCTCCTTTCCACCAACTTCTCCTTTCCTGTAAGTAAATGCCCTTAGTAGTATCCCCTATTATATCAGAAATTGTGAGGTTGGGGCCACATGCATTTGCCAAGATACCATCTGTTTACACCAGCCAAGGCTTTGTTTACACCAGCCAAGGCCACATGTCAAAGCTCTGAAACATAACAGCAGATGCTCTTTTCACTGGGATGCTCTCTTCATGGTCTGTTACCAACATTTTCATCTCTACTGGTGGCTCAGGTGCAGAATTGTTGCTTAGCATATTTTAGAAAGCAGCAAAGAGTTATGTCTTTTTCATTTTAGGACTACAAGTCAACAAACAAAATGCTAATCTTGGACCCTTGGGATGCCTTATCTTTCTAAAGGGGTTTCTATGGCAACATTGATTTTTTGAAAAGTCTGAGGGTCACTTCCTGATGATTTACTTTATTTTTCAAACTATACCCCACTTTTCCTCCAGAAAGCTCAGATTGGCTTCTGAATGACTTCTAGCCCAGGCATCCCCAACCTTCGGCCCTCCAGATGTTTTGGCCTACAATTCCCATCATCCCTGACCACTAGTCCTGTTAGCTAGGGATTATGGGAGTTGTAGGCCAAAACATCTGGGGGGGGCCTGTTCTAGACTGTTTTTCCATCCAGACAGCTTCCAGAGCCAAACCTGTTTAGCTTCCACAGTAGAACTGCATCATTTGCCTTCAGACCATTTTGCTCTGATTATTCACTGAGTAGCAAACACTAGCTTTTCCTATAAAGACCAACATGGGGTGCGGGGTGGACACTGGCAACATAATCCCTCTGGCAGAGGTTTGGGTCACATTAGAGTCCCAGAAGTAGGCAATGTAGTGCCCTTTAAATATTGTTGAACTACAACTCCCAGCATTCCTGAGCATTGACCATGCTGTGTAAGGCTGATGGAAGCTGGAGTCCAATAGGTGAGGGGATGGGGAATATTTTTTAGCCCAAGGGCCACATTCTTTTGTGAGCATGCTGCAGGTGGGGTGAGGGAAAGGTATTCAAGCTGTTGGTGGTGAGAACCAAAAGCAAATGTGGGCATAGTTAGTGGCAAAAGTAGGCAGAGCAATGGATGTGGCTCTTAACTTTGACCAATAGGCTACATTTCAGCCATGCATAAACCAGTGATTTCTACACATACACATACCTCTCCATCTAGGCAAACAGGCACTATCATAGTTCAAGGACATGTTCTAGCTATGCAGAAGTTCTCAAGGATGGAACTGGGTCAGTGAAGTAGCCTGTGGAGAGGAAGTGTGGCCTGGAAAGGTGCATAGTCTGAGCACAGTCTTAGGCCAGACAGAGAAGCCTTGAGGGCTTGATTTGATCCCCAGGCCAAAGGTTCCTCACCACTCCATAAAGGATGGTTTTTCCTACATGGATACTATGTCTGGGAAGGGTAATTGTCAGCTGCCATGGCTTTCCTCCACTGAGGTAATATTCATGAAGAAGAAAGTTTTGTGTTAGACAGCCCTGAGAATACAAAGCTGGACCTTTCTGAGAGAAAACAAAACTCTCCCTCCAGTTAACCTCATGCTCAGTAGCTTCTGTCTGACTCAGCAAAACTCCTAATTAGAATAATTTGGGCCATCTCTCTCCTTACTACCTGCAAGGGCATTGCAAGTCATTTAGTAATCATCATACTGTTCTTAGAATTTGAGTCTTCCTTGCTATTTTTGACACTGAATTTTCACTAAGATTACCATTGCACTTGGGATTTTTTTTTTGTAAAAAATAATAATGAATTATTCATAAAAGAGGTTAGTGTTAGTGTGATTTGCATTTACTTCAGTGTTATTGTGCATCAGGATTGGGGGTTTTAAAGCTTTACTTTGTTGTATCAAAAAAGCTCAACTTAGGACAACTGAGTATGGGTACTTTTGCACCCTAAAATTGTTTAAAATAATAAAATTGGGCACAATGTCTTTGACTAGTTTGACTGACATACATATACACATAAATAAGTTGAAAAACCCATTATGAGTAGCTATGGCTTTTAAAAGATTTTCCACACCCAATATCATATGTTTTTAACTGCTGTGCACGCGCACGCGCGCGCGCACACACACACACACACAGAATGAGTTGTTAGGGGGTATATTGAAGTTATGGAAACATGTTAAGTCTGATTGCACTAGTACTTGTGCTATTGTGACTACTTAGCCACAGAAAAAAAAAGAGAGAAAATGGGTGAAACTTGTTGCTGCTGGCAATTAAACTGCCCTATGCATAATATGGCTATGGAACTCACACAGCAGCGCTGGAAATCTAATGTTATGCCTTTAAAGTGACACTAATGAAGCAATGACATTTCATGGTGACTGCTTAGCATGGCCATTTCAAAGTCCTTTGATGTCAATGTTTAACACAAAGCACTTCAATATCTGAAAAACTGAACTGGGGATTGTTTTACTACAGCATCTGGTTTTTCTAAACAGAACTGAAACAGACAAACTGTGTCTCTGTCCCACGTAATGCTAAAAGATTCAGGTGTTTTCACTGTGCAGTGCCTCCTGTTCTGCTCCCTGATGCATCAATACTTATGTCATTCATGGAGCATTCTGCAGTCAAGGGAGTTTTTAGCAAATGACTTAGGTTAAAGACTCCAAAAGGGAGGCAGAGAGATGAGCTACAACGAAGAAGCCCAGGTGATGTACCTCAGAGAAAACAATCATTTCTTCTTCACTACCCTACTACCCTTGAGAGAGATTCAAACACTATCCTTATTGATTACCTCTGTTAATCTCTAGTGAGAAAAATAATGGAAACATAGCCAAGATTCTTCAACAGAAGTAACCAATTTAAAATGGAGGAAATAGACAGGGCACTTACCAAACTGTAAAGGTTATGTGTTGCAACAATGCATTCATTTCAAGCCCACTCGTCCCATTTAGTCACTGGGTCTCAGAACTGGATGTTGTGGCTCAGCTCCAATGCTTTTATCTTAGAGATAGAGGACCTATGACCCTCCAGATGTTGCACTCCATCTCCCATCATCCAATAACATGTGGAGGGCCACAGACGCCGGCGCACACACCCCACTTTAAAATTGGAAAATGCCTTTCCTGAGTTCTCTCACAGGCAAGTCCATGAAACAGACAGTGTGTAGGTTGGCAGCATTAATTTACACTGATGAACTGAACCACTACCAATCTCTCCCTTATCAAGACAAATTATCCTCTTTTCTGACGGCAGAGAACAAACTCTGGTAGAAGAAAGGCCACAAATGGCTTCATTTAAATCCTGATGATTTGACAGTAGCAAATCTAGGTGAGTTGCTCTGCCTGTTTTTGGCACAGCAGCCTGTAGAGTCTTAAGCTGCTGGTGATTTCACTTTGTGATTGTGTGTGTGTGTGTGTGTGTGTCACACACACACACACACACACACACACACGCAAGAGCTGTGTACTGTCCCTTGCCCAAGCTTGTCACAGAATATACTAAACCCAGACAGTCTTCCCTCAGTTAACATTTCTGTATTTCTTTAAAAAGAAATTATTTTAAACATCACACTGAATTTTAATCTTGCCTTCTAGTGCTTGTAGTTCCTCCATTTTAAGCCATTGTCAGATTTGAGCATACTTGCTACTTCTTTAAGCTAGGCCATTAATGAAACTGTGGAACAGTAATGCATCCAGAGCAGACCCCAATGGAATGCTGCCTGCAACCTCCTCTCAAATTGGCAGCGATCTAATAATTAGTGCTTCACTGAAAGCATCCCCTAAACACAGGATCTGCCGGTTATTTTTGTGACATCAAAAATCTGACAAGCCAAAAGCAAATTGTCCCAGCTGTGGAAGCCACCACTACAGAGGTTTTGATGGCCACGATGTGAATCAGCAGGCAGGTGGACCCTTAGAACAGAGCAACAGCCATGGGGTTTGGATGGATGGCATAAAAATAAAGATGGGAGAAAGATGGTCATGTTTAAGATACAGGCTCTCAAAATGTGAGCCATTGGGGGGGGTGTCCCCCACCTCCTCTGAGCCTTCTCCATGTGTATCTTGATTGGGGCTGGGGTATCATCCCAATATTCCCCAAGCTCATCAGAATAGTACAGGCACAGAAGCAGGTTGACGCAACACATGCAAGTTGTTGATGCTAGGGGTAAATAGAGCAAGATGCCCCATTTAATGATAACATTTTTAATGTTGAATTTCTGGAATTTAACATCCCCTGGCTGTCAACCTTAAAGCAAGCTAAGGGTACCTGTGTCCTTGTTCCCTTACTTGTGATCTGCTTGGACATATCCTGAGTACATGAGTGAGTACAGATGGCTACATAAACCTGATGCCCCATGCAATAGCACATTAAACTCATGGTTTGTGGCCTTGTGTAAAGGAAGTGGCAACAGCAAACATCTTTGGATAGGGAAGAGCATAAGAGAAAAAGGTGAAAAATGGCAGACAGCAATAGATGGCAAAAGAGAGGGGAAGAAAAGGACAGATCTAGAGAGATACGATAATAATAATAATAATATATAAGTTTGAAGTATTGGTGAAATTAAAGGTGGGCCCTGGGTCCCAGAAAATCAAAGGCCATAAAATAATAGTCGCAGAAAGTGCTAAAAGTTTGATAGTGTAGGTAGGAGCAGTGAAGTTCTTTTCACAGGTTTAAGCACTCTGACATTGCACAGAATAATCAAGCAAACAGGTGTCTTGTTGAGCAAAAGAAGGTGAGCTGGTTCTAAAATACAGGAGAAAAAATGTTCTCACTGTTTACTAATTCTAGAGCAAAATCAGAGAGGCCTATGGGCAACGTTCCTCACATATTTTGAGTGTATCAGGGCTTTTAATCCAGCAACAAACTGCATTTGACTTTTGCAACCGGCCAATGCAAGTATTGCTATTCATTCACTTTGTTTTTGGATTATTTTTTGTCTGTTTCAGTTTCACTGCAAAACAAAGACCACCAGGTAACTTTGCTGAGTAGAAACTATCTCTTTGCTATTTCAAAGACTGAGAAAAATCTATTTGTGAGAATCACTACAATAAACCTGTGGTCCAGGTGTCAGAATATTTTGTCAAAATCCTGAAACTGAAAACACTGAAAAAAGAAGTAGTCAGATTTTATATCAGAAGGCGAAATATTGGCAAAACAATGGCATTTCATTGTGAACTCTCTTAATTGAATTCCTGATTCAAAGCCTCACTTTAGTGGATGATACACTGTCGTGTGATTGGATATGAAAGAGCTGAGAGAGTAATAGTTTTAGTACTCTGTGCTATAGCTTTGTGGTTTCTTTGAGGTTGAAGGATTTGCAACTTCCAGACTACTGTTGTTCCCAGAAAGGAGAATCTAGTTAGGAGCATTCTCTACCTACTTGAAGTTTCTTGTATCCCTTTCCTTTCCTTGCATGCACTGGTAGTTGAGAGAGTATTTAATGGTTGAAATGTTGTTGTGTTTGGTTGGCATAAAATAATATTTCATATTCGATGAAGTTCAAAGCCTAATAGGCAAAATAACAACTGAAATCACTGGGTCTGGTTGGCATCCCCCACCCAAAAAAATTCTCAAAGAACTCAAAAGTTAAGTTGCTGACCCTTTAACTTGTCCCTCAGATCATTGTCCATACTGGAAGACTAGAATGTAGCCATTGGGTGTCCACAAGTTTTAGTGTCTTGAGAGAGGGAGAAAAACTTTTCTCTATCCACTTTCTTCACGCCAGGCATGATTTTATAAACTTCTAACGTCACCTTTTCCTCACCTTTTTTTTATAAACGAAAAAGTCCCAAACTAGAACCTATGGACATCCAAATGAAACAGAATTTTGGAAGATTCCAAATTTTGGAAGACAAAAGAAAGTACTTCTTCCCACAGTTTGGCATTCGCTCCCACAGAAGGCAGTGACGGCCACCATCTTGGATTGCTTTGAAAGAGGATTACATGAATTTGTGGACAACAAGGCTATCAGTTGCTGCTGGCCATGATGGAGGTGCTCTTCCTCCAAAGTTGGAGCCAGTGTGCTTCTGAATACCAGTTGCTAGAAACTTCAGGAGGGGAGAGTGCTCTTGTTCTCAGGTCCCACTTGGAGATTGTGTAGGAATGTTCAGGGAGGCCGGAGAGGATATATTGTTTAATTGCATCCTTTCCAACTTGTGTTAATAAGTTCTACAATTTAGCAGAGTAACATCCCCCCTTTTAAACTTGTGCAGCGGCTAGCGTTTACCAGGCTTGTATAAGCCTTCAAAATAAGTTTCCTGGTAATTTCCCCTTTAGTCCCTCATTAAAAGAAAAGCACAGTCTTTTATAAAAGTATAAAAAAGAGTTTACACACTCACTCATTCTGTTCACAGATGGATCCCAGAAGGCAGGCTTAAGTTACAAAAGTAATACACTGGTACCTCGGGTTACAGACGCTTCAGGTTACAGACTCCACTAACCCAGAAATAGTACCTTGGGTTAAGAACTTTGCTTCAGGATGAGAACAGAAATCGTGCGGTGCGGCGGCAGCGGGAGGCCCCATTAGCTAAAGTGGTACCTCAGGTTAAGAACAGTTTCAGGTTAAGAATGGACCTCCAGAACGAATTAAGTTCTTAACCTGAGGTAGCACAGTATATCTGGAAATTATCCCATAAGGAGATAGCTCCTTTGTCCTCTCTTGGCTGGAAGCCAAGAAAGCATCTTAGGCTAAGCAGATGTTGCTTCTTCGAGGAATGGAGTCAAAGAGAAAGAGGTGGTGGCCTCCACTGAGGTATTTTGTTACCTGCACAGGTGAGGCCACACCCACCCTCTAGTCACATGCAGAGGAAGTTTGTCCCAGCCCAGGAGGAAACAGGAAGTTCTGACTTGCTGGTCCAGACATCCCCTTTTTATGTCCACTCTAGGGGTGTTGTATTTGACTGCTCTGTGTTTCACATCCCACAGATTGCCCACAGGCATCTGTTTGGCGGTTGTAAGAGCAGGGCGCTGGACTAGATGGGCCATTGGCCTGATCCAGCAGGCTCTTCTTAAGTCTTCATGACAGCATTTGGTAACAGACTTCCAATACTATTTTGTCTTTTTGGGCAATATTAGGTTGCTGGCATGCATGTTGTTTTTTTGGTACTTGGCAACCATCTCTAGAACTGTCAGTATTTGATAGCTTATGACATTAATATTTGACACCTGGCAAAAAGTAAACAATGAAGACACTGCTAACAAGCCAAAGCTAAATAGAGTGAAAATGAGCAAAAGACCATACAACCTGTGCACCACACAGAATTGCCCCGGGGGGACGGACTCTGTAGATTGGTGGAGGAGATCTCTTTCCCAGAGAAAAATGTCACCCCACAGGATAATAGAAACAAAAATGCTTAGTGGTATGGAAAAAATGAGTCCAGTGATGTCCATGAAAGGACGGCTAGTTGTGACCTATTATTATTAATTGCCTTTTCAAATTGATATAGTTTCCTTATATCATGGGTTTTAACTTACACTGCATCAAAGTGAATGTCTGAGGAATGTAAATGAAGCAGAGCTGCCAATACCCATAATAATTCCCAGCATGCTATAATGGAACTTGCTAATGCCAATCTTCTTAAATGGCGAATTAGCCCTGGATCAATAGTCTGTAAATTATAAAACAAATATGTGCTGGTGGAGAACAAACTCTCATGCCTAAAACTGATTACAAGCCGATTTACTTTAATTTTCAAAGATAAATTTCATAAAATTCCTTTTGGGAGTAAGAAACTTTCTTTCCCCACATTTCAAAAAATATTCATCTCTGGCATACATCTCTCTCTCTCTCTCTCTCTCTCTCTCTCTACACACACACACTTGACCCTGTGTGAAGCGGCTCCTTCATTCTATCTCCCTGCTGGACTTGAGCAAACATGTATGTCATCCCAAACATGGGGAACCACTGCCTCATTCAGAGTCCTTAATCCTCAACAGTTGCAGGTTAGACATGCTCAACAGTTCTCAATATATAAAATAGGTTAAACCTCTCAAAGCCTTACACCACTAAACTGGCTATTCTAACAGGAAAACACAAAGTAGTTTACAATGACATATTTGCTTATCTCACTTATATTCTGGCCTTGATCACACACATTTATGTTCAGTGCTATTCACTGAGCTGCTTCCAGGCAGTGGTTGAGTACATAGTTATTCCTATGCAAGCCACTACCAAACATCTGTATTGCTTTTGAGGGCTGGCTCTACACATGAATGGTTCTCCCAGAATATTGTTGGATTTGGACGCTTCCAATAGATTCAGAGTACAGGCTCTTTCCCATCCCTCCTGTTCTCCTGGACTAATGATCCATGTGGGAGGGCAGAAGGAAAAAGTCCCAAGAAACCTGGAGTTCATTCAGTCTGCAAAATGAAAAGCTGCTGGGAACTTTTTCTGTGAAGGCTCCATAGCACTTTGGACCACCAGATGTTGTTGGAATACAAATCCCATCGGCTTTGACTATTGACCCTGCCGGCTGCAGCTGATGGGAGATTTTGTTCAGCAACAACTGGTGGGCCAAAGTTTCCCCACCCCTGCTCAGTAAGGGAGCACAGTTGAAAGGATCGGGTAGTATGCGATGGCAGGAAAGACTTTTCTCTGCCCAAGGAAGGCTCTGCCTAGGTGGACAAATAGGATATTGTGCACCTTCCATGTGGCACAATTGCCTTCTAGAAAGATGTTATCAGTGGCCTTTCCCTTCCTTTGCCTGGGCCAGGTAACCTGCTAAGTTTCATGTACTCTTTAACCTCAATGATGCTCTCCCTTTGGCCCCGATATAACAAGGCCACTCTGCTTCCCACCGACAGGAGATTTCACTAGCTATGAACTTCTCTGTCTGGCTCTGTCACTGTCCTTGGTTAGCAGAGAGCGGAGGCTAAGCGGCCAGATCCATGACAAGAGGGCAAACCTGTCACTGCCACAGATCCTCCTGCTGGTTTAAACAGAATGAGAGAAGAGGCAAAGCCTCAAGCTGGTACTCCGAGGTAATGATTTATTGATACCTGTAAGTGGCCCAAGCGCATTTTGATGATGGGGGTGGGAAAATAACGCTTTAACTTTTTCAGGGCTGCTGCAGATTTGGAACACATAAAATATAAACTCAGACACGAAAATTTAAATGGTCAACCTTAGCTGAGAGGTATATATTATGCAGTATAATGTGAAACACTGAAAAATGTATAGCAGTAACTGACACTGTCCATGCTAACACCTATGTTTTAAAAACACTGGGGAGGAAATATAATATACTAAACAAATTTATGAAGTGTAATCTTAATTGTAAATTTAATTACCTTTTCACTCTCACCCAAAAGCAATTTAGGCTGCTGGACACTGTTGTAAATAAAAATATGCCCTTTTCCCTTATGGGGTATCCAAGAGCCCATATAGAGTCCTTACATAGGTTCCCTATTGGTAGGAGAAAATAACAGAGGCCAACCAGAGAATATTGAGAAGCAAAGCAGCTAGTAAGCTTGATCTTTATTGATCTGTTGCAACAGGGTACTCCCCTCACCCAGCCTAAGGACTCTTCATAGAATCCCAAAGACTCTTTTTAGTTTAATCCCAGGCATCTGAACAGTGGATTAGGCTGCTGGGAACTACCGGTATAAGGGATCTGGGTGGAACTCCTGATAGTCAAATAACTGTGATACTTCTCTTGGCTTTTATCCTGTTTTCTTTCCATAACATCCATACAAACCACTGGATAATATTTTAGAAATGAGTTTAGAATGGGGTTTGCTGTTCAGGGACTCTTTCAGCAGCACTGAAAATTGCCTCCACTTATGACAATTCTTTGAAGGTGACTTGAAAGGGTATGCAAGTGTAGCTGCCCGCCACAGGGTTGGGCAGCAGTGAAGGTATGCATTTAGAGCGAGGGCAATTGGCTTAGCTTGCCCCCGGCATTACATAATTAAATCTGTTAGCACACTCCCTGTGTGATCCCAGATAGGCTGGGATCACTCAAGGGAGGAGAAGCAACCCTTTAAAAAGGTGGTGCAGACACTGCAGCTGTGAGGAGAAACAGTAACTGTGGACAACTGCAAACAAGTGTTAAGCAAGAGGTTTCTGGTGCACATCTTGGCACCCTGAATGCACTGCGCAAATTATAGGCAAATATTTAGAGCATTCCAAAATGTTTTCAAGATGTGAATGCTTCTGAGTTGGGAGGAGAGATGGAATCAAAATCTGTTGAGAGGGTATAGAATGTATGAGCTCATTTACACTTACCTTCATTCTGCATGTCCAGGTCTGGCCTTTCTCAGCCTGTGTTCAACTGGTTTTGTTTTGTGTTTTTTTGCCCAAGCCCTTTCCCCACAAAATCCCAATCTTTACCACCGATTCAGAGCGAATGGTAATTCACAGAAAACTCAATTTGCCATTTTCTCTGATTCAGCAGCAAAGATTGGATTTTGTGGGGAAAGCGCTAGACAGGGGAAAGACTCAGATATGGACCAGGGAAGCACAGACCTGTACCTAAAAAGCGCTGGTCAAAAAGTAAGTGTGGATGAGTCCTATGTCCGGCTGCAGCACTGTCTCCTACCTGGTCCCACTGGACACAGACCCTGGCAGACTGGAAGTGGGGCTGCAGAGCAGCTGGGTGATGTTTGGAGCCTTGTAAGACTCCTTACAGCAGTACAAAGGGCCAGATGTGGGGGAATCAGAGGCAGGTCCTGAGCTGACAGAGGGGTGAGTGGAACAATTGGGAAAGCAGGAGACAAAAGAGAGGGAAGTAGGGAGAGGGGAACCAGGAGAATGTAGGAAGTGGCTGAATTTCAAAGGAAAAGGGTGAAGGGGAAAAAAAAGAGTATAACATGCAAGCTATCAAGGCTTTGTTTTTAGAACCTTGACCTGCTCTTCTATTAGGCAGAGTGAGGTGGCCACCTCAGGTGGCAGAAGTTGGGGAAAGGGCTGGGGTGGTGTCCAGGTAAGATTCAACAGCTGGTCCAGTTGGCTTCTATGCATGGTGCAGAAGTCACCATCTTGTCATTCACCACAGGTAGCGACATGTCTTGAGCAAGGCCTGTTAATATCCCAAACTTATGAGGCCTCTGAGTGTCCATATTTCTCTCAAATATTGTTTAGCATTTTAATATTAATAATAAGCTGCAAACCAGCCAAACCCCGCAATACTGGATGGTGGAGGATGGGGGACCTACTTCCAGCCAATCCACAGTTTCGCCAGCATCTGGCCATGGAGTGATGCTGATGTCACTTCTCCAGCATGGAGCTTCCTGTTCCCCCTGCCAAAAATGTGAATATGCAGAAGTACTGCTGAACAGCTGTTCTAGATCTGGAAGGGAGGATCCCAAGCCAACCCTATTGCTGCCACTTGATGCTATCAGATGCAGTTGCTGTAACAACTCCAGGTTGGTATAGCATGAAGCAGGGTTTTGCCTGCCCCCTTGCCTTGCACCATGGCTAACATGAGCAGTAGAACTGTGGATGTGGCAGTGAACGTGCTGCTCCATCACACCTCACTGCTGTCTGGCCAAGGGTAGAGCTGCTCTGAATCTGGGATATGCTGTATTATTATTATTATCGCTGCTGTTTCTGCGGATGGGATAAAAACTCCATCATGAGCATACCTTGAAGGTGCTAGAGTTTTATTTCCTTCAGTGCAGAGCTCCTATGAGTAGTGGTGTTTCTGTAGGAAGCAAGCATGTTTTGGAAGAAGGTAAAGCATCATGGGGACACAAAACCTAAGTATTGCCTATCCAATAACAGGCACTGAAAGCTCATGCATATTTTCACAGTGTTATATTTTTCATAAACTCCACACAAGAGAGAGCAGCTTTTATGTATGGTTGTTCAAGAACTACTGTTTGGGATTCAGCCAGAGACTGAGAATGAGGGAAGGAGGAGCATATGGCCTGGCCTTCCTAAAAGGGAGGAATGTTGTGTGTTTTTTCTGAGTAAAGATTGCCCAAGTCCAGAGCTGAAAACTGTGCTAAGGATGAGTGCTAAGGATGAGCAAATGAAGCAGGAATGTGAAGGTGCAAACTTGCACCATAAAACCCCTTTTGCTCCTTTCTTCATCCATTAGCTTCACTCTTTTTCAGGTCCAGTAAATCAAACGCAGCTAGCAGGGACAATATGCTTCTGTCATTATCCTTTAAGGAAAGCAGTAAATATGAGACAGCCACAAGGGAGCTACCCAGCCCAGCTCACTCTAATGTAAGATCAAGCAGAGCCTTTTGAAGTTTTTTCCCTCCCTGATTGTGGGATAATTATCTCCTCTTCATTATCAGGAATGTTCTTGTTTTCCTCCACCAAAATCAAACAAATATTTGTAAAGAATTGGAGCTCAAAGCCCCAAGGCACTGAACAAAAGGCTCCTTTCAACCTTGGTTGACATTTGGCTGCACACACACACACACACACACACACACACACACACACACTTGTTAAATGTTTCCATTGTAAATGCTGCCTGGAGGGGAAGCGGGCCAGGAGTTTGAATTAAGACATTGCTAAGGGTTCCAGCTCATATTACTGTGCTCTGTGTTGATTGCTTAAATCCAGGTAAGTTGCTGGTTGATATGAATCTTTTTTAGCTTGCAGGGCTGGCTCTGCCCTTAGGCAGAGTGAGGCAGCTGCCTCAGGCGGCAGATGCTCTGGGGCAGGGAGTGGTGGTGAGGCATTGGAGGAACAGAGATGAGCATGCCACATTGCAGCCTGCTCTGTGCCCCCTAAGCTGCCCTGTTGCCCTCCGATTCAGTGCAGAATGCTGCCCCACTGTGACTGTTGAAATAAGAGCTGGCCAATCTGGTTCACTTGTTTATGAAATGGGAGGGGTGCCATCTTGTCCTTTGCCCGAGGCAGCAAATGTCATGTAAGAGTCTGCCGTAGGCTGGGAGTTCAGCCCAACATTGCATGGGAGTCCCAGGATTCCAGACTATTATGCTGAGACCACTTGCATGAATTACACACACAGGACCAAACAACTGGAGGCTAGTCTATTAGGATAAATAGGGTCCCGCCCCACCGAGCTCAGTCAGCCCCTGCCTGCTTTTTTACGGACTGGGAGGTGGCCCTTGCTGGCAATGTTCTCCTTCTTAAGCCCAATGTTGCCCTTGTCCAGCTCAGCAAGGAGGCTGATGGGGAGAAAACTAGAATTAGTTGACTTTTCTTGTCATTGGATCTAGCTCCACCTACTGTTGGCCTCCCTGCCTTCCACTCTACCAGTCACAATGGGCACCAGCCACCTTTGGACCAAACTACATATTACCATCACTACGTGACCACTCAACATCTTTTCTACAACTGCTAAAATCTGAAAAAGTGAGCAGAAGTTCTCAACTCCAGTTATTGACGGGAGCTTCCCATCTTTCATCAACTTTTCTCCTCCACAGAGCATCAGCACAAGCTCAAGGGAACCAAGAAACCAAACCTCTCTGGCACCCGGGGGGGGGGGGGTGTGGCGGCCCCACATTCACCTTCTGAGTGCTCCCTCAAGGGCTTTCACCTCACACTGGTGTTATGAGAAATGTGGTGAAATTGCTGGAGCTGGTAGTGCTATTTTAGCACCAAGTAGGTTCCTGCTTTCTTCCAGCTCTGATCCAGCTTCCTAGGCCTGGGGTCTGTTGAGGCTCTGCTTATGTTCTTGGGATGGCAGCCAAAATATGCCACTAGCTGAAGCTAGCTTTTGTGCATTAATTAATTGTTCTCTCGTTGCTACTGCTTACTTGTCGATGCATAAAAGGAAAGGGATTTGTTGCATTTCTTTATTTACGTGCCCCCTCAGTAATTGCTTCATCCTGCCGCAAGATTATATCTGGATGTCTTTGTTTTACTTGTTGACACACTTGTTTTAATCCCAATGGCTTCACTTTAAGCATTTAATGAAGGTGTTTATTTGATACGGCTTACTACAATTTCTTTTCAATTGTGTAGGATTGAGCAGAAGGCAGGTCTAACCATTTTTGTGCAGCTTATATTATCTGCAGTTTACATTGTGTGGGACAGCTTCTCTTAACTGATGTAACATTGAGCACCTGTGACAATGTTACTTTGTTCTGAGTGCAAATAAAGCGAAAGAAAGGATTTTACAAGGTGTGCTACCTGATCACAATTTCCTCAGGAACAGCGTGGAAGGATTTCTGCTTCATGTACGAGACCTGCCTGGACAGGCCTACATCCCTAAATAATTAGCATTATCTACCCTCTTCATGGTCTTGCATAACCCTCCCTCCTCCTCTGGTATTATTGCAAGAAATTCAAAAGATTTTACTGCCATTTTAGATTAACGCGGGTGGTGCTGTGGGTTAAACCACAGGGCCTAGGACTTGCCGATCAGAAGGTCGGCGGTGAGCTCCCATTGTTTGGTCCCAGTTTCGAACCTAGCAGTTCGGAAGCACGTCAAAGTGCAAATAGATAAATAGGTACCGCTCTGGCGGGAAGGTAAACAGTGTTTTTGTGTGCTGCTATGGTTCGCCAGAAGCGGCTTAGTCATGCTAGCCACATGATCCAGAAGCTGTATGCCGGCTCCCTCGGCCAATAAAGCGAGATGAGCGCCACAACCCCAGAGTTGGCCACGACTGGACCTAATGGTCAGGCGTCCCTTTACCTTTACCTTTACCTTTACCTTGAGCTTTACCCTCTTCATGGTCTTGCATAACTCTCCCTCCTCCTCTGGTATTATTGCAAGAAATTCAAAAGATTTTACTGCCATTTTAGATTAACCATAGCTTGCCATGGTATATGAAACTGATTAATCTTAGCTATGGTTAGGGGAAACAAGCCACCTTCAATCCATAGTTTATGAAGCTGGTTTGTATTAAACAAACCGTGATTAAGGTTAACCATGATTTTTCATTCAGATATAAAATTAAACTGTGGTTAATCTAAAATGACTGAAGCTTCCAATCTACTCCTTGCACTTTGCCAGAGGATGGCGGAAGGAAACTCATAAGCCCAAGGTTTCCTGTGCCTCAGTCTTATAACACTAAGTCATTGTTTAATTATGTGTGAAATGGACCACTGGATCTCACTGAATGATGTTTCAACAAAGACCTATTTTCTTCAACAGTTTGAATAGCTTTTTGCTATGCTCAGATTTTTGGCACTACTATCTGGTTATGACAGGAGATGCAGAAAAATAAGCATTAGCTACAGAAAAAGTAGTATCAGTCACTCACACAAAATGATCTTTCCTTTTCTTTTTAATTGTGACTAATTTTTACTTTACACAGCCCAGTGAAGCTGATGGAATTTTTTCTAGACAAGTGTAAGGAAAAATAAAGAAAAGGCAGAGTACACAGAGGTTAGTATCTGAATCAGTGCTGGCCAATCTAGAATTTGGTTAAGATGAACATCTTTTTACAAATCTTTTAAGATTAACATACTATTTACAGAGAACAAGATTTGCTAATTGGGACCCGTTTAGACATTTGAAAAAGTACTGAACCCCAGGCCTACCTGGCAGCAAGTCAGTAGGCCAAGTCCAAAGTTCAAACTTCAGGGGTCAATCCATGCAAGCCAAAGTCCGAAGGTCAGGAAACACAGTCCAGGGTCAGTCCAACTAAGCCATGTCCAAATTCCAGTAGTCCAAAATCACCTCCTCCCAAAGCTAGTGAGCCCCACCTGGCCAGCTAGGGAGCTGGGCTGTAGACTCTTGCCTGCCTCAGCCTCCTAGGGTGCCCCTCCTGCTGCTCTCTGCACCTCATAGCCTGTTGTGTTTCTGGAGACAGCAGCCCCTCTGGTGATGGACCCTGCTGCTCTGGTTCCTGTGCATTGACTTCCATCCCCTCGCCATTTTCCATCACCCTGTGAGGACTTTCTTCTCCATCCCCTGCTTGCCCCGGTGTGTCTCAGTCCCAACTACCCCCCTCTTCCTCCTCATTGTCCTGCCAGTTCATGACAGTGTAGGAACATGACACAATACAAAATGGCTGCCACATCTCAAAGAGTAGAAAAAGACATAGGACCACAAAAAGGCGTAGGCATCACATCCATAGATGGGGAGAGGAAAAGACACCTACACCAGTCACTACCGTGCTTGCTCACAAAGAGAAGCTCTTCTCTCCTTTGTTCAGTACAGAAGGGAGGGTGGGCATCCAGTTCATATCCAATGATATATGGGCAAATCTAAGAGTGGATGTTTAATGTTGGAGAGGCTGAGTCAGTGCAGACAGCTGAGCAGGAAAAGCCAAGCATCTCTGGTGTATTGAAGAGATATACAGTGGTACCTCGGGTTACATATGCTTCAGGTTACAGACGCTTCAGGTTACAGACTCCGCTAACCCAGAAATAGTACCTCAGGTTAAGAACTTTGCTTCACGTTGAGAACAGAAATCGCACGGCGGCAGGGGGAGGCCCCATTAGCTAAAGTGGTACCTCAGGTTAAGAACAGTTTCAGGTTAAGAATGGACCTCCGGAATGAATTAAGATCTTAACCCGAGGTACCACTGTATACTGAGATAGGTTGTAGGTACCATAGGAGGTTCTGTGGGTGACCCTGACACAGAACATTAGCACTATATTTATTACCGAAAGACTATTGCTATCTTCTGTAATGTTTTAAGTGGCTGTTTAACTATGTGCTAAGGAAGGCCACATGCAGCACCACAGCGCAGAAACTTGGTAATGAGACTGTGTACAGCAGTTTAGCTCACAAAACTTGGTGAACAGATGATCAATGCTGTGATAATGCTCCCTTCAGAGACTGTCATAGTGATGATCTGTTGTGGAGAATAGGTCCAGATGCTGCTTCCCCTCAACTGATGATGCAACCATCTGTTAGACTGGATTTGAAGGAATTTACAGACAGCCTTATCGGTGATGTCACCTTCTCAATCCATTGGCAGTGTGTAGAAGTGGAGCAGGAAGGAGCTATGGCCGAGTGCCACCAGGTACCGTGTTTTTCCATGTATAAGACTAGGTTTTTTAACCAAAAAAATAGGTTTAAAATAGGGCTTGTCTTATACACAGGTAGTGCTGAGGGGTGTTTTCTAAATTTGGAGTCCCCCAAAATAGAGGGCGTCTTATACATGGAGGCGTATTATACATGGAAAAATACAGTATGTTTGTTTGTTTCCTAAATTAATTTAGAGTGGCTTACGTGAGTTTTTAAAAATAAAGTAACAATCATGTAAACAGTACAGCAAGAGCAACAGAGAACTGTAGAAGCTGGATTAAAAGCAGTTTAAAAGCATGTTTAAGATGGCTGGTTGCCTTTACTTTTCTCACCACATTAAAAAAAAACAGCAGCAAAAACAAACAAACAGGCTAACCCTACCATTAAGCAGACTATTGCCTCAGGCAGCAGCTGTTTTCTGGCTGTTCTCCCAAACTTCCTCTCCTGAATTCCTCGGTTGGACCCTTCTGTTGGAGGGCAGAGTGATGTGTGCCGTGTCCCATGTGCCCACTGTCCTCGGAAACCTCTGTTGCTAGTATTGAAATGAGATGCCAGTTCATCAGCTTCTGCGCTTGGGAAAGTGGGAGAAGAACCATGTTCTTCACTTCATGTAGCAAAATATCTTGGCACAGTCCTGAAAAAGAAAGAAAGAAAAGTTCTATTCTATCAGGCCTATGCAGGCAATTAAGAATACATCTTTAAACAATAGTTATCTGAATTCTGACTTTAACTTCTTTATATGGTTGCTACCATATGGTTTTATATACTATTGTTGTAAAACACACTGACCCCCCCCCCCGAATAGTGGTATATAAATATTTTTATGAATAAACAAGTACAACTTCCATCGGCCCCAGAACGTATGACCAATGGCTTAGCAACACCTGGCGTGCCAAAGTTTTCCCACAACTTATTTATATGGTAGCTTTCTCTGGGCTTCTATTATATCTGGCATTCTTCCTCATCGGACAGTACTCTTTGGTGGACCACAGTCTGCTGGCAGATAAATGCAGCCACCACTGGTGCTGATTTCAGGCAAGATCAAGCCTTTTTTGGCTGAGATCTCACCCAAAATGGACACAACCTCACCCAAAATTGGTGTCGATGCTGGTGCCGCTTATCTGCCACTGGTGAAGGTGGCAGGGCAGCCGGGGGCACCCACGGGGTGCTGTCTCAGGGGCTTTTGCTGCCTGAGGAAGCAGCCTCACCTTGCCTAATGGCTGGGCCGGCACTGTTCAGTATCCCCTCCATCATGTCTCTTCTGTGTCTGAGATCACATTCCCACTTCACTTCGTATCTATGTTCTGCAATATAGGCAGCTTCAGTTCTACATCTCCACTGCGGTAAAACTGACCGAAGGAAAGGGGGGAAGGGGACCCACCACAGTCTCAAGAGCAAGTGATTTCTGAGCTGAATCAGACTGTCATCAGACACCTTTCAGTAACAAATTCATGCAATTCAGGGGCAGTGGATGGCTATTTCTGCACAGAGGCGTAGATCTGGTTTGAGGAAGAGATGGTTAGCTAAGAATAGTTCAACCAGCTGGGCACTACTACTACCCCAACTTCCCTTGCCATTCCAAAAGAGCTTGATCAGCCTACCCTATCTGTGGGATGCTGCTATAATGCTATGCCCATGACCTTGACTCTCTGTGCAACAGGCAAGGAGACTTCAGGGAGGGGACCACATTGGGCCTGGATCCCATTAACGAAGGAGGCAAGAGGAAAGGGGATGAATGGCAAGCAAAAGGCAACAAGGGAATTGTTTGATTTATAGCAGGGGTGCCCAAACTTTTTTCAAAGAGGGCCAGATTAAATCGAACAGCGGACTGGATTAGGCACCCAAAACGGACTTTGGACATGCCTGATTTATAGGGTAGCTTGACACATGATGTATGAATAAAGACGAAGTGATAATCTAGGGACAAATCAGGCACTCCCTTTCTTACTATTGTCTGAAACATAGAATCACAAGAAGAAGAAGAAGAAGAAGAAGAAGAAGAAGAAGAAGAAGAAGAAAGAGTTGCCCCTGAAGACTTGAGTGTGCACATGTAAAACTTGAATTCCATGCACACTTACCTGGGAGTAAGCTCCATTGAAGCCAGTGGAGCTTTCCTCCGAGTAGACACATACAGACTGTTGGGCACAGCCACATGATAAATTCTCCAGGCAGCAACATATTTGCTCCATAGTTTTACATCACAAAGGCCAGAGAATCTGCTCAAGCATAAGTATGTTGTAAATTGTTAAGATCTGTTTCAGAGGAAAGTATGCATGAAATTGTAAGGAGCCTGTGACCCAATATGTAGAAACCTTTGGAGAAGCATTTCTGAAATGAAGAGCCACACAATGCAGCCTTTCATAGTACTTAATTTGGAAGGGTGATGTCCTTTGGACCAAAACAGCCTTGATAATGGAGAGGATATTACTGAAAATGCAAGATATGAGACAAACTTCTATCTGATTTTATTAGCCAATGGGCCATATTCTACAAGGCACTTAAAGCACTCTTGCTGAATATACAAAAGCGGAAATTTAGTTAATGAAATAACTCCTCAGACTGTTTGGTAACACCAGGCTCACAGAGAACAGTGGGATTTGTTTTGCAGAACCAAAATGCTAGCATGCTAATTCATGCCAAACTGAGAAAAATTCTGTACAAGGCATTATATGTGTAAATAATGCAAGGCAGAGACAAAACCCTGTAACAAAATTCAACTTTATAAGGAACTTTCTAGTTTAAAAGTGAATTCTCTTCTTTTCTGTAACAGCTGAGTGATCTTTTATGCTTTTCAGTACTCTGAATTGTGCTTTCTAAAATAATTGGAATTGTCTAAAATGACTGCATGCCTGACTTTCAAGCGAACTGATATCAGAAGATTGTTTGCATTATAGAACACTAGTGGATAAGAAAATCTTCCTCTTTGATGCCTTCACAAAGAGCCAATTCAGGGAAAGACTTGACAGTGCACACCCACAAATGCAGTTTTGAGAGTGCTGGCATTCTGTAGTCACCTGGGCCAAAAGCTGCAAAGGATGGTGCTGAGCCAAGCCAAGCAGAGTCTTGCAGGTGACCTGAGCCCCAGTGTTCTGACATCAAAGGGAAACCAGCTTTTTTTACAGGCCTTAGCTAAGCCTGTGAAAGTGGTACAAAGAAAGTTCAGGCATCTGTGGACTGACCGAGAGAGATGCTGTTTCTCTGAGACTAAACTAAAAACCTTAAAGCCTGGTGAGGAAAGCCAGGACATTCAGACACAATATGATTTTCTTGGTTCATTAATATTTGCATTTTGCAACTTTTGACTTTCTTTTAATTCTTTTCATCACCATATTTTGTAATGTGGTGTGTGTGTGTGATGTGTAAAAACAGGTAATTTTTCTGTTTCAATTTTCAAGAAACATTTAGTTATATGGTGAAGATTTCAGCTTAGCATCCACTTTATCAGTTGCCTGCATTGTACAGCAGCTGATAAGACAGTTCTTCCAGAATACCGCAAAAGAAAAAGAAAAATCACCAAGCAAATGCGTGGCAGATTGCCTGCCACACTTTGTGGCCTTGGGTGTGTATGCATGCTGAATACTGGAAGAGCCTGGCCGCTGGATCAGACCAAAGGCGATGCCAGCCCAGCCTTCTTGTTTCCCACAGTGGTATGAGAAGCCAGCAAGCGGCACAAGAGGGCAGTAATTCTCTCCCACTGTCGTTCCCCAGTGACTAGTGTTTTTAAGCATGCTGGTTTTTTCCCCTGGAGGCAGTGTACAGCTATCATAACCAGTAGCTGCTGGTGACAAAGAGAGCTGAAAAGACACTTTGTTGAATCACAGAGGTGCGTTGGGAGTCTGCCTCCTGAATTGCACTCTCCGGACCACATTGGGCAAAAGATTCCTGCATTGCAAGGGGTTGATTCCATGATCTATGGAAGGAGATCAATGGGTTTTCTGGTGTGTCGCGTAGAGGGCAGCTTTTATTGTGCATGGCTTTTTTGTAGTGTCCTTATGGATTGATGTTATAGTTGTAAACACCGAGAAGCAATTTGACATATAAGCAGTATATATTAAACAGCAACAGGAACAACAACATAACTGATCCTTTATTGGCAACAGGGTTCCTAAGCAAGCATCAAGCAAGCATCCTCTCGAGCCCATTTCAGGGTTGGCCACTAGAGGGCGGATGCAGACTAGTATAGAGGAATGGCAATGTTGGGTGAAAGCAGTGCAGGGGAAGGGAAGGTTTTCACCAAGCTTTTATGTTTCCCAAGTTGCTCCTCTTTGCTTTGTGTCCAGAGCAGTGGTTTGGTGAGGTCTGCTTTGCGCTTTTCATTGCTGAGTTCCTCTTTCCCTGCAGATATAATAACCGAGCATATGCAACTCTTTCTTTGCGATCCAGAAAGTGTCTCCTTTTGCCAGTACAGTGGTACCTCGGGTTACAGATGCTTCAGGTACATACACTTCAGGTTACAGACTCCGCTAACCCAGAAATAGTATCTCGGGTTAAGAACTTTGCTTCAGGATGAGAACAGAAATCGTGCTCCGGTGGTACGGTGGCAGTGAGAGGACCCATTAGCTAAAGTGGTGCTTCAGGTTAAGAATAGTTTCAGGTTAAGAACAGACCTCCGGAACAAATTAAGTTCTTAACCCGAGGTACCACTGTACAGATGCTGCTGCTGCTGCTGCTGTTTGGGGAAAGGGCATTGATTACTCAGGCTGCTGCTGTGTGTCCTGTTGGTACTAATGGAAGAACCTGATAAAGATAAGTACCTCAGAATAGAGCTTCTCTCTGAAATGTTGAAGATGCCCTTCTCTTCCGCTCAGCATCCTAGGTGTGCGCCTGTATGCAAAAGATCCTTCTCCACTCCAAACCCTGGCCTAGTTCTCTTTTAGAATCAGATTGTAGCAAAGTCCTCTGCCTGCAGAAAATGCTGGGATAGATGGACAACTGGCCTGATCTGAGACAAGGCAGTTGCCTTTGCTCCTATAAATTTCCGATAGTAAAGGGGCTGATGGGAACCTTTGACCTTAGATGGCGCAGAATGGATTCCTCAGTTTTGGACACAGATGGATGTTCATTGAGACAAACCTCTTTAGCCACTGCATCTCTCCACAATTGCCTTCCCTTGGCAGTTCACAAATGACTGGATATATTTATTAATTTTGTGGAAGTGATCATAGTCCCTTTAAAAAAACAAACCCAGGGATATCTGTTTAGGGAGACTGCAAAAAGCTTTTTATTTTACCCTTGTTGTTTGATCTGGTTCTAGAGCTAAAATCTAAAACAAGGAAAGTTTCAGGGCTACGGTGGTTGCCTCTTTAGAATATGGGGTTTTGAAAATCACTACAGCCAAGAAACCTTCTTATTATACCATTGAACAGAATGTGGAAGAGTAATTTTTCTATTGGCTTGCATTAGTATGACTCTGAAAGGTGTGCAGCACAACAATTCAGTTCCAATGGGTTGTTTTACATTCTATTTATTTAAAGTATTTTTAGCCTGCTCTTCAGGCAAAGAAGAAGAAGAAGAAGAAGAAGAAGAAGAAGAAGAAGAAGAAGAAGAAGAAGCAGCAGCAGCAGCAGCAAAGCTCCCAAAGTGGCTCCCAGTGATCCTTGCCCTCTGGCTTACCATCTAAATTATGCAACGAAAAAGGGAAAATGTTTGGAGGAGGAGGGCAAAATGCATTTAATGAATTGTAGATCACCCTTATAAAGGAGATATAAAACAATAAATACATGATGACAATCAACAGAAGAGCAGAATAAAAAAACAACAATCTATGAGCGCCACAACCCCAGAGTCGGTCACGACTGGACCTAATGGTCAGGGGTCCCTTTACTTTATGATACTTCAAGTTTTAAGACCAGGGGAATGAATACATAGGTGCCAGATCCTGGGGGGAAAAGCAAATAAACAGGATGCCCCGTCTGAGAAATTCCTTTCCCCGATCACTGCACATCTAATTTTAGATTGTAGGGAGAACCTTGATATTGCAAGTCAGGCTGATAGGTGAGTAGATGGTTCTTCAGGTCCAAAGCTGTTCAAGGTTTCAACTAAGCACCAGCAAATCATGCTCAGAAGTCAACCAGAATCCACTGTGCCCTTTGAACTACTTCCTTTTATCTGCCCTTCATTAGATGAAGGTGACCAGACTTTTGCAGAGTATTCCAAATGCAGCTGCACCAAATATTTGTATAATGCCATTATGATATTGGCAGTTTTATTTTCCATTCCTTTCCTAATGATCCCTAGCATGCAATTTGCCTTTTTCACAGCTGCCGTATGTAGAGATTGGGGGTGGGGGTTGGAGCAAAAGGCTTTTTAGCCCAACCTCCTTGTAGAAAATAGGATCAGCTACCAACCCAGGTCCCACATAGCAGCCTACATAACACAGACTCAGGAGAGAGTTCTCTCACGTCAGGTGGTGAAAGCCCAGGGCAAATGTATTGGCAATTTCAATGAGGATTGGATTCCATAAGTGGGAAAATCCATTAAGATTAACAGGCTTGATTCTGCTTAATACAGTACATTGCTTATTCTGCCTGCAGAAGTAGAGCTGCTGAATGAGGCTGGATTGTTTCACAAATTTCATTATGTTGAGGTGTTTCTTTCTGATGTCTAGATTTGAATCACTATTGCCCAGTGTTTTCATTACCTTCCTATATCCTACACCAGTGTTTCCCAACCTTTTTTGGGCAAAGGCACACTTGTTTCATGAAAAAAATCTCGAGGCACACCACCATTACAGCCCCGTGACGTCAGCGCGCAGCGTCACGCCGGGAGGGACATGAATTGCTAGCAAATTACATAATCACCTCCTTGAGGGCTGGCTCATCTTCTCCGAAGGCAGAACCCCATTAATTAACAGCACAGACTCACACCATAGCCAAGACGAGGGGGAAAAACCTCAGTCATGCACAGTCATGCACATGTGGGGGCTAAATGAGGACGAAGACCGGGCAGAGAGCAGGGTTCAAATCACCCCACCTGGCCAGGACAATCCCTGGGTGCTCCCTTGGGCCACTCGCCTGACCCACCTCGCAGGGCTGTTGTTGCGAGGATAACACGGGGAGAACCACGCGCGCCCCCGGGAGCTCCTTGGAGGAGAAAGCGGGCGATGAATGCAATGCACGAAATATATGAGAGGCGACCAGGTTTTGCAGGTGAGGGGCCCCCGCCAGCCTCCGCTTCCAACACCCGGCGCAACGACGCCGAAGTTTCCCCCTGGGCTCGGCTTGGGGAGCAGCGCTGCTCCCCCCCGGCTCCCCTTCGCCCTCCCGGCTCTCTCTGCCGCCCACTGGGGACCCCCCTCACCTGCCAAGTCCGGAGCGCCGGTGGAAGTTGCATGCATGCATGCAGGGCGCCGCGTTGCCATTGCATTGCACTGCACTCCATGCAACGCCTGCACGCATGCATTGCCTTGCATGCCCACCAAGGGGTCTCCCCACGGTCCGATGCGTCCCCTCCGGCGCGGATGCAGCATTGCAAAAATAAAAAAACCCCGACGCAGCCCTACCTGGGGGGCAGCCTCCGCCTCCGCCGCTCTGCGGGGATCCCCGGGCTCCATCCTGCCGCCCGATCTCCGCGGGGGCGCAGGCAGGCTGCGCAGGGTCTGCGCGGAAGAGCCCCTGCCCACCCGGCCACCGCCGCTGCGCTCATTCCATGGCCGGGAGAAGAGCGCTTCAAACAAAACGCCCGTCCCGCCAGGCCATGCTGGGAAACGTAGTTCGCGCACCCCGCGCGGGCGCGGAGCCCAAGGGCGAGGGGACTACGGATCCCGGCAGCCCCCGCGCCGGGGACGGAGGGGGAGAGGCCGGGTGCAGGAATGGAGGGACGGGTGGGCGAGCGAGTGAGTGGCAGCCGCCAAGCCTTGGCCGAGAGCCAGGAAGGGCCTCCCCGGAGGAAGAGGAGGAGGAGGGAGGCGCAGAGCGGGAGGGAGGGAGGGAACCCCAGGGGTCATCTAGTGACGGCGCCCCAATCGAAAATTTGACTTTAAAAAAAAATAATCTTTCGAATTTTTTAATTTTTCCCGCGGCACACCAGGCAACATCTTGCGGCACACTAGTGTGCCGCGGAACAGTGGTTGGGAAACACTGTCCTACACAACACTGGAGGATGTTTCTGTGCCCAACATGTAAAGCATGAGATCGCGAAAAGATGCTATCCATAGGAATGGTTGCCCATCAGACATACCCATAAATCTCTAGAAGCAGTGACTTGGGAAGGAGACAGTCATTGTGGCAGTGGTCCTGATAGAACAGTGGTACCCAGGAGCAATGAGGTTGAGAGGCATAAGAATTACCTTTTGGATCACACCAAAGTCTAGCATTTCCCCCTAAACAGAAGCCAGTCTACAAAAGCTCACAAGCAGGGTGTGAAATGCCCTCTCTTGTATGTTCCTAACATTGGACACCAGAAGTTTACTGCAGCTGAATGTGGTGTTTCCATTTTAGCTATCATGGCCATGACACCATTTGCCTCTTGGTTATTGGCCAGCCTATTCTCTGAGTGCATAAATCACAACAGGTCACAGAGAGCCTCTCACAGATATGATTGGAAGGTAGCAAGGCACAGGCAGCCTTTAATTTATACGTGTGTGTATTGCTTTATTGGCAATAAATAACCTTAATGTGCTTTATCTCAGAAAGCACATTAAGCTTGCTTGGCACTGCTGATTAAAGGGGTAGAATCCTAAGAGTGCAGTAGTAGCCACAGAGGTAGGGGAAATAGTATCCTTCTTGTATGCAGCAATAAGGGACCCAAACACCCAAGCGCTGATGATACTTGCACACACAGCAATCAGCTGCTAGAGTTTGGGCCTGCACTTCTTGGCAAGATATCATGGCAGGAATCCAAACCAACTTGGATTGGTAATGGTAATCTCCACACTCAGGCCAGTTTAGGAAAGCACTGAGCTATAAGATATGGAAATGCAGAGTGACAGAGCAACAGGAGGTTTGGTGGGAATACAGATCTGACTCGGGAGTGCTTTATAGACATCAGGCTTCACGGCACAGGAAGGGAGGGAAGTAGCCTGCATCACCCTGCTTTTGTCTCTTTTTCCAGCCCCCAACACAGCTGCTGCAGTCCCCTTTCATTTCCTTTGAGGGGAAATCCCCCATTGGTGTCAAATAAAACATAGCTTTGACATAGAATCATAGATGACCCTGAGGATCATCTTGTCCAACCCCTTGCAGTGCAGGGAATATGCTGCTGCCCCATATGGGGTTCAAACCTGCAACCTTGGCATTATCAGCAGCACACTCTAACCAACTGAGCTATACAGGCTATACCGATCTTCTGTTCATGGATAGGGAATTTGTAGAGAACTGGTTGAATTCTGTTCCTCCCCAGACTAGTGATCACACCAGCCAGAAGACTGCTGCCATGTTTGCACGCTATGTCTATGATTCAGAACCATGCACAGTTATGGGGCTGCATGTGGGGAACAGCCATGGCGACTAAATTTCCTCCCTGTGTTGATCGTTCTGTGACTATGTATCTGTCTCTTAGGTTCAGCCTAAATTCCCATCCTTTTCAGCTGCTGGATATTGTGTATTTCTCTCATGGATGCTCTCTGTATGCAGAGTGCCACTGTTTCATTTCCTCCACTTGCAGCTGTTCATTCATGACTTGCCATTGATCTGAGCTCATATGTAGAAATTTGAGCAAACCTCCTTGTCTGCTGTTTCCGTCTCCTCTGCCTGTGCCAAGCAATTTGGGAAGCGCCAGGTGTCTTGTCCCTTGCTATTTACATGGCAAGGCTAAAATTTGTGATTCTTAACAGCTTGCCTGCTGGGAATGACAATCTGACTGTCCAGTGAGTTGGATAAATACTAGGGCTGGGGCAGCCGAGGAGGAACCAGCCACTGTGTGAACCACTGGGGATACAAGCAAAAGCTATCCATATGTCAGCAGTGCACGTTCAAGAAGAAAGGGGGGCCTTGGTGCTCAGCCTTGCTTTGCAAGGCTTTCGGCAAGCATCTGTGTTGAATGAACAGAGGTATATCATTTGACTAGAAGAAACAAGGACACTCAGGCAGAGGGATGGCAGGGTTCTGAGGATGCTACCACCTTTCTCCTGTTCTGAGACACTTTCCCAACCAATGCCCAATGTCCTTGGAGCCATATTTATTTGCATTTTAAAAAAATTCATAGGGTCATGCCATTTGAAATTAAATAATTGCTTTTATATTATGGAAGAACCTGGGGGGTGGGGGGTGGGAGAGAACAACAAAGTGGCAATTTTGACCTTACCCATTTTGTTTATTACGTTATGTCAATACTGAAAACTTTACGCAGGTATTCTTCTCATTGAAATGGTGGCCAGAGATGTAACTATCGAGACTGTTGGTTGGTCTTTGCCTGCCAATGAAAGGTCCAGAAGTCCTTTGCCAGAAGGTGGAGGTCTACGATCCAGTTGGGAGGTCCTTTCTTCCTTTGATTGTTCTGTCTTCCTTTATAGTTGCAGCACGTGCATCTTGATAAAGCTGCCTTTAATTCTCTGTTTCATTGCTGACTCCTCCCTTTTTAAAGTGAAGAATCTGGAGCAGCAGGATGAAGTCCATCGCTGCCCCTCCAGCATGCTGCTCCATTTCTGCCTGGAATTTCTCTGTGCATTTGAGTCACCGCTCTGCCCAAGTTTTATTGCTTCTGTTTCCTCCACTCAGCCATGGATGTCCATGCGTGACTGACTAGGGCTGGGGCTGCTCTCTGGCCCTTCCTAATGAAGACATCTGTCATACGCCCCGCCTGCTATGATCTATGCCATAAAAGGCTTGGCTTAAAAACGCCCCTGTTGCCACTTCAGAGCTCATAAATTAGTGCTTGCACAGCACTGTAGAAAAGGAGCAGCTGCACTCTGTAGTGGTATGGATTCCCTGTTAGCTGCCATGCACCACATATGCCCACCACTCGGATTAGCGCTAATGAATCCTTTCCTGTAAGCACATGGGTACTAGTGCATCGCCCAAGTAGGAGCAAAGCTGGTGCAAGAAGGATAGAATGGAAAGCTAGAAGTCAAAGCATATTTCTCTCAAGACTTGAATATTTTATTGGAGCCTCTTTTCATATTTTCAGCTGCATGAAATAAACAAATGGGTACATCAAATTAAAGGCTGATGGAATCTTTCCATTGACACCAAATGTACATTGCAATTTCATATCTACTTCATTAAGTGGAGTATAATCTTAAAGTCATAATCTTCCTCTGCTTGTTATATTCTGATCCAGAGACCCAGAGTGGTGGGCGACTGAGAATGAAAATGATAAACTGGCACCCTAGATTGGGATGCACTGGTGAATTTAAATGACGCTGGAGATCTTTTCCTTGAATTCAAGGGCCCTTAAATAAGAAGTTTGTTGTTGGGTGGCTAAGCTGGAAATCTTATATATTTGAGCATGCCCTATTGAACGTAGTGGGACTTAAGTTCTCTGTAGGCATGTATAGTCTTGCACTGTTAATAGGCTTTGAGATTGGGCTTGTTCACGTGGTTGAATAAATCTTATCCAGCCACCCTGGAATCTTTTACTGAAGGAGAGGGGGGGAATAAAAATAGTGAATATATAAAAACAAAAACCAATCACTTGTAGTGCATTTACCAAGTCTTCAGAGCCATCCATATACAGTGGTACCTCGGGTTACATACGCTTCAGGTTACAGGCCCCACTAACCCAGAAATAGTACCTCGGGTTAAGAACTTTGCTTCAGGATGAGAACAGAAATCGTGCGGCGGCGGCGCAGCAGGAGGCCCCATTAGCTAAAGTGGTACCTCAAGTTAAGAACAGTTTCAGTTTAAGAACGGACCTCCGGAAAGAATTAAGTAGGTACCACTGTATTAAACACAGACTTTGATGATGAGGGCTTATAGAAAATTGCTTGGATTCACAATTCCTGCATGATGGAGAAGGCACCTATTCTCATGTGTGGAGGTGAGCATCTGTTTTATTCTGTGCCAAATGGGAATGTTGTCAGTGGAAGCTCTTTGAAGTGCTCCATTCTAGAGACCTGGAGGAGTGTGGGCATGTCCCTGGGTGAGGTACATTTAGTTGAGCATCCCAGACTCACCAGTGCAAAGGGGGTGTGAGAAATAGCTAGATTTTGAGAGCTCTGCACAGAGGAGGAAGGGAGAGAACAGGTTCAGATGAGGGCATTTTTTTGCTAACTGATGCTGAAATGTTTCAGCAGCTTTGTCCAGCTTAGGAAAGAAAGGGGAACCAAGGAAATCTGGAAAGTTATTGAATGCTGCGTTCCAAACAGACAAGAATGCCTTTCATTCTACAGGGGCTGCTTGGTGATCTGCTGTGTCAGAGAACATAGTTTACATTAATGCTCTATTGGGAAGAGGAGCAATCTCACCTCCTACACACACACACACACACACACACACACACTCCCAACCCACAAGGTTTTGCTTAAGATGCGATTAAAAACTGCTCCAAACTCAACCCTTAGCAGGAATATTTTACCCTTTAGCAAAACAACAACAACAACATGCTCCCTTTTTAAAAAAAAATAATAAACATGCCTACTACTTAAAATTCTTTGCCAATGTGGCAGGATGGCAAGGCCAAGGGAGAGCAGAGGTATGGCTCATCTGGCACTGACAGATTACTTTTCCAGTGCTGCACACCTTCACACTCTCGCCCAGAAACAGTTTAACGACACGAGCAGGGACACTTTCTGATTTGTTGGGAAGAGAGAATCATTTCAAAGATGGAACAATGCAACATGCCTGCTCCATCGGAGGCAATTTATTAAAAACATTTTTCAGCTAAGGCGTGTGTTCTGTAGCACCCCTATGCACCATCCAGCTCTTCTATAAACAAAGTCTTTGAATTGCTATTTTTTAAAATTATTTTTTTAAAGGAAATTAGAAACATGGAAATTTAATAACTTTCCATTATGCAAATTTGATTTAATCAGAGATGAAGCTGAAGTGCAATAAACATACTTTCATTAAGTTTATGACTTTCAGCCTCCATAATACCCCAGAAATGTCAATTACAAGGTTATTGTAGCAATATATGGTTATGGCCAGCAACTAATTGGTTTTTCCTTCCAGTTCGGATGAATGGAGGCACTTGGTTTGTACTTAACACCTGAAATGAGGAAGGGGCCCAGCAGTGGTGGCAGATATTTCTTGGAAGTTTATTTAGGCTGAGCAATTTAGCAGCTACGTACAGTTGTAGCATAAAGTAATCCTACCTCAGTCTGTCCTTACAGCCAAAGTAATGAAAGGTGCTTCCAGCAACATGTCCTCCTTGCTGCATTCCAACACAGATTACAGTGGTACCTCGGGTTAAGTACTTAATTCGTTCCGGAGGTCTGTACTTAACCTGAAACTGTTCTTAACCTGAAGCATCACTTTAGCTAATGGGGCCTCCTGCTGCTGCCATGCCGCCGGAGCACGATTTCTGTTCTCATCCTGAAGCAAAGTTCTTAACCTGAAGCACTATTTCTGGGTTAGCAGAGTCTGTAACTTGAAGCGTATGTAACCTGAAGTGTATGTAGCCCGAGGTTCTAGCGGGGACCCAGGCAAAGTGGCTATAGGCACAAGGGTATTTGTACTTTGTTTTTGTGCTGAGTCACTCTCTGACTCTCACAAGTTTGCTAACTCACACTTAACTAGCTGCAAGTGCAGGTCAAGCACACCTAAATTAACCCTTTCTTGTCCCCACCCACATGCATTAACTTTTATACACTAACACTCTTCACTATTTCCTTTTGGTTTTGTTATGTAGTGTAGTTTCACCCTGGGCCAACAGGGGGATACTGTATATAGTTTTCACTCAGGTCCGCGTCAGTTATTTTAGGCGGGAACTCTGGGCTGTTGTGGTTACAATGTTGACAGCCGGCTGCCTATAAATACAGGCCGGCTGAGCTGTTCGCAGTCAGTTCTATTCCAGCTTACCATAATAAAGAGCTACTTGAAGAAATTGCTGTGCCGGCTGCTATGTCAACCCACGACTTAACACTGGCGACGAGGATGGGATAGATGGACATCAGAGCACAGCCAGATGCGGCCAGCCTCTGAACTGAGCTGAATCACTGAGCTGAATCACAGAGCGAAATCACTGAGCGAAATCACTGGGCAGAACCAATTCAGAGCTGACTGTTCTGGCTAGAGCACTGTGTTCCATCCATCGCCCTTCACGCCGGCATCGGAATCATGGCTTCACTTGTGCCTCTACCGCCGTTTGCGCCAGCTTCTGAATCATGGGACTCCTACCTCGCTCGGTTCGACTGCTACCTCCAAGCCAACGAGCTGACAGCAGTATCAAAGGATCGGAAGCGGGGCCTATTCCTCAGCCTCTGTGGGCCTGAGGTGTTTGAGACGGCCCGAGCGTTGGTTGCGCCTGAAGCAGTCCAGGCAACACCATGGGACACGATCCAAGAGAAGCTCCGCAACCACTACGCACCAAAGCCGTCCAAGATTGCTGCCCGCCATGCGTTCTACCACCGGAACCAGGCAGAGGGGGAGTCAATCAACAACTACACCACCGCCCTGCGACAGGCTGCAATGCACTGTGAGTTCCGAGACTTAGACGATGCCCTGATGGATCGAATCGTCTGCGGGGTCCGGGACATCCATCTGCAACGGCGCCTCCTAGCCAAGCCAGACCTCACGCTACAGAAAGCCATTGAGGAGGCTGTGGCCTCAGAAGCTGCTGAACGCTCCGCCCAGGAGATCCGCAAGTCCAGCAGCCCGCGTCTTGCTAGGGAGCCAGTTCCGGTGCATCATGAAGAGGCCAGCAGTGAGGAGGCATCCTCCAGTGAAGACGATGACGTGCACCAGACAAAGCGGGAGCGCAGGAAGTTCCAACAGAAGTCCAAGGGCCAACCGGAATGTGCTGGCTGCGGAGGCAACCATTCCCGTGCCAAGTGTCGATTCAGAGACGCCATCTGTAGGAAGTGTTCCAGAAGGGGCCACATCGCTAAGGTCTGCCGATCGGCTCCGTCTGACACCCCCCCTTCATCGACTCGCAAGTCCAAGTCTTCACTCCAGTCTGCCAAGGAAAGTTGTTTCGCTCTCACCAACTGCCGCTGCCCGTCTGGAACCACGATTGGCCAAACCGACTCGCCTACGCGACGCAAGCTGAACGTCACGGTGCTCATTGAAGGAGCTCCATGTGACATGGAGATCGACACCGGGTCTGCCCTGTCCATCGTGTCATGGAGCACCATTAAAAGACTGGTACCCAGAGTGTCCAAAAGGCAACTCGACTCTCACCGCGTACACCTGAGAGACTACCAGGGAAACGACATTCCCGTGGTAGGCGTTGGCCGGTTCCGGATCGCCTTCAAGGATTTTTCGGGCCTGCTCCGGTTGGTGGTGGTCGAAGGTCAGCGGCCAAGCCTCCTAGGGCTAGACTGGTTTGATGCCCTCGGCCTGGAAGTCACCGGCATCAACTGCATCTCTAACGCAGAGACTGAGGGTCTGGTCAAAGACTTTGCCGAGGTTTTTGACGGCACCTTGGGCCAATATACAGGTACGCCCATCTCCTTTAGCCTTGATCCACAAGTCGCCCCCATCAAGCTAAAGCCACGCCGGGTTCCCTTTGCTCTCAAGGCTAAGGTGGACGAACAACTGGACAAACTGATCGCCCAAGGAGTTTTGGAGCCGGTTGACCACGCAAAGTGGGAAACCCCCATCGTCACGCCTGTCAAGCCAGATGGGTCGGTGAGAATCTGCGCTGACTACAAGTGCACGATCAACAAGGCACTTCAGCAGCACGCTTATCCGGTTCCTGTTGTCCAACACCTGCTGCATTCCCTGGGTGAGGGTAAGGTCTTCGCTAAGCTGGACCTTGCCCAAGCCTATCAACAACTGCCAGTCGATGATGCCACTGCTGAAGCCCAGACGATCGTCACCCACCGGGGGGCATTCCGTTGCCGCCGGTTGCAGTTCGGGGTGAGTGTGGCTCCTGGCATCTTCCAAAGCCTTATGGAGCGTCTCCTGCAAGGGCTTCCGGGCGTGGTACCATATTTTGATGACGTCTTGGTGTCTGCAGACTCACACCAGCAGCTGTTCGAGCGCCTCCGTGCCGTGCTGACCAGGTTCCAGGAGGCCGGGCTCAAGGTAAAGAGGGAGAAGTGCCAGATCGCCGTTCCACAGGTAGAGTTCCTGGGCTATCTTATCGATGCCTCCGGTCTTCATCCAACCACATCCAAGATCCGCGCTATCCAGCAGGCCCCCACCCCAAAGAACAAAACGGAGTTGCAGGCATTCCTGGGGCTGCTGAACTTTTATAACATGTTCCTGCCCCACAAAGCCACAGTGGCTGAGCCTCTTCACCGACTCCTTAGCACTAAGACGCCTTGGGCCTGGGGTCATCGGGAGACGGCGGCCTTCAACGCGGTCAAGGCTCTCCTTTCTTCAGACAGTGTGCTGGTACAGTACAGTGAATCCAGGCCGCTGGTCCTTGCCTGCGACGCCTCACCTTTTGGCATCGGTGCTGTCCTTAGTCACCGTTTTCCAGATGGAAGAGAAGCACCGCTCGCCTACTTTTCCAGGACTCTATCTCCGACGGAACGGAATTACAGCCAGCTCGACAAGGAGGCATTGGCACTTGTGGCTGGAGTGAAGAGGTTCCATGAATACCTCTATGGCAGGACTTTTGACCTCATCACTGACCACAAGCCACTCCTGGGCCTCCTCGCTGGTGATCGTCCAACTCCACCGGTCCTCTCACCACGCATGCTGCGCTGGACTGTTTTCCTGGCTGCCTACCACTACCGGCTCATCCATCGCCCGGGGAAATCGATGGGCCATGCCGACGCCCTCAGCCGTTGCCCTCTTCCAGCATTTGTGGAAGACCCGGCTCCAGCTTCATCGCTCCTTCTGATTGAGGATCTTCCGGCAGCGCCTGTATCGGCTGCCACTGTGGCCTCCGCATCTGCCCAGGATCGCACCATCAGCCGGGTGCTCAACTGGGTGTGGAGGGGGTGGCCACAAGGGCCTTTTGCATCGGAGTTCCAGCCCTTCGCAACCAGACAACATGAACTCTCAGCTCATCGCGGCTGCCTGCTGTGGGGAGACCGCGTCGTGATTCCCCAGGGACTCCGTCAGCGCGTCCTGGAGGCTCTGCACGTTGGCCACCCGGGAATTGTCAAAATGAAGGCGTTGGCTCGGTGTTACGTCTGGTGGCCTAATATGGACGATGCCATCACTGCCTGGGTGTCCGCCTGTCAAGCGTGCCAGGAGTCGAGGCCTGCACCACCGGCAGCTAAGGGACACACCTGGGAGACGCCAAAGACACCCTGGTCGAGGGTGCACATCGATCTGGCTGGCCCCTTTCACGGCCGGACCTTTATGGTAGTGGTGGACGCCTATTCCAAATGGCTGGAGGTCGCCCTGATGCCCTCCACCACTACCGAAGCTGTCATCCGGGTGCTGCGAGGCCTGTTTGCAACGCATGGGTGTCCTGATGTCCTTGTCTCTGACAACGGACCGCAGTTCACGTCAGGCACGTTTGAGCGGTATCTTTTGGGACTGGGCATCCGCCATGCCCTAACGGCACCCTTTCATCCATCCAGCAACGGGCAAGCGGAAAGAATGGTGCGCTCGACAAAAGAGGCACTGGCGCGCCTGGACCGGGGAGACTGGCATGAGCGGGTCGCCGAATACTTGTTCGTGCAACACATCACCCCTCATGCGGCCACAGGGAGGAGTCCTGCTGAACTGCTTATGGGCCGCCGCCTCAGGTCACCGCTCGACCGGCTACACCCAGACTTTGCCGTGGCTGAACCCCCAGGCTGTGCCAACGCACCACGGTCATTTGTCCCAGGAAACCAGGTCTTTGCCCGGAACTATGTGGGGGACATCCCTTGGGTGCCAGCCACAGTAGTGGGAGTCACTGGACCTCGCTCGTACCAGGTGGCACTCGAAGACGGACGCTTGTGGCGACGGCACATAGACCAGCTTAGGCGCAGGGTTGGGGACTTGGACACTACCGAGGTGCCCCCAACTGCGCTTGCGGCTCCAGAAGAGACACGTACAGATGGCGAGGCCCCACCTACACCTCCCTCGCAAACTGCCAGCGTGGAGCCGAACCAAGCCGTTTCAGAACAGACTCAGACCACTCCACTTGCGGAGGCTCCACCCACAGCAGCGGATCCAGGGGAGTTGGTTCCAACGCCACCTAGGGTCGCACCACAGCCTCAGCGAGAACTGTGTGGCCCTCCGGACTTGGCTACCAGTCCCCGGCGGTCTGGCAGAGTTTCCAAGCGCCCAACTTATTTAAAGGACTATGTTGTTGGACAGGTATCACTGTTGGTCTAAGTATGGGAAATGTAACCGATATGCTTTTGTGCCTAATTGAACCATTACGCGTAGTGCTGTATATAAGGAAACCATTACGATTGTAACTAACGCCTTATCTCGGTGGGGAGGGGTGTTATGTAGTGTAGTTTCACCCTGGGCCAACAGGGGGATACTGTATATAGTTTTCACTCAGGTCCGCGTCAGTTATTTTAGGCGGGAACTCTGGGCTGTTGTGGTTACAATGTTGACAGCCGGCTGCCTATAAATACAGGCCGGCTGAGCTGTTCGCAGTCAGTTCTATTCCAGCTTACCATAATAAAGAGCTACTTGAAGAAATCGCTGTGCCGGCTGCTATGTCAACCCACGACTTAACAGGTTTAATGACCTTGAACCATTTAGCATCACTGGCAAACATGGCTACCCCACTGTTCCCTCCAAACTCTAGCATGTATATGAACAAATTAAAAAGTACCGGTCCGAAAACCGATCTTTGGGGGACTCCACTTTCTAGATTCCTACATTCAGAAAACTGTCTATTTATTCCTGGCTCTCTGCTTCCTGCTACTTAACCAATTCCTGAGCCACAAGAGTTGTGTCAGATGTTTGACTAAAGGACAGAACCCTATTGGCTTTTATATAGCCAAGGAAGACAGAGCACTGGGACCTCTGCATGGTGTAGAAAGAGAAATGATTTAATTGCCAGGGAGTCCTGCCATGCAGATGCTATTCCTCTTTGGAGAGTGTGCTCCTGAGAGCTTTATTGCTAGAGAAAAGATGGGGTCAATGGGACTGTGCTCACAGTAGTACCTGAATAAGTAGAATCATAAGCAATATTATCATTCTCATAACCATCCAAAGGTGAACTGTTGTTGACACAGGGAAGTCTAAATAGATGTTTGTTCTGCTTTGACTCTTTTTTGCCCCTGAGATTCCTGGCAGTAATAATGATTTTCTCAGGTGACACCTAGAGATGTGCGGTGCCCTCAAGGGTTGTACATTTTAGAGGGAATTCAGAGTGCTCAACCTTTGTGCAGGACAGGTTCTTTGTGCTGCAATCCTAGACACATTTACTTTGCGGGAAGTCTCGCTGAACTTCTGGGTAGGCATGCATAAGATTGCACTGTTAATTGGGCTCCTCGGGGGCAAAGTTCAACCATTACTTGCAGAGGGCAGAGAATATTCAAAGCAAAGTTCAACTGCAGCTAATTTTCTGCCAGAACAATTACAAATGTGAATTATTTCCCCATTCACAAATGTGCATGCTGAAATTCAAGCATAGCTTCAAATGACTCTTTTTGTTGCTATCTGTCCCCCTTCCTCCTTATTGGATCTGAAACCCTAGAGGGATTCTGCTGCTCTTTCTCTTTGGTGCTGTCTGGTGATGTGATGTCAGGACAGACATGCCATTATGCTACCAATAGATTTGTGCCTAATATCTATACTCCACCTTTCTTTGGCAAGAGAAACCAACATGCGGCTAAGATAGAGTGCTAGATATTTCAATGTTTAATACCCATAGGCATCAAAAATAAACAGGCTCTAAAAACTAGGGTCTGATCTATCAGCTCAAATGATTACATGTTTTTAGAATGAGGAGTTCTCAGGTTGCTGCGGATGTCAATTCAGAAGAAATTAATGCAGTCATAAAACCAGGAAGTAATCACAAACGTCCCCTCTGGCATTAAAATCAATAATAAAATATTCTTTATTTCCCCCAAAGGTAGTGTGTTATCCTTTCTCAAGATTCTATTATAATTTGAGCTATTTTAAAAGGTTATTTGAAGATAATCTGCAAAGCTTTGAGGGCAGTTTGAAATTGTTTCTGACCTCATGTTTCATCTCTCATGAAAAAAACCCCCAGTCCTATAAATCCACAATGTCCTTCCTAATTCAGTCTTATCTCAGCCCCCCATAAAGTGTGTGTCTTTACAGTGTTTATGACCCACAATATGATCATAATGCTTATCTATAAGTAACTTTCCCCAAGAACCAGATGCTTTCACCTTGCAAGAAATCATCTGAGCTGCTATGATATGCATAGGAACAAGGAAGGCATTGTATGGAACATATTTTAAAGGCAGCAAAATAATAGTAGAGAACAGGAGAGAAAAATATCAATAAGGGGAGGGAGAGGGATGCCTGAATAATTTGAACTTCACAAATTTGAATTTCATAACACATACCAATTCAAGCAGAACTGCCTGGGAACTCACCATCACTGTAGTGATGGTCATAGTAAGGGAATACTCCACAACTGGAGCTGTCATCTGCCAACTTTAAACTTGCACACCTGGATTTTGTGCTTTTTAAAAAACAACAACAAACCAACACTGTATCTCACCCCCGCCCAGTTTGGCTAAGGGGTAGATTCAAATGTGCATGTATATACAAATAAGAGAAGAAGAAGAGGAGGAGGAGGAGTTTGGACTTGATATCCCACCTTTCACTCCCCTTAAGGAGTCTCAAAGCAGCTAACAATCTCCTTTCCCTTCCTCCCCAACAACCAACACTCTGTGAGGTGAGTGGGGCTGAGAGACTTCAGAGAAGTGTGACTAGCTCAAGGTCCCCCAGCAGCTGCATGTGGAGGAGCGGGGAAGCAAACCCGGTTCACCAGATTACGAGTCCACTGCTCTTTAACCACTACACCACGCTGGCTCTTCTAATACCTACCTTTGGTGTCTCAAAAGTGCACCAAACACGAGAGCTTCGTTTACTGAGAGGGCCCTCAAGGGGAACCTACCTATGTTCTACAGCCAGCCAAGCAGGGGTGTTGCTGGTTGTGGTCCAGAGGACCGGAGACCCTGACTCTTTTGGAGCAGCTCTCTTTCCCTTCCCCAATGTTTGTTTTGCTTTGTTTTGTTTTGCTTTGCTTATAGGGTGAATGTGTGCACTGGCAAAGCACAGTGCTGACGTGACCCTAGCCACCTACCCTCTTAATTTCCCAGAGGCACATTTATCGCTTCGCAAATGTTATACAAATGTGTGTCACGGACTTGCTGCAACGCCCCGACAGCCAAGTAATAAAGGGCACTGGAAGCTCTCCTCCCAGGTGCTGCTGCTCTTCTCGTCGCCAGCCTTTTCCTTCCCCTGGGTCACACAGCCTATTAAAAGGCTCTGTTTCTCAAGTTGCAACTGGAGCTGAAGCAGACACTTGTGTGGAGGGGACTGTGATTGGGCGCGACACGTGACATGCATGGGACGACAAGGGGCATTGTTTGGGGGATGATGGCCTTGCTATAATTCCTAATCAGGCCCTGCCACCGCTTCGCTGAATCAATGCTGAGCTCCCCATTTGTTGGTATTCAGTGGCTCCTCTGGATGCTATTTCAGCAGCGGAATAATTAGTGACTTGCAGGGGGAAAAGCAAGAAAGCCCTGAATGGTATTTAGTGACAATTATTCTGCCAAACCACTGCTTACTGTTATAAATGGAGCTTATTAGCACCAAATTGTTCTGATAGGAAGTGCTTCTGCAGGAAAAAGAATGGCTGCGGCTCCTTGGATGTTGTGGGCATCAGCACAACGCCACCGGCTCCTTTTGTTCCGCCTGCTCGAGACTCCTCAGCAGTCGACGCCAGCCTGCCACTGCGCTGCTCTTGAGGCTGCTTTTAATTTGTAGCTTGTAGAGGGCTGGTGTGCACAGTTTGTAGCCCTGCAAACCTGCTGTAGACCCAGAATGGCAGCTGGGGCTGGTTTATAGAGCAGCAAGAGTGACCCGTTCCCAAAGGGGCTGCAAGTCAGTTTAGGCCCCATAATAGTGACTCCAGCTCTCCTGTGCTTTCTGTGCAGGAGATTCTTAGTCACCTCTGTATGTTCCATTCCCTGTTTTTTATGCTTCTTTGGTACACTGTTTATTATGCTTCTTTGGTAGAGTGGGGAAGCTGAGCAGCACATTAGATATGAGGAGGAAAATGAGCCACATATTTAATTTTAGGACTCCCAACATTTGTTTGTATTTTATTTTCTTAGATTTTTTATCCTGCTTTTTTGTGCCATAGAACCTGAGGCCTTCTATCTGTGTTATAAGGACTGTTAAAATAGAAGATTATGTTTCATCAACAGGGGTGTGGAGTGCCCTTTGTAACTTTTCACAGCTAGCCATCCTGCTATTTTATTCTTCTGTTTTACTTACTGTCTGCCATTTTGTGTAATTAAACATGTTTTCTGCATTTGTATGGACATTTGTTGGTTCTTGCTAATTCCTCCAAGTCAGCATAACAGTATTGTGATGTCTCAATCGGTAGTAACATAGTGAAATAACCACTGTAACACACAATTGTCTCCTGATTAAAGATCGCTAAATTTGTGCTTCTGTGAACATGCGTATAGGAATGGATGCACCAAGACACACAAACACAGATCCGCTAACAGAACAAACAAGAGTCATGTGTGCAGAAATACTGCCTCTTGTAACAAATATGCCACAATAGTTGAGTTTTGTAGTGCTTAATATTTCCCGTACTGATGCAGCATTCACACCTCACCAATGATAGTTTGGAGGTAGGTGCAAATAAGGTTTAAAAATGCTCTGAAGGCAATTCTTTAAAAATGTAGTACAAGCACCAATAATTGGAAAACACAGGCCTGCAAGCGCACCAATTGGAGAATATCCTCTACCAAAGGCGTCATGGATTTTGAAGCATGAATTCAGGAAAAAAGGGAGTAAAGAGCTGAGAGGAAGGCAAATTTGGCAAATCCTTATCATGACTGACTCCTGCCCGGAAACCTATGTCCCTACTGTGGAACGATGTGCGGATCCAGAATTGGCCTCCAGTCTTTTATGGACACACCACTAAGACTGTGTTCATGGAAGGCAATCTTACTCGGCCACAAGTGAGCTCCAAGAGAGAGAGCAAGAGAAGAGAGAGAGGAGGTAGGTGCAAATAGGGCTACAATCATATACACACATATCAGGGAAGATGCTGGATTGAACTCTGTTAGACTTCATAGGATGGTGGGGTAATTCCACAGTGACCGATGTAACATTTTAAGCTTCTTTACACAATATTTTGTGTTTCAGCTGCTATTATTTAACTCCAATTAACATTAAACTATTTGTTTGTTAACTGCCTTGATTGCCTCTACATAAATATTCAAGAAGTAGTTCAAATGCTTTCTTATTACTGCATTTTAAAAGCTGTGACCCATGTTAGAGTTTTGCAACCTCGAGAATTTATCCGTGGAGAAAATGTTTTCTGGCAAATGACCTGTGACCAATGTAACATGACCAATATAATATGTGAAAATTTACTGATAAGACACCCACAAATAAATGCCTCCAAAGCAAGATGCTCTGCATGTGATACTTATAATCATATTTCCCATAGGGACATTATTCCCTGTGTGTGTGGTATTTATTTTAACTCATGTTAGCATTTATTTACACTTTGTATTCAAGACTCCCTTTAGTGTTTTTCAGAGATGTACTGTTCCCTGGGACAAGACAAGAGACCTTCAGCTCCCAATGCCTTAAGGACTGCCTCTCTCCATCTTAACCACGGCAGTCCCAGCAATCATCATCTGAAGTCCTTCTTTGTACTGGGGGCGGGAAAGTCTGTGGTTTTGTGTTTGTGACAAATGTATAAATCAACATAAGCATCATTGTCCTAACCTCATCTTATTTTGTTCCTAGCATAAAATTTCTTGCCAGTTCACAAAGCGAGAAAGCAAAACTATCAATACAATAAAGCACCATTAACCTATTCTCTATTTCCTTGGAAAGGTATTTCATTGAACTTTGGGGGTGGGGGGAACAGAGAAATTCTGAGTCATCTTGCATGCCATGCTTCTGTTTGTTTTACTCACATGTAAAATGCTGTTTCGAATAACTGTTGCCAGATAATAAAACTTTGGGAAATTATCTTTGAAATGATAGAGAACACGTTTACTATAAAAATGAAAAATGAGCCTGCAGATTGACATTTTCATGGAATTACCCTGTGGCATTGTAACTAATTCATACTTGTTTTCTATTCTGCCACCATCCCAGTTCACCTTCCTTAAGGTGGTAGGTAGGATAGCATCTTTCCTTCCTGGCCACCTTCTACAGTGGCATTGACAGTGGTCCTACTAACCATGATGTGATGTGACAAGAGGATCCTAAATGAATCCTGACATATATTCAGTTTGACATGCCAGTTCTCTAGCTGAATAAACCACCCAGTCAGTGTCGTAACAGATGGAAGCGATCTCTGCCTTTATTGCACCCTTTTTGCACACTTCCACCTGCTTTATAGCAGATTTTATAGCCACTTCCACACCTTCTCTGCTCTGTGAGATTTGTGGGAGATTCTCCATCCATCTCCCAAAAGAGAGAGAGAGAGAGAAGTGAATCTATCCACAGCTGCAAACTGATCTGACTGTGCTGCAGCAAGACAGAGAGCTGCAAATGAATTTCATATGGTTTGTCAGCAGAGCATAAAACATGCACCTGAGTCTGAGGTTGGAGAAGAAGGGGTCATTTTGAAAGGAGGAACACCCACCTCTTGAGATGTTTCTGTAGCTGCTTCTGCCTTCCACCAAAACTGGGCCCCTTCCTGCCAATATCCTCCCAGGGATTGTTTGGGCGCTATGCATGAAGACCACACAGGAGGCTGCAGGGGAAACAGTCAAGCTGTTCACTTATGTGCAGAAAAGATCATGGGCTGCTTCTTCCCCTTTGGCCACATGTCAAAGTTGCTCCCACAACACAGATGCCTCCCATGAATAGGGATGGAAGGGTCTGTGAATGTTGGTTTTCTCGTTTTCTCATTTCACCCAATCTTAAATTCAGTTCTCTATATCTCTGCAGCAACTTGCAAGTGCATCTACATCCTTATGAAAATATACACCAGCTTTCTAGTGTGAATAATCACATTTTACATGCAGTTTTGACTAACGTACATATTTTTGCAAGCCATTTCCCAGAACATAATGCATTTTGTATGCTCTTTTAACGAATATATTCATTCTTAGGCACACCCCCAACCTTATATATATGCATTTTTGTAAACACAGTTTGGCTGGAGGTCTGCATTGCAAAATCTGGATAAGGGCACATTTTATCATGCATTTCAGGTCATATATTGTTTCAGAAAGTGTGGATTTGATAGATTACACTTTTAACTGCCTCTGCCCATATGAACCTTCTCAGTCTCCAAGGTCACCTGGAAAGGTTCTCTGGTATGTTTTTCTGAAGTGTGTTTTGTGAGAAGTAATCTTCTCTATAGTGGCACCTTGGTGGCAGATCTGCATGGCCCCCATACTACCATATTTCCATTGTCTTTATAAATACAAGGTTCTTTAGACAGGCATTTAGCTGGGTTAGCAGATTGTTTCATTGTTGTTGATGCCGCCTGGCATCAATTTTCTTTTCCGGCTGCCACTCTCTTCTTTGTATTTGTTTTGATCAAGTTATGTTGTGGGATTGCTTTATTTTGCTTTTAATTTTCTGTGAGACACCATGTATAGTGGAAAAGAGGGTTATGAATTTCCTCATATACACACACAAACACACTCAGGGTAACATGCAAACCAACGAAATCAAGGACCAATCTCTCTAAAATGGAAATTGAGTGAAGTCCCAGCTAAAGAAGAATGGCAACTTAAACTGATGGAATATGCGCTGCTTGCAGGCCTAACATATAGAATAAGAGAACAAGAAGAACATGCATTTAAAGAAGATTGGAAAATGTTTATTGAATATCTGGAGGAATATTTGAAAACATGGGCAGCATTAAGATAAACTCAACAGTGTAAATAAGTTTTGATGGGTGTAATAATGAAATACTGAATGGTTTAGTTTATATAAAATATGCAGGGATTTATGTTTTGCAAAATGAACCATGGAAAGAGAAGAAGGGAAGTCATTGACATCTTAAGGTCGTTTGAATGAATATTCTAAGATGTAAAACAGAAAATGTAATAAAAATTATAGAGGGAGGGGGGAAGGATCAGTCTCTCTAGGCAAAGCCACTGATGTTGCCAGAATCCCGAAAGCAGTCGCATATGCTAGATGGCAGTCAGGCAAGTTCCATGTCTTGGTGGCTCCCTCTGTCCAGACCCTGTGAGAGTCTAAAAATACTTCTTGCTTAAGTAGATACTTCTGTAGTCCCGTTGCCGCCTCATCAATAGTGCATTAGCTCTAACAGCCTCCAATCCTTAGCAGAGCCGAGATGAGAGCTCTCCTGGGGCGGCTGCAAAGAAAGCCTGGTCAATTAATAACACATCCGTTTGATGGGGTTGGAGAGTCACAGAGTTTCCATTCTCTATGGAGGAGTCTCAGCAGGTGAGGAGTGTGCTCTCTAGCCCAACAGTGTAATGCAAATGCCAGCAGCACATTGCATGGGCCGCAGTGAGCACCAATGAAATTAATTAGGATTAAAGATCATGGGGAGTACGGATGGCAGGAATAAATGCCACTCATAGAATAGGGGAGGGGGAAAATCCTGATTAATTGATGATATATCCCTGTAGGATTTGGGCTGGCTCTCCAACAGCACCCTTTCCAGATCACAAGGAGTAAGATAGTAGATGTTCAGATTCTGTTCCAGTTCACCCAAGACTTAAATTTGTTCTGCTTGGGTTTCAGTTCAGTCACAATAAAATTTCAGCACCTTGTTTGATGCTCTTAAACTGACTGGTTCAGTTCTGATTGGTTTTGGCGGATTAGAAACTATGCTTGTTTCAATAACAGCAACACTAAACAACTTTCCAATGCATTTCAAAGTGGCTGTACACTACAGGGCTTAGGATACTGGTAATCTTGTATCAGACATAAACTTTATATTAGATAAGTAAATCTAATGCATGTGTAGGATGCTGGAACACAGGGAGGAGGGAGGCATACGGACAACGAGACTTCCTTGATATTGAAAACAGAAACATTATGAAGACACATGTAAGGCACAATTCAAGCCAAAAGGTTAGCATCTCTGAGCTCCATTGACTTCAGTAGGGGCGGGTATACACAGATATAAAAAGCATTGTAAATATATATATGGAATTTGCCATTAGCTCATCAGCACCATCGTGTCACATTTGTATAACACACTTAAAATGTTATATTTGCATCTGTATAGCTGAGTCCTAGGTGAGAATTAATCATTGAAATCAGTAAGACTTTAGAGTGCTTAACCTTGACTTGGCACCCCTGTGGAGACAGGTTCACCTTCTTGAATCCGAGTTGCTTGCCTCAAAGTTAGGAGGGTGCTCAGTTTAGGGGGAGTAAGTTAAATAGGGGGCCCTTAATTCATTATCAAGCACCACTTTCTTCCTCCTTTCAGTTTTATCCAAACCATGCCCTCCTCCCATTATTATTATTATTTTAAAAAACATTGTTCAAGAGGGCCATCACCAAAGGACCCCACCCCCTGGTGATTCAACCACTGTTAGAGACAGTAGGATTTTACACTGCTGGAGATCTGTTTGAATAGATTTATAATGTGTACTGATTTGGTTCCTAATCCTAGAGTTTAACTGCCAGCTGCACCAATTGTGAGTGACATTTGGGAACTGAATCCAATGGTACTGCTGGCGTGTACAGAATTCTGAAACTGTATACTTTTTTGAGAGTCAGGTGTGAAACGTCAGTGGATGTGTTCAGAGCTGCGTCTGTTTTGAAGACTGTATCTTTTGAAATGTCTTTGGTAAAGTATGCCAACAGACATGCAGGAAATGGCACTCCACACTTTGCTTATTGCATGTAGAAAGGAAGCAGTGAGAGGGTGCATGGAGGGAAGTAGTTACAGGGGACACCACAAAAAACAGAAACCAAGAGCTGTTTAGAGCTCAACTGTAGTGAGAAGTATCTGCTCATACTTTTTTTTGTACTCCAGTTTCCTATGGCATCCATTTACAAAGTTTATCGCAACAAATATGATTGGTGCGGTGCAGAACTCATGCAAATAAACCTCTTTTCTACAGTCACTAGATGGAAGTTATACTGTACTTGCCTCCATAGATGCCAGTTGACGTAAGTAGCCCATAATCAGAGCTGAGCATTGGTTTTGAAGGGCAAATACAGAAAGGGTTGCACCTCAGCCTAATTCTTGTCCCAGAGAGAATCTCAGTGCCTGAGTATGAATTGTAGTTCCTGCAGGAGCCCTGTGAAATGGATGTACTGCTCCAAAGTGAATTAAGTGGAGGCGGGCACACTGTGGGGGGAGGCATGTTCTTTCGTACGGGAGGCAGTTTGTTGGGCCTAGTTTTTATTTAAAAACGTGCACACGCTGTTTTATTGCAGACCATAATCTACCGTAGCACTTTATTATATCTAATGCAACAGAAGTGTAAACAGGACTGACAAGAAATTAAAATCAATTGCATTCTTCTCTCGGCAGCAATATCAGTTTGTCAGTAATTACTTGTTTGTTGTCTTCATTGTGAATCTGAACAATCCCAAGGTTGTTAATGCTCTAAGAGAGAAAATGAAATTACATATTCAATTTATTCAACACAAAGGAGAAATTGCCAAGAAGAAAGGCAGGGGTTATGGGCAAAGGCAGTGGTTATATGGGCACTTGGGTGGTGGAGCTATGAGGGTGGAAGAAGAAAGGCAGTCAGTAATTCACTTGAGCTTGGGCCTTGTGGTCCTGCCTCTTCTTGCTCCCAGGGGCCGCAAGGCCATCAGATATCCTTTTCCAACTATGGCTCAAGACATCCATGATCACCATCTTGGCATGGTCTCATACCGGGGTAGCCAACATGGGCCCTCTGGATGTTGTTGGACTCAAACGCCCATTAGGCCCAATCAGCACAGCCAGTGCTCAGGAATGATGGGAGTTGTAGTCTAGTAACATATGAAGGCTGCCATGTTGGTGAAATCTAGTAGCTAGAGGGCATTTCTCTATGCTTTTGTTTATTTATGAAAGCTTGTGGCACCAAAATATGTAGAGGGCCAAAATATTAATCCATATTGGGCCACGAAGCTCACTGAGTGACCTACCCTTGGGTCTGTCCCTCAGCTTAACCTTTATCTCATGGCTGATGAGAAGACAATATGGAGGAGGATATAGCGATAAATTCCCAAGAATAAAGTAACCAAAGAAAAAACAGGGAGAGGCAATTCATGCTTTTTGTAAAGGGGAAGCTAGAACAGCTTTTGATCTCTAAAGGTCCTTCAGAAGTTCCTTCCTCTGCTCTCCACTGCCCAGTTAGAAATACAAAGTGACATTCAATATTGCGCTATTACAATCGCTCCATCAATGACTTTGGTGAGAGACCAGAACCTTCTGGCTCTTTCCCTTCTTAAACTCATTCCATTCCAGCTAGACACCACAAAAACTCTGTAACTAAGGGCTCAAACTTCTGCTTGCCCCATGCCTAGAAACCATGGGTTCGGGTGGCTTTGCCTTTGCCCTGCCGCTTTCTCCTGGAAAACCTGCTCTTTAGGGCTAAATCAGAACAAATAGCAATCCAAGGAAAACCTGGTTGCTGTTTCGGATTCAGTGCTAAACTGCAGGTTTTCTGCAAACAGAAGTGTGGATAAGCCCTGAGAATGGGTTGCCTGGGTTTACTTTCCCCCTCCTCCCTCCCAACCCCTTTTCCTCTTGTGCTTTGCCTTTCAGGTGGTGAGCTTGAGGGCAGGGGCTTATCACTGACATCTGTAAGCCACACTGGAAGAGCAAGATGAAAATATTTTGAATAAATACCGTATTTTTCGCTCTATAACACGCACCCGACCATAACACGCACGTAGTTTTTAGAGGAGGAAAATCCGTAGGCATGCCACCCGTAGGCATTTCCTCCATAACACGCACAGACATTTCCCCTTACTTTCTAGGAGGAAAAAAGTGAGTGTTATGGTGCAAAAAATACAGTAACTAGAAGATTTATTTATTCTCTACCTGTGGACTGAAGATGTGGTTAAATTGGAACTGGAAACAAAACGTAACAAACTGAGGGCACATAATACGTTGAGAGTTAGAATGGAGTGTTTTTCTGGAAGAAAATATTTTACTATCCTCACATTTTATCTTGCATCTTTCTCACTCTGCCTAGTGAATTCTCCTACGGTGCTTGATTTATTTATTTTTCTTCAAAAGGTATGAATAGCTGCATGTCTAGGCCATTTCAACTGACATTGACGATCATAAGTGTGTGTGCATTTGAGCACTAAGGAGACAAGTTAGGCCTGAAATCAGATTAGTTTTCCTTGTAAAATTCAGTAAGTTGAACAGAAAGGATGCTGTCCTGCTCCTCCTCCTAAGTCAATGGGAAGCTTCTCTTTGACCTGCTCAGGAGCCATTCAGCAGTGCTCAGATTATCAGCTGTCAGCCATAACTCAATCAAGGAGAGTTCAAAGAGCTGGCGTTACTCTTTATAATTAAATATACACTTTATTAAAGTTGACGATGGATATAGCAAGATTATAAATGAATGCTCCCGGATGAATGAAGGTCATTCTTTTATGAAGGAGCAACATTCCCTGCTTCCTTCAGTAATAGAAACATGCAGCCTCCTCGGCCATTATCTATTGATGTATGATTAATAGAGCATATAAATATTGCAACATGAATGGTTTTAATGGTTAAACACGTTTTGGCAGTTTGTTCCGTAGTTCAAGCAAATCCAGAAAACAATACCATGCTGAAGACGTTTCTGAGGGAGGCCTTCCCTACCCTCCAACCCATTCTTTTAAAAGCTAGTTGACCAGCTTTTAATGTTTTAATTTTTTATAGTCCTGCAGGGAGTTGGTTTCTTCTCACGGTCATGAGATGATGATGATTTATTGTCGTGTTCTCTTTTCCACCATGTTTATGGTGCATTATAGCCTGAGCTACTGTTGTGTCATAAAAGAGTTTGCCAACTTATTTTCTGGCAGAGCTCTTGTGCTTTTAACAACTTGCATAAAAACAGCAGCTTTTCCTTGCATGAGGATTCAGCGATAGAAAAAGCCATCACTAATTTATGCTTGTGATGCAGCTGTTAGGGGCATAAAATATTGGCAACTCTTGTCATAAAACACTGGCAGTCTAATCCTATCAATGTTTATTCAGAAGTAAGATCCATTCTGCTCCTCCCTGGTGTGTTTAAGACTGAAGCTGAAAACTCTTCCAGATTATTCTAGGAACATAGGAAGTTGCAATGTACTGAGTACCATTGGTCCATCTAGTTGACTATTATCTGCACTGACTGAAGTCCTCCAGGGAATGAGTCTCTCCAAATCCTACCTGGAGATTCAACGGATTGAAGCTTGAGACCTTCTGCATGCAAAGCAGATGCTCTATGGCCCTTATTCCTAAATTCTGAAGTCCTCATCAGGAATATGACGCCCACTTCTGGGTGCTCTACGCTAAGAAGGGATATTGACAAATTGGAACAGGGCCTGAGAAGGGTAAGCAAAAATGCTTAGGAATACAGAAAACAAGCCTTCTGAAGAAAGATGGCAAAGACTGGGTATGCTCAGCTTGGAGAAAAGAAAATTGAGAGAGCAACATGACAACTTTATTCTAATGCCTAAGAGGACAGAGACTGGTTCTCTGCTGTCCCAGACTTCATGTTTCTCAGAGCTCAGCAAGCCTCTTTCCATCCTTCAGGTATGAGAGAGGTTTGATTTTCAGTCAAACTGGCATTTCCTCAGTGAACGTTCTGTTGCTGGCCTTTTAGTTTCCTGAGCAGGTGAATTAAAGAATAGAGATCATCACACCTGTAGGTAGGTATCAATCATATGCCTGCACCCGCCATGAATTTTGACTTCTATGCCTTCGCTTTTGATATTCCAGTAAGAACATTTAATTATAAACATGTCTCCTGGGAAAGCATCATGGAGCTGACTGGGTCTTACTTTCTGGTAAATTATAAGGATCACATATTTTTAACATTGAAAATCTATGTGAACGGGCTCCTCTGACCTTTGTTTTCTACATCCCTAACCAGACTTCCCGTCAAAAGGTGGGTCATTTCAAACTTGTGTCCCCCCACTCCAATAAATAAATAAATAAATAAATAAATAAATAAATAAATAAATCACAATTGCATTCAGTTACAGGAAGTTATTTTTGAAGCTTTTTACCTGTGGGAACATTTCAGCAATGGAACAAATTGCCAACTGAAGATGTGAAATCTATTCTTTTTGGCAAAGTTGCAAGGGAAATATGGATGAACAATTGTTTAAGTTGTTGCAGTTATATGCTACTGCTGGAGGAGTTCCCTTTAGGAGTGAAATAGACTCCAGAAGAGATTTATTCCATCCTTGTTGGAGTCCCTCTTCTCTATTAGGTAATTTCGAGGGATGCGTGCAGGGTGAGAACTAGGACCATGGCAGAGGTAAGGGAGAACCACTCCATTTTTCTCATGGAAATAAACTTCTGCACACATCCATAGGAGTCCTGGGAGCTTTCTGCAGTAGTGTATATTTTTAGTTTTGCTCCTTAAATGTATTTTTTAAAGGGAGTTAATTGACAGAAAGCTAAGTCTTTGGGGAGTTATCGGCAGTAGAAGTTGTTGTGCATTCAGCAGGCCTCCTTCCTGTGGCGAAGAGAAAACCCCATGCCTTGGAAGGCAGGCACTGTCCAAGGTACCAAATGGAAACTCATTTGGCAAGTCTGTCTTTGGCAATGTGACAGCTTCTTTTCCTCAGCCGATGCATTAGATATGACAGTGTGGCTGCATAGTGATGTTGCAGGAATAAATCTACCTCTTTTATTGATTGCATTATATTTCTTGTGCTCGCAGTTCCTCAGAACAGCATTCTGCACGCAAGAGATTATCTGAAATACTGGGTTTCATCCATCCATCCATCCATTTATTTAAATGTTTATATCCTGCAATGTCCCTTCCATTTAAGGAATGCTCAAGGCTATGACAATAGATCATTAAGAACAGTGCAAAAATAAACAGTGCAATCTGCACAGCCTCATTATTATAGAGAGGTTAGCAGTTCAATCATTGTTCAAATGTGCTTTGAAACACTATGGTCTTTAGCAAATGCTGGAACGTCAACAAGGAAAGGAGCATATGAAGCAGGGAATGCTGAAGACCAGGCATCTCAGCTTCCATTAGCTGCATCTCGGTAAGTGTTGCGGCTTCTCCAGGAGCCACAAGTAGTAGTAGAAGGTGCCCCTTTAAACACCTTACTCCTAAATGATTTAAGCAATAACTGGCTTCTTGAATCTGTCTTGGAAATTAAGCAGAAGCCAATGCAGTTTGGGGTTTATTCCATTCAAGGCAGCATCACAATCTAAACTGAACAGTGAGCTTTAAAACATGGAATTTGATTGCCCTTGCCCTTGCAAAGATATTAATTTAGAAAAATTAGAATCAGGAATCTATGGGGACTCCCTGTAGTTGTGATGAGTGACATGTGGAAGGAAAGTTATGACAGACAATCACATGCACACACATAGCTTCCCATGTGGATAGAGATGACTGGCCATGCTGGGAGTTAGCAGATTGCTAGCCACTAGGCACCTTCAAACAGGTGTTTCCCATTCACAGTGTTTAATTCTATGTTATTCCTTATTTTATTGCACTGAGGCTTTAAAGGGGATTGTGTGTGTGTGTGTGTGTGTGTGTGTGTGTTAATAACCTAGATTGCACATCCATTCCTCTGTCGGAATGTCTGTAGCGTGACATTCTGATGGCTCACAGACTTGGAAGAGGAAACAGCAAATAGCTAGTAAAACAGAAACCCTTAAAAATGCAATGTTTTAATAATCAAAGATTCAGCAACAAAGAATGCTTCCTTGTGTTGAATCTATGATTTTTTTGTTTAAATATGGACAACTGCTAGAGTGCCACCCAGAAGAAAGGCAGTTCAAAATAATGAAGAAAATGAAAAGAATCCTGCACATCCAAGGAGGAAGGAAAGGGTGAAACATCCTTCCCACCTCCATGCCTTCTGTCAGCCATGGCATGTGACGTCCGCAGGACTGATGCACTGCCCTCCCAGGGTCATGTGGTGAAAGGCATGGCAGGATATCACTGCCCACGCTCTCCTTTTTAAATGTCTACCCACCAAAAAGAAGAGGAAGAGGAAGAGGGGGAGGAGGGGAGGAGGAGATGAAGTCAAAGATGACTTCTCTCCCATTCGGAGCCTTCTTACTTTGGATACTTTCTTCTGCCAGCATGGAGGTAAAGAGTTTGCACTTTGGCAATGCTTTATTTATTTTGACAATCTCACTAGCTATTATACCGATAAGGCTCATGCAGCAGATCTGACTGAAGATAGATCCCCAATTAGCTCTGTGTGGCAAGCGAAAAAAGACCGCCACACAATTCAGTCCTGATTTTGCATAAATAAGACTTGGCTTATTTAAATGTGGTGCTGCCTATTCTTGAAGTGTCACTGATGACTCTGCAGGAGACACTTCCTTGTGAGACCCTTTTCCCTTCCCCACCCCTTCCTTCAGCTCCAGAGAAGCCATTCATAGCCTTGCCCTAGGCAGCTATGAAATAGCATTTCCTATTCTGTGGAGGTTTTTATTTGGATTGGATAATCACTCTCATATTTTAAGTTCAAACCATGCAGATCTCTCCATAACGAGGGCCAAACAAAGGCGAGAAGACGCTAAGCTGGGTACAATGCGCTCGGCGGTGCATGCTTCACATCCTGAACATTTCCCGTCTTCAAATTATTCCACAGCATTCTCTCCAGACAATGTAGACAAATGATTCGCAGGAATTATTTACCCCTGACTCATAATAGCCAAGCAGGCCTGTGACGCTAGCAGCCCTGTGTTTGCTAAATCCCAGCTCTCGCCAGAACCCTCACACATTTGTTCTTTATTACCAGAAGCAGCAGCCTAATGCCATGCTATGCATTTAATGGTCTCCAGTGCCACCAGGCAAAGACTTATGCTGAACCCTTTGTAATTCCTTCCTGCTTTATGGGAGGGGTGGAACATAAAATGCCAGGCTACCCATAACAGAGGAGAGACGAGCAATGAAAAAGGAGACTTTGTTAGGCATGTGTATATATATGTGTGTGCGCTCAAGCACCTACTATATATGTGTATATGGGGGTGGGGTGGGCATAAGGTGTCTAACAGAGGCTGAAGGTGTGTGAACGGCCCAAGGTCGCCCAATGAGCTTCATTGCTGAGTATGGATTTGTGCCCTGGTCTCCCAGGGCTATTGTTGCTGTTTTCAGTCCTCAAAAGGCACACAAATGCATTTCCTTTGCATTGAAATGAATGGTGTAGAATAACATCACAATAACATAATTCATTACTTAAGATTCTGCCACAGTGGATGGTGAGACAAGTAACATAGCTTTGACAGTAGCCAAACTGCAGTGGAATGGAAACAGTGCTGCACGCAACTGACATGGAATTGGAACAGAAATCAATACCTTCTTATATCCCTACTCAATGTTGTGTCAAGCAATTGTCATCCTACACATTTAAGTGCATTTCCCCTTTCCTTATCTCAAAATGTTCACACGGGTGAACCAGAAAACAACAACATCCTGGAAGCACTCAAAGAAAGAGACAGATACCAAGGAAAGAGTGGACCTAGAGATCTCCCTAGTCTCTGAAGGCCTCTGGCATTCAAACAAACTAGCAAAGCAATGCAAGTGGCAAAATTAGGCTGGTGTGTGGGAGCTTAAAAGTTTCCTGGGTTGCCCAGTGCCTCGCTCAGCAGCCTAAGTTGCACTGACTCTGCCATGCATTAGGCACATTTCCCAAACCAATTAGCAAAGAGCCCTTCCCTGCCCTTAGACTCCTTGCAAAATGCTGCTAATGGGCCAAAGTAACAAGTAACAGTTGCGCTGAGCAAGCAGACTACACTGCAGCAATGAGAAGAAATGTTTGCTTTTTATCAAATTAGTGTGTCAATTAGCAAGTAAGTAAGAAATATTGAGGAAGAATATTGAGTTTCAGACCCGCTTCCCACTTATTTGTGTCTCCTGATTTGTGTTGATAACCTGTAGATTTGGGATCAGGAGTTTCTCCCATCTTCCCCAAGTTCTGTTGCATGTGGGTCACTGTTTGCTACTAAGAAGTATGTGTGTGCATGTGTGCATGTGAACCACACCAGATCCACTCTGCATTCCTAACTGGGAAGAGACTAATAATACCCTATATGCTAGGCAATATGCTGGCTTCAAGACCTGCCTACCAAAGCTTCCTGTTGAAGTAGAGATGCTGATCCCAGGTGCAGGATCCCAATGGACCAATTTTACGGTCTGGCAGATCGTGACCTCTGAATTCTTCTCCTGTCACTGCAATCATGGACCCTTTGAGCATTTGCAGAGACCTTGACTGCCATGCTCTGGTTCCTGCCAACCCCATGTGTGTTGTTCTGGGAGTGGTGCCCTGTCTCCAACCCCCATGGAGCACAGGCAGTACATTCACTGCCATCAGGATGCTGAGGTGCGTAATCTGTTCTGGAAGCCATGTTGGCAGAACCATCTATGGGCAGACATGTGTTTGCACAGCAGCCCTGGAGAGGGGATACATCTTTATCTGCTAACTTCATCTGCTCGAGCCCTTTGAATGTTCATTCCACAACACATCCATTTGGGTTTCTTTATCCCTAATAAATGCTTTGGTAATGAATGCAGACGTGCTGGATGGGGCAATTCCTTCATAATGCTAATCTCCGCTCACCCTATCATGCGAAGAGGACAGACCAGACCAGAATTCTTATGAAGCCGAGCAGCGCTTGCAGCTCTATGCGCTGTCACCAGGGAGCCAATTTAAGCTTTCCGCTGATGCTGCAACCCCTCTCCCCAACAACTCCATTGTTTGCAAGATGCATCACATCTTTTTCTCTGCTGTCAGGTTGTGAGCGATCTCTTGTGTATCGGGGAAGAAATTTTTTATATGTGTGTAATGCAAAGCACTCTGCCGAGCCTGACATTGTTTGAGGTGCACAACAAAACTTTGCCACTGAGTGCAACGGATGAGTTAATGAAAGGAGGAAGGAAAGTGGAGGAGACAGAGATGGCGCAGGGAAATCACACTGCACCATCGAGCATTGGGGAAGGGCTTGCATCTGACAGGGGAGGGAGTGGATATTATCGGAGAGAAGCAATTGATTTTGGTCTCAGCCCCCGAGTGGAAATAAAGAAGGAACAATGTGGACGTGGAAGACGTGAAAAGCTTGTGCAGATAGTTCTTATTAAGCAGAGATTAGACAAGTTTATGGAGGACCATGCTGCCAATGGCTATTAGCTATGATGGCTTTGTTGTATCTCCACTGCTGGTAGACCCCTGAAAGGCTAGTTGCTGAGCAATGGAGCATTGCTGCACTCTGGACCTGCTTGTAGGCTTCCCACAGGCTGGCTACTGGGGGAACAGAATGCTGAGTGAGATGCCCCCACCCCACCCTGCCACCATCTACTGGTTCTGAGTGTGGCATTGCGTGGTGAGTCCCCCCCCACACACAGTGGAAATAAAGACACATGACACAATTATTAAGGTTAATGGGCTAAATAAGGCCACAACTTTATTGGTTACAGGTGATGAGCGATATTGGCTTAGGCATTGGTCCTAACTGACCATATCTGGCTTCAGCCCATCCGTTTGAAGTCCGGGAAGGGTTAACAACCAGTAGGGGGAGTCCTGCTGATGCACATCAACTAGGAACTCCTCCGGGGTCACCGCTCGGGGGCGTGCCTTGGACCCTGGCCTCCATAGGCTTCCAACAGGGCCACGCCCCCCGGAATCCTTTATCGGACTACCCTTCAATGATGGCAGGTGATGGTGCTTCCTCCCCTCTTCCATCTACAAAAAAATACGAATACCAATACCTAACCACCAATACCAAGAAAGTTGTGACAATTTGCTACGAGGTAGGCAAAAACCAAGTGGCTGGTGCCAATTTGCCAAGTGGGAAAATTCCTACTAGGCCTCTCAACAGCAAACAACCAAGGTCCATAGCAAGGTCAAGGAATGAAAACCTTAAAGGGCGGGAGGGCAGGAACAGCTGATAGGCGGGAAAAGAGGGAGATCCCCAGCCGTGCTTGCATTAAATAGGGCAGGCCACGCCCCCAGAGCCAGACAATTGGCTGGCCAGGGGGTGATGCGGCCAGGGATTCCTCCAATCGTGCAGGGGCTGGGCTCCAGCTGCAGTGCGCATGGTGGGGTCGTGACGCCCACAATCCCACCTCCTCTGCAGGGCAGAAGTGGTTTTGGCATTCCAATGAGGGTCTGTGCTCGTGGCACCCTTTGCTGCAATTCATCACCAACTGACTCAAAACTATGGGTGCCATATGCAGAGAGAGTAGCGAGAACAGGACTTTTTGCCTTGTTGAGGTGCACTCTCAGAAGGAGTGAGAGGGAGGTGGTGTTTGGGAAGTCTCTGCTTTTGCAGAGTTAGGTGGCAACATCTCTTGAGACGTGATACTCAAATTTCAGAACACTTATGAATACAGAGCGGCCCTGTTATCTGCAATGCAGCCTGAGCTTTTAATTATGAAGTGGCAGGCTCTGCCAAACAGTTTCATTTCATCTCCGGTCCAAGCCTTTATATGTGATAGTACATACAGCAAATCTTCCTAAGACCAAGCACACAAACAAAGCCTGGTTGATCCTTATGATGCATGTGTTTCCAAGGAATAACACAGACTATCTGACTCTTTCCTGTTTCAGAGATGCCAGCACCTGTGTGACTTCCTCCCCTCACCCTCTCTTCCCCTTACATTCACAGCCTTCACCAAACCCTTCTCCTCATCCCCCACAATGTAAGTTCAGAAGGGAAGAAGGAAGCCCATAGCTGCTCCCCTTGATGTGACACAGCATTCAAAGAATGCCCTTTCAGATTCCCTTCCCCTTCTCTTCCCTCGCTGTGGCTGGCCTTGTTAGGGAAGCAGGTCCCATAAATCCTTCTTGCTCCCTTTGCCCTCTCAAGGCTTAGCCAGCAATAATTGATTGGAGAGGCAAGGCCTCACCAAAATAATTGTACGTAATAATTTAAATCCCTTGAAATGTCCTTACCCTCCATTTTCAACACCCATGGAGAATGGAATTTGGGAGCATGAAGATGCACAGGGAGCAGCTGTGTGTTGCTATGGCAATGCGCTTATTGGGGGAGGGTATCTTGCACCACACCCAGTTTTCAGCCAATCAGAATTAATGTGAAACAGGATAGAGGTTTTGTACTATTGAAGTTATTGAAAAGCAACTGCTGCTTCCCTCTAAAGAAAAGAAAAGTTGTTGAGATAGCTCTCTTGTACAATTTGGCTGTTGTGTGATGATGGACAGCTCCTTTGGTTGAAATCAGAATCAGCTCTATAATAACTGCAAATTCTTGGAAGTGCTTTGGGCAGGGTGGGGTGGGGTCATCTGTTTTCTTGCCAGGCTTTTACTGTTGACATACGCTCACTGCTGCATGCATGGGGCCTTTCCCTTTGTCCCTTAGGAGTTTCCAATGTCCATCGCAGTAGAAAGCTGCTTGGAACTTCAACCACCTGTTCTCTCAAAACAAACACACAAACACACCTCTATGACCATGAGTGGTTAGCGATGGTGGGCAACAACCACATACAAGAAACAAGTGAGAGAACTGAGCAAACAGAGAAGATGTTCAGCAGATAAAAGGCTGCTTGCTTGGATGTTCTGTTCAGAGCACTCCATGAGTGTTTCAGTGAGAAGAGAAACGTAAATGAAAAAAATTCTGTAAAATGCGCCTACATGGTCTTGTTGTCAAATGACAGAACAGGAAAAAATAAATAAAGCAGCAGGCTTCGTAGTTCATGCAGTTTCACAGCAGCTGGCGGGCATTTCAGTAGGAACAAGGAATTTACCATTAAATAACACGGGCTTCCAAAACAGCTCACTTTGGGTATCTGGTCTGCAGAACACTGACCATCCATTTTCAGAATCTCATTTTACTTTCCAAGTAAGGGGGAAGAAGTGGTGCTCAGTCTGTAATACTACCAAGTATTATGAACTGTACAAATTCATCTTCCTAATTAGGTGATTATGAACTTTGACAGCACCGCTATGCTTCTATAAAGTTACGAGCTTATTTAAGAACGTGCTTTGTTTGAAATAGTTCATAAGACAGAAAATCAAAACTATAATCCAAGCAAAGTTAGTGAATTTGCAACCCTATACTCACCTTGGAGTAAGTCTCGTAAAACTCTGTGGAGCTTATAGGACTGTGCTGTTGGAGTGTGCAGCAATTCAAGGGGAAGTGTCACCAAATCTGATGTGTGAACATGAATTTTGAAAAAATACAAGGACAAGAACTAACTTGTATTCATAGGATTAGTACATTTGCATGAGTGTGGATATATAGTAATTTAAAAATGTACAGAGATGAGAACATATGTCTGAGAATTTATATTGTAATCCTTGTGGCTATGATGATATGAAGACTTCACTTAGCTATGCAACAAATGATTAAATTGGGATTCTTCACACTTAAAGATAATGACAATCACAAGTTGGTGTTATTGTTTTCATTATAAAAGATGGTCAGCCACTCCTCTGTATAGATAATTAAGCAACAACTCCCCTTTCAGTAATTGTGTATTGACTGAACTAATGTTGAAAAGCTTATAGACCTCCAGGTTACAAATGAAATTGTCATTTGGATTTGCATCCTTCCCCCCACCTCTGGGAAAGATAAAACTCTATTGGTTTAGAATGTCTGTTTTAAAACATATACCTACAATGTTCTGGAGTTTCTGAAGGGGCCCAGTAGTTCCTAATAGTTCTCATTCCACCTTGCTTTTTTTTTTAAAGTTAATAAGCCAGGAGTGCATTCTCAGCTCCCGTAGGCTGAGTTAAGCAAGCCTTTCTCTTTAGCAGACTCGTGTGTTTTTTCTGTCTGAGAAATAACTTCAACAATTGGACACCCAATAGGGACAAAAAGAGGCCAGAACTGCCTTTGGCCACTGTTAGGGAACTGCCATCGGCTCAGGGGCGAGAGGGGAAAAGCCGGATGGATTACAGAGAGGCCCCAAAGATCGTGGGAAGCATCACTTCCTCAGCGGAGGAAGGAAGCCACGCCTCTAGTGGAGAGGAGCTTCATGGCTCGGAGGAGGCAAGGCCGTGCCAGGACACCTTGCCTGAGCAAAGCGGGGGGGAGAGAGGTCCCCCGTTACCCACACCTTCCTTGCGCAGTAGGCTTCCATGCAGAGGGGAGGCGCAGACTGGGCATCAAGAAACTACTCTGCTGGGGAAGGTTTAAGGACCGCCCACTCTAAGATTCTGCCAGTGAATGAGCAAGACACGGAATAGAGGCGCTATGCATTCTAAAGGTTTTTATCACCAATAAGAAAGCTTTAAAACAGACTATTGAAACATATTGCCTGATTGCTCTCGAGCAACCAACCAATACCTCTAACAGCCACATTCACACTATACATCTCTACAACCATGCCACCACTTTAAACATCATGGCGTCTCCCAAATAATTATGGGACGGTGTAGTTTGCTACAGAGTTGTTAAGAGACCCCTATTCCTCTCCCAGAGCTATTCACAAGGAATTCTGGGAATTGTAGCTCTGTGAGGAAAATAGGGGTCTCCAAGCAACTCTCCTTCATGGATCACTGCCTTGTCGTGGTGGAGGGACTTGAATAACTCTCAGAAGCTATGAGCTATGGCGTGCAGGGCCACCCAACATGGACAGGTCATAGTGGAGAGTTTTGACTAAACGTGATCCACCTGGAGCAGGAACCGGCAAGCTACTCCAATATCCCTGCCAAGAAAACTCCATGGAAGCTACTAACATGAGTTTGACCAAACTGCGGGAGGCAGTGGAAGACAGGAGTGCCTGGCGTGCTCTGGTCCATGGGGTCAGACACGACTAAATGACTAAACAACAAAGCAACTCTCCACACTCTTAACAAACAACACCTCCCAAAATCCTTCCAGGAAAACAATGACTGTTCAAAGTGGGATCATAGTGCTTTATATGTATGGTGTCAGTGTGGCCTTTTCCTCACTCTTCTGATGAAATGGGCAAGCACTAGGAGTCAGGGCCCCATGAAACAGCCTCTCTCCTCCTGCAATAAGCTATTCTGAGCTGGCAATCTGAGATTAGGTTAATGGTGTGACCTGCATTTCTATTCTTCAAGTAGGTAACTAGGGAAGAAATGTGCTGACTCTGATAGTGAGTAATGTCCCATATATTCTCAAGTCTTCTCATATATAGTCTCAAGTCTTCTCAAATATATTCTGTACAGGAACAACCGAATTAGTTCCTTTCTGGAGGGGCCAAACTAGAACTGGAACTATTTCTTCTTTCAAAAATGAACTTTCCAAGAACTGGTAATGACAAACATTCACAGCATACATTTAAAGCGCAAGACTTCCTGCAAAGGGTTCTGGGCATTTCATTTGCCCCCTCACAGACCTACGGTCCCCAGCACACTTAAACTACAAGTTCTAGGATGCTTTTGGGACGCTGTCTGCTTTCAGTGTGCTTTTCCTTTACTCTTGCAACTGGGCTTTTGCTGCATCTTTTTTACAAGCATCCTGTACACATGTGCAGCCAAGCTCAAAATGCTTCCATGGGGCATTGTCACCTTGCTTCTGTTACATAACAAATGTGCATTCTGTTTTATGCTAGGTTTTCTTTGCAAGCAGCCCTGAAATTTGAAGCCTATCTTGTCCCCCCACTGCACCACTGACTTATGCCTAGATGTTTCCTGTTTGGTCAGTTTTCTTCAGCATGTAAAACATCCACACAAAAGAGCTTTCTTTTCTCGTTTGATATCAGGGAGTACATAGACAGATAGCAACATGGGAAGAGCCATGTGCTTCTCAAAGCTTTTCAAGCATACTGTGGAGCTTTTCAGTAAGCAAAGGATTAATGACATCTACATCTCACCCTTGCTCCAACTCTTCTGTCCTCACGACAGCCCAGTGAGTTAAGTTAGACTGAAAGGTAGTGACTGGTCCAAGGCTACTTGCTTGGCTAGGGATTTAAACCACAGCTAATATGATGTTCAAACCACTACACCACATTGGCTCTCCGATAAATCCTCATTGAGAAAATCTCAATGCAACTTCTCCACCCCCATCCAACATGGGAGATGCCGTCTTCCACAATCCCAACTTTTTATGTGTAACGGCATGTGAATAAACTAGAGATATGTATTTCTATAGTATAGACAATGTATGTCCAAGAACGGAACATGATTACTTTTACTCTCCCAAATTCCCTTGCAATGGCAGTTATAAAAACAAAAACGAAACCTCATGAAAATTTGGTGCACCATTAAATATTTTTTTTATCTTGGCCTCAAGCCCCTCCTGTCCGCCCAAGCTTGCTTTAAAATTTAAAGAGAGGAAAGAAGGAGACAAAACGGGGGGGGGGGGGAGAGAGAGAGAGAGAGAGAGAAGAGAGAGAGCTTGTAAACTTTTGTGCTCCGTGCCAAGGCAATAAAAGTCTACTGCTCCAAAGAGGATACATTTAGCGAAGTCCACCTGCCATCCACATAATGTTTCCTATTGTTGCAGATTCACAATTATTCCAAAATATTTGCTTTGGGAAGAAAAGGGGACTGCTGGTTTGTTTATCTCTTTGTGTAAGCTCCCAGAGCAAGAATTTATAATGAAGAAAGCCATTTTGGACTCCCTCAAGCAAATCTCTCGAGGCCCCTACAATACTGTTTATTAAAACTTCACGGTGCCATGGGGAATGTCTGCATGTGTTAATGAACAATAGTTTATAAATGCAATTCTGCTTTTGAAAGGGTACATCTCACAGGCATTTTGCAGGAGGCACATCCCACCGTTCTTCAGCCGGCAACTGATTTTAAACAGGGTCCATTTTCTGAACAAAGCAAGAGTTGAACGACTTTTGCCACATGAGCTACGTTGCGGATACAATCTTCCTCAAGGCCAGACCTCATTCACTTCTCACTCCACAGTGTGAATAGCAATGAAGGTTTTGACGAAGTCCCACCTTGATCATGAATCTCCGATGCTCAGTTGGAAGCACAGTCAAGACACTCCGTTTTGTCTCGTCTTGACCAGGGACTGCACTGGGCCCCTGGAGGGTGTAACTTATCCTTTCCACCAGGGTCAGCCCAAAACGTTTTGCAGCCTGAAGTGAAGGACAGATGGGCACCCACCCCACTACCAGTCTATGTTCAGAAGTCAACTGGGCAAGCAGTTGAATTTTTACCTCCATATTAGCCATAGGACACTGCACTTCCACATGAGGGCAACATGCTAGGTTAGGAGCCACACAGCTGTGCTCTCACCACTGTTGCCTGCCTCCCAGCAGCTGTCACCTGAAGTGGCCATCTCACTTTGTCTAATGGTAGGGCCAGCTCCTTCTTGAATCCAACACTTCAGAAATTAGAAGAGAAGGCAACTTTTGGAGTGCTACTGATCTGCCAAGCAACAACAGACATGGGTTTCTGAGCTGGATGCATCATGGTAGATGAAAACAGTGGGCCTCTATTTTGGATGTGTGCCTGCATAACCTTTTTTGGTCCTATTCTCCTTTTTTTTTTAGGCGCAGTTGGCGTCGTCAAAGCAGTTGCCCTGTATTGATTGAAAGGCAATGACTTTAACATTTCATACCGTCAGCCAGAGATAACAGCCCCTGTGGGGAAATGAATCTTAAACTGTTGCTGAATGGCTGGAGGAAATGGAACCTAGAGAAAAAGCTCAGGGAGGTGAGAATATTGAAACTGCTCCATATATCGTTTAGGGTTGTCGCAAGGATTCGAGAGCAGTTTGAATCTTTGCAATAGGTTTGGGGTGATCAGGTGAGGTCAAGGCACCTGCTTACCTCACACCTTGCTACCATCTCTGCCTTCCCCCTATCCCTGGCCTCATTAATTCTGAAGCAGAGGAAGGTGGAGAACCCTCCATCTTGAAAGATTTTGATGCCTCTTTTTAAAGCTGAGAAGTGTATTGCAAAATGTGGAGAGGTGTGAAAACCAAAGGATAGCTGCATTTTGATCCATGCACTAAGTCCAGGAAGTGCAAATCAGGTCTGTTCACTTAAAAATGTGGACCAGATATCATCCTCAAGTATCCCTAGGGAGGACGATAGCTCAGTGGTGGAGTAAATACCCTGCATGCAAAAGGTCTCAGGTTCAGTATCTCCAGGAAAGCCCCCGTCTGACCCTGGAGAGCAGCTGCCAGTCAGGGTTGACAATACTAAGCTAGATGCGTCAATGGTCTTAGTCAGTATAAAGCAACTTCCTGTGTACTACAGTTATCTTCAATTTGCCAAAACAACCAGAGCAAGAAGTTGCCCTTGCAGTACCTCGGGGAAATGTTCAGGCTCAGACTTTGATGAGTCTTTGGGAGAAGTGAGATTCACTGTGCAAACTGTTTTGTGATGTATTTAGGATTTGTATAGATTAAGGGGTCTACAATTACTAAATAAACGTACTAAATAAATTCAAGCAACTTTACAGGACAGTTTCGATAAAGGGGGTTGATTTACTCCTTCTTGCCACCAGGTGGCAGGAAGTGTCGCTGCGTGTCTCAGCATCTTCTTCCAGATCAATTTCAAAGAAGGAGGCAGTAAAGCTGAGATCTGTGCTTTTCCTGTCTCCCCCACTGATGTTTCCGTATTGTAAGTGGATTTCTCATATGGGCGTAACAAGCAACACCTTTCGCTAAAGATGAGCAGAGGCAAGATGAGAAGAAATGGATTGTGTATGTGTAATAATGAGACGCAAGTTAGAGTGGATGACAGCTGGGGATGAGCGATGGGCCAATAAGAGAGTCACGAGATACAAGATGGGCAAAGTTCATAGATAATTGCCTAAGCTTTTCTCCCCCCCAAATTGGGGCTTTTTTTCTCCAGCCATTTTTCTTCTGGTGAAGGTTGCTTCCAGTTACTGAGCTTGACCAGGCCAAAAATGGCTGAAAAGAAAGACATAAGGAAAGGAGAGGAACCGTAAGTGGGGAAAAGGTACATTTTGTCCCTCCTGCTTATTTGTTCAGCACTTTAAAATGCCCTTTATCCAGCTTTACAGGGAGCCACTGGCAACCTGATTCTGAGGCATGGGTCTGCAATTGTAATGTGAGGAAAGGGCCGTAGCTCAATGGTAGAGCATCTGTTTTGCATGTGGCAGGTTCCAGGTTCAATTCTCAGCATCTCCAGCTAGGCCTGGGAAAGACTGCTGCCTAAAATCCTGGAGAGTTGCTGCCAATCAGTGCAGACAATACTAAGCCTGATGGACCAATAGGTCTGACTCAGACAACTTCTGATGTTTATCTGGCTGAGGTTAATGTGAGTTGTAGCCCAGAAACATCCAAAGGGCACCAGGTTGGTGAAGGTTGCTGTATACCATTGGCTTGGATTTGTTTTCCTCTGTCTTATGTTGTTCTCTGTGGCATAGTTTTATCAGTGCTTAACGCTGCCTTGTGGATATGACAGGGCAGGTCTCCCACAGGTCCTTTTCCCTGTTCTCTCTCTCTTTCTCTTTGCAATGGCTTTTTGTTTTCACTAATAAAGCATGGACTGACAGCTTGGCAATTACCAAACTGAAATTTGTGGGAAATGGGGTTTGGCTGATAGTTAAAGTGGTCAAGGGCAAGGCATCATCAAAAACCTTGGCCCATCTTAGACTGCTATGAGGTGGAAGTGAATGAAAAGGGGACAAAGTTCTTTAGTTGTGCCTAAAGGTGTGATACACCAGATGCACAACAAATGGATAGAGGGTTCCATAAGTTCCCTTTGGCTGTTCTGGGTGTACATTCTTCTTCCATTCATTCTCTTCTCTCTCTCTCTCTCTCTCTCTCTCTCTCTCTCTCTCTCTCTCTCTCTCGGACTTATAAACTCACTCTGGCTTCCCTTGTGAACATGCCATCCATCCCACTGCCTCAGCTGCCTTCTTACAGTCAGCAAAGCAGTGACTTATTCCTGGCACACACAGCTGTTAGGGTCAGGAGTCAAACCAGAGGGCAAAATGCAGACCCTGGTCCTAGAACAGCCTTTGAAAGTGCTGTTCTATCTGCTGAAGGAGGGAGGTGGAGAGCCACATGCCCACAGGTTGCACACCTGTGGGATGGACATTGTTTGGAGTGACTTATTCAAATCCCCACCCCTCAGAGACTAAGGGCCAGGCACTGTCTCTCAACATAAGCTGCCTCACGGGATTGTTGTGAGGGTAAAATAGAGGCAGAGAGGGATCCAGGAGTGCTGCCTCCAGCTTCTTGGAGGAATGGTGGAAAAGAATAAAAATAATAATCTTTATGTGCTGTTGTAAGCTGCTTTGAGCACGTAAAAATGCAGGTTATAAATAAATAAAATTCACAGAGGTTGGGGGATGCAGGAAAAACAACGTAGAAATTCCAAAGTGGCGTGAGGGAGAAAGTCTTCATAGTGATTACTGTACAGCCTTCCAAATGAAAACTTGCACAGCCACATGACCTCAGCAGGCTGTTATACCACCTGCACCTGTAATGGAGGGTTTGGATGGAAACAGCCTCTATTCAGACTTTCCATCCCACTCTCCCTCCCTCAACAGCTTGAAGTCCATTTTAATGCCATTATCCATTTGTAATGCTTGCAGTTCAGAGCTACGGTTCTCATTAAGTAAATAAATAGCATGGCCCTTACCTGGAGTTGTCTGACTTGTGTGCTCCTGTGCTTAACAATTTCTCGATCGTTTTGAATTAGCCACCCTCAGAGGCACAATGCCAGGCCTGGTTTGACCTGGAAGAACATTCTTATGTTCTTCACAGCAAGGACTGAGGGTAGCTCCAGGGTAGATAAGACCTGTTTTGGTACTGCCAGTAAACACTCCTCAGCCGGTAGCAGACATCACAGCGCAGGTCTGGGGAAGGGGTGTAGCTCAGATGAATAGCACATGCATTGTATGCCAATTCAATCCCAGAGTCAATCCCCAGAAAGACTGGGGCAGCCTTTATTTAAAACTCTCAAGGCAGTCCTGGGCTAGGAAGGCAAATAGTCTGACAGCTTCTCAAGTTAGGGAAGTCCTGAGAGGGGAAAAGCTCAGCCAGAACCTATGATATATAGCCCTTATGTGTTCACAGAAGGCACTCCCAAAGCTGGCTTGTTTGTAACAGTAGGGACATGGAACATGGTCCTAGAACCCCGTCTCTCAATGAACACAAGTATCAGGCGCTAGCAAGGGATGGTGGTTGGAACCTCACAGGCCCTTTCTCGACCACACCTGTAATTCTCACTCGACTTTCCCTTTTTGCAGCTTTTTCTTTCTGAATTAAGCACTTCTCTTTAATCTCAGAAGAACTGGCATCACCAAAGCTTGACAGACTTACCCTGAGGTGTGTAATTATGATGTCCAGAAAGGTAACAGTAAGCAGCTTTTGCAGCCCATCCATCATATTCAGCTCTGCTTCTCCTTTGTAAAATTGCCGCTTCAATGACTCGGCTCTTCCTTAGGTTGTAAAAGGTGGTGTTTTGCTTCCAATGAGTAGTGAGCCAGATGTCCCTAGAAAGTTCAAAGCAGGTCAAGAAGGAGATAGCCATTCCTTGTTGTTTGTTCCCACCAGTCCCAGCATCAAGCAGTCAGAGGACTCAGACAATGGAAGTAGACCCAGAATTAGAGTTCAGCCTCATTAGGCTCCTGCTAGGGCTTAGCAAAGGTCTATCACCAGCTGGTTCCTCCATCCTAGCTACTGATGCTGCTGATCCACCTTCTCACTGTCTACTCTTTGGTGACTTGCCCTCCAATTGACTGGGGCAGAGGATGGGTGAGCAAGCAAACAAACAACAAAGAGGAGTTGTACTGCACTTGGCACAAGATGACTCACTCATCCTCTCTCCCACTGAGGGTTGGTAGATGAGAAGGAGAAGCAATAGCTGCCATATGTATTTTCACTTCACATTTCAAAGGATGCCACCGAGGACATTGCTCAAGGGCTCCTCTTACCAGTGAAACCTGGTGCAGTTCCTGTAGGATGGTTCCATTTTTTTGCCATCATGACCAACAGCCATTCAAATATCTGTCCTCCATTGATTTGTGTAATAATCCACTTTTAAGTTAACTAAGCTGTATTTGATAGCAATAAACTCCATAAGTCACAACTCAGAGCATATTTCTGTCACCCCATATTTTTTTTTTTACCCCTGTAGCTTGCTTCTATGCTTTCATGTTCTATAAATGCATCTTTTTTCACAAAACAACCAAAAAATGAGACTGGAGAAAACATTCTGAAAAGTATGTTGCTTCTAAAGTTGATTGTGTTAAGCACTTGTTATAGGGACTAGAGATTTTGCAAAGTCCTCTCCCTAGTCGAAATCTGGAATCACATGAACGGAATCACATCTGAAAGCATGAATGGGGGGGGGGGGTTCAGTCTTTAATGCTGACATTTGGCTCTGCCCACTGGTTGGTTCCTTATTGTTTAGTTTGATCAAGAGTTTACTGTACAAGGAGGTTAAATATTGTGGCTTCATTTGCTATTTGAATCTTTATACTGCCCCAAATCTCTCTTGTTACACTGCAATTACAGTATTTTATCTCGTAGTATAAAGCTGAGCTTTAAGGACATGTGGGTAGCTACTGTAGCTATTGCTAGGATAACTGCAAGGCATAACACTTAGGTTTACACAAAATCATTTTCATTTTCAAAGGACAGAAGAGCATAAAGGTTTTGGCAATAAGACAAAAGAGTCTTTAAAACACCTTCTTAGTTAATTCACTTGCCATATGATCTATGGCAGGCTATGCTCACTGCATCACCCAATGGCAAGAAAAAGCTCACAATTCCTTATGTTATTGAATTAGAAGTTAATAATAGCTGCAGCAAGCTTGGCTACCTAAGATCTGGGTCCCAGGTGCCACAATCCTTTATTAGACAGAAACAACAAAGCCTCTTGGCTGATTCTTCTTCTGCAGTAAGACAACATAAAAATTTCTACCTTCCAGGGACTTCCCTTAATAAAGTAGAAAGATAACATGAGAGGAAGGCCTCCCTTGGGTCTAGAGCCAAGTGGTTCTCATAATGTTCTGATGGTGACTCACGCGTACTACAGGTAACAAACCCTATACTTGATTTCACAGTGGGGATGAGAAAGAAATTTGGGGGATACACTGTTCCCTGGCAGTCCTAACCAGCCTAGCAATTATCTGGCTAGAAAACTGAATGAGCAAGAGGAAGAAAGGAATGGATGTGCCAAATGCATCAATTACAGGTGACTGTCCTTGACTGTCTTTGTAAAGCAACAATAGGTTGTGAGCAGACCAACTGGTTTTTCAATTTCTAGCCCTAAAATGGGGTTTGAATTCTGACATGGGGTGTGTGTGAGAGAGAGAGAGAGTGTGTGTTTCTTGGAGACACAACTGGCTATTAACAAAATCATACACCTCTTTCTGATATTGCACTGAAACTGCAATGGGACTTGTGGAAATACTGAGGAAGATTAAGCACCTATCCAAAGGGTTTTGGCTCCAGAACTGAAAATGAATCCAAAGACTAATGACAAGGACCCAGGTCAGTTGTCTCTAAGGTCATATTCATATGAAAAGTTTGAAGTTCATTGTATTGAATAGTATAAGGCCTCAATTAGCACCCAGCAGTTTTGACAACAAGCATATTCCATGGGAGCTGTCCAGGGTACTGAAATATGTGTCTTTTATTACTCTTGAGTCCAATTCCATTCTTGAACTTCTGAGTCTCTTTCTCTCTGGTCCTTATTCTAACTACCTGTTCAGACTTCCTTCCTTCGGACTTCACCATGGGCTCAACTTCATTAGAATAGGACAATAGGCCCATTGATGCCCAAACAACTTGCCCAAGTGGTTTGCATTGCACTGCACATAAGAAATCACTAAATAACTAAGCAGGCAGGGGCCAACAAACAAAGGAATAAGGAAGAATATTGTCTGCTTTAAAAATCAGCGGGGAAGGTTGCTTTCAAAGAACTAGAACTGACTGCTTTTCAAATTACATTTTTGGCCATTTCCCTAACGTTAGAACCATTTTTCTAGACTTTTGTTCCCTGCCCAAAAGTAGCCTGGGATACTGGCTCGGATTCACTGTCAATTCTAACTACCAAATCCTGGACAAACCACAGTCCTGCTACAATGACACATTCTTTGAGAAAGAAAGATATTCCATGCAGACCTCCCAGAATGCCCATAATTTCCCAGGCATTTATCATAAAGATCTCTAGGACATTAAATAGCTTTGTTAAAGCCTTGTACAATTGAAATGGCTAGGAGACAACTTAGTTCTCGGCACAGAAATGGACTGCCCAGATTTACCCTGTGGGGGCTTTTATAGACAGACAGCTCTCAAGGGTTTACTTTGAAATGGCCAGAGTCATGGCAACATGTGTAAGCATCCAAGTTGCATCCCCCTTACCCAAAAACTTTTTAAGCAAAAAAACTTCAAGCTTCTAATTTTCCTGGTTACCCCCTCCCCCCCAAAAAAAGGAAGGAAGGGATTCTCAGAAGCCAGAAAACAACAGATGCCCACTTAACACCCCCCCCCACACACTTAATCACTATGGGTTGTCTGAATCTGTTTGTCAACACATAATACACTTAATCACAGGCAAGCTAGAACGGGGGGGGGGAGGGGGGAGGATGCATAGGCCTATGCTTTTGAGGGGGCCTACTCCGAGTCCCCCGGTAGAGTTTATTGAAATGGGACTACATTTCCCATCTGACCTGGGCCTACTACCAAAATGGGGCCTACATTTTCCATTTAGCCTGGGCCTACTACCAGCTTTGCATGGCCCTGATCACAGGTATCCAAAAACCCCAAGCTCTACCTATCCACTTTTGTCTCTCTGCTTTTTCATCAGTTTGGAAACAGGAATCATGGAAAGTTACTTCAGAAAGCTCATTTGGGATGGCAATTAGCTGCTCGTTTCCCTTCCTTGCTGACTATGCACTTCCAAGTTGATTATTAGCCATGATATGAAGACAAGTAGCACCTTCTCAACTCCTAGTAATGTAATGCACAGTGCTCCTGGGCCAGGTGAAGTGCTGATGGAGCTGGCGTTTGACCTTAGAAAAGGAAAAGGGTACGGGGGTAAAGAGAAAAACAGAGCATATTCCAGTGATGAAGCCTGACTGTGAGATGTATTTCTCTTTTGCTGGTAAAGAACAAGGGGATGAATTCAGCATTGTGCTATGGCATTTGTTCCATCAGTGCATGCATTTCTGCTCACCAGGCAAAACAATCTCCCTTCTCCTTCCACACACCCCTGTTCTGGGGGAGTCCCAGCCCTCCAAAGTGCAATGGGGGGCAGCTTGTGGGGGTGTACAAGGGCAGGAGTGCTCTGTTGCATTAGCAGGAGACCTTGCACATGCTTCCACTAGCAGAACAAGCTAGTTGAATCCAGCCCAGTAAATATACAGGTAATTGAATCCATATCCAGACTTGTAGTCCGTGGATTGCAGACTGTCGACTAAGTGATGATGTTCCAATGTCACAGAGAGATGCATGCCTGTTGTAAGATAACTATTTTCTGGAATCCCACCACTGTGGCTGTCATGACTTTCAGGAGAGTCATGGAAATTAATTGCCTACCTCTGCCATTGTGAAATGGGAAAACAGGAGTGACCAACCTGTGCTCCAACAGAGGTCTCTGGACTACGACTCCCACCATCCCTGATCACTGGCAAGGCTGGCTGAGGCTGATGGGAGCTCAACAACTTCAGGTGGACAACCGGTTCCCCACCCCAGCTGTAAAATTATCAGTGCTTAATAAAGTGGGCTTCTAACTCTCAGAAAGATAACCTTTCCCCACTGCTCCTTTTCCCACTGCCATCTTTAAGGCCTGCTTGTTGACACTGAGGCTTCACTAGTCAAGAAGAGAAGAGCTAGATGACACATTCAAGAGGGGGGCGAGTACAGTGGCCAACCCACATGAAAATGGCATTCCAGGTGTTTATTGAACAGCCATTAGTATCTCTTTCCAGAAAAGCAAATTTGTAGATGCTATGTAACATAGAATGGATGCATGGAGCCTTTTCCCCACCGCTGGGAAATATCTATCACCTGAAACTAGACTTCTGAATGGGCACAATGTGATCATGCACTATATTCCCCAGAAAACTCATTTTGAGCTTTTCTAAAGTGTGCCTCAGCAGTGTGGTGAAGACAAGGTGAGTTCTGAGTTGAGTAGCTGCTGAAAGAACTACAGAAGCTGTTCAGCATGGAGCCAGATGACAACTTGCTCAGCCTAAATGAATTCTCATCGTTCTCATCATTTGTTTGTATGAATCAGTCGTGCTACTTCCCCCTCCTCCCATCAAGGTTGCTGTGTGCTTTATCTCCACATAGTTCAGACAACTACGCGCAACAATTGGAATGAGTGATTGGAGCAACAACTCCAACACAAGGAAGCTGCCAGCAACTTGCAACACAGGAGCAAAAATCTTTACAGCTTTCTTTCTCCCTCATTTATTTTGCAGGTTTTATTGCCTTCAGGGTCCCCCACACTCTGACCTTTGCTAATGAATATACTGAAGGCCTGTCCACATTTGTTAGGTGGGAGCCATGGTGTAATCAATCCTGACTCAGCAGACACACCAGTTAATGGCATTAATACCCGGTTAGCAGAAAGGGTCACCAAGTGCACAGGAATATTATTTCCTTCCATTATGGAACAATGACAAAGAGAGAAATCAGTTGTGATGGCAAGACATCATTTGGGACTTATGGGCACCTAGGCAAAATTCAGGTCTCTGGGGAGCAGCAGCTGCTGAGCTTCATTGCTAAAGCCCTGAATAACTGCAAAGCCAGGACAAATCCTGAGCAAACTTTGACCATTGCCTCATTGTGCATGGTGCCTGCCATCCAGCATCGTTGTCTAACAAGGCAACATATTTCATCCTCAGATCATATGTTAATATGTGTTACATTATTGGCATAGAGCATTCAGAAGGAGCAACATAGAGACGGTATAAGAAAACAGCTCTACAATGGAAGTATTAACCAAAAATCAAGGGAGCATTTCAAGACTGCCGAGGTGGGTTGGTGGGGCAGTTATATCCCAACACCAGCACCATGTTACAGACAACATGTATTTATTTCTCAGACACTATCTGACTTTTAGAAGGCATCTGAAGGCAACCCTGTTTAGGGAAGTTTTTAATGTTTGAAGTTTTATCATGTTTTTAACATTCTGTTGGGAGCCACCCAGAGTGGCTGGGGAAACCCAGCCAGATGGGCGGGGTATAAATAATAATTATTTTGTGTGTGTGTGAACAAGTGCTCTTAAAATTAGCCTTTGGTGGGCAATTTAGTCATGAATATATTCACGAACCCTTGCCCCATCCTCAGTGAAATGCTTTCACCCATCCTCTGAACACAAAAATGGTGCCACTGACTGAAAGGGAACAAACCATCAGCGGTATAATTGTTTTTTGCAGCACTGAGCAGGGGAGATTTCTGAGTCCATTTATATTCACAACGTTCTGTAAGGCAAGAAGGTTGGGATGAGAGATGAATGAAGATGCTAATCCTGGGAGTTTCATTTCCCAACAGGGCTCTCAGCCTGGGATTCCTCCCTCGCAACATCTGCATCCGCAAAATCTGCATCTGCATTTCCTGCCACATCAGCAAATACAGCCAACACCTCTGAAGTGAGAACAAAGGTGTTTCTGTTGGTGCATCAGCTTTTCTAGTGGTCAAATACTTATTACCCTGAGTTAGAGCATAATATGCTCTTGATGAGAGCAGTTTACCCCTTGGCAGCAGGCATTCATGGAGGTTTCAATGAACTACCAAGTGATTCATAGGCTTGAGTCTTCCCAGAGACTTAAGAGAATCTTCAGGAAGATAAACACTCCTATCTAACAAGTGCCATTCATATTTAAAACAAAAGGAGGATAAAGATAAAATAGATCCCAGGCTCAAAATGCACACCCATATTTTCATATGCTGTCAAGGCTTTCAACTAGCAATGGGGGGGATGACAGGGGGGGGCACTCTGTGGGGGGGGGGGGTTGAATTGCCTCTATAACAGGAACAGAGTACTTTTTCAAGCCTGAGGGCCAAATTCCCTTCGAAGCAACCTTCTGAGAGCCACATGCTGGTGATGGGTGGAGCCAGAGGCCAAAGTGGGTGGGGCAGCAAATGTAAATTTAGTCTTTTTACAGTAGGCTAGTTTCTACAGACACTCATATGCCCCTTTCCAGGTTCCATGCAGATGAGCAAGAGGCATTATCAGAGTTCAAGCACACATTCTGGTCACACTTGTGGTATGAAACAGATCGAGTGAGGGTTGCCATATTAGGGTTGTAGGGTTGCCATATTTTAAAAAGTGAAAATCCAGGCACAAATATCATTGCACCAAAATCTTCCAACATCGACATGGGTTGTCATACGTCCAGATTTTCCTGGACATTTAAGTGATTCCCGCCTAGACACCGTTTCCGACAGCCAAATCCCAGCAATGTCTGGGAAATTCTGGGCGTATGGCAACCCTTGGGGTTTGCCGAGGCCGAGGTCTGAGTTAGGCTGCACATCCGGTCCAGACAAATCCCAGATCCCAAACCATATTGGGCCACTGTGGTGTAGTGGCTAAATTGTTGGACCAGGAGAACAGAGTTCTCGGCCATGAAGCTCACTGAGTGACCTTGGGCTGGTCACTGTCTCTTAGCCTAACCTTCCTAATGCAGCCTTCAAGTAAGACACAGCTGAAGGTGAATGCAACTCAGGAACCAGAGAGATCCTAAAGGTCTGTGGACAACTTACAGGCTTCTGTTCTAAGTTCAAGGCTCTGAAGATTTCTGCATGTGCTTGAGCCTCTGACGTCTCTTTTTCTATTTTAAAACTAACCATTCTTCTTTCACTAAACCCATTGAACTTCTGCAATTGGCTGGGCTCATCTTACCCTTGCAGCTGGGAAGCAGGATGCAAGAAGCTGGAAGCCAAGATGTTCTGGAGTTTTGCAGCTGTTCACAGACAGAGAAGCAAGTGGCAACATCTTTTCGGGCAGTAATGCTTAATCATGCTACCCAGAACCTGTAGGTGGGATTGTAATCACCCTCTAAATTCAGTTTTGCAAGGGAATGATTAGACGAGCCTTGCAAGGCGCTGTGGTCTGGGAAAATGCAGAATACATTTTCTGCCATTCTAGCTTTAAGCAGTGTGTTCCCTGGCACCCCACATATTCACCTATATCATGTCTGCTACATCCTGTGATGAAGTGAGCCTGGGAGATGGGGAAGCCAGCCTGGGTTCCATTGAAGAGCAGTTGTTCCCTCCATTCTTCTGCCTGCTCCTTTCTTTTTTTTAAACAAGCATTTAGAAGAGAGCAGCTGGGCTTCTAAAAGTTTGTTGCGATGACGGATAAATAATCTAAAGATTGGCTGAAACAAGCAAACAAACAAGCAGATGAAACCCTGAGGTCTTCTAGCTGGGGCCAAGAGCAAGGAGGAAAGTGGTAGCAATTTCATCACAGTAGAGAAAAGCAGGTGCTTTTCAGGGGATGGGGACATAATTCTAAAGCATCTCAGAAAACTGAGTCAAGAAGATGCAAGAATGTACAAGTGATCATACAAGCTGTTGGCCCACATATGCTTAAGTATATAACTCAAGCATTCTACCCAAGTACAAAATAAGGGAACTGGAGATTATTACTATGGAACTGTTAGATACTGGAGTGAAGCATTCTGGGTTGTCCCAGGAACTGGAGGTGGTGATGGAGAGGCTATTGAATCGCTTGAAATCAAGCAGAGAGATGACAGGCAAGTGAAGAAAAGAAATAAAACATGCATAGCAACTTCGCATCTGGCAAGACATCTGGCAATTCCCCTGCAACCCGCAGGAACTACTTGAGACTTGAATGATTGTACTAAATTGATAGGTTTTGCACTGTCTAAATTCAATGGAACACATCGTTTGGCATGCAGGGGCTTGGACTTGCCCTCCTCTGACACAGCAAACTGGATTTCAGAGGAAACATTGGAACATGCAATAACACCAACTATGTAGTAGGGAGCAGTGGCTCAGCTCTCTCCGCACCTCACCTTCACACATTTAACATGGTTCCTGTTAAAACTAAAAAGGTGGGGAGCAGTGCACATGAGTATGCTGGGTACAGGAGCAGTGCACAGTGCCCTGCCCCCTCTACCCAATTTGTGCTCTCAAGCACTCCTGAATAGGGCTGTAGTCAAATGACACTGTGGTTTGATGTTGGCAGGAAGAGCCTTCCTCTAAGATACCTGCTGTTGAGCTGCCCTGCAGTGATATGAACTGGCTAAGGCAGGAGGCTAGTTCTGGAATGGGAGTAGACATCCTTGGTTATATGGCATCCCAGTTATGGTAAATAATTGTCTTTGGGTTGGACTGCCTTTTCTGCTGCTGCTACATTGTGGAACACATCTGAATCTGTGTTGTGATCTATCACCTGGATGTTCTGCCAGTGTGCACAAAGGATATCCAATACACACAGAGAGATCAGCAGCAATGCTGATGTCCAGGAACATGTAGCAATGGACTGCAAACTACCCTCTACAGACCCAGCTTTTATTTGACCAGGCTGTGGATTTATGCTCCCTGCTGTTCTATTTCATTGGCATTTGGAGTTTATAAAACAGGCAAACAGACGGAGGAATCAAGCAGTTCACTCAAAAGATTCCATCCAATGAGCCCAATATCAATCTCACGCAGAAAGAGGGAGAATGCAAATTGTCTCCTGGAAGACATCCAGTACTCATTCTGCAGGCACATCTCCCCTGCGCATCTGTTGCTAACACTTAGATGTGATGAGATCAGTATGTGGATGCAATGAGTGGCCATACATTTTGGATAATCTTAGTGACTCCCAATTATTTTCTCCTATTCCAGAACTCCAGTGCTATCCTATATCCCTTTGCTATACACAGAGTCAGGTGAACCAAAGTATACTTTCAGTGTAACCTAGCAGAGGCAGAACTATGACATGAGATAAACAGCAAAGATTTCAGATGCTAAGCAGCAGGAAGTTACACCCAACCAACAGTTTTGTCCATAGAGCTAGATACCAGTGGTATGTTTGGACTGCAAGGAGTAATGGTGACCAGACAGTTGAAGAAAGAGGCAGGAAACCGTCCTCATGGCAGGATTAGGGTGAGTAACACATAAGGAAAAAGCATGTTCTTTTATCTGTCCTGAATCTTCCAACATTCAGCTTCATTGGTTGGCCACAAGTTCAATTGTCAGGAGAGAGGGAGAATAACTATTCTCTACCCACTTTCTCCATGCCATGCATGATTTTATAATCATACATTATATCGTCTCTTACATACCTTTTCTCCAAACTAAGAAGTCCCAAATGTTGTAACCTTGCCTCATAGGGGAGTTGCTCCAGCACCTTGACCACTTGGGTTGCCATTTTCTGAACGTTTCTGAACTCTACAACATCCCTTTTGGGTGGAGGTGATTAGAAAGGTACACAGTATTCCAAATGTGCTCATACCATAGATTTGCATTACGGTATTGGCAGCTTTATTTTCAGTTGCGTTCTTAATGATCCCTAGCATGGGATTTGCTTTTCTTTCAACAAACTACACTTCCCAGGATTCTTTGAGGAAAGTAATGAGCTTTAAATGTGCATTTGAATACGTTTTAAATTCATGGTGTGGATCTTCCCATTGTGTCGGGACATCATTTCTGACTCAAGTTCCATGTTTCTCAACGACTTTCTCAGCTGACGGGAGCCATTTGGGACAGATGCAAGATGGATGCCGCACCTCTACCTAGTTGAATGGCTTGGCCATTTTCTTGCAAATGAGCCCAGCTCTTTGGAAAGGGAACCCTCAGGTGGCAGCAGGCTGCCCTTGTACTCAATCAGCTCTGCATTATACAACATGGAGTGCAATTACTGAGCCTGCTCTTAAACTTCATTTAGGGGCCAGGGGAGCAATTTTTTGATTTATGAAATAATATCTTTCTCCTTTTGTGCAGTAAATATTTGGCGAGCACACGGGTAGATGCTCATTCATATCTTGCTGCAGGGCATGTTCTGTAATAACATCACTCAGTTTGCAATATAGACAACAGCTGGGAAGAAGTACAGGGAATTCAAGGATTGTCGAAAGTTCCCATACTGCACTTTGAAGGAGGCAAAACAAGCAGAACAATTCATGTTTGGAATAATGAGGAAATTACAGAAAACTATGACCCCAGCTGATCAAGCATGCCTACCCCAGCCCACACTCCCAGTGGCTAAACTTGTTTCATATCCTCTTAGGGCTGAACTTTTTCTTGACCATTTTAACCAAGGCCACTTCCTCAGCTCTTGTGTTTAATTGGAAAGGACACAGACTCATGTCACAATCTGTGAATTAAGAAGCCAAGGGTGTTGCACTACTGCTCATTAAAAAAATACTTATGGCACCCCACTGAAACAAAGTATGTGTAACAAATTCATATTTCAAGTAATGCATCCCATAAGTTATTTGTCAGTTTGAGGGCTTAGAACAAAGGTGAGCAACCTTTGGCTTTCCAGATGCCAGAGGACTCCAGCTCCCATCAGCCTCAGTGATTTGGATAACAGTCATCTAACTATATTTGGATGCAGCTGCAGTGGTGATCCATTCTGAAGATAGCCCACCCTGAAAGACAGGCAGCAGGGCTACCTGTAGCATCCTCATGTCTAGATCTCTGTGACTCCTGTTGTAAATGCACAGCTTTCACTATGGCTCAATATAAGCATCAAACCACCACTAGGTGGAAGATGAATTTTCATACCCTCTATTATGGGATATGGGGCATAGAGGGTGCCCTGGGATGAGTAAACTCCAAGCTTTGGGATTATTATTATTATTATTATTATTATTATTATTATTATTATTATTTTGCTGCCACAAGTCTGCATTGAGATGTGCAACATCCAAGCAAGCGAGTAATCCTAAAGCACAGTGGGGGTAATTATTCTGGCGAAAGAACTCTGTCTTTCTCTTGCTCTTCAAGCCTCCAGGTGATTCATTTCTCTATTCCACTTCATAGCATAAGGCTAGGCAGTAAGGCATTGTGGGTAAGCTAGCTATTTCAAGAATAATTGCAGAGCAGAACACTTATCCTTACAAAGGAGACATTTATTTACCAGAGGCAGAATGGGAGAAGGGTTTAGGCAAGCAGAGAAAATAAACTTCAAAACACATTGCTAGCTAAATTACTTTAGTTTATTTGCCCTTGATCTCTCAAGTGTAGGCTGCACTTACTTTAGGGAAAGGGCAGGAAATGCTGCATTGGTCACTTCCACATCAAAAGGGCCTCCTTTATACAATGAAAGATATTTCTTGCTGGGGCAAGGGAGAAGAACCTGCTCTGTGGATCAGTCCCAGAAGGACACAGCAGAATCTTCAAGGGGTAACCGTAGGATTATTGAGGACAAGGTAGAAGAATATTGCGGGGGGGGGGGCGGACAACTCCATATCTTTTACTTGGAGTGTTACTGGTGCATCTTATTTGCCATATTGAGCTATCACAATTTTATGTTTGCAGTCTTCGATTCTTCTGTGAGCTTCAAACTTTTGCAATAAAAATATACAAGGGGGGGGGGAGAGAATAAGGGTGTCATTGAAATCTGCCCTTATGGAAACCTGCCCTTTCTGCCCACTGCAGAAAGAGTTGGTCATTCTGGCATGTTACAATGCCAGAAACACCTGAGCTGTGCAAACTAGGGCCCAAACTAGGGCATCAAAAGAGCAGGGATGCAGAAATGAATGCAGGGATGCAGCTTGAGTTCAATGGCTCCCAGAAATGCTGCAATCTCTTTTTTTAAAATATTTTTTAAATTAAATTTTAGCATATTAATTATCATACATACCACAAAATTTCATATCTTATAAAATCTTTTTGGACTTCCATCAGCACCTCTGATGATCCACCATTCTTATCATTTCTTCTGCATATCTTAAATTCATATTGCCTTTAGTTATCTTAATTAACAATCCTCCTCTTTGTCCATTTTTGCAATAATTCAAATAATTCACCTCGCAAAACTTCTTGCAAACCTACAAACGTAATCTGATTGTCACAATTACTTTTCAAATAGTCCGTAAATTTACACCAGTCTTCTGTGAATCTCTGGTCCCACAGGTTTTGAATTCTTCCTGTCAGTTTGTCTAATTCTGCATTGTCCATCAATTTCATTCTCCATTCTTCTTTCGTAGGTAATTCTTCTTGCTTCCATTTTTGTGCCAATAATATTCTTGCTGCCGTCATTGCATAGAAAAACAACTTACAATCCTTTCTATTTATATCCTCTCCTACAATGCCAAGTAAAAATGCAGAAATGCTGCAGTCTCAAGAACACCAGCTTCAGCTGGAGAGCCAAGGTGCATTTTGTCCCCTGGACTGCCTTGGTATGTCCCACAGAGGAACTTACGGTCTTCAACAAAAACATCCTGAAGGTCCCAGGCCACAGAGAAGTTAGGCTGGCCTCAACTAGAGCCAGGGCTTTTTCGGCTGTAGCTCCAATCTGGTGGAATGCTCTATCACAAGAGACTAGGGCCCTGTGGGACTTGACATCTTCTCGCAGGGCCTGCAAGACGGAGCTGTTCTGCCAAGCCTTTGGTCAGGGTTCAGTCTGACTCCCTCTCCCCTTTCATAAGAACTTGCATGAAAGTGGCCTCCCAATTTTTCTCACAGGCCCATATAAGTTCAGCACAAACAGTTGGGCCTGGTGAGCATTTAAGGTCCCCAACCCTAATCTGCGGGTTGCCATCTGATTGGATTTTATTCTGATCCTGATCTGATTTGAGGATGTATTTTAATTGATTGTCTGATTTTATGTTAATGTGTTATACATTTGATGTTAGCCACTCTGAGCCCGGCTTCGGCTGGGAATGGCAGGATATAAATAAAATTTATTATTATTATTATTACAATCCAGTACTAGATCATGAATTGGAAATCAAGTAGATCTGTTTTGTTGGGGCTCCCGACAACTGAAGCCCCACATAACGTGTATGCAGGCACCTGAAACAGATGCACACGTGCATATTCGTGTTTATTCTCCCTTGGTTTTGCCAAGGAACGGTTCTAGCATCGTTAGCAGGGCTGAAGTCATCATTTTAAAAAACCGAGTCTTTTTTGTGCTTTCTCAGGATGAGAGAAATGCATTTAAAGGTAATTGGATCCAGTTACTTCCTAAACAGCTAAATATTTACATGGAGGCGGCCTATTAATCACAGCCCCATATGGCAGGAACGCTTGCGCATACACTTTGGGCGAGGGCTTTGCGCCAGTCTGCTTGTCTCACGGACGTCTCCCTGACAGCTCCACTTCCATCACAATCAGCTGCGACACCATAATTACAGATTCGGGAGGTTTGCCGCCTTCGAATGATTGATTGTTTGATACACACAATTTAGGAGATAGATGTTCTTATGTAAATTAACTATTTAGCGAGGGACATAGCTACACGGCAAAGAAAACCAGGAAGAAGCAGTTATGCCTTGCTAGGCCGACGTGTCACTGTAGAGATTTGGGTTTCTTGATAGGACGCTGAAGTGAAGACTGTCTCCAGTCTCTTCATGATGGCCGTGAGGGGTTTCTTAACTTAGCATTGGGTAGAAATATTGATGATCTGTCTTTGCCGTCCAGATTCCAAGGGCTCCGGAATAGGACTGATTCTTAGGGTGAATCCATACAATAGGTTTCTGAGAGAGATAGTGGTGGTATAATATCTTAAATGGTATCCACACTCATCCAACTACTGTTTCTGTTTACAGGTTTTTGTAGTGTTTCAATAATGGGTAAAATTTTATTCTACCAGAGAAGTAAAAAGAAGCAAAAGAAACTCATGTGCACCCCACAGGAAACAGTGTCTCTGTTTTATCAAGTTGGAATGGGCATTGCCTGCTTTTAGTCTTGTTAAACATAACACAAACACCAAGCAAACAAGTCCAAATCTTTAGTGGTCGCTTATGTTCTTAATATGAACTGTGGTCTTCTTACCCTTTTCCCATTCAAAGGAACGCGCGAGACAGATAGTTAAGTACTTATTGTCGAAAATAACACTTACAGTTCTGGATATCTACGCATACCAACCTAATGGCTACGAAGCTATTCCCAAGTCTGCGCTCTCTGGAGTGGTTGCAGCAACAGGGGACCACTCTCCCTCCCCCAGTTTATGTACTGGGGCTGGGGAATAAAAGCCTTTTCGGAGCTCTGGTTGCTGCTTCAGTTCCATTGCTTGTTTGCTTTCTCGATTGGTTTCTCCCTGGAAACTGTAAAGTTGTCCCACAGTCAATGAGATTTAGCTACACCATTATGTCACTGAGGACATATGAAGCTCATTCAAGATAATTCACACTAAGGGCAATTCCCTAACGCTGTATAAGTTTGTTTGCTCTTGGCAACATTATCAGATTATTAAATCTCATTGGCTATGTGTGACAACTTCACTTCTTGTGTGAAGAGAAAACTTTCTTTCCCCATTTTTTAAATAAAAAGGCAAACAATTGAGGCTTGTATGAACTTTAGCAAGTGGGTGCAAAAAGGCAAACAATTGGGAAGGATGGGGGATAGTCCTCCCCCCAGTGCCTTTGCATTGAAATTGTTTACTGTAGAATACTCATCTCCACTGTAATTTTTTTTAAGGTGAAACCACCATTTGTGCACACAGGAGGAATGGTCAGTCTAAGAAGCAAAACTACTTAGTGCAGCTGTACTGTTATTGCTGAGAGACATAAAGACCTCACACCTGTTCTGTGGATGCTGAAGAATCTCATGAAAACTAAAACTCCCTCCTAGGACTTCCCAGGACTAATTAAAGACACAAAGTTTTAGCATCTCTTGTCAGCAAATCCATGCCACGCACCCCCTGGTTGGAATTGTGTTGAGAAGTGCAAACATGGCTGGAATTTACCTTGAGAGACAATAAAGAGGGAGGAAAAGTTAGCAGAGGCCGTTCATAGTCTCTGGATAGGGCAGTTGGGAAATATTCAAAGTGAAAATCATGCTTTCTGTGTAGACTGTACTTTCCAAGGATCTAGATGGTAGATTTTAGTTATACTGGAGACGGGGGGGGGGGGTGATAGCAGAGATTGACAGTCAGCAGCTATCAATGGGGGTTGAGGGAGGAATTTGCTCAGTACCTAATGCGTACTTCCCAAACCAACAAGCAAACTGAAGCACTGCTGTCCATCAAACTGCAGTTCTCTGAATTTTGTGATGCAGCCATCCAACTGTGTGCAGGAAAATGGATTTATTAACAAAAATATGACATAGAAAACTACAGCGCATTAGGGGAAATTGCACAAAAGTGTGTGTATTAGGCAAAATTGTGTGCAAAACTTTTTTGCAAGTATCAGGAGAAACGGGCACAAAAATGCATATGAATTTTTGTGCGGGCTTTTTAAAGAAAAATTCACAAATTGGTGCAGAAACTGAGAAACTGAAATTGACAGATTCATCATTTCTTCCTAGGGGCAGGGTCATAGTTCAGTGGTAGAGCATGTGCTTTTCATGCTGAAGGATCCCAGGTTCACTATCTGGCATTTCCAGGTAAGGTTGAGAATGTCCTCTGTCTGAAACCCTGGACAGCCAGTGCAGACAGTACTGAGCCAGATGGAACAGTGGTCCGACACTGTATTTTCTTATGTTTGGCAGTGACCTGTGTTCTTTATGGGGTGATGTCATTTAGCCAGCTGTTTTCAGATGTCCTACCCTCCAGGGAACCCTTTCCATTGATGAGGATTCCCCCCTCACACACACACATCTGCTACAGAATCCCATTGTATTGCAAAGGTTTCTGGGGGACGTTTGGGCATTCACTTGGCGGACCTGGTGCACTGGCCAAGCCTAATGGGTTTCATTGTTGTTGGGACATAAGAAGAGTCCCACTGGATCAGGTCAGATGCCCCTGAGAAGCCCAAAAGCAGGACCTGAATGCAAAAGCACTCTTCCTAATTGTGTTTCCCTGCATGAAGTGAGAATGTGACCTATTGTGCCCTCTTCATTCCCTTCGACTGCACATTATTGGAGATGGGCTAGAAAGCAATCTTACAGGGAAGCTTGAATACCAGTAACTGATCTTCCCATTCAGGACCATCAAGGATCCCTAGAACACAGCTTGAAAGACATTGATCTAGCCCCTTAGGTGAGGTTCCTTTGCATCTACAGCTCCACTGACTGACAGCCATGTTATGTTGTTTGGGCTCAAAACCATTATCACTCTTCACCTCCCCCAAAATCAAAAGGACTTGCTTCTCTTTTCCTTTTGCACTGCAATGGCACTGGCTGAATGGGTATTGTAATATTAACTTCCTAAATGTACTGCAGAAGGCAGAGTGAGGAGGAATTGCTGCAGTGGAGATAACCTTGCAGTGGATGGAAAAGCCTGTTTGCTTTCCCATTTTTAATAAAAAAAGGGGGGCAGGTGTGTGTGCTTGTGGTGGCAAGCACACCCACATTCTCCCTTCTGAATTCAGTTCAACAGGAAACTTAGCAATGACAAATGTAATTTGAATTTAATTAGCATGGACATCTACTTCCTTTTGTGTGGGATTTCCCCTGGTGGTACCTTGCCAGTACCAAGTGTAGATTATTATGTCTTAGCTGCAGAATCCAAATATTTGATTTAATGGCTCTGTACCTGGCTAGAGGAGCCCCATTTGCTTAATTAACTAGCCATAAGAGTCAGAAACCTTCTGTGGCATGTCAGCTACTATGGTTGGGGCAGAAATTTAATTCAGATTCTGAAACAACAGGAGAAGCAGAACAAAATTCTCACTTTTCTGAATTTTGCAATGCAGTTTTCCAACCAAACAATAAAATCAGCATTAGGAAAAATTGTGCAGGCAAACAATGTATTATCTTGGGGAAAATTGCAAATAGCAAAAATGGACACATTTTAGCACATTCTTTCCCTTTCTAGATAAGTCACATCAGTCATAACCTATCAGGGATAATAACACAATGCTCTGTAGTCAATCAGCTTTAAATACATGATTATGTCTCTGAGATCAATTGAAGTACTTTAAGAATGAGAGCAGGGGATGAGAACACAAACAAATTTGGAAGCACATTTGCAAAGGGAGACATTTTTTCATCACTCCTAAGAGCAGCTGCAAAAAAAACCTTTCAGCCCAGATTAAGTATCAGGTTTGTGGTTTTCTTACTCCAGGATCCTGTCCTGGAGAATCTGTGTCAAGTTCTCCAGAAAATGTAGTTTTGTATGCACACTTAGTATAGCTAGAATTCATAGCAGGAGGTGAAAGCTGTAGCCTGTGGAAATTGTTGGTTCCTTTCTCCCAGGGGAGCCTTCCAGCCCCTGAATGATCAGTCCTCATACATTTCATTTGGGAAGAGGAAATGCCTCCATTGCGTTCTTGCCTGTGCTGGGAAGCATGCAGCTCTTGGCAAGCTGACTCAGCAATGTTTGGCAGAGTGGGAGCCGGTGACATATAGCAGGAGGCAGCTAATGCTTTGATTGAGGCAGTGAAGGAATCTTCAAAGCAACTTTGCTTTATTACCTACTGGCTGGATTGTAGCTCAGCTTCCACTTGAAAACAGCCCATTACGCTTTACGGTAATAAAAACGAACACTTGGATATAAAATTTATTGCCACAGAATAATGAAATGCTGGCAAGGATTTTACTCGCTCAGATGTTCTGTTGATCTTTCCCACCCACTCTTTCGCACTCTGACTACAACTTAGAATAATAACATGGAGAATATAAAAAGAGAAAGCTGGGGAAGAGTTAAGAGAGCAGCTGTCCAGGCCAAACTCTTGCAGTGGAACTGGAAGCCTATACCTAGAACATCCTTGCATGGGCTGCCCTTGAAGCTGGCCTGGAGGCTGCAGCTAGTGCAGAATGTGACTGCTAGGCTAGTAAGCGAGGCAGTCTGACAATGTACATCTGTATGCACCCTTAGTGTAGCTAGATATTCAGAGGAAGGGACATAGAGTAGAGAGGCAAGAACTGCAGCTTGTGGAAATAGTTGGTTCCTTTCCTGAAAGCATTTACACTGGCTGCCAGTGAGGTACCAGGCCCAATTCAAGGTGATAGTGCTAGCATATAAAGCCCTAAATGGCTTGAGACTCAAGTATTATTATTATTATTATTTCAATTTCTATGTCACTCTTTATTAAAAGATCCCAGGGTGGTGTACAACATTAAAAACACATTACAGAATGGCAAATCAAGTTGATGGACTATGCCGAAATGGCAAAATTAACTGGGAAGCTCAGGAATCAAGAAGACAAGATTTATTTATTTTTTAAGGGAAATGTTTACAATGTATATACAAAATCATTGTCAGCAGGTCAAAAACATTAGCAGGATTTTAAATACACTTGTAATAGAATTTATAGATAACTTAGGAAGACGAAAAAACGTTGAAGTATTGATATGCAGTTGAAAATAGAATCAAAGGGACCCAAGGAAGGAATAGGGGGAAGTCAGAAGATTGTGAGAGCTTCTGTAGCTGTGGAGTTCATGAGGCAGAGGACATGTGGAAGAGATAATAAGATAATAAGAGATATGCACTGGGGTCAGAGGTGGAGCATGCACCTGCGCTGCCCAGGGCGGGCGTGCTCCCGAGGGGTCGGGGGGCAGAGGGTGCCCTCCCAGGCATGGGATAGCTGCTCAGGTGCATGGAGTGGTGTGCGCACCCTGCAGCCGGGGGTGGGGTGAGCCACCCACAGGGGCAGAGCGAGCCTGCCCGCGACTCCCAAGCCTCCCCGGAGCTGTCAAAACGAAGGGGGGAATGCCGTCGGCAAAGCAGCGCAGCTCCCTCCTTCCCCCGATGGCTTGGGGTAGGCTTGGGAGTCACGGGTGGGCAGCACGGCGAATGTCACCCCCCTCAGCAAAGACACCCAAGGTGGGCCATCTCCACCCCTTCCTCTGCCCCTGATTGGGATCTATTGCTGCTCCACCCTCTGAGGGAGCTATATTTAGTGAGGGAAAGATTTAGATTCCCCTCAACACTCTCTCTCTCTTTCTACACACACACACACACACACACAAATAGGAAGATAAGCAGGAGCGGTAAGAATTTACATGTGTTTAGCACATACATTCACCCACAAAATCTAAGGGAAGCCGTGCTACCCTAGGTGCTGGTGTGTTGGTGTGAGAAGGATGCTACTTCTACTCTTGGGACAAAATTCATCCCTCACGGAGCAGCATCTCACTCTGGTATAGGCTCCCCATTAACTGCTCGAACCTCTATATTGTGAATTGGGGCACACAGGAAAGATTATATTTGACACAACTCATCTCAAGCCTTTCATGTTCCTTACTAAATGGGGGAGATGGGAGAGCAAGTGGGCTGGCCCATTGTGCATAATTTGTTAGCTTTGTCATAAGGCTGCAGAACACTAATATTTGTTCAGGGAGTTCAAGCCATTGTTAAAATGACAGGAATCATTCATTACCTGTAGTGAATTATCCTACTATTTTCTCTCAGAATAATCTATGATACACACACATGTATTTTTTATATATTCTTAAAATGAAAATAAGCTTTGGGAGAGAGTTCTATAGAGCAGAGAAGCAAGTGGGAGTACAGCTCTTTCTTTGCCTCTCCTTATGGGATCTCAAAAGTGTGGTTTCTTTGATTCACGAATATACTTTTGGAACACAACAGAAGCCATTTGGAGGCACCCTCAGTCTACATTCTGAGGCAATTGTGTTTCTTATATGCATATACAAACCAAACTGGGTTGCCATGGTTGGAAATTGTGTACCATATAACTCTGGTAAAACTATTTCAGTCTCTTGCAAGAAAATTAATATTCTGGGATCCACCCAATAATTGGCTTCTCTCACTCCAGGTACTCACACCACACTTCTGCGGATACTCTCAGGCTCTGGGGTATAATATCCGGCCCTATTATTAGGTAGAGAGAAGCAGATGTTGCAGTAATTTCTCTCTTACTGAGTTCAACAATTTTGATACTTTTTGATTTACTTGAGAGGTTCATTTGGCTCAGCGGTGGGTTCCTTACAAGGGCCTGACAGTTGTTTACAGTAAGGACCTTCTGAGTTAGCTCCTCTACTTGGAGTGAGACCGGGAAATGGTCGCTCTCAAATCTTGGTATGACCTCTAGGTCAGCGTTTCCCAACCGCTGTTCCGCGGCACAGTAGTGTGCCGTGGAACTTTGCCTTGTGTTCCGCGTGGAGGCGGCCAAGTCGGGCGGTGAGAGGCGGGGCGGCGGCAGCGAGCACATGCGGGGCTGCGAGCGAGCGAGCTCCCACCATCGCCGCTCGCTACCGGGCCTGCGCATCCGCTCGCTAGTGAGCGGGGAATCCCATCCGCCCCCACGTGAGGGGGAATCCCATCCCAGCCCCCGCGAGAGCAGGGGAATCCCATCCGGCCACGCCTCCTGGCCAGCCAATCGGCTGGCTGGAGGGGGCGTGGCTTACCCTTTTTAGGGCCGGAGCAGAGGGGGCTCGCCCTCTCTTCTCCGGCTAGCCCCATCGCCGCTCGCTATTGCCGCTACGAGGTGCCGCTACTGGGCCTGCGCCTGCTCGGCAAGCACACGTGGGGCGGCGAGCGAGCGAGCTCCCACGTCCGACGGCACCAGGCAGGGGCCCTTGGCAGTGCCGGTGCCCACCGTGCCCGCCTCCGCCCAGGAGGGCGGCAAGCAGCCACCGCCACCCCCGCCGCTGCCCGGCAACCGCGCCGCCACCCCCGGCTCCCCGCGGCGGGTGATCGTGCAGGCTTCGACGGGCGAGCTGCTCCGCTGCCTGGGGGACTTCGTGTGCCGCCGCTGCTACCACATCCCATCGCCGCTCAGCCTGCGCGTGCGCGATCGCTGCGCGCTGACGTCATGGGGCGGGGCTTTAATGGTGGTGTGCCGCGAGATTTTTTTTTTGTAAACAGGTGTGCCGTTGCCCAAAAAAGTTTGGGAAACACTGCTCTAGGTTCTTTGCAGTGGGAGAAGGTTCTCAGAGACAATGATATAGTCGATGGCACTCATCCTAATTCCAGACTGGTAGGTGGACTCAGCTGGGTGGTCCTTCCTAAGGCACCATTTAGAATGTGAAGACTCAGTTTGAAGGTCATTTGTGCTAGTCAGAGACCTGCGAAGTTCGCCATTTGATCTTTTGAGTCTCGCATTGTGAGAGGGCCTTCCGCCTCCTCCAAATCTGGAGGTGTGTAGCCTAACCGTGTATATAGGGTCTGGTTGCTTGGGCCTAGTCTGGCATTTAGGTCACTTCCCAGAACCACCATTGAGCTTGGGTTTTGCAGTATAAGGTCTGTACCCTTCCAGTTCGCCCCATCTGGCTTTTATATCAGATTTCTGGGGCACGAGGAGCATGTAGGCGTTAATAAGTAGTAGAGCCTTCTCGTTAAATTGTAGCAGTGTGGCAATGGCATGTGGCTTGAGTGTGGGTAGGGGCCTTGGTGTGGAGTTGTTTTAGACATCTCTCCAGTGGAATAGGTTGGGATTGTGGTGAAGAGGTAAGATACACTAGCAAAAATAGTCCCAAATTGCTGTACCCAATCCGGATAGTATCCTCAGATCTCTAGGAAAGCGTATTTTGAAGGATTCGGGGGAGGTGACTGGGGGTGGCATGGAAAACACCTAGGTGCTTCCAGCCTTTTAATACTTCCAAACAAGAACCTGCAATTTTATAGTGCCAACTTGTTCTGCCTAGGATGATTTATTGATGCAATACGCTTTGGTGTATTTCACTTGAGAATATATTAGCCAACAGTGTGAGGTGTCAGCTTTCCTTAAAACAGAGCAGTAAACCTTTCTCTGCTCCAGGTGACACACAAACTCATTGCTTTGCAGTAAACAGAGCTCGAAAGGAATAATAATAATAATAATAACAGCCTGATTAAAATTACTCTACCCCCACCCTCAAGCAGGAAAGAGAAGTGTGACCATAGCACCCTTGAAACAGCATTTCAGGACTGTGTTGTGCTTGTTGCCAGCCTTCATCAGTACATTTTTTTCCTTCTTAAAAAATCAAATCAAATCAAAGGAGGAGTTCACAGTGCAGCTCTCATACTACGGGTGTTGGGATGCTGACACTTTAGTGAACCCAACATGCAGTCAGAACCTGGATTTCTGAGCAGGCATCTGCAAGCAAAATTTGATCATCAGTCTCTAGAGTGATAGGAGCTACAGTGAAGCTAGGCATTATGAGGGGGCACTGCTGCTGCCAGCCGACATCTCCCCCTATGTTTCTCCCAATAAATATCTAATAAAAGAAACACGTGTCTTGATGCCATCATACTCGAGAATTTTTCTACTTCCAGCAGAGAGCAACCAATTAATTGGAGTGGGGAAAGAGAAACCCTGAACACTAAGATGGCACCAGGGGATACTTTTTAATATCAGTTTGTTCCTGTGCCCATTTTCTTCATTTCAGTCCACGATTCATGCTTCTTTCCCACATACTATTGATTCCTTCCTCCCTGGGTAGCCTGCGAAGTAAGCCAGAATAGCTGGCTCTGCCTGTCTTAAACAACGATCTCAGAAAGCCTTGTGGATGATGCATAGGCCCAGGAAGATTCTAGCACTGTCCTTTCCTCTGCCCTTCAAATGGCTGTCCAGCATGTCTGCTTGCCCTGAAAACTCACACTGAATTAAGAAGCAGGAAGTGTTTTGAGGCGGATTGTGATATTGTGTGCCATTGCAACAAACTCAGTCTCGTACACTGACTTGTGCCTACCGATTTGGCCTGATATCATATACCTGTGCACCATATAGTCTTTTTTCATGACTGATAGGTACTCATTTTAAAGGCTGAGCTAGGAGAATTGGGAGAGAGTAAATTACATAAGCCTTTCTTGACTTTGTCCTAATGTTTCTAAAATATTTCCAGATCAATTTCCCATCTCTTCAATGCTGACTCTTGGTTGATCACCTTGTTTTAGTGTCACAACTCCTTCAGCCCAATTCTGAGATTCTTAAATCTCTGGTGGGGATCTAAGAATGCAGGCACTCAGGTCTCTATAGAGCCCTTCAGTGTAAATCTCAGAATGTGGAAAGTAAATATTAACTTTTGAAGCTGGAGAAAAAGCAACATTGAACTAACCTTCCATGCAAGTAGCTCTTTAGTCTCCAGGTCTGAAAGCTTTTGGTGAATTGGGGATATCAGTGGTGGTAGGGGGTCAGTGCCATTAATTGCTCTAAACACCATTCTGGCCAAGCACTTAAGGTATAAAATGGAGTGTTGGATAACTAAATTTCATTGTATTTTGCATTCAAAGTGCTGAAAAGCATTTTTCTTCACCCCCAACCAACATGCATACGGGGAACCAAAAGTAGGTTCAGTGTAGACTGGTGTTGATTCTCTAGTGCTTACTTTCACTAACATGTAGAACCTGATACAGAAGCTCAGCCCCACTGAGGACAACATTTAGATGAGATAGCAGTACCCACCTTTGTTCACATCTGTGCTCCCGTGGCAATTAAATGAGATGGGGTCCAGCTTAAGATCAGAAGTGATACTTGTGTGAGGAGCACTGAATATTCTCCTTCCTTCCTTCCCTATCTCCCCACTCACTTTTATGACAAGCATGGTTCCTCTCGACCATCAGAGTCAGCCTTGGGGGAAAGAACCCTAGAAGAGCTAAATCGATTCTCACAGTGACCCATCAGATACCAAAAGAAGTTTGGGTGACAGCCAGAATGTGTGGTAGTAAGAGTCCATCTGCACTATACACATAAAGTCTTATCAAACCAATTTATAGAAGCATGGCTTCCCCCAAAGCATCCTGCAATCAGTAGTTTGTTAAGGGTCCTGAGAGTTGTTAGGAGACTGCTATTCCTTGCAAAAATGGGTTGATTGTTAAACCACAATAATACATAAGATGCTTGACCCCAAAAGATGCATATTCTTCTAGATTCTTCATTCTTTTGCACAGAAATGCAACTTGTTTCAAGAGATCAGGAGCACAGACCAGACCAGAATATATTTGCCTGCATTAAACCAGGTTATTGGGACACTGACATAACTGGTGTTTTTTTTAAAAAAAATCCTATTTAAATGAAAACAATTTGATTTCCATTTTACAACTCTGATTTTATGTATGTATATACAAATACACACACATATCCATTTTTATTCACCCTCAAGCTTGAGTAAAGTCAATGTGAGGAACCACTTTGCATTACTGGGCTTTTGATTGTCCTCAAATTCCAATGTAGCAAAATGGATTTGCTGTCACAAGTGGGTAGGATAATTAGAGAGTGCCCGCTCACACGCAGCAATCTTAGTAATTTATTGGCAGCTCGTGACTCCGGTTGTGATGGACAGGTGCTTATTTTCTTATTTTACAGTGTGAGCAGAGAGAATTGGGAACTGCCTGAGACAATAACTCATCCCTTCCAGCCCATTAGTGAAACACTTAGCGATGGGAGAATGCCCAGGAAGACAATTTAGATGCCAGTCTGAATTCCAAATGTCCCTTCTGCAACCAAGGTCTTTTATGATCAGAGCTATGGCTGTGGGCTGAAATAGATGTACAGTGAGAGTGTATGGCCACAGTGACCAAAACACGACCACCGTTTGGGTGACAAATGCTCAGAGCTGCCATGAGCCAAGTATGCAAACTGTCAAGCGACAAAAGCAAAGGAGCATCTTATAAGGCTGCAGGCTGTACATAATCACCTCCTCCCACGTACAGATTGCCTGTTCCCTCGGCAAATATCTGCATCACTTATTCTGTGGTTTCAAATACAAGAGGAGAATTATATCTTCAAAATGTGCTTTTGTTCAGAGTGGAATTCTCGGACTGATAAACAGGTTCTTGGCTCATGCTGCTGCTGGATACAGGAAGTGGAGAAAGAGATTGTGAGCACAAAACTGCCTTTACTAACCTAGCACCCTTGAGATGTTTTGGACTACAATTCTTACCAGCTCCAACCAGCTGATAAGTTGATGAGAACTGAAGTCCAAACATATTGAGGTTTACCTGGTTGGCAAAGGCTGGGATAAAATAATGGGCAGCTAGGATACCCCTTTTGCACTGTGGTTGCCCAACAACTTCTATGTCAAGGAGAATAAGTAAAATGTCGTGCTAGGTGGTGGAAATGATCTGAAACAGGAGTGTACAATGCCCTGTTTGCCCCTATATCTCAGAAACAGAACAGTTGGGGTAATAATCTCTGCATCACCTGAAATGGCATTGCACCAAGTCCTTCATAGCATATGTCAGGACATGAAGAGGGTTCATAAGTAAACACCAACAGGTCTCACTAGAAAACCATATGTCTTTCAGTTTTATTTGACTCAGAACAACCCACAGGACGGTATATGACAGGCTCCCATCTTTATTGGCATTCCCCCTGCTTTTCTTCACATGGCCCTTCTCTTTGATCTCCCAACCCAAGTCTCCTGTTTTAATTACAGTGGTACCTCAGATTACATACGCTTCAGGTTACATACGCTTCAGGTTACAGATTCTGCTAACCCATAAATAGTACCTTGGGCTAAGAACTTTGCTTCAGGATGAGAACAGAAATCGCGCAGCAGCGGCATGGCAGCAGCGGGAGGCCCCATTAGCTAAAGTGGTGCTTCAGGTTAAGAATAGTTTCATGTTAAGAACAGACCTCCCGAACAAATTAAGTACTTAACCCGAGGTACCACTGTAGTGCATTGTTTTAATGGAGATGTTTTATGGATGGGCTGTATTTTAATGTTTGTGCCACTGGTTTCTATGTTTCTATGAACTGCTTAGAAGCTATATATAAGTTTTTATTTATTTATCATAAATATATATATTGGGAGAGACTTTGGACTATCCTCTCTCCACACAAAGGAAAACCTTAGGTAAATTATCCCACAGGGGTAATTTATGGTAATTTAAGGGTGTGATTTATGCTCATCTGAGAACAATTTAATCGGGGTTTAGAAGTCATGCAAACATATTTGTGTGGCTGTGTGCAGTTAAACATGGTCGTCAGCCCCAGATGACACCATGAGATTTGCCCAAACCCCCTCTTTGCAAAAAAATCCTGAGGCCAGCCTTGGCAGCCTGAGGCAGTTTCTCTTGCTCAGAGCATATCTTATCAAAGGGACTCAGGGGGCTGTCATCTACTGCACTGTCAAAGCCACAATTCCACATCCTGTTGCTGGAAAGAAACTGACAGAAGCCAATTCTAGAATATTCTATGTTCTGAGCTGACAGCTGTCACTCTCCAACACTAACTGCTCTCTTGTGTTAACATTTTCTGAGATGTTCTTGCTTCAGGCAGCAATCTATTTTACCAAATCTGTCAGTTCCTTGCATTATATGATTTACAGGGTGTGTGGGACGTGGAATTACAAAAGTCAATCAATCAAAAGGCTTTGGAAGAAAATGGATTCCCCCTCCATGCTACTGTGAAACAAATATTTTCAAAACACAAAATTCAACAAAGTGAATTTTAATTATGATTAGCTATACCTAAAGTGAGCTAACCTTTGTCCAATAATAAAAGCAAAGAGAGGTTGCTTATGATCTACAAATTATTCAAGGGCACCCTAAACATTACTAGACAGGGCAGTATTCAAAAAGGCATTTTCCAGATCACAGTGTTTCTTTCAGTAAGGAGAGGCTGAGATGAAGTTTGCAGAAAATGTGGAGGCAGTTGGAAGTGGTTATCTTTTGAGAGAGTGGCTGCTGGGCTTTGAGGTCAGAAGAGCAGATAAACTAGAAATTATCCTCTTATAAATGCAGTTCTAAGAGTCCACACACCCATTGTTTTGGCTGGGTTTTGTTTTAACACTCTCAAATCCCACTTGAGGTGAGACTAGTCCTTGGTAGTGGCACAGCTTCAGATGTGATAAGCTTCAAAACCAACAATCCTGCTATAGGCATGTGTTGCCTCCTAAATTCTAATATTAAGGGATCAGCTTTGTTTCAAGAGAGCCTAATCCAAATTTCTACCCTAGGGTAGCATTTTCCTTCTCTGAGCTCTGCCAGGCAACTACTGGCTGGAATAACAGACTTCTGGGGGTGAGGGGCTCAGAAAGGGTCTATTTCCAAGTGCTCCTAGCAACTGAAGCATAGTTGCCCTTTCATCCCTCTTCTTCATATTTCACCCTGAAGCTCTGACTCTGAACATATCTTGGGGATATCCAGAGCAACAGGGGGAGCATTTTTAAACTGTAACCAGCACTGGGACCAGCTGGTGAAGGGCAGGTAATAAATTTAATCACCATCATCGCTGTTTCCCAACAGAATTAGTTTTCTTTTACATAATTCCTAGTATCTAGCTGTCTGCTGTCCATTTCCTTCAAATAGGCAAAATGTATAAATCAACATGGGCATGTGCTACCCTAAACACAAATGTCACTAATGCTGAAAAGTGGTCCTGAAATGGCAATCCATCACCAGGAGGACAAGAGAGGACATACATTTGCATTTTTAAAAAATTGCATGCTAATTTTTATAATAGATGCACTTAGGGCCAGATGCAGCTAATAAGTGTCACTACCAGAAACAACACAAGAACTCCCACTAGCACAATGTGGCTTCCCCTCTCTCCTCCCCCTGCGCCCAATATTGGGTCGGGGGTGCCAGGGGAACCCCTAGGACAGCACAAGGGGAGGAAAGGAGTGTTTGTTCTATCTGGCAAGCTGAAATCCTTGCGCCGATGGGTTGATCTCCTTATCACTGCATGGAATTCCTCCCCTAGAATTAAGTACTATAGTTTAAATAGAAACAGATTACCAAGTAAACTGCATTTGCTTAGTTCATGAGTGGCTTACGTGATGAGGAAGAGCTGCAGCCATCACCTCTCAACAGCAGCATCACTGATGCTTTCCAGGAGGTGGTGGTGGTGGTGGTGGTGAGGTCAGGGCTGCATGGATGCATCTGCCAGGCCAATTTGGTACACCTACTGGGGCATCTGACCTCACTGCTGCCCTGCCCCTCCCGCTGCAGGCTGCTCCTTTCTCAGCCTGCTCTCTGGGTGCTAACCATTTGCTGAGCAGCCTCAAGGTCCCTGTTCTTCCTTCTCAGGGTTCTTTCTATTTAGACTGGACATGGACCAGAGAACCCTTAGGACAGAAGAGTATAAAGGAGGACACATGACCACCTTTGGTGCTAGTGAATAATATGTGAATAAATGCTACCTTCCTTATCTAAATTTTGCTATCCCAGAGACTGTGACGTCCTGGGAGTTCAGTGCCTAATCCAAATTATTCATAACACACCCACAGCTGACCTCTGCCAGTTTAATAAGGTTTGGGAGGCTCAGTTCATCAAGGCTGTCTTGCTCCACTTACTGGACTTGCTGCTGGTCCTGGAGAGAGCCCCACAAAAGTTGTCCCATGAGCTCCAGTCTGTCACACTGCAAAGAGGTGTTGCAACTTGTACTGACTCATAGGGAAACAGAGCATCCACTCGCCCTATAAAGGAAGGGTATGCCAAGGGCCTGTCCGTCTGCTTTTGCAGCAAGGTTTAACTCTGGTTAGCTCCCATGGCTTTTGGTGGGCTGGTTTGAAGAGTTGAGCTGCCATAAAGCACCATCAGTTTTAATGTGCTTTTTGATGATGTCCTGATTATTGGTTCAGCTGCTTTGAGGGCATTTAGGACAGAAATGTGGCTTATAAATCTGTCTAAGAACAAACAATATAAGTAAGGAAATAGATACGCTTGGGCCTTCTGGTTTTGGTGGCAAGGGCTTGAGCAAAGTAGAGCAGTGTTCCAGCAAATGGGCTTGGTTCAGAGTACGACATGCAGCGTTCCAGCCATCTACCCCATAATTAAAGGTTGTGTGTTCTTTGGTTAGCTTTGCCACTGTGGAGGCATCAGGACAGGGTGTGCGGTCTCAAGGCCAGGAGAGGAGATTAAGGGTGGCAGCCAATGCACCTTTTGTGAAGTACACAAAGCGCATCCAATGATATCCTTACCATTCTGGGGGTTAAATTCATGATGCCAGAGATTGCGTACATCTCCAAAGCCGTGCATCTGAGCCGACTTCTCCCTGAGCTGCCCGGCTATGATTAGATTGAGACGCTGGAATTGTATTGATTTCAGCTGTTAGCAAAGTTGTTGTCATTAAGTTAAAAGACGCTTGAGCGATCGCAGGGAGCAGAGGTGCCGGCTGCCTCCCAGCATAGTTCAAATGACTGAATTTTAGAGAAGGGCATTAGCTGCTCCCTACAAAGCAGCTGCATTAGACCCAGACATGCTTGGCGGGCTTTATCAATGTTTAATGCAGTGAAACAGGGGCTGTTGCTTCTCCCCTCTTCAAAGCCAGGAGCTTGCTCACCGAGTGGAGACTAATGAACGGAGTTCGCGCTTTGCCCGAGGTGACCTTGAAAGAACGGTGACTTTCCGTCCCACAAAGAGGAAAGAAGTGAAAACTAAGGGTCAAAGGCCATCGGTGAACATGCTGCTATATGTGTGCTAATGCTCGTTAATGGACATTGCCTTTCCCAACCCTGCAGGATCCTGGCTAAGCATTGTATTCATAGCAAGGAAAGCTGAGACAAAAATGAAGGTCGTTATCTCTCTAGGTCATATGCCTTGGAGCTGAGCCTGCAGCCTAATGATATTAACATTAAGCATTGATAGCATATACACCTTTATACATGTTCCAGTGGCTTTCCGTGCATAATCTGAGTAATCCTGTCAACTAGCTCAGCATTATCTGTCAGCATCGCCCTAGAGCCAGTGCACCAACTGGACTCATGCACCTCAACCCCGACTGGGCTAGGCGAGCTGGGAAGCACCGCCAGAGACCTCCTTCTCACAGGAACAGGTCACAGTGCTGTGGACTCACAGCTTAGAGCTGAGAGCACCGGATTCACTTTCTCAATAATACAGTCGTTGCGCAGCAGAGTTTTGCAGAGTCTTGCAGAGTATAAACCACTTGGAGAGCAGCTCTGTAGAATATCTTCCTTTTATTCTGTAACTACAACTATGATACAAAACTATATACAGAGCTGAATATTCTAAGCATAAATCAATGCTACACTGAGAGTCTGCAGCTGCTCTTAGCAGCAATCTTATCTCTAGGATCTCTAACACTCTCACTTTCTCCGATACACTGACTGACTGACTCTCTCTCTCACACACAGATATGTTGCTGGGCAGAATAAGTAGATAGGCAGGACACGCCTCCTTCTCTCTGGAGAGTCAGCAGAGACCATCAGGAGATGATCAGGAGATTCTTGGGTATGGGAGGGGTGAAATCTCCTCATTATCATCTTTATATTCCAGGCATTCTCAACCAAAACGTCACAAAATAAGGTTGCATCCAACACTGCTCTTTCACCAGCACAGTGAACATCTGCTCATGTACAATGGACCTTTCCCTCTCTGCTCCCTTGCAGAACCCCCTTCCTCAGACATCCTCAAATTTGCTCCAGAGGACCCTCTAAAACCGAGGAAATTCCAGTGGAATTCCATGTGCACTACACTGGATAAAACTCACAGTCAGCAAGCTTTTGAGTTACCCAGAATTCTTCATAAGGTTAGGTGTTAAGCATACTAAGGAAGGAGTGGGAAAGCTGTCAATGTTGCAGCCATGAAGTCAGTATTTGGTTGCAGGCTTTCAATAGAGCATAGAGGGGGGATAGCAAACTCAATAGGCTCATCTAGATGCTGCAATGCAGGTTTTTGGTTGCACCTAGGACTGATCCACCCAGTTTTGAAAATATAAGATAGGAAAGTGTTTCTGTACTGACAGGTGCCCATGGTAAGCAATGAGCACTTAGGAAAAATCTTTGCAGAAGAGATCAGATCAAAGCATAAGACTTTTTCTTCTTCAGCACATGCCAATAATGCTTTTTGGGTCTGGGACAAATCACTTGTGAATTTTGAGAGTGCAGGATAGATAGTAAAAGATAACCATTTTTTGAAAATTAAATGTACATTTTTATCAGTAGAGCTCAGCCATTCTAAAGCCACTTTAGATATCACTTGAGTCTAAGGACACATGATGCTTAAATTGGTTTAAGCTCAAATTGGTCTGTAATGTGAATGTGAAACCTACATTGACAAGAACATACATTTGATTTCTCTTCCACCTGCTACCCTGCATTAACAAGGTTCACACAATTGGAAAAAACAGAAGTGACTCAGATGCACTTTTTTCTATTGCCTATGAAAATTGTTTTTACATGGAAGCCTGAAGCCACCAGGCACCAAAATACAGAGGCAGGATAGGGGCCTCCATTGCAGAGCAGGTGAACCCTAGAGAACTCAGGGAGATATATACACATATATAATTTACAAAAAACTTGACATATAATAACTAACAACAACAAAAGGTTCAATACAACTATATCTTACTCTTTTTTTGCTTGCATTTACTTTTATTTGCATTATACTGTGCTACAAATTGCTATGACTCCTTGCTGATCTTTTTACGTTTGTTCTTATTCATTGTTTTTATAGTTAAAGAAAATAATCGTGCATGCGTACATCCCTATATCCTACAGTAGTAGTAGTAGTTTGTGTTGTTTATTAAATTTGTATACCACCCTTCATCTGCAGATTTTAGGGCAGTTCACAATATAAAATACAGAATAAAACCACAAAGAATATAATAAAACCAAGAACAAGGAAAAAACCCAAACCTCCTACAAACACATTTAAAAGGACATGTATGTATAATGTATAATGTATAATGTATAATGTATAATGTATAATGTATAATGTATAATGTATAATGTATAATGTATAATGTATAATGTATAATGTATAATGTATAATGTATAATGAAGGTGCCAGGTAAGCCTCCCTGGGGAGAGCATTCTAGAAATAGGGGGCCACTGCAGAGAAGGTCCATTCTTGTGTTGCCAGCCTCCAGAGTTCTCATGGAGGAGACACATGAAGGAGGGTCACAGATGATAATCGCAGAGTCTGGGCTGGTTCATATGGGGAGAGGCAGTCCTTGAGCTATTGTATACCTCCCCAACTGTCCTGATTTGACCGGGACATCCCAGAATTACAGAAGGCATCCCAGCTTCCAATTGGATCCTGGAAAATCCCATCCCTTGGTCCCACACTCTTGGCATGAGTTTATATTGATGCCTATTTTAGCTCACCTTTCAGCCCCACTAGATGGCCTACCCAGAAGCCTTTTTGAAAATATCTGCAGACAAACAAACAAAACTTTCCTGCAACATTATTTTCTAAGAGTTCCTTTCTTTTCTCTCATCAAATGAAACCCAGAAGGATAAAGCGAGGTGGTGGTGGGGAGAAGAGTGAGAGAAGAGGAACAAAAATACTTTTGCAAATGCGGCTTTCCACACTCTCAAGGAACTCTCCACAACACTCATTTATTTCCCTATTAAGGCAGCAGATGGCAAAGTGCTAATGAATGTGAAAGACACAGATATCTGCTGTAAACAAACAGAACGGGGCTGAATCAAGGAGGTTTTGAAGAATGCGGCAGATCTGAGCGAAAGTCAATCAGTCTCCCACAAACACCATTCCTTCTGGCAAGAAAGGAGAAGAGATTTCAAAAGTCCAACTATTGCATCCACAATAATCAGCTCCTAATGGAGCAGTTGGACATATCCAATTAATACCCAGAAGCAGATGAGGGATGTGAAAGAAAGGCTAAGTGCTATGGGGACTGGTAGCCAAACTTCACCAGAGCGCTCATGGTCCTGTCATCCTAGGGCCAAACCAACGTGATGGCCAAATGATCTAGTGCTGGTTTCTTGATGTTGTTGCGTTTTGATGGGGGAAGGGATCCTTAAACCATTCTTCTGTTCTAAAGTCCAGGTATGAATGCCCACTGCTTTTTGCCTGCAGTGGGAAAACTACACGTATCTGTATGCATTTTTTGCACTGAGACCTGTTGCCGCTTTGGATGGGTGATGGTGAAGTGGGAAAGAGCAGAGGCCAATTTAGGGCAGCGTGACTGTTTCCACCGCACTGGGCATCATAACTATGATGCAGTGAATTGAGCAAAAAGGGAAGGTGAGAGGCAGCGGGGTGACGGATTATGGCCTTGCACGGGGCACCACTGAAATTTGAAAGACCAAAATCCGCCCTTGGAAAGAGTAAAACATCTGTTCCTCCAGCTGATTGTTGGGGGCTTACAAAGTCCAGTGTGGAACACAATGATAGACATGGTGATCAGCTGCTTGTTGCAGTTTGAGAAACTAGGTGCACAGGGCAATACCAAAGAGCTGATTTCTGGTTTTGTCCTGATTCCACCCAAGCTCTCCTGCTGACTTCCAGCTTGGTGTGCATGTTTTAAGTGAATTCAGCCAAGGATCTCAGTATCTCCTCTGGCCTTAAGCTGCCATAAATGTCACCTCCATCCTCACTTATTCATAGGCTCTCATTTCCAGCCTTGCTGCTCCACTGATACATTTTTTAAACCCCTTCTCCTTTTTTCTGACCCCTGGGGGGACTTTGCGTCATTTGGCTTCTCTTGCAAGCATGTGAGCTGCATTCAGAAATGTTCGCATGAATCTAAATGAGAAGGCAATAAAAGGAGGACTTCTCTGGGTCCCCAATCTTATATCCCAGCAGAGTCAAGGCAGGCGTGATGGGGAGGAGGAGATGACCTTGCATTTACCTAGTCTGGGTCATTTGCACAGCAGTCACTTGTGATTAGTAAATGACTCGAAGATTGGGTATGATAAATGTGCGTGAAAAGGCCACTCTGGAGTGCAAATTATTGGGTTGGTTGGCTATGGCAATGCACAACTGATGAGCTGTGGCTGGCAGCATACTGGTGCTATCATTGGCAATTGCATTGTTTCAGAGCCAGTGTAAGCCCTGGTTTGTCCCATGACACACTGATAGTTCAAAGCTCCATTGGCTGCTCATTCTGCTATCAGAGCAATGGTTGTAAAGTAGATTAGGAATGAGCAAACCAGTCAATTTCAGTTTCTCATTTTTCCAACACCAGTTTGCAGGTGTTTTTCTTTTTAAAGTCCTCATGAAAATTCACTAGCATTCTATTGCAAATTTCTTCTAATATACACATTCTTGCATGCAATTTTGCCTAATATATACTTTATGGCAAAGCATATTTTCCCTAATATTTATATTTTCCTTAGAATAGTGCATTTTATGTTTTTTTCACTGATGTACTATCCATTCTTATGCACACTTTACATTAGTACAGTGGTATCTCGGGTTAAGAACTTAATTCGTTCTGGAGGTCCGTTCTTAACCTGAAACTGTTCTTAATCTGAGGTACCACTTTAGCTAATGGGCCTCCTGCTGCCGCCGCGCCGCACGATTTCTGTTCTCATCCTGAAGCAAAGTTCTTAACCCGAGGTACTATTTCTGGGTTAGCGGAGTCTGTAACCTGAAGCGTATGTAACCTGAGGTACCACTGTATATGCATTTGTGTGCATGTTACTTGGCTGGAAAACTGCACTGCTAAATCGGGAGAAGTATGAATTTTGACAGATGGCTATGTTTTGGTTTGTGTATTGTTTCAGAAATGGCAAAATTATGTATATTTGCCTTTAAATGAGAACGGAATGGAATCCTACCCTCCTTCCTAGAGTAGTCCAGTGGTGTCACTGTGAAAGACAGCTTGTCCCATTACTGCCAAGACCCCTCTCAGCAATGTGCAGCCATGAGGGAGTGTTTGTGCGTAGTGCAGTGCCCCATCAGCTCCTGCAGTGAGACAGGGTCACTCCAGGGTGTGCCCTCTAAAACACTCGCCAATTTTTTTTGCAAAGCAAGGCATTCTGAAGCAGACACCCAAAGGTCCTCAACAGGCATATCAGTGTGCAAAATGGTTTTTTTGAAGGCAGAAAGTTTGAAAACCACTGCTCCAAATGGTGCAGTGCCTGGAGAGACCATCTCATGTAGCAGTTTCTCCCTTAACACTATAACAGATCCATTTTCTGCAAACAACACCCACTTATTCTGTCAAAATGCTCCATTAATTAAATTTCATGCACACATTCAGAAGCATTTCCTCAGCATTTAATTATTTCAAATCAGAGCACCTCCTTTACTCAGACACTTCTAGGGAATCAGTGCAGAAGGAAAACCAAAGGGTACCATCTGCTCTGCTAATTCCATGCAAATTGCACAGGAAACTGGTTCCATGGAATGGACTCCACCAGCAATACACTCAAGGAGCAACTGAAGGAACTGGAAGGCAATAAGATACTTACTTCCCTTGCTAGAAAAACATGGAAAGATGGATGGGGGACACACACATTTTATTCACTGGGATTGTGGAAGGAAAAAGCTAAAACCCTTTTTCTCCACCATGTTCCAGATTGCCTCTCCCCTGTGACTAACCAGTTAATGCAACATGATCTTTATGGCCTGAATTTCATGCATCTCCACTGTGTTGTCAACAAGAAACTTCACTATGCTCATCCACAAAGGAACACCTCCAGGAGAAAAGCCCAAGGCTGGCATGAGAACAACTGCACCCACATAACATTCCCAGGAACAGTGAAGTGTGCCCAGATGGTTTTGGTGACCTAGGCAAGTGAACCAGCCCAGGCAGGATGGAGGAAGCAAAGAGCTGAGTGCACCTGCTCTCCATGTTCGAAGCACCAGAAAAGACACACATGCTGAAGTGCAGTGGGGCACACTGTTCAGTTTAAATAGGTTTAAAGCATATCTGGTTATCTCACTGGCTGACTGCGAAATCTAAATGCCTGTGTTTGAAAGTTGGTCAAAACAGCTGGAACGTGGCCAAAGATAAGTTAGGGATATGTCAGTCCCTTCACTGTGTGGACCCCACCTCTCACAAGGAGCCCAATTGGGTGAAAAGGCCAGGCTTCCATAGGCATGAGACAATCATCAGCCTGGACATGAGAACGGTTAATGCCTTCGAAACACAGGCTTCCGCAATGTCTTAAGGAGACTCATATTTAGATTATGGAAAGGGAGAAAGAGATGGGCTAGGTCTAGGTCAGGACAACCTAATTGGAATCTTCAGTTATGACTCTTTAACCTGCAGCGCCTATTTCTGCATATACAATGACTTAGCACCTTTCATGAATTCCAGTAGTTTTTCCGGTGCCTTGTTTCTCATTTCCTTGGGGAAATTTATGGCATTAACATTGGCAATTCAAAAACCTATTAGTGGTGACTCCGTAACCTTTTCCTAAGAATGTCCCTCTAGGGCAACTCACACAAATGGACATATCCCTAACTTATCTGGGGAAGCCGCCCAAGGAGCAGAGATGGCTGGACCACCAGATGTTGGTGACAAACAGCATAATGCTGTGGGACAGTTGCATAGTCCAGCAGTGGGAAATGGAGTTCGAAAGAGAAAAAAAGGAAAATCAAGTGTGGGAGGTGGAGGTCTAGAATTGCCTCCCCTTCTATGATGCACCAGTTGTTTAGGGCTTCTCTCACAAGCAGATCCTATAAGTGGTACTGCTCAAAATCTGTACCTATTACATCTCCATTACTTCACCCAACCAATCTCTTTTTAGCTAAACCATTATTAGCTTAGCTAGCAGTTCCTCTGTGACATTAGAGTCTATGTTCTACGTTCAGTCCTGTGTAGAGCAATGTGTAGATCATGTGCATAAAAATGAAAACTGCTTCTCTGACTGTCCTTGTCTATCTTTTCTACATAAGCATTCAAGCGATTTCCAAAAGTGACATGAAGTAAGCGCACTAATTACATCTGATTCCCAAAGAGAAATAATCACACCAATCCCTAGATTGTAACACTCCAGAGGCTGGCAATACGAAGGACAAATCTCCACCTAAAGCTTTCCACACAGCCTTGGAATTAGTTCCTGTGCAAGTAACTTTTGATTCTGCCAGGTATATGAATTCTGAGCAGTGCCTAAAGAGCATGTTGCTGTTTATATGCTTTCAGTATTATCTGAAGTTGTATTGTTAATGCAGTTACATATTTTGTGCAAATGTTTCAGCAGTTACTTTATGCGCGTTGAGGATAAATTCATGGAGGACAAAGCTATCAGTGACTACCAGCCATGATGGCCATACGGTACTTCAAGAATGCTTCTAAATAGCAGCTTTTGGGGAACACAAGTGGAAAGAGTGCTGTTGCAATCATGTCTTGCCTGTGGACTTCCCAGAGGCATCTGTCCAGACGCTGTGAGACCAGGCTGCTGGAATAGATGGGCCTTTGGTCTGATCTAGATGGAATCTCTTGATGTTCTTAGGATCCCTACCAACAACCCGTTGTTCTACCTTCCACCTTCTAGCATTCCAGCTGAGCTAGGTGTCTCCAGGGGCAACACAATAGCCCTCTTAATCAGATATCAAGTGGGACAAACAAATTTGCCCAGAGTAAGGCTGGTAATCAGATTGGCTGGTATAACCCCTGTGGCTCATGAAGGAAGCATTGCTTGTTGTCAGTTGGCTTTGCTTGCCATCAGACACTGTCAGCTAGCTAAATCTGGTTGGCTACATAGTGCCGTGATATCACGGCATTCCACTATCATCCCTAACTGGTTGAAATTGGCATTTGTGAAGTGAAAACTCAAAATAGGCAACTCTAATCACAGACACAGGTAGGGATGGAAAATTATAATTGGTTTGCATTTTTAAGCAAACTGACCTAATTCTGGATGAATATACCAATCGGACCACAATTGTCCTTCGGATTTCAAACTTTCTAAAAATTTTGCTATATACCTTTGAACTAAAAAAAAGCATACTGAAATGCCTTTAAAATACATGTTTTAGGGTAAAATGTTTAGAAATGCAATAAATAAAATACATTTTAAAATACTTATCTTGCAATTCAAATACAGAATATGTTTAAATATTTATTTCAGTACAGTAGTGATTTAAATATGGCTGTTAATTTGGATTTTTTAAAATAAAAAAATAGGTTAATGAAGCAATGGTGCAAAATGAACACATGCAAAATTTACACGGCCCAGAAACAGATTGATCTGTCCACCCCTAGTCAGAGGTCAAGTATATCTAGTGTGGTTTTTTAAAAAACCCAAAGTTGTAAACAACCAAAATGGATGTGAATCAATCACATAATTATATCTAATAACAAGGTGTTTTTTTATTTCATTTCATAGGCTTCTGTTAATTGGAGATGATTTTCCCCAAAGAATTGCTCACATTTGGGGTACTAGCTAATTGACTATTGCAAAATACATATTTTAAAACTTCTGCTGTTAAATTTTTATAAAATTCCCTTTTGCTGTAAGCATGACTCCCTCTATTTTCAGACAAGCAGCATGTGTGAGGATGCACTAGAAGGCAAAACAGGCCTGGGGGTGCCACTAAGATATGCAGCAAAATTGAGGAGCGGGGAAGCATCAATATACTGTAGTTCAAAAGAGAGAAAGGGGGGTGGGGATAAAATAGTGGAACTGCATCAGCAGTAGGAGGATTTGAAGGATGAAAAGTCCACCTCAAGCTGCAGCAGAGGAGAAAAGTGAAGAGAAGCAAAGCCACTTGAGCAGCGCAGTTGAAAAAATTGCAACTTTTGGTGCCTCCCTCCTGTCTTTGAACATTCCCATTCCAGCTGGTCATTTGCGTACCCTACCAAATGCATCTTCCCATCCATGTTCCCACACCAGTCACATGACCTGCATGAGATCATGGAGCCCAAAAGAGGGGCTTTGGAGGGGGGGCAATATTGTGGCCAAAATCACTTGATATCACGGCACTCAAAATGGCCACCGTGCTCTCACAGGGAAAAATGGGATATCCCAGTTTTTCCAGGACACTTGCAGAGTATGCATCAGAACAGCTTATAACTAAGAACTTGAAGCTGAGCCTTTTTTTTTTCCTTCTCCCTCCAAATATATTTCCTTTTCGTGTCATGGCTTTTTACATTGTAAGCCTGAAAACAGAGACTGTCTCTGTTTCCCCTCCACCCAGTGAGGGGAAGTTGCTGTGGGAGCCTTTTTTGGCTGAAGAGTGTGCTTAATTTAATATATATATCCATAAAATTAAGGGATGTGTGGATGCCCATGGAGAGGAAACACAGGAATCACACTCAGCAGAATGCTCATTTTACTCCCCATTTTGTGGATCTCCACGTGAAATATATTAACAACCTTGCTTTCTGCGTTAATCAGCGCTATAGCCAATTCATTAGCTAATACTGATCTGCCTTTGGTGTTTTTCTATTCCAAAAAGGTCTGCGCTGCTGGCTTCCTGACATATTTTTGGAATCATAGCTATGGTTGTGTTTTTATCTCCTTCATTAATTCAGTCCTACGGGCCAATCTTTGGTTTAATAATTTCTGGTGCATGGCTATAATTATATAGATTTCTTTGTTTTATTATAGATGCTGTTGTAGGATTCGAACCTCCCCCTGTTCCATTTGCTGAAAGGGTAGCAAGTTGCAAGAAAAGTACACAATGTTGCTGCCAGCTCAGTTCAAGGATAGACCAAACTGCCCGGCTTCCTTTGTGCTACCCTAAGCTATTATATTCATGGGGGGGGGGTCTGTCTCTCTCCCGTACCTTCACCTTAGTACCTTATTGTGAGGCTGGGAATCTGAGTTGGGAAACAAAAGGATGAGCCTGGAGGTTATACTACCGTTTTATTTGGGGAGATTTTCAATTAAAAAGGTTTATGGGTCACTGACTGGAGTCCCCTCTCTGTCAATATATCTGCAAAATGAGTAGGTAATGAGAGGAATCATTACTGTGCTCAACCCCCTGTGGAATGAGTTCAGGCCCCAACAGCTCAGCCTCTCCCTCCCATGCAAAATGACACTTGAAAGTCAAGACGGTCAACCGATGTGACCGACAGCAGGGGGAGGAGCTGACAAAAGCAGAAGGAAAGCACCCTTCCTGGCTCCAAGGAGTGAACTTCATATGCAATTAACTTTCGTGGAAAGTCTTGGACTTAATCATGAATGTGTTTGTGCCTATAATAGGAAAGCTCCTGAGGCTGCAACCCCATGCATGCATTGGGAGTTAAAACACCACTGTGGTTTGTGGGACGTGCACTTAGATAATCATAGCATTGTAAAAAGAAATGGCTATGTTATGAATGTAGTGCCTGTGTGGAGTGGCTCAACCTTATAGCGGTATTCCTTTAAAATGTCTAGAAAGTAGCACAGGTGCCATTGGAAGCAGAGTTTCCACGATGGCACATGTATGAAGGAGGTACACGGTGACAGATAAAATACTGTATTTTTCCATGTATAACATGCCCCTGTGTATAAGATGCCCCCTTTTGGGGGGGGGACTCCAAATTGAGAAAATGGGGGGGGCACACTGCCCAGACTTGTTGAGTGGGAGGGGGGTTGCTGAAAATCACTCATCCGCAGGAACGCCACAGCCAATCGCACGCACATCAACGAAGCCACCAATTGGCTGCACGCTCGCCGAAAGCAAGCGACAATCACCCGCCCAATTGCCACAGCAGCTAATAGCCAGCAGACCTTGCCACACCGACCAATCACCCTCAAAAACGCTCCACTATCCGTGTATAGATGGCCCCCTATTTTTAGCATAATTTTTAATTAAAAAAACCTTGTCTTATACACGAAAAAATACAGTAAATGGTGCAATGCTATGGGAAGCTGACCCATCTTCCTTGAGTTTTTGCATACAAGGCCTTAGGTAGGCCTGTGTGGTCCACTGCCCTTCTTCTACTGTCATTGACCATTCCTCCTGGAATAACAGCTAATTTATTTTGTAGTCGTACAAATAGTGGTTTGGAGTTCAGTGTGTCTTCCAGCCAGCCAGCCATTCTCCACCTCCATCACCGCAGACACTCGGTAATCCAAAATTACCTCACAGTTTACCAAAATGCACTCTATCTGTGCATTCAAGGCATTCTGGAAGCTGCAGCTAGTGCAGAATGCTGCTGCCGGTTGTGAGACTGTTAGATGGGATCACATGACACAGATCCTGCACTACCTGCCTGCAAGCTACAAACCCATTTCAAGCTGTTGGTACTGGTGGAAAATCCCTATATGACTTAGGAAGACCCAAGTTCTTAAAGGAGTTGTCTCCTGCACCGAAATACCTACCAGCCCAGCAGGGGAGGCCTTTTTCATGATCTTGCCAACAGGCTTGATGATGACACAGATCAGAGCTTTCTCTGTTGTGGCCCTATTGTGGAATTCCTGCCTCGGGGAAGTTTGGCTGCCCCCCACGTTTCTTTTTTTCAGATGTCAGCTGCCGACATATTTGTTCATCCAGGCATTTGAGAGATGGGCCTGAACTGAATTTAGTGCCCTTTTGGACTATATTCCTTTTACTTTTGAGGTGTTTTCATTATTGTTGTAAATGATGGCATTTTTACTAAGTTGTGCACAGCCCTGTGCTCATTTTGAAGGAAGGGTGGTATGTAACCTTAATTAAGAGTCCCCTAGTTTTTTGGCCTCCTGTGTGACATTCTCTTCCCACCCCGAAAACCATGTGCATGCAGTGTATGATCCTGAATTTGGCTAAAATGGGCTGCTTTTAAAGTTCTAGCAAGGAGTGGACTGATTTGCGATTGCAGCTGCACTTTCTAGCGTTGTAACAGTCAGCTCATATGCTAAATGCATGCTAGTCATTACTCATTATTAATCTAACTAATTGACAGTCTCCGGCATGCACCTGACCTATCACTGCAGCAGATGTTGTCTTGGGCTAATCTATTGTTCTGTGGTTAAATGTTAGGAATATTTGGAAGATGTACAAAATATTTACCTTGTGAATTAACCTCACTGTTTATTTTACATCTCTGGTAGCAATTAATTAACAGCTTGTCCTGACTGGGGGAAGGTGCTGCATTTGAATCTCAGCTGGTATTGAAACAACACTTTCAGGTTCATGTTAACGAACCTGCCAATGAATTTAACAAAAGTATTATTCACAGCTTATGTGAGGGGGAATATTGGTAGGCTCCAAACCAGTTTATGCTTTAGGCTATACTTCTTATCGGGTCAAAAATTATGGGTAAAATGAGCTAACAAGCTCAAGTCATACATCCCTCCTAATCACCAGCTTCATGTTATTTACTGTAATTTTTCAACCACACCTTCAACATTCCATGACTCAGTTACCCTTAATATTCCACAGTGTCCTGAACCCGTGGCCTACCTGGCAGAAAGTCTGTAGGCCAAGTCCAAACTTTACAGTCTGAGGGTTGATCCACACAAGCCCAAAGGAAGCGATGTTCAGGGTCAATCCAGGTAGCCAAATCCAAAGTTCAGCAGTCAGAATACAGTCCAGAGTCAAACTCGAGCACAGTCCCATGTAGGTCCAGGAGCGTACCAATTAAGGTGCATCAGCATGAGGAGTTGAGCAGACACAACACCTCAACTCTGCTTCCCTTTGGTATTTTTGCATGCTGGTTGTGGCACCTGGGCTTGACGAGGCCTGTCCTGAGGCAACTCCAGCTGAGAAATCACACACCCCCTCCCAGAGCTAACAAGCCCCACCTGGCTAGCTAGGGAGCTGGGTTGTGGGCCCTTGCCTCTCCATAGTTGTCCCTCTGTTAGGCATTTAGTGTCACCAGTCCAATGCTGTGGAACACTCTTCTAGCAGAGATTGGGCAGGTGGCCTTGCCCTTTAACTTCCAGGTGTCTGTTAAAAGAATCCTTTGATGCTAAGAGGCCTGTTCTGTCCTGAGACTTCTCTCAATCTGGACAGTATAAACAAAACTCCACAAAGCTCTCAGATGTGTATTTTATTGAAGTTGACAAGGCACATGTAGTATTTGCCCACATTCCAGTAGGCTGTTCTTTTGGCTCTGGATGTGGTTAGGAAGCTCTTTATGAAGTTCTGTAAGAAGGAGTGAGTTTACCCTTCTTCCTGCACTTGCAAGAACTAAACAGAACTAGGTTGCAAAGGAGAGGGAGAGGCATTTTTTCCGCTCTGGGCAGAGCCCATAGAAACTTGAATATTACTGTGCCTTCCTTTCCCAGCCTGACTTGAGGTCTAGAAAGGGGAAAGGCAATACAGTACTTTTTCTTAAAGGAGCAGCTTTATTATTCCTTGTACTGTACCTAATACTAATACACAGGTTTGCTATGACTAAATAACTGAACCCTGTGGGAGCAGAACAAGGCCTTTGCAGTTGTTTAAATTGGTTAGCCAATCACATTAATAATTATTTGTATTTTTAATGATGTTTTATATTTTTATTGGTTGATACTGCCCTGACATTTTATGATATATAGTGGTGGTTGTGGTGTGTGTGTGTGTGTATACACACACACAGAGAGAGAGCAGGGACATGGGTGGCACTGTGGTCTAAGCCACTGACCCTCTTGGCCTTGCCGATCAGAAGGTTGGCGGTTTGAATCCCTGTGATAAGCTGAGCTCCCATTGCTCTGTCCCAGCTTCTGCCAACCTAGTAGTTTGAAAGCACACCAGTGCAAGTAGATAAATAGGTACTGCTGTGGCAGCAAGGTAAAACGTGTTTCCATGCGCTCTGGCTTCCATCAAGGTGTCCCATTGCACCAGAAGCAGTTTAGTCCTACTGGCCACATGAGTCGGAAAGCTGTCTGTGGACAAATGCCAGCTCCCTTGCCCTGAAGCGAGATGAGTGCCACACCCCATAGTCGCCGTTGACTGGACTTAACACACACACTTTTTTTTACACACACACTTCCCAGGGTACCTGACTCCTATTCTTGGTCTCTTCCCCAGCCTTGAAGGAAGGTCCTCTGTTGTTCAGGTAGAGTGTCTGACAGAGAACATATCCCATCCTGTCTATAATTCCCCAGGGATTTCCTTGGGTTTCTCTCCCTTCCTCTCTGCAGATGCAGCAGGCAATGGGAATGTGTCACACAGGTTTGAAGGGAGCTTTGGGTGGCAGGATTTTTCTCAACATTAATCAAAATGGGCTTTGTGGCCTAGCATGTCAGGATATCTGCTTTAATATTGTGAGGCAGGTGAGCAAAGCTCAGAGGAGCTTATACACCATGCTCCAGTCCCAGCAGCTGACATACTGCAGGCTCTGTTTAAAGCTGTGGAAATTTCAGCCCAGATCTGCAATTTGGATAAAGAAAAGGGGCCGAGGGAGATATATTTCACTCAACCTTTTCTGTTTGTGTGTTATAAATATTTTATTCCACCCTTCAGTCATATTCCCAGAGTGGCTTACAGGAGAAATAAAACAATTAAAATGTAAAAACAAAAAAAGCCCCACGTGCACAGGGAAAGTCACAACATCATAAAAACAGTTGGCAGGATTAAAATGTCTCAAGCGTGGCCTCTGTAAACAAGATGGAAACAAACCTAGTACTTTGTATCTCCAGAGTTAGGCCTCCCCCTCCAAAAAACAATACCCCCCCAACATGTATGGTTTGATGGAACTAACTGAGGGCAGAGCGACACCACACATTTAAAGCACACAACTTCTCACAAATAATCCTTGAAACTGTAGCTCACCCTCACAGAGCTACAGTCCCCAGTTCCCTTAACAAACTACAGTTCCCATAATTATTGGTGCGTTTTTGTGTTTGTGTGCTTTAAATTCAGGGTGTGTGCAACCCTTGTGTAGATATGTATGACTTCACTTCAAAATGTGGTCAGTCAGCCCCATTGCACTTGAGGGCCCTCCTAGACATTTTGCAGAGTGGGGCCCTAGACTCCTCCCTCAGATCCTGCCCTGATGTTCACCTCTGCTGTAATTCAAGAGACACAGGCCAGAAGCCATCACCACAGTTGTCTTAACACATAGTTTGAGCCTGGCATACCATCCCGTTATCCCTTTCTCTAGCCCTCAAGCAGCAGTCTTTCCTCTTTTATTTATTCTCTCCTTCTTGTCTCACAGTAAACCCAGAAGAATACAGGGGTGTTTTATTTTTATTATTTTTCCCTACCCTGAGTGTTTGGAAAGTTAATACCTTTTTAAAATCTGCCCGTAATCTCATAAATATAAATTACAGTATTGTGCAGAGTCACAAAGGTGCAAAGAAAGCAGGGCAGCTAAATCCTACATGCATTTCACTGGCCTTTTAAGGCACAAGGCAATCCTTGATGTACAGCACTAGAGATTACACACACTGATGTGTGCTGCATGCATGATGTACTCATTGGGACAGAGGGAGGGAGGGAGGGAAGGACTCGCTGCTGCTGTGGTCCTCTCACAGCCTGATTGCTCCTTGCCCAGGGCTGCGGCATGGCTGGAACTGTTTGGCAATCATCCTGGCCCTTACTGACATGATGGTCTCCCCTTCACACGCATGGCTGGAAGCACGAAGACAGTGCTGGTGGGCTAGTTCAGAATTTCTGTACTACACTGCAACTGGACTGCAGTTTTCAGACTGTTGTCCTTGGATGTTTTTGAGATGTAAATGCCTGGGTTTTTCTTGTTTAATTTGTGCAGCGGATGCCTGTTTTCTATGCTGTTCCTGGATACGGTCCTGTCTTGAATGTATCCTGGGCCTGATTGCAGTTCGCCCTGCTGCCATAGCTGCAGCTCAAACCCCATCTAACCTCTGGCAATCAGGAAATGTGATTTTTTGCTGCCTCCACTTCAAAAAAAGAAAAAAGGAGTCCCCACCCTCATTTTAATTTGTTCCAAGCATTTAACTCAGGAGTAACATGGGTTAGCCTTGGACCAGCTGAAGCAAAATACCTTTGAGTAATGGAGCCAACTCCTCGGGCTGAGGTGCCTTCAGCCCCATCCCCCCTAAAATATTTGAGGGGGCCAGGCCCCCCCCCAAAGTTGCTATCCAAATGGTGCGCATGCACAACATCATGTGATTGATTAGGCGGGGCGGGGCTTACCCCCCCCATATTTTATTCAATTTGGCAGCCCTGCCTCTGAACATGTGCTTCCCCACAGGCAGCTGCAATCTCACAGTGCATCATTCATACAGGTTTTTGACAAGCAGTCGGTGCCTGCAGCCCTTTCTCTCCACATCCGCTCCCAGTTTCCTGCACAGTAGATGAAGATACAGTGGTACCTCGCAAGATGAATGCCTCGCAAGACAAAAAACTCGCTAGACGAAAGGTTTTTCTGTTTTCGATTTGCCTCGCAAGACGAATTTCCCCTATGGGCTTGCTTCGCAAGACGAAAACGTCTCGCGACTTTGTTTTCTTTGTCTAAAAACAAAGACATGTTTTGTTTATAAAGTTAATTTATTTTCCCTTCAATTTTTGAACTGCTCTTTACAGTATGTGTGACTTTAAAGAGCAGTTAATAAACTGTTGTTGTACCAAATTTGGCTTTGTTTGGACTTTTTTTGACCATAGGAACGCATTAATTGATTTTCAATGCATTCCTATGGGATTTCGTGCTTCGCGGGGCACCACTGTACTTTGTCATGTTTTAACATGGCTGCACTCGCACCAGGGGCTGGAGTCAACTAAATACTTCTGCTAGCAGGAACGAGCTCAATGTGTCCCACTAGTGCAATAGGGCTTTCCCCCTCTCCTTGCCCCATGCACACCCTGTCCATCAGCTCTGTGGGGAGAAGTTTGCTCCATGCAGCACGCATAATTTTTTTGCCATTACGGAACACTCACCGTGGCTTGAAGTTGAATTCCATTGCACATATTTACAATAAAGCACATGACTTCATCCAAAGAATCCTGAAGACTGACATTGTGTTAAGAGTGCTGGGAATTGTAGCTCTGTGAGAGGTAAGCTATAGTTGCTGGGATTCTTTGCTATAATGTATGGTGAGTAGCCAGCCAAAGTCTGCAGACTTGGTGGCTACAGACCACTGTTGTCTAGTAGCCATCGATAGCCCTCTCCTTGGTGAGTTTGTCTAACCAACCAAGTTGGTAGCCACAGTGGCATAGCGTGGGTTGTCAGCACCCAGGGCAAGGCAAGTAATTTGCGCCCCCTAACCTGTGGATTTGCGCCCCTAACCTGTGGATTTGCGCCCCCTAACCCTAACTCCCAGATGTTGCGCCTGGTGCGGCTGGCCCCCCCTGCACCCCCCACGCTACGCCACTGGGTAGCCATCATTGCCTTCTGAGGCTTACTGTAACTATGCATGAAGAAGTACTTTCTCTTTATCTGTGAACTTTTTATCTCTGAACTGAGATTGTGCTGTAAGAAACCTTACATGAAGGAAACAACATCCATAGAACTCTTGAGCAAAACCGATCTGAATGAAAGTGATGGGGAAGCATGGTGGCCTCAGAAATCAATTGTCTACCGCTTAATGTTTCTGTGTGGGCTACTTGGGTATTCTGTGGTCACCCCTCATTAGTGTACCTGCCCTATGGACTGAGATAAATGGATCTTTAGCTATATGTGGAGTGGGCTGGGGGCGATTGACAATACTGAATCAATACAGTGACTCACTTTGTTTGGTTGTGATATTGAAAAGTTTTGTTTCTCAATCCATCCAAATATAATAATCCATACGAGAAACTGCACTCTAATTGACACAGGATTATTTACATCATGTGACACTTGATACTTAGGCTAAATTGCTAGGAGACTTTCCCATCTAATTAGGTCCTGAAACACGGCGGAGCTGTTAAGGTAATCGTGATCAAATGTTGCCAAGCTGTCTTAAAACATTAAAGAAACCTTTTGATTTCCAGAAATCCATTACTGGGAAGACATCTGTGCTCTGCGCTCAGTCCGTGCGAATGAGGCTGAGCCTAGCACCGGCTGGCATGGCTCTCTAATATGCTGACGACACTCGATACTCTGTGCTAATACAGGATTAGCATTCGCTTATGAAGTCCCACTGCCTTTGAAATGCAGCCTTAATTAAAAAATGTTCCAGTTGCTAAAGAGAGCAGTGGAATGTTTCACAATGCCTTTTGAGAAGTTGCTCAGGAAAGTTCCAGAACGTGATGGATGGAGAAAGTTTTGAGTATGCTTGGATACCAGTCCACGGCCCTATAAGGAGTTCAAGAAGGGAATACAGTGGCACCTCGGGTTACATATGCTTCAGGTTACATACGCTTCAGGTTACAGACTCCGCTAACCCAGAAATAGTGCTTCAGGTTAAGAACTTTGCTTCAGGATGAGAACAGAAATCGTGCTCCGGCAGCGCAGCGGCAGCAGGAGGCACCATTAGCTAAAGTGGTGCTTCAGGTTAAGAACAGTTTCAGGCTAAGTATGGACCTCCGGAACAAATTAAATACTTAACGTGAGGTACCACTGTAAGGGCAAATACTTAGAATCATTTGTGTTTCCTCAGAAGCAAGTCTTACGGGCTTGTATCTAATGCTAGTCCTGCTTCAGGGTGAATCCTCTGAAATGAATAAACATGACTAACTTGGGGCCATTCATTCCAATGGGTCTATTCTGAGTAGGACAACCCATTGAATTCAACCAGCTGCATGAAACTTTCTCCTCGCTTTTTTTTTTTAACAAAAAGCCTGGGGGAGGAGGATGCAAGGGTTAAACTGAGAAAACGCTATGGGGAGGGGCTGCTTAATTAATTTCCATCTGGGTGTTTTTCCATTCAGAATTGCCCACAGCTCCCTTCCCTACCCTGAGTAGAAAGGAAGCTGGAGGAGGGGGAAGGAAGGACAGCTTTTGATAGACCAGAGGGTAAGCAGACTCCTGCTTGCACTTAAACTCATAGCTTCCTGGGACTCCATTCTTTTAGCTGCCAGTCTGCACTGAGCCACTCTGCACATAATCAGGGGCTGACTTGATTTTCAAAGGGTTTCTGGTGGCATGGGCACAGAGGCGGAGCTAGCACACCCGGAGCAGCACACATGCTGTGCACCCAGGGGCGGGGCTAACAGCTCGTGGGGGCACGGCAAGCATCCCGGGGGCACAGCGAACGGCCCAGGAGGTGGCATGGCAATGTCATCCCCCCCCTCAGGGATGACACCCAGGGCGGGCCGCAGCCACAGCACCCCCCCTTTCTCCGCCAGTTCATGGGCTGCATCTGTACATGCCCAGCTTGAACACACTTAAACAGGAAGCTGCCTGAAATCAAGACAGACTCTTGGCCTATCTAGCTCAGCACTGTCCTCAGTGGCCGCAGGTTTCAAACAAGGAGTCTCTCCCAGCCCTAACTAGCCCTTGCTGCTTATGTGGTCAGGAGCAGAGCCAGTGGATGCAATCCTAATTTTGTCCCATATGCACATGTTGACTGAAGGTGCAAAGCAAACAAAAAGCTGCCTATGGATATCAGAAGTCACCAGAGCTTACCTAGGTTTGAAATCGGCACAACATGGATCATCATCACCCTGGACTTGAAATCCTATCATCATAGTGTCCTCTAAGATAAATATGCTAAAACGTTACTTGGATGCACTGCTCCATTTTCCCCTTCTAATTAATTAATTCTTACATTTATATACCACTTTTCCCTCCAAGGAGCTCAAAGCAGTGCGCGTGGTTCTTCCTCATTTTATCCTCACAGCAACCCTGTGAGGCTGATTAGGCTGAGAGACAACGACTGGTCCAAGGTCACCCTGTGAGCATTATGGCTGAGTGAAGATTTGAACCCTGGTCTCCCAAGTCCTGGCACGACACCCTAACCACTACACCACACTGTGTAAGCTGCTCCAGCTGTGGGCAACAGGAACCTCGATGAGTAAGTTAAGCAAGTAACAGATGTTGCACAAGGTGAAATAATAAGTGCAAGGGAGAGAGAGAGAGCGAGAGAGCAGACCTTAAGAACTACTGTGTACTGATATAGCAATGGGGACAGCTCATTTCCATTTTGAAACGATTTTGCTTCTGGTGTTTCAAGCCTAACAGGAAAAGCAAGAAAGCCCATCTTCTCCATGAATCCACAACATTGAACATATGCACTCATTTTTGCTTTCATTTCATTTCAAGAGCCTTGGAACATCTCTGCCTACTTTCTGCAAATGCCAAACCACACAATAATTAATTGCAGAGAGTTGGAGGTGTTTTTGTTTTTTTTTTAGTTGGTTTTTTGGAGATTTGTTGCCAATTCCACTTGAAGTTACCAGCAATTTTAAGAGAGTAATTGCCTTCCTCATAACATGCACTTTTTAGATTGCATGACAATGCTCCAGCTTCAAAGACAGAAATAATTGCATAATTACTCCACTGGGGCATACAGGAAGCTTGGTAGTCATATGCCTATCATCGCAGACTGCTAGTAATTAGCTGGTGCCTAAGTGGTCATTAATAAGAGATATTGTATAGTCCTATTCAGCACTACCAAATAATTACTGGTGCTGTGTTTTCTCCCCCAAATGTATGCATAGGCTGCTCTAAGAAACTATCCAGAATGCTTCAATTTCAGTAACATCTGGTGATCTGTTTGATGCAGAGAAGGGAGAAGGCTATAATTAAAGTTTCAAGTGCATTATGAATATTTACTCTACAGTGCTCCTGGCAAGCCGTATGAGTAGAAAGAAGACTTTCTCTTTGGCTTGAGAACATACTGAGAGAAGACCTCTCCTGAAGAGATGTCAGTCTGAAAGACAACGCCAAGAGCTAGCTCACACTTTTCCTCCACAAATTGCTTTTTTCTTCTTCTGCAGTCACAGAAACTGCCATTCTGTAGGAAGCTGTTTTTTTGTGAATGGGTACATCATATGCTGAACTGCCCTCCCACTCCATGTCTGCCCTATGTTTAATGTTGAAGTATTGCCCGGTAAAATAAATGATGGAACAGCCAAGCAGATGATGATGTCCCACTTGCAAGAACTGTGGATCTCCTTATGGATCACTGCCAGAAGGTGACTAACCTGGTTAGAACAAAATCCAGTGCTGTCAGTCTGAGCAAGATGAAAACAATCCCACTCTTCTAGCCCCAGGATGAAACCCCAGGACTTACAACAAAGTACCCGGCCAGGTTGCTAAAAAGGACTCACATTTCTGCTCCCTGCCATCTGCCCCATCAAGCCTGGTCAAAGGCTAGGAATGATGGGAGTTGTAGTTCAGCAACATCTGGAGGGCCAAAGGTTCCAATACCTGTTCTGATGGATGCTGAGGACTGCATCCACCCATACAGATGGCAGCCATTTTGTGCATGTTCAATTGAACTGCGACTGCTGATGAGCATGCCATTCTGTCCCCAGATGCCAACAACAACAACAGGTTGCCCAAAGGAAAGGCCTCAGTTGCTGTCTGTGTGCTTCCATTGCCATTTCCACATGAGTTGATTGACATGAGTTGCAGCCCCACCCTGCATAATCGATCACATGATGTGGTGCGCACACGCACACACACCATTTGAATGGCAATGCCCATCGACTTTGTGGAATTGGCTCCTATGATGAGGGTGTGGTATCAGACAATCAGGGCCAGCAGATCATCTGCTGTGATCCCACCCCTGCCATAGGCTTTGTCTATGTTTGCCTCAAAATCAGGGAGATTCTCCTTGTCGTTATCAAAGCACCCCATCCCTGAGTTCGGATCCACTTCCATGGCAAGCTCCATAGGCAAATCTGAAATCCTATATCTGATTAGAGCACAAGCCAGTTGACAACTTAACTTTTTCCTTCTCCTGAGCTGGATAATGCAGCCATGTAAGGAGTGTGCCGGTGTGCACAGAAATATAAGCTTCCAATGTGATCTGCATGATATTGCATCTCAGTAGAAAAGTTGGCGGCTTTCATTGGTGCACACTTTTTGCAAAGCACGACATCAGGAGCGCACACTCTGTCCCCCGCCTGAGACATCCAGCCCCCTTGTCAGCTGTGCCTACACTTCTGGCCATTAATACAGCAAGGGTGAATGATTAGCCAAGTTTTCATTAGCACTTTGCTCCCTTTCCCAGGCACTCCTTAGACAGTGTAATAAATGGGCCGCTGGCAGCTCATAGGGTTCGTCAGTGTTTTGCCTGCTCTTCCTTTTCATATTTAGTCTCTGTGACCTTGTCAGCACTTCATCCGTTCCACCTGGCAATTTGCAAATGGAGAGAAACATCCATTTATAAAACGCAACTCATTTCTTCCAAACGTGGCTGGCTTCAAAGAATCTCATCCCGTCATTTCCCTCCCCGCCCAACGCAGTTCCAGTGAGGAAAGTAAATCAAATCTGAGGATAGGAGTTGACTTATTGTCAAGGAAAATAGGAGAGGATGGTTCCTTCCATGCGAAATTAAATTAATAGTCAAGATTTCACTATATCCATTGTTTAATGTTTAATGTTTTGTTTTTGAAAAATCGGTTTATGAAATTCCCAGAAGACAGGCAATCCATTAATTTCTTAGTAATTCATCTCATTATTAATTATTTACTGAGCAGGGCTCCTGCCCCCACCCCCCACCCCAGCATTCTGTGATGCTTTCAACCAAGCTGAAACAGAACAGAAAATACCAAAAACCCAACCTGTTCCATGCGGAATGTTTGTAATTCTTACAAGAAATTTGGGTTTGGGTTTGGTTATTCCATAAAAAAAATGAGCAACAGAGCTATCAACAAATTAAAAAGCAGCTTTAGTTTACTGTCTTCTTTTCCACATTGAATTCCCCACTCGGGGTATGTCCATGTTCACTTCCTCCTCCATCTATCACTATTCCCAGCCTTCTCCGTGTCATTTATTACCTTGTTTTTCATCTTATACCTTCTCCTGAAAATCTCTTTTCTGTTCCAGCTCAGTATCAGACTCTTCCACTATTTCTCAGCATCAGCTATTGCAAATACATCCTTGCCAGAAATGTAAAGCTAAAGTGGGTGTGAATTGTGGTAAATACTGTTTTTGTTTGTGTGTTTGCTTCTTCCCATTGCTGCCTTACAGATTAGTTCATTTTTGCAGTTTGTGAAGGAGTTTCTTGGGATTAATGTCAACCAGGAGATGGTTGGCAAGCTGTTGGTTAGGAGACAAACAACTTGGACACATGCTGTAAATTCCACTCCCTGACTGGATTGCCATAGGTGTTAACATTTGCTACTGAATCTCCACAGCATCACTAGGCTTCACTCACTAGGTGTATGCTGAAATGCAGGGCTTCAGAAATTTAATCCTGAAAATATTGCCACGTATTTGCTCAGTATTTGAGCAGGGGCCAGTACGGAACAGCCCTGTAGACCTGCTTCATCCTGTTTGCAGAAGGATTTTGGTGGGGGATAGATCTATCAACAAATAATGTATGGAGATGTTCTGCCTGTGTACCCAGAGTGCTTCTATATTTCTGGTTCTGGGAAAGTGAGAAGTCAGAGGGCTACCATCTTCATGGATATCTTCATCCGAGTGGAATAAATTGGTGCAGAGAACTTCTATAGGGAAGGGAAAGGGTAATTGTTCCGACAGGGTAATTCAGAGTAGGCTACCAAAGAGTTGAAAAGGTTTATGTCCTGTGTGAATGGCTTGGCCTCTGGGCTTCAGTTCTCTCGACCACATAAGACATCTGATTATGCAGCAGAATAAAAGCAAAGATATTAAACACAGATAACATTGCTTTTTTGTTTTGAAACAAAATGTTTCAGAGCGAGAGAGAGATGTGGAGATTTGAAATGGAAGAAATGACTGTTCTGTTCAGAATTCATAATAACTATCTTGGACTTGAAACAAGGAGAAGAACTGGGAGCAAGAATGTAGGTATCATTCGCTAAGGATTACAGCTACAATGTTCTAAATAGGTGCTCCTTATTCTAAAACACTCTGGTCCTATAGACTATAAAAGGTGCCACATATTTCTTCATGGAATTCTTCTGTGAAATATACTGGATGTCTCCTATTCCTGATACCATAGATTGTCATCCTGAAGCATAAAGTTACACTCCCCCAAAAGGAACAGGTGCATAGCTTGCGGGGGGGGGGGGCATTTGTAGATTCAACTTTATTATCACAGTCCTATTTCCCGTTCCATCTGGTTTACCAGCTATTGACCTTCCTTGATTGGGAAAGTCTGGGCATGAGGATCCAAGCCCTAGTAATCTCCTTGTTAAAGGTAAAGGTAAAGGGACCCCTGACAGTTAAGTCCAGTTGCGAACGACTCAGGGGTTGCGGCGCTCATCTCGCTTTACAGGCCAAGGGAGCCGGCGTTTGGCCGCTTCCACAGACAGTTTTTCCGGGTCATGTGGCCAGCATGACTAAGCCACTTCTGGCAAAACCAGAACAGCACACAGAAACGCCGTTTCACTTCCCGCCAGAGCGGTACCTATTTAACTACTTGCACTTTGATGTGCTTTCGAACTGCTAGGTGGACAGGAGCTGGGACCGAGCAAAGGAGCTCACCCCGTCGCAGGGATTCAAACTGCCGACCTTTCGATTGGCAAGCCCAAGCGGCACAGTAGTTTAATCCACAGCACCACCCGCATCCCCGCAATCTCCTTGTTAGTAAAGGGACCCCTGACCATTAGGTCCAGTCATGACCAACTTGGGAGTTGCGGCGCTCATCTTGCTTTATTGGCCAAGGGAGCCGGCGTACAGCTTCCAGGTCATGTGGCCAGCATGACTAAGCCGCTTCTGGCGAACCAGAGCAGCACACGGAAATGCCGTTTACCTTCCCGCCGGATCAGTACCTATTTATCTACTTGCACTTTGACGTGCTTTTGAACTGCTAGGTTGACAGGAGCTGGGACTGAGCAACGGGAGCTCACCCCGTCGCGGGGATTTGAACCGCCGACCTTCTGATCAGCAAGTCCTAGGCTCTGTGGTTTTACCCACAGCGCCACCTGCATCCCCGCAATCTCCTTGTTAGACCACTGTAAAATACGCTGCAGGGGGCAACCCTCACAGACAGTCCTGAAGTTGCAGTAGCAAGGATTCTTGGCATGGCATGGAACAATCTGATCACAGCAATTCTCAATTGAGCTGCACTGGCTCAACTGAGCTGCACCAGGACCAGTTACAGGCGTTGCAAAGCCCTGGATGACTTAGGATTCAGATACCAAAGGGAGCCTTTCCCCCACATTGACTAGCCTAGGCCTTGTGATTCACAAGGGAGGCCATGCTCATGATCCCATTGAGAGGCAGGGCCTGTTCTACAGCAACCCGCAGCCAGGCCTTCTCTGTGGTAGAGTGAGGCACTTGCCTCAGGCAGCAGATACTGCAGAGCAATATTGGCAGTCAGCATTCTAGGTTGATCCTCCTGAAATGCCACTCCCATCCACATCTATTGGAGGTCAGAGCTCTGTGTTCCACACAGTCTAATCATTCACCCCTTAACTAATCTGCTGCCCTTAGGCACAGTGGAGGGTGCTATCTCATTGCCAGTGTTGAAGGAAGATTCAATTCTAGTTCAGTCAGCTTCTAGCCATGAAATGGGGGCTGGGGAGCAGCATCTTGTCCTTTGCCTCAGAGAGCAAAACGTCTTGTGTTGGCTCTGGTAATGATCTACCATCTGTGGACCTCCTTCCCTTTGGCTGTCTCCCTTACTAGTGGTTTTTTGGCAGCAGCTGAAACCATATTTATTCACAAAGGCTTTTGTGGTGTGGGAAAGTTCAGGGTTAGGGCTACGTTTCCATCTGCTGCTGGAGCAGTTTAGTGATGGAACGTTCTGCTTTTAATCTTGTGTTAATCTGTTCTTTTCTTGCTTGCTGTTTGCACACTGCCCTGTCTAAAAACCTAATAATAATAAACATGAGGTTGATAATAATACCTGGAGGTCCAGGCCAGCTATTACTCATTTTGCTTTAAAAAAGAAAATTGTTTAAGGCACTTATACACTGCCCTTCATAACAGGGAGGTTTGCAATGCAACTTAAAAACAAAACAACGGCAAGAAGATATGCAATGAAACAATTAGAACCAATAAGCAGAAAATACAATTGCATAGCAATAATGGACAGCAGAATGAAACCTTTCTTCTCTCCATGGTTTGCAACAGAGCCTCCTTTCAGAACATAAAGTATAAACCAATTAAAAATGTCTTGTCCTGATGCCTGAAGGACAGTGCAGTGGGTGTCAGGTAAGACTCCTTCCCCCTGGGCTCCTTCAGCTCTGGAAGCCTTTGAATCTGCTACTACAGGCCTGGAACTAGTACAGTATCCAGAACTGAAGAGTGTTACTACACTGCACCCGGAATTATAAAGCCTAGCATGAGTATTTACAGAAAGATTATTATAATCCACTGACAGCAATGCACCTCACATTATTATGTCAAAAGGGTAAACTAATGTAGTCAAATGCTTGTAATGATATTTTATGAGAGCAGAACATATTTTATAAGACAGCTGTTTGTGTACACTGTTCTACCTTTTGCAAGCAATCTATTGGGGATGATCCAGTTGCTTGTAAAACAGAGGACGTTTTGAAAAGCCAAAGTGGTCACATAGATTTTTGCCTAGCAGGAAGTTACCAGCAAGATGTGCCCATTAACCCAATTAATGAAGTTCAAGCGAGTTTTCTTCTCTCCCCCCCCCCCACCGCCCCATCCCTCCCCTAACTTATCAAAGGATTTCTTTTTCTGAAGTGGACAGATGCCAGAATTCCTTGCAGAAAACAGTTTCAACATTGGTCAGGACTATATGCTACAATGAGCCATGACTCCGTTGAAAATAGCAAGCATGCTATAATGGGAGTAGGAACTAAAGTGATGGAGAAATGGTTGGTTGGGGGGAATCAGTTCTCAGTGAGACCAGCAGGGAAAGGAAGCTAAGAAGTAGCTAACTAGTTTTTCCTTCTAATCCAAATCTCTGTGGGTCATTTATTAGCTTGCAAACATCACACATACGTTTCACTCCTCCATCACCACCCTCATAATGTCTGTTTGTTAATTTACCCCTTTTTGTGACATATGGCATTCCTGCCTCGAGTTGGACAAGACCACCTCCAAGGAAACCCTCAAACAAATCACAGCAGAAATGTCCTACTGTAGAGTTAACTGCTATGTACAAGTCTTCGGATGGTGAAATTAACACACAAGTTTTCCATCGACGGGAGTGGCAGCATGCCCAGGATAGATACTGCAGCTGAACTCTTGACAGCTCTGATGATCTCAGATGTCAGCTTCTTGGCGGAACGAAGAGGAGTAGCCTCCTCCATGAAATGTGATTGCATTATGGGCTCTGTCTCTATGATGGACAAATTACATGCCACGTTATAAACTCGCAGTGAATTAGAGGGAATAAGGGAAACTAATTGGATTATGTGCTTGTCAGGGGGCTGGTTTACTAAGGTATGAGGACTGCTGGAAGGGAGAAGAGGCTTTGCTGGCATCAGTAGCCTCATGTTTGGAGGAGTTGTTAGGCCTGCATTCAGGAGAGTGGTACTCGCTCTCACCAGAAAAGCCTCAAGGCCAGGAGACAAATTATCCTGGATTCTGCTAGCACCTAGCAGAACAGGCAGCTCATATTATCTGCTGCACTTGTAATCATTTCTGAATGAGAGGACATGTGGCATGCTTATCCATGATTTCAGAAATTTGAGGTTTGACTACTGAAATGTGCTTTACATGGGGCTGCCCTAGGAATCTATTCCATGTTCTGTTTTTAAGCCCACTCTTCTGACAAATTGCTCAGGACAGCGTGTGATGTGCGTCCCTTGCCCACTTTCTACCATGTTATTCTCACAACTATCCAATAAGGTCGGTTTGGCTGAAAGATGGTGACTGGTTGCAGGTTACCCAATAAGGTTCATAGTTGCATTGGGTTTAAACCTGGGATGAAGATGACTCAGAAGCTCAGATGATGGAGAAATGCCAGGTTTCACTTCTCAGCGACAGGTGATAACATTTTCTGTCCTTTTTGCAGCAACTCTACTGGCTGCCTGTGATCTCAGTTCAAGGTGCTCGTACCTCTAAAGCCCTTCATAGCCTCATGCCAATATTCTTCATAGACCACTTCTCTGACTATGAACTTCCTTGCAAGCAATAGTCCTCAGAATCAGGCTCTGCTCCATTTGTCCTCACTACGTGAGGTGCATGCTGGTGTAAGGCATTTTGCACCCCAGACAACTTCCACCCCACTCATGAACTATTTTCCCTTCATTCCAGAACAGTTAGGCTCCGCCTCTCATTAGCTGCCCTGCCTGCTACCCTTCAAGTACAGTATGGGAATGGCTTGAACATGGGTACTGGGTGCTCTTTGACTCTGTATTGGGTACCGAGTCTGCATCTGGTACTGGCAGATAGGTGCAGAGTCCAGGACCTTGCCCCCCCCCAAAAAAAAACACCTAAGCAGAAGCAACCTGGCCAGCAGCTGAGGCAGAGGCATGTACAGCCCCCCCATCCCGGCACAGGGAAGGGCAAGAAGATGGAACTGGCTGTGATGCAAACAATCTGTGGTCTGAAATGGCTTCCCCATGAAGGGTTGAAGTAGCTCCTTCCTTAGCCTTTTGCAAATGATATCCAGTCTTGTTTTTTCCATGTTGTTTTGAGAGGTTGACAGTGGAAACAGACTGCCTCAAGTGGTGGTTGGCTCTCCTTGTGAAATCTACTCAGTCGAGTGTGGATTTCATGCTCTTTATTCAGCTCATAGTAGTGAGGAATGGAAGTTCCCCCGAGATGTCTGCTTTATATACATTATTTACACAATGGGCCCCACGTGATTGGCTAATTCCAGTATTCTCCTGTAGGCCAATCAGGTTGCGGATTCACTTCCACCTGGAGTTGGATTGGGTGGCTCCTGCGGACCAATCAGACTGCTGCATTCTGAATCCTATTGTTCTAGGACCAATCAGACTGCTGCATTCTGAATCCTATTCAACTCAGTACATAACACCTTTATTAAGAGTTTTTTAAAGCAGAGGCTGGATAGACTGCCAGGGATGCTGTAGTAGGTTTCCTGCCTCAGCAGGGTGTTGGACTAGACAGCCTCTGAGGTACCTCCCAACTCTATGGTTCTGTTACAGGCTGCCCTCTTGGAAGTCTGGTTTATTGAGTGTTGGTTGTTTCTTGTTCTGTGAAGTTGTTATATGATAGTACCTTACTGTATTTTTACATAAGTCACTTTAAGCCTTTGAAAGGTGAGATATAGATATTTTAAATAAATGAATACCTGTGATGAGAGATTTCCCACCCCACCCCCATGCCAGTAAAGGGCCCTTTGCTAGTCCTCCAGATCTCTACAACTATAGCCAGTGCAGGGGCCTAAACTAATTCCAACTTTACAAAGGGACTCATCTTGATTATGATATGGCTTTAAAACAAAACGTGCTGCGATGGTTTTCTCAGCTAAGGCAAATCATTTGTAAACTAGAGAATGGGTGCAGTTCACTGTTGATTTACAGCAATAAAATAAATGCTAACCAAAGATTTCCTGTCTCAGTTGAGAATAAACCAAAAAACATTCTCATGAAAAGGAAAAATAGAAACACCAGAGACACATTCTGAGAACAGCGGTACAATTTTATTTCACATATACCTAAGAAAGAACATGATTAGAAGCCACCTACGGTACATTGAACATCGTGAAGAGACCTCCTGGGCTAAGCAGTATTTTATGTTTTCCTACTCTCTCTCTCTCTCTCTCTCTGTGTGTGTGTGTGTCTGTGTGTAGCAACTTTAAATTATGTATCTTACACTTTGCACTGTATTTTATTATATAATTGTGTTACGATATTGAAGCAATGCAGCCGCGAGCTGCTGGTAGCTTGAAAACAAAACATAATGGGAATGTTGGGACTGTTCCGTGGGAAACAGAGGGACAGTCAATTCACAGTGCAGAGGGCACCGGAATTAGCTCAGAGTGTAATATGAGCTGAACAGGAAGTTTTTGTTCTCTCTCGACTGCAGGAGTATGAAGAGAGCAGTCATGTTTTCTGTAACGCTGCAAAGACAGAAATAAAGGCATGTAAATACGTTTCTGTCTATCTCTTTCCCCTGCCTGGGGGGGGGGGCCAGGAAAGAGGGGTGTGTTCTTCTCACACTGAGAAGGATCGCCTATCGCGACCTCTGCCTGGATCTTGCCGGGAAAGCAGACAGGGAGGTCAACAGGAGACCAAGCCGGGTGCCTGGGAGAGTTGCCAGTTTCTCCTGATAAAGGCTTGATTTCCGACAAATTGAACCAATGCAATACGTATTAATCTTGAAATGAACTAACATGACTGCTCTCTGTTGTATTTGTTCTTTTTAAATATCCGTTCTTATTGCAAAACTGAAATTAAAACATTTGTATATTTTTAAAAAGCACACTCATCTCATTATAGTAAGCCTTGAAAAGGTCTCAGTATCTGAAACTGAGCTTGAACTCTGCCTTTCTTTTGACAAAACGGCTGAAAAGAACCTAAGAAACTCAATTTTTAAAGTTATTAACTAATGGTTTGAATTCTGGCTGTTTTGGTTTTTTATGTTAAGAAGACCTGGACTTGAAAGAGAAGAAAAAAGGACTAGACTTTTATCAAGTGTTAACACTTTCCCATAAAATAACTATACAGAAGAGTGAATATGATGAGCAGCAACAGTGCCAGCTGGCTTTCCTCCTCCACGTCTTCCCTGCATCCCTCAGAGAAAAGGCCAAAGGGGTCCTTTCTCAGAGTGAGGCATTCCATGTAACGTGGCCAGGAAAGCACATGCACTGCCATCACTTTGCTGCAGTGCTAGAAGTTCAAGGGGTGTGCGTGTGCCAGAGCCTCTTGCTGCCACCCCATGAAAAAGACCTCAGTCTAAGTCCCTGGCATCTCCGGGGATAGGGAAAGACTCCAGTCTGAACATCACTCACTGATGTCATTGGTAATAGAAGCAGGAAGGGAGGTGTGAGTGGGGTTATCAAATTAATAATAATAATAATAATAATAATAATAATAATAATAATATTTGTACCCCGCCCATTTGGCTGGGTTTCCCCAGTCACTCTGAGCGGCTCCCAACAGAATATTAAACAGAATAAAACTTCAAACATAAAAAACTTCCCTATAGCTGCCTTCAGATGTCTTCTAAAAGTCAGGTAGCTGTTTATTTCCTTGACATCTGGTGGGAGGGCGTTCCACAGGTTGGGCGCCGCCACCAAGAAGTCCCTCTGCCTGGTTCCCTGTAACCTCACTTCTCACGGTGAGGGAACCGCCAGAAGGACCTTGGTGCTGGACCTCAATGTTCGGGCTGAACGCTGGGGGTAGACATGCTTAGAGGTGTGTAAGGGAAGTGGGAGTCACATGGCTGATTCCTGAAGTCAGTAATATCCAGCACTACAGGGAATGTGGGAGTGATGTTCCCAAATCATGGAACTGAATCACAGAAATGTTGAGTTGGAAGGGACCTTGTGGATCATTTAGTCCAACCCCCTGCAATGCAGGAAGATGCAGCTATCCCATATGGGGATCGAACCTGTGACCTTGGCATTATCAGCACCACACTCTACCCAAGTGAGCTACCTTGGATTTCATTGGACGGTACTCTCACACTACAGATGGTTGCAGCCTGAAGACATCCAGTAGCACCTTGGCTTCTGCAGCATGGCATGGGTGGGTTTCAGCCCTTCCTTCCATTGACAAGCAATCCTTCCCAGTCTTCACATGGATTATTCTGTCTGTTGCTACCCGCATCAATATTTTTGAGACCTTAAAGAACAGGTGTTATTTGCCATGCCATGCAGGCATGGCTGGTAAAATGGAATCAAAATAAGAGCCATGGATCCAAAGAAAACGTTTCCCTTTTAACACAGCTATATTTTAAATTTACAGTAATTTGATTTACACAGAGCTTTAAGAAACGAACTTCTTAAGCAGTGCAGACTTGGGCAAAGTTTCATGCAAGTTTTCCAAACACTTCATAGAGCTGCTGGAATGAGAAAGGGGAGGAGAGGAAAGGTGCCAGAAGTGGAATGCATTAGCAAGCACACTTCACTTTTTCTGGAAAAGCTTCCCACAGGTAAAGGGAGGCACATAACAAAACTTAATCACTCCCTATAAACCTTTCAGCAGTAGAAGAGTCTCCTAAGAGATGGATTCAGAAGGGGCTCTTTAAGTTTTCATCTCTACTATGTACTGCAACTGTGAAGTGAATGCTACACAGGGAGGAATTGGGTAGGGGAAAGGATCCTGCTAAATAGGAGCACTATCAGCTTCAGAAAAAGTACCAGCGAGAAAAGCTTAGTAAATATATTTTGGTTTTCCAGCCATTCTTGGCTAGCTACTCTGTTGCTCGATGAGTGATTTGGGCACAGCAAACAAATGAGCAAACAAACCACACTGAAACCATAATTTTAAAAGTGCCCACATTTGCATATAACATGAAACCATAGTTGAGGTTAGTAAGCCACAACAAACCATGGCTTATTTTCACTAACAAAACTAACTATATTTAAGGTGTTGGGCTTGGTTCACACATAACGCTAAACTATGATTTATTAAACCACGGCTTAAGATTATGTGTGAATGAGGCTAATGTGCTGCTTCTCACATTGTCTCCTTGTCTCTGCATTTGAAACTGCTTTACTTTCCCCTCTGTAAAACTGTCAGCAATCCACTCTGCCTTTATTCTCTGTTATCATGCATTGACTGGTTATTCCTGTTTATCTCCCTGCTTAGACCAGCTTTCTTCAGAAGAAAAAAAGACCTTAGGACTTGTTCTTTGCAATTCTGAGTTATTGCCAAATAGCGTGACCTTGCACTGTGTTTTTCACCTCAACAATGCAGTCCCTTTTAACTCAGTCTGATCCAACCTTTTATTTGTCCTTCTTCTACAGCTAAATTCTTCATCTCTGGATTTATGACTTATTGGTTGTTAAGCTGTGTTGGCCATGAAGTTGAAGGTTGATTTATATCAGAGCTGGGAAACCTGTGGCCCTCCAAATGCTGTTAGACTCCATCTCCCATCATGGTCCATGGCCAGGGATGATGGGAGTTGTAGTCCAGCAATATCTTTTGAGCCACAGTCCCTAATTGATATTATAGTCTGGGTCGGATGCAAGTTTGGCTGACCCAACAAATGTGCAGCCTAACATGTGCTAAGGGCTGAACTCCAGTTATCTGACTGTTTGCCAATTGCCAATACTTGTCGTACCTATTCGCCTAACTCCCTCCATTCTTGAATATTATTTTGTTGTTTGATGTACCTGGCTCTGCCTTGCTGAGGCCATTGCACTGACCTCCTGACAGAATGGAACTTTGCAATGGCAATTCTGCTAATAGTGATCCTGACAGATTTTGTAAGTAGATTGGATTTGCAGATAGGTCACATAAATCATGTTTTACAGAGTCATCTTAACCATGGCCATAGGTGGAGATAGTTTTCTCTTTAACAGAATCTGTCAATCATAGTCTAGTTCAAGTTGCCTCAAGTTCACAAGCTAAGGGTCAAATCAGAGACTCTTCATTAACAATCCCCCATCCTGGATTTACAAAAAGCCATAAAATGGACTGACACTGCAAAATGGAAGCTGTCAGTTAGCATAAGAAAGGACCTTGGATAAATAGGCATTGTAAGAGGATCCTGGTCATTAAAAAAAGAGCAGTTTTAAATTCTATTTCCAGCTAATTGTGGAAAATAATACCTTACCTAAAAGAGCTATAGTGTGGAAGGATGCACCTGGACATTGAAAATATGCCTTTAATGTATTCAAAAATATGTCTTTAATGTGTTTGAAATGACTACATTGAAATGAGATAAATGGATTTTAATCCCATAAAACCTGAGATTTGCTCTGAATCTGTTGTTGCCAAACATGGTTTTCCACTCTTAAAATGTGATCAAAGAGTCTGCCCTTGATTACAAATGTTCATAACGCAGATCTTCTGGGTTTTGGTTTTGTTTTGTTTTGAGGGGTTGGTGACTCCCATTGTGGCATCTGAACTCATGATACTGAGCTGAAACCTATTTTTCTGAACTTGTTTCAGCTCAACATAAAAGAACCAGAAGAGCATGTCAGGCAGAGCACCAGCACTTGCCTTCATCTGATCACTGACAACGTTGGGATGTGTTGCAGCACCCTAAACAGCAGAAGTGTGAAATTCCCCCTACTTCACATTGTTGTATCTCTTGCCAGCAAATGCTGTGCCTTTAGGCTACATACATTTGAAGTGATTTCTGGCAAATGCAGTTGCAAGGGTTCAGTCTAGCTTTAAATAGTTCAAAGAGGTCTATCCTTTAGTTTTCTCTCTTTTATATAGAAAAACCTATGCTTTCTTGGGTATCTACTGTAAAAATCTGTTTATCATCTAGCCTCTGGGTTATGAGGTAGCAGAAAAGAGAGGCGTGGAGCTTCTTCTGGAGGCTTCTAGTAAAATCTCAGCTCAGTCAAGCCAAGCGAGTCCAAGATTTTCAAATGAGGCAGGGTGTGCGTGCGACTGGATTTACAGGCCTGCGTCAGTGCAGGCTTCCTCCCAGTACAAAATGTGCTGGTTCAGGAGGGCATTAACTATTTTGGGGTGGGATTCAGTCACATACCAGCAAATCCAGTTTCTGCAATTATAGTTGATTGGGAGGTCTTGTATAACAAACCCACTTCTCACAAAGATCAGATTTTTTTATAATAAGGAAAGTGATGGGGAAGCACACTGGATTGTGTGGGGGTAACAGTGGCTTTGACACATTATTTATTGTGTGTCATAATACACCACCCTCCTTCCCAAAGAAGCCTGGGCCTGCAAACAGGTGAAAAAACATATTGAAAACATATAATCTAACACAATGTCATCTAACCTCCCTGCAAACAAATCAGAACAAATGCTCATTAAAAAACCTATATTGTCTAAACTCCCTGTGAACAAATCAGGACGAATGTGCCATAAACGTGTCATCTGGAAGTGCCACAAGCTAGACCCTTGATTCAGCTAGTTTAGTAGTGTCAGCACTATGGGCAGAGTCTCTCTGGGGTTTCTCACGGGGTCTCTCCGAAAGCTACCTGAAGACACCAGGGATTTAGCCTGGGACTTTTTGCATGCAAAGAATGTGCTCTACCTATTCCAGAATGTACTACTAGATTCCAAACTTAAGTTACATGAAGATAAAGGTGCTTTTGCAAAGGGCTTACTTTGAAGACCGGAAACATTGGCCTTGGCAAGTGTTACTTGGGGGGGGGGGGTAACACAGAGCTGCCTGAATGAAATGAAAAAAACGATTTGCAAGCATGTGCAAATTGAACTCACCTTCAGTGAGCTAATTTGTGCATCAGGCCAAAGTGCAGAGAGCAAGATCAACAGTGTCCAGGGGCCTGACCTGATAAATTTCTGGTGTAAGCTAACTGTCCATCATTTTCCTATTTCTAATGCTATATTCCTGGATCATATTCCTAGCAAATAATAATAGCAAATAATACACCAACAAATCAGGTGAAGTAGTCCATCCACTTGCTTTAGAACTCTTCTAGAAGCTAGTACCTTTTGAATCTTAGCATAGCTCCTTTGATAGACAGTATTTCCATGTGGACATGTATTTTGCAAAGCACATAGATAAGCACTGTGCCCCATGCAATCTGAGCCACCTACTCTCAGGGACAGGGGTTAGAATTTACCTCCACTTCAAAGTTCTTCCAATATGCATTCATTCATTTGTATGGGAGTGCTTCAGGGCAAAGGCTGCAATGACCTGACCCTTCTCTCTTCATAGTCCTATTCTGGGTTCTGGTCTTCAGTTACACAGAAAGGTGAGAATTTTGGAAATCTGCTTTAATTCTAAACTCCATCCTCTTCGGTGGTATTCCCTCAGCAGATGCCTACTCTGCAGCAGGGCTCTACAGCAGCCTGAGGGCCTGCATTCCTTTCTGGGAAACATTCTGGGAATCACATGCCAGTGGTGGGTGGGGCCAGGAGACTAAAGTAGGCGGGGCAACAATGCAAATGTTGCCTTCATGTTGTTGTTGTTTAGTTGTTTAGTCATGTCCGACTCTTTGTGACCCCATGGACCAGAGCACGCCAGGCACTCCTGTCTTCCACTGCCTCCCACAGTTTGGTCAGACTCATGTTGGTAGCTTTGAGAACACTGTCCAACCATCTCGTCCTCTGCCATCCCCTTCTGCTTGTGCCCTCAATCTTTCCCAACATCAGGGTCTTTTCCAGGGAGTCTTCTTTCTCATAAGGTGGCCAAATTATTGGAGCCTCAGCTTCAGGATCTGTCCTTCTAGCGAGCACTCAGGGCTGATTTCCTTCAGAATGGAGAGGTTTGATCTTCTTGCAGTCCATGGGACTCTCAAGAGTCTCCTCCAGCCCCATAATTCAAAAGCATCCATTCTTCATGTTGTAGGCTACTTTAAAACACAAACACATCTCTGTTGTCCATCCAGGCCAGCAAGAGGCATTATCAGAGTTGAAGGACACATTCCATTCAAGCAAAAAACACTCAAGGAAGATGCAAAACTGGGGCAATGAGGGGTGTGTCGACTGGGGGGAATCCTGAGGGCAAGACTGAGGGTCTGGATGGCCCCCAGGCATAAGGCTCCCCACCCTTGCCCTACAGGTAGGAAATTCACCATGTGAAATGCCAACCTTTGATGAGAAGCCCTTCAATGCCCCATTGCAAAGCTGGAGAAAACAAAGACATACCCCCAGCCTGCCTCAGCCTCAGTTCTTTCACTTCGTCAGCTCTGGTTTTTATTGCCTGCACTTTTTAATTACAAATTATTGTTATCATCCATCACTATATTTCATTCATAAATCACCTTTATACAAACTTCTTCCCTGTTTGTCTCAGAGCCTGAGGTGGAAATGGGGTAAACTGTCTATTTGGTTGACAGTTAATTAAAAAGTGCTTTTAGATTTATTGGACTAAGAGCAACAACCCGTTCTCCCTACCTTGGAGAGGAGTTATAACGCATGTGTTTGGCTAATTCTTTCACACTTGCCTATAAGCCTGATAAGCTTGCAGTAACTCGTGGTGGGTGGACAAGCTCCCCTTGGTTTGCCTGTTTCCTCTCACTTTTTTGCAGCCTTTCCTTCTGAGTGCTTACAAAACAAACAAACAAAAACCCTCACTGCTTGACTCTTTTGGCAAGAAAAAATGACAGAAAGTATATGGGTTCAGCCATCCCCTTTTGCCAGCCTTTCATGGACTCCTCACTCCCATGAATTATAAGGAGCCTCACCACCATTTCCTTCCTTTGTCTTCTCCCAAATTAACCCAAAGGCAGGGAAGAAGAAGAAGAAGAAGAAGAAGAAGAAGAAGAAGAAGAAGAAGAAGTTGAAGTTGTTGATTGACTTGCTTTCCTTCCCTCCCCTCTCTAGAGAAGTTGAAACATTTCAGCAGTGGAATCCCAGCTGCGAGAAAGCCTCAGTGACATGGTTATCTGGGTCTTCTGATCAGTGGAGGGTCCTCTCCATTAAGGCAAATGGGGCACTGCCCTACCAATCTCAGTCTGCTCTCAGCCAGCCCCCACCTGCCTGCTTTCTTACTTAAAATCAGTTGAGAAGGGTGGCAGTGCCTGTCAACTTCCTGCTCCTTAGGGCATGTACACATTTGCAGCTTAAATTAGCTTGTTTCCTCCCACTGCATTTCAAGTCACATTTTAGATTGCTGGGCACACCATGACCTGATTGCCTGATTTGTTTCCCTGCCCCTACAACACCCACCCACACCCATTCAATAGAGCTGTCATCTGTGCATGCAAAATGGGTGTCTAAAATGTGAACACCTCAGCTTTACCGAGGCTTATGATGTCCAACTGGATGGAAGCTGGGCTGAGGGAAAGTCCCTCAATAGGCAGTATTTCTCAAGAAACTACAGGACACAAAGAGATTGTGGTGAACATCATGAGCACTGGGCTTCAAACGCCACCAGTGGGAGTGCATTGGAGCCAGAGTAAATGTGAATGTGAATGAAGCCTCAGTCATATTGTTGCTTTGCAGAACACAACAGAGAAAAGGATGGGGGCAAAGCAGCTTTTTAGGGTTGCCATACATTCGGAATCTCCTGGACATACCTGGAATACTGTAGTCGGAAGCAGTGTCTGGGCAAAACTCAGCAAAAAAAGTTCGGGAAAATCCGGACATATGGCAAGCCATGTCGACAGTGTTGTTTTTGCCGATTTTCCTAAAAAATAGCTCAACAACTTTTGTGTCCGGATTTTCACTTTTTGAAATATGGGAACCCCAGAAAGCTGGAATTAGTTGGGTCTGCCTATCATGTGCTTTGTTTCCGCCTGCCATCGGCCTCCCTGCTTTCCACTCTACCAATCCCAGTGTGCACCAGTTACTACTGCTCCACCCTGACAGAAAGCTTGACTGGTGCCACCACTGCTGGTTGCCCCTACCACACCATCAGGTATATCTGAAGGAAAGGAAAGGTGGCAGGAAAGGGAGGGAGGAAGGGAAGGAAGGAAAACCAATTGCCAGACAGCAGTGGTTGTGATGGATGAACCCTCATGGGGCTCATATGAACCTAAGCTCCAATTTTGAAGGGTCTGGGCTTTCCTTGAATTAGGATTAGTCATTCTTCACTAGAGGAGATCAGAAGAACACAAAAAGAGCCTGCTGGATCGGGTCATTAGCCCATCTAGTCCAGCATCTTCTTCTTACAGTGGTCACCTAGATGTCTGTGAGAAACCTGCAAGCAGGACCCTTCTCCTGTGGCTTCCAGCAACTGATTTAGAAGCATTACTGCTTCCAACCATGGAGGCAGAACATAGCCACCCAGAGAGGCTGGGGCAACCCACTTGGGCCAGTAGTCACCGACAGCCTTTTCCTTTGTGAATTTGTCTAGTCCTCTTTTAAAGCCATGCAAGTTGGTAGGTGATCATGTTCTGAACTTGGCCTGCCTGAACTTGGACTCTCATCTGAAAGAGCAAGCCAGTTTCTTCATTCCTGTGGTGTTTGCTGCAAAACACATGTGTGATTCTGTGTAGTTATGGAGACCTGCAAACACCTCCTTTGTCGTTTGGTAGAGGTGCTGAGCCCTGGCACAATGGGTGTATTGAGGCCAGTAAATCTAAACGTCCCTTTTAATTAACTGTCAGTCGACCAAGCAGTCTCCCCCACATCTAACTGAGACTCAGAGAAGTTCAAGAGGTCTGGGTAGTTTCTCAAAGAAGTGGTCCTGGATACGTAATTACTACAAATGCTCCCACAGAGCATGAATGGAAACATCACTGAAGAAAAACATGGCTGCAAGCCAGGGTGGGATGGGGGCTTTTAATCATCTGAGGACCAAAAAGGAAACATAGGCTGTGTTGGTGTTAACACACACAACAGCAATCCACCCTGAAGTTTCCATGCACAAGTCTCCTCAAAAGTTGTCAGTTGCACAGTGATGATCATGCATCCCTGCTAGTATCCCAGGTTTTAGACCTGTAGTGCTTTACAATTTATATAATCTTTGAATATAATAATAATGTAATAATAATTATTATTTATACCCCGCCCATCTGGCTGGGCTTCCCCAGCCACTCTGGGCGGCTTTCAACAAAATTTTAAAATACAGTAATGCATCAAACATTAAAAGCTTCCTTAAACAGGGCTGCCTTCAGATGTCTTCTAAAAGTCTGGTAGTTGTTGTTCTCTTTGACATCTGGTGGGAGGGCGTTCCACAGGGAGGGTGCCACTACCGAAAAGGCCCTCTGCCTGGTTCCCTGTAATTTGGCTACTTGCACTGAGGGAACCACCAGAATATGAAGCTTTTGTATCCCACTATTAGGATAAGAACAAGGGAGCATGACAGTCTCTTTCCCATCCATCCATCCATCCATATATATCTTCACATAGCATTCTGTAGTACCTGCAATGGTGTTCTGCAGCAGCTCTAGCTCCAGATTGTTGGGAAAGTTGTTGAAAGAGCAGGATGCTGACAGATTGGGAAGAGCTCAACTAGACTGATAGACAAGAATGGAAGGAGAAAGGGAAGTCTTGCACTAATTGAGCTCTTATCTGAGATAACAGAGGAACAAGAAAGATAAGGCAAATTGTAAGGTACAGGTTATAAGAGAAGTTATTAAGAGATAACAAAAATAAAGGATCAGCAAGGGAGGAGAAGGACTGGGTGCATAGTGGATAATTTAAAGGAAATGAATACAAAATTATGCAGGAAGGAGCACTGGGGGAGATCGGAAAGAACAGACTTTGATCTGACGAAGAATAGTGGAGTTCATTATTAGGAAAGTGTGATTGCATAGGAAAGAGATACTCATTTCTTCTTTAATTATAGTTCCAGTAACATTTTGTCTAAGTAGACCTTCAAAGCAAATTTGTGAGTTCTTCAACAGGCAAAATATTTTGAAGGAATCCAAGAGTTTTTGATCAGATCAGTATTTTTTTTTCAGAAGAAAAATCCATTCAGTTGACATTACACACTCATTTAGTTGGCATTATTAGATTATTTCCATGGAGAAATTTTGCAGGTCTCATAGGACTCTTATAAGCATATGTCCTGTTCTTTTCCTTTGGCAGAAGCCACAGGAGACGTGTATCACATTCACCCTTGAATCCTTGTACAGGAAATAACTAAGGTCCCATCCTGTGGCTGCATCTTTCAGTGTGAGCCCACCTTCTGAAATTAAATTATCATTGAAACGGATCGAGAAGTTTGTGATTCGAAGCCATTCATTCTTTAACTGTGCCTCTTGACAAGGCTGAGTCAATTGGATGTTCACTGTAGCTTTGAGTTTACTCACCCAAGGCTGCTGTGACATTTTCTTCATTTCTTCCTTTCACAACCCTTGTATGCTTTTCAACACATCCCTCATATCTGTCATTAAAGCTGCTTTGCCAGAAATTTGCTGCTGTGGCGTTTACTCACTTTGCTACATGGAGTTTCATTTTCTAGGCAGTCTTTTCCCAGCAACGGTGGTGGACCACCATGTGCAATTATTACTTTAAACTTCAAAGTAAACTGAGTGCTCTGGCAGAGAGTACAGTGCTATGCATGCCTATTCAGAAGTCCATCGAGGTCCATGCAGCTTATTCCCAGATAACTGCATATAGGATTACTAAATATAGTAAACAAGCAAACATTACTAGCCTACATGGTGAATGTGTCTTGCATTGGCTAAGCAAGAAGTGCATTCTATGTTTACACATATAGGTTTGAGTAAGGGGAATGGTTTAAGTAAGTGGAATTTGATTGCTGTTCGAGATTTATAAAAAGCTTTGAGAGATGGTCGGTGTAGTAGACAAGAGTTAGGAGGAGGAAGCTGTGCTCCCTGATTTCTTGCTGCTATTTATTTCTTTTTTAGTAAAGGCTCCTAAATGAAATGCTGCTGGCATTATGTCTTCGGATCCCTGGCTTTCGACCATTTTCCGATATCTATCTTACACACCCTGTCAGCCGCCAACTTCTCTCTTCCACCATTTATCTTATTCCATTTCAAGCACTTGCTGAAGCCTCCTCCTAACACAGGCAGGAGTTTAACATTGCCTCTGTGCAGCCGCGCAGCCAATGCCCTTCACAGCACGTTCCTGGCTGTTAAATATTCAGGAGGCTGGGTCTGCTGCTTGTTTTAATTTCCTTTGTGGATGGATCACTTACTTTCCTATCTACAGATTAGCTGTGTGAAAGTGGGCGTTTTGGTGGGAGAGTATTTCCTGCCTGCTTAAGCAAATGCATCACCTCCTGCTGTCCGGAGCGCCAAACACAGCAGGTTCCTCCGTGCATTAGTGCCGCCCTTTGTAACATTGTTATAATGTTTATTAAGCTGTAGACACCCAGGAAATGAGTGTTCCTTTCCAGCTGGCTTCACTGGAGACCTTCCCCCTGCCCCGCCCCGCCACCCCAGGATGGGCTGTGAGCAAACCTTCTTGGCTATGTGGGCCCAGTGATGAGAGAGGCCTACAAGAGCGAAAATGTGTCAGATAGACTCGCCTGTGTGGGTACTGGCTTGGAAATGAATTCTGTGTGAATTCAAGGGCTTGCTCTACTGAAGCAATAAGAAGATTCTTTTGAGAGTCAGTGCGATGTAGTGGTTAGAGTGTTGAACTAAGACTGGGGAAACATGGCTTCAGATCCCCATTCAGCCATGAAGCGGACCTTGATCTAGGTGCAGTCTCTTGGCCTAATCTGCCTCACAGGGTAGATTAGGTTTGAGGGGGGAAATGTGGGTGGGGATAGAACCATGTATGCTGCTTTGATCTCCTCCAAGAAAGAGGTGGGTTACAAATAAAACCAATATCATTCATTAGGAATGTGCAACAGCTGCAAGATTCACGTTAAATCTGTTTCTGCAGTACAGTCGTGCCTTGGTACTCAGACATTTTAGCTCCTGAATGCTGAAAACCTGGAAGTAAGTGTTCCTGTTTTCGAACTTTTTTGGGGGAAGCCAAATGTCTGTTGTGGCTTCCAATTGAGTGCAGGAAGCTCCTGTAGCCAAACAGAGGTCGGCCCTTGGTTTTTTAATGGTTTCGGGAGTCAAACGGACTCCCGGAACAGATTACGTTTGAGAACCAAGGTTCCACTGTACTGTACTAGGAATAAACCCAATTCAGTTTCATATCTGCTCTGTGTCTTTCCGATTCAACTTGCTTTTTCACATGTACAGTGGTACCTCAGGTTAAGAACTCAGGTCTGTTCTTAACCTGAAACTGTTCTTAACCTGAAGCACCACTTTAGCTAATGGGGCCTCCTGCTGCCACTTCGCCACTGCTACACAATTTCTGTTCTCACCCTGAAGCAAAGTTCTTAACCCGAGGTAATATTTCTGGGTTAGCGGAGTCTGTAACCTGAAGCATATGTAACCCGAGGTTCCACTGTATATCAAATCCATTAGATCCAAAGCTCTGCCCCCTTCCTCCATTAACTACACTGGTGTAACTAAAAACAACTATGACTTTTCCCTCCTTTTCATAGCCCATACAGATGTTCCCTTTCATTCACCCAGTTGACACAGTGAACCAGAGGTCCACTCCAGACAGGGGATGCTGCTGTTTCTGCCCCCAGACCCCTGTATCACATCAGACTTGTTTTTCAGAGTACTGCTTTATGGATTTCTTATTACCATTTTTCAAGCACAGTACAGAGAGTAGAGGAAACTCTACTGAGGCAGGTTAATTGGCTTCCCAAACAGCCTCTGTTTTCCATCCCCTGTCTTTGAGGGGCTTTGGACTATGTTGAATAGGCAGTGGCGACTGAGCAATCATTTGCTTGTGAATGCAGTTCAGAGCTCACACATCCTTCCTCCCTCTTCCCAGCAGAACAGCTGTGATTAAGCCCACAGGACAACCGAGGCACTTTCTGACAATTAGCAAAACCACACTGCAGAGGAAGAAACACACTGGAAGGCCTCTCTCTGGCCAGCCTGAACTTTGTTTTCTTCTGCAGTCTGATTAAAAGTGAGATTAAGTCCAAGATGGCTGGTTCCCTAATTGCTAGATTCCTGTTATATATCAACCACCTAGTGAAGTTTATTTCCCCTCTTCTTCTTATCTGCCACCTGCAACAATCACGTTGCCTTATTACAGCAAACACCCTTTGAATCACTCTTCTCCATGCTTGCTGGAAACCTTGACACAGTCCATCTCTGGTAAGTAGCAAATTAATTCTGGCTCTGAACACACCTGACCTCTGTGCTTGACAGCAACTTCAGGTTAGCCGTGTGTGTGTCAGATAATTGCCTGCAATTCTGGGTAGGTTGCAAGACCTCTCCTAACGCCTTTGCTATCACTCACAAAGGCACGAGTAATCTGTTGCTCAGGCGCCTTTCGCACTGCCCCCCTCCGTGCTAGGCTGAGCCCAGTAGCATAGAGATTGGTGCTCCTCAAATCCCAGCAGTGGGACTGGCAGGCTCCACTAACCATGACCATCCATCCAGGATCCTCAGCTGCTGTTTCGCACACTAGCAGGGAGAAGTGCAGTAATTTCCCTGCTCTCGCTGTTCCAGGAAGCACATTAGTGTCAATTTCAGGCGCTTTCCCAAAGGGTAAAAAAGAGAGAGAGAGAGAGAGAGGAGAAGAAAATGGGAAGTAATTTCATTTCTCTCCTGCCGAGAAGTTTAAGTGCAGTTATAGAAATATCTTTCTCCAAAGTGATTCCTCAAGGCAAAGTGCAGCTGGCCATGTGCTTCTGCACTAAATGGCAAATCTGTGTTGGTGGGACCAGTTGGGAGCATCAGCAACCCAGAGGAAGTTCCCAATTCGGGGCATGAGCTCTGGCCAAGTGTCATTTGAGAGGAAGAAGAAGAAGAAGAAGAGGAATGCATAACTCAGTAATCATAATGATGATGGTAGTGATAAATATTTCTATGCAACCAGATTTCACATGCAATAACAAGGCAGTATACAAAATCCCAAAAATACAATAAAATTGCAATACAGAATAAAATGTCAGCAATTGGGTCTGTCCAATCACTGAGGCGTCTTGCTCAACCCAATTCCAGTCAATGCCCATTTTAGATGGCTTCCACACTATTCTCAAGTATTCACACTATTCCCCCTTCTGATTTATTTTATTTATGCAAAATGTTTACATACTGCTTTTCTTTTTAAAAAATAATAATTTGGTTTTATCCCACCTTTGCCCCTGACAGGAACTCAAGGCAGCTTTCAGATAAAATAGGAACAGTGAAAAAGATAGAAAAGAAATCATTTCTAAAAAAACATTAATAGAATTAAAACCATCTATCTATATATGAGGTCTATTAAAAACGTACAGATAATTCCAATAGAAATAATAGCAAGGTGGGGCACAATAAAACAATTCAATTCAAAACTATATATATTCATTTACTATTTTCCCCTTGGCTGTGAGAGAGGTTCAGCGGGGACAGCACAGGTGGTCTTTATTGGACTGCAGTGAGAGTTGTTTGAGTGTGTGGAGCGGGGAAGATTATTGGGTCAAGTTAGCCATATTGATTTGTATGCTTTTGGTGGATTCTTCTTGTCTTATATGTAAGTAATGTATGTAATAAAGGGGAGACATATGGGGCGAATGCATCCTCTTTTATTTGTCTCCGTCCCCTTTTTCTGGTTTGTGGTGTTTGTTTCTTTTTCTATACAGTTACTGTAAGGTAAAGGTAAAGGTACTCCAGTCGCGGAGGACTCTGGGGTTGCGCGCTCATCTCACTCTATAGGCCGAGGGAGCTGGTGTTCGTCCACAGACAGCTTCTGGGTCATGTAGCCAGCATGACTAAGCTGCTTCTGGCAAAACCAGAGCAGCGCACTGCCATTTACCTTCCCGCCAGAGAGGTACCTATTTATCTACTTGCACTTTGACATGCTTTCGAACTGCTAGGTTGGCAGGAGCAGGGACTGAGCAATGGGAGCTCACCCCATTGCTCAGTCTGATCGGCAAGTCCTAGGCTCTGTGGTTTAACTCACAGCGCCACCCGCGTCCACAGTTACTATAGAGAACCCCATTTTCATCTTTGCAAATTTTGAGCGGCAAACCACCATGGTCTGGTCTTCTTCCCTGCAGTCTATTAGATATCTGAGGAAATTTGGAAACTTGCAGTTTTTCTACCGTCCCCATCCCCTTCCTGTCAGATATTTTCTGGTAATAATAAATAATAGTAAATGATAGCAGGTGTGAATGGGTTAATACTTCCCAGGCGCTCAGGTCTAAAGTGCCTGAGTCACACATACAACACATGAGCCCTTCTGCACATCCCTTGAAAATGCACCATTTTGCCACAACCATTTTATATACCATATATGCACTGAAGCTTCTTTAGAGCCACACCACCGCTGTTTGTAAACTGATCTCACATCCCATTGTAAACAGGACCACATGTCCTGCTCATTTGTTTATCAGATCTAGTGTCCTGCTTCTCCTATTGAAAACCCTGCCCATGCCCCCCCCCCCGCTGCCCATAAACCTGATGGCATTCCTTTCTGTCACTGTTTCCAGCAGAAAGAAGGAAAGAGCATGCTTTTTCTGTATTTCCGTGGCATCATTTGATTACTGCTGCGCTTTGACTAAACATTGCCGCTAGCAATGCATTTTTGGCATCAGCTCTATCTGCTGTGCAGGTGGCTTCCTCTGAGTATATTGCAGCTCTAATGGCTATCTAATTGCTCACTTACCGCCGCCTTTACCTACTCAGAAGTAAGCCCTATTCCGTGCACAGGGAGTTCCTCCTGCCTGTATACTCCATGCAGGCACCTGGGCTGCAGAAGCTACCAACACATGCTGAAGCAGCGAGCGAGCAGCAAAGCTTTTGCAAGTTGGAGAAGTAGGGAGAAAGCCTGAGAGGAAACAGGAACATGCTGCTGTGCTGCCACCCTTCCCTGCTGTCCCACACCCAACTCACCACATCTGGAGCTCTCTTACTTGGGTTGTACAACAGCAGCAATGGCAGTTTCTGGTGAGATCTCATGTGCGAAGGTGGTGGGGCAGGCAAGGGCACCCATAGGGGCTCCACCTTTGGGGCTTCTGCTGCCCAAAGCAGCTGCTTCTCTCTGCCTCATAGATGAGCTGGCCCTGGGAGAGAGGGGGTGGGGTTTGGGGCTTGGCATACTAGCAACTCAGTCAGGCACAATGCTCAGAAGTAAGGCACATTGAATGCAAATAATTCCACGGGGGGGGGGGGGGACCAAGAGCACCGGAAACAGATAATGAGGCAGGGGAAGGCATGGAAAACATGACATGCTTGGGTGGAGGCAAAACCAGCCACCCATGAGGCAAGATGCCTCACACGGCAGATCCACAGGGGCCGTGGTGGCTGCAGCACACTCCTTGGAGGCAGTGGCGTAGCGTGGGTTGTCAGCACCCGGGGCAAGGCAAGTAATTTGCGCCCCCTAACCTATGGATTTGCGCCCCCTAACCCATGGATTTGCGCCCCCTAACCCTAACCCCCAGATGTTGCGCCCGGTGCGGCCGCCCCCCCCTGCACCCATCACGCTACGCCACTGCTTGGAGGCCAGATCTGCTGCCTCCTCAGCAGCCCACTCCCCTCATGCCACCTCCACAACAGCCTTACAATGAATAGGAAGCTCCCAACCACAGAGAGGAAATGGCGGAGGCTGACCTCTGGGTTCTCCTGGGGCTCTGGTGTGATTCAGAGCAGGCTCCCTACTCCTGCCATGACACCCTTTGAATCCCACTTCAGACATCATGTTTGGTTGGTCTTGTCGTTTCCAATGTAGATCTTCATTCCTCTCTAGCTGGCCAGCCCTGGGTGAAGGTGGGGAGTAGAAGCAGGGGGAACCCAATACAAGGCCAGTTATGACAAATGAACACCACAGGGGAAGCAACACGTCACTGTTACCAAACCTTTCTGTGTTACTACCAGTTATGTTAAAAGCATCTTTTTGCTACAAGACATGTGAAATGTCAGCAGAATGCTGGGAACATCATGTGTTTCCCTTGCTCAGAAAGGCAGGAACATTCAAGTTACAAAACAATATTTTGGGTGATGTGGGCGGGCCCATAGTAGTAAAGTCTGTTCTTTGCAGTTTAGAGGTAGTGTATAAACTTCTATCCTCATTGGCCTAGTTTGTCAGTCTTCCTGCTAAGGCATAGGATTCCCATCTTTGAAACAAAGGGGGGAATTGGCAGAATCTAGCAGCAGCACCTGTAGCAATATTCCTGCCATTTTATGGGGCATTTATATTAAAAATAGGGGGTTTTAAAGGTGAAAATCATCTCTCTAATATATACGCCCCCCCCCTCTATCTCTCTCTCTCACACACACACACACACACACACACACACACACACACACACACATTTCATAGAGTTTGAAGGGACCATGACGGTCGTTGCTTGTGGGTGTTAGTGCAATAATAACACTGAGTTTTGAATTATCAGGAACAGCTTTCATAGCCTTCTCATTCAGCTGTGATGGAATCTGGATACAGGGCTACCCATATTTCAGGGTTTCTGGTGAGAGAAATTGCACACCTTGAGTAATCGCTTACCTTTGTGGACAGAGGAATGCATTCACCCCATATAGTTGTAGCACATTTAAAACTCATGACTTCCCTATAAAGAATCCTGCAAAGTGTAGTTTACCCCTCCCCCTTGGAGGTAAAATTCCCAGCACCCTTAATAAACTACAGTTCCCAGTATGCTTTTATGGAAGCTGTGTGATTTAAATGTGTGTTAAATGTGCTTTAAATGTATGGTGTGCATTTAGCCATTTTATCTCGAACCAGTCCTGCTCATGTGCTTTGCTTTGTCTTTAAAAAATTCAGCAAGGGCAATCCAGAAGAAAAAATCAAACCAAGTTATTTCAAATGAAATGAAAATTACATCCTGGGCACTGTTTTGTGTAAGAGCCTGGTATAAATTCTTCCTCCTTGAGCAGACCGCCACAATTTGCAACCCACCGAGCAGAGCACAGTCCAGCAGCCATTTACAGATAAACTTCTGTTTTTTGCTGTCTACCTGGCCTGGGACTGCAAGCTGAGTTTAGGAAGGGGAGGCTATCAAGCACCAGAGCTTGGTAGGTTATACAGACCTCTGCTAAAGTAATTCTTGGATGCTGAGATATTCAGGATTGGTCCATTAGTAATTTGTTCTCAGCAAAGCATCCTTGTTTACACTATTGGATTACTTCCCATCGGTTTGTTAAGCAAATGCTCTTTCATGTCTCTCTCTCTCTTTCACTCTCTCATCGTCACTAGATGATAAAAAATCAGCTACAGAATGTTCTAAAAGTGGCAGGCGCAAAAAGAACTATTTCCTGTCAGCCCCCATATGTTTCCAGCAAAGCAGGCTGTGTATCCCAGAGGAAAATTAAAGATCTGAGAGAGTATCTGAAAATTCATCAGTTTGAGATGCAGAGCAAACCTCTCCCGTGTGCTCTGTCGAAAGAGGAGGCTAAAGCCAATGGGCGACTCAAGCTCTCCCCCTACTGGACTATGGGAGAATCAGCGGCTGGCTACTTTTATAGCATCTGACAGCGGGAGATGGGGAGAGAGGAAGAGAAATGGGCATTTGGTTTAGCAGATTTTTAGAAATAATAATAATGTCTGGGCTGAAGTGGCTAGGAAAACGACACAAGGTACCAGTACCAAGAGCAAAGGCTCTTTGTGTTTTGGTTTCCTGTCGAAGTGGAAAATGAATTGATAAATGCAGGTGGAAATCAGTAACGTCAAGGTGGTCTCAGTGTGTTGCTTAGCTTTTGGCTTCTGGTTTGCAGATACATAAACCAGAGGATCTGTGAGAAGACTATCAGCAGTGCCAGAGCTCCAAATAGGACATTGCAAATGGGCCTTGGGAGCTTTGTGGTCATTGATCCTCATTAACTGCAGTGCCACAAAAACACACACGGGGGGATGCTTAAGAAGGGATGAGATTAGGTCTTTCTTCAGAATTGCACCTTTTCCTCACTACTGATCCTGCATTAGGAACATGTGGCACTTCCTTATACAGAGCCAGCCCATTGGTCCATCTAGCTCAGCATCATTGTTGATGGATTGGCAGCAGTTCTCCAGGGTTTCTGGTGGCACTTGTCCCCAGTCCTACTTGTAGATCCCGGGGAATGAACCTGGGACCTTCTCTCTGCATGCAGATTATCTGCTACTGGACTATGGCTGACATGCAATGAAGCCACTACAGAAGTAGAGAGGTTTACACACAGCCTTACTTTTGTATCCATGGGGAGTTTATGAGCTTGTTTTCTGTGTATGATTAGCTCAAAGAGTGGATTATTGGGGGAGTGGGGAGGGGCAGGAAGAAGCCCTCATCACCAGCTTGTGGGACAACCAGCCTTATAAAACCACCATGCTAATGAATGAAGGGGTTAATGCCATAGAGTAACCTGTCTTGCCAGGCTTAGCTGGGTCACTCCCCCTCACCTTGGGAAGGTAATCAAGCCTATTGCTGTACCTCAGTCTACCAGAGAAAAGGTTTCTGCAGGTCAGACCACATGGCTCTAACAAGCCATAATTATGTTCTTATACAAATAATTTAGGAACTTTCACCGCTGCAGCTAGGCCAAGTTTTACTGTGTGTTTTTTGATTGCTCTATGGAACAGCACATGAATCTGGGCAGTTTTAACTTACCAAACATGTGGTCTTTTCTATGCTGGGAAAGAGGGGAACTTTGGAAGGAACTTAGAAGAGCATATTTTAAAGGACTAACAGCCTATATTTCCACACTTTACTTTGCTGAATGTCTTGTGATTTTAAATCTCTGTTGGGGTCTCTCACCAAAGAGTACTTGTTCCAAACCTGGATCTTGGCATCTGGGGAATTCTCATTTAAAAACCTATTTTTTTCCCCTTGCCACCAACACTGTTGCCAATCTTCACTCCAGAAAAGCCTCCCTGGTTTTTCCCCCCTTCCCAGCACTCCAGCTTCGTGCTTATTTGCTCACAATTCACGCTGAGCTGACAACGTGCTACAACAAGCTCTCTTGGGGTTTGCTTTGTCAGAACACTGCCTCTGCCTAAGTGTATATTTGCACAAAATACAGCAAAATAGCTTTAGGTTAAGGAACAGAATCCCATAATTTAAAAGCATTCATTTCAAGCAAAAGGGCATGAAATAAATATACTGAACCTGTAAAGAAGCACCTCATGTGGAAAGCACAGGTTGTAAGGAGAAGCTTGGACGCACTCTCGCCAGTGTGGTGTAGTGGTTAAGAGCGGTAGACTCGTAATCTCGTGAACCGGGTTCGCGTCTCTGCTCCTCCCCATGCAGCTGCTGGGTGACCTTGGGCTAGTCACACTTCTCTGAAGTCTCTCAGCCCCACTCACCTCACAGAGTGTTTGTTGTGGGGGAGGAAGGGAAAGGAGAATGTTAGCCACTTTGAGACTCCTTCAGGTAGTGATAAAGCAGGATATCAAATACAAACTCTTCTTCTTCTCCTCATATTTCTGGCTTGAGAGTAGCAGCATCTTTTGTTCCATAGGGTCTCAAAGGTCAGAGGCTTTCAGATCCCAGCATCTAAAAAGGCAAGAAATGCTGTGTGGGCAGCATCTTTGTAGGTCCTGCAAACCATATGACAGGTGTGGGGGACTTTTGACCCTCCCAATTGGCCATGCTTGCTGGGGCTGATGGGAGTTGTAGTTCTGGAAGGCCCTCCACCTGCTGTATGACATATTGTGGCTTTCATCGTAGATGCCATTTTGATGTTTTCCAGCTACAGGTACTTAACATTGCTATTGTTTCCCACGTCGGCTGGTGAAGGATCAGGAGGGATAGGGTCCCCTGAGCTACGAATTTTTGAAGGCTGTGGAGTGGTGGGGAAACGATTTGGCTAAAATTAGAGCAAGTCATATAAAACCTCAGCGCCTAGGGCTTGCCGATCGCATGGTCGGCCGTTCGAATCCCCGTGGCGGGGCGAGCTCCCGTCTTTCAGTCCCAGCTCCTGCGCACCTAGCAGTTCGAAAGCACCCCTAAGTGCAAGTAGATAAATAGGTACCACTTTCTAGCGGGAAGGTAAACGGCGTTTCCGTGTGCTGTGCTGGTGCAGGCTCGCTAGAGCAGCTTCGTCACGCTGGCCACGTGACCCGGAAGTGTCTCCAGACAGCGCTGGCCCCCGGCCTCTTAAGTGAGATGGACGCACAACCCTAGAGTCGGACATGACTGGCCCGTACGGGCAGGGGTACCTTTACCTTTTAGAGCAAGTCAGGGAGTGGAAGGGGGTGGGCCCCCACCCTTTATGAACATTATTATCCATTTCATTAAAGTTTTCTCCACCACTATTGCAGACAAAAACTTTTCCTTCCTTCCTCTGAGAATTGCAAACTCAGCCTCTTAACAGACATGGGATCTATGCACCCACAAACCAGTATAAACCCATACCATAATTAATTTGATGCAATTTACAGGGGAAAAGAGGCAACCGAGGAGGGTAGGCAGGGACACACTTTGGCTGAAGTTAAATCAGTCTGTTTCATTGGGAGAAGGTTAAGCATGTGCTCAAGTGCCACAATGAAACCAGGAGGGGAACTTTGGAACATGTCCTCAGTTCACCTGCTGCTAGAAGAAAACAACAACAGATGAAATAAAAAAGGTCCCATGGTGAATGGAAGCAGGGGGACAGCTGCTGTCGCTTAAGGCAGCGAGGGTTGTCCTGGTGCCAGGGGATTGCGTTTGCCCCCCGTGGAAATACTTCTCAAGTGGCTTGGGTGTGCTTCCAAGGTAGGGTATGGAGGGTGTATGGAACCCACTGCACAAGGCCAGCTCTCACCACTGAAGCGCTACTAGCCCCAGTGGCGTAGCGTGGGTTGTCAGCACCCGGGGCAAGGCAAGTAATTTGCACCCACTAACCCATGGATTTTAGCAGGGGGCAGAGAGCTGCAAGTACGAGCGCCCCCCCATGTTGCGCCCGGTGTGGCCGCCCCCCCCTGCACCCCCCACGCTACGCCACTGACTAGCCCTGAGTGGGGTCACTCCAATGGCCAGGGCTGGCCAGGCACAGTAGGCTCTTTTGCCCTCTGCACCCTGTCTCCCCCTTCCCTCGGGCATGGTGGGAGCACGCTCCACCACTGACCTCCCCAGAAACAAATCAGAGTAGAACCCATTAAATAGCAAACATCATCTCATCTTCCTGCAAACAAATCAGGATGAATGTTCCATAAACAGGTTATCTGAAAGCATATAATTGCATAGACAAGCAGTTATCCACATATACGCATGATGCCCCTTTAAAAATAAATAAATGAAAAAGAGGTATTCCAGAACATTTTCTTCCTCCTTCTCTTTTTGTTTCCTTACATGTGAAATTAACTTGACCAGAAGCTCTCTGTGTTCTGGTCCAGTCAAGTCTACTACTTCATTGTCTCATATAAGTCCCTAGCAAGCAGCTATGATTAACTTAAGAATTAACAGGTTTCTCTTTTCCCCATCACTTCCACAACTCATTCGCACAACTTTCAAGCTACTAGTGTGGGGCAGGAATTATGCCATACAAATTTGCTTGCACTGATCTTTAGAAATTTTCAACTTTACCCAGCCTGGGTCTTCCTTCAGCTAATACCTGATATAGTTCCGTCTCTGAAAGCATCTTAATTCTGAGTTTACACTGGGAAGCCCATGAGGTTGTCATCAGCCTTACTCAATGGAACGGCTTAACAGCCTCTGCTATTTAACCAACAACGTGATTTATATGTCCTGCATTTTCACGTTCTGTACATTTCTCAGCTCGAGGAAAATCAATTTCACCGGAGTCTGCCTTGGACTCATCACCCAGGAGAATAATGTATGTTCCCTGTTAATAATGCAGGAACGTGAAATTGGTTTGGGCTGATGAGAATCTCATTAATTGTTTGAAAAGCATAAAAGGCAAGCCGGGACAAAATCAATTCATTTGTATTTTTTAAAAAACGACGCCAAAATGGCCACACCCAGCTGATGGAATCTAGCAGAGCATGTAATGCTTACATTTGGATCCTGACATTCTGAAATAAATCCATCCTTATGTTATGATGCATGGCTCAACATTGCCATGAAGCATTATGAGGCTCATAGATTTTGGCTTAAGTGAAGCAATAACCCAAGCAGTGCCATGCATGCCGTGAGTATTGTAATCCTGATCTAGGAACTGTTTGGCTTAGCAAAGAAATAACGTCACCCGAAAGGACTTTGCTGCTGCTGCAAATAATGGGAAGGAGTTGCTTCTTGCAATAAGAGAAGAAACCTGCAATTCCAGTGTAGCCTGGATGTACAGTATATAATCTCTGGGCCTCCTGGTGCAGTCAAATTAGGCAAAAGCACAGTAGGCATTTTCCCCATTGCTGATGCAGCCCTCCCAATTCTCTTCCCATGCCATGTACTTGTGGTCCCTGCAGCTTTTCTGTTGTTGTTGTAGTAATAATAGTAGTAGTAATAATTTTATTATTTATACCCTACCCTTCATTAAAAAATGATTTTTTTACCCACACTTTACCCTGAACTCCCAAGGTGGGTTGCAACAATTTAAGATACAATGATAAAAACAATTTACAATCACAAAAATAGGGTGGGTCCTAAAAAGGCCAGGGTAAAGATGTTTGTCTTCAGCATTCACTGAAAATTGCATCATCATCATCATCAGCATCATCAGCATCATCATCATTCACCCAAAGCGCTAACGACTGATGCTGCATCAGCCAACACTTCTGGGCAATTGGGTTCTTTAAAAATTAAAAAAGGGCATGAACTACAGCCCCAGTGGGCGTCCTGTAGCCTGGAATTTGCCTAGCCATGCTGTGTGCTGACACTAGTCCTAGCCTGCTCTTGACATTAAAATATACCCTGTACAGGCTCTTCTGTTGCCTCCCACACAACCTGGCGATGTGCCCTCAAAGCTGCTGTAACCCCTCAGCTGGCAGAAGAAAATCTGGGATTTCCTGGCTTGCCTTGGCCACCCAGTTCCAGGAAAGAGGAATCAGGGGAAGAAACATCTCAGCGGCCAGAATTCATCAACCAGGAACATTCTCTCTCCCCATAACAGCAGGCATCCGCTGAAGCCTAATTAAATCTACCAATTAGCCAAGGGTCGCTTGGGAATGCCTGTTAATACGGAAACCTGAGCAAAATGCAGCCTCAGACCTTGGACAGGAAATGCTACGTGGAGAATAAATCTTAAGAGCAAAGTAGTCCCTGCAAGGACAGGCCTGTGGGCAACACACAACACACCTGCTCGCTTTGCACATCTCCCTTCTCCCTGCAAGCCAAGAACTGCGCAGAGCAAGTCCACTCCCCCTACACCCTCCAAATCTTTGATGGGGGATCTGGGAGACCCTCTTGAGCAGATCTTTATTCTGGAGAGGGAGAAGAGAAGATGTGGAAATCCCATTGAATGAGTGGAAGACTGTACGTGCCCCATTAGATGCAACCTATTGTTTACTGGCCAGTTCCATATCATAGAAGCATTTAAAATATATTACATCCTGTTCACAGATAAAGTGCACAGAAATGTAGCAGTGAAGTTGCTGGCCTGGCCTTTGACCTTCAATTACCCACCTCATTCCCTCTGTTTCGCCCTGCAGGGACAGGCAAGGCTATAGCGCAATGTTGACGTCATAGGACCATAACAGAAGTGGGTGGGCACTAACTCTACGGCCTTGTGGTGCTGCACAGCCAGGCGATGCACTGTGTCTTCAGTATTTACACCGCCCCACTCCTTCTCTGGCTGAGCACATCCCCAAACAGGCCTGTGTGATGGAGATGCCATTTTATAGCTCTCCAATACCCTGTAAATTAATTTTAAAAGGTCACCGTGTGGGGTATTTTTTATTTTTGCTTTAAAAAGGAGAAAAGCGCAAATGAAGCGATGCATAAAATAGGGCTAACCGTTCTCCCGTTTAAGCCTTTTGTTCTGGTCTCATAAAGGCCTGTCGGATTAGATATTAAAGGCACAGTAAAGCTAAACGAGTTGATTGCGGCTCGTGTTATTGGAGAGAATGTCTGAGGGATAAGAGGTGATTAGACACTTATCACAAAGCCCGAATGGAGGAGCTAATCACTGCAGGAGTGCTGGTCTAACACACTCACTCGGGTCTTTCTGGGCATTTTCCTGGGTTTCTCCTCCCTGTAAGACAAGAGACTCTTACACAGAGGGAGAGTGAAAACCCAGGACAGATGACAACAAAGGGAATCAGGGTTTGTTGCTTTGTCAGTGACTCCTAGCACCTCGGGACAAAAATGGCCATGGCGGTGGATGTAATTGGTGACATAGTAAATTGCAAGGAAAATATGGGTGCTCTGTGTGGTAATATTTACAGGGATGTCCAAATGTGCTGCTTCTGTGGTGATTGAATCTGACTCTTTTAGATTAAAAACAGTAGAAGAGCCTGCTGGGTCAAGCCAATGGCCCATCGAGTCCAGCATCCTGTACTCAGCATGGAGGACCCAAGCACAAGAGCTCTCTCCCCTCTTGTGGTTTCCAGTGCCTGGTATTCAGAAGCATTACTACCTCTGACTGCGGAGGCAGAGTCTAGCCATCGTGGATAGAAGCCGTAGATACTCTCATCCTCCAGGATTTGTCTAATGAGTTCTAGTGGTATGAGATAGATCCCAGTGGAAAAACAGGACCTGACCCACCTCAATACTTTCATAGGGGCTCCTCCAGCAGTCATCCTGATTTGCTTATGCGGAGGTTAGACTATGCCTGGTCTTTACTGATTTGCCTGCAGGGTGTTGACATGTCTTCCCATTCATCATTCACCCACCTCACACTTTCCGCTGCATTTCTCTATCAGCTTCCTAAACTCAGAGAAGATTTTGTTTTGTTGTCAAGTGGATTTGTTGTACTAGAGCATGGGTAGACAAACTAAGGCCCGGGGGCCGGATGCGGCCCAATCACCTTCTAAATCCGGCCCGCAGACAGTCCAGGAATCACTGTGTTTTTACATGAGTAGAATGTGTCCTTTTATTTAAAATGCATCTCTGGATTATTTGTGGGGCCTGCCTGGTGTTTTTACATGAGTAGAATGTGTGCTTTTATTTAAAGTGGGTTATTTGTGGGGCATAGGAATTCGTTCATTTCCCCCCCCCCAAAAAAAAATATAGTCTGGCCCCCCACAAGGTCTGAGGACCGGCCCCCTGCTGAAAATGTTTGCTGACCCATGCTAGAGTGACAGGGCGCTTTAATCCACTTCGACTGCACAAGCCTAAATTTCTGGTGTGCACTTGAATCCCTCCCTCACACAAAAAGCGATGGCCTGGGAAGCACTCTGTGTTCCCTGAGACTCCTAATCAACATGTCACACAGGTTAAAAGTCTAGGAGTTTTCATAGGATGTCAGAAAGGGTGACACCTTAAGGCCCCCATGCTGCAGATGCAAATGGGGGGGGGAGTTAGCTGTCAATGTAAAGAGAGAGAAAGGCATGAACACTGCAAGCTTTGCTTCAGAGATGCTTACCTACGATGTGATTTCTCACCTGGACAGTTCTTGCTCTTGCACAACTCTGTTTTTGATTCCTTTTCCCTTTCCTTTCCCCTCTGGCTTTCTCCTCTCTTCATTCATCTGGCCTCCTCCCTCTTTCCTGCTTCTTTCTTTGGTGACTCCTTCCCAGTTGCCCTGGCCCCTTACAGCTTTCTAGCAGGTCAACTAACAGGTGCCAGAGAGACTGTGTGGACCCTCTCCTCTGAGTGATATTGGCTCACCTGCATTATTTACTGATCAATATCTGCCACTGCTCTCAGGGCCCCTGCTCCTCTCGGCCTTGTGTCGGCCAGCCTGATACTGCACCAAGCCCCACTGCCGCTTCCCAGCCTATCCCTGAAATGGATGGCGGGATAAAGCCTGTTTTCCTGCTGAGATGCTGCCTGCACCTTGCCTCTTTCCACTGACACAGCTAATTTCCCCAAGGAGATAGATTGATTTCTCCACACACGGGATGGTTGTAATACACAGCATCCATCAGCCAGGCTGCCAGTCAAAAGCATTCGGTGTCTGTGTATACTCCTTAATGGGACATCCTTCATTATTCATTAGGCAACAGCGGGGCCTTAAAAGTCACTTTTAGAGTATTAATAAATAAAATGTTGACATAAATATTGTCCAGGAAGGTCTCTCTGGCATGCAGCTAGTCCACCTCTGAGCAGGACTGGCTAACAGGGTGTCCTGGACATGGCCTCTGTGCTTCCTGGCTATTTACCCACACCTCCCATCCCTGCAGGCAGGGGTGCCATCTGGAATAAAATATTGGGGGGGGGGGAGGTAAGCCCTGTCCCCCATAATCAATCACATGTTGTGGTGCACCGACACCATGTGAATGGCAATGCCCATCAACATTTGCAAGGGTATCTGCAAATGTTGTGGCCGACTCTGGGGTTGCAGCGCTCATCTTGCTTTATTGGCCAAGGGAGCCGGCGTACAGCTTCCAGGTCATGTGGCCAGCATGACTAAGCCGCTTCTGGCAAACCAGAGCAGCGCACGGAAATGCCGTTTACCTTCCCGCCGGAGTGGTACCTATTTATCTACTTGCACTTTGACATGCTTTCGAACTGCTAGGTTGGCAGGAGCAGGGACCGAGCAACGGGTGCTCACCCCGTCGCAGGGATTCGAACCGCCGACCTTCTGATCAGCAAGTCCTAGGCTCTGTGGTTTAACCCACAGTGCCACCCACGTCCCGGGTATCTGTAGGGTGCCATTAAAAGACCCAGAACCCAAGTGTCACTCCATTTCTGAAGACCAAGACCGATGGATTTAATTATAACAACATCCAGACGGGCGCTGTACTGGTCAGCTGCAGCAGAAACAAAGGGTCTTGTTGTACCTGAAAGACAAACAAATCAAAAGCTTTTATGGACTTGAGTCCATTTTGAGGCTCTGATGAAGAGGGATTGTAGTCCCCGAAAGCTGATGCCATAATAAATGTCTTAGTCTTTCAGAGACTCTTTGTTTGGGTTTAATGGGAGATTCTGGGCTATAGGTGGGTGGTCCTGGTGGCAAATCTACATGATGGGCAGAGCTCCAGAGGAGGGAAACCTCAGATCCAGGGGGGTCAAATGCAGACCTCCAAACCTCTGTACAGTGGTATCTTGGGTAACATATTCTTCAGGTTACATACGCTTCAGGTTACAGACTCTGCTAACCCAGAAATAGTACCTCGGGTTAAGAACTTTGCTTCAGGATGAGAACAGAAATTGTGCTCCGGTGGTGCGGCGGCAGCAGGAGGCCCCATTTGCTAAAATGGTGCTTCAGGTTAAAAACAGTTTCTGGTTAAGAACGGACCTCCAGAATGATATATAATGAATTGAAAAAGGTATTTAAGTATACCTTTCCCAAGAAACCAGAGGCCTTCCTTTTGGGTATTGCTGGCCAGAAGGTAAAGAAGGATCGAACTTTTTTTATGTATGCAACAACAGCAGCAAGAATACTCATCGCAAAATATTGGAAGACGCAAGATTTGCCCACCGTGGAAGAATGGCAGACGCAACTGATGGACTACATGGAGCTGGCGGAGATGACTGGCAGAATCCGAGACCTGGGAGAAGAGGCTGTGGAAGAGGACTGGAAAAAGTTTAAGGACTATTTACAAAAACATTGCAAATTGTATGAGTGTTAAGAAAGATGCAGGACTGTAATCAACATGGCACCAGCAACTTAGTTGAAAGAAACATGAGAATAAGTGAGATTTGAGAAATAAGATAGATTGGGGAATAACATTATGTCTAAATTAAGTATTTAATTATTTGATAAGAATGATTAAAGTCGGGGACATAATATTTGAAAACTACAAAATAAGAGTTGAAATAAGATGATAAATTGCTGTTTATAATTTTATAACTGGGAACGCAGGAATGGGAGATGTGAGGAAGTCCGAAAGCTTAAGAAAAGATGGATGCTGAACATTGGATTTTGGGGTTTTTTTGTTATTATATGTTATTCTTTCTGTTTTTTTTCTTTTTTCTGTTGTTTTTTCTTTGTTGTTATATGTGAACCTAATGTTTAAAATCTTTAATAAATATTAAAAAAAAAAAAGAACGGACCTCCAGAACAAATTAAGTACTTAACCCAAGGTACCACTGTATTTGATCCTCCACGAGACCACCCCACTTCTCAGGCTGCACCCCTCGCATGCTCTGCTCACATCCTCCTTAAGTGCTTTTGTCTGGCTGGGAATAATAATAATAATAATAATAATAATAATAATAATAATAATATATTATTTATACCCCACCCATCTGGCTGAGTTTCCCCAGCCACTCTGGGCAGCTCCCAATCGAGTGTTAAAAACAATACAGCATTAAATATTAAACACTTCCCTGAACAGGGCTGCCTTCAGATGTCTTTTAAAAATAAGATAGCTACTTATTTCCTTCACATCTGGTGGGAGGGCATTCCACAGGACGGGCACCACTACCAAGAAGGCCTTCTGCCTGGTTCCCTGTAACCTCACTTCTCTCAATGAGGGAACCAACAGAAGGCCCTCGGCACTGGATCTCAGTGTCCGGGCTGAATGATTGGGGTGGAGACGCTCCTTCAGGTATACAGGACCAAGGCCGTTTAGGGCTTTAGGGATGTGTTCTTGGATTCATCCTGCTTGTTTGGGTGGGGCATGGACGGATTGGGTTATGGAAGCCTCTGACTTTTGCTCGGGTGGAATGCCACCTACTGTACAAAGGTAAGAGTCACATCTCTTCTACCGACTTTTGTCTCTTGCCCCATCCGCTGCTGGCATACCTCTGCCTACCTTCTGCCCAAGGCAGGTTGCCCATGATGAGGGGAATGCATCTCTCGGGCTGGAAAAACTTCTGCAGCCCTGCCACACTCCAGCACACCAAGGGGAGAAATGTGCTGCAGCCACTACACTGGTGCCACTGAAGTTCTGCATAACACCTACAAGCTTTTTTAAAAACAAGGGGGGGGCCTGTTGTGCTCATTCAGGGTCCATTTTGTTTCTAGAATAAGCACGCAGTTTCCCACTCTCAGAAACTGGTCTCCTTGCTTGCGCTGGTGCTGAAGGACAGCTGAATGTCAGGGAAGACTCAGCAGCCGCCTCTGCTGATGGGCTGAGAGCCTGGTATCCGTCTGTGGGAAACGGCTTCTCTTCTGGGATCCTGAGAATTGCAGCCTCCTTCCCAAAGGGTTTTATGAAACACTTGACGAAGTGACCTCATTAATTAATTAAATGGGCTAACGCTCCAGCCATATACTTTAGTTAATTGCTCTTCTGTCATCTGGGGAGAATTCTTTATGGCTCATTGATTATTCTCGGCTTTGCCTGATCAATAGTGCAATAAAGCATGGTTACTTTAAAAAGAGATTAAAGAGATAAAATACACGGGACATCCAGAGCAAATTGAGTCCGGCTCTGTGATGGAAACCAAGTGGGCAGGAATGATCTCGCCACCACAGAGACTGGCCTCTGGAAATCCCAGACTTTTTTTTTAAAGCGACTCCAATGTGACAGTGCATAAATTTTTGTCTTTGCACATGCATTGCAATGCTGGCCTGCGTGGCAGTGCAGCAGCACCTTGTGACACGGCTGATGTAATCCCTGAGTATAATTTGAATATAGCAAAATGCGTCTGTCCACAACTGGAACTGACAAGACATGAAAACATCTCTGCTGTACCGGTGAAAAGCAGGGAATTTCTGCAGTTCACAGCAGCTCTTGCTCCCACCTCACATCAAGACAGAGATCTCGTCTTTATGACATCACTGTTTAATGCTCTGGGATTCAAAATGTTCTGTTGCAGACATACAGAGCAGTGGGCATGTTAGCCATCTCTGTAGTTCGTTGTATGAATAAGCAGAGACTTAGAATCTTTGTGGAACTTTCACCCTGCATTTCAAACACTAATCAGCTTGAATCCACGTGGCATATTTCTCTGTGGGACCAGCAAGGCATGGGCAGCTAATCCATTGCTCACTCCATAAAGATAAGGAGCCTCCAACTATAGAGTCTGTCAGACAAATCTACAAGCACTGCAGTAAAAACAAGAAGATCCTGTAGCAGCTTGTGAATTAAAAGAGAGAGAGAGAGAGAGAGAGAGATTGAGGGAGCACAAAACTCTTTAGGTACCTCCAGACTGCCACTAATTCCAGGTTGGATTCAGCCACAGCATCCTCGAATCGTAGAGTTGGAAGGGACCCCAGGGGTCATCTAGTCCAACCCCCTGCGATTACCGACAAATTCCATTGTGGAGTGAAAGTGGACTCCCCCACCAGTACCCCAAACACCCAGACTTTTTGCAGTGAGGAAAGGCACTAGAAAGTGTGGGCCAACAATTGCTTGATGCAACATCATATAACTTCCCTGAAAACAAATCAGAATGAATGCTCAATAGGCAGCCAATATTACTGTGACTTAACAAGCTTTGGGTAGACAAAGCAGGAGGAATGCTCCATCGGCAGGTCGCCTGTTTACATCATAAACCTCTCAGTGGAGCAAGGCCGCCACCGTGTGTCTAGGTAGCAGATTGCTTTCCCTTTTCTTTCCTTTCCTTTCCTTTCCTTTCCGTTGCTTTGCCAGAAAGGTAAGTTCGCTGCACAAACTGATGTAAAGTCTTGAAGGTAGGGATGTGGGTGAAATTTGCTTTGGTTAGTGTTTTAATGTAAACCTACCTAACGGTCTCCCTCGGGATGTTGTGCACTCTCCTTCCTTGGAGGTTTTTGAGCAAAGTTCGGATGGCCATCTGCCATGGATGCTTTAGCTGAGATGCCTGCATTGCAGGGAGTTGGACTAGATGACCCTTGGGGTACCTTCCAGCCCTACAAGTCTATGATTCTACAATGCACACTTTCTGAAGCAATATGAAAATTGAAACACAGGTTTCCTTCAAAACTTACACTGTGTTGTCCCGACAGCTGTAGGCTTGGCTAGGCATCAAAGGTAAGAACATCATCATCATCATAAATAATTTTTATTTATACCTGCCCTCCCCAGCCAAGGCCAGGCTCAGGGCGGCTAACAAGCAATAATAAATACAAGTTGAATAAATACAACTTAAAAACAAGATTAAAATACAACATTAAAATATTGAAACATTAAAATATTAAAATTCAGCCTCATTACAGGAGGAGAAAGGAAAAAGGAAAAAGAAAGAGGGGGAGGGAATCAAATTGGCTCCAAGCCAAAGGCCAGGCAGAACAATTCTGTCTTACAGGCCCTGCGGAAAGAAATCAGATCCTGCAGGGCCCTGGTCTCATGAGGCAGAGCGTTCCACCAGGCCGGAGCCAGTGTTGAAAAGGCCCTGGCTCTGGTTGAAGCCAATCTAACTTCCTTAGGGCCCGGGACCACTAGGGTGTTGCTATTTATGGACCTTGAGGCTCTCCTTGGGGCATACCATGAGAGCTCTGCTGGGATGAGGCCAAGGACCTATCAAGTCCAGCATCCTGATCTTGCAGTGGCTAACCGGCTGTCCATAGGAAGCCTGTAAGCAGGACAGGAGCACAGGAGCACTCTCCCCAAAAGGAAGGCAAGTCTTTCATAGCAGTGGTGGTTGCAATGGCTATAATGGTAACAGCTGCTATGGTTGGGATTTGCTATCAGAGCTTTTGAAAATGGGAGCCAGACCCAAAATGGGCAGGTCAAAGGAAGGAATGAGAAGTTTGAGTACAGTCATACCTCGGATTGAAGTAGCTTCAGGATAAGTATTTTTGGGTTGTGCGCTGTGGTGATCTGGAAGTAACAGAGTGTGTTACTTCCAGGTTTCGCCGCTTGCACATGCGCAGGCGGTCAAAATGACATCATGCACAGAAGCAGCGAATTGCGGCATGTGCAGACACGCGGACGCGGGTTGCGTTCGCTTCTGGATGCAAATGGGGCTCCGGAACAGATCCCGTTTGCATCCAGAGGTACCACTGTAGTTCCAAAATTCAAGTCATGCAAAAGTTGCATTATGCTAGGTGGGGTAAAAGTGACTGATAACAGTGTGAAAAGTAAATTACCGTAAGTCAATCCACACACACCCCTAGAATCTCATTCCCTGATCAGTTATGCCCATTTCTTATCCCTCTGTCGAAGACACTCCTTGCAGACTTCCCTACTTTCCATAGAGTAGTCACCAATGTTTTTAATATGAAGGACATAATTGTTGAAGATGGACACACTTTTACTAACAAGTCATAGGAGGTTGCCAATGATAGAAAAGGGCAGCAATGTCAGAAACATCTGTTATGATAGTTTTGCCCAAAGTTGTTAAGCTATTTTTGGCAAACTCGCAAGTTTTTGAAGGAAAATCACCAAAAACGATGGGTTGCCATGAGGCATCTGATCAAGGCCTGTATTTTAAAATGAGCTTAAAGATATATATTTGCAAATGTTTGTATGTTTCATGCCAGGCAGAAAAGCAGCTGGCTAAGTACTCTGGCAGTTGTTTATCTTCCTGCTCTCCTGAAAAAGGGCCCCCCTGATTTATAGCAGTAACAGGAGACAAGTTTCTCAAAGTTGTAAAAGGGAATTACAGGCTGGGAGCAAAGGTTATACTGACCCTATATATTACAGAATACAATCAAGCTGCAAAAACACTAATTAAGAGTTGGTAAATAGTAAGATCTCTGTTTAGACAGAATTTAATACCATGAGCCATCTGTTTTAGCCATTTGTTTTGGAATGGAGGGGCAACAGGGGCAAAAGGTGATCTTGTAATTAAGGTGCCTTGTTGAAGCAAATGTAAGATATATGGCTACTTGTCTGCCATTTATGGATAGAAGGAAATATAGCTCTTTGTCTCCCATAAAAGGTAATAGGAAATGGGTGTATCTTTTATTATTGGTTCTAGCAAACAGCCAATAGGAATTTCAACCAGGCTGATTGGACAGAGGCAGCCAAAGGAGGAGCAAGGGGGCTGGGCTGAGGAAATATAAGTGCTGGCCATCAGGGCTGGAGTGGGCAGAGCTTTGGTAACCATATACCACTGTGCCTATCATTTATTTGTCTGACAAATAAATTATTATTTTAATTTCTCTATTGCTGCGTTGAATATTTCATTCCAGCTAAGCATTAACCACAAGCAGGGTGCTACAGCCATACATCTGGAGTTTCTCAGACAATTTTTTTTTGCAATTTCTGCCCAGCAGAATGACTGCATCATTCTATATATGTCTGGGAAATTCCAGACATATGGCAACCCTAAATATGACTTTCTTACTGCAGCAATGCTACATGAAATTTTTGTGCCTGAAAGTGTCACTGCAGCACAAAATCATTGAATATGAGCTTCGTAAAGAGAGAAATATTCTACCTAGACTTATCACTGCAATGAGGGTCAGCCACATATTGACGTCAAAGAGGAACGTAGGAAGTATGTTTTCAAGTCTCCCAATATTTCTCTTCTAGATGGAAACAAGCTCTCCTCACCAGTAAAAATCAGCCATGTCTTAGATCTCTGCCCAATCTACACAGTGATTTCTATTTAAAAAACATACATTTAGAAGCCCAAACCCATTTTTCCCCTTTACAAAACAACCTTCCATTAAAAAATAATAGTTCCGCTATAACACTCTTCTGCTAACAAACTCCCAGTTCTGAGGATTGTATCCCATTCTGTGTAGGCTTCTAAACATCATGGAATGTGACTCTCCTTCCAGATGTTTAAGGAGAGGCAGTGTGGTGGAGTGGTTGGAATGCTGGACTATGACCTGGGAGACCTGGATTCAAATCCCCACTTAGCCATGAAGCTCACTGGGTCACCTTGGGCTAGTCACTGTCTCTGAGCCTATCCTACTTCACAAGGTTGTTGTGAGGATTAAATAAGCAGAGAGAGAACCATGTCAGGCACCTTGAGCTCCTTGCAGAAATAATTAAGCGAGAAAGCATGTGTGCACATGCAATGGAAAGGGATGGGTCTGGTCTAGCAGCATGGGCTTTGCATACAAATTACAATCACATACTGCTAGGTGGTTCTAAATTTTCCTTTTATAAAGCCCTGCTTGCTAGAAGGGGACAGAGGAGCCGGTGGAGACCCCAGTCTTGCATGCCTGAGAAGCGGGTTAAGCTTTCCAGAAACACTTTGGGATTCAGAATTTTGGTTATCGTGCCATTTGGTTTGATCCTCAGCTTCTCATTTGATGCATTTGGCTGCAAATGTTGCAAGGCCACAGTCACACTGTGCGGAGGGGTCGGGTGCAGGCCTCCCTGAGGGATATTCCAGGCCCCTTCTTTGAATTCTCCACTCAGCTGCTCTGCTTCCTGGGTGTTTTTCACAGGCCCAGTTACGCAGGGGAAATTCCACCCAACCCACACCCAGTACAACTATTGTTTTGTTCAATTACTTACCACTAGGTGGTAGCAGCACTCTAAAACCAGTTGTAAGAAGATGTAATATATGTCCAACGTGCAGGGCATATTCCTGCTCAGGGAATTCTGGGTACTGCAGTTTGTTTAGAGTTGCTCGGAATTCTAACTCTGTGAGCTGTAAACTACAGCACCCATAATTCTTTGAGTGGGGAATGTGTTTCTGTGTGTGGTGCTGCTTGGAGGCTGTATGTATTTCTGCAGTCTCTGGGATCAGAGACAGTGTGGGCTCACTCACAGTTCTTCTTGTGCCGTGCCTAGAAAGAGGTTTTCCCCTTGTACCGCTCCTTTCCAAAGGAAAGCCCACTCTTTAGGGATAGACGAGAACAAATATCAATCTGAGGAAAACTTGAATTGCCATTTGCTCCAAATGAGCACTAAAGAGTGGTTTTCTCCAGGGAAAAAGAGCAGGACAAGCGGACGTATGGATAAGCCCTGTGCCCCTGTATCCCAGCTATTGGGCAGCAAAAGTTAGAGAAGGCTGTCTGCTTTCATTTCCCAGAACCATATATTTGACCACTGTGGTAAAAAAGATCCTGGATTAGATGTATGCTTGATCCTATCCAGTAGGCCTCGGCATATGTGTTACATGCCATTCCCAATCTCCACGGCAGTGTGAGTTTCTAGGGAGTTCCTGGTGCTTATCCGGGATCCCTGTTTCGTTTTAGAAATGAGGCACAGCAGGGACTGTAGTGTCTTTATGATATATGGTTTATATGCACATAGATACAACCCAAGCCTATGATGGAGGGGTCCTCCAACATTACACTCCAAGAGGATCTTGTCTCCTCATAAGCACAGCACTGGAACCAAACAGATACCAGTCATTTTCTCTGCCTCCTACTCTCTGCTTGTCACATAACACCCTCCTCCCAGCTTCTAACCCATATTGCTGTATCTGTGGAATGAAAGGGGCCCCACCCATTGTCACTCCACAGAGTTCCCCTTTGATCCACTGTTGTGCTAATGGCTCATTGCCCCACAGGCCCATGCCTCCAAGGAGAGTAGTCTGAGTTGATTAGTTTCCAACACGCATAGATTGCAGGGGATTAGCGAGGTGTCTTTAGGAAGCTTGTCTAGCTAAATTAGTTCTTTCACACATGTTAATTCCGGAGAATTAAAAGCATCTAACATACAGCTTACCACACACAGGTCTAGCAACCAGTTTTAACACACCAACCTTCATCAAATTCTAACACTAACCTGATCTAGAATTTAAAATGTCTTGCACCCACAGATTCATCACAATACATTGACCATGATAAGAGTCCATCCTTGGGCCCTGCTCAGGTGATGACATGAACCCTAGGCCCATAAACCAAACAGGTCTGCACCCATGAGACCACTCTTTAAAGAGGCAACAGTCCATCAAGTGTGTTACTATTGCTATTTATAGCTGCCATAGTGAAGGACTATCTAAATTTGCCTTCGACAACCTGGTGCCCTCCAGATGTTTTGGACTACAACCAGTGGCGTAGTGTGGGGGGTGCAGGGGGCCAGCCGCACCGGGTGCAACATCTGGGGGTTAGGGTTAGGGGGCACAAATCCACAGGTTAGGGGGCGCAAATCCACGGGTTAGGGGGCGCAAATTACTTGCCCACGCTACGCCACTGACTACAACTCCCATCATCCCCAGCTAGAATAGTTGGCAAAGGCTGAGGTGTATCTTTTCCCAGAGAAACAGCATTCCAAAGATTATCTGTCCCCCTCTTCTTCTCATAAACCGATCTCCTCTTTGTGAAAAGACATCTGCTTTTCTTCTTATAAAGACACCTGCGCACACTACTGCATTACAACCTGCTGCCTGTGGGAAAAGGCCTACAAACCTTTGCAGCATTTCCGTCAGAGAGCTCACTCCTCACACCTCCACATTTCCAGCCACTTTCCCCAGAGAAAGTCCGCTCCTCACCACTGAATCAGAGCAAATGTCTGCTGGGTTTTCCTCAGATTGTTGTTTGCTCAGGTGGGAAAAATGGAAAACTGCTCAGACTCGTGCCTAGAAAGTATGGGATGAGAGGAAAACCACTCAGACCCATGCTTCTAGGCACGGAACAAGCGGAATGAGCCCTAAGTCAAAAGAAGAGATCTTAGAGGAACTGGCTGCATTTAGCCTACAAGAAAGAGCAAAGAGCATTGGATAGATCTATGGGTCGTGATAAAAGGTAAAGGTAAAAGACCCCTGACCGTTAAGTCCAGTCGCGAACGACTCTGGGGTTGTGGAGATCATCTCGCTTTACTTGCCATGGGAGCCGGCGTACAGCTTCTGGGTCATGTGGCCAGCATGACTAAGCCGCTTCTGGGGAAACCAGAGCGGCGCACGGAAACGCTGTTTACCTTTCCGCTGGAGCAGTACCTATTTATCTACTTGCACTTTGACGTGCTTTCGAACTGCTAGGTTGGCAGGAGCTGGGACCGAGCAACGGGAGCTCACCCCGTCGCGGGGATTCACACTGTTGACCTTCCAACTGGCAAGCCCTAGGCTCAGTGGTTCAGACCACAGCGCCACGCATGTCATGATAGTTGGTGCTTAATGGGATGGATGGGGTGGAAGGCAAGAGAGCAGCAGTGACTTTGTTTGTGGGGGGGGCAGTATTTGTGTTTTTTAATTTGCTGTGAGATTATTTTCTATAGTAAGTGGTACAGAAACAGTCTTAAATAAAAATAGATAAATTAAATAATCCCCCTATCATCTCTATCCCAATTAATAACATTCTTTGTATAGCCTTCTCTGTAAAACCCAAATGTTGCGGGGGAAGAACGATAACACTTTGCTCCTCAAAATGTGTGGCTGCATTCAAAGCTAATCACTCACGAGAATCCTTGGAACTGTAGCTTACACTTACAGCTCCCATCACCCTTAACAAACTACAACTGCCATGGTTCTTTCAACATGTCTGTGTGTGCCTTAAGTGTATGGTGTTGCAACAGATGGTCCAAATGCCTCCATCTTCTTTCAAATACTCCCTAAGCCAGTAGTTTTCAACCAGTGTGCTGTGGCACCCTTGGGTGCATTGAATGATGGTCAGGGTTGCCGTGGGCAACACTGGCCTCTGTCCCTCTTTCCTTCCTTCCCTCTTCTGGTGTCCTCTCACGGCTCTGCCTCCCAAAGGCTTGCACAGCTGTTTGTTGCACCAGCCCTGGCTACACGCTCCCCAAGTGAATGGTGCCTCTGGGGCTGGCCGGAGGGCGCTTCCCCGGCCCCTGTGGAGTGGGAGGAGGCACCTCTCTTTGGGTCAGAGGGGGCAGCTCAGAGACCAGGGATAGCGGCTGCCCAGAGCACTCCCAAGAAGAGGGGAGAAGAGAGCAGGCTGAGGAAACACTCCACAAGGGAGGGTATTCACAAAGGGGTGAGGGGCTGTCAGCTCTGCAGTCAAGGGGTGACATAACTGGGCTCCTGAGCCCCACAGGGGTGCTGCAGAAAGAAAGTAGTTGGCCAAGGGAGCTGTGGACCACAAAAGGATTAAAACCTCTGCCCTAAGCAGTCCTCTTAGTAACCTGTCATTATTGCACGAGATAAATGAGATAAATCTATAAAGTTCAATAGAAGTTGCTTGATACTGAGAGTTATATATATATTTTTTAAGATATTTATTGAGATTTTCAAAAAAGTTACCAAATATAAAAGGAAAAAGGAAAAAAAGGAAAAAATACAAAATAAAAATAGTTAAAAACAATTCAGTCTTTCCATCACATATTTTCATTTGCTTATTTCCCGGACCTTCTCACGCCTCCCTTTCTGTATTCCAATTCAAATTTTTAATTCAGCAAATCCCTCCCCTCTTCAATCATCTTAATCTTCAATTTTAAAATATTATAACATTAAGTTTTTACCTGTTAATAACCATTTTCTCGTATTCTCTTATAACATTACAGCTAAAGACCACTTAGTTTCTATCCAGCATCATTCTAACATTCATTAATTTTACAATATTTCTGAAGATAGTCTTTAAATTTCTTCCAATCTTCTTCCACCAACTCTTCTCCCTGGTCTCGGATTCTGCCAGTCATTTCCGCCAGTTCCATATAGTCCATCACCTTCATCTGCCATTCTTCCAGGGTGGGTAGATCTTGTGTTTTCCAATACTTTGCAATAAGTATTCTTGCTGCTGTTGTGGCATACATAAAAAAAGTTCTGTCTTTCTTTGGCACCAACTGGCCGACTATGCCCAGGAGAAAGGCCTCTGGTTTCTTCAAGAAGGTATATTTAAATACCTTTTTCAGTTCATTATATATCATCTCCCAGAAAGCCTTAATCCTTGGGCACGTCCACCAAAGGTGAAAGAATGTACCTTCAGTTTCTTTACATTTCCAACATTTATTATCGGGCAGATGATAGATTTTTGCAAGCTTGACTGGTGTCATGTACCACCTGTATATCATTTTCATAATATTCTCTCTTAGGGCATTACATGCTGTAAATTTCATACCTGTGGTCCACAACTGTTCCCAGTCAGCAAACATAATGCTATGTCCAACATCTTGTGCCCATTTAATCATAGCAGATTTGACCGTTTCATCCTGAGTATTCCATTTCAACAGCAAATTATACATCTTTGACAAAATCTTAGTTTTAGGTTCTAACAGTTCTGTTTCTAGTTTTGATTTTTCCACCTGGAAGCCAATTTTCTTGTCCAAGTTATGTGCCTCCATTATCTGATAGTAATGTAGCCAGTCTCGCACTTTATCTTTTAATTTCTCAAAACTCTGCAATTTCAATTTGTCTCCTTCTTGTTCCAAAATTTCCCAATATTTTGGCCATTTAGCCTCCATAATAAGTTTTTCTGAGCCTTTGCCTCCATTGGTGATAGCCACCTTGGGGTTTTGTTTTCAAGTAAGTCTTTATATCTTGTCCAAACATTAAACAATGCTCTTCTGACAATATGGTTTTTGAATGCTTTATGTGCTTTAACCTTGTCATACCACAAGTATGCATGCCACCCAAAAACATTGTTAAAGCCTTCCAAATCCAAAATGTCTGTGTTCTCAAGAAGCAGCCATTCTTTCAGCCAGCAAAATGCTGCTGATTCATAGTAAAGTTTAAAGTCTGGCAGGGCAAATCCACCTCTGTCCTTTGCATCAGTTAATATTTTAAATTTTATTCTGGGCTTCTTGCCCTGCCAGACAAATCTAGAAATATCTCTCTGCCACTTCTTGAAACAGTCCATTTTGTCCAAAATTTGCAATGATTGAAACAAAAATAACATTCTTGGCAATACATTCATCTTTATAACAGCAATTCGACCGATACTGAGAGTTATAGCAGGTATCTGATTAATCAAGGTGTTCTGTTGCACCAGAAGCAGTTTAGTCATGCTGGCCACATGGCCATGAAAGCTGCCTGTGGACAAACACCGTCTCCCTCAGCCTGAAGCGAGATGAGTGCCACACCCCATAGCCACCTTTGACTGCACTTAACCGTCCAGGGGTCTTTTATATTGAGTATCTATACATTTCCCCTTCCTCGGTGTCCTGGCCCTCTCCAGCCAAGGAAGGCACACTTTTGATAGTTAATTCTGTGTTGGCAAGATAAATGTTTGCAGCAGCTTCCACAGCGTTCTGGGTACACATACTTCTAGCCTCTAGACAGTCGTCCACTGGTCTAGACCCTGCAGAGCAGTTGCAGCAGTAGAGAGAACCTACCGCTCTGCCCACTTATATATGCTCTCCTGATGGGTTGCATGCCTGTAATCTGAGACTTCTCCTGCATGGAATGTGCCACTGCTCTTACCACTTCACGCCCCTCCTTGTTCTAGGAGACAGTGGAGCAGTGGAAAGGGAGGTTTCTACTGACCTGTCTTCTTCTCCCACATCTGGCATGCCTTTCTCCATCTCGGACTACCCTGAGTCTCCCTCCTCCCCTGGCTCCTTCCTTGCGTCCAACCCCATAAATCACTGGTCCCCTCTCCTGGTTCACTCTCCTGGTCTCCTGCCCCCCACACTTCAGAGTCCTGCCAGTCCCTGACACTCAGCTAATAGTAGCTCTGGCTGTGTGTAGTGGGTCACACTGGGGGAATTAGTGCCCCACTTTGCCATGATCCTGTCACAAATGACACCCCCCCACACACACTGCTTTTAGCAACAACAACAAAAAATGTCTGAATACGCATTCACTCACCTCTGGCATCAAGTCTAATTTGTCCCTTGTATGAGAAGCAATGAGTTTAAATTTCAGGCAAATGGCTACAAGAATAGATCGGAAAAAGGTCAGAAAAAGAGGATATCATGTTCCCATCTCTTGATCGTAAGATGAATTTGATACATCATAAAATTGTCCCCAAAGTTTGTGGAAGACCAACACAACTAGCCATATAACTTTTCTCTGCACTGCTGGAAGAGCAGAGAAGAATTACATTTGTTACTGGCTTGCCTTATGGCAGGAGCTAATTAGTCATATTCATCTGCTCCTGTATCCAGTTTGTAGCTTCTTATCTCATGACATAATATTGGCCAACTTTCCAATAAATTGGATGTTCAGGAAACAGGAGGCAGCTGGCTTTCCACACATAACTGGTGCCTAAAGTGCATCTGTTCTGAAGTGGGAAGCAGAAGTTATTGGTACCTGGGCGAGTGAGCTGTTAACATGTAGAGGGAATCCTGGAAGGGTTTGAATGTATTTGGCAATGTTTCTTCACATATTTTGGCCCACAGGGCTCACTGCAAGAAACAAGGTGTTGATACATTAGCTTTCCTGCCTCTTTTTATATCTCCACCCCCCACTGATTCTATTAATAACAAAAGAAAAGAAAAGAAAGGGTTTATTCAGGCGTTAACTGAAGTGGGCCAACTGCATTTGGCATGTTGTGGGATAGCCCTGGAGGGTGCAATGAAGCTTGGACAGCTTTTACCCTAAAAGTGAGGCAACTAGCCTGTGGCCCTCCAGATGTTGTTGGACTTCAGCTCTCATGGATCCTGTCCATTATCCATGCTGTCTGGGATTGATGGAAGCTGCAGTCCAACTACACCTGGAGAGCTGCAGGTTCTTCACTCCTATCCGAAAACTGCTAGGGAACCTCAGGCCTGAGGCCCAAATGTGGTCCTACAAGTCTCCCCTTACTGCATCCCTTTCTGACTCTGCTCTGCCCCCAAATGTTTTTGCCTGCCAGGAATGTGTCCTTAAACTCTGATAAGGCATCTTGCTTGTCTGGACAGAGAACACAGATGGTTCTCTGGCCCCTCCTGGTCCTAGCATGTGGGAATGCACGCTTTGGCCTGAAAAAGATTATTCACCCTTGTCCTAAAAGGTGGCTTGCAAATACTTCACATCAATTTAAATAATATTAGAGATGGACATAATTGCTTGGTTCTGTTCCAGATATGTTGCACTGAACTGAATTTCTTTAGACGCCACTGAACCTATCCATATTCCTACAGCTTCAAAACACTATTTATTGGACCCAGGTATGTGAAACAGGTACAAAGCTGGAAAAATGCCTATTTGGTGAAAGCCACAGATTAGAATACATGCAAGGAAGGGGAGAATGGGGGTTCACATTCAATGATCTTAAATTGTCAGAACCACTCCCCCCCCCCCCATTGCTGATGCTCCTTCTCTTGCCCAACCTGTTCCGGCACCACAATCCACTCCTGCCCTTCCTTTGTACTGCATCCATGGCCCATGCAGCTGTTGTCTGTTAAACAAAAGCAGCTCGTCCTGTAGGCTCATCCCATGTGCTGGAGCTTTGGCCAGCGAAGGGTTAAGGCAATCCATTGGCTGCTGAGTGAGTGAGCTCATCTGAGCTGGAACATGCTCCAGGTTTTATGAGCCACTCAATGCAGATGATATCAGAGGGGGGTTATCTGAGCCTGGACGCTAAGCTACTTAGGGAAATCGCAACATCCACTTAGGACACATTCCATGCCTTAGCAGAGCAGCAAGCCAACTGCAGGGAGCCTCTGGTCATGTAAGTAGAAATACTTTCTCTCTTGGAACTGGGTGCCTGGGCTCTTTTTGTGGCAGGGAGCTGGAGGGTGGGGGGGTACCCTGGATCCCAGAGGCTGAGCTTTGCATCCCAAGCTCTGAATTTTCAGTACCCAACAAGAGCTGGAGGAGCCTCCCGTCTCAGAATAGATCTCCGCTGGGCGGTTTCTTTCACATTTGCCTGGAGCTAAATAAATGGACCTTGAAGTTGGCATAATAGTCACTCCCTGCACAGGCTGAAAGAGGCTGGGAGTGCAATAAACAGGTCTGAGTCCCACCCATATTCTCTCTGGCAAAAAAAGCTGATAATCAGTGGCAAAACCTTTTGTGCACTGGAGCAACCACCCCACATAAAAAGTGGGGGAGCTGGGAACTCGTGAAGTTTCCCCAGGAAAGGCATGAGCACTTTTTCTCGAGGCACCCGGAAAAGGGAGTCTGGTAGACTGGCCATGTAGCCTACCTCTGTGTTTCTCGGCAGATGTGTGGGGACTGCGTGGATCTGGGGGTCGGAGGGAGGGAGAAAACCAACACAGAACTGTAGATCTGACTTGCACAGGTTGGTTGTGTGTGGGTGTGTGGCAGCCCCACTTCTGAGACGAGACTCAGATGCTCAGTCCCCTGCCAGGCAAGAACTGCACAGTCAGGTTAATCCTGCCTGATGTAAATATCATCCTCTCGCAGCAGAATGGAGTGAGATGCTGCATCCTGGGCTGGAGAGTGAGGAATGGTGCAGCTGCTGTCATGATGAGTAGCTTCCTGAGCTCCAAGACTTGGGCACTCCCTGTTGGAAAGCCTTGGCTCCCATGATGGTGGTTCTGCAGGGGAAGGCTTCCAGATCATCCCGGCCTTGCTCAGGTTATCCTGGGTAGCTCTCACCCACTTTCATCTCAGCCAGTGGCTCTTTCCTTTGAACTCAGTGGACCTGAGCCGCTACTTCCTTCACGCAGAGGAATATACAAAGCTGCCTGATGAGTCAGACTATCGTCTTCCCTGACTGGCAGCGACTCTCGTGGGTTCCAGGCAGGGGCCTCTCCCAACCCTACCTGGGAGATGTTGGCAGGGGTCGACCAGGAAAATCAGGTGCCAGGCCACGCATGCCAGGAGAAGGGTTGGTGCATGGCGGGCATCTCTGTGATAGTTACGTTGCCACTTGCCCACGTTTATTCACTTCCAATAAATGACTTAAAGCCATTTAACAATTTTTAAAATACCAACAATATAAATATAGTGCAATTTCACAAATCAAAACAGTTTCAAATCCAAGGCAGATGCATTAGGAAACTTGGTCCTTCCTCACTCTTTGGCTCTAGTTGTGGAGAAACCTACACAGGGCAGCAGGATGGCTGCAGGTTTGACTTTCTGACTCCCAAAGGGGTGTGGAATTAGTGAGGGCGGATTCAGCCAGTCCCCAGGTCCCATCCCTCCACTTCTTAGAGAAACCTCCCTGGGGCATGGCCAGCTTCACTAAAAGTCATCAGGATCAGGCCAATATCAGGAGCCCCAGGCCACTAAGGGGACCCACAAACACACCATTTAGAAGGCTTGGGAGGGGGCACCAGGCATTCTCATCTTACAAAGGTTTTCTGGAAAGGTCAGAATGCTGCAAGAGAGACTCGTGGTGCTTCCGGTCTCCCAGGTGCTTATGAAATTGTGGGAGTGTAAAATGTGAAGCAGAGAAGGAGGGAGGGAGGTTGAAACACTAGCCCACTTCATGTGGCTTGCCTCTCCTGCTCACCACCAGTTAACGAAGCCAGTTTGCAGGCTTGCTTCCAGTCTCGAGGCAAGGTTTTGCATATTTCGCAACTTTGCATTGCTGAAAAAAAGTCTTGCAAATAAATGCTGGGCCTGTGTGATTCAAGAGGCCTGCAGTCTGATTCCTGAAAGGGGTTGCACTTCTCAATTGTCCAAGGGTCTGGGGCTCGGTTAAAGCCATTCTCACACACATTCCCAAGGCACAGTGCACACTTCTTCAACCACTGTAGCAGAGCTGGAAAGAACAATAGACTTCCCAGCAAGATGGCACTGGGCAGCCGACATCCACAAATTTGCCCACAAGATCTACCCAAAGGATTTAGGTAGGCATCCCCCGAAGGCTATAATCCAGTAGAAGGTGAGGCAGAGGCTTGTGCTGACCAGTAGAGAAGGAATCTTACTCTCAATTCTTTCATGTTTCCTTCAAGAAACAGAAGGCAGATGGGAAGGGAGGTGTAGCGAGAAGAGCTCCAGAAATATCAGGAATACTCCTCTTCCTACCAGGAAAACCAGGATCAAAGAGAAGATCAAGGCAGGGCTGCACTGGCTGAAAGGAGGGTGATGTGATCTCCCTGCCTGACTTTCCTATGGGGAAACTGGCAGGAGAAGAAGTTGAGGCCCATTCACACTGGGATGGGGTTCAGCTAAGATGGGTCTCTTGCTTTTTGCATAATTTGTGTCTTTTGTTGCCCAACTTACCGCTAGGAAAATGAGGTGAGAGTGGAGACTGAGACTGGACTTTGTCAAGGGAGGCTAAGGGGAGAAAGGAAAGTCACAGTCCATGCATTGTAAGTCAGGGATGGGGAACTTCTGGACCTCCATATGATGATGCTAGGCTAAAGCTCCCATCATCCTCTGACCACTGACCAAGATGCCTGGGCTTGGTGGGAGTTGGAATCCAACAACATCTGGAGGACTGTGGGTTCCCCATCCCTGATATAAATGGATGTCTCTTATAATCTCATGGCTGGCACATCAAGTCCATACAACAAGGAGACCCTCATTTTTCAAGGTTGTCTGACACTTCTCAGCTGGTTATCAGACACCACACCAGCAACATGTAAAGAATAGGAGGAGTGGATCGCAAACCAACTCTTTGCAGATCCCCACAAAGGAAAAGGGAAATTGCTTGCAAGTACAACTGCCCAGGGCACATTAAGAGCTGGCTGTCGAACTACACGTGTAATGTAAAGGCATGTTAGCAACTTGGGACCAGTTTATCTGTGAAATTGCCTCACCCCATATGTGCCCACTTGACCACTTTGACCAGTGCAATTGTGTGTGTGCAGGGTGTGTGTTTGTGTGATCAGTCTCCTGCTGATAAAAACCAACCTTGCCAGACTCTTTGCATAACCATTTTGCATGGCACTGAACAACTCATACTCTACAATGATACTGAATTAATGAGGCCAGGCTATTTAAATGAAAAAAGATCAACTCTAGTCAGAATTGTGTGCTTTTGTCCCCTTGAATTATGTCCGTCCCCCATCCCCCCACTCTTCCTAAGTTCCCTATCGGTGTGTTTCATTCTAGTTCCCCAAGACAAACAGAGAAAAGGGGCTGCAAATTGTGGATAGTTACTTATTTGAGGATTTGTTATCCTGCCCTTTCAGAGCAGCTAACTTAGCGAAAACATTAAAACAGGAGTCGGGGGATAAAAGACAGCACAATATGGTATAAAACGCGAGCAGCAGACAGACCAATAAGCTAAAATATGTCTGTGATATGTGGGAGGACTTCTCTTATGTAGAATGCACAATAGAGGGATCTCCTGTTCATAAGCAGGGAATGTCCAGGAAATGGAATGTTTTGCAGTGCAAATACAGGCTCAATAGAACAAAGAGTACAATGCACATCAACTGGACTGAACAGATCCTTTGTGTTCCTGGTCCACAGAAAGACACTTCAAAACACCGTCGTTATCATCTATGTTCCTATCATGGTTTCTCATTCCCTTAGCCTGTATAATCACCTTAATTATATCACGGACATTGTGTGCGCCCTGGCGGAAGAGCAGCAGGTGGGGGAGTGCAGTGATGGGGAAGAATCCCTTGGGCATTTTTGAGAAGGAGGTCCTCCCTTTCGCTTTCTTGCTGAGTTGTGTGGTTGCGTGCGCAATATATATTTAAATAACATTTCCCACCACCAGTGCCAAAAGAATCCCGGGACTGTAATTCCACCCCTTGCACAGCTATGATTTCCAGTAGCCTTGACAAATCCCAGTTCCCAGGATTTTTGGAGGGAACTGCGCTTTGAATTTGCTTTGAATGTGTGGTGTGTAAGCAGTGCGTGCCTCCCTCAGTTTCTCAAGGCACAAAGCAGCCACCTGGCAAACTGCACCATTAAAATAAAAAAAATTCCTTCCAGTAGCACCTTAAAGACCAACTAAGTTAGTTCTTGGTATGAGCTTTCGTGTGCAAGAAGTGTGCATGCACACGAAAGCTCATACCAAGAACTAACTTAGTTGGTCTTTAAGGTGCTACTGGAAGGAATTTTTTTTTATTTTGACTATGGCAGACCAACACGGCTACCTATCTACTACTGCACCATTAAAGTGAAACAGACCCAGGTGTGGCTGTCACGCCAGCAAAGCCATGCAAAGCCCTGGTACCACCTCTGGGTGGCAGCCATGAGTGGAACACCAGTGCACATATGGCTCTGGGGCAGGCTTGGGTGGCCCCATTGTGACTGTCGGAGAAAGCCTTTTGCCTGGCCTTCATCCACCTGATGCCCTCCAGATGTTTCAACTGCAAATCCTATCAGCCCCAGCCAGCACAACTGCTCTATCCAATCACTGCTGTTGCCTGTTTTGAGAATGCTGAACTTACTACTTCTCCCCCAAGAAACCTGGCCAGCTCCTCACAGCTTGCAATCTCAAGCAGGTCTGCTTGTCTTGGAGTGGCTAAGTACCCCTTCTGTTGGAAAATGGGAGCTCCCAGAGGCTTCCATGATGGTGATATAGGGGCTGCTAGGGCAATCTATCATGTTCCAGGGTGAGGGGTACCTGCCAAGAGAACAAATAATGCTCTTGAGTGCTTTAAAGTGAGCATGTAAGTGCAGGTGGGGTGAAAAGGAGTGTGGGGATGCTGTATTCTGGTCCTCAGACCTATGGCATAGGAGACAGCTCCTAGGGGCTGACATTACTTCACCCCCTCCCCCCAAAAATATTTGAGGGGGCCAGCTCCCCACAGAAAGTTGGTAGGCATTGCCATTCAAACGATGTGTGTAACCACATATTGTGATTCATTATCTGGGGTGGGGCTTACTTACCCCCCCCCCCAATTTTATTCATGTTGGCACTCCAGCCCTACTGTCACCATGCACCCCAGCCCACTGGGATGGGCAGCCCTCAGATGAATGAAAGGCAGTACCCCTCACATTTTAAGGGAGCTCACTGAGGAGGATCTCTTGCCTCCAACACCAGCTGGACGTTGCATTCTGTTTCCAGGGCAGGGCTGCTCAGAACTGCAGTTTTAGAAGATAGCGTGAAGTTGGCTTTGGCTGTGACTCACAATATCTACACAGCTATCAAGGAATGGATGGTGGAAGCTGTAACAGCCCTCTGCTGCATATCAAGCTCTCTGTATATGTTTCTGTGTCTCCCCAGAAGCACAAAGAGGCCAGGAATTGAACTTCAACCCAACAGTGACTTGACTAAGCCAACAATCCTTACCCATGGTGAGTTCATCTACAGCACGTACGCACCACTAACAAAAGAGATCGAAACTTCGCTTGGCAAAAGGCTAGCAGGAAAAAAATTGGTTTCATGGGCTGCGGCAGGGATGGAGAACTTTTCCCAGCCCAAGGGCCACATACTCTTATGATCAACCTTCTGGGGGCCACAGGCCAGTGGTGGGGTGTGTGGCCAAAGGCAAAAGTGGGCAGGGCAATGTACTTGATTCTTACCTTTGTATGTAGATGACAGCAATGCAAAAAAGAGAGGTTTCTGCGCACAAGAAAGGGCTTATCCACGCTTACCTTTCCTCCATGCTTTCCAGGTATGGTCTGCACTTTAGAGCTCTGTGTCTAAGAGCTATTTTTTGCCCCAGAGCTTTTCCCACAAAAACTTGCTCTTTACTGCTGAATTGGAGCAAAAAACAACCCGCGGGAAGCCCCATTGGCAGTTGTTCTGATTCAGCAGTACAATGGTACCTCGGGTTACATACGCTTCAGGTTACATACACTTCAGGTTACAGATTCCACTAACCCAAATATTACCTCGGGTTAAGAACTTTGCTTCAGGATGAGAAGAGAAATCGTGCTCTGGCAGCATGGCGGCAGCGGGAGGCTCCATTAGCTAAAGTTAAGAACAGTTTCAGGTTAAGAACGGACCTCCAGAACGAATTAAGTACTTAACCCGAGTTACCACTGTAAACAGTGGGTTTTTCCTGGGAAAAGTGGTGAGACAAAACTAAAACTTTTCAGATTTATGACTTGAAATCATGGCATGAACGAAAGTGCAAATGGGCCATTAGTTTAATCCTGCCCGTAGTCTAGCAAATCAGTGTAGGTCAGATGCTCATGCTTTAATCTGATTTCATTGAGGCTGCTTCCAGGTGGGCGGTTCCTGGGTCTACTCCAGGGCTCTACCATTAGGCAGAGTGATACGACTGCCTCAGGTGGCATTTGACAATGCACATGTCAAAATCCTGCCCTTTCAGAAAGCCAGAGGAATAGTGCTAAGGGCACTTACACTTGTGGAGATTGAGCTCAGTTTCCATCCTTCTGGAGGCAGGGGGGAAGTCAGCATTTTTTGCAGTCTCAGAAAAGACAGAAGAACCATAGAGGGGAAAGAAACAGAGTGACAATCTTTGGTTTACAACATCATGTAGATGCCTCATAAAAAGTGAGTGAATGAAGCGGGGCAATTCCATGAGAATTTCTACGATAGCCAGCTGGTCATCTCTGTAAACAGTTTTGCTTCAGAATGGGATAAGATTTTCCCATAATTATCACAAGGGCTTTCCATTTAGGACTATGCAAATCTGGCTTCTGCTCCTAATTCTCAATGACAGGTTCTCCTTGACCCCAGCTGGGAAGGAAAATAGTATGGTACTAGAAATGTGTTGAGTGGATTTCCACAGCGGGCTCACCACTTGAACTATGTATGTTTGTCGTCATAGGAACTGAGGCCAGAGCCCTTATTACCAAGAAAGGACATGTGGAAGGTCAGAACTAGTGAGGCTGACCTTCCCTTATGGTCTAAACTGGGCCTGTGACAGACACAATGGACAGCCAAGCTCATGAGCCAGTCACACCCATTAGCTATGTAGATAAATCTTAGCCTAAGAGTTTGGGTGAGAGTGAAGGATACAGCTATCCAAATAACCTGCTCCTTGGTCTATTTCTCTCTCCCCCCCCCCATAGGCCTTAGCATCCTGAGTCTACATAACAGGTAACCATGGAAACCCAGCCAAAAGAAACAGAGGAGGGAGAGAAGTCCCCCGAGTACAAGGACCTGCTGCCCAGCCAAACAGCCAGCACCTTGTGCATCAGCTCGCGAAGTGAGTCCACCTGGAATGCTCCTCACCAGAACAAGTGGGACATTTACCACAAGCCCGTTATCGTCATCTCAGTGGGTGGAGCCGTGTTCCTCTTTGGAGTGGCTCTCACCAGCCTGACCTGCCTCACCGCAGACCAAAAAGGGGGCATGAACAACACGACCAAGGAGGTGTTCAAACTGTGTGGGCCAGCCTTCCTCTCGCTTGGCCTCATGCTGCTGGTGTGTGGGCTTGTCTGGATCCCCATCATCCGCAAAAAGCTGAGGCAGAAGCAAAAGTACCACATCCTCCAGAGCATCAAGTCTTTCTTCCTCAACCGCTGAAGACAGCTCTCAAGATTCGGCCACCAGGCGAAGAGGACTGTGCCGCAGAGGACAGGGCTCTGCCTTTCTCTCCCTGGACCTACAAGGACAGATCAGCACTGCCCTAAAGGGGAGTTCACTCTCATCCCCTCCTCTTCTTCCTGTGTGCAGCAGAGACACTGTTGGGTGACACTGCGTCCTTAGCCAGTGAATAAATTTTCCAAGAGGATATCCATGCTGAGAGAGTGAAAACTGGCAGATCAGATCCCAGAACAGTGGATTTCTCACACTCGTTATTGCTTGAAAGGATATACTATCTGTATCTTCAAGAGCCTGGTTTTCAGACTGTATTCACAAGAAAGTTGAGGCTTGTGCCATGACCCTCCACCGGGACTAATAACTGCCACAAGCTTTTGTGAGAAAGCAGATTGATATTTTTATCCCAACAGATGGCTTTTGGGTTTTTTAAACAAAACCCAAACCCCTCTGCCTCAACCCCAATTAAAATGTTCAAGGAAAGAAGCCATTGTGCAAGCAAACAACTGTGTGTGAGTACAAATATTAATCGTGCAAAAGGCTCGGGGCGAGAGGGTAATGTCTGAAGGGTCTCACAGGATCCAGGCTCTCAAATGCTCTCAGAATGAGGGGTTGTCATTGTAAAATTACTTTGAAAAAGAGGGGCATGGAGCTGTACTATCGTAGAGGAGATGGCAGACTGTTGTGTAAGGATACGGGATCTGCCTAGAGATCTGTCACACTGTCTATGCCATGCTACTGCGGCTACTGTCTGTGACTGCTTTTCTTTTCTCTCCTGCTCCTCCTTTGTTCAGCGAAGCGCCTGAACAAAAGACCCTGGGCTCATCTGCACTGCCCTTTTGCTAGGCAGGGCGGCACTTTAAAGCACTGTGTCAGGTGCCTCCCCTTTTTGCCCCAGTGCTTTCCCTGAGAAAACCTGCTCTTTAATGCTGAATTGGAACAAATGGCAATTCAGGTTCTCCATGGGTTGCCATTTGCTCCATTTCAGTGATAAAGAGTGAGTTTTCACAGGGAAAGCACTGGGGCAAAACCAAACAAAACACAGAGACATGGTGCTTTAAAGTCTATAAACACAGCACAAAAGGAAGTTTGGATGAGCCCGTGTTGGAATGCAAGTCCCCAAAATTATGTTGATGGTTGTAGACAAACATGGATGGACAGAAATATAGAATTCAAGGCAACTAGCCAGGATCAGGGACTTGCCAAGTATAGTGAATTATGTTTAAGGAACAATGTTTACAGTTATGAATGTGACATCAGCTTTTGAAAATATGAATACCTGGAGAGGTATATGGTATGGGTGTTCTGCACATATTTGCAAAGGCACTGATATGCCGCCTTAGGGAACACAGCTCTCCCAAGGCAGTCTACAATATTACATTGCTGTTTGTCCAGGAATCTACCCCTTGGTCAGGGAGAACAACAGGCAACACTCCTGTGACCCAGTGAGAAGAATGTCTCATTGAAACTATGATCAAGCATGGTTTCTTGGTCCTGGAAGACTCTACTGCATGCCAAAGACAGGCTCTGTGAGTTAGCAGTGCATTGCTCTTGGCAGGCAGGCAGGAAATTAAAAGTATTTGGGCTCCAGTTGGAAAATCTGAGTGGACAGAGATCTGCTAGATCATGTACACATGTGCACTGAGGTTCTCTGAGAAACTGCTTCGAAGGCTATTGGGCTGTACTGATTATATGGCCCTTAGGATGAAGTGTAGAGATTTTTATACATAGAACAAACCAGAGATGCAACCAACCAGGAGTCTTTAGATTCTGCCTTATAGAGGCCTTAGATTCATTCATTCTGAACCATTTTCAGAAGCTGCCTTCTGGAAATGGTTCTCACTCCCAAAGTGCCTCCTCACCACTGCTGCTTTGTGCATTCTTCCCCCTCCAAATGGCACCCCTCAGCTATTCCTGCTGAGACCAGCAGAAGAGGCACATTGAGACAGAGCTTTTTATTTCCTGGCACTAGGATAGCTGGTTCCAAACAACCCTCCTGCATTTCTAATTCATTTAAGATAGGGATGTGCTCTTAAGGTTCGTTTCAGTTCTCCACAGTGTGGGCTTCAGTGTTTGATGCTGGGCTGTGTTTCTCAAAAACTGGTAAGACCATGGCACTTCCTGTTCAGATTATGCTTTACTCCATTCATTGAGGAACAGAGAATCCGCCTTCCTTCCCAACATTTATATACACACACAACAGTATTAGGGGTGCACCATTAGTCATCACCTACCAAAACATGGGTGGCACAGAGCCTAGGACTTGCCGATCAGAAGGTCGGCGGTTCAAATCCCCGCGACGGGGTGAGCTCCCGTTGCTCAGTCCCTGCTCCTGCCAACCTAGCAGTCTGAAAGCACATCAAAGTTCAAGTAGATAAATAGGTACCGCTCCGGCGGGAAGGTAAACGGTGTTTCCGTGTGCTGCTCTGGTTTGCCAGAAGCGGCTTAGTCATGCTGGCCACATGACCCGGAAGCTGTACGCTGGCTCCCTTGGCCAATAAAGCGAGATGAGTGACGCAACACCAGAGTCGGCCACGACTGGACCTAATGGTCAGGGGTCCCTTTACCTTTACCAAAACATTACAAGACAAACTGCTCATTTTCTTTAAAATGATCTAAAAAGCTTCCATACAGTTTACTGCAGATGTGTAAAAGTTTATTTTTATTTACCAGGTTTTCCACATCATGGGCAAATGCACATTAAATGAAGAAACCTATGGGTTGGCATTTTTATGATAATGTCATGTGGAGGGTGCAAGAAATATGTGTGTGTGAGCAGAACCAATTCCACAATAGACTCTCATCTGGAAGCACCTCTGAAAAAAATATAATTGTGACGCAGTGCAAGGGGGCGGTCCTTTAAAAAAAAAAAAGGTATGGTCTGTGCACCGTAGTGATGCGATTGCATGGTGCGGCAGCTAGTAAAAGTATTTAAAGGAAATGTAAATAAAAAGTACATTGAGATGGTGCTGGGGCAGATTATTGTTACTGGTGTTATTGGTAACTCTGTCCAAGGCACCCGTGACACTCATGGAACCACGTGATGGTAGAAGTAACAGTGCATGTGATATCTGGGGGAAGAGTCGAGTGTGTCTAGAGCTGGGACGATGTAATATGCCCATAAAAGAAGCACAGCCTCAAAGGAAAATGCCTTGACTTTGTAGGGAGAGGGGAGGAAGAGAACTTGTTTCATCATGACTTATCAAGGACAGGTAGCAAAAGGGGAGCAGGGCAATATCTGGTAAATAAGGACAACTAGAGCAACTAGACAACTAGTGTATGGTTCCTTGTTTCCATGGTACACTTGTATGCTTACAGCATCAGCACCAACTACCCACCTGGAATACAGCCACTTCCATCCAAGCCAGAACAGCAGCCAGGGAGATTCCATGCATTATTCCTTCAGAACAGTTATTTAGGGTGTTTCCAGACAACCTGTTTACTGAGCATTCATCCTGACTTGTCTGCAGGGATGTGAGTTGACTGTGGCTCGTTTACTCTGATTTATTTGCAGGGAGGCTAGATGATGTTGAGTGCCAACCCACACTTTTCCTCTGCCTTTTCCTGTCACCTTTCATATTGCTAAAAGTCTGGTCTTTGGGGGAAGTGGGTTTGTTGCGAACGAGTGACCAAATCAGCTTACCTTGCACAGCCTGAATTGTGATTGAATTCCCACCTGAAAATGGCAACAGTCTAGAAGTGCCCTTAAATGCATACAGCCTTCAATATCCACTTAGAATACAGGGTGTGGGTTGGGGGTTGGGGACAGTTTGCGCAATGTGTCACAGGATCCTCTAACACCAGTAATAGTTCTTTGTCTCCTGATTTTTTAAAAAACAAAAAACAAGCATTTCTGTAATTGTGCGTCATTTCTCCTATGCTGCTCTAGAACTCAGCCTTGCTGGCACGACCGTCTCTTACAGGAGCCGATCTCAGAGTGCACGTACCTCCTGCAGAACACGAGGGGTGGAGGTTAATGGGAGAACGTGGTACACTTTGTGCACCGCTCTTGGAAAGCATGATGGGACTTGGCACCGGGAGAGGCAGATTTCTATTAAGGAGGAGAGCAGCAGCTGAAATCTGAGCATGCTAAGTGTTTCCTGACACTTACCACATTGGCAGCGTGGCTCTTCTCCTGGGAATCAATGCTTTCGAATTACTGCACTACTTCAGCTTGCACAGTCTGCTATGATATCAAGCTAAGAAGAGCTCCCTGCTTCTGGGGTTTGCAGAAATCCAGGCCATAAGAACAGGGCTATGAGAAGGGAACAAACTAAATCCCACCACCAATTTGGGGAAGGGTCGCACCTCCTTTGCATTCAACAGGACCAATGTTCAATCCCTAACAACTCCAGGTAGGGCTGGGAATGTCTCCCACTCAGAACACTACCAATCAGTGTTAACAATACCAAGCTAGGTGGACCAATGGTCTGACTCATTACAGGATGGATTCCAGGCAGGCAAGACCCTGACAGGCAATTCTAGGCAATGGGCATTTGGTAGCCAGGCTACCAAAGAAGGCTGGGGCAACTGGTGGTGGAGGAAGCTGCTTGGGCGCTTGGGGCGGTGCACCCAGGGGTGGGGCAAGCCGCTCTTAGGGGCAGGGCACACCGTGGGGCCTTGGGAGCCTGCCCCCTCCCACTCAGCCGCCGTACAGCTGGGGAGGGGAGGCAGTGGGCGGACCGTTTGGGCAGTGTGGAGCTTGTGTGTGCCCAAGCCACCGCATCTCTCCTGGACACGCGTGGCTTGGGCACGCTGCAGGCCCCACGGTGAGTGCCACCCGGCATTTTCTCACCCCTCTCAGTGGTGACACCTGGGGCGAACCGCACCCACTGCACCCTCCATCCTCCACCCCAGGGGACAACACAGGCCATTGATCTCATGAGCTGTGCATTTGTCCGGGCACTGCTGCAGGCAGGAAACTGAAATGAAATGAAATGCAGCTCTGACTTGAAACCACGAAGCCGTGCAGAGTGGCTAGTCAAATAGTGCCCACCTCCAGAAAGATTCTCTGTGCCATATCCTCAGTTTGCCAGTATTGGCTTCAATGCTGTGGGCATGTGAAGAGGCACCTGGTTTGGTTCTTCCAAAACAAAAGCAGAACAGCCCACCCCAAACAATAGCAAGCACCTCTCTCTCTGTCTGTCTCTGTGATCCACTCCACACTCTTGAGCAGGTATAGAAGCTTAGCATACAATTCTCAGAACAGAAACACAGCTGGACAAGGTTGAATGATTGATCTGCATTTTTTATCCTGCCCAATTTTATCCAAGGAGCAGAACATTCCTTCTCTCACCCAAATCATCCTCACAATAACCCCATGAGGTGGGTTAGGCTGAGAGATATTCACTTGCCCAAGGTGTGAGCTTCATGGCTGAGTAGTGATTTAGAGTCTGAGACTCTAAAAACCCACCATACCATGCCCTGTTTCAAGCAAAGTTCCCATTGCTGCAGAGGTCGAATTTACAAGCTTATGTCTGGACAATGGGAAGTGGCATAAATGGCAGTGCACTGATCTCTTGTCCACTCCCAAATGGAGACTCTTCTAATTCTCACTCCCAACTGGAGCCATAAAACCCTTAATGTACTTTCCCCATTAAACCTCTTTCATTTGGTGCTCCTGCTGAAAAAATATTGTTTTGTATCTGCTGCAGTGTTTGTTTTGAGAACCTGACTACTAATAAATCCTTTACTAATGAACTTTGTTCTCTTGGTGTCCGTATGGAAAGGACTGCTTGGCTCCTCTCTTACATCCCTGTGTACATAGGTAACTGCATTCTGAAGGGTGAGAAAGGGTGGCCTTCAGCCCTGCTAGATGTTGCTGGACTCCAGCTCCAATCAGCCCAAGTCACCATGGCCAATAGTCAGGGATGATCGGAGCTGAAGTCCAACAACACCTGGAGGGCCAAAGATCAGTCATCACTGCTACTGTATAGTGTGATCTGCTCTACAGAACCAAACCTGTAGCAAATGCTCCCATGACCCTGACACAGTGACCTTAGTACCGCTTGTTATCAAGCTTTATATTTGTCTCATGATGTCATTAGCATTACACCTCCCATTTCAGACGAGTGGCACTAAGCTTTGGGGGGTGGTCCTCATTCCCTAGTACCCCACTTGTTATTCCTGAAATTTGGAGTATTTAGTTAGAGTCCTGTGCTTCTCTTGGTCACTGAGAAGATCTGGGGGAGGTGGTCAAATATCTTCAGAAATGTCCCCACAGCCTTTGTCTTAGTCTTTATTTGGCTTGTAACTGGAAGATACAAAAATTGTAAATACACCCTCAGATCAATACTGTTTTTGGCATTTGGCTAGGCTCACTTATATACGGTAAGTCATACAACCAGAGAACTAAGTCCCCATGTGCAAATCTCGCCCTCCCATCAGATGTCAAAGAGATAAACAACTACCTGATTTAGAAGACATCTGAAGGCAGCCCTGTTTAGGGAAGTTTTTAATGTGTGAAATTTTAATGTATTTTTAACCAACCTTTGTTGGAAGCCGCCCAGAGCGGCTGGGGAAACCCAGCCAGATGAGCGGGGTACAAATAAATTCCTCCTCCTCCTCCTCCTCCTCCTCCTCCTCCTCCTCTTCTTCTTCCATGGACCCATTCCTGAAGCTGCCCCATGGCACTATCCAGAAAAACAAACAAACCCTCTTTCTGTTTTGTGTGCACCCTTGCCTTGAGTTACACTGGGATGCACAGGAAGCATTTATATTATAATAAAAGCCCTTTCTGTGCCAGAGTCCCAAATCTGATTGTTGCTTAAAACCAGCAGAAGGCTTGGGTAATTTCCTCTCTCCATTTACTTCAAAGTAAGCTTAATAGCCCCCGGAAAAGCTCGTTCTTCAAGCTCGTTCTTCGTGTTTCTCTGCTAAATGTTGGGGCAGGCTATAGCCCAGGGCCCTTGAGGTAGAAAACAGCCGTGAAGGTAGGAGAGGGGATTGTGTTTGACAGAACTAGTCACACTGGACACACATACAGACACTTCTGGGAAACGTGGCAGCAGGGTAAGAGATGGAGTCGCACAAGAATATCATATTTCAGCTGAAAACAACACAGAGGAAATTTGTCAGTGTGCTTTCTGGCAAAACACAAACCAGCTCTGCGAAGCACTTATCAAGACAGCCGTTGGAAGCCACCAGTGCCCTGGGTGAACCTAAACCTTGCTTTGTCGTTCTAAGCCTGGGGTCAGGGGTTCAACTTGTCAGCAACACTTCTCCCATCTTATCTGTTTGCACACAAGCCTCTTCTGTCTGGAATCTGGGCAAGGGGGTGTCAACCAAACAGGCTTTCTCCTGTGTTTTCCAGTGGCATCTGGTTAGAGTCAGTCTTAAACAGTTTGACAGAAATGAACATTACCCAAGATGCTTCCACTTTTTGAAATACAAGGAAGCCCACAAAGTTGAAGAGTAGGGGGCAATTATTCATCAGCATATTAATAGGTAATCTATCTTTTTAAATATAAAAAATACACAGGTATATACTGTAAAGTCTGGCTAGTACTCAGGCTAATTTATGTTGGTTGGTTTCAACAACCACACTTTTAAAAAAAGTCTCTCTCACCATTCCAAAGAAAGAAAAGAATTATTTTCTATGATTATATATGTGCGCATACAGAGATACACACACACATACAGTGGTACCTCGGGTTAAGAACTTAATTCATTCTGGAGGTCCGTTCTTAACCTGAGATACCACTTCAGCTAATGGGGCCTCCTGCTGCCGCCGCACCACTGCTGCACGATTTCTATTCTCATCCTGAAGCAAAGTTCTTAACCCGAGGTAATATTTCTGGGTTAGCGGAGTCTGTAACCTGAAGTGTCTGTAACCTGAAGCGTATGTAACCCGAGATGCCACTGTACACATAATGCCAATTGGTTTTCACAACCACAATGTTACTGAAAAACAGGATGTGTCCCTTGTTGTTTTACAGAAACAGAGGAATTACTGTACTTTTCCGTGTATAAGACTAGGGGTTTTTTTACTAAGAAATAATGTTAAAAGGGGGGGTAGTCTTATACATGGGGCAATCTCCCCCCATTTTCTTAATTTTGAGTCCCCAAAAATAGGGGGCGTCTTATACACGGGAGCGTGTTATACACAGAAAAATATGGTACTTCTCTTCCTCACAATCTGCTATGGCATAGCTGGCTTTGTTGATCCATTAGCAAAGGATCTGAGAGGCTTGAGGTCTTGGGGCCCATGCGGCTGTGACCTTAACAGTCTGACTGCCACCTGGTTATCTCAATATCAGCCACAATAAGGAGAATTGGGATTGGGGCTGTGGGTGTAGAGGAGTCTCCCTCTTTGCCTGCCGCAGCCTCAATGAAACATTTCCTCAGAGTTGCTATGAACCTCCCAAAACAGCCCCAATCCTGATATATTCAAGGAGGCAGGGGAGAATAAATATGTTAGGCTTGCCATATGTCAAAAAAGCTCAACAGCTTTTGTGTCTTGAATTTCACTTCTAGAAATATGACAAATGTAAATTTTAAAATGAGATGCACCAAAGCTCTCAAGAGTCTCCAAGCAGTAAGAGACTTGATTCACTGAAAAGCTTAAAAATGACAAAGAAAGCAAGCATTGAAGATGCATTAGCTTAAGTTACTTATTTTTCAACACTTTTCATTTGACTCATAACACGGGCAGTTAAAGTATGACAAAGAGATGCTTTTTTCAGAACCCTGTAGCTGAATGTTTAGGGAGGACCAATGTGATGCTCATCTCTCTTTGCAGAGAGAGAAGTCATTCTACATCAATTAATGAGCACAGGATACAGCAAGGGTGTGATCCTGTGTAGGCAGCATGGGTCAGTAAATAAATTGAGGTGTGAGTGAGGTTTCTGGCAGGTGAGCTCTTGAGGCTGTGTGTAAAACAATGTGGGAGGGGCTTCATTACCTGCTCACACCCTTCCATCAGCCTTTTGTTTTCACCATCAAAATGATTAGGCGAAGAATGAGAAAAGCATGGATTTGCTTGCTCCTTGTTTCTTTCCAACCTTCCCCACACTTTTGTTGAAAAAGAATAAAAGAGATTTCGAAGATTCAAATCCGGGCTGTTGTTTACTTGGCTCCAAATCTGGCTTTCAGAGAATGATTTGGGATTTATCGCTATTTGTTGGACAAACGAGAAACTTCATATACGCCACCTGAGCTCCGAAAGAAAATAATAACAGAACAGACCTGCTATTAAGGTGGCCAACCAGATGCCTTTGAGCAGGGCATAAGGCAATAGTTGCTGTTCCCCAGTTATTTCTATAGGTACAGCGTCAGCTGAGCGCCATGAAGCATCCACACAGCCTTTATTTATTCCATTTATATCACACCTATTCCTCCAAGGTGGCAAACATGATTTCCCACAATTTATTGGCAACTGTTCTATACCCCAAAGTCCACAAACTCTTGTGGTAGTTGCTCCAACCCCCTGGTCATTTTGCTTGGTCTTTCCTGTACTCTTTCCAGCTCTTCAGCAGGTGGGCATAGCGTAGTCAGGATTTAGATGGGAAGGGGCAGGATTTACATGGGGGGGGGGGGCAGAATCGACCTATCTGCGACGAGTTTGGTGAGTTGGTTAAGTATTTTTACTTATTTACTTGATTTAGGGGGGCAGCTGCTTGGCTACGACACCCGTGAGGGTGAAATGGGGTCACCAAAACGGTGCACGATATTCCAAGTGCGACGGCACCGGAGATTTTTATGACGATTATTAAGCGCACTGCGATACCTCTAAGACAGTCCTTGAACCGAAGGGCGAGATCCAAATCCGGCGAGATTGCGCGGTTTATGGGAGCAATCGGTGACAGGCTGCGACGGACAGCCGTTGGCTGTGGGGTAATTCTTGGCCGCGTACAGCCGAGCCGCTCGCTTGGGGTTTTTTCTCTCCTCTGCCCCCGGGGACAGCGCGGTCCCCGCTGCAATTGAGCCTCCTCCGGTGCCGCCGGGCAGGTGAGGGGGGCGTGGTCCCTCCGGCGGCACCTGAGCGGGCGTGGCCCTCGGCGGACTTTGGCTGCCGCCTGCCCGCCGGCGCTGCGCCAGTGCGGGCATGGGCCACGCGCGCTGCGGGCACTGCGCGGTCTTCCTCGTGGCCGCGCTGGTGCTGGACGGGGCCGGCTTAGCGCTGGTGCTGGCGGGCGCAGTGGGGCGGCCGATGGTGGACGGGATCCCCTTGGAGGATTTCCTGGTGTTGACCGGGTCGCTGCTGCTCGCTCTGTCGCTGCTCTGCTGGCTCTTCTGGTATTCGGGGAACCTGCGCGGGGTGCCGGCCGAAGAGCTCCAGATCGGGGTGCGCCCCGCCGCCGATGCCGCCGCAGGCACAACCCAGCCCCGTCGCCGGCAGAGCCTCCTGCGCCTGGCCGCCAAGCTCTCCGAGCGCCTCTCGCAGCGCCGCCGGCCGGCGCCTGCGCCCTGCGCGCCTCTTGGCTCGGGCTTTCCCGCGAAGGCCACGCGAGGCGCGGCGGCGGCGGGAGCAGCCGCCGGGCCCCTGGAGCTCAGCTGCCTCCGTCCGGCTGCGCCGCTCGAGCAGGGGCCCGCGAGGACGCAGGAGCGGCTGGTGTGAAGCGCTGCCTCCCGGGGAACCTGCTCTTCCTTCGTCCGTCCTCGCTGCCGTCGACCTTTCTTTAACCCGCGCCAAAGGAAAGACGGAAGAAAAGGCACGTGGTTAGAAATCCCCTGGGATAGACAGGTCTCTCCCTCTGCACTTCGCGGTGTAACTGCCTCACTCCGCTTTTAATATATATGGAATTAAATGGTATGTGACTTGTAGGACGTGGGGCGCACAGCTGCCGGACACGCTGAGCCCCGGCACCTCTCTTCCCAATAGTAATGACTGTGGTGCCAAACGGTGGGCCCATTCTTTCATTGCTCAAGCAGTTTTGTACTTCTTAAGCTTAGGAAGAGCTTAAGCTGAGCTCAAGCAGCGACCCTCTTGTAGCCCAGAAACAAAGCAATAAATGACCCTGCTGAGCATGTGTCGACTGCCTTTCCTTCCATGGTGAGTATTTGCAGTTTGCCCCTTAAACATTCTTGAGAGTATTAAGAAAGGCATGACTTTGGGCAGGCTGGAGCCACATCATGCCCAGCGCGTACAAGCCTAACACCAGCAAAGCCTTACTGATGGTCTTTGTAAGAGAAGAAAAGCCCAGCTGTGCCAGCTGGGGCCGATGAGAAAAGTAGGCAAAAACATCTGGACAGTACCAGTTGGAGGAGGCTGCTCTATGTTCAAAATATGAGTGAGCCTATTGTGCTCATCTGTAGGTGATTCCTGGCTGGCTTTTAGCTACTGTAGGCTATAGCTGTCATGGAATCATAGAAGGGACCTCAAGGGTCATCTAGTCCCTGCAATGCAGGAATCTCAACACTTGGTCTCCCACCCAGTTTGAAAACATACCAGACCCTGCTTAGCTTTGTAAGTGTGACAGCACTTCTCAACATGACTCCTGGAAGTGTAAGATCTCATTTGTTTTGTACTTTGCAGTCCCTTGTCTATTGTATTTATATCCTAAATTTCCTTCCTCTCCGTTTCCCCATTTTATCCTCCCCACAATCCTGAGAGGTAGGTTAGGGCTGAGGGATAGTGACTTGCCGAAGCTCTTCCAGGGAGTTTCATGGCTGAGTGGCAGCTTATACCTGATTTCCCCCATTGGTAGTCCAGCACTCTTAATCACTTCAGCATGCTGGATCTCCCTTCTCAATAGGGAAAGGGCTCCCTTTCCTGTGTAGTTCTCGACTCGTGTCCTTTATCACCACAAGTAGTGCAGTAGGTAGCAATAGGTACTAATCTGTGCAAAACACATGGGACTGAAACACAAATGTCTATGACAGTAAGGCGTGCGGCTGGGAGATTGCAACACCAAAAAGAAAGAAAGAAAGAAAGAAAGAAAGAAAGAAAGAAAGAAAGAAAGAAAGAAAGAAAGAAAGAAAGAAAGTCTGATCCCCTGCTATAGTAACTTTATGTTCCCTTTCCTGCTTTGTGCACCTCATTCCTGCTGAATGTTTCTGGACTTGTCTAGCATGCCTATAAGTCCCAACTGGATGATACAGCTAATGCTTCTGCAAAGTAACTTAAACTCTCTTTCTGTGCATGAAAGATTCCATTGCCTCTGGGGAGAAAACCCTAAGCCCTTTCCGCTGTGTGTTGCAAATGGTTTGCTTCCCAAAGGCAGCGGTTTCCTGCTTCTGAACAACATGTTCTTGCCTTGCCTGTTCCCCAGCTGAGTGTTGATTGAGATGGCTGATGTCACACTTGAGTGTTTTGGCTCAAGCAACTGTCATGTTAATGACCCCTGGCCTTCTGGAAGTATATCCTGAGACTAAGAAGATGGCTGGTGTCCATGGTGTCAGATGCCTAATTTGAGGGTCTCAGAAACCATTCAGGCCATTTTTATGGAAAAGACAAGATTACCAATTTAACCCTCAATTACAAAAAAATCTGTTTTACGAATAATTCTGGATTTTTTTAATTGCATGGAAAATTTTGTACTGTATTTAGTTATTTAACCATGTTTAGAGCATAAACTTATTTTTTGGAAGCTGCTGAAATCTAAATGGGCTTGACTTTTTGATAGCACAGAATCTGCTCCGTAGTCTTTAGTGGACTTATAATGCTGTGCATTCAACTTGTATCCATCATACAGTGGTACCTTGGGTTACATACGCTTCAGGTTACAGACTCCGCTAACCCAGAAATAGTAGTACCTCAGGTTAAGAACTTTGCTTCAGGATGAGAACAGAAATCGTGCTCTGGAAGTGTGGCAGCAGCAGGAGGCCCCATTAGCTAAAGTGGTGCTTCAGGTTAAGAACAGTTTCAGGTTAAGAACAGACCAATGGAATGAATTAAGTACTTAACCCGAGGTACCACTATATTTCTCTTTCTTTTATGTTTTTCTTTCTTCCTTTTCTTTCTTTCTTTCTTTTAAAAAAGGTCTGTGGTTATATGAGTCACTCCTATCACTTGTGATCTATAGATAGGCACCTGTTCTCCAGTACCACCCCAGAGGTAAAACACTGGACATGTTTTGCAAGGGAGTCACTGTGTTGTTCTTGCTCTTTCTCAGCCCTGGATGAAATCCTGGTCTCCCTTCTCCCTTCCATTCCACTTCATGTTTGAGTACATTAAAAGCATTCATTCTCTCTCCCCCCCCCCCCCCGCAGTCCTAGCCACTGATTCCATTTCCCATGCTGTTCCAAGCGCTCTTTCAGGACAGTATAATTTCAGTTCGTTTGTGTGTTTTTTACCTGTGGCAAAGAAATCACTAAGCAAGTGAGTGGTTTCTCATGACTTTTTCATGTTTTCTGTATCTTATGTACATGAAATGCATTAGTATATAATCCCTCTTTAGCTCTCTATTCTGGACAAGGCAGAATTCATTGTGAAGCTTAGCCATTATACTCAGAAGAAAAACACATGAGAGCCTTCGTTGTAACTACCCCCCCCCCTTTTATTACTCACAGTCTCCTAGGATAGGTGTTCCCAAACTTTCTGCTCCTATGCTCACTTGAGATGGCTGAAAACTACTGAGGCTCACCAGTCACAAAATGGCATCCGATACAGGGGCAGTTTGGCATAATCAGGTGGCGGTTCGTGATGTCTTCTTCTACTGTATCTAATCCACCTTTGGAAATGGCTAAATTCTTTGACACTGTTTTTCTTGTGGCAAAAAGTTCCATAGCTCGCATTTCCTCAAGCAAAGTCCAGTAGAGATATTTGCTTTGGGGGTGCTATAACTCAGCCTCCCCATTTTAGGAAGAATTTGCTGGTCCATACACTTTTTCTTTTACATCTTCCTCTTCCCGCCACACGTGCTTCTCAAATTATATTTATTAATCTTCTGTAATTTCTTCTCCTCTTTTCATATTCAACCTGTTCCTCATTCCTCCCATCTTCCCCCCCTTCAAAAAAACAAAAACAAGTGCAAGTTTCTTTCTTCCCATATCCCTGGAGAGAGAAGAGAAGTCACTGGTACCAAATGACTATGACACAGCTTAAGTGTGAGGCAGATAAGTGAGAAGTTGCAGGGCAGGCTCTGGCATTGAGCCCTACCTGAAAAGGTGGCCTGAAGCCCACTGGCAGGTTCTAGCCAACTCTTTGAGAAACAGAGCTTACTAGATCAGGCCAATGGCCCACATAGTACAGCATCCTGTTGTGACAGCAGCCAACCAGATGCCTGCGGGACCTGAGTTCAAGCGCACCCACCCCTGGTGTGGCTTCCAGCAACTGGTCCTGGGAAGCATTACTGTCTCTGACCATGGAGGCAGAGCGTGGCCATCATGACCAGTAGCTTTATTCTCCCTGAATTTGTCCAGCAACCTTTTAAAGCCATCTAGGTTGATCACCCAGGTGAATGGTCACCTAAAGTGGCAATAGGCAAGTCCGTCAATTTTGACTTTTATATGAAGGGTGGGGGCAAATGTTCCTCCTGCCCTCTTGCAGGAACAGTGTGCACTTGTCCTTCCTTTGTGCTAGTCCCAGAAGTAGCAACGGAGGAAGTGCATAACTCATGCTTCCTCCACTGCTTTGATGAATGCCACCGACACACGCTGAGTCAGTTGGTCTGCCTATATTCTGAGCCGCTTCAAAACCTGTTTTCTTCCAGCATTCTTTGACATGTGGTGTATGGCTGGGGCTGGCCTGCACTTCAGTGTAGGATCATGTTTCTGATTCAGTTCACGTGTCAGGAAACTGATGCAAAAACAAAAACATTTGCAATGCTATTCATACATTTCTCACTGGAGAAAATGACATAGTAAATAGCCTGTGTCACACATCTAACAATATTGTATATCTCCACATACTTTCACTGTCACGTTCCAGTGACAAATGCAAAGTTCTCCTGGTGTGTTTTCTTCTTCAAAAGAACACGTAGAACACTCAGATTCCTTCATTCCAGTATTCCTTTCCAATAATTATTTATCTTTTCATTGTTCCACGAAATGTGTTTCAGGTTTGCACTTGCTAGGCCTCAATGTCTACAAAAATTATGTTTGGTTCTCATACAGGTGCAGGTCTCTCATGGCATGACTTGTATAAAAGACAGACTTTGAACCACCTTCTTGGCTTGATATATTTGAGTGACTACAGCCTGATTGTGTATACCTTCGAAAAAGACAAATCTTTGATCTTCCTTCATCCCACCTCATAGAAACACACAACAAGGTCCCCTTTGTATAATGTATCTTCAAAGCGATAGAGGAAATTGTACAGTTTCAAGAGATATCTATTGCAAATTTCAGTGCTGATTTCAACACTTGGTATGGAATCATGCTGGTAAATGCTTTTTCATGCCCCTGCTTTGGTGACGCCAGTCTGCTGCTGAGACTTTTGCTTCAATTGGGCCTGGATATAGTTGTCCCTTGGGTGCTCCATGCTATGTTTGTCCATTTGCTTCACTACCCTATTGCAATTACATAATAGAATAAAAGCACTTAGACAGAGCACGACCGCTGTCCCTTGAGCAGCATGTAATGTTCTCCAAACAACCATTTTTTAAAAATCCTCCTGAAAAGCACTAAGCTCTTTGCTTCCGCTCCTGGGTCCCCAGAGGTTGTGTAGACTGTAACAAAATACTACATGCATCCAGAGTAGACACCACAGTGACAGACCCCTATGTTAGAATTCAGGTTTCTGCTGAATTCATATGAAGTGTGTTGGAGATGATTTAAAGAGCAGCATGCATGATATGGAGGAGCCGAATCTACTCTCTGCCTGGACTTCCAGCCCCAAATTGCTTTGCTCCAGTTTTGTTCCTCCCAAGTGGGCTCAAAAAAAATGGGAAGAAACCCTTACAGCAAGAAAAACACCAGGGGCAAAACAGATTTTTAGGGGGAGCATAGGCAACATATTTTTCCATGCTTGCTTAACATTTAAGTCTCTCCCCACACATTTATGTCAGCTTGAAATGGCTCCACTTGGATGAGACCTACCCCTAAATGGGAAACTTTAATGTTTCAACCATAGCTTTTTGGAGTTAAACTTGATGTTGAAACATTAGCCTAAGAAGCCCTGGTGCAATAGGGAATCACGTGCCAATCTTTCTCCTGTGTTATCAGAGTTCTCTGCAAATGATCCCAACCTCATCTTTGACACTCACTTTTAGTAGAGGGAGACTTTTCATCTTCATCACAGGCACAGCAGACCATCTATAATTTGAGGAACTTGGGCACACCGTGGGCCCTCCACAACCAGAACGATGCAACGGGCCTTCCTTTAATCATTTTCTCCCTCCCCCTGCTCCCCCCCCCCCAGAAAAAAAATTAATCAAGACTGTTTGCTCTCCATCAATGCAGTATCAGGAAAGCTTTCTCAGCTCTGGTATAAAGTGCAGCACTGAGGTAACACCCTTTCACTGAAAGGAAGGTACATAGATACGGATAAGCTTTTTGCCAGGTTGGCTATCTGGTGAATTAAACTACCTCCTTAATTAAACTGCTGCCTCCTTATTCCTTGAAGTTTAAGTTCCTCCTAGGATTCTCTGGCAGAGAGCTGAACTTGCTTTATGCTGTTTCTGGGCCGTTTTAACAACATTTGACAACAACAAGATATCAAGCCTTGAGCGTCATTGGACCAAACCTGTGGAACACTCTGCTAATAGAGATTCAGCAGGTGCCTTCTGTGCCAACCTTTAAATGCCTTCTGAAAACTTTTCTATTCCTCCAGGTCTATGCAGGCAATGAAGAGTTCTTCTCCCACAGTGGTTTACTGTATTGATGCTTGTTTTGGTTTTTTTCTTTTAAATTTGTTTTTAATTTTCATGTGCTTTTATTGTACATATTTTTTAAAAATCCTTTTAGAGTTGTAAACCCCTTTGTTATTTTTGCTGTCTATAAGTACAGTGGTACCTCAGGTTAAGTACTTAATTCGTTCCAGAGGTCCGTACTTAACCTGAAACTGTTCTTAACGTGAAGCACCACTTTAGCTAATGGGGCCTCCTGCTGCTGCCACGCCGCCGGAGCACAATTTCTGTTCTCATCCTGAAGCAAAGTGCTTAACCTGAAACACTATTTCTGGGTTAACAGAGTCTGTAGCCTGAAGTGTATGTAACCTGAAGCGTATGTAACCCGAGGTACCACTGTACTTTTATAAATAAATAAGCACACAAAGCCAAGTCTTTTAAAGCAGGCATGGGGAGCCTGTGACCCTTCATTCATTGAACTCTTACCATTCCCATAATGGCCATTGGCCGAGCTAGTTGGGGCTGATGGGAGCTGAAATTCAACAACACCTGAAAGTCCACAGGTTCCCCGGTTCTGCTTTAAGGCATGCAGGGGGTGGAGATAGAAACCAAATCGTTGGTGTGTGCGCTTTTTACCTGTCCAAGGTAAGAGTCAACAAATGAAGGTGGTGTAAATATTTGGGGTTGTCTGTCTAGAAACTATTGCTCTCATACTTTCAACCTAGGGTGGGATAAATTTCTCTCGCTTGTACTGTTTGGATTCTATTACTCCCTTTGGGGATTAGGCAGCTTACGCCAACTCCAGATGCACACAGCTCAAGGCAGGCAGAGAAGCAAGAAAAACAAACCAAGCCTTGGGGTCTTCTTCCTGAGACTGTTTACTGAAGCATCAGTGGTGGCAGCTGCTCTCCACCCTGCTCTGGGCAAGCAACACACACAACCTGTTCCATCTTCTTTTAAAATAATAATAATAATAATAATAATAATAATAATAATAATAATGGGCTGAATTCTCCCCTGCTAGACCCTGACCAAACCTGTGCTCAGCTTTCTTAGATTTCCAATGCATTCTTGAAATGGGCATGTTGTCAGCCAGTGATGCTTTCTTCTTTCTCCTCCTAGGTCAGCATGGGTCTGCCGCCATCTATATGCCAATCCAGTGTGTGCCATATTGCCATTGATTGGTGGGACCCCCTCCTGTGCCAGAGCTGGTGGAAGAGCCTCGTTTTATGTACATCAGCCTTGGATGTGTGTGGGGTGTTGTTGTTTTTTGCCAAAGACTACTGTGCCAAAGTATTGTACTGCCAGCTCTTTGAATGCTCTTTGCACAGCCCCCTGCAAAGACTTGAGAACTTACCTTCACAATGGAGTCAAGCTGCCCTTTGAACTGCAGAAGGGACTTTTGATACTGAATCTTTGTGGTGGATTTTCATAGGCACAGCCCAGTCTTGTACTGTGTTTTCTTCAGTACTCTCTGATGGCTTCTCTGCCCTGTAAGGCTTACTTAGTAAAAAGAAATATGTTAAGACCATTGCTGATCCACAGCTAAGCTGTGCAAACAAGCTGATGTTCCTTTTGGACCCTCTTCTCTAAGAAGCTTTAGGTATGGTTAATTTGTGCAAATGTGTACTTGTTTACAAGAAAAGTGAGGACTGCAGAATTTTTTTATAATAAATATTGATTTATTTAAAAAGAAAAGTGTACCATGGCTGATTTTTGTATGGTCTGTTTGGCTATCCTGACATGGGTTTGAGTGCTGTGCTTTATGACGCAGAAGTGAAGCTGCAGAGCTCAGCCTGCCCTTCCTCCAAGAGCAGGTTTTCAGATTAGGCTCTTGGGTTTTCTTGTCTCCATTTGTTCTCTATAACTCCATAGAGATTACCGGTACTTGCATTATCCTTTATCTATTACAGTTTCAGTAGATCTGCGTACATAGCACTTAGGACCTGTTCTCTACGCCCCCCCCCCCTTCTGCTTCAATTTATACATAATGTGAATTATAGGACCACACTTGTGGCCCTGTGTTAAGGGTGAGTCACCTGACTCACATTCCACCATGATAACAGTAACTGCAGAAAATGGGTCAATGGATTGATTTGAGATTTGGCAGCATTTTGTTAATTGAACATCATTCAAAATGGTTATTGATTTAAAAACCCTTTCTCACGTATCATCTGGCATTATTAACAACCCACATGACATATATATAATGAGAAGATCAAAGGCATTTCCTAGTTTCATATGACAAAATCATCAAAGTCAACTAGATGATCCTCAAGTTCCCTTCCAACTCTACAATTCTATGATTCTTCCTAAAATTCATTGATTGTGTGAGCCCAAACCACCAGGGACTCCTGACACTTGTTCAGAACTGAAAACCTGTGGTGGGAGATGCGAAAACAAAGTTTCCAGGAGAAGAAGGGGGTGTTTCCTTTCCTCCACTATCAAAATCATTCTCTGCAGGCTACTGTTTTCCTTGCAGGAGCAAAATATACTCCTCTGTGGATAAACAGTTGCAAGGGTGGGAAGGATTTTTATTAAAAAAAGGAGAGAGAGCATGAGGTGGAATGAGTTTTTTTTAAATATAAAAAACCTCTCAGCCTTCCATCAAATTGAGTGTTCGATTTAAAAAGAAAAGAAAGCGTCAGAAGATCAAGTTTTGAATCTTCAGTGTAATATTAACCCTGGCTGAAAGACCCCGTAGAAGGACTCGTTCATCAAGAATGTTTCCAGCTCAAAGCTCTGAACCCAATAGATTTTATTTAGCCTCTAATGCTTTCTTTCTGGTGAGAAGCTCTGTGATGGTTTTCTGCAATTCTGCCCATTTGCCAGGTGCCAGGGCAAAGGTTTGTATGGAAGGCTGACACATATGCCCCCCCCCCACACTTTATTTAGAATGAGCTGCACTAAGAAGTAGGTTCATAAGAATGGATTCCAGTGATGGAAACTGATTGAAGATGTTTGCAATAGCAATTTCCTTTTCTTCTTTTTCTTTTTTTGTGGGCATGGTAGTGCTAATGAATATTTCCAGACATGTTGCCTGATGGTTCAACATTATTTGGGGGAGTAGTATCAGGAACCGGCTACTGCCGACAAAGACATTATGGGCAGGATTCAGCCAAAGGTAAGCAATTTTAAGCCCCATTTACTTCATTGGAGCTTATATATAATTTAAAGATCACCCATTAAAACCAAATGGGCATAAAAGTGCTTAATTTTGGCTGCATCACTATGTCTGACTTGATCTATATTCACTGACTTGGTAAGGCTGTTTATATGTCACATGCAAGTACATAGCTGTCACGCCCAGGCCTGACCCAAAACGTTTTGCTGGCTTCCCTCTCCTGCATAACACCCCCAGCTGAAGTCACATAGTACTCAAGCCTGGTTGAGCTATTTTAGCACTTGAGGCCAAACAAGCATCTCTTATCCCGCTCTGAGAATAAAAGCATGATCAGTGAATCGATGAAAATCAGAGGTTAGGAGAAGGTAGAATGAGATCAAATGTGAGCTCTCCGAATGATTTCCATAGTTCAGCAAGGATTCTGACTCCCAATTATTCCTCAATAGTAACAAAAAGGGTTTTATTCTCAAGCTGCTGAGATGAAGAAAGCTTGTCACAGTGGGGAGAACTAGGAGTGGATTTTTGTGTGACAAAACTGGAGCTCGGCTGCATTTATATCTTAAATAAAATAGCCTTTCACTAAAATCCTGGGAACTGTAGTTTGCTCCTTACAGAGCTGCAATTCCCAGAACCCTTCAGAAACTGCAGTTCAGAGGGTTCTTTGGGGAAGTCAAGTGCTTTAAATACGTGGTGTGTATGCAGCCTTAGTTCTAGCCCTGAAAACAAATTCCTGGGCTGAGCAAATGCTCAGAGGCACCCTGTTCCTTCATTCATTCTTCATTCTTCATTCTTCATGAATGAAGATCTTCATTCTTCATTCATTCTTCATTCTGTTCCTGCATGTTTGCACCTGGCTGCGGTTGGTGGGTTGCAGGTTATGCATAGAAACCACAGTCCCAGGGTTGGTTACAACAATTTAGAACACAACAATGAAAACAGTTTTAAACTAACTGCAATCACAAAAAAAAGAGTGGGTCCTAAAAATAGGCTGCCTCACTCTGCCTAATGGTTTCCATGTCAGTTTTGCACCTCGCTACCACTAGTGAGGCTGGTGTGAGTCTTCCACATGATTCACCACTCCTATCTGCTTCCACACATTAAGAAAACCTCAGGCAGGCATTTCAGGATCAAATGAGAGACTGTCACAGCATTCCAAAGGATCCTATGGGGTTCTATGAGTTCCAGTATAACTCAGGAATTCATGAGTAGGTGACACATTTTCTCCAGATTCTTGATCCCTCGTACCACCAGTGACATAAATCCTTCTTCAGGATATGTTTTGGGACATTTGTTTTGTTCTAGAAATCACATGACTGATTGTTGTAATTTCTGTGCATGAGCACAAAGTGTAATCTCAGCTTGGCCTCAAAGCCAATTTTTTAGGCATAGTTCCTTAGCCTATGAAACAGGAATGATTCACTAAGCCACAAGGATGTTGAGAGGATGGGAGGCAGAAGGAATGAAAGAGTGTGGTAAATGCTTGTTGGTTTTAAAAAAACAAACCCTCTGTCCTCCTACAGACAAAAGAAGGTGCGCATGAAGTAAGGGGGGGGGACAGTAAGAGCAGATGATTTATTAATCCAGAATTTATAGTCTGTCTGATTGTTTCCGATTTATATGCATTCTCAAGGCAGAGAAGAATGTTTAAAAAAACAGAGAAATACAGTTACAACAAATAATCTGGGATGGAAGACCTCAGGCCCAGGAGCTGAATGCAACCCTCCAGGACTTTCTCTCTCTCTCTCTCTCTCTCTCTCTCTCTCTCTCTGGCCGACAGGATTCTCACCAGGCCCCAAACCAGCCCAGGTCTGCATCGTCCTTTTGCCTGGTTGAAATGTGTCCTGGGACTGTTGCCTGTATGCGAAGAGGCATCTGTAGATGCCTCCAACTTTTGCCTGACTAAATTGCTGCCTACAAAAAGGTGGAGTCACATCTGTCACTGCTTTTGCACATAGAGTGGTACCTGGGGTTAAAGATGCTTCAGGTTACAGACGCTTCAGGCTACAGACTCAGCTAACCCAGAAATAGTACCTCAGGTTAAGAACTTTGCTTCAGGATGAGAACAGAAATCACGTGGCGGCAGCAGGAGGCCCCATTAGCTAAAGTGGTACCTCAGGTTAAGAACAGTTTCAGGTTAAGAACAGACCTCCAGAACGAATTAAGTTATTAACCTGAGGTACCACTTTACACCACCCCCCATGGCAAAGGGCTTGTGGCGCCCAGAAGATTGCTTATAAGGAAATGTGGCCCTAGAGCAGGGGGGAAAACTTTCACATCTCTATAATAAATAATAATTCATAACTCAATAGCAAACATGCATCACCTGCTCTTAGCATGCTTAATGCTTGAAGATCAATCGTCTACTTATACAGAAAGGTCTCTCCACAAAACAGACCAGATCCCCTCATCTTTCTGATAGTAAATAATTCAAATACAACCACTTGGGAGAGGAATACACCCTGTAGTAGCTACTGAGGATAGTCTCAGAAGAGTGGAGCCCACAACACATCTTGTTACTGGACTTGAAAGGATGGAGAGGTATATATGGAGGAAGATTTCCCCTCTTGAAGCCTGAACCCAGGCTCTAAAGTGAAGACCCAGTGCTTTGGATTTAACCCAGAACTTACCCTGTAAAATATAAGCTAAAAAACCCAACAGCAACCAGAGACTGGCTGAGCAGCTTTGGCATCTCTTCCTGGCCAGGGAACGTACTATTCCATTTAAAGAAGTGCTTTTGTTTTTGTTTCGAAGTTCATTTTAGTTTTGTTTCTCTTTTTAGGAGTTATAAAAAGCCTTCGTTTTTCTTTCATGGTTTATTACCCTTATTACTCTTTTAGAAACACTCTCCTGGCAAGGGAAGTGTTCGCAGTTTCTAAGTCCTACATGCCTGTCAGGTTCTAGTTTTAGCTGGTCACACAGGTTCATAAAACAACTACAGTAATAATAGTTAACCCAATGCACTAATAGCACTTCAAAAAGATTTGTAAACAAGGGCATAAATCCCTGATTTGCAAAGGCAAATCCCTGACAGATTGCATTTAGTGTGTGATGATCCACATAACTGAAAAACTTAAAGGGAAATGGGGATTAGGAAGCAAATTCCTCATCTGAGGTATTTAAGGCTCCCTTTCATATGCACCTGGCATTGGGGCCGCTTGCTAATGATGCTGCTATCCCATGTGACTATGGCATGTGCGTGAATAGCAGGAGGGCATGGGTGCAGCTGATCGTGTATGCCTTCCCTAAGGGCTGGTTCTTCCGCCTGGCAGGATATTATCTTGTTGCCAACTCTACTCATCAATCCTGCCTGGGTACTTGCCACATTCACACACACATACCACAGCATAGTACTGAGAAGCAGTTCTCAAGAGTTTGGGTGTGAAGGAAGAGGAACAAGTGATGCCATCAGGGTCAGGGCAGCAGAATGAGAAGCAAGTTCACCAAACACAGTGGAGCTTGCCCACCACATTTTGAAATGATGTGAAACTTGTTACCAACTGATGGGTCCCTTTAAGAGCATTCAGTCCAGAGTCTAAATCTGCCCCTCTCCTGAGAGAGACTCGGGGCACAAGGGCTATCTGTTTCTTTGCACCCATATTTTCTCTAGCTTGCCATGAAAGCCTGTAAGGATTGCCTCCTACAGAGCTGGGATCCTCACTCTTCAAAACTGTTGTGCCTGCTCTGTTTCTTCACATAACATGTGTGCTCCAGGAAAGGTTGTCTTGCCAGCCAGTCATCACAGTGACGGGAACTCTTTTTTTCCCGTAGGGCAGGTCAGAATGTGACTCTTGCAAGTGTGGTTTATAAATAGCCCTGGGAACGGTGCATCACTGGAATTGTAATCGTTCAGTAAAAATGGTTAGTTTTCTGAGCTGGGGAGCTAACCTGGAGGCCTCTGCATGTCCTCAGCAAGCAGGGCAGTTACTGGGTAGCCTATCGATGGCCAAAAGGGGTTACCATGGAAGACTGACAAATGGCAAAGCCAACTGGATTAGGGCTGGGCTTTTGCTGGGGGGGAATGTTAGTCACACTCGTTATCCAGAGAGGAGAGGAAAAGAGGAGAACGATCTAGCAGGAGGTTCATCTGGCCATATGGCTGATACCGTTACGTTTGGCATGATTCATAGCTTGACGTCACAAGCAGATAAGGTTTTTATTACGCCTGACACTTAGCAGACGTGGTAAACCAAAAGCAAACCACTGGGGCATCTAAAAATAAACACCCACCATTTCAGCATCATGCTGCTTTCTCCGATGGAAAATATTGAATTAAAAAAAATAAGGGCTGCCAAAGTGTGAAGGGAAGAGATGGAAGGAATTTACAGAAGGACAGACAAAGAGGAGGCGGTCAGGAATAAGGATGGTTGTTGTTTTACTGCTTTTATTAGCAGCACACTTTGACAGGCAAAGATTCCCCCAACAGCAGATGGAGATGCAGTGTTGAGAAATGCTTCACCTGTTGAATTTCTGCCTGATACACCAGCCCTGCCAGAAAAAAATGGGTGTACCCAAATGTATATTGCAAACCCTCTAAGCAGAGACAGTGTCGCATCCATGTTCTGAACAGTAAGGGGTTTGATTTATCAGGCAGACATTTTAACTGGATGATTTGATTTTCTTGCAATTAGTTCTGTGACCCTGGTGGACATGAAGAGCGACAAGCATTTAAACTCTTGAACAGCAGCAGGGGGGGGTTGGGGGGTTGGGGAAGGATTGTGTGGATCAGTGGTAGGTCTCAGGCTCCATCCCTAGATGGATAAGGTTGGCAAAGACCTCTTTGCCTGAAACACTGGAGAACTGCTAAGTCACACGGTTCAATGGTCTGATTCTCCATAAGGCCATTTCCCATACTCCTGTTATTAACCCAGTTGTTTTTAAAAAGAGCATAGGTTTTGAAGACAAATGGCTGCACCCAGTTATATTATCATTTCACAACCACTATATGATTAAATATTGATTTTCAACAGTATGCCTTTAAATGGATGGAGCAAAACAGCTGACAAACATTACGGAACTGCAAACACAATGCAGTTCCTTGACTGTGTGTTATAGCTTTATGGTTACTCTACTGACCAGGGAAAAACCCTGCCTGGGCTGCTCTTGTACCTTTAACAGCAGGTTGATCTGCAAAAACCAGTGAGGTGAAGCTTTCCATCATATAGAGATAAACATTATTAACCACCTTATGCCTGTGCCTCAACTCCCCCCCCCCCCCCGCAAATATTTCAACTAAATGTTGTTCTGAACATACAAATAAGAAACATTAAGTGCTCATCCACACTTCTGCTTGTCCCACTGCTTTCCCCCAGGAAAACCTACTGTTGGGTTTTTCCAGATTGACACTGGCTCTGATTTAGTGCTGAAAAGCGGATTTTCCACACAGCCGATCGGGCGCCTGGGGCAGCATGCGTGCCCTGCGCCCAGGGGTGGACCCATCCCTAGAAAGCATAGAACAAGCAGAAAACCACTCAGACAAGCAGAAGTGTAGATGAGCACTTACTTATGTAAAGCAGAATCACAGTACACCAGCTGCAACAGTATTCACTACGAAGTCTGGTATATTAATTTAAAGAGTGTCGCCATACATTGGTCAAAGAATCACAGAATGGCTAGATCTGTTAACATATGTAATAAAACAAAACCAATCATTGTCAAAGTCATCTCCCCACCCCTTTCCCTTCCAGCATTCAGTCTCCCCATTTACTTTTTGGCTAAAGCAATTTGCCCAAAGTTTGTGTACCAATTAGATAATGTTAATCCTGAACCAGTTTACTTATCAGCTGATGATAACAAAACCAACTGAGGGGAGAACATGGAAGCTTACATCCTGCTATTTTGCCAGTGCCTTCAAATACTTTTTGCCAAAATTGATTAATTTCAGACCAATTCTGCCACATGTGGCAAAAGTGTTAAGTTGTGGGTGAACATATCAGATGACACAGCGATTCTTCAAACAGCTCTTGTTTATTCACAGGCCAGAACAGAACTGAACTGCAGGGTTCAGCCAGCCTGGTTATATTGAGCTCCACTACAGCGCAACAGTAACCACTTTCTGTAACTACCCAATCACTGAACGTCACTTTCAATCCCCTATTTGCATATGTGGACCTGAGTGAAAACTATCTACAGTATCCCCCTGCTGGCCCAGGGTGAGAACTTCAGTACATAACAAAAAGGTTAGTACAGCCTCTCCAGCATTGTTTGCTCAGTATTTTGTTGGTGCTGCTCAATAAGACAGGTGTAAGGTTCTACCTATAACTCACTTTCAGAGTGTTTCTGCAGAAACAGATTCAGTGCCTTTTTACTCCACTGAGCATTCCACTATGCATCTGAAAGGGTTGTATTTAAATCTGTTAAGAAAAGCTTTTTTTAGAAAAAAAACCCAGAATCATTTTGAGTTGTGATATTAAATTTATAAATATCCTGTAGATAGAAGAAACAGAGGTTGATGTTTTTTAGACTTGAAGAATATTCTGTTAATGAATTTTCCTTTTCAGTTAAGGGCATTATTGCTGAAACGTAAAATTTAATGCAGTTCAAACTGTGGTGGGTTTGGTTTTTTTAACTCTTTTTTCAGTTTGAGGATGAGGTTAACCCACTAGATAAGTCCCTCACCCTACAGAGGCATTTTAGACTCCCAGTGTTTACATTAGAAAATTTTATCAGTTCCACAGAACAAAGGATGAACAATTATAGGGGCTAATAGTGATTGTACAGTAGATTTTATTCCAGTCTTGCCATACCTGCAGAGCATGTTTCAAGAAAGGGTTAGAGACCAAGTTGTTTTTTAAAACAGTATGGCTTAAAGAGACATATGTTCTTCATCAGTGCATTCCATTTGTGCCTATTTACCTGAATCCCTACAAATGAAGGCACATGCTGCATAACATTAAAAAAATGCCAAGGTGTCATTATAAGTGAGGTATTCCTAGCCCTCTGTCTTCAGATAGTTTGATTTTTAAAAATATTGACCAATTACCACCATGCATAAATACGTTAATAAGTTCCTGCCAATTTTGGAGTGCTTCCGTCGTGATAGGAATAGGTAACCTACTGGAAAAAGATAAGTTTAACATGGTAAAATATTCATATTTATGGAACTGGTTTTTCCAAGCTATGCTATATTCAGCTTGCTCCATCTTTGTAGTTTTATTTTATTTTTATTTTTTTGTAAGTGCTGTGTAATTAAGTTTTTGTAATAATTTAAAGTTTGTAGTAAAGACCACACCCAGATATTTTATGGGTTTGTCATGCCTGTGCCTCAGCTTGGCATTAAAAGGACACTTACCGTGGCTATCTAAAAACACACAACTTTACATGTACGCTGAATGATCTTATTGACACATTTTAAAATAATGTTTAGTGATAGTTTTCCTGGTTTAACAGAACAACCCCCTCGGTCTAGGAAGTGTGGGGCTTGATTTCAAAGTGCTGTAGAAGCTATACGACTATAAAATGTCAGATTTAAACAAAAAATAATAGACATGGGCTAAGTAAGCCCTTACTAGTTTTTCTGAGTACAAAATGAAAAGTTCCCCAAGAGGACCAAAGCCCAGGTGGAGGGATCCATGCAGTGCGGCACCTTGCAGGCAAAAGTGTGTCACTGCTAGGGTGACAGTGACAGGGCAGGAAGGAGTTAAAGGCTCACCTGGTCTACCTGCTTAGTGTCCTCAGAGGTGTGCTCTGACATTTATACTTCCTTCTGATGGCAAGGCAGCCTGGATGTTTGGGCAGGTAGCATGACAATAAGACAGGCTTCCAAAGCTCAGCCTGCCTTTTGGCTGATAGCGCCCCATGAAGAAGAATTTGGCAACGATCCTTGCCCTATACGTGGGCCGGTGTTATTTCATATTAGTTTTGGCTCTCATCTGTGATGTGGCTGGATTGGTCCTCCTGCTTCTAGGGATTTTTGGCCTTTTGAGCTCTTGGGATTTCTTTGTTTACTCCGGAGCCCTGCTGTTGGCATTTAGTCTCGTATTCTGGGCTTTCTGGTATTCGCTCAACATTGAAGTCTCCCTTAAAGAACTAGCTGTTTGAGTCGATCTACAACCAGAGGAATGTGGAGGTGGCACCATCAAACTACAGAGAAGAACGTTTCACCTCCTGGAGGCATCTGAAATTTTCCCTGGAGAGTAGAAGGAAATGATGCAGCGACAAGAGCCAGTGCCCACCCATCCCCACAGCAAGGTATGTACCGAGACTGTTGTTTTTCTGTTTTAGGCAGATAAAGAATCTGAATTTTCCAACATTTGTACTTTGAGAGAAATACATTTGAGCTGAGTGATTTAAAAACATGTTACATCACATTAGCAGAATTATGCGAAAGGGTGGTGAGGTGTGTGTGAGGTCAAAGAATTCCAGAGAATGATGGTACTTCAAGGAAATTGTGGTTAAGTGATGTGTGTGTGAGAGAGATGACAGAATTCCAGAGAATGAATGGTACGTCAGGGTCCATCTGCACACACTCAAACTACATCGCCTTAAAAGTTGTCACAGATAAGCAAGTCCTTATGATTGTTAATATCGCTGGTGTCATAGAAGCCACCTTCTGATAATTGCCACATTAAGGCTGCAATCCTGTACCCACTTGCCACTGAACTTAGGAGGAGGACTTGGTCCTGCCAGTGGCGTAGCGTGGTGGGTGCAGGGGGGGGCTGGCCGCACCGGGCGCAACATCTGGGGGTTAGGGTTAGGGGGCGCAAATCCACAGGTTAGGGGGCGCAAATTACTTGCCTTGCCCCGGGTGCTGACAACCCACGCTACGCCATTGGGTCCTGCATAGGATTGCATGGCACATTATAGAATATACTGGCCTGTTGTGTACATTTCATGTTACTTTGAAAATTAGAGAAAGGGCAGATAATAACGGCTGGCGTGGTGGGAATGTGATCAGTTGTGTCTGTTCCATTTTTTACTGTTTCACATCTGTTCTCAGCATGGTGTCCAGTTCCTGTGTTTTGGCTATCAATTTGGGGGGGGGGGGGTTGCTCATTTGTTTGCCTATCTTGTTAGCAGAATTTAAACACACACACACACACACACACACACACACACACACACACACACAAAACCTTGGACGCTTGTCTGGTGTTTCTGTCTGAAAAGCTTTATTTCAAAAACATCCACGTTTGCATACAAAAGGGCAAAAATGAAATATGTGTCTTAGAGCAGGACTACCGTCTCAAACACAGAAGAGACAGTCAGCTGCCTTAAAAGCCCACTAGATAATTCAGTCATCATGTCAAGCTTCCCGCAGAGATGAACCATCATTTATTTTGTTTGTTGCATTTGGGAAGGTGGGTATGGGGTTTTTCTTACATTATCTAGTCAGAGAATTCTGTTGTCTGCTGTAGCGAAACCAAAGCCCCAAATTAAAGCTCCACTTCAGCCATCTCGGCTATGTCTCTTGTCATGTCTTCAGGAAAACAAAACATACAGGGAATATTTCTGGCATCTCATAACGGCTTTAACAATAGCATGCATTTTATTAGATGCTAATAGAAATGGGGCACAATCAGGGGTTTTGGTGCCACAGGAGAAACTGCACAATCTGCTTTGAAGTAGATTGCATTCTCCCTAAATTAAAATCAGGTTCACAGCTCAGGGATGCTCTTTGATCCAGACTTAATCCTGGGTGGTCAAATAATAGTAGCCACTAGTAGTGCCCCCTCCCAGTTTTGGCTTGTCCCCCAGCAGCTGTACATTTGCTTTGACAAATCCTGAATCCTGACCACAGCTCCTCATGTCCTCGCAGTTCCGATTATTCCTTGCATTTCTAAGTCCTCCAATTCTTCCATTTTCTAGTTTCTGCTCCTTGTCTCACATTGACTGTGATGCCGTAACGCCAGCAACAAATATACGGGTGTCTGCTAGGAGAGAGTTCTCTGCGTATGCCATTATTCCTGGCATTTCCCTGGCATCGTTCCCAGACTAGGAGGAAGAGCAAGTGAACATCTGTCTCTCTACAACAGGGAGAAGTAACCGGGCAAGTTATAAAGTGACCAGCCTGGCACTATGGCCTGCTGTGTTTAATCATTAACTGTGGACCATAAAGTTTCCGGAGCCACAAGCTTCCTTGATGGGGCAGCTGCCAGATACATGGCTTGTAATTATTCTTTATTAGGCATTATAAGATGGTGCAGCCATGGCAGGTGGCACAAAACTCACTCTGATCCTCCAGAATATGGCATATGTTTCATGCATATCCCAGAGCACAATCCTATTAGATGTAGGTCCTATTCAATTCAATCAGACTCCCAGATGAATATTATAGGGCTTCAGCCCCAATCACTCCAAGGATGGAGAACTTCCAGGCATGCATAACAACATGAAACTGGTAATGCATGCGGCCAGAATGCTTCTCAAACTACACTGGCTGGTACAGTAAAAGCCCTTGCAAAATGATCCCACATTTGCCTTTGCTATACCATGCCAGCTTATCTTTGCAAAACAGTTTCAGAAACATGTACCGTATTTGGTTGGAATGCACGTGGTTCTAAATTTTAATTGTGGTGGTTGGTGGTAAAGCCAAAGCATCCTGATTCCTAATTGAACCCTTTCCCCCAAAGCCCATTATTTACAGGATTTAAAGAAATAATGGATTTCTTAAAATCCATTATTTATATAAAACGTCTATCTCCTGTGCAGATGTGACAAGATGCAGAAAGATGCAGGCTCAGCTTCATTAGCTGTGCAGCCTTTTCCCTGAGCAAGGAAGGGCTGAAACAGGAATGAGTTGGAACATGCCCAGATACCACTTTCATTCAGCAATGGATTGAATGCAACGTTTCTTCTTTTGTGTTTTTGTTCCCAGTGCACTTACAGCTGATATACCATGGATTATCCCAGGAGAATGAAGGGAAGACGCAGCGAATATGGACACTCATGCCAGCCTACATTTGGAATTCACAGGATTCCTCCAGGAAAACTAGGCTATGTCGAGTCCTGTGCATTCAGAGACTCCTTGTCTGAAGCTCTGCACCTTATTGGGTTGAACGCGTACAGTCTGAACATTACACCCGCTAAGCCTTTGCTTTGCACAGCTATTTGGTGCCTTGATTTTACCCATTGCAATCACCAAGCCATGCTGTGTCCTTGAGTAATGTATGGACTTTGTTTTTAAAAGTTGACTAGAACCGCAGGAGAACCATACGTGCGTGCAGATATGATTGGTGCTGTATTTGCATGAATCTATACAGTTGAAACTGGGGGAACAGTTTATATAGAGCTTAATCATTTTGTGCATTGATAATGGCTTCGTAGATGCCTGTAATTCCAGGAAGCTGTGCAGTGCAACATTTCATGATGCTTGAGTGCTGTAGGCTGGGAGGAGATGGTGCCAAGCAAGCCCATGTCGTTTCACTGCGTGCTTTGCTCAGATGCATGCAGAAGGTAGCATCTTATGAAACTGAAGGCTGCTAGGAGATGGAGACCCTGATTCCCCCCACCGCTGCCAGTGATCCTGCCAGGGCCATTCTCTTTTGTTGGCTGATTTCCTCTCAGATTGGGGGTTATCACCTTTGGCCAGGACTGCTCTTCCTTGTTTGGCTTCCTGCCCTGCAGACATTTAGAAGGGAATGAAGCAAAACAGGGCACTACAGCATCTTGCACACTGATTTCTCTAGCTGGCTGGCTGCACAACCTGCCCCACAGCATTCCTGGTCCTTACGATCTGCCTGGTCATCCTAACTGGTAACAGCGTGCCTTGAAATAAAACCCCACCAGCCTGAACGGGAACCCAGCGGTTTCTACACTAGCCGGATGGCAACTCAGCACAAATAGCTTCTCAAATGTCTTTTTTAAAACAAAACCCTCTCCAGAAAGTGGGGAGAAGCTAACATCTTGGCTAAACGGAGGATGAGGGAACAGTGCAGATTCTGGCTTTAGTTAAGATCTCAGCTGTCCTCGAAAATGCTTGGTTTCATGGAGATAGAAAGGTTAGCTCGTTCTTACTTCCCAGGTTTGGTGTGGGACATATGAGAGGTGAAATTGTCTTAGTTAGAAAGACCTAAAGGGCTTGCAATGCATTGGTGAGGATCCAAACTAGTCCCAATGGGAGTTTTGTCGAAGGCCTACAGTGATTTGCCCTGCTATGGAGTCCCTCCCATGGCAGTGGGAATTAGTGAATGTATGTGGCAGCAGTGACTGAGCCAGACAGCAGTGCTCTGTACAGGCCTGGGTAGTTGGAATTTTAAATCTGCCCAATGCCTCAGGAATAATGCTATGTTAGAGGCATTGTGGGAAATTAATTAGAGGCATTGTGGCTCCTGGACCCAGCTGCTCAGTACTGCTCAGAACACCAGGAAAAGCGTTTCCAAGCTGTAGCCCAGGGTTCTACGTGTTGATGCCAGGTCTGGTATTGCCTAGAGATTTTGAAAGGGGAAAGGGATTCCTTTATCTTGGAACAAGGAACAGCACATGAACAAAAGCAGGTGTGTCTGGTAGTAGAAAAGGCAACAGTTTAGGGGAATGAGTAGGCCTCAGTGCTCCAAGACCCAAGCAAGCATGTGGAGATGAATAGGCTTTGTGGGCGCATTTTCTGGTAATCTACCCGGCTGCCATTCTCAAACAAATGTCTGGTGTACCACGTCCAGTGCAAACACACACATCCGTGCTGGGCCCAAGCCAGTTGTTGTACATCTTTATGGCCTTGCAAAATAGGTGCTTTCGATTTTGATCGTTTTCTGAAAAGTAAATATTAGCTTTGTATGGGAAGGGAAGGAAGTTTTGAAGCTGGAACCCGAACTGCAGATCAGATGAGACCCTACAATATCGTGAAGGGGTTTTCCTGTCTTGGGTCAGTGGCTGTTTTAATTCCTTTTTAAAGTTATAGGTGCAAGCTTCCAAGCCATGCCTAAGACTGGAGATTCCGGAAAAGCAAGATGAATTTCTGTGTACAAGAAAAATCCAATAACGTCCAAAGCCACTGCGGACACAGCTATGTATAGAGGTGACTAAATAGACTGCATGTTAGCGTATATGCATTGAATGTGCCGTTTTCCTGCACACAAGTGATGTCTGTGTAGGAATCCTTTAAGTGTAAAGCAGCCCTCGGAATAGTAATCCTATAAAATGAGATGTGGCTTTGCCAAAATTCCCCCTTCTAGATGCACAAGAACTCTGTCCCAAACTGAATCTAGCAGTCCCTTCCTTACCTCCCACAGGATATGAATAATAATAGAATATAAATACAGGGCAGGCAGCAATACTGAGGCCTTAAGCAAGCCCGTTTTATGGCCCATTTGCTCCCCATAAAAATTGGGGAAGTGGGATGGATTTTCCAGTTATACAACCTGTACATGTAGTATCAATAATCAGCATTTATACTGAGCATTTCAGCTCTTCACATATTACCAGAGACTCTCAGTTACAACAATGTATCGAGAAGGGGCCTGATTCAAAGACAGTCGGTGGCACTTAACTTCATTGAAATATATGCGACTTAAGTTTCACTGTCTCTGGACTAGGGTCATTCATTACGTGTACAGAGTTTCCCTTCTTGCCTTGCATGGAATGTGCTTAACATCCATGGAGATCATCTTATAGCCTTAGATGTAAGGACTAGGAGTACGTACCAACATTTGGTTAACTCCCTTTTTAGACGAGTTACTGCATGGGAAAGGAACAAGTGTAGGGAGAGAGCAGCCTAATGGTATACACAGATAGTCCCATGTGCCTTAAATGTCACACAGCTTCCATTAGAAAGGGCATCAAAGCTCCTTGCTCTGGAGCTATGAAATATTTCTGATGAGTCTGAGTCCATCAGGACACTAATGCTTTGTAAATTTCTAGCCTATTGCAGATGGGGTTGGGTGGGGGTGGGAAGGTTGAATGTATATGTGGTGATTTGATTAAATGTATATAAACAATTCCCACTGAATACCTCTCCTCCAAAAACCACAAAACTTACCCTCCTTTCACTGATCTGATGGAATCAGATGGAGCCAGTCTCAGGTAGGTGGTGCGGCACCCAGACATGTAAATAGCTGCCTGGTGCTTGATTTGATAAGCATAGTGATTTCAACCTCACTGTACCACTATGAGTAGCCTCCTTATGTGCCACTCTTGCTGTGTGAGGAGGAAAATGCACAGTATGACTATGCAGAAATCCCTTTCAACAAGTCCTGTCTGCTTATTTGTCCATCTGTTGCTCAGGGTGTCTTGCTGAGTTTAGAGTAAGCTTTGACAGCTGGGAAATAAATACTCATGGGTAAAGTATAATTTGCCTAGATAACATCTTAAAAAGCAGAGACATCACCTTGCCGACAAAGGTCTGTATGGTTAAAGCTATGGTTTTCCCAGTAGTGATGTATGGAAGTGAGAGCTGGACCATAAAGAAGGCTGATTGCCAAAGAATTGATGCTTTTGAATTATGGTGCTGGAGGAGACTCTTGAGAGTCCCATGGACTGCAAGAAGATCAAGCCTATCCATTCTGAAGGAAATCAGCCCTGAGTGCTCACAGGCAGGACAGATCGTGAAGCTGAGACTCCAATACTTTGGCCACCTCATGAGAAGAGAAGACTTCCTGGAAAAGACCCTGATGTTGGGAAAGATTGAGGGCACAAGGAGAAGGGGACGACACAGAGGACGAGATGGTTGGACAGTGTTCTCGAAGCTACCAGCATGAGTTTGCAGTGGAAGACAGGAGTGCTTGGCATGCTCTGGTCCATGGGGTCACGAAGAGTCAGACACGACTAAACGACTAAACAACAACAACAAAGTATAATTTGAGCCTGGACTTGCTAAGACTGTCCCCCTTAACGCACACCCTCAGTCCTAGATCATGAGTAGTAATAATTAAGTGTACAGAGCCTCTGAATGTGTGCATTTCCTTCACCGCTGAGACATTTCCCATACATCTGGAATTACCAGGCCCGAATCATGAGCTAGAGAGGTATATAAGCACCAGCCTTTCTCTGTTTACTTATTTACTACTTGGCATGAAGGAGGAGATCCAGTTTTGAAAGTGAGGTGTGTGTGTGTGTGTGTGTGTGTGTGTGTGTGTACACATGTGTGCAAAGGGTCAAGCACACTGTATTTCAAGTTGACAGCTTCTTATTTCGAAAAGTTTTCCCCTTAAAACACCATAATATTTAGTGACTATCGCACAATTGCTGCTGGATCAGAAGTTCCCCTGAATTTCTAAAACGTTTTCCGTCTTCAGCAACAACCAGCAAAAAAAAAAAAAAAAAATTAAAAAGATGTATCTGAATGTTTTGAATTTGAAACCTGAGAGCAAAGTTGCAGTTCTTGTTGACAACTGGAGAAAATAGCTACTGAATACATAACTTTTAAAGATTCATTTCCTTGTAACAAAAAAAAATCTAGTAAGAAAAAAATCTAGCTGCATAGCTTGCAACAATAATAAAAGGTGTGTATCAGTACAAAGTTCGATCCACTGTTCTTTTATTGGCTATGCAGATATGGGTTAGATTGAAAGATTAAAAAGATCACATTCCACTTCGCCCAACAGAACACACAAACGTTTTGACTGGTTTTTGAAAATATATTTTTTTTAATTCAGATGGTCAGAGATATATTTTCCTTTCCTAAATGTCCTGCTTCCATGCTAAGAACATAATTGTACACGGATGAGGGAAGTGTACAGTGATCCCAGTTTTTTTTTTAAAAAAATGTCTATGTTGCAGGTTCCCCCTTTGCACATTTATAAGGCCTTTATGCTGTTTTATCTGGAAGGCTCAGAGCATGTTATGGCTGTAATTCACTATCTGTTGGGATCATAGCAAATGAAAGCTTAGAGATTACAAACCAGGAAACCTGGACAACAATTCAAGATTCCTAGACTTTTAATCTACCATCTCTTCCCATTAAGCTTCATCTACTTCCACATAAGGGACGCGGGTGGCGCTGTGGGTAAAACCTCAGTGCCTAGGGCTTGCCGATCGTATGGTCGGCGGCTCGAATCCCCGCGGCGGGGTGAGCTCCCATCGTTCGGTCCCAGCTCCTGCCCACCTAGCAGTTCGAAAGCACCCCCAAGTGCAAGTAGATAAATAGGTAACACTTTATAGCAGGAAGGTAACGGCGTTTCCGTGCACTGCGCTGGTGCTGGCTCGCCAGAGCAGCTTCGTCATGCTGGCCACGTGACCCGAAAGTGTATCCGGACAGCGCTGGCCCCTAGCCTCTTAAGCAAGATGAGCATGCAACCCCAGAGTCGCTCACGACTGGCCCGTATGGGCAGGGGTACCTTTACCTTTACCTTTACTTCCAAATGAAGGCTTGGTGGCATGTCATGTGCACAGTGATCCAAACCCGCACAACATCATCCCCATCAGAGTTGCACCCCAGATTCCCCCTCCCCCCAACACAGACCGAATTTCTATTTACTGTTTCCTCTGTGTGTTGTTGTTGGTCGTGGTGGTGGAGGTTTTTTGTTGTTTTTTTACTTAATGGGTTTTCCATATATCTGGATTAAATGGGGAAATATGGGATGCCATGTGGACAAGAATGACGTTGTGTGCCTGCTGCCCAAAACCTGCACACAGGAGCAGCATGGAAGACAGATGCCCATGTTCTCTAGAATCATAGAACTGTAGACACGGGAGGCACCTCTTGGGCTTGCTGATCAGAAGGTCAGCGGTTCGAATCCCCATGACAGGGTGAGCTCCCGTTGCTCTGCCAACCTCTCAGTTCAAAAGCATGCCAGTGCAAGTAGCTGAACAGGTATTGCTGTGGTGGGAAGGTAAATGGTGTTTCCATGCGCTCTGGTTTCTGTCACGGTGTCCTGCTGCGCCAGAAGAGGTTTAGTCCTGCTGGCCACATGACCTGGAAAGTTGTCTGTGAACAAACGCCGGCTCCCTCGGCCTGAAAGCGTGATGAACGCCGCAACCCCATAGTCACCTTTGACTGGACTTAACCATCCGGGGTCCTTTACCTTTTTACTTTTTTTAGAGTTGGAAAGGACCCCAGTGCAGGACCCCAATGTATTTCAACCCCCTGCAATGCAGGAATAAAACACGGTAACAATGATTTGAACACAGAATTGCTACATTTTGGGGAAGAGTAGCTTCTACTGCACTTAGAATGTATGTCCACATTTATATGTAATGTGACGCCTGGTACTAAAAAAACAAAAACACATTAGAATTTGTGGCAATCTTCATGTAGATCTCTGCTAGAAACTGAGTAGTGGCAGGATCTGTGAAGGTGGCCCCATCCAAAACAGCAACTGTACTTCAGTAGGGGGAGAAACTCACTGTGCTAACTGGTACCTCTCCTTTACAGCCTCTTTTCCACAGCTCAGCACCACAGCTTCATTAGCTCAGTGCCTGTGACTAAATGACACCAGTGCAACTGAGCACCCCCACTGTATACTCGCATTGTAGTTAGCAGTGTTGGCCCACCATCGGTAATCACTGCTCTTTCACGGTGGTCATGCATCTTTAATCACCAGGCACAGCCCCCAGGAAGTACCAGAAGCAGCAACAACAGCAGTCCTCAACCTGGCAGGGAGCCAAATGGGTGCTTAGGCGATAATGCCAGCTGCTAATTGCTGTTCGTTTGCAAAGAATATGCAAGACTTATCCCCGGACAGCAGAGCAGCTCAGCGGATATCATGGTAGCTGCCAGCCTACCTTGTAGCAGGGAGTGGATGTGGGAGTATACATACAAGAAAGAAAGAAAGAAAGAAAGAAAGAAAGAAAGAAAGAAAGAAAGAAAGAAAGAAAGAAAGAAAGAAAGAAAGAAAGCCCTGCAGGGTAGCAAAAATGTGACACCCACATTTTTGCTTAGGACAGGACCTGCAAGTCTGTGACACACCCCAAGTGAGTCTCTGATTGATTTCACAGGGACAATGGACTGCAGTCTTGTGACTGTGCCATAGACATCTATGTCATGCCAGGGCAATAAGTGAGGACGTGTCCTTTTCACAGTGGACACGTGTCTCTGTGATGCCTGTAGAATGACACCCAAGTGATTCAGATCCTGATCTGTCTCTCTCTGGCAGAAACTTTGGGGAAAGAGTGTAGAACTGCTTCGGGCAAGAGCCTGTAAACAAGGCACAGACTAAGAACACTAGAAAAGCCCTGTTGGATCAGGATAAAAGCCCCATCTAGTCCAGCCCCCTGGTCTCACCGTGGCCAACCAGACACCTGTGGGACACCCAGAACCTCCAAGTGTCCCTATCTTCCAGGGACATCCCTGATTTAGAGAAGCCGTCCTGGTTTCTGATTTGATCCTGGAATGTCCCGCTTTTCCTTAGGATGTCCATAACATTTTCATTGGAGAAATTTTGGAGGGTATGGAGTTATCTAACCCCCAAGCCATCTGAAGGCAATTCTATACAGGGAAGGCTTTTTTTAATGTTAATGTTTTATTATGTTTCTATATAAGTTGGAAGCTTCCCAGAATTCTGGGGCAACCCAATAAGACATGTGGGGTATAAATAGTAAAATTATCATTATGGAATGGGACGTTCCTATTTTCATCAGAGAAATGTTGGAGGGTATGGAAACCTGCAACCAGGATGTGAGCAAAACAACTAACTTTTGATTCCCGGCAACTGGTATTCAAAGGCATGCCGCCTCCGACTGTGTTAGTAGAGCATAGCCACGTGGTGTCTATGAGGCTCTTTGGGAAGTATCTCATTAAGCCAAATGATGAATTATTTGCCTTTATTGCGATTCAGCTGCTGAGCTGCTGGCCTAGTGGGCCTGCTGAGCTCCTGCTCAATTATTCAGCAGCTGAGCTGTAAAGCCAAGCAAGCCGAGTGTTGCCTAATGGGTCTCTTCAGCGCATCTCCTGCCATTGAGTGAGCAAGGAAGCACTTCCAGGCTCCATGCAATTCCCAGACCTGCCATTGGCAGACTGCAAAGCAGTGCCTTCTTCTCAACAGTTGGCTCCTTCCATTATGAGTACCAAGTACCAAGCCATTAGCAATGCATTTCTCTGTGGGTCTGGTGCCTGTTCACACATGCATACAGCCCTACATGCTTCAGCTGGTGTTTGGCCTTGCAGATTTATTCCCATACAACTCCACCCCACCTCTCCACCCCAAAGTAGCTGCTGAATCAACAGGCCATGGAAGGAAGGAAGGAAGGAAGGAAGGAAGGAAGGAAGGAAGGAAGGAAGGAAGGAAGGAAGGAAGGAAGGTAGGTGAGGGAGGGGAGAAGAAATAATAGAAGTTTATAAGAAAATGGGCAGAGAGAAGTTTTTCTCCCCTTCCTGTAATAGTAGAACCTGCAGATTGCTCAGTGAAGTTGAAAGCTGGAAAATTCAGGACCCAGCGAGTCTTTATACAGCACATAGCTAAAACTATGCAATTCACTGCCAGAGGGTGTGGTGACCAATGCCAACTTCAGCTGCTTTAAAATGAGACTGATTCTTGGAGAACAAGGATAATGGCTAAAGGTCAAGATGGCTATATGTTGGCTCCAGGACAGTGGCCTAGCTGGGGTTGCCAGCGTCCAGGACCATGCAGAGAGGTGGTGGAGGGAAACGGATGGAGTATTCATGCGCATTCAACCGCCTAACACTGTCCACAACACCCAAAAGACTGCAGCTGCCGAGATAAGAAAAGAAGAGTCATTCCATTGTGTGGAGAGGTCACTTCCTGGTTCACATGGAGAAGCCGTTTTCAATGGAGCTCAGCAACGGAAGTGTACAGCAGTATTGCGGCAGTACCAGATGTTGAAATTTTGCGTCCCTAACAATTTTGCACCATGGTACGCCACTGCTCCAGAATCAGAGACAGTCTGCTTTTGAGTATCAATATCTGAAGCTGGAGACCAACAGCAGGAGAAAGCTATTGTGCTCAGGTTCAAGAGGCTGGCAACTGGGGGAAATAGAATTCTGAACTACACAGGCCTGTGACCTGATCCAGCAGGGCTCTTCCTGTGTTCTTCAGCTCTCTCCCAAAGCATACTCCCTGTGCCTCTATTTCCTGTCCCTCCCCTCCCCTCCTGCATCTCTCATACATACTCATTTCTCAGTCATCAATGTCACTCCTTCTCCTCCCTGCTGCAGGTGCTGCTTATAGGAAAGCTTCCCCACCTGGCTTTTCGCAGACTGTGGAGCTTTTCCTGTGCCTACAGGACTTGCCAAATTTGCTGCCAGGTGCTGCTGGGTATGTGTATAGCTCCACTGTGTGGTGAACCGTTGAACTTCAGGTGGCAGCTTCTCAGGGACGTTTCTCCAAGCTGGGGATGGACTCTGCCGGTCCAGTTTGGCTATTGGGTCCCTCAGGGCAGGAAAGAGTAGAAGAGGGCTCTCTGTGCCAGGTTGAGCTTCGCGTTATGAACAAGGTCTTCCTGAGCTCTGGTGCATTTCTGTTGCGCCCTGTTCCCGGCTCATCCTCTCGTTCTCACTCGCTGCTTGGTCCTGGTTTGCCCTGTGGTCCTTTTGACTAATTTGTCTTGTTTTTAGTTTTTAGTTTTTAAGAATTATTTATACTTTTCAGATTTATACATTTCACTGATTTTACAATCTCTTTGACATTTCAAAACTTGACTTCCTTCCCCCTCTTTCTGCAGTTCCTTAAATTTATTTTTAATATCTTCTGCATACTCTAATTAACTTAATTTGCTCATTTATTCATCTTCTTTAAATATATACTCTTATGAAACTGCAGGTTATTACAATAATCCTGCCAATGTTTTTATCTGTTTACAACTTATCTGTAAATATTCAGTAACCCATTTCCATTCTTTTATATATAAAAAAGTCTGTTATCTTGATTTCTTATTCTTCTGGTAAGTTTCGCCATTTCTGCATATCCCACAAGTTTTTGTATCCATTCTTCCTTTGCTTTTTCTTTCCATTTTTGGGAAAATAACATTCTTGCCACTGTAGTTGCATACATGAATTAAGTTTCTATACCTAAACTACCTAGACTAACTCGTCCTGAGGTGGGATTCGCAATGGGTCATTATGATGACTGATGAGCCCTCTTCCCTTGGACTCCCTGTGAACAATTAGGGGGCAGGGACCTTTTGGAAGTAAGTGTGCTTTGAGATGTTCCCACACATTTTCTACTAAGGAATGGCCTACTGATTGACTTACATGGGCGCAGTTCTATACTTCTTGCTGACCTGCACAAGGCCAAGTCTGCTGCTCATTTGCATGTGTGGATGTGTTTGAATACACACATATTTAAAATGGCTTATTGTCTTATACTGAATCCCTAACAGGAAAGCACTATAGCATATAATATAGCAGGTTGGCAAGAAGGGCTGTAGAGCAGTGGTAGAGCAGCTGTTCTGCATGTAGTATCAGGTTCAATCCCTAGTTTTTCCAGGTAGATACAGTCTAGGAGAGCTTGAATAAGGTTTCCTAAGTCAGCATTCACCGGTGCTGGTTTCAGTCTCTGAATGATGCTGTGTGGATCTGCTATGTGAACCTTCTCCTTTTTGTATTGAGACAGGCACCAGGATTCTGTTTGTTTCCTGACTACTGCCCATCTTTATGCCACTTTTGACAAATGCATGCCACATCTGAGTGGGCAGCAGTGTTCTGGCTGGAGGGAGTGTGCCAGCAAAGAACATCAGTTCCACAGCCCATTATGGCAGATGGCAGATAACCCAATCAGCCTGACTAGGAGAGGCAATTACCAGAACGGCTAATGACTTTCCTTTCCTTGGTGCATAAGCAAACATTTCATCAATTGAGTTAAATACTGTGAATAGGCTCATGTCATTTCCTGGGATTAATGATCAGCTACTGGGGTTTGAGCTTTGATGCTACCAGTCCAGGGCTGGATTTACGTATAAGCTAAACAAGTTTAGGGCCCCACTCTCTTGGGGGCCCCAAAAAAATTAAAGGAAAGAAAACCTGGATGTACATTTCCAAAATATAAGATAAAAAAACAAATAAAATAAAACCTACACACAGCAACAGTGTTTTTTGTTTTTTGTTGTGTAGGCTCCTATGATGTAAGTAATGGGCCCCGCCTGCTAGCCTGCTCCCTAAAATATAACTGGTTTGCTCATTTCTATATATAGTGTGCCTACATTCTGCATGGACTGGTCCATAAATTACCATATAGCATATAAAAAGGGGAAAGGGACCCCTGACCATTAGGTCCAGTCATGACTGACTCTGGGGTTGCGGCGCTCATTTCGCTTTACTGGTCGAGGGAGCCGGTGTACAGCTTCCAGGTCATGTGGCCAGAATGACTAAGCCGCTTCTGGCAAACCAGAGCAGTGCACAGAAATGCCATTTACCTTCCCGCCGGAGCGGTACCTATTTATCTACTTGCACTTTGACATGTTTTTGAAATGCTAGGTTGGCAGAAGCAGGGACCGAGCAACGGGAGCTCACCTGTCACAGGGATTTGAACTGGCGACCTTCTGATCAGCAAGTCCTAGGCTCTGGTTTAACCCACAGCACCACCCGCGTCCCCATATAGCATATATTCAACACCAAAAAACCAGCGGCAATTTGTTGTTGACAAAGGACAGCTGGACATATAAAGGGCCCCATTACCTTCCGTAGCTTAGGGCCTCATCAAACCTAAATCTGGCCCTGTACCAGTCATATGAACAAACACGCACATGAGCATTAGCCCTGTGTGCAGCCTAAATGGGGTGTTTTCTCAAAGTTCCCTCCATTATTAAACCAACACTGCACATTTACTTAACATTAAGTATAAAAAAGAGACTTAGCTTACAATGCTGTCTCAGATTGCGTCGCCACTGGCTTGCCCAATGGAACCTTTGCTTTCAGCCTTGCATCTCTTAGTCTTATTAGCACCTACAGCAGGTAACTGAGAGACTCACTCACATCTGTAGCAGCTGCCATTAAGACTCAGGCAGCTCAGGGTCAGTAGCATCTAAGTATGCTTGTATATGTGGGTGAGAAAACAATTATCCTCCAATAGAAAATGGTCTTCCAAAATAAGTGAGATCTGTCTGATCTACGTTTATCAGCTTGTGGGTCATTATTTGCAGCTTAGTACCTATTCTTTTTTTAAAGCTTTTAGGAGAATCAGTGGAGTCATCGTGATGATACACTGCCACCTCCTTGTGGCTTCCAGGAGTATTTGCAGTCATGTGTTGCAAAAACAGCTGGTTGAGTTAGGCTGGACGGATTAAGCAGAGAATGAATGCAGCAAACAGAATGCAACCATCAGAGGGAGGAATATTTTAGACTGGAAAGGACATGCTCAAAGCACTCCAGCATTGCAGAATCTGAATATCAGATTCAAGACTTTGGCCTGCACGTAGTCTGGAGACAAGACAGATAACAGCAACTGGAAGATGACCGACAGGGTGTTATATCCATGTCATGCAATCCTAGGGGTTGATTTAGCGTTGGCTCCATGCCACGTTGCAATCAAGTCGTATGATTTGCCAAGGAAAGGAAGGTTGCCATCCTGCACCTTGGTGTATCTTGTTTCAGAGATAACGGTGTACTTTTCAACCTTCCTCTTGGGTTGGAGCTGTGATAACAGAAGTCCTGAACTACTCCCCTCCCAACTGTTTCACACCGAAACACTTGCAAAGCAAGCAAGATGTCTCCAGGTGGGCTCTGGGTGAATGAAAAGGGCCCAAACTCCCAGACTGGCTAGCTGTTTACTGTTCCTGTTCTCATAAATTCCTAAGAAGAGGCCTGCTAGATCACACAGAAGGCCTCAGAAATCCAGTCAGGTGCTTCTAGGACTCTGACAAGAAGGACATGAAAGCAAAATCAGTCTCTCACTGTTTCTGCATGTACTGCTGCTACCTTCTGGCTTCATGGTTGATCAACTTATTGCATTATAAATGCACAGTTGTAACTTGTTTGTTGCATGTGATTCAGATCTTTTGCACTTCTTTTGCAGAGATACTGCATTTCCCGGCTCTCAAAATACACTGTTTTGTTACTAGGGAAATGAATTTCTTCCCCAGCTAGCACTTCCCATTGGCAGGTGAAATAGGGCTGCATGGGCATCAGAGACATCTGTAGGCCATCACCAGTAAGTGTTAAGAGACACAACTGCAACAACCTATGCACTCACTTTTCTGTCAACTTTTTAAAGACATTTAAGTAAGGGCTGTGACTGCACTATACCTTTAAAGCACATTTTCCCCTCAAAGAATTCTGGGCACTGTAGTTTGTTAAGGATTGCTGTACCCAGTACCCAGTACCCAGAATCCTATGAGAGAAAGAACATGTTTCAGATGTGCTGTACACAGCTATGTCTCTGCATGTTCATAGTAGCTGCATACTTCCCAGTATAAAGAGTTCATCCAAAACTTTAAAAACGGAGGAAGGCTGTCTCCTTTCCCTGTCCTGTCAAACTTTTGCCTTAATCTTTTGTTTATTTTTTCTTTTCTGCTGCATACCTCCCATACTGCAAAGGCAGAACTATAGAGCTCATCCAGCTCTACTAAACTGTGTCCCCACCCCTTTGAAAGGTGCAAACCACAGCCTGACGATTCCTCCGCAGCAAAAGGGATGTTTCAACACTGGATAGAACCTGAAATGTGTATAGCACTATACATCAAATCCATGGAGCGTTGTGTGTTTTTTTATTGTCTAAAAGGGTTCTTTCACCTGCTTCCATTTCTTCTCTGCCCTACCCACAGAATACAAAAGCTTCTGGACCGAATGGAGGCAATGGGGCTGTACGATTTGCTTGAGAGGCACCTGCTCAAACAAACAAGGATGAATCTAAGCAAAACATTGTCAGTGCGTGATACCATGAACTTCCCTGCAGGAAAGACTTGAGGACAGACTGGAAAGGAATTTGACCTCTGCCTTTATTGAAAAGGGGGGGTGGGATGTGTGTCCTTGAACAACAACAACAACAATTAGCTAATGAATTGTAATTTAAAAGCCATGAAATCAGACAGTTTTGCTTGTGCTTTTGGTATCAAGTCACATTCATTCTTGGAGGACCACTGGAACATTATAGGTACTACCATTGTTGGTCTTCTAGAACCAACACATTGACAACCTGGTGGGAGGACCACAGCTCAGTGGCAGAGCACCTGTCAATGTCAACAGTACTCAACTAGATCAACTAATGATCTAGCTCAGTTTAGGACAGTTTCTGATGTTCTAGAACTGCAGCCGTGCTGGGAGTTTGGTGCATCCTCCAACCTCAGCGCAATAGGAAAAAGGAAGTTTCTCCTGCCAAGCTTGACTTTGCAGGGAGACGAGGGATAGACATTCCTACTGTCCCACTGGCTCATCTAAACCTAGCAGCTGGTGCTTTCTAAGACTGGTTAACATCTATTAGTCTTTCCCATGACCAGCTTTGCACATTCTGAGATGGTCTGCTCTTTTGCAACATTGGAAAAGCTGGCTTGAATGTGCTGATATCCAAAGCAAGTGACAAAGAGCAGGCACTCAAGACTGGGGAGTTGCACTGCCACTGCTGTTTTGGGAACCCCCAGAAGCCACCCCCACCCACCCCCATTTCTAGCAACAGTATGTTTAGTGTTGATCAACCAATTAGTCATTTTATTTGTATGCCGCCTTAAAACCATTCTCAAGGCGGCTTACAACCATGTAAAAAAATACATAATTACAAACTTAACAAAAGTAGTTATGCACAATAAATAAAACATCAAAAAGTACACATTGAACCATTTCAACATAAATCGTAAGAATATCCAAAATAAAGATACAAGAAATTAATATCAATTACAGGAAACAACCTCACCTAAACAATACCACATGCCACAAGTAAGTTCAGCAGCCTCAGTTTTTGTAGTTGGAGTCAATCAGGGCCCTGCCTTCCCAGACCAGGTGGGAAAAGGCCTCTACAGCCTAGTTGGCTCTAGTCTTCCTCTCTGGTTTCATTACCAGAAGCAGCTCCATTCATCAGACTGGATAGAGGCAGAGCCAGGACAGGTTCATAGTCCTTCTCTCACACGTGCCTACTTTCTCTATCCATTTCCTGCATACTATGCGCAATTTTACAGAAGTTTGATAGTGTGGAGAAAGTAGATAGTGTTTTTTTAATAAAAAAAATCCCTCTCATAATACTTGAACTTGGGGCCATCCATTGAAGCTGAATCTTAGAAGGCAAAAGGAAATACTTCTTCACATATCACATCGTTTAAACTATGGAATTTGCTATGATGGCTTTAGAAGATGCTTGGACTAATTTGTAGAGGATAAGACTAGATGGCTACTAGGCATGTTAGCTACATCCCCTCTAAGTTCAAAGGCAGCATGCCTTTGAATAACAGGTGCTGGGGAACATGAGCAGGAAAGGGCTATTGCACTTGAGTCCAGCGTGTGGGCTTCTAATGTGATGAACCAGGATTGGGGCTCCTCCTATTTGGGCTGTGGATTTGAAGTGGGAGAGGAAATTTCCCCTAGGGACAGCCTCCAGAAGTCCACAGTAAACCAGAGGCACCTGCAGAAGAGAAGTCTCTTGTGCCAGTACCTCTCTGGGTTGAGGACACCAGGGGGGCCCTCCTCTGACGCTGAGACACCTTAATGGCTCCCACTTTCCATCAGGATCAATGACTACTAAAGCAGGCTGGGCCCCTTTAATGAAGAGGCTTTGCTCGCGGAATGTAGTACTAGCTACACAGATAGAGCTGCAGCTCCTGTTTAAGGCTCAGGACTGAGTGCCTCTAGAATATCACTGCTCTTATGGAGTCTCCAGCTTCAATCCCAAACGGAGCTGTCCATGGTGCCCTTCTTGCCTTGCCCCATTTAGCTTTGCCTTATTTCATTTCAGGTGCTGCTGAGGTTGTCACTCAAAACAAAACATTGGTTGGCACACTTTGGGAGACAGGATGCCACGCTCCAAATTAGTGTTCCACAGCTACTGTGACATCGATGTAGGCATGAGTCACTCTCTGATCCAGTTATTGAGTTGTAGGTGAATTTGGTATGAGTGTTTACTTTTTTAAAAGCTACCAGGAAGTCTCAGACAAGCCCACTTGGCTGGACTACAAATTATGCACACCGTTTGACAGCAGCCTAACTCTGCCCATTGGGAATTCTGAAATTCCCTCAACAAAATACGGGAAAAGCTAGAAGGGCTTAGTAACCACACACAACTTTTTGTCTGTTCTTTCTCTCCACTTATCTCTTTCTCCTTAGGAAACATCTGTACTGGCTTTTTCTCTCTCCATATGGAGCTAATGGCAACCCGGGTGTGTTTATATGCCTGTGAGTGTAAGAGAGAGAGAGAGATTCATTGGTAAAAGGGTTTGAGAGGAAACGCCCAGAATGGCACTACTTCATATCTGAAGCAGCTACGTAGAGCTGCTAATTAGTTTTCTTTAAAAGGAACAACAAAAAACAAAACCCGCCCATGGGAAATAACAATGATGCATTTCCCATGTCACACCAGCGAGAAGTAGGTCACAACGCTTTTTTAAAAAAGCACATAAATCAAGCCACTCCTTAAAGCAAATAAAAGTGAAATGTAAACCTGGGTAATGTTAGCGCCCTTGAAAGCGCCTTCCAGGGTACCTATGAATGAAGTCTAGAAACCATGATTCTCACAGTGGATCCACATCTGTACATACATAAGCCACTCTTCCGTCACAGTCTGCCGAATGTGTGAACAGGACACCACTGAAAAGTATTGAGTGATGCCATGTGTCATGGAAGCTCTGGGTCGTGTTCAACTAAATAAATGCATGAGTGGAATGACTTCAGTTTGTACAATGGGACTTTCTCTCCCTCGCTTCCCACTACACAATCCCCACTGCCCACGCCCCTGTGGTGTTTTGACCTGCAATAGCTGTTGTGTAGCTGCTAGTCATCACTTGAAATAGTGGTGACGTTGTGTGAACTCACCCCTCGACTCTTTCTGCTTAGTCCCACCCACCACTGAAAATCCACAGCGCTACCTAAGGATGAGCAATTCAAATGATAAATTGCTTGTTTTCCTAACTGCCAGAAGAGGGTGCATGTGACCTGTGTGCTCATCAACTAGATGCACAACTGCCAGGCCTCCCTCTCTGCCTGCCTAGGCAAAAGCAAGGGCAGGTTTTGAAGAAGAAGGAGGGGGAGGGAGAGGGGGAGGAGGAGGCCTGGGAGGAAATAAGACCATCTGACAAAACTACCCTTGAAATCTAAGGAAGTCCATTTGCTAAGGAGTAGCAATGAAATCGTTTTATTAATCTTAGTGTGACAACAATATCAAAAGTAGAAAACAGGACAGAAGGTACAAAAATAAAATGAAACCAAAATTAACATATTCCATCATGTGATTGAAATCTTCACAACATGAAGACTGCTGCTAGATGATGGGGGTCAGCAACAATAGAGCAATAACAGATGAAGAGCAGCTATTGCTAATGACTGGAGCAGGAGACCTAAGTTAATTCTACTCCATCTCAGCTGGGAGAGTCTGTCTCACCTATAGTGTGCCCATAATTAAATGCGATAGGAGCACATGGTGTACAGGACGAGAATCCTTCTGTGTTAGCAACGTGCTAACAGCTTGGATTTGCCTGGGTGGAACAAGGATTTTCATGATGCTGGAACCACCCAAGATGCCCTTGGCTTATCACAAAGGCTATGCCTTATTACATTACCATGAGTGTTGAAGTAAGAGGTGGAACGACATTGAATCGGTTCAGTGAGCCCTTCCAAACAAGCACACCACAGCCCATATCCCCTTGAATGCAATGCTGGCACCAGAGGCAGCAACAGTGTTCAGTTTGGATGTGAGCTCAGATCCCTGCTCAGCTGTCAAGCTCATTGGTTGGTCTTGAGAAATGTTGTCACCTCTCAATCTACCCTGACCTCACAGGGAAACTTTAATACAACTCTGAGTTCCTTGGAAGTGCTCCTTGAAGGGCAGGATATGCATGTAACAATTAAATAAACACACTGATTGTCCTCAGCAGGATATTTGGACCCCGTCTCTAGTCTAGGTGACCTTCCTTGCTCCTCTGAACCACACTTTAGCAATACCATCATACATAACAAGGGAGGGATTGTACAAATACCATTTCCTGTAGTTCCGTTTCCTTCGTGGATCTCCCATCGACCTGAATCCTGCAATTCTTTGCGGGTGTGCCAAAGGGATAACTTTTTTCATCATGTGGTTCCCAAAAGGAGATGCAGGGGAGGGGTGCAGAGTAGGCCTCTAGGGAAGTCCATTCATCATGTCCATTCATTCTAGTAGTAGTAGCCAGGGGAGAACAGCCCCCAACAGAGCAACAGTGGAGACCAGGAGGATTGCCAAGACAATGGGTGATTGGAAGCAGCCCATTATTAGGGACCTCTGAGACGTCACTGACCCCGCAGCTTCCACATCGTGGTTTAGAGTGGTGACACCAATGTTCTCTTCGATCAGCGGCATCCCACACTGAGTGATAACGAAGATGTGAGACTGTCGCTCCAAGCCACCAGGGTGCACCATCGAGTCCATGCTAGGGCAGCCACACACATTCTGGTGGCTGTTGTAGCCACGCAGGGACATCAGGAAGTGGCCAGGCACCACTAAAGTGTTTGCCGGCCCCAAGGACAGCAACGAAGGTGAGAGAGGCAGCTCCAAAGGTGGAGGGTTCGAGGAGATCTTGGAAGGCAAGCAGGCTCTCTTCCTGCAGAGGAAGGTCACAAAGCGACAGACGGGGCAGATGAGGCAGTTCTGTAGCCGGCCCTCATCCCGCGACGCCAAAAGGCACTTGACCAGACAGTCATGGCAAAAAGCGTGCCCACAGCTCAGCACCCGGCGCGACACTTTCGGAGACTGAAATGACTCATAACAGACGGGGCACTCCACCGAAGGGGCAGCAGCAGGAATCTCCTTACTGGTTTTGGTCACAGACATCCTTTCCCACTTGCTCACATGCAGCTACCAGCTGGATGAAAAGCAGGACACAAATACTTTTAAGAACTCCAGAAGAAGATGAGTTGAGAAGGGGAAGAAAGTGTGGGTTGGATATACACGTGGAGATGGCCCCTTTCAGTCCCTCTGCAGATACATAAATTAGCCCACGTAGATTTAGACTGGTGGCAGAATTAATAACCTCAGTATGGAAACACCAAGGAACAAGCCCCCAAAGGATAATAAAAATAATAATTAATAGTGGGCTGGTTGTTGTTTTTTTAAGCACTTTTTGAACAGCCTTTCAAACATTTTCCCACAAGCAAGGGGACCAGAAATTAGCGTTAAAGAGAGATTGTAGAGATTCTTGCCATTTAGGCTGGGGAAAAGAAACTTTAAAATTGCAAAAGCTAGATGTGAGTACGCTGCAACCCATCCTATCCCACATTCAAGGCTAAGGTTAAGTAATCCAAGAACATAAGAGCACAATGCAGTTAGAAACAGAAGCAAAACAAAAAATGCCAACCCTTCTCCTAATTTACTTTTTGTTTGTTTGTAAACATTTCTGCGCCATCAACACACGGTAAGAAAAAATGTCTTGGTGGCAAGCGGAATAAAATCAACAATAAAACCACATTCATAATAGCACAAACAAAACCACATGGATATGCTACACAGATACATACAGGTCAAAAGATCTGCAGAGGTGTCCCATCCATGGAGATCATTTGAAGCACACCATCTTTTCCATAGATCCCGGAGTTTTCCCACCAGCATCCTGCCACTTCCCTCCCAAGCACCACACCTCCCTTCCTCAAAACCAGCAAGGAGCTACCTCTCCAGACATTTGGTGTTGGTGCCTCCGACCTTCCCAAGCTCACCATGAACAAGCCCTAGCTATAGAACAATGGGTGTTTGCTGGGTGGTTCGCTCTGTATCCATGCCTTTGCCTTGCGTCAGATCTTTAAGCAGGCAGGTAGGCAGGAGGGCGGTTCCCCGAGGAGTGAATGTGGAGGAACTCGTTTGTGAATCGGAGGTTTCTCTTTCCCGATTTGGGACTTGGGGAGGAGTCACTACAACTCAGCGTCTGAATCATGGCACCTCAAAGACGCCAGGAGAACCTCTTTCTGTGCCAGGCTGTGACATGCATGGACATCATGTGGTCTTCCTAGTGAATGAGATACTGAAACCGAGATGCAGATCTGTTGGGCTTGTTAAACTTTTCACCTTGCCTGTAATTTACTTGAGAGAGATAGTCAGGAGGATCTGCCATTACGATGTACAAAAAGGAGAAATACCAAACTGCCCTCAAAGAACCTCAAAGGCAATTATATTACAAGAGCGCCCACAGGGGTTGTTGTTGTTGTTTATTAAATTTGTTAGTTGCTTCATGTTATCTTGCTCAGGGCAACCCAAAGTGACTTACAAACAGGCAGAACGCCTCCTCCCTCTGCCACCTGCATAGATGCATTAAAAGCAAGAGGGAAGAGGGAAGTCTGTACAGAAATATTGTACGATGAGAAAGCATGATGTGTAAAAAGAAAAATGGAAAATGCATAAACAAAAATCTTTTTAAAAAAAAATCAAGAGGAAAAATAAATATATTAAAAGCATCCCACCAACTTTTATTTTATTTTTTTATAATAATTTTTATTACATTTTTTCCAGTTACACATACAACAGAAAAAAGAAAAAGCATAAAGAATAGAAAAGAAGAAGAAATACAGAAAATCAAGACCATTTCAACAACTTTTTCCAGATTTCCATCGGACTTCCCCACGTCTCCCGCCCAATGCATTCTCAACAATAAAATTTATCAGCAAGTTATACCCTTGTTTCATGTGTTTCCTTATACTTTCAATTGCAATTTAAGCTTAAATCCCTTATACTCCATTTACTCTAAAAATATAGTATATTATTGTTTTTGCACATTTAAACTTTGGTACTTTCATAAGTATTATCCAATTTCTTATATAATCCACTCTCGTTGCTGGGGCTAACCTTCCAAATCATACGGCATCTCAAAGTTCATATAACTTATAATACTTTTGCAAATAGTCCTTAAATTTTTTCCAGTCCTCTTCCATTGCTTCTTCTCCCAGATCTCGGATCCTAGCAGTCATCTCAGCTAGTTCCATGTAGTTCATCAGTTGCGTCTGCCAGTCCTCCAGTGTGGGCAAATCTTGAGTCTTCCAATGCTTGGCGATAAGAATCCTTGCTGCTGTGGTGGCATACATAAAAAAAGTTCTATCCTTCTTTAACACCTTCTGGCCGACAATGCCCAGGAGAAATGCCTCCGGTTTCTTAGGGAAAGTGTATTTAAACACCTTTTTTAACTCGTTATATATCATTTCCCAGAAGGCCTTCACTCTTGGGCAGGTCCACCAGAGGTGAAAGAATGTCCCTTCAGCCTCCTTACATTTCCAGCATTTATTGTCGGACAAATGGTAAATCTTAGCCAGCTTAACTGGGGTCATGTACCACCTGTATACCATTTTCATAATGTTTTCTTTCAAGGCATTACATGCCGTAAACTTCATACCGGTGGTCCATAACCTTTCCCAGTCCTCGGACATGATGTTATAACCAATGTCCTGAGCCCATTTTATCATGGCTGATTTAACTGTCTCATCCTGAGTGTTCCATTTAAGCAGCAAGTTATACATTCTCGATAATAGCTTGGTCTTTGGTTCTAGCAATTCTGTCTCAAGTTTCGATTTTTCCACCTGGAATCCTGTTTTTTTATCTAGCTTAAAAACCTCATTAATTTGGGCATAATGAAGCCAATCTTGCACTTCACCCTTTAACTTTTCAAAGCTCTGCAACCTCCAGTTGTCTCCAATGTTTTCTATTATTTCCCAATATTTCGGCCAACCGGCCTCCATATTGGGTTTTTTCCAAGCCTTGGCCTCTATTGGTGATACCCACCTCGGAGTTTTACTTTCTAATAAGTCTTTGTATTTTTTCCAGACCATAAATATTGCTTTTCTGACAATATGGTTTTTAAACATTCCGTGTGTTTTTGCCTTGTCATACCACAAATACGCATGCCAACCTAGCGAGTTATTGAAGCCTTCCAGATCCAGGACATCAGTGTTTTCTAACAGAATCCAATCTTTCATCCAGCAGAAGGCTGCAGCTTCATAATATAACCTTAAGTCTGGCAGGGCAAACCCCCCTCTTTCCTTTGCGTCAGTTAGTATTTTAAACTTTATTCGGGGCTTTTTGCCCTGCCAGACAAATTTGGAAATATCCTTCTGCCACTTTCCAAAACATTCCACTCTGTCCACGATCTGCAAGGCCTGAAACAAAAACAGCATTTTTGGCAAAACGTCATCCCACCAACTTTTAAAAGGCCACAGAGAGTTAAAGGTCAAAGGCTTTGTCACAGAGGAAATTTTTTGCCTGCCCCCTAAAGATATGTAACAAGGGCACCAGGCAAGCCTCCCTGGGGTGAGCATTCCACAAATGGGGGCCACCACAGAAAAGGTCCGTTCTTGTGTTGCCAGCCTCCAGACTTCTTGTGGAGAAGGCACAAAGAAGGGCCTCAGATGATGATTGCAGGTTGGTTCATATGGGGACTGGTGGTCTTTATAGATCAAAAACAGCATTTTGAATTGGGCCCGGAAACTAATTGGCAGCCAGTGAAGTCCAGCCAGGATTGGCACTACCGTGGTACCTCAGGTTAAGTACTTAATTCGTTCCGGAGGTCCGTTCTTAACCTGAAACTGTTCTTAACCTGAAGCACCACTTTAGATAATGGGGCCTCTTGCTGCTGCCGCGCCGCTGGAGCACGATTTCTGTTCTCATCCTGAAGCAAAGTTCTTAACCTGAAGCACTATTTCTGACTTAGTGGAGTCTGTAACCTGAAGTGTATGTAACCTGAAGCGTATGTAACCTGAGGTACCATTGTATATGCACAAACTGTCTTGCCCTGGTGAGTTTGAACCATTGTGTTCTGAAGTTCAGAGCCAGCCCCACACCTAACATGTTGCAGTAATTAACCTAGAGTTAGATGCTATCAGACCATAGAGAACAGAAGTTAGGCTATCCCAGTCCAATTTACATCTATGACCTTCCCTGATTTGTATGGGAAACCCCTGCTCCACCATCCTGGACATGTAAATTGTGCTCCTTCAGCCCATCAAACAGCTGTTGATCCTCCCTTCCCCCTGTGTGTCCTTCCCAACAGTGTGTGAATGCATGTGTGTGGGTTTGAATGTGTGCATTAATGGCTCCTCCCACTGATAGCTCCAGCCACACCTGTGGCACGTGGGCCCCAATTACCCATCCACTGCCACGTGGCATTTGAGGGCAAAAACGTTTCCTAGTCTGGACTAGAACATACCTACCTGGCTAACACCAATCACAAATAAGACCAGTATTAAGAGTGCACCGTTTTGGATACCAGATCATTTCACAGATCAGTTCAAGGTGATAGGTTTTACTTGCATGTTTCTCAGAAGGAAGTCACTTAAGCATTAAATGGCAGTAACTGTGCAAACGAATGCAGTTATAACCCTGTAATTGGCCAGTTCTGTGACTTCCTCAAGCACTGCCTCCTCCCACGTAGACCCCACCACACCCTTGGCATTTGGTGAGGATCTGATCTGCATATCAACTCCCCCCACCCCCCAAAAAAGTTTAGGTTGATAATATTTTCTAAGGATAAGGCTAGTTCCCACACTGTTACCCCAGGCAAATGAAGAAGATAGTAATCAAGGTTAAATTAAATTGCAACTAGGCTGGCAAACCAATGTGCCTTCTCCATTAAAAACATTTATAGAGCGGGTTCTGGTGTGTTCTAATTGCTTTGCATAGTTTGCCACCTTGCAATCCATTCTTACAAGAACACAGGAAGGCAGCTCAGCAAAGTGTTCCTATATTGCAGAGGAGAGGTTTTTCGTAGGCCACAAACTATGCCGATGGTAGGCTAATAATTGAACGGGCGATCACGTAGTTGGCGAAGAACCACACTGGGGACTTCCTGGTTCACATCGCAGAATGCCAACTATACCTGGTCTGTTCTGCCTCTGAGAGATGTAGGTTAAGGCATACATTTTGACACGAAGAAGAGCAGAGCTCTTCCTGATAGGATTGCAACAACAGCAGGACTTCTGAAGAGATGACTCAGAAAGAGAAAATTATTTAATTATTTAGAGCAGGGGTAGTCAACCTTTTTTGTACCTACCGCCCACTAATGCATCTTTCTTGATGGTGAAATATCCTTACCGCCCACCAGTGCTTGATGGAAGGAGGATTCAGCTTGTGTCATGGAACCCCCGACTGCTCACCTAGAATCCTGAAACGCCCACTAGTGGGTGGTAGGGACCAGGCTGACAACCCCTGATTTAGATCAATTCAATTTTTAATCCTGCGTTTCAACCAAAGAAGCTCCTGGATTAGAATGACTTCATATGTTCCACTTATCCCTAATTTTCAAAGATAGTTTATCCACTTTTCTGTTGCTTGTCTCTGGTGAACCGAACTCCTGGGTGGAATTCAATGTGGCACTATGATAAACTTCCTGTCTGTGCTGGATGATCCCATACCCTCCAAGTGTCCCTATTTTCCAGGGATGTCCTTGATTTAGAGAAGCCATCCGGGTTTCTGATTTGCTCCCAGAATGTCCCGCTTTTCCTTAATATGTCCCTATTTCCATTGGAGAAATGTTAGAGGTTAAGGAGTTATCCAACCCCCAAGCCATCTGAAGGCAATAATAGGGAAGTTTTTTTAAAAAAATGTTTAATGTTTATTATGTTTTTATATATGTTGGAAGTCTCCCAGGCTGGGGCAACCCAGTAAGATGTGTGTATAAATAGTATGAAGATGTGGGTACCTTGGGTTACAGATGCTTCAGGTTACAGATGCTTCAGGTTACAGACTCCACTAACCCATAAATAGTACCTCGGGTTAAGAACTTTGCTTCAGAATGAGAACAGAAATCGTGCTGCAGCAGCGGAAGGCCCCATTAGCTAAAGTGATGCTTCAGGTTAAGAACAGTATCAGGTTAAGAACAGACCTCCAGAACGAATTAAGTTCTTAACCCGAGGAACCACTGTAGTAAAATCATCATTGTGGAATGAGACGTCACTATTTTCATTGGAGAAATGTTGGAGGGTCCTCTTACAGGCTCTTTCTGTGGACTCTCCTGACTGCACCCCAATTCTGAGCCAACTTCAGCAGAGACAGATGGGCACACAAGGCACATGGGGGGAAGAAGATGAGGAGAGCCCCATCGCCACTGTGAGGGCTTCCACTAATGGAATTCATCCAGGGAACCCCACCGCCCTGTACCTACATTTGCCTTTGGGAGGTATATTTTAAAAGGCACAGGGGGCAAGATTCATCCAGCAAACCCTGTCAGCAAAGGGGCCTCTCCCCCTCCTCCAGCTGCACCCCTGAAATCAGCTCAGGGAGTCAGGAAAACTGCGAGAGGAAGGGCAATCGTTCCATCTGGCAAGCTGGTGTCCTTGCACAGGTGGAACATTGATGTGCTTGGGCGGACAGAACATTTGTAATAGCACAATGCTACCCAAACAAGCAAAGGAAAAGAGGAGGAACTATCCCTGGAAAATAAGGACAACTGGAGGATATGTGGTCATTATAATCTGGGTCAAATAGCAGGGTAAAAAGTGTTCTAAATAAATAAATGCGTTTCCATTTCCGAGTCATTTCTTTGGAAGTCCTGATAGTGTGGCAACGCTACCAGGAAGGCCATTGCTGGGCTGAACGGCCTTTTGTGTCCAAATAGACACAGAGACCATAGACCATAGACACAGAGACCATAGACCATACTATTCTGTGTTGTGAAAAGAGCGACTCCCTATCAGACACACACGCTGCAATGTATCCCAGTATGGGAATGAGAAAGGGTTGGTAAATAGTGGCATCTCTAGTGAACATCATAGAGGAAGGACAAGACTTCTGTACCCTACAGGTACTGCTAAGCTCGTGTGTGTGGGGGGGGGAGGAACTATGCAGAATGGCAGGTGGCCTTTGTTCCACACTGGACAGTTACCCCCGTGCCTCACAGAAGGTTCTCCACTCATCTTAGAGCCAGAACAGGCAGCATGTCTATTATCAGTTCTCCAGACTCTTTGCTTTTCACTTTAAAGCAGCCATTGAAAGGAGGATGTTCTGATTTAGATCAAAGCAATGGTTTTGGTGGAGATGGTTAACCCTTTCCTTGTGCTGCTTTCCTGATCTAAATTGCCCCCTTCCCAAAGCTGTTTCTAGCCCACTTGGTGAAATGGACTGGTACCTGCATCATGCACTGGGCCCTGTATTCACTCCCTCATTTTCTGTGATTGATCACTCGCAGTGTTTACTTACCCACCATGGTCAGAAGCAATACAGTGGTACCTCGTGTTACAGATGCTTCAGGTTACAGACTCCACTAACCCAGAAATAGTACCTCGGGTTAAGAACATTGCTTCAGGATGAGAACAGAAATTGTGCTCCGGCGGCGCGGCAGCAGCGGGAGGCCCCATTAGCTAAAGTGGTACCTCAGGTTAAGAACAGTTTCAGGTTAAGAACGGACCTCCGGAACGAATTAAGTTCTTAACCCGAGGTACCACTGTACTTCAGGAGCTTCTCTCCAGCTGTTCTGAAAGACTCCTTAGGACCTAAGTAGTGCTGGGACACACATCATTGTTGCCACAGGACAGTAGGGAAGAATAACCTTCCCATGCTGAAAAAATGCTTGTTCCTGTACCAATGCTTTTGAAAGTACTCACTTTGTGACTTATGGTGATCATGTTGCGACTCTTACGCAATCGCTTTCCGTCATGTTCCGGTACCTTCTGGGGGAGCCTCACGAAAGGATGAAACTTAGTCACATGGGGATCATTGTATCTGTTCTAGGCTAGTTTGGGGCCCTGCATCATGGGGAGGCTGTTGCTTTGGCAGACACACACCCCCTACTGTGACCATAAAGGGAGCTGCTTTGGGCGAGAAGCTTCCAGGACAGCAGATATTTCCTAGACTGTTGCTAGACTGCCCCGCTTCAGATGGGAGGTGGGAGGTGTTGGGACAGGACCTGGGAGAACAGGGTTCAAATCCCCGCTCAGCCATGAAGCTCACTGTGTGACCTTGGGCTAGTCACCATCACTCAGCCTGAGCTACCTCACAAGGTTGTTGTGAAGGTAAAAGAGAAAGCGGGGAGAGCCATTTCCACCATCTTGAGCTCATTGGAGGAAAGTAGCATAGAAATTTTTTATTTATTTTTTTTAGTTTAAATGTGTCCCAACACAAAAAGGTGCATGTTGAAAACTATCAGGCCCAAGAGAAGGCTAGCATAAACTCATTCACCTCTGACCTACTAATTTTCTATGTACAGGGAGCTTTTGTTCTGAGGGACAATTCAACAAGCAATCTTTGACCTGCACTCGGAAGTGGTGCAGTCCAGCAAGGGCTGTGCCTTAATACTATTAGCATTCCAGCCTCCCAGAAGGTACTGGAATGAAGAGATAACTTCGTCATCCTTGACCCCATTTAGTTTCCTGGAAACTTAAAGCACAGAGAAGGAAAACAGCATGTCAGGATTTGCAGCTAATTGAAGCCTAATGCCAGATTTCCTGCACTCCCCACAGTTAGGTCACTGGCCACCCAATGAAAAATGGAACCCACCATAGTCCACCTAAGTCCCAAATAATGTGTATTTGAAGGACACAAAGAAGACACATCATTCTGAGTCAATTTCTTCCCTCTTTACAAATGTGGTACTCAAGCATTCCTGCCTGATGATTTGGATACAGTTCCTTCTCTCAGAGGCTGTGAGTCTGTGTCTCTGGACTATCCAGAATTACAGTTTGAAGCATGGAATATTCCACCATGAATAAACAACCTTTCTCCTTGGGTCAAACTACATGACCCACATGGAATTGGCCATCGGATCGTCTCATCTTTTTGTTGGAAGCACCCATGAAGGTGCTCCAGTTTTGACAGAAGAAGCAGTGTCCAGGAAGGAGGAAGACAGTATAGATTTACAAGAGGTGCTTGAGGGAGGTCGCAGCTCAGAGGGAGATGAGGGGGAAAGTTGGGAAATCATGGGAGAGCCAGAGCAACACCTGGCTGACACGTTGTCATTAGAAAGCATTCCAGGCCCTCTATCTCCCAGAACCCGGAGAGCCTTAAAAGTAGGAGAGCAGAGAGCTCAAAGACAGAGGGCACTTAGCAGCACCCATAGAGGAGATGATGAGGATGACGAATGAGGAGATGGGAGAGATAGGGGGGTGGAGATTCACTCGGGACAATGCCATTATCCAAGAGGCTGGGTTCTATAGTCTCTCTCTGTAAAGACTGAAATAAAAAAAGGACTGTAAGAAACTTTTCCTTGTCATTATAATTTCCTGGGCAACTAGCTGGGAGTTGCTGACAGCATCCTAACATGTGGGAGGGGACTTCAATCCTTCCCTTGGGTCATTTCCCCTTTCTAATCTGCACCTCCCAAGCTGCTATTTGCTCCACTGGGGAAAACAGGTGGCTGGATATACAATACCTACACAATAGCAGGGTATCCAGTCATGGAAGGAGAAGGGCCATAACTCAGTGGTAGAACATCTGCTCTACAGTCAGAAGGTCCCCAGTTCATTCCCCAACACCTTCAAGTAGGGCTGGAAGAAGATCCCTGCCTGGAACCCCGGAGAACCACTGCCAATCTGGGTAGACCAGTGGTTTTTTTCTTTTAAAAATGTTAGGGGTACTCTCATTTTCCTACTCATATTGAAATACTGCCCCTCAATGAGGCCAAACTTGGATTCACAAACTGTTTAGGGGTATGCGTCCCCTTGCGTCTCCCCAGAAAAAAAGCACTAGGGTAGACCATGCTGAGATAAGTGGACCAGTGGCCTGATTCATTATAAGGCAGTTTCCTGTGTTTCTATATCCCATGTAATCTGCTTCCTAGAGAACTAGCATGTTGGGGAGCAGTCTGGACTAGGGTGATTCTCTCTGGTGTGCCAATTTTCCATGTGCATGGTTGTTTGCTTGTTTGTTTGTTTGCTGAGGAACATTTAATCATGTGAACCTCACTTGCAGTCCAGAGTGGTACAGTCCTGATTCAGGATTTACACCCTCAGTGAGAACTAGGCCAAAATGAAACTATGAGCTCACCACCACATTTATTTATAGACTCTGGCGAAACAGGCCCATCAGCTCCTGCTACTTCTAGCAACAATGGGAACAGAGACATTTGGGCAGATCAAGTGGGCACCTCCTTGCTGCAGGCTAGGGTGGGTAGTGTCCCCATTCTCCAGGAGTATAAATACATACACTCTACCTCTTCTCTAGTCAACTTATTTGGGAACTTGAGAGATACAACTGAGTCAGTCAAACAGGTTTAGATGCTGACACATGGTTCTGTGGGAATCATAGTAGCCCAGCATTTAGTTCCATTATTATGAGACCATTGGGATCCTTCTCAGGTGGCAGAAGGACAAGTCCCCATACACACATACACACACACACACACACACACACACACACAATCTCACTTACTAGAACCAGAAAGATCTCTAAGCAAAATCTAAGACAAACATAAAAAGGAGCTGCATAAAATTTAAGTAAAATCATCATCATCAAAAAGCAAACAAACACCCCAAAACTTTTTGTTAAAATGAAATGCTAAAATTACATGTCTTGGGCTGATAAAGGCTCCCCAACCTTATTGTGCAGTTACATTTCAGCTACCAGCTTCCAATTCTACCTGCATATAATAATTCAAAAGCCTTCTGTCATTTCAGACAGGAACCCACTGCTAGAGAACAGAGTGTACAGGGTAAACTGCAGAGATTCCTGACAAGTGAGGCTGGAGGAAGGAATGGATCCTGAGAGGAGGGAGAGGAGTGGCTGTAATGCATGCACACGTAATACATTGCTTGCTAACAAATTTTATTTATATACTGCCTTTCTTCCATAACAGAAAGTGGAAGGCAGTGTGCCATGTGGTTCCCAGGATGTCTCTTGCATGTGCCTTCAGACCATACCCTGGAATGTTCCTAACCGGCAGGATCTGCCTCTCCTGTCAACCAAGATCATTCAAGTGCCTACGAAATTAGGGCAACAGCCCACTTAGCCAAGAATCCTGTCTCAGACAGCGGCTAGTCCCAAATAACTTTGGGGAAATGTATGGGATGATTCAGAGGGCACTTGAGGGTTGGCTCATCCTACAGTCCTTGGACTCTTGGGACACTTTGAAATTGGTAACCTTTGTTACAGTTAGGAATGCAAGGGTGATCTACTTGCCTCATATGCCTAGTGTGAAGAGCCAGCGAGCAGCCAGATAGCTTGCATATTTGGGGCTGCCTCAGTTCTACTGGAGGCTCCATATATTAATAGTAGTAGTAGTAATAGTAATATTTTATTATTTATACCCCACCCATTTGGCTGGGTTTCCCCAGCCACCAGCTTTGAGACTTTGAGATTCATGCTTCAATCTTCCCCACAAGGCCAGAGATGTATAGGTATCAGTTCCCTGAAGCACCTGCTGCTGCAGCTGCTTCCAGGTGACTTTCTACACCTTACAAAATCTTTCTTTGTCCTGCACCATTCTTCCCACTTGGGTACCATCCCTCTCATTTGGCTTTCAAATCACAGTTGTGTTGGCTAATTGAGATACAGAAGACAAGGTCCATCTAGGTTGATTATACAACTCTAAATTACATAACACACGCTGCATCACTTTGTCCTTTGCCCAGGCCAAGGCTGCAATGTTTCTTTGTGGATTCCACCCTCTCAAGGAGACAACATCTCTGAGCAAGTAGTGATTCGAAGCTGATTACAGGCTGGACTGCATTTAAGAACATCACAGCCTTGCCCTGGGTCTCATGACTGTGAGTGATTTGCATGAGGCCTCTGGTGCCTTCTCTTTCTCCTGAAAGCAGGTTGGGCCAGTCTGACCTGAGTCATACACTCCCCACGATTCTTGACTCCAGAGCAAAGCTGGTTAGCTCAGAGTTACCCTTCCTTTTTCCAGAATGCACTGTTCTTCACCAACAGCATTGTCTCTTCAGAGTTCGAGCCACCTTCTGTGTTGCTCCGACACACACTGTAGTTCATGCTTGCTGCAGCTGGGACTGGTTGACTGTGTCACTGCCACTCTTCTACCACAGTGAAGCGCTGTTTGCCCTCTCTTGCCAATTGCAGGAGGACTTTCCCACAAAAAAATGACAAAAGAAAACCCAATGAATTTAAAACTCACACGGTCATAGGTTTAATTGGTGATATGCTAGGCAAGGCCATAGCCACAGAGGGCCCATGCCCTAGTTACATCCAAATTAGATTACTTTAGTGCACTCTACATGGGGCTGCTTTTGAACACAGTTCAGAAACAACAATTAGTACAAAATGTGGCTGGTAAGTAGTTATCTAGAGCCTTAATACAACTCCAGTATTATGTTACTTTAATCTGTTTCTGTTCCATGTTTTGTACCAATTCAAGGTGTTGGGCTTGATAACATCATCATCATCTTTAAAGCTCTCGGCAGCATAGGACGAGGATATCTTAAGAACTGCATCCTCCTATATTAGCCTGCTCAAGCACAGAGACCAGTTTTGCAATGCAACCCTCCATCATCAGAAGTACACTGGGTGAATGTAAATCTGCTAAATTTCCGTGGATCAGGCTTCTGTTCAGGACATAGCAAAAGTTTGCTGATTAGGGTTGCCATACATCCTGAATTCCCCAGACATACCCAGAATACCTCAGTCAGAAGCAGTGTCTGGACGGAAATTGGCAATAATAATAATAATAATAATAATAATAATAATAATAATAATAATAATAATAAATAATGTCTGGGAAAATCCAGACGTATGGCAACCCATGTCAGCAGTGTCGTTTTCCCTTAAAAATAGCTCCAAAATGTAAAAAAATAAATAAACGTGATCCTAACAAAAGGCCACCAGTGAAAATCTCACAAATCCTGTTATCTCACAAATAAGACCAAACTGAATCTACAAATTGCAAGCAAACTGAATGTGAATTGGACCAGGTTTCATTGCAAGTCGAGGCTGATAAATTACTGAACTGGATTTGTGCAAATCCTTAAAGTCTTCATATTTTATTAATGCAAAAAAGAAGAAGGAAGAAGCCTGTTCTTTCCAACCCTGCAGACCTTTGCTCAGCTATCACTTCCATGCCTAGTCTAGGGCACATATGCCCACAAGGTGGCACTGTGGCATGCCACTTTTGGACCATCCTGTTTATGGCAGTGGGCACTGGAAGCAACGCTGTCAGGAAGATGTCTGATGAGTTAAGCAGGGCCTACTTGAACTGATTAATTTAAATAATTTATTCTCACCTTCCATCATATTCCCAAGGGCAGTTGAATTAAACAGTAACGTTATGCCTACTGGCGTGGTTGCTCGAGAGCGAACAGGCAAGATCCCCACTGGTCTTTTCAAAGGCTTTATTATTGGTGCAAAAACATTTACATTGCAGAACGTCTCAGTTCCATGTCTTGCTCAGTCACTAGCAGAATCTGAGAGTGGGCGGTCCTTAAACTTTCCCCAGCAGAGTAGACTCCCCCTCTCTGCGCGTAAACCTACTGCGCAGAGAGGGTGTGGGTAAAGGGGGACCTCCTTCCCCCCCACTTTGCTCATGCACGGTGTCTTGGCTCTCTCTTGCATCCTCCGAGCCCTGCATCTCTTCCCCACTAGAGGCGGGGCTTCCCTCCTCCGCGGAGGAAGTGCTGCTTCTCACAATCTTTGGAGGCTCCCTGTAACCCAGCTGCCCTTCCACCTCTCGCCTCTGAGCTGATGGCAGTTCCCTGACAAGTAACTGCTACACTCTTGCAAGTCACAAAATCATAAAAGCAACACAGAAGAGTTAGTGGGATTAAAATGGTATCTTAAGGTCTTGGGAAAATAAAAAATGGTTTTTTCCTGGCACCAAAGGGCAATAACAATCTCACTGGGAAGAGCATCCTGCATCCTGCTTGGCAGGGGGTTGGACTCGATGGCCCTTGTGGTCTCTTCCAACTCTATGATTCTACGATTCTATGAACTAGGGTGCCACCACTGAGAAGGCTCTCTATCTTGATAGGCACCTTCCGCACCTGAGGTGAAAGGGGCCCCTGCAGGAGCACCTCCATTTAAGACCTTAATGTACAGGTAGGCAAATGTGGAGACAGGCAGCTCTCCACACAGGCTGATCCTAAGCCATGATGGACTTTAAAGTCAAAACCAGCACTTGGGATTCAGCTCAAAAACAGACTAGGGTCCTGGGGGTGATAGTGGAAGGTCTGGAGCTGGGTTAGGGGTCCTATCAGGACATGTGAACCACTTGCAACCCTACTCTGAGCTGGGGCCCATAGTAAGGTCTTTTTTTAGCTGTGAGATGAAGGCAATTTGGCTGTTGTGAATTTCAGAGTATTCTTTGCACAAATGATTAAATGCAAAATGGCAATTAAGATGATGTTATTTTAGATTCTTCCTAGCGGTGAAATTCTAGAAATTGCATGCAGGGGGTGAGGGGTGTGTGAGTGTATGTTTCATGAAGTTTCCAGTTGCTGGAAACTACAGGAGGGAAGAGTGATCCTTTGCTCAGGTCCTGCTTGCAGGCTTCCCACAAGCATCTCTCCACTTTTGAGAACTGAATGCTGGACTAGATGGGCCACTTGCCAGATCCAGCAGGGCTCCTCTTGTGGACCTATCTGCCACTTTTCCTGCTTGGATGACTTTTTCCTTTAACACAGGCAGGGGTGTGGAACTTCCTGCCAAATGCACATTGGTGTTTAGGGCCGTCTTAAGCAGATCCGGCTCCGTGGTTCAAAGATCTGTCCGGTGCCCCCCGTTTCCAGTGGCGTAGCGTGGGGGTGCAGGGGGGGCTGGCCGCAGCGGGCGCAACATCTGGGGGTTAGGGTTAGGGGGCACAAATCCATGGGTTAGGGGGCGCAAATTACTTGCCTTGCCCCGGGTGCTGACAACCCACGCTACGCCACTGCCCGTTTCCCAGAGTTGTTGACCTTTTCCCAAGCCTCTGTGGGGATCACTCTCCTCCCGCGGAGGCTTGGGAAGGAAGATGCACATCCGCCAGCCATATAGTTGGCAGGGCGCATCTTCCATCCTAAGCCTCTGCGGGGATCGCTCTCCTCCCACAAAGGCTTGGGAGGTGTGCTGGGCCTGGGGGTTAACCCGAACAACGTGGTCCAGGTCTGGTCCCGAATCCAAGGATTCCACGAGGAGTCAGTCCAACAGGGCCAAGGCAAGACACAAGGCAGGAAACCAGGCTAGGTCAGGCACAGGGTCTCAGGCAGGATCTAGCATACAGCAACATTGCTCCCACAACCTGTGGCGGGGCAGACAGTCTTTTATCTTTGTCAGGGTAGCGGCCAGTCCTGATCCCCCGGTGACTCACCTACCTGTCTCGCCCGAAGGCAAGCACTCCTCCTGCGAGGACTCAGGTCTCTCCTTCTCTCAGACCCGAGTCTCTGCAGCTCAGGTGATGTTGGTGGGTTAGTAGACCCAGAGGCCGCCTCAGCCTCTCCTGACCCAACTGATAGTGGAGCAGCTGTACGCGATTGCCCAGCAGAGGGTAACAATGTAATCCCCGCATCTGGAGCCAGGGCAGGCTCAGGCCCCTGACTCGGCCCAGCTGGAGCTTGTTGCAGGGGAACCTGTGCAGACTGGGGCTCTTCAGAATCAGGCCCAGACTTGGTTCAGATGCCACCTGAGGCAGAGAATCCGGTGCAGACTGAGACTCCTCCAGTTCCGAGTCTGAGCCCTAGTCCCAGGCCATCACAGGAGGCAAGCTGCACACCTGCCAGGTTGACAGGGCATAGCTAGTGGGCGTGCAGAGAAAGGGGAGGCCGCCAGCAAAGCCGCGCAGCTCCCCCCTCGCTGGGGCGCCCCTGAGAGGCCAGCGCCCTGGCGCAACGTGCCAGTAAGCCCAATAGGAAAGACGGCTCTGTTGGTGTCGCATTCTAATTTTTTCATATGGATTCCATCACGGAGCACAGCTGGGGGTCACAGGTCATGCCACTCCCACTAGTCCGGGCAACCTGGCAGTGTGCAGGAGTCGGTTGAGCACAATAAAGCCATGCAAGTTCTATGCTGCTTTTTCTCTCTATGAGGCCAATGACTATAATGCTTCTTTCTTCTTAAATAAACATTTCTTTGTTTAAGTTTCAGCATGCATTGCCTTGGGGTTCAAGAGACTGTGCTTATGCCTCTCTGTTTGAGACTCCCTCGCCAGATTATTCTCATGCCTCAAACAAGATTTATGCTTAGATTTATGCTTCTGGGTGTGAAATAGGGCTCTGAGTTGCAAAGGACAATGTGTTGTTTCTAGTCTAACCAGTGCATATTCTCAGATTAGGGCAATGCAGGACATCCGAAGCCTTTGTGGTAGTTTAGGCTACTTGTGCAAATCCTAAAACTCGTTTTCATCAAATACTTTCTTCTGAATAGCAGGAAAGGGCAAGGAAAATAACCAGGGGCTGCAGTAACGCCCCCGCGAGGAACAGCGTTTACAGTGTTGGGGGCCTTTTTAGCAAGAGTGCGTGGTGGAGATTATAGAAGTAAAGAAAGATATGCATGTGTATCATGTGGAGAAACTGGATAGAGAGTTTTTCTTCCTCTCCGAGTCTGTGTACACACCATACATAGAAAGCACAGTCAAACACACACCCCTTCAAAGAATCCTGTGAACTGTAGTTTTTTTAAGGGTGCTGGGAATTGTAGCTCTGTGGGGCGTGAACTACAGTTCCCAATATTCTTTGAGGTGTGTGTGTTTAAATGTATGGTGTATACACAGCCTAGAATCACCCAGTGAAGCCAATCGGTAAGAGACTGGGAAATGACAAAGGGAAGTACCGTATTTTTCGCTCTATAACACGCACCCGACCATAACACGCAGGTAGTTTTTAGAGGAGGAAAACAAGAAAAAAATATTCTAAATGAAACAGTGGATGCATGATTTTTGTGGTTCATGCTGTGGCCACAGACATGTGATCTGACAGTGAGTTTGGAGTAGCCCAATGCAAAAATCCTGAGGATCCATGTGGATCAGTGTTTTGTAACCATGTTTTAAGTGGGGAGGGAAGGAAAAGCACTCAAGGGACAAGGAGCACACGTGGGGTGGGTGGAGAAGGATGCTGCTAAGAATGCAGAAGAGGGGTTTAAGGGGACAAGGAGCACGCGTGGGGTGGGTGGAGAAGGATGCTGCTAATAATGAAGAAGAGGGGTATAAGGGGAGATGGCTCCTCTCCTCTCCCACTTTGCTCCTTTAAAGCGAGCAGGCTCTGCTTTTCTCCCTCCTCCCCACTCATCCCTGGCAGCGGCTCTTCTCCCGCTTTGCTGTTTCAAAGCGAGCCACAGAGGAGGGAAGGAAGGGGAACCATGGATCCTCTGCTCACGACTGCAGCAGATCCCCCCACCATCCGTAGGCATTCGCTCCATAACACGCACAGACATTTCCCCTTACTTTCTAGGAGGAAAAAAGTGAGTGTTATGGTGCAAAAAATACGGTATTTCTTCACAGAGTGCGTAGCTAAACTATGGAATTTGCTGCCACAGCTGACTATGAATGACATTGAAAGGGAGTTAGACCAATCCATGGAGGAGAAGGCTTATCAGTGGCTGCTATTCATAAGGGCTGTATACTACTTCAACATCAGATTCTAGTTGCTGGGGAATTTGCATGGGAATAGTGTTATTGCATTCATGTCTGCATATGGGCTTTTCAGAGGCACCTGGTTGGCCATGGTGGAAGCAGGATGCTGGCCTGATGCCAGAGGGTTCTTCTTGCAGTCTTATGTTCTTACTGGAGGTCATTATAAAAATTTGGGAAAGTAAGTCCATAGCCATGAATCCAAAAGTTGTTCCAAGTGGTTTCATGCTGAGAGAGAGAGTAAAGGTAAAGGTACCCCTGACCATTAGGTCCAGTCGCGGACGACTCTGAGGTTGCGGCACTCATCTCGCTTTATTGGCCGAGAGAGCCGACATACAGCTTCTGGGTCATGTGGCCAGCATGACTAAGCCACTTCTGGCAAAGCAGAGCAGCGCACAGAAATTTATCTTCCTGCCAGAGCGGTACCTATTTATCTACTTGCACTCTGACGTGCTTTCGAACTGCTAGGTTGGCAGGAGCTGGGACTGAGCAACGGGAGCTCACCCCGTCGCGGGGATTCGAACCGCCGACCTTCTGATCGGCAAGCCCTAGGCTCTGTGGTTTAATCCACAGCGCCACCTGCATCCCCTGAGAGAGAGATAGGTGCTACTAAAAGACAGTCAGAATGGTGTTTTTTTTCTGAAGAAGCTGAGACCTCATAGATCATCCTAGAACTAAGCTGAACAAAGTTCTTGTCTCCTGAGAAGTGAAAAGTGGTGGCATCTGCTATGCACTGTTCTAAAATAGTTTAATGGGGTGGACAACAATTTCCAAAGTGAGTTGAAACCTGGCAGCTCCTTGATGGGAATCAGCTTCAAGAATCAGCTCTGCTGAACCTTCTTATCTGTGAGGTGGGACACCAAGACATCTTAAAACAAAAGGGACGCATCAGCTGGGAACTATGGCCCTATCTCTCGAGGCATCTATTTTCTTCCGCCCACAAATCCCAGGTGATGCCAGCTGGCATTTGGCGCTGGCAGGAAAAGGGAACCCCAGGCTCTTTCCATGCTGGAGCAGATCAAAAAAGCCAGGTGCTGCAGAGATCTGTTTCTGCAGGCATCAACAACCCTCGCCTTGTGTTCATCTCTTAGGTCATTTACTCTTTGCTTAGGAAAAAAAAATAACCCAGCTGCAGGGCCAGGGGCATGCTAACACTTGGACTGCATCCTGGCAATGCCCAGTGCAGCTATGGCATGGGCAAGTTTTTGAGAAGCTCATACATGCCACTCTTTGCATTATGAGTCCCCAGGGGCCCTCAAAGTGAGAACTTCAAAGGTGGAATTAATATCTTAAAGATGCCAGTAGCTCCAAGCTGTCCTCATTGTAAGCAGGCCACGCCTGCAGCTAACAGCTTGATTATCTACTTCCCAAAGGCTTAGGACAACTGCATAATGAACCACAGGAGGAGATCTGGTGATGAGGGTGTGTTTCCCAATCCTTTCAATTGCCTCAAGCCTCCTCCTTCATTTTTGTAGGATGAGCACCTTTGTTTGCCTAAAGAAGATAACAGGCAATTCACGTGTCCCTGCGCCTCTTAGGAGAGAGATCTTCTTTGCTTGCCACCAAAGGAAGGCTGAGATCCAGGAGGAGGTAAGAAGACATCCTCTGGTTTAAGAATGTGTGTGGGAGGTCTGCAGGATCAGGCGGAATGTGAAATTTCTGGTGCAGCTACCAACACTGATGTTCCAGGAAGAAAGATGGGCTCAGGTGGTGAGAGAACAGCAAAGGGAGTTGAGAGAAAGGCTTTGCACTGTGTGTGATTGTGTGTTGTCTGAAGGACAATTAGTGAAGGCTTGGCTTGGGGAAATGATTTCTGTATAAGCCCTTAGTCCAGATGTATTCCAGTGCTACTCTCTGTATGCTCAGGAAATGCAGCTATTTGACCAGTGAGCCTTTATTAGGTAAAGGCAATTAGTGCACCTTGGAACTGTTAAAGGAGCAGGTGCTGTCTCTAGGCCAAGAGGGGCCCTACAGCCTATATCAGAGTGCAACAAAACAAGAAAGAAGGTATTGTGGGATGGAATTCAAAGCAGATGCTCTGTCACTGAGCTACCACCTTTCCCCTGTGAAGGAATTCTGGGAATGAGAGATCTGTGAAGGAGGGGACAAAAGATCTCAAACTGTGCGCTCTCAGAACTAGAAAACTGCAATCTCAGCTCTTAAGTGGATTTAGGTTTGTAATGTGAGTGGATCCTGGATTCCAGGTGGCAGGAGAGGGCACGGGTCAGTCAGGAGGAAAGCATGACATATTTAGCCTTTTCTTTTTTGAACTGCTGTACTTTAACACTGGATTTGTACACTGTAGGGGGAAGGGAGGGGGATTGATTCTGTTTCATGCTCTGCTCCCAGCGTTACACAGCTTGCACAGTCCAGAGGAGAGGGCTCGACATAAAAGTCACAAACCAACTGTCTGCTTTACTAGTCGGCCTCAGTAAACCTGCCACCAGCTGATGCTTTTTATCCTTCCCCGCCTGTCTGAGATCCGTAACAAGGAAGCACTAAGCTAGCGCCCGACTGACCTATCTTTGCTTCGACTGTCTGGATGGAAATCCAACTCCAGCCATCTGGTGGAGCTTGTGGGGATGGAGATGGTGGGGTACAGGTCAGGCTACCACTTTGGGATGAATACCAGACTCATTTGGAAAGGGCAGGGATGTTTCCACTTACACTGCCCCCTCCCATCCTCAAGAACTTTCCCCTAACCTAAGCAAAGGGGGTCTACAGATGAGTACTAAACTACACCCAGGTCAGCAGCACGAGATGATGAAAGTAAGGGCTACAGTACAGGTCAAGTTGGGGTCTCCGGAATGGTCTAATTATATGGAGCATCCCAATAAAAAGGATGTAGCCATCTGTCTCGCTACTCGGAAGGTCTTAAAAAATTGCTGCAGTTCATGCTGACAACTTCCCTTTCTATCCTAAGCAGCAGGCAGTGGCTATTTTCCCAGCTGCTGTAAATTAAAATATATGGCTCTTCAAGTTGTCAGGAGAAACCGAATGCTCTCTATACTCCAAAGGAGCTTGCAGATCATTGAAAGAGCATGGGTGGCTGCACACGTGTGTGTATATATGTGTGTGTGTGTGTGTGTGTGTGTGTGTGTGTGTGAATCTGAGTGCATCTTTTCCGTGGCCAACATTGTGGCAGCTAAGGAATATGGTTAAGAATGGGAGGTCAAGAATGTGATCTAGCAGATTCCTTTAACCTGGCTCAGTGCGTATGACTAAGTATGTATTGCATAACATTTTTTAAAAAACCACACCATGAAAGGGACTGCTGACGCCACACTGTCTCTGAAGGAAGACAATAGGGAAAAGTCGTAAGTCAGCCAAAACGAAACGAAATCAATCAACCTTCGGTGTCCCAGAAGAAAGACTAGCTGGCCTCCTCCAGAACCTGACTTCATTCATGCTTATCTGACTGGTACTGCATCTTAGCTGAAGGAAGCCATCAGTATGCAGCGCAATATGAATATTTTGGAGCTGGGGAAGGGGCAAGCAAAATGATGAAGGGGACTGAAGCAACAGTGGCACTGTTTGGGGCTTGTTAGATTAGGAAAAAAGAGGCCAGTAGATGGGGGGAGGGGAAACATGACAGAAGTGTGGAGAAAGTGAAGAAAGAGAAGCCCCGTCCCCCAATAATACTAGAATTCAGGATCATCCAATTAAGATGAATAGTAGAAGATTCAAGACAGGCAAGAGAACATATGTATTCACAGTGTACAGTTAAACGATGGAATTTGCTATCACTAGATATGGCGACCAAACCAGACACCTGTAAGACGAAGTTAAATTCATGAAGGTTATGCAGCTATCAGTGGTTACTGGTCATGATGACTTATATGTTTCCTTCCAGATCAGAGATAGCAGGCCTCTGAATACTAGTTGCTGGGGAGCGACAGAAAGAGGTCCCCGCCCCCCACAGGTCTTCCCTGTGAGCTTCTCATTAGGGCATCTAACTGGCCACTGTGAGATCCTGAACTACTTTTTGCTCTATAAGACTCACTTTTTCCCTCCTACAAAGTAAGGGGAAATGTGTGTGCGTCTTACGGAGCGAATGCAGGCTGCGCAGCTATCCCAGAAGCCAGAACAGCAAGAGGGATTGCTGCTTTCACTGCGCAGCGATCCCTCTTGCTGTTCTGGCTTCTGAGATTCAGAATATTTTTTTTCTTGTTTTCCTCCTCCAAAAACTAGGCGCATCTTGTGGTCTGGTGCATCTTATAGAGTGAAAAATACGGTACATCTTATTTTGGCCTCATCCAGCAGCACTGGTTGTTCTTGAGGGTTTTATTTTCCCTAGGTGGGGATATTGTAAGGGAGGAAGAGTTGCTGGAGGTATGTGGGGGAAAAGTAAGGCAAGCAAAGCATAATACAGTGGTACCTCGGGTTACAGACGCTTCAGTTTACACGATTTCGGGTTGCACACTGCACCGAACCCGGAAGTACTGGAACAGGTTACTTCCGGGTTCTGACGCTCATGCATGCGCATAAGCGCTAAATTGTGCTTTGCGCATGCGCAGAAGCGCCGGATCGCGACCCACATGTGCGCAGACGCAGCGCTGCGGGTAGTGAACGTGCCTCCCGCATGGATCGTGTTCGCAACCCGAGGTTCCACTGCATGTAGACACAAATCAAATATTGCACACACACACACACACACATTTCCCTTGTGAGTACTTTTTATAAGGGCCTATGACAAAGGAACAATTGGGGGGGCATCTGGGGTGGGGGAGCCCTTGAGGCCTGACAGCCTACACTGGGTCAGCCTGAATGATCTCAGTGGCATCTTCTTATTTAGGCAAGGGAGGTGACAGTGGAGGAGAGAGAAGCTGTTTTCTGCATTGTGAGGTAATGGGAGATGAGCAGGAAGGGAATATAACCCAGCAGTCGCACTGTTCCTTGGGCTTCTCATTCAATTTTTTCCCTTTCCTGTCATTAAAAGGGGGAATAAGGCACCAACTTCCTCCTCCTCTCTCTAATTTACAAAACAACAGGACAGTCACCAGAGCCTTGCTGTTCTCTCCCCAGGAGTGGGAACAAGCATGCAGTTTCCACCATCAAGCAAAGGAGGTTAGGGGTTAATTTACTTTCATAATCTAGAGTGTCAGCTCAGCAGCACCTCAGCAAAGATGCTGATGGTGTTAATAAGGAGACAGGAAGAACTGGCAATTGGGATTAAGTACTATCCATCTTCCCCCTCCTCCTTTCTGTCCCCCACCCCCAAACTCCCTGTCTCTCTGTGCCTTTCTGCATCTGTGCCTACAATGTAATTTTCTCCAGTATGTCCAATAAACCTAATTTCTTCCCTCAAGATTTAGATGGTTTTATCCCTGATTATATACCCATGAGAGGTAATTCCTGCTTAACTCGGTATCCAATTGAACCCTGATGGGAACCCTCCAAGCAGCTCCAGCTCTTTAAGGCGCAGGAGCAAATCGGATTATTATTCTTGCTGGCCGTGGAGGAGTTTGTCTGAGCAAGAGGCGCTCCTTGGAGGCCCTGCCTGCCTTCTCTTAGGTCCTTTTAAATCCAGCAATAGTGCACTGAATGGTTTCCTCACCTTCTTTCTGCCATGTTAAATAGCAGGGTAGGGGTTGCTGCTGTTTCCTAGAAGCTTCTAGGGAAAGTTAGGGTGAGCTTCTAGGGTGAGCATCCGTTGCTCTGTCCCAGCTCCTGTCAACCTAGCAGTTCAAAAGCACACCAGTGCAAGTAGATAAATAGGTACTGCTGTGGCGGGGAGGTAAACTGTGTTTCTGTGCGCTCTGGCTTCCATAACAGTGCTCCATTGAGCCAGAAGCAGTTTAGTCATGCTGGCCACATGACCCGGAAAAGCTGTCTGTGGACAAACGCTGGCTCCCTCGGCCTGAAAAGCGAGGTGAGTGCCACAACCCCAGAGTCACCTTTGACTGGACTTAACCGTCCAGGGGTCCTTTACCTATAGCAGTTTCTCAGGTCAGCTTCTTTCTTTCTTTCTTCTTAGCAAATAAGGGTGCTTCCAGATTACCTGTTCGTTGATTTGTTTGTGGGGAGGAGAGATGACCTTGTGTCAAAGCAAGAGCTATCTCACACTAGCCAGCACATCTCCCCATCACTTTCCTTATCACAAAAGTCTGATATTTTGGGAAAGCGAGGTTCTCGTGTAAGACTTCCCAGTCTGCTATAATTGCAAGGCCTGAATTTGCTGGTATGTGATTGAGTCTCACCCAAAAATAGTGACCATCAGAAAGTGTCTTTTAGGTCTGGAGTCTTTCACGGAGCTTGGAAAGTTCATTTTAAAAAGGGACTATCTCAAGAAAAAGGCATTCCTTAGGAAAACAAACTGGTTTCTTTAAAAGTAAAAAAACAACTGGTTCCTTTAAAAGTAAAACAACTTAGCTTAAATAAATAAGAACTGTGGTGGGCACTCTTCCTCTCTAGAAAGACCTGCTGAGGACAACATGAGCTTTTAAGGAAAGGGAAGCTGCAAAGTGCAGACCACCAGAGATATTATTTGTAGAATGAAAGGAGGTACGCTTACAAACATCCCTTGACCACCTTGAAAGAAAGGTAAGGCGAGACCCCATCTGTGATCCCCCCCCCATCATGTTTTCTCTCAGGCTCAAGTTCTGACATTTCCAGAATAGGGCTGGGGGAGACTCATGCCTGAAAGCCAAGATGGATCAGTGGTCTGATCTGACTACTTTTGCACAATCAAAGCAATGCCCATTGTTTTACTACCTACAGCTGCTGCAGGCAGTTCTTGTCATTGTGGATTGCCTGCCGGATCCACAATGATGGATCCTGTACTGCAGGGGTGGCTTGGGCTTGATTACTAACCCCCAGCGCTGCAAAGAGCAATTGCTCTCTTCTGTTGAAAAAATTGTTACCCAGCAACAGGGAGGCTCATCTCCCTGGCAAAATCCCACGATCATTCCTGTGGGGCGATTTGCATTTGAAAAGCGAGTTTCCTTCCATTGCTGGAATATCAATGGCTTTGAATCCATTACATGGGCCTTTATGGGGAAGGGGGCGGGGAGAAAGTAGTGCCTGGGAACTGATGCACTGTGGATCTGAGTTGGCCTATTCTCATTGGTCTTTATAGCCAGCAGCAGTCCTGCCATATTGTGGCACAGGAACCATAACAGAGAGGGCATTCCATGGGCACTTCCTTTATGGCAAGGCTTTAGAGAGGTGTGCAGTAGCTTCCTTCCTCATAGACACCATATATCCAGCGGGCATTAAGCCAGAGGCATTGAGAAGGCTGCTGCAGCTGTCCTCATCTTCATTAGAAACCCCAGGCCGGAAGCACAGCGATATAAATTGCTATGGCAGAAGCAGAGCACTGCCTGTGAAACTGGGCACTTACCTTAATTAAGTGTGTGTTTAATGGCTGCTTCTCATTATTAGATATGTTGCACTCTGGTACAAGATTGAGGGCACAAGGAGAAGGGGATGACAGAGGACAAGATGGTTGGACAGTGTTCTCGAAGCTACTAACATGAGTTTGACCAAACTGCGGGAGGCAGTGGAAGACAGGAGTGCCTGGCGTGCTCTGGTCCATGGGGTCACGAAGAGTCGGACATGACTAAACGACTAAGCAACAACAAAGCACTCTGGTACAGACACCCCAGTACAAAACACACATGAATGTCAACATCCTACCAGTGTGGCAGAATAATAGAATTATAGAATCATAGAATTGTAGGGAGGAAAGGGCCACAAGGGTCACCAACCCCTTGCAATGCAGGAATCTTTCACCCAACATCTTGAATCCATGACCCTGGACTTAAGAGTCTCATGCTCTACCTAGTGAGCCAGGGGATCTGGGTGCAGGGCTTAACGGTGTTGGGCTAGGATTCAAATCCCCACTCAGCCATGCAATTCTCTGGGTGACCTTGGGCCTGTCAGTGACTCCCTCACAGGGTTGTTGTGAGGATAAAATGGGAAAGTGTATGCTACCTTAAGCTACACTGGAGAAAAGGTGAGATATAAATGTAGTAATAAATGCATACATAGGTAAATAATAAACTGGTAAATGTGGAAAGATCACCACTTTTCGCTTCAAAATACACACAAGTTGTTACTGTAAGTGGGAAAAGATCAGATTCCCGCTTACATGTACAGTAGTTTAAAGGGAAAGCTACCTGAAAGGCAAACTTTTTATTTTAATACTGTTCTTTTGTGCAGACGCAGGCCTGGCCAGGACGGCTTTCCTGTTATAGCTTCTGGGGTTGACGAGGCCTGTGAGGCTCACCTGTCCTGCCCTACCCCAGCTGAGGAATCACACACCTCCACCCTAAGCTAGAGAGCCCCATCTGGGCTGTTGGTCCTTGCCTTCCTTCCCTCCAAACAGACAGCTGTTAGTTCTGGAATCCTGAGGTCAGGGGTGGTATGTCCCATTTTGCCATTAGAGGCAAAACAGGGAGTGCCGCCCTGCTCTGCAACACCACCACCACCAGTGAGATACTCACCACATCTTAGCTGCCTGCCTATTTAGAGGGTAATTTTACCTCTGATTTCCTTAAAAAAAGCTTAACAACTTTGGCTGCCTCCCCCTGCCCCAACAAAAATCCTGGCTATGCCCATTAGTTCATACATGTTAAGACATTTCATTATTTCCATTATTTTTGACTAATGCCTTGAAATAAATTATCACCTTAATTTAAAAAAACAACCCCAGAGCTAGAAGAAATGTGAGAAAAGGTATTTGAATTCAAAACCTTTTTTCGTTTGGCAGCTGCAAAGAGAGCTTTCGAAGAAGTTGGTTAAAGCAGATCTCAACGTCTTGACATCCGAATTCTGTAATCTGAATGATGGCACCTGAGTTACAGTCTGAAATTTTGTAAATGAAATGAAACAGCCAGAAATGGGAAAACGAGTGTCACCTTCTTTCAAACCATCCATTTGTATTCCCTGCTTCTGAACTGACTGACTGGGGACTTTCATCCAAGTATGCATTTTGTTTTGGCTTTGAAGGTTTTCACATAAAAAATTGACCTGATTTGGGATTTTGCAAATTAATACCAAACTATGATTTGTTACAAACCAGAAGTGGAAACTTGTAAATCTCTTTCCCTTGTGCACAGCAGAAGTGGCAGAGGATACGCAGGAGCCCAAGCCTCACTGTTGTTCATTTCTGATTCTGGTGTGTGTGTGTGAAAGTGTCACTGTCTCCATGTGTTCCTTGCACAGCCAGCGCATATTCTTGCAATATCAGCATTCTCACAACCACAATCAAATATCTACGTGTGACCCTACTACTCACTTCATGCTGCTGTGCAACTCTGAAATGAGTATGTACAGTCACCAAATTAAGGTTCACAGCAATGGTTCTATACATTCTTATGTGGAACAGATGTAAACATTCTGGAATATTTCCATTTCCTAACTCCTGATCAATGGAGCACAGAAGAGATTTCTTTGGAATGGTGTTACGGAAGCACTAGCAATTACCATATTGTCAGATGTGGCTCTGCTATCAAGACAGACAGGCATATGTCTTCATAAGTATGTAGGTGCCTTATTGAGTGACTGGAAAGGCAGAAAGGAGAATCGGGTGGGGGTGGCAGGAATGTTTTGAATAAGGTGTATCATTTCTTTGTGTGGACTTCACTAATTGTACTATCCCCCAGCCACTCTGGGCAGCTTCCAACAAAGATTAAAAATACATTAAAATGTTATACATTAAAAACTTCCCTAAACAGGGCTGCCTTCAGATTTCTTCTAAATGTCAGGTAGTTGTTTATCTCTTTGACATCTGATGGGAGGGTGTTCCACAGGGCAGGTGCCACTACCGAGAAGGCCCTCTGCCTGGTTCCCTGTAGCTTTGCTCCTCTCAGTGAGGGAACCGCCAGAAGGCCCTCAGTGCAGGAACTCAGTGTCCGGGCAGAATGATGAGGGTGGAGACGCTCCTTCAGGTATACTGGACCGAGGCCGTTTAGGACTTTAAAGGTCAGCACCAACACTTTGAATTGTGCTCGGAAACGTACTGGGAGCCAATGTAGGTCTTTCAGGACTGGTGTTATATGGTCTCGGCAGCCATTCCCAGTCACTAGTCTAGCTGCTGCATTCTGTATTAGTTGTAGTTTCTGGGTTACCTTCCAAGCACCACGTAGAGCGCATTGCAGTAGTCCAAGCAGGAGATAACTAGAGCATGCACCACTCTGGTGGGACAGTCTGCAGGCAGATAGGGTCTCAGTCTTCATACCAGATGGAGCTGGTAGACAGCTGCCCTGGATACAGAATTGACCTGCACCTCCATGGACAGCTGTGAGTCCAAAATGACTCCCAGGCTGTGCACCTGGTCCTTCAGGGGCACAGTTGCCCCATTCAGGACCAGGGAGTCCTCCACACCAGTCCGCCCCATCCCCCTAGAATCTTGTCAGGATTCAACCTCAATCCGTTAGCTGCCATCCATCCTCCAGCCACCTCCAGACACTCACACAGGACCTTTACTGCCTTCACTGCTAATGATTTAAAAGAGAGGTAGAGCTGGGTATCATCCGCATATTGATGGATACCCAGCCCAAACCCCCTGATGATCTCTCCCAGTGGCTTCATGTAGATGTTAAAAAGTATGGGGGAGAGGACAGAACCCTGAGGCACCTGAAATGTATACCTACTGTTTCACTAAAGGACTTCCGACTTTGTGCGCTCATTTACCAAAGACGTACCGCGCCAGTGGTGGTGCTTGTCATTCACGACAGCGCTTGTCATTCACAACGGCGGCGCTTGTCATTCTCAATGGTGCTGTGCACATGAAATTAACTAAATTTGGGGGTGCTAGGCAGATCTTTGCACCCTGGTGGTGCATATGCTAAAGACGGCCCTGATGAGAATTAACAAGAAAATAAATTAATGGGGGGTGGGGAGGTTTATGTGATGATGAGAAGGGCAAGTAGGTACAAATTGCTTGCATGCGTTCTCCAGGCTTGCCCAACCTCCTTCTTCTTTTTACATTGTCATCTAAACAATGACCACTCAAAAATAGGCACAGGGTTTACTGCCAAAGACAGTCCCCAAATGCCAACAATTCCAGTCCGTAGTAGCGAAGCTGCAAGATCCTGTAGCTGCAGATAAAACTGATATACATGTGTAGTTGGGGCAATGAATGTAAAACAGGTACTGTACCACACCTGGGCAGGTATAGTTGGATAGACTGTGCTCAGTGAAGCATTCACAGGCTCTGAAAGACATCTGTCTCTGCATTCCCACACTCAATCTATAACGCCCACCCTGTGTGTACTCTTATAAGAGAGAGAGAGAGAGCATGCCTTGTCAAGAGTCCTGACCCCAGATTTCATGAGACACTCCTTAGTTTCTGCTCTCAGGCCCCTCTGTGCTCTCATCACCCCACCCCATGAGACGGATCCCACTTCAATAGAATCCATTATGTCCCTTTTCTTTGGTCTGCTTTTCAATAGATGACTTGGTTCTGCCTGGGAAGCACAGCCCCACCACGGCTAAAGAGGAGCACTGGCTGTTCGGGGTAGGAGAGAATTAATGCTAAGTGACTGTGCCTTTGTGAGCCTCAGGACTCGGAGCCCGTGGAGAATGCATGGGAACAACTGCAGATTACAACAGGGTGCAAGCAAAAGAAGTTAAAAAAAAAAACCTACACACACCCTGAAAACAAACACCGACTTTAAATCAGTGTTAACCAGACAGGCAGCCCCCTCTAAATGCAAGTTTGGAAACAGGGGCCCCAACACTGTCTCTTTGTTAATTCTGTGAAAGCCCCGTCAGTATCGGACAAAGGCAAATGTGCAAGGGATGTTGCCATGTGTCAGGTGCAGCAACTAAGAAGGAGAATGCAGGGGAAGTGAAGAGAGCAGAGTCTCAGAGGAGAGGCCCATTGCACCTCTCCATCCTTCAGCCACACTCTCCCGGTGTGAGATGGCATTCAGACTATCTCAGCTCTGGCGGGGAGGACAGTTAAGGGCAGAAATGTTGTAAGCAGAATGCAGGGATGTCGCTACAGCCATCACAAACATCTCCCTGGACTTTTGACGGCAGCATTTTCAGATCATTGAGCTTCAAGAATCCAGATGGCTTGTTATGGAATACTGGCCCAAGACATTTTGATGCCTGAGGCCAATGGTAGAGATCAGGGGCGCCATCTCCTACGGGACGAACCCTTCCCCCACTTATTTTTGGGGAAGGGGATGCCCCCCCAATGTTCAAAGGGAGAGGAGGAGGCCAAGGATGGAGCCTAGTGCAGTGTGTCTTCAGTGGCCATCTCCTCCTCCCCCCCCCCCAATGGAGGGGAAGGAAGAGGGAAGCAGCCCCTGGCCAGTGGTGGTGGCAGGAAGAGGAGAATCCACCAGCCACTGAAGCCACATTGCCACTGCATTCAGCTCCGCCCCTGGCTCCTCCCAGTGTTCTGATGTCACATGTGAAATCACACACGTGACATCGGGGCCCTCATTCTCTCTCGAAGTTGGCGCCTCTGATAGAGATACACTGCTCCCTCCTTTCCATATGCAGAAGTTGACTGGACTGATAGTTGAATCTTACTTCAGTTTCAGGAACAAGAGATCATCCTGCAACTTATGGGGGTGTAGGGCAGGCCACATAGAATACACAGCTCTGCCTTCCAACCGAAGGGTGCAGCCAGAGGTTCAGGAGAAAGAGCCAGGGGCCACCTGCCGCTGAGCATCTGCTTGAGGTGACTGTCTCACTTGGCCTAATGGTAGGGCCAGCAGAGATGATGATGATGATGATGATAATAATAATAATAATTTATTATTTATACCCCGCCCATCTGGCTGAGTTTCCCCAGCCACTCTGGGCGGCTCCCAATCAAGTGTTGAAAACAGTACAGAATTACATATTAAAAACTTCCCTAAACAGGGCTGCCTTCAGATGTCTTTTAAAGATAGGATAGCTGCTTATTTCCTTCACATCTGAAGGGAGGGCGTTCCACAGGGTGGGCGCCACTACCGAGAAGGCCCTCTGTCTGGTTCCCTGTAACCTCACTTCTCACAATGAGGGAACCACCAGAAGGCCCTCAGCGCTGGATCTCAGTGTCTGGGCTTAACGATGGGGGTGGAGACGCTCCTTCAGATGGTTTTATGGTGGTGAGACAGGTGTGGTCGCACTGGGCCCTGGGCTGTAGGGGGTGCCACAACGATGCTGTGGTGTGAGTGGTGCCAAATATCAGCATCGCACAGTGCCCTGCTGAAATTTGAGAGCCCAGAGTCCCCCACTGAGACCAACCTTGGACAACATACAGTAGTACCTCGGGTTACAGATGCTTCAGGTTACAGACTCCACTAACCCAGAAATAGTAACTCTGGTTAAGAACTTTGCTTCAGGATGAGAACAGAAATTGCGCGGCGGCGGCAGAGGGAGGCCACATTGGCTAAAGTGGTACCTCAGGTTAAGAACAGTTTCAGGTTAAGAATGGACCTCCAGAATGAATTAAGATCTTAACCCGAGGTACCACTGAATTAAGATCTTAACCCGAGGTACCACTGTAGCAAGCAAGAAAACCATCCAAGTCACTTCCAGTACCACATAAGGGGCAGCAGCTATTAAGGATAGTTTTTACATGAAAGCAAGGCACCTGTAGTTCCTACTTCATTCTTCTCAGTCTTGCAGGAAAGGCTCTGGTTCGTCCCTTTAGGGGGACTGCAGTCTAAATAGCAGGTGCTCCAGTTACTTTCATTTATTCAGTCTGAACCAGACACTATACTTTGGCCTTGGCCTGATCAGTAATAGTGGCCGCCATAGGACAGGAGTTAATGGATTGGGAAGCAGTAAGTGGTCTTCTTTAAAGGTCTGTCCTGAGTCCAGTGCTGTTAAGCACTAGGCACAATGAAGCCACAGTTAAGCACATATACATTTCTGCCTCCTAGAATATCTTCAAAAAGTATATCATAGAGCTGGAAAGATTTCAAAGAAGAGCAACCAAAATGATCAAGAAGCTGAAGCAGCTCAGAGACGAAGGAAAATGGCAAGTAGGGATACGATATATATATTACACACACCACACCCACACCACACCACTCCCTCTCTCCAACACAAAGTTTCCGAGCACAATTCAAAGTGTTGGTGCTGACCTTTAAAGCCCTAAACAGCCTCGGTCCTGTATACCTGAAGGAGCATCTCCACCCCCATCGTTCAGCCCGGACACTAAGATCCAGCACCGAGGGCCTTCTGGTGGTTCTCTCATTGCGAGACGTGAGGTTACAGGGAACCAGACAGAAGGCCTTCTTGGTAGTGGCGCCCGCCCTGTGGAATGCCCTCCCTTCAGATGTGAAGGAAATAAGCAGCTATCCTATCTTTAAAAGACATCTGAAGGCAGCCCTGTTTAGGGAAGTTTTTAATATTTAATGCTGTATTGTTTTTAACACTCGATTGGAAGCCGCCCAGAGTGGCTGGGGAAACTCAGCCAGATGGGCAGGGTACAAATAATAAATTATTATTATTAGTGTTATTATTATTATTATTATTAAATGGGGATTATATAATTAATGGGAGGACAAGGCTATCAACAGATACTAGTGATGACGGCTACGTACCACCTCCAGCACTAGAGGCAGCATTCCTCTGAATACCAGCTGCTTGGTATCATGAGAGGGCGAGTGCTGTTGCACTCTGGGTCTGCGTTCAGGCTTCCAAAAGGAACTTTGATGCCCACTGTGAGAATAGATTTCTGGACTAGATGGGTCCTTGATCAGATCCAGAAGGGCTCTTCTTATGTTCCTTCCATCATATAATGCTACTTCATATCATCAGAAATTAACAGGCACTAAAGCAGCATTTGCCTGTCTGGTGTTTTAGACATATTGGTGCACTGGGTGTGGCTTAAGTAAGGATGTCTGCTGAATGCATTAACTAAGAACAATGGAGAGCCATAGCAGGAGAGTTTGAGCAGGGGCAGAATCAAGATCCAGTACAGGAAAGCCAAAGAGGAAAAAGTTGGAATTGTCAAACACGTACCGGATCAATTTGGGCAATAAAAAAATGGATCTTGAGCAAAAGATGGATCCTGTCAATGCAATGCTGGGAACGATGTTCATATTAGGGGAGAAGGGTGTTCAGGGACCCTCAATGAAATCCACAAGCAAGCCATTGACCTTCCACGCCTAATTGAATCAAATCAAATCACATCACCAGTAGTGATGTGATTTTAAAAACAGGAGCCAAGGGGATCAGTGAAAAATTAAGGGAGTTTTGCTACCTCTGACCTTTCTGTAATTCAAGCAGTGACTGAGAATGGAGAGAAAAACAAGAGGTGGTGGACATCTCAGAACAGAGTTAAGGAAACGAAGAAAGAATATTAAAAACACTAGCGATATGTCCAGCCACTTTCTGCCTGTCTCTTCTTCAAATTTAGCACACAATGTTTGCTATTTCTGTTTCTGAAACTATCTCAGGAAGATCTCAATACTGGCAGGCATATCTAGGAAGCAGATCTCAGCTAAGTCTCCTTCCTGTCCTCCTTCCTGTTTTAACTTCCTGTGAACAAGATAGAATGTCTCACACAGCTTAGCATGAACTACTACATCATCTTCCTGAAACACTAACGCTGTTCTGTTCAGAAAAGACCTCTTTTGTGTAGAAAGGGGCACTGGTAGAAGGGCTTCATCTTTAAGAAACCAGTTTCTTCCTACAAGGTAGGAAGTCCCAGGCTGTTTAGTAACATACATCTATCCATGTTCTCTAATAAAATATGTCTGTGTTTTTCCCATGTAAATGTACATAATATTGCAGTTTATGGTTGGGATTCAACTAACCTTTCCCCTCAGAACAGACCTATTGAAATCAGTGGTCTAATCTTAGTCATGTTCATTAATTTAAATGAGCCTACTCTGAGTAAAGCTTAGTTAGATACTACCCTAAGGCTTTGTAAGTCAGAATCACACTTCGCATCACACCTGGAATCAAACAGGCAACCCGTGTAGATCTTCTAAGTACTGTACTAGTGATAGGTATTACTTCTTGGGTACTGCTATATGCATCCTATCTACCAGTGAAAGAAGCTAAGCATCACTTGAGCAAAAGGAAGAAAAAAAAATAGAACACACCCAACAACCCACTATTTATTATACAGTATTAACAATGTAAGACTTTTCTTTTCTTTTCTTTTCACATTGCTGGATAGGTATAGGGAAGAAATGGAACAAAATCCGTTCTGATTGGTCTTGGAAACCATGCAGGTAGGAAGAGATTGACCACACTGAATATTTGGAACACACAACTAGGTTGCAATCCTGCACACACTTACCTGGGTAATACGTGTCATTTGCATGTACGTATTTGGATTGCGCTACATGTGTGATCGCCAGTGGGTTGGTTTGTCGCAACAAAATCAGCAAAACCGCTACAGGAACATTAAAGTTTTAATTTTGCTTTTAGTATCACGCGCGAGTCTCAGAATAGGCACGGCGCGCGCTCGAGAAGGGCGTGACCAAATCTACATGGCCCCGCCCCCTCTCCCGCGGCCTGCCGTTCAAGCTGGCTGGCTCCGCCCCCGAGCGGGGTTGTGCTTGTCTCGTGGCGGACCTCGCCTTCTGCTGTGACGTAGCCAAGGCGGTGGGTTGCCCGGATGAGGCAGGGTTCGGAGCTGTGTCAGCGACTGAGGCGATGCGGTGGCAGCAGCGGCGTCGGCAGTGGTAGGAGGAGAGCGCCGCTGGACGGTTGAGGAGCGCGAGGAGGAACAAGGGTGGGTCTAGTGGAGCAAGTGTGTGTGAGAGAGAGAGCGTGTGTTGTGTGCGAGGGTGGGTGGACTTTTTGAAGTGCGCGAGCGGGGCTGAGGTACCGCCGAAGCCAGGTGAGCCCCCACCCCACCCCGGTCCTAACTCCCCCCCCCCACCGGGCGCACAACTGCTTCACTCCTTCGTCGCGAGCTCGTGCCGGATTGGTTGCGAAGCGACAACGGGGCAGATTCCGCCCCTGCCGGCCTTCTATTAGTCGGAAGGGGAGCCATGGCCGACTGTCACTGGCTTGAAGCCGTGTCATTCATCCATTAGGGAGCGGCGGGCAGGCGGCCTCCCTCCTCACCCCCCCCCCCCGTGGACTCGCTGCCCTCCTTTCCCTGCCACCGCTCAGGCAGGGGAGGAGGCGGCCGTTTGTCGCTCCTCTGTTGGTGGCGCCACCGCCGCCCGCCACGCTGTCGGCCAGCGCCGCCCTGTGACGCCTCGGCGCCCCGCCCGGAACCTGCCCTCCCTTGCCCTGGACCGTTAGCGCCGAAGGGTTCCGGCTGCTGCTGCTGGCCTCGTGACTCACCTCACGGCCCGCCGCCGCTGCCCTCCCCGCTCCCCGGTAGGCCTCAGATGAAGGCCTGCCTCCGGTTCTGCACCGCCGGCACCAGCCCCCTTTCGTGCCAGCCCAGCGCTTCGTCAGAAGCGGGCATCCTGTTGCCGCTTCTCAGGCCTCCATTTAAGGGCTCCAGGCTCCAGTCGGTTGAGCTTCGGCGTTTGGCCTGTGAGTGACTTCCAGCTCCTGGCCAACCCTGTGGCCGCCCTGACTTTTCCTTTCTCTTCCTGCCTCTGGCAACCTTCGCCAGGTACCTCGCGCAGCTTTTGTTCCAGCTGATAAGGCTCTACGACAAGCGAGGCCCAAATCCCCGTGTGTGTAAAATCTTGGGCGGCTTGGATTCCTTCCGGTATTGAAGTCTGTTCCCAGGAGTGACTCAGGGCCGTCTCTTGCAAGGTCTTTTTTTTTTGGATGTTTGTGAATTTCCCAAGCGAGTAAACCCTGCTTTTAAATTAGGAGGAGGTGTCAAAGAGTATATGACCTTCCTTCTGAGTCTTTGTGTGTTGTGATAGGAAAAAGATGACTGCCCACTTTAAGGATTTGGCTTAACCCTTTAAGGTTAAGCTGGACATGCTGAGACACTTGGTCACATGTCACACTGTATATATTAAATGCGTATGTTTTTAATGTTTACATCGAAAGCTGTCTAGGTGAGGTGAATAATGTCTTCCTCTGTTAAATCCCATTGGGCTCCCTTCTTGTGTTGCACCTCATCCAGGGGAGAAAGCCTGCAGTAATTGGAAATGGACAGATAAGGTGAGGAAGGGTCAGGATTCAACTCCACTGCCCTGGGTCTCCTTTTACTCTGAAAATGAGATTATTATTATTTATGAAATTTTATACCACCCCTCACCTGTAGATTTCAGGGCAGTGCCCATCATAAAAAATACAAGACAAAGAACAAAAACGATATAAACCAGTAACCGCCCCGCCCCCACCCTCTTCTTACATGTGAATAGGGATGAGAACAAAAAATGAGGTTGCTTCCATTATATGCAACTGAAGTGAACTGAAAGCCTATCTCCCCCTACTCCCCTTATTACTCTTGCCTCCATTTCCCTCCACTCCCTCTGCACCCTTCTCCTGTGTCAAATAGTTGATCACACTGGATATAGTCTGTCTTCTACATGTACACCAATACTGTAATAATGATAATAGCAGATGTTTTATACAAACAACTCCTCCTTTGTTAATGTTGATTTTCACTGTAGAAGCTATAACTACTAGCGTGCCAAATTGGGGAAAGGGAAAAGCTTAGGTGTTTTGCTGTCAGATGGTTGCTAGGATACACAAATATACTGATGATGTCAGAGCACTAAGTTCCCATGAGTCACTGAAAATATTTTTCTTTTGCTTAGTGGAGGGAAGAGGCAGGTATGGTTACAGATGCTGCATTTTATTTTTGAGATAATCAAGTTGTTGGAAGGTGGCTATTTTGGATCAAAAGTAAACAACAACAACAACAAAAAACACCTACCCACCAAATCACGCAAAGCAAATCCTAATTATGGTTTTCTGCCCCAAAGAGCTGAAGGCTTTTTGTTTGAGACAGCTGCAGAGTAAAATCTTAGTTGCTGCTGTTCTCGTTGCTCCCTGACCCATCCGGTTTTTTTGCCCTTACCACGTATGTCTTAAACCATGTTCTGCAATCACAGTGGCAATTTTTGCATTGTTGGTATTGGACATATCTTACACTCAAATTTATGGTGATACAACTGCTTTCATGGTATTGGCCCTTGCAGATTCATATGAGATGGGGTTCAGACTCTGGAAAGTAAAGCCTTCATGGAGAGTTCAGCTACTTCAGATAGGATAGGAGGTGAAAGCCTTTAGTTTATCTTTCACGATGTAGATAGATTTGATGTCAGAGTCTTGGCATGATGTCCCCAAAGAGGCTTTCCTGGCAACCACATTAACATCTTTTCGGCACCAGGCAAAGACCAAACTTTTCCTGCTTTTGAGGGTATATTTTAACTTGTTACTTCATTGGTCACTTTTTCTGGGGAACATACTGATGACAAGACATACTGATGTTTCTGAATTGTGCTGTAATATACTTAATGATTGCTTGTGTTACGTATTTTAAAATGTGTAACTTTGATGTTTTTATTTTGTCTTTTTATGGTTAGTCTACTTGACATTCTTCTGTAGGTGATGAATAAATGTTAATAAGAAGTATGATTATTATAACTATTGGTGCAGATTTCTCAAATGCCTGGTGACCTCTTTGCCTAATGGTTTGTACTGTATGCTGCAAACATAACCCTTAATTTTTTCTGGTTCCATCCAAACATTAAAAGCCAGAGATTACATGGAACTCCAGTATAGCTTCAGTTAAAAGCCTTGTGTGGTTACAGTATAGTCCAGTCCTAGGGCCCCATGAAGAAAGTGGACACATCCTGCAGGTTTTATCGGTAGGGAAATAGCCGGGCACCAGTAGGTTATGTTCTTTTGTGGGTTTATTGAGAGCTTGGAGGTTGAAAATGAATGTGGAGCAGTAGTGGATCATTGTTGCGTGGTCTTCTGTCAAGATGAAACATCATAATCTGGTTTTGTGTCTTGAGTGCATGGGCATACTGCTGGTTCTATAACATGGGCAAATATTCTATTGTGGAGGGTTCTTGTCAATTTGTCTTTATGATACATTATCTGTAACAATATATATTAGACTGAAATGTTGATACATGTCTTCAGCATTGCTTTTTGCAATGGACTTGCAGGTATCAAACTGCTGCTGTTTAGGTGCCTGTAGGTGAAATTCCAAAATTCTTTCACCTCAGGCTTTCCTTTCTCACTGCAGGTGAAAATATGTGAACATGTATCTCTTATGTTGCAGGGGTGGGGTGCAGTTTTGCATGAGTGACATTGGAAGGAGAATGGTTAGCAGGGAAAGTGGTAAGAGCCCTCTCCTGCCTTTATTTATTATTGCTGCCTCCAGTTGCTACTTTTCATTAAAAAAAAAAGTCAGGGGAAGTTTACATTGAACTATGTGCATGCAGTGTGGCTTCTGGCCACAATATGCAGTTAGGGCCTGATTTAGGATGACTTCTCTTTAAAAGTGTAGAGCTTTGTAATAAGTACTTGAGAGCGTCAGAGCTGCGTCCAGGAGGCTTGCTGCTTGGCAATAATAAGAGCAAAGGGGAGGGAGTGGCTGATTCACAACTGAGTTTAGAGAGAGTGAGACTCTGCAGCTCTGAGGACATGTGAACACTGATTGCCTAAAATTGCATCATTTACAAAGTGCATGCTTTTCAAGTTAATGCTGGGACCAATACAAACTTTGATATGTGGCAACAGCAAACAAGCTTTTAAGGGAGAAATAAGCTGATGAAAGTTTCACTAGATTTAGCTGTATCATGATCATTTACTATTCCAAGGAAGGGAAAGGAGATCATGCAACTCAGCTATTGGTCTAGTGTATATAAAACTTGTATGTGCATCATTCCTTCATATTTGGGGCTTAGAAAGGTTAATAAGGTGTTATGAAAAAGAAAGTAAAACACAGCACAGTGCTCACGAACTAATCTGTGTTAAAGTACTATATTTGTGTATGCAGTATTGAGATATTTCAGACTTTAGAATCAGTTTCTAGAACTGATTCCAAATTAAAGGGCATTCTGTTTTCATTTTCCTCCAAGGAAGTTGTTTGTGTGCTGTCTGTGACAAATATTGAGTTTATTTTGTTAATGCCATTTTAAGGATATATGCATTTTAGTAAACCAGTTCAGTGAGAACATTTAACTGGTCTCAAAAACTGAAGTCTGGCACCATAATGCTGTGCTTTGAAATGTAGACTAATGACTATAGATTGATAGGTTCCCCACCCCCCTCATTGGTTCTCTGACGTTCTTGTATCTAGGTTTAGGAACTGGAAATAAATGTGCATTTGAGGCTATTGCAATTGAGGTAGTTTTTGTTTGAGTAATGTACTTGCCAGAGGAACACTAAATAAGTCCCCCCACCCCCAGTAAAATGGCAGGGAAAGATTGAAGGAATGTTATACTTTTTTTTTTGAAATAATTTTTATTTGATTTTACAGATATAGAGTTATAACAATACAAATTACATATCCATATTTAGATATTTCCCTGAATCTCTGGACTTCCCACCTTCCCCTCCATGGGTCCTATTGAATGAATGCTATCCTTAATTTTGATAAAGCTTCTCAGAAGAACTTAGGTCATCGTATAAAGAATCATGTTAAGTTTCCCCTACCACACCACACATTTGCTTTCCTTGTTCTTGCAGATGGCTTAAAAAAAATTATAAATGCAGAACTCTCTTTGGGTAATTCACAGTAAGCCATGGTTACTAGTTCACATTGAATGCAGAAATTGCTTTTGATTGCAAGTGGAAATACAAACCATCACCTTTGGTTAAGTGTTATGGTTCATACTCACTTGTAGCAACCACTCATCCAACGGCCATCCTGGTAGCAGGAATCTTGTTCAGAGCAACAGCCAAATCCATTGAGTGACTTGCACATTCAAAATATATTGCTTACTTGCTACCTTTATTGTACTTTGTGGCAGTTAAGCTGTGCCACATTACCACTTCCACAACTAACATGTTGGCTCTCACCTAGTGTCCAAACCGAGCATCAAGTTTTGCTTTGCTCCAAACGGCAGCTTCTTTGGAGAAAAATACATCTCAGTCCCCTGTTCTGTTGAGCCAAGGATTATAGCTTGTTGCTGCTGCTCGTTAGTAGGGAGAAGTAAAGTGAGAATGATCTCTGCATCCATGGTAAACCATAACCATAGCTTACCACGTACATCTAAATGCAACTGCAGTGTAGATTCTCTTTACAGTTCTTATTTGCCATCATATAGTCTTGAGAGGTGTTGCTTTTATTTGAACAGGTACAAAAAGGAAATGAACAGCGACCTGTTCTGAACCCTGATCTTCCCTGGTTCTCTACATGTGCCACACACTTTATTCTGCTGCTCTGCCCCCATGGGTGGATATAGTTTTGTTCTCTTCTTTTGGTACTCTACAACTTCATTCATCATTTTTTTGTAAGCTTACTGGGCAGCTGGTATCAGTGAAGAGGTGATCAGAGGCTGCAGTTTGTAAATTCTTCCTTTCCTTGATGAAACTGGTTGTTTTTAGTAGTACTGAGACCTTTCATTGAGTAATCATCATGTGACCTTACTAGTCTCTGTAGATTCCAGAGCAGCATCTGATAAACACAGGTTTCAGGAAATGCTGACATCCTCTCCCAGCCAGTTGCCAGAAGCATATGATTCAGTATTCTGAAGTGAGTTAGATCTTATGATAATGCTAAAACACACTTCTGAGGAAGATAAATAATTGTTTGCTTGAGTAATCGCCACTTAAAATGTGAATTCGGTATTTGTCCCCCCTCATAAATTTATGACTGCTTCCTACATGCTTTTTAAAATGTGCAGTGAAGTGAACATGAAGTGACCTCAAAACATGTGTCTTTGGGATGTGATCAGAGAGGAGTCTTAGAGATGTATCTGGCAGAATTCAAGCTTGTCTGCTGTCCATTTGTCTCATACTTGTGCTCTAATCTTACACATCACAAAGATGTGTGTCTGTGCCATTTTCTAGTTGCTTTCCTACATAGATTGTAAGAATACAATTAAGGAATAATACTGTGCATAACATTTTTTAGAACATTGTACTTAGTGGTACATATGCACACAAGCTCATTTTTCAGTTTGAACCTCTGCTTTGCAAATCCTTTTTCTTTTTTGAAGGCAACACAGAAGCTGTGGCAGTGACTCTGGAAGATGGGCTTTATTCCTAATTCTGTTCAGACGCTATGCTGGGCCAACTGGCAATCCCCCTTCCAACTGCTCCCCACACTTTCCCCAGATTAGTGTTAAGTATAATTAAGCATTTCCAGTGTAGCCATAGTTACCACTAGGCATACGTTGCCTTTAATTTGGAAATTGAAACCACGATTAGCCCTTAAATCAGAGATTGAAATTAGCTAGCCATAGTCAGCAGTTACAGTAGGCTCACATATTGTGTGGGGGTTATGTTCCGGGGGCTGCATGTAAAGCTGTAGAAAAGTTCTTTTGGGATGCTCTCAAGCTGCTAATGACTTGACTGGAGTGCAGTAGAGACTTTCTTTAATAACCTAAGTGTATGGCTCACATTCAGTGTTCGAAACTGCTATTGTTCTAGGTGCATTTTGCGACAGGGAATTTCATTAGTGCGAGCAGTTTCTGAAGATTTTAGATTAGAGCTGCAGAGTGGAGGGGGAGAAGAGAGTTATCTGTTGAGGACTCCCTATTCTTGAAGACTTTTTTGCATTCTTAGTGCACATTTACATTTTATTTCCTTTCCTTTCCATTAATTGGCCAAACAGAGTTTACAAATCAGTAGTTATACAGTGGTACCTCAGGTTACATACGCTTCAGGTTACATACTCTTCAGGTTACAGACTCTACTAACCCAGAAATAGTACCTTGGGTTAAGAACTTTGCTTCAGGATGAGAACAGAAATCGTGCTCCTGTGGCGCGGCAGCAGCAGGAGGCCCCATTAGCTAAAGTGGTGCTTCAGGTTAAGAACAGTTTCAGGTTAAGAACGGACCTCCGGAACGAATTAAGTACGTAACCAGAGGTACCACTGTACTCGCATTAGACTTTGCAAAATGTCAGTCAGTGCTGTTGGAGGATTTGACTTCATGCTTCATAAACCACCTGTTCTGAGGACCTTAGCCTGCTTTTGAAGTCTTTATCTGCTTAGTTTTTCACTTCCTCTATACTTCTGTGGTGTTTTTGCTTAGGACTGTTTCGTGAAGACGCTGCCTGGAAACTTGCAAGCAAAGATGTACTACATTTGAAATCCCTTCTCCACAATGGTTGCCAATTATCATCTTTCTGGAAATTGTGCTATCCATGTTATTAGGCCTAAGCCACAACATAATCAACTTGAAACAGACTGTATTTTTCCAGACCTGTTGAGTTTCATTTCTGAGAGGCCTCTGAGAGCAAACTACTGTTGCACTACTTCAGTCATGCTTGTTTGAAGCGTCTCATGTTGCCATTTTGGTGCTTTAAATTTAAACTGTAAATCCAAGTGAAGTCCTTGGAAGAAGTCATTTGAAAACAGCACACTATGGGGTGGAAGAACCCACAAATAGTTTATTCCTGGGATGGCGCAGACTGTTTTAAATAGTACCTTGGCACAAACACCATTGATGTTACCACACTGAGAAGGCAGAGTCTGCCAAGTCCCAAAATGCCACTTAGCAATTTGATCTATTCCTTGAGTCACTTATTGCAATGATGTCTGTTTACATGCTAGGGTTCTTTGTCCCAGTTCAGGGAGACCATACTGGATCAGGTGCATTGGTTATGATCCAGTGTAGTTGTGTGATTGGAATGGGGGTAACAGAATGTAAGAAATGATAGGTTAGCAGCTATATTCTAGATGGACACAAAAAAGTCAAGGTAATAATAATTAAATAATAAATTAATAATAAAAAGGTAACCCATAAGTTGAAACAATAACATAGACCAGTGACCAAAATATTCATCTCCATGACCTCCAATCTGTTAGCCATTGGACTATGATACTGTTTTTATAAAATTATCATTTAAAAGTTGTCCTGTACAGTGGTACGTCGGATTACATACACTTCAGGTTACATACGCTTCAGGTTACAGACTCCGCTAACCCAGAAATAGTGCTTCAGGTTAAGAACTTTGCTTCAGGATGAGAACAGAAATCTTGCTCCAGTGGTGCAGCAGCAGCAGGAGGCCCCATTAGCTAAAGTGGTGCTTCAGGTTAAGAACAGTTTCAGGTTAAGTACGGATCTCTGGAACGAACTAAGTACTGTATTTTTTGCTCTATAAGACTCACTTTTTCCCTCCTAAAAAGTAAGGGGAAATGTGTGCGCGTCTTATGGAGCGAATGCAGGCTGCGCAGCTATCCCAGAAGCCAGAACAGCAAGAGCGATCGCTGCTCTCGCTGTGCAGCAATCCCTCTTGTTTTTCTGGCTTCTGAGATTCAGAATATTTTTTTCTTGTTTTCCTCCTCCAAAAACTAGGCACGTCTTGTGGTCTGGTGCGTCTTATAGAGCGAAAAATACGGTACTTAACCCGAGGTGCCACTGTATATGGAGTAGATTTATATTTAACTTATGTCACCTTGACTTTTTTGTATCTATAAAGTATTGGGCAGGAAATACATTTACCTTGTTTGTTCTTGATTACTCAGTGTTTATATTTCTCCACTATCATTATTCATGATACTTTTCTCAAAGTACTGGCCTCAGATGATACTGCTGTTTAAGAACTGTAGTTCTTAACTGTTATATTTTTTTCTTTGTCATGTTTTATACAGTAAGATGAAGTAGAATATTATGTGTGTGCTTTGAATGTTCAGGTCAGAAATGTGGGTCACAGAAATGTGGGATGCGCCAGTTTGTTTCCCTGGAGGGAGAAATGACTATTGATGCTTGTCAGAATTCAGGAGTATTCTTTGGTTAACAGCATTAGAATCTGTACACATGCGGAGGATGAAAAGCTATCGTGAATGCAGTTCATTCCTTCCTGTGTGGCACCTTAAAAGTTAGTAAAACAAATGCCTTCTTTGTAGTTGAGTGGCTACAACATTGACTCAGATGCTAGCAGTGATCATCTGTTGAAGGAATGGGGGCTTTAACAGTGCTCTGGAAGGAAGCAGCTGACTAAATTTTAATTGTATTATTATTATTTTATTTTTCAAACTTTTGTGGGAATATGATTTAAGGGCAGTAAAAAAGTATATATAATGAGTCCTATTGGCCTTTTAAAAAATTGAACTTGCTTTTGATATCTAACTTTATTGGTAATCTTAATGTATATTTATTGTAACTTGCTAAGAGGTTTTGATCAAGTGCTATATAAATCCTGTTAAATAGGAAAAATAAAACAGGAGGAACAAATGCTGCTTGGAATCGTGCACTACAGAGTGCTAAACTAGATGTGTTATGAGAGATTGCCTATGTTTAACATTTTAAAAAGCTTCAGTTATCTGGATTAGGGTCATAGCACTAGGGGGAGTGCTGACCAGGGTTCTTTGCAAGGAGCTTGCAAAAAAAAATGCTTTTGCATTCTTTGCAGGTCGCTTCAAGGATTGACTGTGGAGTTCCCCATGAGGAAATCAGTAGCACAGTTTTTTGTTTAATGTATTTTTTATTAAAGATTTCTTGGTTTATGAAAGTATGTGCAATGACTTTTTTCAAGTTACATTTTCTACAGATCAGTTTCATTTGTTGAGACATTAGTGTTATATTAGGAAGAAAAGGGGGGAAGAGGTGGAGGGGGCCATGGTGGGTGGGGTCAGGTGGCGATTTTTCTATTTTACTTAATGTATGCGTGGGGTTTTGTGTCAGCGTCACTTGTGCAAGTTCTCTGCTAGAACCTTAAAGTAGACTCCTGATTGTGCTGATAGGTGCTCAGTTCAAGCTTCCTGGTATCAACTGTGCTATTGATATCAGCACAATCAGGAGTCTACTTTAAGGTTGTGCACTGGCAACCATGTTTCCACCTGCCCTCAGCTGATGTCACATACCATGTCAGATTTGGAACAAGTTTTGTGTAGTATAAGGGAGATAGCAGGCTAAATTAGGACCCATGCTGGGCCTAATTGGGTCACAGTCTGGAGATTCCCCATACCTCTAGTAGAGCTTCTAGCCTCCATCAGCTATAGTGCTTTGTCTATGCCTTCATTGTAGTCTTGAAGTGCTACCCTATGTGTTGGCATGCCAAAGCAGTTCATTATCTTCGTGCTTCTGAACAGATAATGTTGTAGAGCCACTCTGCCAATTTCTATTCATTATTCAGGTGCTAGAGAAAGGGCAGTTTGAAACCTTTTAGCCTCTCACTGTCTGTAGGGCAGGAACAAACCTTTGCTCGGCTTAAATGGCTGACCAGACTTTACTTCTATGATCTTATTCAGTGGGTGATAGAAGTGTTAGTTCCAGTAATTACAGGTCTTACCACCTGGATGAAAAGCCAATGTCTGCTTTAAAATGTGATCATTTGCATATTCCTTAGCTGGATTTGTTCCAACTCTGTTAACCCTTCTTTGAATAGCATGGTACATTTTGGGTGTGTTTTTATTTTGTTTTCCCAAAACATTTAAAGTGGGATTCAATTTAAATGCAACAATGCATCTTCAGAGAACTCTTGGTGGCCTGGTTCAACCCAGACTAAAGGTAAAGGTAAAGGGATCCCTGACCATTAGGTCCAGTCGTGACCGACTCTGGGGTTGCGGCGCTCATCTCGCTTTATTGGCCGAGGGAGCCGGCGTACAGCTTCTGGGTCATGTGGCCAGCATGACCCAGACTTAAAACATTTTAATTGCTGATAAAAAAATATGCCAATCACCCATACTCATTTCTTTTGAGATGAATAGAAGGTGAGGTATAGTTCTACTTGTTGCTTTGGAATGCTGAGAGTCCTGGGGCTTGTCTGAAACCAGTAGGCCATATCAGGAGCTTCCTATTAAACACTCTGGATTTTGCAGGTGACCATGATCATGGACTGTGAAGAAATCCCTGAGTTCTCATGTCCAGAGGAAGAAACTGCATACTGGAAGGAGTTATCTTTGAAATATAAACAAAGGTATGGTTCTAGTAGTAGTTTACTGAGTTTCATTTCTAGGTAGTTAATGCATTTAAATTGCTGTCTTTGAGGTAACCTTTTAAATGTCTGTCGCAGCAGTAAGAAGCAAGTGCAGTGGTGCCCCGCAAGACGAAATTAATTCGTTCTGCAATTTTTGTCGTCTAGCGAATTTTTCGTCTTGCGAAGCACGAAATCCCATAGGAATGCATTGAAAATCAATTAATGCGTTCCTATGGTCAAAAAAAGTCCAAACAAAGCCAAATTTGGTACAACAACAGTTTATTAACTGCTCTTTAAAGTCACACATACTGTAAAGAGCAGTTCAAAAATTTAAGGGAAAATAAATTAACTTTATAAACAAAACATGTCTTTGTTTTTAGACAAAGAAAAAAAAGTCACGAGACGTTTTCGTCTTGCGAAGCAAGCCCATAGGGAAATTCGTCTTGCGAGGCAAATTGGAAATGGAAAAACCTTTCGTCTAGCGAGTTTTTTGTCTTGCGAGGCATTCGTCTTGCGAGGTACCACTGTGGTTGGAAGCCACGTGTCTTCAGCAAAGCTGTGAGCTATGTGCTCTGGGATGCAGGAATAGAATTTCTTTGTCAGTAGTGGCCTTGCACTGTTTGAAATCTGCCTTTGCAAACAATGGGGTCCTTTATCATCTCAAGAATGCTGCTGATTGCTGCCTTTGGCAGATTGTCTCATGCTTCACTGTGGGGTTAAACTGTATATCTTTAAAAGTTCTAGTTTTACTGAAGTTTAGTTTAGGTACAGTGCAGCCTAATTTTGGTAAATAAGGTTGTTCTGAGATTATAGGAGCTTCTGACTCCCTCAAGTGATTAGGATGCTGTTTAAGCCTCTGATTCTTGTATATTACATGATAGCAGCCCAGCACATGCATGATCTGAATGAATTCAGTTTCCTGCCTGAATACTGGTATGGAATGAAAGACAAAGACAGCCATTATGGGCTACCAGAAACCCCCACCCCACCCCCCACAGAGATTAGATAGATAGTAGATTCATTGTTCTGACTTGGTGGGTAATTTTTGTATAGTCTTGTAGTCTTGTTAGCTGCTTCTTGCCTAGAGCAGTATGGTTTGAAAAAGAAAAGAAAAAAAAAGCAGTGATGTTGGCTTCCTAAAAAAGGTGTGCGGTGTGCGGTTTTTAAGGAGTAACACAGGGATGGGTAGAAACTATTGGGAAATTTGCGGGGGATTGGCAGTGGTTTTCAAATTTTTTTAGCAATAGCAAAAAGGATTCAACAGCATCCTCAGATTATTAGTATCTTGTTTATTCATCACTTTTAAGAGTCTCAAAGTGACTTAGTTTTTTATCTAAAGGCACTCATCCAGTAATATTGTAAAAAAGTTGAAGCCTACTGTACCGAAATAAAATATTAACACCACAAACAGGCCAGAAAACATACTACAGTATTATCCCAATTAATCAAAAGCCTGGGCAAATAGGAATGTCTTAGCCTGGTGTCTGAAAGCTGACAGTGATGGTGCTAGGTTTTCATAGGGAGAGGTTTCCTGCTTGGCAGGGGGCTGGACTCGATGGCCCTTGTGGTCTCTTCCAACTCTATGATTCTATGATTCTACAAATGGATAGCAACCCTTGAAAAAGCCCATTCTCAAGTTGTCACCCTCTATACCGCCCTCTGAAGAGGCACACATAGAGGGGCCTCTGAAAATCCCTGGGTTTGGGTAAATTAATCCAAGGAGAAGTGGTCCCTAAAGAATTGCGGGTTCTGAGCAGCATAAGGCTCTATAGGTCAAAACCCACACTTTGAATTGCACTCAGAAACTGACGGTTAGCCAATGTAGTCAGGCCAGATCGGTGTTACTATGTTCAGACCATCTGATCCCAGTCAAGTCAACAATCTAGCTGCTCAATTTTGCAATTTTGTAAACTGGCTGCAGTTTACAAATACCTTTCAGTGGTTACCCAGATGTGGGCACAGAAGCTAGGCCATGGGTTGCAAGCTGAATGAGTGCAGGAGACATGCCTAAGCCTCTTTGCAAAACCTTCACTTTTGCCTTTTGCAGGGACAGGATTCTTTAACATCCAGCCACACTTACTGTAGTAATATTTTTAGAAAATAACTTATAGGGAGAGCCAGTGTGGTGTAGTGGTTAGGAGCAGTGGACTCGTAATCTGGTGAACCGGGTTTGCTTCCCTGCTCCCCCACATGCAGCTGCTGGGTGACCTTGGGCTAGTCACACTTCTCTGAAGTCTCTCACCTCACAGAGTGTTTGTTGTGGGGGAGGAAGGGAAAGGAGATTGTTAGCTGCTTTGAGACTCCTTAAGGTAAAGGTAAAGGTACCCCTGCCCGTACGGGCCAGTCGTGTCCGACTCTACGGTTGTGCGCCCATCTCATTTAAGAGGCCGGGGGCCAGCGCTGTCCGGAGACACTTCTGGGTCACGTGACCAGCGTGACAAAGCTGCTCTGGCGAGCCAGCACCAGTGCAGCGCACGGAAACGCCGTTTACCTTCCCGCTATAAAGCGGTCCCTATTTATCTACTTGCACTTAGGAGTGCTTTCGAACTGCTAGGTGGGCAGGAGCTGGGACCGAAAGACGGGAGCTCACCCCGCCACGGGGATTCGAACCGCCGACCATACGATCGGCAAGTCCTAGGCACTGAGGTTTTACCCACAGCGCCACCCGCGTCCCATTTGAGACCCCTTAGGGTAGTGGTAAAGTGGGATATCAAATCCAAACTCCTCCTCCTCCACCTGATTTCAGGTGAACTCACCACAGGAAAGATGGATTCTGGTTGCTAGGGGAAAAGGAAGGGCAAACTACAAATGTTCCACTGGTTGGAGAGTAAGTTAGATGCAAGAGAAGTGCACTAAAGGGGACGGGGAAACAGCAGCTCTCTGGGGCCCCAGGGATTTCTACTGCTTGGTGTCCAAACAACTTGTTTATTAATCTCTTTATTAACTTTAAACAGTATAGCATCACAAGAGACACAGTATTTTGAATAAGCATGTGTCTCAAGTGACACAAAGGATTCTATTGTTTGGAAGACTATTTTTTTTCTTTCTATGGGGATGCACATAGATAGTGTGCAGCAATTCTTTCAGTAGGCTTTCAGCAAGAATCGTGGTTAACCTCCACACAATAATCCTTCATATAATGCAGCAGTAAATACTTTTGGTCCTTTTGAGGTTCAGTGGGAAGAAGTAGTTAAGGGCTTGCTAATACCATATTGAGAGGATGGAGGCATGGTTGGAGTAATGCCTCACTCATCATCACCATTCTTACAGTTTCCAGGAGGCCCGTGACGAGCTGGCAGAATTTCAGGAGGGCAGCAGAGAACTGGAAGCAGAGTTGGAGGCTCAGCTGGTACAGGCTGAACAGAGGAACCGGGACTTGCAAGCAGACAACCAAAGATTAAAGCAAGAAGTGGAAACTTTAAAGGTACAACTGCATCTGTTAGCAGTGTTGGTGGAGGCAAATCTGGAATAGGAAATTATCGTTGCATTTATAGCTCACTTCATTATCAAGACATTGCTCTAAAGCTACACTTAGGTTTCAGGGCCAGTTAATTGCGGCCTATCCTTTTTCTTATTTTTATAGTCTCTTAGCCCACCAGATTTTCGAAAGTCACTGGAAAGTGAGCAGCCTAACAAGCCCTGGAGCTTAAAACTAGTGCTCTATGTCTATTAAAGGGCTTTTAAGAGTGAACATTGGTGTATTCTAATGCCTTTTATATGTGAAACGACTGCTTGGTGCTATGAGTACACTATGGGAAGAGAAGATGTTTTGGCAGAATCCTATCTGAAAGGTGTATGCATTGCTGTTGGCAGCACTCTGGTTGCAAGGCTATAAGAGTTTAGTTGCAGTTCAAAGACACAGTGAACTGCCATACTGCCTTGACATGCTTCTGGAGAATTGCATTCTCTCCCATAAACCTAAAGATACTGTAACTTGGATCTTCTGTACTAAGAGTACTGGTTACTTACAACCATCCAGTATAATGAAAAAACATGCTTGCTTTATGGTCTTTGATGAGGGCTTGAGCATACTGTATCCACTACACCCCTTAAGACGAGCTGTCCCTATCAGTATGAGTCTCTTAGCTGAGGGGCTCTTTTGTAGCTACACATCTCATAGGTGAATTTGCTTTTCAGAAATGTGGTAGGCATTGAGGAGAAAAAGAGAATAAAATTGGTTACGTCCTGCTGGGTGTCACTTGGTCTGCTTATATAGGCTAGGTAGTCTGTAAATGTATCTGCAAATATGAATGTGAGTTTGAGGAAGTAGCACAGGGGATAGCAGGAATGCTTCTAAATCACTTTGTTAATTTCAAAGCAGCAGAATACTTAATACTCTTGTGCTTTCAGGAGAAGCTTGAGCACCAGTATTCACAAAGCTACAAGCAAGTGTCTTTGTTGGAGGATGACTTGAGTCAGACCCGGGCAATTAAAGACCAGCTGCATAAATATGTGAGAGAGCTAGAGCAATCCAATGATGACCTTGAGCGCGCTAAGAGGTAAGGGTCATGGTGTTGGGTGGTAGTCTGTTCCCTTCCTGAGACAGATACTTCCTTATATTGCCTTGCTGCTCAGGTTTTTGTTTCAGTAGCTTCCAAAGAACCTTGTATGCTATAAATAGTGAATTGATACTGATGCAGTTGTGTAACTAAAACATCTACAGTGCTTATCATATTTCCAAAACCTCTTTCATGTGGTAGCATCTTGGGTTAGCAAAAAATATGATTGAATTTTGAAGCATTAATGTAAAACACACAATGACTATTATTTCCATTTATACAACAAATTATTTTGCACAGTCCCTATAAAAATATATATGTATGTGTGTAGTGTTTGTGCCTGGTTGGACTGATTCTCTCCAGAATGATAAATTAGCATTCAGAATGTGCTGTGAGGAAAGTGGTCAATGATTTCTGCTACATCTACAGCCCACAGGATCAGGTTGGCACCAAATGTGCCAAAAAATATTATTTTATTTTATTTATAGTTAAGTATATATAATAGTTAAATGTTGTACATCATGAATAGGAGCCGCAAACACCTTTAAAATGAAATCCTGCTCTCAGGGGTTTAGGGCATCCTTGCAAATAAATTCAGAAAGTTTGCTGACCACAACCTAACCATGACTTATAATATGATAGCTTTAGAAGTGACTCTTGAATGTACACTGAAGAGCTGTATCCTCTGTTTTTCTCTGTGTGTGTCTAGGGCCACAATTGTTTCCTTGGAAGACTTTGAACAAAGACTGAATCAGGCCATTGAGAGAAATGCCTTTTTGGAAAGCGAGTTAGATGACAAGGAATCTCTGCTAGTTTCTGTACAAAGGCTGAAGGATGAAGCAAGAGGTATTGCTAAATTAATGCTTAGTTAATGAAGATGGAATCTGGTTGTGAAGGAATAAATAGGAACTTTTAGAATGAACCGTGGGTACAAATGTAAGCCAAATCATAATATATTGTCATATCGTGAAGTTTAGCTGGCGATATATTAGGATGTTGGAAAGCAGGTATTGCCTAGCCCAGTGTTTCCCAACCGGTGTTCCGCGGCACACTAGTGTGCCGCGACACGTTGCCTGGTGTGCCGCGGGAAAAATTGGCGGGGGGGGGGGGGAATAAAGGGGAAAAAAATTATTCCCCCACCGCCAGGCGTGGGGCTGGGGCGGGGGAAGCTTATTGTTTAGATTTAGCTCCCGCCAGGGACAGAGTCGGGAAGGCGGATTGGCGGAGGGAGCGGTGGGCGTGGCCGCGCGCGAGGAGTAGGCGGGGGAGCCGAGGCGCGAAGCTCGGGGGTTGGCTGCGGCGTCTCCGATCGCCGCGCGGGGATTGGTGGCTCCGCCGTTCCGTCGTTAAGCCGGCGGCGCGTGGGGAGTGGGCTTTCGGCGTTTGGGCTTGAGAGGGAGAAGGAAGCAGGCAAGGCGGGCGGGGGGAAAAGAAGAGATCTGTCATGGCGCGGGTGTCTGTCCTGGGAGTTTCGTTGCTGGAGAACCCGAGCCCCTTCGGCCACCCGCTCCGCTTCCAGGTCCAATTCGAGTGCGGGGAGGCGTTGCCTCACGGTGGGTACGCGGGGGGGGGGAGGAGAATCTCCCGCGCCAGGAGCCTCGTTCCCCAACCGACCCTCAGCCCGAGCCAGGTTCCGTCGCACGAGGCGGCCGCCCGCAACCGACGTCCGGGAGCCCCCACCCCTCCGCCCAGGATGGCAGCGCTGGGTGCCTCCACTCCCGGGGCTTCCGCTGTGGCTTTATTTTGTCAGCCTGGACCCGGCTCTCCACACAGGGGCTGCTACGTGGGCGCTGTACCTTCTAACTACCTTTAAAAATAAAAATAGAGCTTTTATGAACTTGGTGCCGTAAGTTTTTGGGCTGCAGAGACTTAATTGGGGCGAGGCTGCTCTTGAGATGGTGTGTGTGTGTGTGTGTGTGCATATACATATACATATAAATACACACACTTAAAAATGCCACCGGATGTGGAGTGTCCTTCTGACCATTCTGCTGAATGAGGCCTTGGCCTCTGCCAGGAAGCCCCAGCCGGCAATACTGTTGGTCTGGGCAAAGAGCCAGTGTGGGGTGGAGATTTGGGCTGAGGAGACCACGGTTCAAATCCCTACTCAGCCAGGCAGCTCTCTGAGTGACCTTGAGCTTGGCATCTAACCTACATCACAGGGTTTTTAGAAGTGGGTTGAGGGGGAAAGCTATGCATGTCTCATTTAGCTCCTTGGGGTAAAGGTAGGATTTAAATTGGGGGTCATCAACCTTTTTCAGCCATGGGCCTGGCCACCATCCCTCAGAACATGTGTGCCAGAATATATTTTTTGTGCGGGGGGGGGGGGGTGAACGAATTCCTATGCCCCGCAAATAACCCAGAAATGCATTATAAATAAAAACACACTGATTCCTGGACCATCCGCGGGCCAGATTTAGAAGGCAATTGGGCTGCATCCGGCCCACGGGCCTTAGGTTGCCTACCCCTGATATAAATGAAATAAAATAGCATTGGCTGTTTTGGGGTGGCATTGGCTGTTACACACTGTTGGGAGCCCCAGCGCAGGCCGTGTCCTGACTTCAGTGCCAGCAGCCTGAGGGCAAGGTGTAGCTGCTTGATGAGATCAGCAGAGAGCTCCGGAATGAATGCCCGTATTCTTTCCCCCCAATAAATCATAGGCTCTTTATTTGTTCCTATTACACTTTCGTGCGTCCCTCCCGGCGTGACGCGCGCTGAAGTCACGGGGCTGTAATGGTGGTGTGCCTCGATATTTTTTTCATGAAACAAGTGTGCCTTTGCCCAAAAAAGGTTGGGAAACACTGGCCTAGCCATACTGGGAGGTTCATAGAAACAGTAAAAGGGCTTTGAACTACTACTGGTTTCCAAGCTCCAAACAGCCAGGTGAGTGCCTGGAAAGTTCACACAAGGTATTTTGAGAGATGGGTGGGGTTGCCCACCTATCAATCATGTGATGTCATAATGATGTCATGTCATATTTGGCTTACAAGGCTGATCCTGATAAGGATTTCTGATAAGGATTTGACCTGTGGAGGCAAAAAGGTTTCCCAGCCATGCTTTATGTAGTGGCTATCATATTTCAGAACATGAATCAACGATTTATTGGACATCAGCAGACCAGATTTGATGAGGAAATACATATTAAGTAACTTTGACTGGCTGACTGGGCTCCCTTTCTTGCTTGCTTGCTTTGAGGCAGCCTCAGCTCCTGGCAACCAGTACCTGGCAAGACACTTAAAAGACCTTGCTATGCCATTCTGCACAGACCTCTTGTCTCTCCCTGTTGTGGTGTGCTGCCTGCACTTATAATTTGGTAAAATAAAATAAGAGTGTGTATATTTTATAGACTTGGGTTCTTTTGACATTTCAACAAAAAAGTGTCTTTTCCACAATGGAAGTGTGAGGTGCTATTCAAAATATGAATATACTGTGTCAGCCAAGCAGATGCTTGATTGCCAAGGAGTACATTCATAAAAGCTAGTGAGAGGAGGGAGGTGAATTTACCTGATGGGCAGTTTGCCTTTGCTTAAGGGTTATTAGTTATGCTACTTCTGTGTAACTTGCATTGATAGACAATGGAAATTGTTCATTATTGACATCAAGCTTTAGTTCAAAGGAAGTCTTGTCCAAGTTAGGCTTTGAGATCAAGTCATGCAGCTCCAGCCAACGTTCTGTTTGTGTCTCATTCCGCCATTACAACCTACTGTGATGGTAGGAATCTCCAGAGAAATGAGTACAACAGATGTTGGAGGGTAAGGTGGATGTGTTCTCTGTGTAATGGGACACATCTGCAATATATTCTTCTTCAAACTTACAGATTTAAGACAAGAATTAGCAGTACGGGAAAGGCAACAGGAAGTGACCAGGAAGTCAGCTCCTAGTTCCCCAACCTTGGACTGTGAGAAGATGGATTCAGCTGTCCAGGCATCACTCTCACTGCCGGCAACACCTGTTGGGAAAAGCTGTGAGAACAGCTTTCCCTCTCCAAAAGGTAGAACACAATACACATGTTATGCTCTGAATGATCTACTGTTTACATTGTGTGTGAATGTAGAACTTGCACAGTTCTTGCACAGCTGTAGTAATGTAGAAATAGTGGGCCAGTCTTAGAGTAGAAATTAAAGAACAAATTTTGAGCCATGTAAAGCAACAAAGATTTATTTGTGTATTAAGACTTATTTTTTTCCACCTGGCCTGGGAGGGTGTGACCCTGACTGACTCCAGCTACAAAAGCTGAGGCTGCTGAAAGAATCTTGATCGGGTTTTTCGTGGTGTGTATCTGTTGCTGCTGTTGCTGGGGGTTTTTTTTTTGCATCTTTATTTTGTATCTTATTTATGTGGAAATCGTTCACTTTGGTTGTATACTTTTTATGTTTTGTTTCTTTTTTATGACTATTTTTGTTACATTTTTTATAAGCTGCCTTCAGCATGTTTTTAACTTTGTAAAGGTGGCATACAAATAAAATGGTTGGTTATTTTTCCATTGCTTCTTGTTTTCGTTATAAAATCCTATCCCATATAATGGAAATGTAGATATTTGAAGATTGTGAGATAAGGTTTTAGGGAACAGACTGAGATAGTTGGTCTTCATAAATACGTGTAGTGGCGATATTTTCCCAGAGAGCAACTGTTCTTGGGGCCAGGGAACATGAGTAGGCATGCTCTTCATTTTCCTTTTTTGTTCATATGTACATCCATGTGACTAGTCTGTTGTCTTTTCCCTTCTGCAGCTCTTCCCAACGGTTTTGGTACCAGTCCCCTTACTCCCTCTGCCAGAATATCTGCGCTCAATATTGTAGGTGATCTCCTAAGGAAAGTTGGGGTAAGAGCCTTTCTTTACTATGCATGACTTATTTATTCTCTCTTTCAGAGTTCCAGGCTATGTTTAAAGCAGCCTAGGACTTTTCATTGATACCGTTGCATACTGATTCTGTCACACTCTTTGTTATGAGATGGACTGTAAACAAGGATGCTAATTGAAACAAATGTATTGTTAATAGCATTGTGAATGAAGGTATCTGCTTCAAGATGTTTGAGCCAACTCTCTCTCTCTCTCTCTCTGTGTGTGTGTGTGTGTGTGTGTGTGTGTGAGAGAGAGAGAGAGAGATGGAATTAGTTCTCTTGGGAACCAGTGTGTGTGCTCCTGGCTTACTCACCCTAGATAGTGGCAAGCTGTTGTCTTCTCTTTACCCCCCTCTCACCCTGCCCATTGCAGAATTCAGTGTGTGTGTGTGTGTGTGTGTGCATTGAGGGGTGCAAAAGTGGATGGGCAATGCTTAATGAAATCTTAGAGCATTCACCTCACAAATCCCATTAAAGATGTTAGCTCAGAATATCCTCCCATAGTCTGTTGTCTCTCCAGTCACATCCCAGTTCTGATGGTTATTTGCATATTCTTCTAGTATTCCTATTTTCCTGTAACAAATGCCTCTAGTGCTTACCTTTTTTGCCAGCTGCTCCCAGCTTTTCCAAAATTTCCTCATAAAATGATGCAAATTTAAATTTCTACTATTTTTAACATTTTGAAGGGCATTTTGGCTTTTCAGTAGGGGAGTTCTCCTCTGAAGAACTCTGGCCTGTCCTGCATTTGGGAATCCATGTTCTATTCAAGAGCAGATTTTTCAAATCAGCTTCTCTTACTAAGAATGTGACATAAGTGGAATCAAAGATTGACTGACTGCCCTGAGTCATTGCTCCATCTTATATTTTGTTGAATCTGCTGATGTTGATTCTATTTCTCCTATTCCCTCATTAAGGCAAATTACTTTAAATAAAAAGCTCTGTTATCTACTTCTTTCTCAGGCTTTGGAATCGAAATTAGCTGCTTGTAGAAACTTTGCGAAGGACCAGGCATCGCGGAAATCTTACATTTCAGGGAACATAAACAGCAGCATGATAAACAGCAATGGCATGAAGTTCTGTCATTCAGGACACACGACATTCTATGACAAAGCGTAAGTTCTGGTTGTGCTCAATGTTTCAGGGATGTAGTTTGTATGCTAATAGACAAAAGCTTCCAACCTTTGGCCTATGGACATATTTCCTGTGGATATAGGGTGCAACTTAAGGAAGCCCATCATCTATAGGCCTCTTGTTAAGCCAGAGAACAGGATACCTTGACCCTCTGAGGATGCGAATCTGAGCTTTCATGTTCTCCAATTTGGCACCTAAGCTGTAGCACTAGGAAGCTGGCTTGGCAACCTTCAAGAAATTGTAGTGGGCCCTTTAGAGTGTTCTGTACAGTTGGGGAAAGGTGTTAATAGCAAATAGTGGAACATCACTCAAAATAAGCAAGGCATCATGAGGTCAGATTTGTTTGGCTTACTGTGACACTTCATGCTTTGGTTTCTTCCCAAGAGTTAAGTGAAGCTTGTTAATTAAGAAACAACCTAGCCTTCACATGCCATCAGTGAAACTCGGGAGTATTCCATCATGGCTACCACGCATGTCTAACAGAATGTTGGTTAGTAATGGTGGTGAGCTGAACTCCCACCCTCATATTTGTTGGACCATTTGTCCCCTTAGGAAAATGAATATGTTTTCCATTAGATTTCAAGATGGACAGAAGAAATTTTTGTGGGTAGTGGTGGGCTTGGACTCACTTTACTTCTTAGAATGAGGAGGCAGAGGGTTTAGGGTCCTTTTTTCCCCCTGAGTGTTAACTGTCATGCCGTTGTGTATGTGCTGATTTAGGTAAGATCATGAAGGGGAAGGGTTGGGTTAACTCACCCATTCCTGCACAAAGTTGTCCTGATCCAATTTTTTTATTTTTTAAACTATAGGGCAGTGGTGGGAAATAGAATTTGGCTGGTAAGCCAGATCCTTAGCTCCCCCATCTGCAGTGGGACACTTTGACAGCTGCAGTGTCAAAGTCCTGCCCACTTGTCAGTCACTTGATATCACAATGTCAGGTGACCCATTTTTCCTAGGCAACACAGCTCAAAGTCAAACTGTGTCGCCAAGCAAGATTGCAGCGAGGCTTGAAGTTGGTGCTGATTAGCCAAATTTAATAGGTGCTGCATACAAGCCCCACTTGCCAAAAAGTAGTTGGGAGTATATTCTAAGGCTCCTGGTTATTCCTTTCTCTTGCATCGTTACCTCATATATGGCATCATATATGATGGCAGGTGGGCATGGCTTAGGAGAAATGGCCTCACAGGCCATATTAAGGACTCCTGGCAGAACAAATCAAACTGTGGGCTGGAGTTTTCTCAACCACTGCCATAGAGAATGTGAAGGACTACAAGGTTTCTCTTCCTCTGTCATATCAAGTACAGGAAGACAAACTTGGGAATGTTTGAAATGATACACATTCTTGGTAATTTCATTATAAAATGTAAGGTAAGCCCCTTCCACTCTTTCCACTGAGATAACTTTCTCAGAAATTTCTTCTCTTTCCCAATTTGGGGCAAAAATTATTCTAGCCCTTTATGCCCTTCCCCTGCAAATGGGCAAAAAGAGCTGTGCCAAAAATATCAGTCCAGCTCTAGTTAAGAGCTGTTTGTTTGAAAAGTTTCAGGAGCTATGCTGCCTTGAGCATTTGTGAGGTTTTAAATAGTGTATGGTCAACCATGTTCCTACTCTTTTTGCAGAGATTTGGAGCCACTGCAAAGAAAGCCCTGCTCTATGCCACCTTCCCCCATACTTTGGATTGTGGAGGATCAGGGTCATCCTTAAATTATCCTGCACAGAGATTGTTTAGGTGAAATAAACAGGGAGTTAGGCAATGAAGTTGTTGCAAAACTGAAGTGTTATGTTCACTGCAGCCTGCACCAGTTGCAATCTAACAGCTGCATTTCTAGTACCTTTTTTAAAGGCAGCCCCTGACAGACCTCAAGACAGCAGTCTAACCTAGATGTGACTAAGTGTGATTAGGACAAAGTGTGGTACATCTTTCATGTGCAAAACTAAATCCACATAAGCAGCTGAGTCCTTCAGACGTTTGGGAGGGGAAATGAAAGTAGAAGCTCTGCTGGCTGCCTTTGTGCCTGGCTTAATGATGTTTTCTGTATAGCTTACAGACCAAGCTGCATCTTTGCCATTTGCACAAAGGTGGGATAGGAAATTGCTTGTGAATACACTTAGTCTCAATGTGAATTGGGTGTGCCTTCAATGTGTGATTTGCTTCTCATGGTCATGAATCCAGAGGCAAGCCTCTTAAAACCCACGCTTGCTATCTTGAGCCATACTGTGAACAGTAAGCAGATTGTAAGGTAGGAAAGGGTCACTCCATGCTGGGCTGCATGCTGGGCTGGTTTGTGTAATGCAACATGCAGTTGACCTGCTGGAAGAATTCATGGTTTGTGTATATTTTGTATTATCCCTCTATTGCTGCAGCAGTCATTGTCTCACGTCTCTTTTCAGGTCCTTTGTGCTTTTTATCTGCTTAAGCTCATTTTATATTGGCTTTTTGTTGCCCTCTCTTCTTTTTGCTTTCTGCTCATCCCTTCATTTAGAACACCCTGGCTTTCCTTTTACAAGTCTCTCTCCAAAATTCTCTTCAGGTTTTCCCAAGTCTCATTCTGCACTTTTGCAGAAATGATTTCTTTCTGTTTGGTCCTCTTTTTTTTTTTTTGCCAGTCCCTGACCTCACCTTGCACTATGCCATATCCCATTCAGTGCAGAACTCCCTGTTGTTTATAGTAACTAGTACAGACCTTAAACAACTGAATTGGTAAACAGTACTGTTAGGCAGCTGTAGTCCTACTTTTGGGCAGTGGTTAGGGGATTCTCGCAGCTTGTCTCTTGAAGAATATGTCTAACAGAGATCTGGTGATCCTGTCTTCAAGGTAGTCCTGGGGAACAAATAACAACGACAAGCTATATCCCATGAAGCAGACACACAGGGTTTTCTTGAGCAGCAAGCAGGGAGGTATTCAAGTTGTTCAAGAGTGTGCAGAGAAGAGTCAAAGGCCACACTTCTTTTCTCAGTTCCTTCTGCTTTTGGCCCCTATGTTGACACTCTGTGGCCTTGCATCCTGTCCCTCTTCCTTTGCTGCTTCTCCTTCTCTCTCCCCCACCCTCCCTTTCAGTCCACCTGCGATTTATTTTTAATTTATTGCATATTGTTAAGCCCTTCTGAGTAATTGTGAATTGGCTACTATCTTATTGCCATGCTGGCCAGGGCTGTATAGCTTATCATGGCATGGGAAGTGAGCTTAGGCATGCTATTTTTTCTCCTTCTCCCCTGTTTGTTTGTTTCTTTCTCTCTCTCTCTCTCTCTTTCTCTAGCCCCTGTAGTCTTCTCCCTGCCCCCAATTGTCGCTGGATCCTGAAACAGCCACGCATGTTTATGGACCCAACCCAATCTGCTGCTGCTGCTGCCTTATGAATGGCCTATGGTTGGGTGGTGGGACTGATTGAGGTAACTCACACATTGCTCTATTGCTGGCTTTGCCGCTATTCTGCTAGTAGCAATTGTTTACACTGTTGACTCTCTATGGTGCATTGGAATTGAGTGGCTATTAAATTGGGGTGTGGTGGGTACTGTCCTACCTAGTGATATGCAGGAACAACTTGTTAAGGGCCCCTTATATGGAAAGTTAACTAAGTCATTTGTTGAAACTTGAAGCCAAGTGAGCTTAAGTGAAGTTGGAAATTGTGACTGAACCAGAGAATAAACCAGTTATTCATGTCCTTGTAATGCTGAAAATTGGTGATGGCTGATAAGTGGCTGAGATGACTTCATGCAAACTCGTCTTTTGAGCTCGTTAGACTAGGGATGAGGAACCATAGGCCTGTGGGGTATATGTCATCCCTAAGACCTCCCCATCTGGCCTACAGTGTTCCCTTCCCTGCTACAATTAAATATGAAAAAAGGCTTTTCCCAGAGCGTTTCAGTTTGTCACAGCTAGGAAGGAAAGTGTTAATATTCCCTTTGCACCAAAACACCCTGTGCTCTGCAATTAAACTTGATAAATAGCCTTCTTTTGCCCTCAGTAGGTTTTTCTCAAGCCTAATTGTTGTGATGGTCTGTCACAGCCCATTTGCAATCTCCAGAAAATCCATCACTCCTCCAGGAGTTGGGCTTCAAAAACCCCAAAATACTGTTTTCAAGCCAAGTTGGCTGGGGGAGTAAATGCATGTGATATGAAGGCAGGTGTATGTGTGCAATCCCTGGAGGGTTTATATCTCATCCTGCTTTAGATCTCATTGCCAAGAGTACAATTGTGTGTGTTCCTTGCTTGCATTGTAGTAGAACACATTTCTATTGCAGAATGAGAGCACCATCAGCAGAGCACGCTTTAGATCCCAGCCCAAGCCAGAATTCCATGCTGGTGTCTTTGTATCTTATGTTAGCATTAATGTACAGCATTATCAAATTCTAAACACAGCTGTATTGATGTTGTACAAGCTAGTACTAAAAATGGTCTCTGGTAGGCCATCAAGGACCACTGACTATATTATTAGAAATATATACAGTATACATGAATGCCAGTTGTGTAGGCAGAACCCCTAATAGCAAATTGTTCCCAAAGCAAGGCAGATGTGTAGATGGTAAACTGGATTGATTTTAGGCATCTCTAATCTTGCTGTTTTAGTGCTATGCATGGTGGAATTTGGAAAGCAATTCCCCACTTTGGCTTTAATACTAGTTCCTAAATTGACTTCAAGAACCTCACCTTCATCAGTGATGCCTGGAAGTCTTTTGACATAACAGATATTTTCAATATGAATTGTTTCCATCTCTCCTTTTTGGATAGGTCAGATTCCCTGCGCATTTCATGGGTAATTGCAACTGTTTTGGTGTGATGCCTGATGCGTGGAGATGCGAGTGTGTGTCACTTATCAGGGATGTGTGGGGCTGAGATACTAATCTTGCGACTGAATTGGTTTTTGGTTTTTATTGCCATGTAACTAGATTTATAGATTTTACGTAACAGGATGCTATACTTCTATTGAACTCTTGTCCTCTTCATGCATGCCACTTGAGTGTGACAAATACGTGCCAGATTTGAGGTGTGTGCTGTGTACAGAAATGAAACTTCTGGAAATTGGCAAACCATGGAAAAACAAACCCCTAGAAATTTTGAGACAAAATAATATATATATATATATATAAGTACTTATTCATCAATTTCAAACTTGAATATAAAATGTATTGTGTAAAGTTAGTACTTTAGCAAACAGTACAATTTAATGAAATTTTAAAAACAAATGCCTTAGTTGTATTTGAGCATCAATTACAAATAGGCCCAGAAATAGAGTTACTACCTGCTGAACCTTACATTACATAAAGATAACTTTTTTTGTAAAAATATGAAAAAAATGATCACATAAAGCAGGAACAATCAGTATTGTGATAAGCAAAATGAAAGTTTTTAACAGTTAGGCCTTGAAACAGTCCACCGTCCATAGCATTTATGCAGAAATGGGAAAAACCCCCAAATTAATAAAATAATAATAATCTGGAAACACAAGAGGGGATAGTGGATTGATACCACATATCACAAGCAAGATTCATATATATCTGCTTTATATTCAGGTGGTGACCTTTTCATGCGGGGGTTCTATTCCCAGCCCCCATAAGCGTCAGTGGAGTGCGTATAAGCCTTCATCTGGGTCCAAAAGGACCTGTGCGTCTGCAATCATATGTCAGTTGGGCATGCCTAAAATGGTTGCCGCCTGTATAACAGGATTGAGCTCTTTAGTCATTAGTACACAGCAAGTGTGGAAGGCAAGGGTAAAAATACCATAAATAAGCCACATGAAACCCTAACTGAACAATAAAGCACACCCTTGAAAATACCCGCAATGAAATTTGTTTCTAATCGTGATCATAGATTCCAATTTCCTTTTCCTTCTCCATAATCTGTGAACTGAAGGTTTGCATGTTAGCTTGCTTCTTAATTCAGTGTGTACTTAATTTGCATCATTTTATTTCATGCTCAAATTTCAAGTGGAGGAATTTGGAGTAGGCATTAAGAATTGTGCACGTCTTCAAGAAGTACCTAACACTTTACATCAGAAATTAAGGAAGTAAGATAAAGATGAAACAATATTTTAAAGCCCTGTATTAAAAGGTGTCATTCACATTAGGTTGGCTCCATTGCTGGCGGAATTCCACTTGCCTAACAAGATTTCACCTGCCTGTTCTTCATTCTGCCCCTGCCACCAACAGACCTCCAAAATCTGCTCCAGAAGGTTTAGAGACCTTTCAGAGAAAATTCTGACTGTTGCAGATGAGGAGGGGGAAGTGAAGTCACTTTGCTCAAATACAGAAAGCTGCCTAATCATTGGTCCCTGTAGCTCATTATTGTCTACACTGATATATTGGCTCTCTAGGGTTTCAGGCAGGGAGTCTCTCCCAGCTCTACCTGGAGATTAAGCCTGGGACCTTCATCAGGCAAAGCAGATACTTGCCCAGTGCTGAGGTTTGAGCCTTTTGTCCATAATTCCAAAAGTGAAAATAGTTCATAAGTTTCAAATTTTCTTCCACAGCGTCCTTTCTTTTTCATTGAAAAATGGACGGGAAAGGACTTGAAGGGACAAAGGCATTCCCTTACCTCCCTATTCATTCTTTGTCAATAGATTTCTGCTTAAGAAGGGGAGAGGAAGTCACTGCTGAATGTAGTCACTTCTGCTGTTTGAGTGAGAAGTATGCCACAGGCAAGAAGCTTTGCCTGCTCATATTGATGCGGCATTTCTCCAGCTCAATCTGCTGTTGAATCAGGAAGGCAGAGGGAGGCTTTAATGGGCCTCCTGCCTCAGCCAGTTCTAAGGAGATAAGTAGGCTAGAAATGGCTGACCGACAGTTCGCTAGGGCTTTATTGCATCAGAACTGTAGTTCAGTGAATGGCCTGGATTTGAACAGTCTTATACCTCAGTTCTCAGCTGTTACCATGACATTCCTTGTGTGACTAGTCCCAGCACTTTGCGTGGTTTTTGTAGGAACAGGTTAGCCTATAATTGCCTTAAGCCATCTTCAGAATATCTGTGACCTAGAAATAGTTTTTCTTAGCTGTAGGGCTCACACCACCATCATTTAGCTTGCCCTGGGAAGCCCTAGCAGTCCACTATATGCCTGCTAATCAGTGAATTGTACAATTGACCAAGACAATCTCTTTTCAGTGCTAAGTGAACTTCCATAGCTGTGATGAACCCTCCAGCTGCAATCTGTGTAGGAATTGTCTCTGTCCAGTATGGGACAAGCTATGTACTGGGAGAAAGTTTGGACATATATATTGGGTTTCACTTCAGCATCATCCTTGTGTGCTTAATTTGTGCCCAAGCCCAGTACATTTAAAAAGCTGAAATTGGAAATAAACATCAGTATATTCAAAGGGCTGTGTACATATTTGTGGGTAACACCACATTAGTGTATCTGGGAATACTAGTCAACAAGTTCAGGTCTATTTAGGAGTTGGACTCCTCATCAGTGAATGTGTGTATTCCAGAAATGTTGTCCCCTGCCTGTAGGTTTGGGAGCCTAGAACTATGCATAACCATGACCTTGCTGGAACTTTCTGAATCCACCTTCTAGTACAGAATCTGGCATTGCTCCAATTCTTGGTGATTGGATTGCAAATTTTGAAAACACAGGCAATTTGTGCAAAACCACTTGACCTGGATGGAGCATATAATGGCTAGGTCCTCAAACATGTTCTATCATCCTGTCTAAATGTCCAATGCCATGGATCTGTCCATTCTCCCAGGACACTTTTCTGTTCATTAGCATCATAAACACCTTCTCTGTCTCTACCACACTAAAAGTAGCTAGGGGGTTGCATCCAATTTTATTCTGCTAATAAATGGTTTCTTGATCCATCAGAGGCTTATATGAATTCCCCCTTCCCTCTGCAGTCCACTGTGTGCACACATACATTCCAGAGAGTTGGGGAGCCCTTGAAGTGGGTGGGGGTTGGCAGGAGAAAAGGGGACTTCCATTCACTGAAACCTCTACTTGAATGAAGAGCTTGCTGTGGGTGTAGGACACAATTAGATAGATTGAACCAATGGGAATTCCAATTCATTGGCAAAACTAACTAACTCTGAAACACTTCTGTCACTCTGCAACTTTTGAATAATTGAATTTGAGACCTATTTCTTAGCTATTGTAACACAGCCCACAGCAAAGATTTAACTAGCTCTGTGAGCCACCTAGTCCTTCTTTATGTAATTCATTTTTGCTTTTCTTCTGGGTTGCAGCAGCAGGAGAGTGTCCCACATTTGCATGCAGCCTAGCTCTGGGGACTTGTGGTAAATTATGAGTCCCCTCCTCTAGTTTTTCAAATGGAGATTAGGTCTAAGAGCAAGAGGTAGAAACGGAGGTTGGTTTGGTATTTGTGTGGCAGCGGGGAGCACCTCTACATGGAGGTGTGATGTTTGGTCAATGCATATTGTGCGTTTTGATACTTCTCATAGCTTTCTGATAGACTGGAAAACTTGGATGATAATTTCTGTGTTTGGTTGTGTGGTAATGCTAAGGCAACATACCATACAAAGTTATTTATGCACACCTTGATGGTAGTGAAACATTAGTAGTTTACAAGAAATATTAAAATTATCAGTTTAAAAGATTAAAAAATGCCAACATCTGTGACTGAACAGGCTTGTCTAAACAAAAAGGTTTTAAGCAGGTGGGTGTAGAACAGGATACCCTAAAGGTGTCTGTCTGGTGTCAGTAGGCAGTGAGTTCCAAAGTATAGGTGCTGCCACACTAAAATACCCATTTCGTATAGCCTAAGAGGCTTACAAAGCATTTGGTGTATTTCTGGATAAGCAAAAAGCCCTGTTACCCCTGATGACAGCCCCAAAGGCAGATGTTTCTATTGAATATATAGAAAATGCATGTGTACTTTGCCTTTTTGCAGTTAGCCCCCAAAATTATACAATTGTAAAATATACACAAACATACCAAAATTGAAAACAAATGGAAGACTATTCTGAAAGGAGACAGAAGTGTCTATCAAGGGACTTGCCCTTGCTGCATGCATTTTGGGAACTGAACTATTGGCCTTTAGTTTGCAGGATTAACAATTCAGTTTACACACTTGGCTAGCCCTTGCAAGACAAACAGTTCAGCATTGCATGTGTTTGTGACATGGCGCAACAAGTGCAGTTTTTATCTGTCGGTACTTCTTGTTGACCATTTTCTCTTACTGTTCCACAGGGCAGTCAATGGCTTTGACCAAGGCCCACCACCAGGTCTAGGAGGGTCCAGACCATCATCAGCACCAGGCATGCTCCCTCTGAGTGTATGAATGGGTTGCAAGGCCATGATGGGACTCTAATTAGTTCGTGAAGGAACAAGAGCTGCTTGCAAAACTTTTCCGTTAGTGCCCCCTGCTGGAGCTGAGTGGGTTGTAGCACTCAGAAGCTGCCTGGAGAAGATCCCAGCACACACAGAGCACTCCTTATGTCAATACAGTCTATTTTCTTCTATTTCCATCGTGGACGTTCTTTAACGTGGTCACCGCTGATGTCTGTCTCACAGGATGCTGGAGTTGCACTTGCCTAAATCACCTTCTCCTGCTGCCCCACCCTCCAGTTTTGTACCTCTGCTAAGTTGGGCCTACTTTGATGCTGGATGGCCCCTTAGCAACTCCTCCACCTCCTCCCACTGCTCCCCAAACTTTGCACATAGGCACACAGGATCCCAGTGCTGTATTTCTTTTCCCCACCCTGCCCCCTTTCTGGATGAGACAGCTCATATTCAAGGGAAGCCAGGGAAGGCCTCGAACTTCTCTGGCCAGCTGATACACTTGGGATGCAGGATGAACCTGTATGGACCTTCCATACTCCCAATGAAATGATGATGTATCCAATGGGCTTGAGACCTGATGGAGCAGCCCTGCTAAAGATCTAGCTGTGGTATCTCCTCTGTGGAGCACAAGAAATGTGTGTGTTGTACAATTATGTCTCTGTTCACCAAAGCTGGTAATTTTTAAAGTAGAGCAACACCCGGTTAATTTTTTAAAAATTTTAGTCAGCTTCATCCTATGCTGCTGGCTTTTGCCTATCTTATTTCAATAAACCAGTGGTTTGGGGCTCTGGCTTCTTAGTGAAATTTAGTGGGAATTGCCTAAGAGCAAGGGAAAGAGAAGGGAGTAAAAGCCAGAGCAGGCTAGGGGCAAATTGCCACTCACAGCTTGGATTTTGTCAGCCCTTTTCTTGTGTGTCCTTTGCTGCATTTACTGTTTACATTTGTTTTACTGTACATAGGTTTGTAAACATAATATCTTTGCCTAAGATATTTGTACATAACTTGGGCTTTGTAGCTTTATTTATTCAGAATCTCTGAGGCATGTTTTCCCTAGGACAGTGTATCAGATTTCTGTGGTGACTGCCATCCTGTGGTTCAACGAGAGATGGTCCAAAAATAAAGAATTTTAATGTGGACACATTGGCTTTTGCAGAAAAGATGCTTCTGCCTATGCTTTGTGTGTTGTTTTGGTGAGTGGGTGGTGTGGCAGCTGTGGAGCAGGCTCTTCCCCTTATAAAGTTGACACAAGTTCCCTTCCACAGCTGTGGCTAGCTGTCAGTAGAGGGTAAATACGGGAAGTGAGTGCATCTACAGCTGGATGTGGAGGGGGTTGATCAAAGAGCATCCTTTTTCATGTGTTTTGGAATTGTGGCAGCCAGGGAGGGGGCTCTCTTCTCCTACATGCCTAATCTATGTTGGATTCCTGCAGCACATGACGAGTGCCAGGAAAGACTAAGTTACACTAAGAACTAACTAAGAAGAGTACTTAAAACTTGTTTAATGTCAAGATGGCAACTGAACAGAGAATTCAGGTTTGATGGTTTCCAGCCAAAATCGAAACTTTCTGCATGATGCTTCACTACTGTCAACATCAACCATGATTGGCAGTAGCATGTGCTCCTATTCATCTTCATAGTTATCTTGAAGAAAGTACACACCCAAAAGACCAAGCTTCAGGTAGGACTTTTTCTCCTAGATGTAAATACATCAGTAATAATGGACCAATCCACCACTCCTGTACTGTCACCACTGGTAAAGTGGTGAGTGGATACTGCCTTAAGTTATACACCAGTTGCAAAGCTATTTATCATCTTCATCACACACTGCTACAAGAGTAAACAAAATCTAAAGGGAAAGGGATTTTGACAGGTTGATACCACATCTGTCAATTTTGGCTTACAGATAAAAGGTTTTCTCTTGTTCTAAATTAAGGAATGGGGGAGGCAGCGCCCCCCCCCCAGTTATTGTGACTAGTATTCCTTGCATTATGTATTGGTTGCTGAACTTGGCACACCTGTTTCTCAAATGCTAAAAGAATTTAAAACCCAAGAAAATGAATTATTGAAGTAACTTGATGCCTATCACAATTTAAAAATGATTCAGTATTTAATATTATTATCAACATCATTTACTTTTATAGCACCATCAGTTTATCAATAGGGACAAACCTGCAAGTTTCATTTATTCATTTCTATCTTGATTTTGGGAGGGATAGCATCTCTTCTAAGTAAGCAGCCCAAGCATGAATGAGTCTCTAGAATGAATAAATTTATTGTCTTACAAAAATCATTGTCTAGAAATATGGAGATACAAAGAAACAAGGTATTTGCAGTCAGATGCCTGGTGGTCAACAGCCAGTTAGGATTAAGAAATACCCAAATGCACAGAAACAAAAGCTTTATAACGGATGTTAAAGCTTGTAACCAAAAAAAAGTATTTTTTTCAAGCATGTTGCAACAGATCAAGATTTCATAGTTAACACTGATTCCTCATCACTGAATATCAATACCACTTGGACTAGAGAAGATGTGTATGTAACATGATATGATAAAATTAATACATTAAATCATTGTTATAGGCAAATTATATATGTAACATTGTCTTAGTACTGTAGTGTCTAAGGCACTTTCTGTAAATGTCAGTTCACAGCTATGAAACAATAAGGATGCTAAGCTAGGTGCAGTTAACACTGTCCAAATGAAAGCCGAAGAAAGGGAGAGAGCAGTTCCACAGGCTGTATCCATTTACAGGCAATGTCCTCATGCTATCCTCTGGCAGACACACTGATCTTGGGCATCAAGATAGCTGGCAAGAGTGGCTCTAATCTTAACACTTCTACCCCCAGCAAGGAAACAGTTGCTGGGTAGCTGCGGGGGGTAATCCAATTCCCAGGCTGAGACTATCCAATTTGCACTGAGCACTATTAATAGTACTGTACTGAAGAAAGTGGTTAGTATCTTATTTGGTCTCTAATCTGCCAGGACATAGCACCAACCCAATTTGGAGGTCCCATGGTTGAAGAGTGCTCATTATGGAGCACCAACTGCTGGCTAGTAGAGACGCTACTCTCAGGTATACGTTACCCCCTGAAGCCCCTCGGGGCGTTTTCACAGTCAATGACCTAAATCTATCGTAAAATGATCAGGAAAAAGGCGCAGTCGGGGCTGGTACATAAGCAGAACTTTGGAGACCAAAAGAAATGCAAGTGATTGCTATACAGCTAAACATGCATAGAAAAGGGGAAGAGGCAGCTGTCAGAAACTTCTGCTTGGGAATGGTGTATCAGAAGGGACAGAGGGGTAATCCTATCGCCCAGTGCCTTAGAAAATGGCTTTACAATGGATACCTTGAAGACAAAGAGCACTGAACGAAGACAGTTTTAATACATATAAAGAAGCAGTGGTACCTATATCCAAAGCAGGCTACATCATGGCAAAGCCAGGCAGCAGTATGCTGGGGCTGACCTGCATGACCAGGTAGTGTGCCAGTGTTGCCTAAGGCAAGTCTAGGGCCACAAGGCAATTTGGTGGCCAGTAAGGGCCTCTTCTTCCTCCTCTTCCAAATGCATGGAGCAAAAGTCACATTGGCGGGAATGCCCGCTGTAAGATATGGTGTGTGTGTGTGGGGGGGGGGAGGCTCTACTCTGTTTGGGCAGCCTGCGGCTCGTTGATATCACTGCCTTTACTCTCTGCGTCGTCATCTGAAAGCTCCAGGGAAGCCCCTTCAATGTGCAGCTGGCGCCTCCCGGATCGGCTGGAGGAAAACGTGATTGGGCCGCCCCTCCTATGAGGAAGAGGGAAAGGAGTGAGTTGTTGGAAGGACATAGACCTTTGCTTCACAGAGAAAGCTACTGGGACCTTGAGGATGTCTAGCTACCCACCATGCACCACATTAGCATAAAGGTTTTCCCCTCATTGAGACCATAGTGCTCACAGATGAGGATCACAATACCACTTAAATCATGTTTCCAGTGATAGACTTAAGCCTACAACTATGACTGGTACATGTGTGGCTATAGCTTAGGAAATATCACTTTGCCCTCTCATTCATTGGTATAGGAGTTGAGTAGGGCCATTTGTTGTAAGCAGCCTGCACTCAGCCTGCCTGGCACAAAATCAGCTAATGATCTGACCCTGTAGACATGGGGTGGGATTCAACAAAATTGTTGTGTCTGCACACACAACAGGACTGCCCTCCTGCTTCACCCCCCCTTAATCTGCTCTGGGGGGTTGGGGAACATCCTGTTGTTGAGAGGGCCACATCCCCTACTTAGTGCTACATTAAATTTCAAGCATAATGTTCACTTCTGGCCACTCAACAGCACCCTCCCATTAAATTCTGGACCACATTAGAGTTGAGCTATCACAAACTGGGGGAGGGAAAGAACTGGAAATGTTTTGTGGGGCTCATGTGATTCACCAACTCAAAAGCGACCTGCCCCGAAGCATTTGCCCACACCTGCCTTGACCTTCCTTCCACCACATGACTCACCGTAGCCTGTTCTTCAGAGTGCTGACCTCCCTGCTAAGACCCTCATTGGCTTCAGTGGCATCATCCAGCTCACGCTGCAGCTTACGGCGTGAGGCATTAGCACGTGTTGCCTCCTCCTCTGCCTCTTCCAGCTGCCGTTTGAGCTGCTTCATCCTGGCATTGGCCTTCTCCATCTACAGAGCATTATCAGAAACAGGCTCCATGAAAGAAACATCCGCACGACACGCCAGATGAGATTAGAGATCCTCTTTCACTTACACTCCCTTTTCGAGACAGAGAACCTCTGGCAGCGGCGTAACAATCTTTCGGTCTCCATCCACTATGGGATGTTCACGGGGCAGATTGACGAGTTCATCCACTTTCACAAAGCAGACAGTGCTGACTGCCTTGGCTGCCCACATGGATTTGACAAAACTTCGGTGAAATTCTTCTCTAATGCACTACCTGAGTTGGTTTTTTTAACCTTATGGCAAGAAGTTGCATGCTCCAGAAATACCCTTCTCCTGAAGGTATAGTTCAGTCTTTTGCAATTACTCCAGATCAGAGAAGCATAAGTTTGAATGGGCTGCAGGAGAGGCTTGCACAAGCCCGCCTGACTCCACACCCAAGTGAATGGGACCCATAGCAGCAGAGATGCTGCAGGATGTGCAAACGCCTGCTCACTTAAAGAACTTCATGGAGGTTATTGGCCAATGGTGAAGAACCTTTTCAGCCCAAGGGGAACATTCCCTCCTGGGCGTACATTCTAGTGGTGGGTGGGGAACAGCAGCAAAAGTGGGTGGGACGCTGAATTCGAATTTTAACTAGGCTACTTTCTGCACCCACTCTCTCACACCTCCTTTCCTTCATCCACACAAGCAGGAGGCATTATCAGACTTCAAAGACACATTTCGGCCATGCAAAAACTCAAGGAGAGTGCGATGAAGAACCAGTGAGGGGGGTTGGCCTGGAGAAAGAGGTTGTGGCCAAGGAAGGTAAGTCACCAGGGAGTGCTCTCAGCCTCCAGTTCTGAGGTTCCTTCCCCGTCCACAATACAGGCCGTTGTAAACAACCTACTATGCTTCCCAATGTGCATTAGCAGGGGAAATTTTCTATAGTCGGCTAGCCACAGCAGAGATTCTAAGTGGCACAGGTAGTTCCTCACCTGTTCTTTGTACTGATCTGCATGTCGACGCTCATCCTCGACCTGCATGAACACCTCCTTCAGCTTCTTCTCTGTCCGGCGTACTAGCTTGTTGGCTGCTGCCCTCTCCCTAAGGTAAGTCAACAGAGCAGGATCACTCAACTTGATGTCAAAAAGGTAACAGACTAGTCATTAGTGCAACAGAGCCCAAATGTATACCAACCACAGGCGAAGGTTCCATGAGCCCACGGCAGAAAAATAAAGCATTAGTGAGAATAATTAGCTACCAGGCTAGGTTCAAGTGCTGGTATTATGTGTATGAAGCCCTACAGAACCTGGGACCAGGATACTTGATAATTTGCCTCATTCCCTACATACCCAACTGATCACCGCATCCAGCACAAGTGGGCAACCTGTAATTATCATTCACTTAGGAGGTCCGTTCCATATGATATCAGAATGAGGCCTTTAGTGTGGCAACAGCTACCATTTGGAACTCCCTTCCATTGCGTATCAGTTAGGTGCCGTCTCTGTTGCCTTTTCAGCACCTGCTAACATCATTCCACTTTCAACAAACCTTCTAAAATCTGTATCCCAGCTGGTATTTGTTTTGGATTTGAACTGAGTTTATGTGTGCGCTGCTGTTTTTATATTTACAGTTGTCCTTAAAACTGCATTATATATGCAATTGTTTTAACTGTTTTTATTTATGTACTGTTTTATATATGTTATTAGAAATCGCTTTGAGGTGTTACATGAGAAGAAATTCATAAATGAAATAATAATAGAAAAAATAATGATAATGATAATGAAGGGGGTTCCCATAACCATCTAGAGCAGTGGTGGCCAAACTTGGCCATCCAGCTGTTTTTGGACTACAACTCCCATCATCCCTAGCTAACAGGTCCAGTGGTCAGGGATGGGAATTGTAGTCCCAAAACACCTAGAAGGCCAAGTTTGGCCACCACTGATCTAGAGGAACAATTCATGCATCAAGCAGTGTTAACATCAAAGCAATAAATCACACCATCAGAAATAAACTTGATTAAGATCACACAAATGCCTGCACTGGATGATTATTATTCCTTGGGCTTGCAAGCTTCTTGCTGGATGACTATCTTGTTTCATTAACAGCTACCAGAAAAGGTGTTTCAGAATAAGTTGTACTTTTTCAAAATCAAATCATGATTCAGCCTCCTGGAAACACTATTTTCAGAGTGTGCCGTGCTTACTTTGCCTCTTGCTCCAACTGTTCTTCAAGCTGCCCAATCTTTGCTTCCAGTGCTGAAATGGTTGCCTTGAACTTGGACTTCACTGAACCCTCCAGCTCCTGGAGCTTAGCTTTCAACTCTTTGTTGTGCCGCTCCAGCTGCTGGCGTGCATTCTCACTCTTCTGGGCGGCACTCCGCTCTCCGGCCAGCTCAGAGTTCAGGGTGTCAACCTTTAAGAAAGGCAAGCAGTTGTTTAAACACTCTCATCCCTTTAGGGGCAAGTAGAAAACATCCAGCTAACACAAAAGGGGTTACCTGCAGAGTGGTTTTGCGGAAACGATCATTGAGGAGCTCCATGTTGCTCTGCTCTTCCTCTAGTTCTTCCTCCAGCTGTGCAATTCGGGCTTCTAAGCGGCGCTTCTCGTCAAGCAAGGCAGATCTACACAGGGGGACAACAGAGGATCACTACAAACTCAGCTATTAGGCTGTTGTCACACGTATTGAGGTTTGCGCAGCAACTGGTGCAGACACAGAATGCTTCTGCCACATAATGGCTGCTATAGGTGAAGAAGTCTACCCGGAGTTACTTACTTTCCAGAGGCACTGTTGGCAATTTCATCAGCCAGCTCATCCCTCTCTTGCTCTGCATGGCGTCTGGCTCTCTCGGAGGCAGCAAGGTCCTGAAAATATATATTCATGGGAATCTCACTAGCTTCAGCAGGCAAAACCATTTTCAAACATATGGGGGGGGGGGGAAGGGAGAGAAAACTACCATGTTGTGCCCGATATCACTATCAAACAGGCCTGCACAAGAAGCCTTTTGCTTTTAAGACATTAATATGCTTTGCTTCTAGCCTAGTTTAACCATGTCGTGAAGTTCCCCTGCTCACATATTACCTGGACTTTGTTTATAGCATTGCCCTAACCCAAGAGAGTTTGATACTGAAGCCTGACTCTACCAGATCCTTGAAAAGTATTCGAATCAACTACTTCAAACAAATGAACCATTTTAGTGTGTACACTTTAAAAGTTGTGCCAAAACCACACACACTCAACTGCAAAGCATCTGTAAAATATACACACTCAACTTGCAGAATGTTAAGATTCAAAACATTCCTATCTCCACCTTAAGCCACGGGTATATCTCAGGCAGCTTTCCGTGCCATACCTCTTGCAGTTGAAGAATTTCTGCTTCAAGGCTTTTGAGCTTTTTCTCATTCTCCTTCGATTGAGCAAAGATTTCATCTCTAGATGCCCGGGCCTCTTCTAGTTCACGCTGATAATCTTTCATCTGAGCCTGAAATTTAAAAGGCATCTTAAGACCAAGAAAAGATATTTATTCTGAGAACTTGGCCAACCAATCACATGGCCAGAATTTACTTTACACATCTAGAGTATCCAGTTTTGATTAGACCCTGTTTCTATTAATGTTGATCAATTATATCCAGGTTATCCAGGTCTTTTTCTCTGTTACAGTAAGGAGAAGCTGATAAGTACTTTGGGGGCCGAGGTTTGATTAAATTATTTCTGGAATAGCTGTGCACACCTGCAACTTGCGCAACTGTTTGATTGCTTCGTCGCGGGCTTTGTTTGAAGCCTCTATCTGAGCTTCTAGGTCTTTCAGATCTGCTTCCATTTTCTTCTTGGATGCCACAGCCAAAGCACGCTGCTTCCTCTCATCTTCCAGTTCTGCTTCCAGCTCTCGGACCTACAGGGTAAATCAGTAACAAGGAAAACAGGAAGACAAAAGAAAAGAATTCAAAAAAAGTCCCAAAGTTTGGAGCTGCCTATAAGGAAGGATGAAGTCCGGGGGAAACATTTGTGTGGTATTTAAATAAAAACACAGACTATAGGAACCACATGCCCTTATGAGGATGCCGTAAAGAAAACCTCTGATAATCTTCATTAGCTGTTCAGGAGACAAGCCAAGCAGAGGGCATATAAGCAGACAAAAATGCAGAAGAGCTACATGGGCTACAATCAGCTATGTTTTCACTTGTCCAGTGATTTTATGAGCAGTTTTTCAGCGAGAGCTTCTATCTCCTTTGATCCATAGCTCCTGTGCAAAAGCTTAATATTACAGGTTATTGAAGCCAACCGTAATTGTTAACCTCGTAGTAAGGCCAAAAGGGCACACTTGTTCATGGTACACCGGTTCCCAAAATGGAGACAATAAAAGCTTTGTGTAGTCTCATTAATTCTTCAAAGCAAAATGGAAAGTAATTTATGATCAACTATGCAAAAAAAGAAAAACCCCTTAAAAAACCTACTGAAGAGCTCATAAACAACTTAATGTGTTTTACCGCAAAACCAAATTAAAAAAGAAAGAGGCAAAGAATATGGCATCATTTCCTGAATCAGAATTTGAAAGACATTTTCTTAACAGACTTTACAGCAGCTTGCATACAGTAGAAAGCAACACCAATTTCTACCTCAATAAGAACCTCCAGTCAGCAGCACCCATACTAGAATTGAAAGATCTGTTGAAGGACATCTGCACTAAGCAAAACTCCTAAGCCAGCAGTCTACAGTCCTTCCTGCTTGGCAGGGGGTTGGACTCGATGGCCCTTGTGGTCTCTTCCAACTCTATGATTCTATGATCCTTTACAGTTAATTAATCAACAGGTCCTCCTTGACTGTTTCCATATTCATAGTGCTCAGCACTCTGTACGTTAATTACAACAGCAGAAAGGAAGCTATAAATTCCATGATCCAGGTTCACTCTCCCTGCCCTCCGTCATGTAAACCACAGAGCCAGCAAACTACTCCCTTCCACCTGGCATTTTTGTAACGCTGGTTCAGTGAATACTGAATCCACAGGCATTACACATGTATGCAAGATTATGATAAATCGCTATGGACTTAATACAAATGAAGATTTTTTGCTTTATTTACCAGAGATTTTCAGCTTTATGCACCCTACAAAACCTGGGTGGAAAATAGCCTAAATGAAACAAAATCTGGCATTTTGAGAATGCTCCAGCCACTGCCCTTTCAAAGGAATAATCAAGCATGCATGGAAATTGCTAGAGTGTCATGAATGAAGACAGATTTTGTTTGGCTCTTGGGGTTGGAAGGACTTGTGCTTCAGGTGACTAACATTACAACTTCAAAGCTTAATAAAATCCAACGACCTGCTGCTTTAGTTTGAGGGACACTTGCTCAACAGAACTTATAACCACCAGTATGGTTACTTCTGTATGTTAAAAGCTTTACCTGTTTTACTAAGAGCCTCTTCTTCTCCTCATTCTGCTCATCTCTAGCCTGGAGATCCCGCTCAAACTGTGCTTTCATGGCTTGCATGTTCACTTCCAGGCGCAATTTGGCATCTTCTGTGGCTTGCAACTCATCCTCCAGCTCTTCCAATTGTGTCCGCATCTCCTCCACTTGTTGCTCCAAGGTGCGCTTGGATTTTTCCAACTCATGAACCTACAGCCACAATCAAATGATTAGTGTTCTTACATTCCCATTTTTTTAAAAAAAAACAACAACAACCTGTGAATAGCTTCTTAAAGTAGTATAATTATTTCAACAAATCCTACATTAATAGGGGCATTAGGTAAGATTTTTGCTTGGATGCCTCAAGTAATAGGTATAAAATCGCCAAACTTGCAGATAAAATGCATGCCAATGATGCCTGCCCAAGACCTGAGGTCCAAAATTCACACGACAATATACTGTTGGGTCATCAGACCAAGTAGATTTGGGCTTGTGGGTTGCCCTACCAAAAATATTGGGAACCACCGACCTACAACACGTACACAAGTGCTCATGCCACATTTGCTTCTGCCTTTGGAGAGCACAGGGATGGAAAACACTGCCATAGTAGAGAACGTAGAGCTCTTATGTTCAGAAGAGTGTAAAAGCTGAAGTTACAACAATGACAGAAATCCACAAAGACGTATAACTCTAGGACTATGAGTGTTTGTGTTTTAAGAACCTTCCAGTGCACACAGCTGTTGAAGCATACAGAATTCCAGAAGTCTTCTCAGAACATTAGAATGAATGTGCTCCAACTGACCAAAGTTCAATTTGAAATACAACCATTTAAGCACTTGTTCAAACTGTACTACATCATTCTCAGTCATGCAAATAGTACACCACTCACATTTTTGCCCACATCATCCTTGGAACTCATCAAGTCTTCCATCTCTGTCCGGAGTTGCTTGTTCTGCCTCTCATATTCTTCACGGGCCTCCAAAGCTTCCTCCAGGGCTCGCGCTAGAGAGAGGGCTTTGGTTTCTTTTTCTCTTGCCTCGGCCTCTGCACGGTCCCTTTCCTCTGCATAGCGGGCAGATATGTTCTTCTCTTCTGCCAGCATCTGAGCATTGCAACATATGCAAAGTTGGAAGAAGTCAGACATGAATATAGATTTCAAGCTCTTAGCTTCCAAATTACCAAGGTAGTTTGATACTTTGCATCTCAACCTTGAGAAGCTCTAGGCAACCACAGTGGATGTAAGAGGTGAGGGTGCATCTCTTCTCCTCTCCCCAATTCCTCAATATTGATCCTGTTTCTCAAGAATGCATTAGGATTCCTGCAAGCCCCAAGTTAAGTAGCCAGCTGAAAACCAGTTTAGATATTCCATCAGCTCACAGGTAGACCATGAAAATACCTATGTAACAAGATTATCTACTGGGCAAATAATAGCTAACTGCTACATGTATCATCAAGAAGAAAGCAAGAGGATTTATATAGTGGCATACCTGATCAAACTTCTTCTGCTTTTTCTCCAAGTTGGAAACAATTTGGCGCTGATGATCAAGGTCCACTATTAAGTCATCAAGCTCCTGCTGAAGACGGTTCTTGGTCTTCTCCAACTTATCATACGCCATTGCCTTTTCTTCAAGACGCTGGCTCAGAAGTTCCATGTCCTTCAGTAGTTTCTTCTTGTTCTCCTCCAATCCTTCAATAGTCCCCAAGTCATCATCAACCTTCTTTTTGGCATCAGCGAGCTGAGTTTAATGAGCAACAGAAAATAACGTCGTTATGACCTTTCTGTGTTTGGCAAAGAGACAGACATGCGTTGTGCAGGTGGAAGTTGGCTTGTTTTCCATTGAGATGGCAAGGTTCTCACTGCAAAGCTGTGTGCAGGTGAGGGCTTACACACAAGGACAGCAGATGCCTAGGCTAGAACCAGATTGAATAGAGAAACATTTCTTCATTCAGGTCAGTTGCCACATGCAGTAGTACGGACTACCTGCATGTTTGTTTTTACTGCAGTGTGAACTAGATCCATTTTTAATGAATTTATTGTATTGAATTGGTGGGAATACCACCCCCCACCCCCAAAGCAGCTGCATCCAATATCCAAGCTAACAGGTAAATAGACTGCTGTAACCTTGAAATGCTTTGAAATAAATCAGGAGCGGTGCACCTTGCCAAAAGTTCATAGCTCCTGACGTTTCCCTGCTCTGGTACTGGAGATACAGTAACGAAGAGTCAGGAAAAGCCAATTCAGTTTAAACTAGTCTAAGACAAACCTGGCTGGAATAAAAACACAGAGATGCGCAATTGCCCGTGTATTCCATGGCTTCTCACCTGAGACTGCAGAGTCAGCACCTGTTTCTCCAAATTCTTCCTGGCTTCCTCCTCTTCCTCCTGTTGCTCCTGCAGATTGTTCTTCTCTTCCTCCAACTGTCGAATCCTGCTACTCAAGTTCAGTTTCTGGCGAGTCTCCTCTTGCAACAGCTCCTGTTGTGGGAATGAAAAACACACTCATGTTTATCACTTGTCCTGAGAGAATCTGAACTTAGCCTGGCGCGGTGGTGTTCAGTATGGAATGGGGATATTTACTTGCTGTGAGATGGTAGGTACAGGGCTGGGTAAGGATGTCAAGTTTATGCTGGGGTGATCTGAAAGCATTAACTCATTGTTATACAATTTGGTAATGAGATGCCTCATTACAGATCTAAAAGCAGTTAACTGGTCCCAGCCAAAGAGTCATCCGTTAAAATGAAGAAATATCCCAGCATCTTATTGTCAGTGAACGGGATGAGACTGCTGCCATTAGGAAAATGATATTAATTGCACAACAGGAAAAGGGCACGTCAGAATTGCCAGAGCTGGTCATGCATTACAGTGGAAACTGGGCAATGCTATCGCTGCAGCATACCCATCATGCTTCTCAGAAGCAAGTGTAAGCATCAAAAGAACATAGGGAATCCTGTGCCATAAAATGTCCAAAGTTGTGTTAAAGGTTTGAACAAATCCTTGCAAGGGAATCCATTATTTTAAATGTGAGCATGCAATTAAAAACCTTGTCTTGTTCAACTTCAGCACAACTCTTGAGACAGAATACCTTTATTTCCACTGTGCAGATAAGGAATGAACCAAGAACATCAAAGGGTGCTGCTCCAAGTTCTAGATCTGAAAACACTTTGGGTCACCTGTACACTGTTGCTCAGAAATGCTTGGGCCTTAACTCTTCCAGAAACAGGCATGTAAGTTCACAGGAGTTGTATTATCTGCACTACAGCAGCCGCCGTGCTAACAGCTGCATGGAGGCCCAGCTTGGCTTCCCTCTTATTAGCATTCCAGCTTGCAGTGAACACCTTTCTATTTTGCAGGGCCTTCATAGCTGGAATTAATTTGCTTCTCTTCTTCTGATTTTATGTATAATGACTGATTTATACTCAGGGCAGCATTCACTTGTGCCCTTCCATGAACAGGAGTCCTTTGATCTAGTGAAGGTTCCCATTAATGAAAGAGGAGGGGAGGCAATTTTCACCAATTCCCACTGCAGCTTTTATCCACATTGTTCTAGAGGACTCCAGTATGTCGGAGCAAATTTTGGCAGGGTGAGCAGCTGCAAAAAAAGTCTCCCCTCCTCTTAGGTTAGTTGAGGTGCCCACTGGAAAAAAATTTCTTAGATGAGCAGGAGAGCACAACTACAACCAGCCCCTTGTACTTCCATTTTAATTTTTGCTTGGCTTATATATAGGTTTTTTTGCTGACTTATGGGAGAATAGAATGGCAGAAAAGAATTTCAAACAAATGTGCATTCTAGAATTTTAGTCATACCTGTGTATCTTGTAGCTGAGACTCCAAACTGGCAGCATCTTTGGCAAATTTAATGCCTTTTTTCTCTGCTTCTTCCAGGAGACTTGAGACGCTCTCCAGCTCATTCTGCAAAGCAAAGGAATCTCAAGGTAATGTACTCACATCTTGCTTGTGAGAAAATGTGTTTTCCCAAAGCGACATCCTCAGTATAGGATAATCATAACAGTATTCATCTAAGGCAATATTTGAAATATCTATGTTCTGATGTCTCATTGCTATGTCTGTGACTATTTACATGAGACTTCGCTTTAGAACATGCAGCAGATTTGAGGAACTAAGGAGAATCTTGCTATTTGTTTCCTCCATGACATTGACAAGTACTTTGATAACAGAAACTGCATTCTATTGATTCCAAAAGTAGCCCATGTGGACCCATTTGCAAGACATTTCTTTTGCAGCTACTTTAAAGTAATCCAGTTGGATAATCCACCTTTCAGGCATGCTTGCTTCAGGTTCTGTAAGATTATCACTGCTGCCCTACGTCAAACAGAGCGAACAGAACTCCTATAGGGTTCTAGTTCTCTGACCTGACCCGATCTAATCTAATCTAGTATGGCAAACTGGAATTGGCTGGAAAACAGTATTTCAGTTCTCTTTGCATGACTGGGCAGTTGTGTATTACATGAGTGAAGTTTTTTTACAGCTTCAAAATGAAGTGGCAGTTGAAAAGCTCAAAATTTACTTAGAGGTTTGACCCTGTGCACATTTTTACTGTAGAATTTTCTTGAAGCTGCTTAGACTGCAAAATAAATAAAATAAAATACCGTCCTTTAACACTTCCAATACATTTCATGCTAAGTCCTAAAGTGTTATGATAAACTGTAAGAGAATTTTAAAACTATTCTCCTCTGCCTACTGCAGCAGTTTCTGATTGGTACAGATTCTCCCCAAAGTATTCTACACCCATGAACCATCTCTCTGACATTTTTACTGCTCATTATGTTTCTTGTATACTAAATGGTCGGAAAGGATGCAAGGCCCTGGAGCACAGTCCTGACCCAAGGCCTACATTTCTTATGAACTTTTGAATACTTTTATTGAAAACTTTCACAAAAAGTTTCAACGGCCTCCCTAAGAAACTGATTTTTTAGTTTTAACTCTACTGAGCAGAATGAGGAGTAATTTTCACTCTGATGTTTTAAGTAACTTTCTCAAAATTCAAAATGTTTCTCTGAGCAGGATATGGCTTGCATGGGGGAAAATGGGCGCTTCCAGACAGGGAAAATGGTACTAGAGCTCTATAAACAGTCTCCTTGTCACAAGAGGAAGAGTAGCTTTGCATTTTTCAGGTGCTTAAAACTATTTCAACTTTCAAGAACCATATCAATGCAAAGCAGAAGCTTTGCATGTGCTCACCAAAGGATAACTAGTGCAACACAAAGTATTACCAGAAGCAGCTCCCGTCCTATTACCTGACATTAATGCCACACCAATTTTTCAAAATACTACATCTGTATCAAGCAGGAGCATTTTAGAAGGATGTTCACTAAATTGTGTAGTCTGACCAAGAGTTTGTGAGAAAAAGCTAAAGAATCGCCCATCCAAATCTTTACCTGCAGTTTGCTCGATTTTTCTGTAAGTTCTGTCCTCAGCCTCTCTCCTTCTGCAACCTTGGCCAGCAATTCCTGTACCTGCCCATCCAGCTTCTTCCTCTTGTGCTCCGATTCAGATCTAACCTGCTGCAACACCTTCACCTCGCAGGCCAGCTCCTTGTTATCTGTTTCCAAGCACTGCTTGTTCTTTTCAAGATTTGATTTGAACTAAAAGCAAAAGAAAGGTAATCACACTTCACCTGCAATATAAAGGCTAGGCTTCACGTGCGGCGAAAATCTTTTTTCTAGATTCAGACTAAAATTCACTGGCTTCTTCATTTGAGGCACCACAAGTTTGGTCATCTGATTTGAATTCTTAGCTGCTTCAAGTTCAATATGAATTTGTTTTTGAAACCGAACTTTAGATATTGCATTGCAACGCAACTGTAACACTTTACTGCAGAAGTGTCTACAAATGCATGAATTTGACACGGACATGTATGCTACCGGCTACAGTCATAACAGTGCTTGCAACAATGGTTATGTGAGCAATTAAATCATAAAAGTGTGGCCTCATTTGCCAAAAATGTTCTGATATACCTAGGGTGGAGCAGGAGCTGCCACTGTAGATCACAATTCCACAGGGGATGCAAGAGGACCCAAATCTTAACACTGTATAATTTTTAGGTGCATATCTGTGAGCAACACCCGTATGCGCAAAGTCAAATGAGTTTGCATTTCTGAGATAGGTAGCAAAGACTACTGCATTTTCATCCTTAATCTGTTGGACGTTTATCTATCATCCTGTTCAAAACTGCTGATAGGTTGGTTAAAAAAATGCAAGATCAACTGACTTTAGTAGACAAATGGCAGCCATATCCACTGTGCAGTTATATTATGAAAGCAGAGTATTAACACCTGTTCGGATGTCTATTTAATATATGAATATCCTGCCCTCCTTCAACTGAACCCAACAGACTATATATGAAGGGCTCTGAGGCAGTCTCCCGTGCATTCAAGTGAATCTTCCACTCACTCGTTTGGCCTGTTCAAGCTGTTCCGAGAGCTCTTCCAAGGCTGTTGCATGCCTCTGCCTAATATCCTGAATTTGGGCTTCGTGATTCTTTGTTTCTTCTTCAAGTGCTTTCTTCAGTTCAACAACTTCCTGCTCACGCTTTGTCCTAAAGAATACCCAGCAAGTCAAGATCTGAAGGTCTGAGCAGCTTCTACCACAGTGTTTATTTTCCAACGATTTTTGCCTCTATGCAAATTTAAGATAGTTTTCAGAAACAAGCAATCTACCAGCATTGCCCAGAAGTAGTAGTAAGAAGAATCCAGTTTGGATAGAATAACCAAGTTCTAGTTTTAGTTGTTATTCCCCAAAGGCAGATTTCTGTGGCAAGGGAGAGCCACCACCACTTAAATGTTACAAAAAACACCAAACTGGAGATTAATCTGTGTCAGAAGACATGAGGCAGTCCTAAATTTATTACAATATAAGGAGTGCTGAGTTACTTTAGGAAACTCTTCCTGTGTGAGAGTTTTTACACAGATGTAAGTCATTACTGTTGCTTTGATTCAACAAAAGTTTCAACTATGCTCTGCCCTCATTACATCTCCCAGAGAGAGTTGTAGCCAGGACTTCAGATTTACCAGAATAGGGCTTGTTCTTTATGAGGAATCAAAGCATTATGAACACCTTCCTTGTTATGTATCTAGTCTTCTACTAACCTGAGCTCTTGTTGAGCTGCTGTGGTATCCAGGGTATCTTCCAGCTCAGTCTTCAGTGCCTCCAGCTCCTCACTTAGATCTCTCTTCTGCTTTTCAGCCTTGTTTCGTGAAGCCTTTTCTGATTCAAGGTCCTCCTGCAGTTCTGCAATTTGAGCTTGAAGTTCTCGTATTAATTTCAGCGCATTGTTCTTCTGCACAGCTTCCTCATCCCCTCTGGAAACACAACACAATTTCTAGAATAAGAATGAAGCTCAGGGTCCGGGATTTGCATAAAGCCTATTCAAATGTTGGGAGTTGAAGAAAGTTCTAGACTTCCACAAGAAAACTTATCAGTGAAGAACAATTTGGCAGTGTACTGGATTCTGTCTACCTAGTCGCATATGGGAGATCTAATAAGAGGTGGAAATCAAATGGCATTGATAGCAACAGTGACTAGATTTTGAGTCCATGCAGATGCCATGACACACACTCCTTGACATCTGCAGAGGCCTACTGCTGCTCCTGATTTTTATTTTATTTTTCCTTGTCATGAAAGGAAATTGGTGATGCTCAGACCTTCTGTGATGTGAGTGGGGCTGAGACACTTCAAAGAAGTGTGACTAGCCCAAGGTCACCCAGCAGCTGCATGTGGAGGAGCAGAGACGCGAACCCGGTTCACTAGATTACAAGTCTACCGCTCTTACCACTACACCACACTGGGATGGGCTGTGGAGTGTACAATTTACACGTCACCCCACCACCAACAAAGCAGAAATATGTGGTAATAGCTTAATATCACCCTACAATACCAAATAACCTGGCACTATCTTTGCATATTCTACCTGGCAAGAGCAGCCTGCAGCTCCTCTTCTTTCTTGGCAAGCTGGATTTTTAGCTCCTCAATCTGGGCTTGCAGCTCTGCAATTTGGTCCTGTAGATCAGTTGTTTCTCCATCAAGTTTCCTTTTAGCTTTTTCCAGTTCTTGACGAGTCTTTTCTTCTTTTTTCAAGCGCTCTTTAGGAGACACAATCATGGTTAAGTGGGGAATTTTTGTCTACTAAACGCTATCTTGTGAGAGCATGCCAAGGATGAACTTGCTAAAAATGAAGGTAACCAAATGGCTAATTCAAGATTTAGGGGCATAGAGTTGCATCAATCCCAAGTGGAAATGCCAGAATTCAGTGTACAAATTTAGAGCATCTAACTTACAGATCACTACCACAGGACAGAGCTCCTGGAAATTATCATGTTTCAAATAGCATTCTGTTTGAACACTTCCAACATGAAGAACGATGCAGTCTGGGTTTAAAATCAGTGTTGTTAAGAACATAAATGAACCCTAGAGAGTAACAGTGATGTTTCATTTCTTATCTGATTAATTTCTGCTATCTTCCAAGGCAACAAAATTGGGATTAGAACAACTCTGTATGTCACTTATGTAATAATGACTATTGATGTTTTTATCACAATGATGGGACTGCCATTTGACTTTTCTGTGCCAGGGACCAAGATATCCTGGGCTACCTATCTCTAGAACCTGGGAGGCAGGCTTCTTAAGGAAAGGAACTTCTCCCCACAAAGTCCTCAAACTATTACCAAAATCACAACTTGGTGACAATACAAATCAAGGTGTTTAGTAAGGAAGCCTGATTGTTCTCTGACAAGAGCAGAGGTTCACCAGCTAAGAATCAGAACTTGACCAGCCCTGGGAGACCATGATTAGAACCCTCTTGTCCAAAAGCTCCAGAAAAACATCAATTTATTCCACAGTAACTTCTAAGGTAGTTAACCCTATGTGTGCACCTGCATTTGTGCAGACAAGAAAAAGAGCACTTGGCTGAGGCAATAACTTCACAGGGAATAGAAGGATCTTAAATGACAACCTGATGCATTATGAATTTCATTAAGGAATATTTAGTTTATAGAAAGTTTCTACTCTGAAACATGATTGCATAGCTTGTGCATAAAAGGGTTCTCTGCGCTTTCCTTTGCTCTCTGGAGACTATAAAAGAGACTCTTGCAGGCAGCTAGCTCTAGCTTCTGGAAAGCACAACAGACAAGTTTCCATCTGTATCAAATAAAAGGAAATATTTGCTGGTAAGAAGTTGACTATAGAAATCTGGCTAGAAGCCACTGAAGAATCTTTGGAGTGTCCAGAAGTACTCTACAATTATTGGTTGTAGAAAACCGAAAAGTATTTGGAACCTCTTTAGTACCTCTGTTGGTTACTTAAAGCACTACTGAACAGTACCTCTCCTGAGGAGCTTGTCTGAAATATGTAGTCAATGGCTGATGGTCACAGAAGAGGCTGAGGTGGGAAATGTGCCAATTTCCTGTTGGGTGAGATTGTGTTGGGGATAGAATCTCCTCACTTGTTTCAAAAAGATGACTAACAACTCCTGCCTGCTGACTGTTGCTGGTAGAGGCAAAACCAAACCTTCAGGGCATTAAGATAAGCTTCTGGTCCTCAACTAAAGATCTCATGGAAAGTCTAATTCCCAAGCAGAGGGAAGAAATAGGAACTGGGAGAGATCCATCTCTTAAGTTAAGCCAGGATCTTGGGAGGCTAACTATAGGATTTCTGTTGCCTCAGAGGAGAAAAACAATAAGACACTTTGGGAAACTGTAAAAATGCATTCTCTTCCATTTTGGACTGCCAAAGAAGTGGTATATGGCGACACCTTTATGCTTTCTTCCAGTATCAGGTTGCTAAGTGTAAGGAAAGGCTATGACTAGCTTTAGAAATTGCAAGATGAACTTCAAAAATATGGCGGATGTCAGTTGTAATCCTTATTATTCAATTTCAGCCTATCTAGCTAAATGTCAGAACTGTAATACTTTCAGAATCAAGTCAGGTGGCCACAGCACTGTAGGCAGAAACTATTCCCAAATTAGGACACAAAAATAAGTAAATGTGTATGGAAAGTCAGAATTCTATAATGTATGTGTTTTACAGCCAAAAATTATAGCACATCTAAATCCAAGAAGGGGGTTACATATACTGTTGATATTGCAAGTGTAACACTGCAAATATTTCATGGTATTTCTTCTCAAAACATAATCCATCAGCGAATGCCAAGAGCAGAAGGGGGAATTTTTATAAACAGAACATTGGGATAAAGAAAAATAACTCTATTTTGAAGCAAGTTGAGATAGCAAAAATAAATGCTAAGAACTTCCAGAAAGTATTCTAATGTGCAGCAAAAACAGTGATGTTAAAAAAATTGCAAAGAGAGAGAGAGAGAGAGAGAGAGAGAGAGAGAGAAGTCAGTGAGATTTGGAAGGCAACTTGGAGTAAGGAAGGGGGGGTATGAAGACTGGAATGCCCCAGTGAGAGAAGGGAACCTGTTCTTGATGGTATGGCTCTGGTCTCCCAGTAGGAGAAAGAAGGAAGTTCTATAAGTAACAGTATACTGTACACAGGAGTGAAATTTGCTTTGGTGATGCCAGGTGCCTAGATATTTGCACTAACATATAACAATCTAGGAATGCAGAAGTTGGTACAAAACAAAGACATTCTCCTCTCTTGTCATTCCATAGGGCCAACACAGCAACACCCAATTCATATGAATAAAATTAAATATTTTCCAGTAATGAAGGACATGCTGCTTTCTTTCTTTTTTTAAATCCACTTAACATAGACAAAAGTCAGATTAAGACACTGTGCCCAATGGCCAAAATGGCTATTAAGAAAACACAAAGGAACATTTGAACACATTTTTTTGCATTTGCAGTGCTGAAAGCAAACTGCTAACCTAAATAGTTTTCTTTGTACTGACATTCGTAATAATGAAATACTCAGATACCAAGAGATGCAAGTCCAAATATTTGAAAATCTGTATTTACCCTGATTAATTCATTAACTTATTTGTTACAGCTGGGATTAGCATGTTGGCCCACTGACCGGTCAAATGTTGTCCACTGACCTCCTCCTATTTGACCAAATACTGCCAAATATTTAATGAAGGGGAATATGACACTGGATAGGTCGCAGCTTAGCTTTTCTGTTTAGTTATGTATCAGCAGTAACAGAGAATGAAGACTGCTTGCCCCTTCACCCTGCAGTAGTCAGGAGCATACTGCTGACATACTGATGCAGATAAAAGAAAAAAGCAGGGGAAACAGGTAACCAAAGAACTAGCCTGCTTTCAATTCAGCACACTTGTCTTTAAAAACCGATTTGTGTTCAACAGTTGCTTTTAAAAAAAAATACTTTAAAAAATGTAAAGCAGATGAAAATGTGTTTGTCATCAGAAGCCCTTCCCCCTTAAAGGAACAAAAATGGTATGACATAATTTGTGACATAGCACTTTCTGAAAAACTGACCCAGAAACTACATACAGGTAGTGGGGAAGGAGGAAGCAGGGAGACTTTCATAGCAGACTGGCAGCAATTCATTCAGCACACGAACAAAAACTCTACAGGACAAACTGCACCTGCTGCATTCCACAATGTATGTTTGTATTAGTGTTCTCTTTCATATTGATATTAGCAACTTTTCAGCCTCTTTCCCCTTCAGTGCTTGCATGAACTATGGTTTTTATCTGAACTATGCCTTTGAGTTCTGGAAAAAGAGGGGGGAAATATTCAGTTTGTAATTCTTGTTCTCTTTTCACTATATATTTTTTTTAAATTATTTTTTAAGAAAGAAGCCCTCCTCTGAGTCCCTCTGCCATATGAAGTTTGCCTTCCCTGTTTGACATTTGCCTATTTTCTTGGTTGGGGCCCTTTGTATATTAAATGCCCTCCCCAGGGAAACCTGCCTGGCACCAGACCTGTTTCTTTTAAATCCCAGGTGAAGACCTTTTTATCTGCCTAGACATTCCAAAATGTGTTGAAGCTGGTTTCTGAAGGCTGTTTCATGGTTTGTGTGGAATTTTGTTGATTTGTTTATTTTATTCTGAGTTTTGTTGTATTTGGGTTGTTGTTGTAGTAGTAGTAAGCATGTACATGGGAGCAGGCAGACCGTAGGTCAACTTGTAAATTCACTGATTTTATTTTGTAACAAGCCAGTTGATTAAAATATCATTCCTCCAACAGTTAGTGCTTTAAAAATACTTGATCAAACAAATATTTTCTGACCGAATGCCCAATCCTAATAGCTGCCAAACTGACACTGTGGAAGACTATTATTGTACCTCTGGTCCCAGAAAATGATACACGTAAAGGCAGTGATAAGCTTGTTTTTCGTTCAGTGTTAGCATACTTTCGACTTTTACTGAGAGTCCCTTCATATGGCAAATCTTGAAATTGCTAACCTTCCAGATCTGTGATCATCATTTCCTGCTTGTTCTTGAGTTTAGCTAAGTTTTTGGCCTTTTCTTCTTCTTCAGCCAGCTGTGAAGTACACTCTGCAATTCTATCCTCCATTAATTTCTTTTCCTAATTGAGAAAAAGAAAGCAACTGTTAGGTAGTACATATGTGGGCTCAGAGCAACAGACATGGGTCCTGCAGGTACAGTTTGAGGCTGCACGAACGATGCGACAGGACAGGACAATTCAATTGCCCCTCCGTAATTTTCTGATCCTCCTAAGATTTTAAAGCAAAATGTGCAGGGTAAGCTGAAAAGAAGCCTTGTTACTTAATTACTTCCAGGTAATTAAAACATGGGGCTTATCCAGATATATTTAGTAGAGGGCACAGCAGAAATCATCTGGTTCAGGACATATCATTCCCCAGGGATGAGGGGGAAATGTTTTTAATGGTTGAAATAGGGGAGATGTAGAACTGACAAGCGTGCAGATAGGTGAGAGCTCCCTACGGTAAGCACATGTGCCAAATATATTTGGAGAAGGATGCCGTGTATAAGGGTTTACACTGAGTTTCTGAGCCAGGATGGGCCAGCTGGAATGGTGGACTGAGAGAGCACCAGTGGGGGGCAGTGGATGCAAACTCCAAGGACAATGAAAGGTGTACTGGAGGTGGGGTTGCTCTGGACATGCTACAATTCTCAAAAGGGGCAGACTTCTCCACAGAACCATTATGGTTGGAGATACTGGGTCAGGGGCAATTTAGTACTTAAGAGACATGCTGTCATCCCCCTGACCAAAATGCTCATGGTGATTTTGAGATGGGAGAATGAAATCTAGGAGGCATTTGAAATAGGAAGTGTAGAAACCAGTGACTAACTACCCTCATGCATGTTCAGGTCACGATGGACAGCACTACCGCCATACAAATAGAAACAGGTCCCCAAATGCAGGTTGGGATTAAAGGTGGGACCTGGGCTTGGAAAGGCTGAAGAATGCTACTCTAGAAGATGATCATTAAATCAAAGCTATATTTCACAGAATGAACAGCAAAGCACACCCTTTTTGCACGATTTATGACATCACTGCATGATAACAGCACAACACATGACAAGAGTTTGCTCTATGGGGGGGGGGAGGGAGGGTCCTAAATCCAAGCCACAAACAGATGCCAATTACTCCCTGGATGACAAGATTGAGGAGCCACAAGATGGCTCCCACAGCAGTCACTTTTCACGCATTGCATTATTGTTTCCACATTCACTAGTTCTAAAGGAATGTGTCACAATTTGCTCTCACCTTAAGAAATTTGGAATTTTGGTCCTCTAACAGTAAGATCTCTTCTTCCATCTTTTTTATTTTGGCTTCAGCTGTAACCTTCTCCAGCTGCAATTTCTGCCGAGCACCTTCTTCCTCATCGAGCTGCTCCTCCAAGTCCTTAAAAAACAGAAAGCCCAGCTCAGCTCAGCTCAGCTGTATTATAACTTGCCCACAGTTTTCACATGGTCTCACCAAAGATAGGTCAATGTACCAAAATTTAGACATATTTTCTAATCATCCTACCATCAACACATCAAGAGATACCTGTATGTGCGCCTGCATTTTCTTCTTTTCATTCTGTAGCACTTGGTTCCTTTCTTCTTCCTCTTCCACCCTGGATTCTAAATCATGCAGAATTTCTTCTAACTCTTGCTTCTTTGAAGCCAGACGAGCTCTCATCTCTTCGGCTTCAGCGAAGAGTTCTGTCTCTGCTTGCAACTGCTCTGCAAGAATGTTTTTCTCTTCCAACAGCTGCAAATTCAGTAAGAAAGTATTGTCAATCTTCCTTCAATATATTGTCAAAACAACCATTTCATAGTTACGGGAGAATCTTGCATAGCTCACCCAGTCCTAAAAGTTGCTGAAAGAACAAGCATGCACAGACAACCACAGTTACCAGAGGGAAATACTTTTGAGTGATGCTATTTGCTGCAATCTTGTGTCTATTCCTCCAGTTGTTCTCAAGGATGGAACCAAGAAGGAATAAACTAACAAGAGGGGGAAAATATATTCTTTTATCTAGCTCAGGCTCCTGTTCATTATACCAGCCTCCAACTATTTTTGCCACCAGTAGCCATATACGTAGAGAGAAACTATACAGGAAGGGTGTGCATGCATACAGGGGTATACTTTGGTCTTTCAAATTTCAGTGGCTCCCTGTGCAAGGCCAAAATTCAGTGTCCCCTACCTCTCGCCTTCTCTTCCGCACATGTGTTATGTCATAGTTGCAATACCCCCCGCAGCTCCGTGCCCAGTGTGGGGGAACCAGTTACACTGCCCTAAATCTGCCTCTGATTATATGTATATATCCAGAAAAGATTGAGTTCAATTTCAAAAGGGATCCACTGTGCAGCTTCATACCTCTTCTCCAGACCAGTCATTAAAATGTATTCGCTATAACTCCTTGCGTGTTTATTTGATCACACAATATGCTTTCTGTTCCTACACGAACTAGCTAGATGTATCTAACTACAGTAAGTTAAGATGTTGGTTTTGCCTAGGTAGAAAATAAAGTCATAAATGCTATTAGAATAAGGTCGACTTTGTGCATAGGTCAGATTGTGTATACAAACCTGTTGATGTTTCCTTTCCATCTCCTCAAGTTCTGCTTCTACCTTTGTCTGTTTCTCCTTCACCTTCAGAAGCTCCTCATCCTTAGCCTGAAGTTCTTCCTCCTGACGAGTAACTTGAAGCAGGGGCTTCACCTGCAAAGTATGACACAAGAGGCATGCCACTATCGTGCTGCTGAAAATTCCTAACCACCACCACCACCACCGACCTTTGTGGACAACCTACCTTTGTGAACACTCTCCACCACTGCCAATGCCGCAGCTTCAAATAGGCAGCACAATTTCTCTGCAGGACTTTCAATGCACTCAGCTGCTGCTGTTTCTTAGCAAAAGCCCTGAACACAAACCAAGGTTTTCCATTTCAGTTGGGAATGTTTGCATTTTAACAGCTACATCAAAGCATTTCCAAAGCCATATTCAAGTGCAAGGGGGCAATACTCGTGTGTTTTTTTATCCTGGCAATAAACTTATTCCACCAGACTGCTTCTCAAGCTTTTTAGCAGTGAAATAACCATGCATTTGTCTGTAAATTCAGTGCTTTTGATTAAGCTAACTGAACATTTCCACAAAATCTGCACTTCAAATATAAGCGTCTGCCAAGATTACTATAAACACTTACTTCCTGGCAAGGTATCCCCTGCAGACTGCCTGGAAGAAGATGATGATGTCTGTGATCTTCAGATCCCTTTCTTCCTCTAGGTGTGCCAGAACACCAGCTCGGAAAAAAATCTTGCTCTGTCCAATTCTATACAAGTTGGGGTCCAGCTCTAATGCTCTGATCTGCACAAATATCCAAAACCCATTTGTTTCAAAATTTATAAGCCAAAGAAGATAATGGTTTTTAGCAATGTTAGATTGCTACTGAATGACTTACCATGCGTTCACAAGCCTGCTTCCCATCCATAAATCCCTTAGGAATTGCATTAGGAGTCAGGATCTCATATCTACCAATCAATAAGAAAACAACTAGTTAAGCTCTGATCAAAACGTACAGGCACCAATTTTCATTTAATCCCCATGCTACGCTTGACTAATGACAGAAAGTTATGTTGAGGGGGAAGACTGGGTTTAACCACCTGAAATGATGTAGCTCTAAACATGCCAAATCTAGTTATTATAGTACCTCTGTCTAAATTCTTGGAACACTATCCTGTTTGGAAATCCTTGCCGACAAATCCTTATTCCTTCCAAGACACCGTTGCAGCGAAGCTGATCTAGAACGAGGTGCGGATCCAGCTTTCCAGCCTAAAGGCAGAGGAAAAGCTCTGTTACAGGACAGTACTAGCAGCTCCTTGTAATCATCCTTCTGGCTTTTAGCCTTACCTAGTTAAAGAAACTAACCACTCACAAGGGTGAAGTGGGGTTCTGAATACTTCATGTGCAAAACATGAAATCCAAACCCTATTATGTCAGCAAATACATCAAATGTCAATAGAGATTCATTCCCCGTGTCTGCAGTCATGGGATTGTTGTCTATCACATGATGGTGTATGTTTTCATTCCACAGTGTGGGAATTGACGGAGACAAGATGTTTTGTGTTACTGTGTTCCGTGAAGTGGGACTATTGTCCTTTGTTCTCTCTCTCTGTTGTCTGATGAGAAAGAGGATGGAGCTAAGTCAGAATGCTCCGAGTGTATTATATGTAAATAAACGTAGATTAGCCAAAACGCTGAGCTACTGAGTTCTGTTATGCAAACTGCAAATACTCTGCGGATCCCTAAGTGCGCTAATGCCTTTTGGCATTAGTCGCTGTGATGTTCGGGTTGGAGAAAGCTTTTGAAGCTCCTGAACAATCGGCCAGGAGGGAAAGAACATGCCAGTTGGGCATGTGTCTCTACCAGGGTCCTACTTGAGAGTAGGTCGCTCCTAACAAGTATTAGCAATTGGGAAGGGAAAATTAGAAGCACATTTTAACGTTTGAAATGAACACATACCCTCTTTTCATGGTTTGGAATGATGCAGCGGACAAAATTTGGGTTAGTATTTCGCAGTGTGGCCATCAGTTTGGTGAGGGACTCCTTGTATAGCTGCCCCACGGTACGGAACATGCCCTTCTTGGTCTTGTAAGTGGAGCCAAACGCAGTCTCTGTTATCCCAGTGACTTGATCCAGACCCACAATGCGGTCCACTGCAGGCAACAAGAACACCGAATTAAGCGGATTCAGGAAACAGAGCAGCGCACAAGAGATAAAAGGTTCGACAAATGCTCTGCGCGACAAACGGTGGAAGGTGCTGCCTACTATGGCAAAGCAATCTACGTACATATGGAAGCAGCAGGATTGAAAGCAACACACCAGGCAGAACATTGTAGCTTTTGCCATTATGCACTACAAAGCACAAGTCACGGCTTTATGCACCAAAAGCCATTCCCTTTTCATACGTAAAAGGAATTTTAGACCAAGAAGCTGCAAATAATGTGAGTGAATATGTGGGAAGGTTTACAATAGAGCCAAAAAATGCAAATGACGGCATGTATCAAACTTTGCTAGGAACAAACCATGATCAGCCTGCCAACAACTTCTGCTTAACTTGAAGAAAACATGGAATAATATTCCCATAGAAAAGGGGGGGGGGGGGAGAGAAATAATTAGGCCATTTTGTTTCACCACTGACATTCCCTTTACCACATCGTATGAAGTGCAATTCTGTGGGTATGTCATAGCAAATATATCAGTACACCTGAGATATCCACTGTGTATGTGACAATGATAAAGCTTCTGTAAAGCTCTTTACTTTTTCTGAGCAACAGAAGGGAAAGGATTTTCTATATTGTTTTCCTCTATGGATTATCTAAATAAACCAAACTCTAAAGGCATGAGGAACCAAGCACACATTTGGAGCAGGAGGACAGGGGGTGGAGAGATTATGTTTTGGTCAGCTAGCAAAAGAGAAATGCAAATAAACACATCTCAGGATAGCCACAGTACTGGGTATTCCTAGGAAACAACACATTAAAATCTTCAACCTAAGATCTTGCTAATTAACCTAGTCATTGCACCAGGAATCTAACACCTTCTTCCCAGTTAGACCAAAAGCACCTCAGCCTAAAATGTTGAAATTCATACTAGGTTCAGGGAGTCCTTTCCCCTGGGTCCCTAGACAAATAAAATTTAGACAACCTGGCTATGCTGCTTATACCGACCAAGTGGCACGTCGTAGTACTTTGAAGTTCAAGAATCTATCCTGCAGCTAAAACCACTGCCAAGTCTACTTCAATTAAGTATGCAAAAAATTACGTCACAGTATTTACTAATGAGAGAGCAATGCATGCTGCATCCTCCAATGAAGGAAGAGCCAAACTGTAACCAATCTCCCAAGTTTAAGTGAATATGGGCCATATGCTTAAGTATTTGCACAACCATGTATTTCACAAAATACATTTTTTTCTATCAGGAGTAGAAATCAGTCCCCTCTAGCGATCAAGGAAGCAGTGCACGAGAGCAGATTCACTTAGGAAAAAGCAACATGCTTCATTTTGAAACTACATCAATATGATTAACTTAGATACACCCATGGAGATACATAAATTCCCTGCTTATGTATTTTAGCTTACAACAAAAGCATGATCAGACACGTAATGGTGGCAGTAAAAATCTAATAAAATGCCAAAGCAGGCTCCATAAAATACTTTTAGTGAAAAACAAAGACAACTTTAAAGTCTACCAAAATACATACAGTTTTGCTAATGGGGTAATCTTATAGGTTTACTCAGAAGTAAACTCCACTGCGATCAACTGGGTTTAGTTCCTTGTAAGTCTGCTTAGGAGCGCAGCCTAACTGAGATTTGCTTCAAGTTTAGAAGTGCTCCTGCAGATTAATGGGCAGCATATACCCCTGGCAGAATTTGTTTACTTGGCCCAAGTACTGACGGACTTCCCTCATAAGCTATCATTCAAAATATAGGCATTTAATAGCAATGAGACTAATTTTGAGCAGCTTCTGAAATAATAAACATTCAACATGTCATTTAATGCCAGCGCAGCAAGTTGTATAAAGAAAACTTGCTTTGACTGCAATTAAAAAAAAAAAAATGTATACAGACATTAACAAGTACAAATCATACCGAACCAGAGTACCGAGACTCCTAATTTCAAATACCCAAGGTCATCCAGGTATGTTGGAGAAGCAAGCCTGCGTTTCAAATGCAGCTACTCACTTGCAAAGCCTCTAGAAGTGCAGTACAAAAAATGAGACTCTATGTATGCAGCAGCAACTAAATAGGTATGTGCACAAGAACATTTGCCTTGTGGAGGTAACGCTAAGGTTAGGATGAAATGAAAGTTCATGCTTGCCTAACAAGCAAAAAAATGTTTTTCCCACAGATTCAAGTCCTGCTTTTAGGAGGCCTATATTATTATTTTTGTTTTTCATTCATTCACCTGGTGTATCAGGAAGACCAGTAACATTGTCATAGAAAGAAGCTCTCTGAAAATTGTGAATCTCTATGGCACAGAAACGGCAAGAACAAAGAGCAGATACACAAGACAGTCTAGTTAGTAAAGAGAAGACAATTTTGAATTGCAAGCAAGCTTTAACAAAGTGCATAACAGGTCGCTATGGTGTAATGATGGCCCTTCAGTAGAGTGTGTTGATTTCAGGGCCCAAACAGTGAACATAAAGGCAGGTTGGCAGACTATAGATTTACAAGGAAACATGACAGTGATTCCATATTTCACAACAAGGAACTGTTTACTGAAAAAATGTTCTGAAATGGAACAATTGTTGTGTTCATGCATACTTTGGGGCTGGTTCGCAGCCTCTTTGATAGATAACCCAGTGCTTTTTTCCTTAAAAAAATGTTTAGGGGTACTCTCATTTTCCTACTCATATTGAAATACTGCACCTCAATGAGGCTAAACTTAGATTCACAAAATGTTTAGGGGTATGCGTACCCCTGCGCCCCCCCCCCCGAAAAAAAGCACTGAGAGAAACTATTTATGGACTGTGAAGCAATAAGCCCACAGGCACACCTTCTACTAATTTTACAACTAAACTTATGACAGACATGGAAACGCCCCCTTCTCACAATCCACGCACGGTCCCTGCTCCAAGGCATTTACAATATTCCCAGATGGGTGTTTATCATAGTCATTACACATTCTTGAAACCTGGCTCCATAAAACCTCAAAAGCATTTCTTCCGTCTTTAGCATGTTTACTTTGCTTCACTGAAGTTGACCTTAGCGAGGAAATAAAACTGCTAATATTGGACCATTGTATAAATCTATGATGGGCCACACTTGTATAGTGCAGCTGGTAACTATAGCTTTAAAAGGCTGTTTGTAGACCTGAAAATGATGCAGAACAATGGCAACCAAATTTACCAGAGGCCTTAAGCATGTCCCCTACATAAGGAAAGCTGACCATCCTGATTTGTTGCTATTTTTGCTAGCAGGCTAGGTTCAAGGTTCTTGTGTTAGCTCACAAAGCCAAAATCAACTTGGGCCCAAAGTACCTCAATGACCATCTGGTCCCTTATACACCACCTCACTCCCCGAGATCCTGGTGGTTCCTCACAGGCCTTAGGTTTGGTAGGCCTTCATTACAGGCCTGTAGGGGTTTGGCAGGTACCAGCCCTCCCCTTCTTTGAGAAACCCCTTGAAATCCATATTTTCTGGACAGGCCTTCCCAACATGCATTTCTTTCTTTAAACCAACCAGTATCTACTGATGTTTTAAATTATGTTTTATAGATGTTTCTGGATTTTATTGTATTTTATGCTGTCAGCCGCCTTGATATATTTTATGTATCTGTAGAAAATGCATTTTCTAAGTACCCAGGAATCAGCTGGTTGTCAGATGCCTCGGAAGTGCTGCTCAATGGGCTTTGCAAGCACTTTTGGAAGGAAAACAATACTCTGCTTTTAGATGGAGCATTCTTTTTTTTTCTTTTCAAGGAACAGATACAGAGTTCCCACCAATCAGGTGATATGAAGTATCTCCAAACTTGCTAGATTGGTTGAACAATCTATCATTGCAGACAGCCGACTCTGGGACTCTGATAACAGTCAATAGTTGGGAAGTCCAAACCTCTGTGGGGCTTCAAAGGTAGATGGCACAGTTACTGGTGAGCAATAGCTTTTGCCCTTATGTCTGGTTTGTGCTTTCCCATAGGCATCTGTTTGGTCACTATGGAACACAGGGATCCAGGATTAAGAGTGTCTTTTGGTGTAATCCATCAGATCTCTTCCTAAATTAAGCTAATGTGAAGCTAAGAGCAGGCGTTAAAAGGATACTAAATTATAACACCGTCTTGGAAGCACTCCAAGCAATGCAACCAAGTTTTAAGAAGTGTTTTTGGTTAAGCAAGCTTAAGTTCCGCCATACCAGGCACACAGAAAATTAACAATGCAAGAAAAAGACTCAATGTACTATTATGATACAATATTTAAGAGCTATTTAAACTTTGATTATTCAAAATTCTTAGTTTACTGTCCTGTTTTACCAGTGAACCCATTGCTGATAACTAAAACAGCAGCTTCATGAAAGGTTGAGAGTCGTTTAGTCACAACACAGACTTTCAAACTATCCTAAATGACTATGAAAAGAGTCTACTCAATAATCACACTAGCAGCTTGATGTATGGAAGTGCAATCAGCCCATAATGATACATGTGCAAGTAAATTAATTGATATTGCAGCGGCACTTCAAACCCTCCTGTTGCCACTGCTGGCAGGAGTCTCAAAGGAATTGCACTAACCCATGAAGGATTCATGTGTAAGTTTTGCAACTCACCCACAGGATTTATCATCTCATCTTATATAGATTAGGAGCAGATTCTTACCATCCTTCCAAAGCTCTGCCACAAATTTGTCTGAAGATTGGTGTAGAAGCGTAGCCACGTTGTCATTCAGAGGGTCCATATTCTTCATAAGCCACTCATCTGCCTTGTAGTCCACCTGGAATTAAGCAAGTGGGGTAAACAGCAAATACTGCCAACCTTCCCAACCTGTTTTTTGTTTTTAAGGGAAGATGAGTTGCATCTCCTCATATGTGATTGACATTTAAGGAGTGCTGAAATTGTGAAGAACCTCTGCACACACTTACTGAACTCCCTTTTCAGACTAACACTGAATGTACCACACTGTCAAGGGTGTACGGCTAGCAGGCACAACTCCTCCATCACACTGAATGCATGAGGTGGGTTGTCTGAATGGGGTTTTTACGTGTACAGTGGATCTACTTAACATGATACTTTCCACACTCTCCCTCTGCTGCAAGTGACACATAAGTCTTTCAAACCCATTTTAGAGATCACAACTTCCCAATGTTTACATGGCGGTAGGCTACTATTAAGAAAATGCCTCCCCCCCCCAACCGATTGTAGGGTTATTATAAACTTTTTTAAAAAAATATTCTTATTTATTAAAATTATCCCACCCTTCCACCCAAAGGTGCTCAGAGAGGCATTTGGAGTCCTGGGCAGTGCCTCACTGATGGATACGACTTTGTTCCTTGAGCCTGCAAAAGTTCAGGCTGACATTAACCCCGAAGTAACTGCAAGGGTGGCTAAGTTTTTGTCAATAGTATCTCTTAAAAGAGTGGTGAATGGCACAATTTAGCAGGAAGAAACTCCTTGTTATTACATATTTTACATGGCTGTTTATTTGTATATAGTTTAAAATTTTATACAGTGGTTATACCTCGGGTTACATACGGTTCAGGTTACATACGCTTCTGGTTACAGACTCTGCTAACCCAGAAATAGTACCTCGGGTTAAGAACTTTGCTTCAGGATGAGAACAGAAATTGTGCTCCGGCGGCGCGGCAGCAGCAGGAGGCCCCATTAGCTAAAGTGGTGCTTCAGGTTAAGAATAGTTTCAGGTTAAGAATGGACCTCCAGAATGAATTAAGTACTTAACCTGAGGTACCACTGTATATGGATGTTTTATGATGGCCTATATTTGTAATGCCTGTAATTTGTAATGCCTAATAAAGGTTTGGCAAAGTAAGTAAAAGTTCAGGAGCTGAAATTGACTTTTCAGGGCAAGATATGAAAAAGGCACTACAGTGGTGCCCCGCAAGACGAATGCCTCGCAAGACGAAAAACTCGCTAGACAAAAGGGTTTTCCGTTTTTGCGTTGCTTCGCTAGACGAATTTCCCTATGGGCTTGCTTCGCAAGACGAAAACGTCGCGCTTTTTTAAAAAAGCCGCTTGAAGAGGCGCAGTTGCGACGGACCGTGCTTCGCAAGATGAAAAACATCGCAAGACGAAAAGACTCGCGGAATGAATTTTTTTCATCTTGCGAGGCACCACTGTATGAGTTTCTGGCAACTACTGTACTTGGGCATGCTGCTAGAGGTGTATTAAAGGGGAAACAACTGATAGCAAGGCTTCTCCAGTCCTTGGCCCAAAGCACTAGTCAGTTACTATTTGCATCTCAGGAACACAACCTAGCCTTTAAACATTCAGGAGAGGTGAATAGCAACATAGTTTCCTCTCACCCCAGCCCACCCAAAATTCAGTACGTTTTATCCATACTGACTTTCATTCAAGATTTGCAGGACCACCCTGCAAAGATCAAAGTGGGATATAAACACTTTGAAACCCATCTAGGTAAGCCCCAGTGGGAAAATATTGATTCAAATTGTGAGGTGCCTTCTTCAATAGGTACTGATTAAGTTCTTCTACAAATTAACTGATTATACCTATAAGGGCAAGTTATACCCGTAAGTGTGAAATTGATTTTCTTTAAAGTACAGTGGAACCTCTGGTTAAGTACTTAATCTGTTCCGGAGGTCTGTTCTTAAACTGAAACTGTTCTTAACCTGAAGCACCACTTTAGCTAATGGGGCCTCCTGCTGCCGCCGCGAAACCGGAGCCTGATTTCTGTTCTTATCCTGAAGCAAAGTTCTTAACCTGAAGCACTATTTCTGGGTTAGCGGAGTGTGTAACCTGAAGCGTATGTAACCTGAAGCGCATGTAACCCGAGGTACCACTGTACTGCAGCACGTGAAGTATCTTGCATGGAATTAAAATGGGCACCAGAGTTTGGAAGCAACATATTTCTCTCTCCAATCCTAGAATCATAGAAACATAGAGTTGGAAGAGACCACAAGGGCCATCGAGTCCAACCCCCTGCCAAGCAGGAAACACCATCAGAGCACTCCTGACATATGGTTGTCAAGCCTCTGCTTAAAGACCTCCAAAGTAGGAGACTCCACCACACTCCTTGGCAGCAAATTCCACTGTATCCTACAGCTCCTTTCCGCTGTATCCTACCTGATGACCAGACTCAGGAGGCCAAACTTATTCTCAAATAGCAAGATACACAGGCTCCTGTAGCCTCTCAGAAGTCCCACAAATGGGACACACAGATAAATGCTGAAGAAATCATATAGCATTTCATGCTTACCCTTCCTGCATAATGAATTATGCAGAAGTCTGCCTTGTCCTTCAGCTGCCGAGGCTTTTGGAATTTGGAATGGGTTCCTTGTTCCTGGACCAGTTTTTCCACAAATGTCTTGTCAGTTGCTTTGGGGAACCAGCACTCTTCATCCAGGAGAGCAAGTACACCAGGGGGGTTGGCCTAGCAAGGATTAATACATAAATAAATGTTTTATTACCAGAATCTATTCTGTTCTCACCTCCCCTCATTTGATATTCCTTTCACCATACAGTTGCACCTGAGCAACACAGCTGAAGAAGAGCACATGCTTATGCAAAAATAAAATCCATATTCACATTTCAACGGGAGATACAAGTGGACATACGTGACTAATGGCAATGGATTCCCCCCCCCAAGTCAGTTGATTTTGAAATCAGATACAAGAAGGGAACAAGATACAAGCATATCAAGAATTCTAAAGCATCAAGTTCAACCAACATGATGCTTTGCCTCACAGGATGTCTCATAGCAACACAGAGCTACCTGAAATGTAATCAAAATTATCAGAACCGAAGTAAGAGCTATTAAAGGTATAGGACGAAAAAGAGGAAAAGAAACAGAGCTCAGTGACATATACACTGATAGTCAGGGTTCCCTACCATTCAGTTAGCTCACAAAATAATGTGTGACATAAGCAAGCCTAGAGTACATTTGGGCATGTTCCAAGTTACCAGCGCCTTATTAATCAGACCCAGTGAGGCATGTATTGCCTGTAAGAACATCATTCTGAATTTCAGTTCATAACACATTTTTCTGGCTAGGTTTTGTTTATTATAAATTTGTTTTTTAAGTCGCCCGATCAGTTTTTAATTAGAAAAGCAGAATAATAATGCCACAAATGAAAATCAGGAGGGTAGCACTTGCTGGATTTGTCTACAGGCACACTTTACAGAAATGTCTCTTGATTCAACACTTAAATCCCAGAGAAGCCCCTCTAGAAAAACAAAAAACAAAACTTGGATCGGTAAGGTGTATGGAATGATTTACATCAAAGAGAGATCTTGGTTGAGAAAGCTATGAGCTGTTAAAAGGACAAGGATGAGAACTTACAGGTCTTTCAATTAAATCAATACAGGGTTGCAGATCCAGTCCAAAGTCAATAAAGTTCCACTCTATGCCCTCCCTCTGATATTCCTCCTGCTCCAAGATAAACATGGTGTGGTTGAATAACTGCTGCAGCTTCTCATTGGTATAGTTGATGCAAAGTTGCTCAAAGGAATTCAACTAGGGGAAAATATCAAGAAAGTTAACTTTTTAGAGTTTTACAGCTTTTGTATTGGTTATACTACAATGTAAGTTTTGCAGGGCAAACCATTTAACAAGCAACTGGCCAAACGTGCAGAGTTTTGCACATGATTCTATGACAGCAAGGAAATAAGGCAGACGTGCTGATCTCTTACACAGAAACCCCATCTCATTCAGAGCTTACCAAGACTGCTTAAAAGTCAGGAAAAGCCACTGAAAAATGTGGTCACGTGCAGAGTAGAATCGTATCCATGAACTTTCAATATTGCAGTTTGGAGCTTCCAGATCCTTTGCAATGCTATTTTATATATGTTACAAAAATCTCTCAATCTAGTAAGTACTGGAGATTTCTTTCATTTGTCTAAATACCTCAAAGATTTCAAATCCAGCAATATCCAGGATTCCGATGAAAGAAGCTCCCTGTCGCTTGGTCCTATCCAGAGCTTTGTTAATGCGGTGAACAAGCCAGCGGAAAAGGCGTTCGTAGGTGGCTTTCGCCAATGCCTCCACAGCAAAGTCTGCCTGAAAATTTGAACGAGAATTTGGAAGAAGTTGTAAGAAAATAGAAATACTAAGTTTAACACAGTTACTATTTCTAATAGAAAGATAATGAACATGCTATTTCCTAGGTATATTTATTTTGTTTATATCCCACCCTTCATCCCAAAGGAGTATAAATGTCATATTCTAATTAAGATCTAAGCTTGAACGTTGTACCACCTAGACACAGAAGGCCAGCCATTATGTGGCTTTCTAGTTTTTCTACAGACACACACACACATCAAACTGTATCTCACTGATCAACCACTGCACCCAGTGTACCGATGCTCAGTGTACTTGTCTCCTTACTTGGAACTCCAATGCTGAAGCTTAACCGAGAGGCACTGATGGGGATCCAGGCACATTTGAAATGCCAGAACTAACTTGTCAGCAGTTTTTGGGCTCTAGGTGAAACCCGAGGCCTCATATGCAGTCTTACTATAACACACAGGATATTTAACCACCCCCCAGGGCAAAGAGAAAGGGTGAGAATGTTTGCTGGCCGGAAATTGGTGGCTACTTTGGGTGGAATAAGATTCAACATTTTGCATCACAGAGCTTACTTGTTCTTTGGTTTGTGCTTTCTGGACGTAGTCCCTGCCAACTTTAATGCGTGGAGTGAGTATTGCTCGAGTAAATTCCATTACATTCATCCCCAACAGGTGGCAGAGTTTCTGTGCAACTACAAATACAAACAATGCAATCAGTTATCAGAACCTCAACAACTGGTTTTAACACTGAATAAGTGTCCCCCAAAAAGCATTTCCCACAGTTCCTAATGTTAAGGAACGCTTTCCAAGTCAACTTGTTTGACAATCTACCCCCTGTGTATTGCAGAGGACTCCAGTGAATGTTCTAGACTGCCAACTCAGTTCATATAGGCTTAATGAGCCTTTGTACTACCCTACATGAACCAAGGGTACACCCTAGCACACATCCAGCCACTGCCCTGCAGCTACATGTTGCAGGGGAACACTGGCAATGGTGGACAAATTGACCTTCAAGGAAGTTTTTCCACCATTACTGAATCTATCAATGAGGAATCTCAGCATTTCCCAGAACACCATTTGAAAATCACTCAAGGAGTAACACCAGTACAGTCGTACCTTGGATCCCAAACACCTTGGTACTTGTCCGTTTTGGCTCCCGAACGCCACAAACCCGGAAGTGAGTGTTCTGGTTTGTGAACACTCTTTGGAACGTGAATGTCCGACGGGGCTTCCGATTGGCTGCAGGAGCTTCCTGCAGCCAACCGGAAGCCAAGCCTTCGTTTCCAAATGTTTTGTAAGTCAAAAGGACTTCCGGAACGGATTCCGTTCGACTTCCAAGGTACCACTGTGCTTCACATTAATGAAAGGTAGGGCGATAAGTAAGCTCTGCAACTCATCAAGTGAAGCCTTCCAAACAACCAATGTAATAAGTTCATAATTCTAGCATTCATTCACCAGGAACGTGTGCCTGGGTTTGCCTATAATAAAACTCTGTGTTAGCATATAATAAAACTATCACTGAAACTCTGTAGATTCAGGAAATACATATTACATATAGTTGTGCTTCATACATGTCAAAGCATGCATTTTAACCAGTATTAGATCAGTGCTCGGGGGGTGGGGATAGTGAACCCACTCTGATGACAAAGCCAGTCACACACTACTCTATGCATTAACAAGTTCCCTTAAGAAATCCACTTAAGCACAAAGGGCTGAATGATACAGATGATCCTTGTCACAGAGAATACAAAAGTGAACTAAGAACGTGAGAAAATTCCTACTTGTGTCAGGATTCCCCCCCCCCCCCATGATTAAGAGGAACATTAGACACAGATAGTATTAAATTATAAAGTCAGTCCCAGGCATACCACCCTGTCACTTGAACGATCAGATTTTCTAAACTTAGCATTTATGGTCTCCAATTCTCCAAAAAATCGTGTTTGGCTCCAGAATCACTGTCCCTGGCAGCATAATCACTGTATAGACCCAAGAAAAATAAACTGATTCAACTGCACATACCATTTTACTTGGGAGTTTTAAAGACTTTGCTGATAAGCTCTTAATGAGGTTAGAGTTCAAATACTTTTTCAAAGAGGAAATACCTCAACATAGTCTCAGGGATTCTGCAGTATTTAGTAGGTTTGGGGGTGGGGGGAACAAAACACAAGATGTGTGAACAGTACCAGTTTCTTAGTACCTGAAGGCTAGGACTTATCGCTACAACCACAGCTGCCTCTATATTGCAGGCGTAACCAACATGGTGCAGGATGATGTGAGCTGCAGTCTTCAACGTCTGAATGGCACCACATTGGCCTATCCTTGATACAGAGGGAGCTGTTTCTTTGCAAGCATCTATGCAGATATCAATCACTAATGAGGAAAATAGACTAAAATCAAGTCTACCGTGCTTGTAAATATATTTACCCGTATTTTCCGGCATAGATGCCTGGTCGGTGTTTCGCTCTTTCTTGAAGGAAATGTTACCAAACTGTAGTACCGAGGACACCACTTTCAACATAGCTGGAGGCACACAAAAGAGCAGAGGACAAGAGCAGATAAATACATCGTGTATACATGTTTGACAGGCAGTCAAGTTCAGTATGAAACAAGAATATCTAACTGGTTCAGGAAAGCCACAGGACAGGCCCCCTCTGTTTCAGATCGGGTCATAGCTCTATCTGACAAGTCCAATGTTTCAACAAGTCAAGGTATTTGTCAGAGGCTCTACAAACCCTAAAATAAAGGTACTGAAATCCTACGCTAGGGTAATCCAGTTCTACACCAAGAAGTTATTACTTTTTTTAGGATTTATGCTACTCTTGGAGTGTTAATGAACTACATAATGCCCTTCCCAGACCATTAAAAGTCTCTGACTTTTTAAGATTTTACTGCTCGTTATGTACACACTTTCAAGTCCATATTTAGAGCCATATACCATGTTTATTAAGCTGCGATGCCACACTATTCTTGATAGAATACTGAACTTACTTTCTGCATTTCTACAAAAAAGCTACAGGTTTTAAGTAAAAACACACATTTCCCCGCTTCAAAAACCAAAGCCATTTCAAACATACCCAAGATTTCATCATGAGAAAACCCCATGATATGCATGGCTTCCATTGTCTCCTGAAAGTTATCCTTATCTTGCTGGCCAGGAATGGGCACGTAGCCATTGGAGAGGAATCTGTAGTTATTAAACCCTTCAAGGAGTAAATCAGCTGTATTGAGGAGGAAAAATGCAAGAGAGGTTTCTTCAAGACACTGGGTAAAGTAACTCTCCATTCATTTAATCCTAAGGTTGCCATATTTCGAAAAGGGAAATTCCTGACATCTGCAAAGTAGTTGGGCTTTTGTGGGGAACAAACCCAAATTGTTGAGCTTTTGTGGGGAAACCTCCCCCCAAAATAGTGATTTTAAGCTTCTGGAGCTGTTTCCACTGCTTTTCCCCATCATGCTGCCATACATCCGGGTTTCCCCTGACATTTTGCCAATTTGGCAAAATTCCCCCCTGCACCATTTTTACACCCCAAAACCAGGACATGTCAGGAATTTTCCTGACGTATGGCAAGCCTATACAAGACGTTATGGCAGGCCAGTATTTCATTCTCTAACTATGACAAAGCTTAAAGAGTTCAGAGACCAATTCCCTAGTATTTATAAACTATTTTAAAACCCAGATTCATTTTCACATTGGGCTGGAAACAAACAAAAACTTTCCAGAGGACAAATGTAGACAAGCAATATTTCAGAAGACACAAAAGTAAAAAATTAGTATCCTCAAAGAACATCTACATCTGGAATGCTGATGATCCCAAGAAGAAGTGGAAGCCTTCTCATAATAATTTGTGCTTCATCTAAAGTGTAAATACCATGCTGCTTTGGCCTACCAACAGCACCTTGGCACTATTCCCAGCTTGAGTGCTCTTCTATCCAGTGTGAGTTTGATAGCTGATGCCAGCACTCCTTTAACTGCCTGGCTTGAAGCTTACATGTTTCTGTCCAGCCAAGGGCTCAATAAATTTTATAAAGCTTTAGACTGTAATTGTCTGCTGGATCTGTTAATATGGGTGATGCAGATTTCATTGAGGCCTGCACCACTGCAGCATTCCAAATACAGAACCTTAACTCCAAATACCGAATTGAAGCCTAGCTGCAGAGTTCATTATTTAGGAATCACTCATCCAAGGTATCTTGGACAGCGCCAGTACAAATGACCTGACAAACAGAGCCACATATGCAAAAAGATAGTAAAACCATGAAATCAATTCAGCTTCTGTTTAAACGCTGCAACTAATAAATTCAAAAGAATAATGCACTGACTCACCTTTCAAGTGTTCACCTGCCCCGGATAGAAGCTGATAGAAGATATGAAAAGTCCGCTCATCTTTGGCTTGACGGACGGCACGTGACTTTTCTAGTAGGTCTGAGCCAGAGCAATTAAGGATTTTAATGGACAACTATGCAGTTTTGCTGTGAAAAGGAAACAAACTCCTCCTAATTAACAACAGCAATCCCCCCACCCCATTTCTTTTCACACATTCTATTTTGCACTGTCTTCATCAGCATCAGAAATTCTCAGCGTAGAATTTGATGTGCGAGATTAGTACCTGTAAAACCATTAGAGGTCCTATGCTTCTTCCAAATAGTCTGAGCTACATCCACCACGGGCTGCACTATTCATAAATAAATCCGATCAAAATTGTTTCCTTGAGTCTTAAGGAGACAGAGAGAGTGCAAAATCCATAAATTAAGCAGAGGTGCAATACTACTTCACAGCCAGCTTAGAGGGAGACACGGAGATGTCAGTGAAAGGAGAGATAATGTTCTCCTGGCATGTGGTGGAACTCCCTACGAGCTTCCAGGCTGTGGATAAACTGAGACCTGCTCGTGGTTGGGCTACGAAATGCCATCAGGCTCTGATTCGGAAGATTCTGCAACCCATGATTCCTGCTTGCAATTGCTCAGTGGCAATATAAGTGCACTCTGCACATGCCAATAGCCACAGGCCTTTTTCAAACTACTTAATCTTCCAGAGCTAAGCTCTAACAGAGGAGGCAGTTCTGGATGTATAACCCTGCTATATGTAAATCGTACTTTAGGGAAGACTTGAAGAAAATGAAGTAAATGTGACATTTTTTAATAATAATAATAATAATAATAATAATAATAATAATAATAATAATCTATTAAATTTGTTAGTCACTTTGTCTTGTCTAGGGTAACCCAAAGTGAACTACAACCAACCAACCAACCAAATTAACAAAATAAAACCCCACATAGATACATTAGAACTAAGGCAGTAAAGAAATACATTAAAAAATTTCCGCCAACTTCTAAAAGGCCACAGATAGTTAAAGGCCAACGGCCTGGTTATAGAGGAAAGTTTTTGCCTGGAGCCTAACAACAACAACAACAACAACAACGACAACAACAACAACGACGACAACAACAACAACAACAACAACAACAACAACAATGACAACAACAACGACAACAACAACTTGTTTTTTAAAAGAAGGTTGAAGGAAGAAAATAGAGTGGGAATGTGAAAAGAGCAACTGAGGGAGCTAGATTTCAAAAGTATGTATTATAAAGGAAATATAAGGCAGAACAAAAACATGTTGTGTTAAAAAAAAAATAAGGCATGATGATCAAGGGAAGGGTAAGTATTGTGTAGGAAATATATATGCCATTTTGGGTAGGGGTGCATCTCAACAGTGAATTTCAACACAACAGAAAGGAGCAAGATATACAAATCTGAGTCCATGAAGCCTAGGTGCTCCATTTTTATTTGTTGACAGAATCATATGGCAAGCTCCTTGATTCTAGAATCTAGAGGCCCTTAGGAAGTTCATACTTCAGGGAGCTTTGCAAAGTGTCGTGTCTCCAACCATGAAATTGGCATTTTGCTTGCGTACTGTTTTTAAGCTGGCTATAACAGCTGAATGGATTTCAGAAAGGGAAAAGTAGGGAAATTGGAAGTGCAGCATATGTAGATTTGAGGAAAATGTGGTAAGCAATCAAAATGGTTGCAAGAACTCCATGCTAAAGCTTCCACTTTCTGCATTCTGAACTGCAGACCTTTGTGCAATGGTCATAACCAGCCACAAAAGCTGTAGTTACTCATTTTAATTACTTCCCATCATATCTAGTCCATTGATAATTTTCCCAGCAACAAAATCACCCAGGTGCAGTTTCAGCGTATACCAAGACAGAACACAGCCTTGTAACCCGGTCTTCAGATGACTCAAACTGATGAAGCTTTATTTACTTCAGCAGAACCTGAGCCTATACAGCACTGAGAATTGGGATAAATGTTGACCAGCCTATTGTAGCATATTTTAAAAACTGTGTACCTTGTAAGTCAGGAGTGTGCACCAGAATTTCCTCAATATTAAGGTCTGTGCCTATTTGGCGCTTATTCTACAAACCAATAACGGAAGTGCACCTCTGCATAAGCCCCGAGTTCTCAAACATAGCCACTGAAGAAGTGTCTACTGTATTTTAACCAAGTCATCTATACAGTTTCCCAGATGATGATAATAATAATAATAATAATAATAATAATAATAATAATAATAATAATTTATTTGTACCCCATAAGCAGAGTTTATCAAATAAGCTACTGAGAACAGGATACATGTTTCAATGTTGGCCCCAACAATATAACCAGTAACATCAAAATTTATTCTGATGAACTTGCCCTGTAGGAAAAACACAGAAAAGAAATTACTACCTTACAAATTCAATGCATCCAAGTTTATTTAAATTGAGAACAGAAGCAACACCTCCCAACTACAGCTACAATTTACCTTTACATCCATTAAATCAATGTTTGAATGCATTTCTTAGTGTATCTCTATTATTACACTTCGATCAGGTGAAGATAATTCACAATGCATTTCTTCTTCAGAGGAGGAACTCTCTCTTATCAAATCAGAATTTAAAAACCTTCACTACTGGAGATTACTTCTATACAAAAATAAATCACCATCTGGACTACATTAAACTACTCATTACAAAAATAGTGCCAGAGCCATTGGAGTGATTATGTTCACAACATCAATGCAGACTTAAAGGAAAAATGTAATAGGAAACAGATGCTTAAGGACTTTTACAGGAAAGAAACTTTAGTGCATTCACGTCTTTGCGCCTCCTGTAAAAACTGAGCAAAACAGCAGCGCAGCCTACGAACTTTTAGCCAATGTCCTATCTGTGGAGCTACCATTAGGTTTCAGATAGTACATCTGAGAAGAAGCCTAATTACATCTACTCTACTCTGCAATGCCATCATACTTTGGACAGATTGAGATTTGGTTGATCTAACTCACCCCAACCCAGTTACAAGAAAAGGCCTCTTGTTTGTTTTTTCACATCCTCTCGGCTGTGTTTACGAATGTTAAGATGTAGGACACAATGTGTTTCGCAATGTCATTCACAGCCGAGATAAATTATTTTAACTAGGGACTCTCAGCTCATGCTCTTTGTCACAATGCTAAACTTTTTTTGTTTATTTTGTTATGACATTTATGCCCCGCCTTTTATATTGTCCAAGGAGCCAAGGGTGGTGTACATGCTCCTCCTCATCCCAATTTGTTATCCTCTCAACCACCTTCTGAGGAAGGCTAGGCTGAGAGGGAGGGTGACTGGCTCAAGGTCACCCAATGAGCTTCATGGCTGAGTGGGAACTGAAACCCTGGTCCCCCAGGTTCTGGCTCCACCATTCTAACCTGCATGTACTGTATACGCACACCTACAGGGTACTACTGATGCTCAACTTGTAGTAGTGATTTAAAGTTTACAATGCATCTATATTATAATGAAAGCAAGATTGGAAGGCTAGTTATAAGCTAAATAAACGGAGTGACTATACGCTGCTACCTCTCTTCTTCTAGAGAATGAGGTAACAAATTGGTTATTTTTGTTGTAAGCCTCAGCTGTTACATGACTTGCTCATGGGAAAATTAACACTGAGCTCTTTTTTTAAAAAAATGTATCATAGGCAAACATGGAACTTAATCGGGAGGGAATTGCTTATTTATCCAAGGCATGTTTACACCAACACAACAGGGGATGGACTCATTTAGACTGCAATGCTACACCCAGTCACTGCAGAGTAAGCTCCATTCAACTCAGCTGGACTTCTAACTAGGCATGTATTGGATTGCACTGTTAGACCAGTAACTGGCACAGACACTGGTACTTATCTGAGAATATACAAGGGCTGGACAATGATCTAAAATTTCATGCACCTGAATCAAGATTTGTTTTGGCCCAAGTGTTATGTATCTTTGTAATGCAAGTTTGGTTGCTCCCAGCGTAGGTCTGGGCATTGAAGACCAAGGTTAGTGGAGGGGGGATTCTCCCCTCCCCGAAGAGAAAAACTACTGCATTTCAACAGGTTTCTTAAGGGTAGATCTGCCTAGAAAAAATAGTTTAGCATTTAATTAAGGTTTTTTGGTTTAAATTTAAAATTTAAAAACTTACAAAACGAGAGGAATTATCATTTTTCACAGTCTTTGCATTCCCAAAGGATTCCAAAATGGGATTGGCCTGTAGAAGCTGACGTTCCAGTTCACCCTGGAAAAAAACAACAGACACAAACACAAAGTTAGGCATCTCCAATCCAAGAGCAGCACAATTTCCCAGGTGTGGTTTCCGTTTTCAATTGCCTTGACCCCATATGTCTTCTCAATACAGCATCTTCAAAATATGCTTAATGCTGTTAACAGTTGAGATGGACATTATAAAAAAACAGTTGGAAAATATGGTATTAAAAACTAAAGAAATAGATACAATTTACGTTAGGGCTAATGGATAAAGCACAGGGTTGACAAACTGCCACCTTTCAGGCAATTTTTGAGGGAATAAATGATGCTCCATCTTCCACTGAGATCAGTATCTGAGGCAGCTAAATGGCCTGACAAAGTATACGTTAGTAATGCACAAAGATTTTTTTAAAAAACTTTGTGAAGTACAGTGGTGCCTCGCAAGACGAAATTAATCCGTTCCGTGAGTCTCTTCGTCTTGCGAAGCACGGCTATTAGCGGCTATTAACGGCTTAGCGGCTTTAAGAAAAAGGAAACAAACTCGCAAGAACTCGCAAGACGTTTCGCCTTGCGAAGCAAGCCCATAGGGAAATTCGTCTTGCGGAACGACTCAAAAAACGGAAAACTCTTTCGTCTTGCGCGTTTTTCGTCTTGCGAGGCATTCGTCTTGCGAGGTACCACTGTAGACATTTATCATTTTAACTAATCATCTGTGCAGAACAGATTTCTGCTCCCTCATCTAAACAAAACTTATAGGATTGTTTTAGACTGAAGTGAGCAGTGTTGCCTTAGCTCTGGCTATTCTCAAACTTGAGGTGAAACAGTATTTCAGCTACAAGCACAGGACACACCACTAATTTTGCAGTTTTTTAGAAAGGTTTTTAAGTCTGAGTTGCCAGCTCAGACATGTCTGGGAGAATTCTTTTCCCACTGCTGTCCATGTTAACACCTGTGTGTATCCATTAGCCCAATGAGGAGTCAAGTTGGTGAAAGATGAGATTTTGCTGCCATGTCTTGGATAGCAAAGGTGTGTGGCAGAGTGGAATTGTATCTGTAATATAATTGCAAAATTAATATTAGCACCGCTAATAGGTCTGCTTTTTCCAGTCAATCTTGTTTGTAGAAAACGTATGAACCTAGGTTACCTAACAGTAAGTGGCCTCCATTCAACTGCTCTGAAATACCAATACTTCACAGTACGATTGGTTTTGTTTGGTCCCAATTATATATATGTTAAAGATTTCTGCCTACTGTTAGTTAATGTTTGTATAGTACCTTTTTGGAAGTGCATTATCTGAACAGAATTATCGCTTAGTTTCTTGACTGACTGAACATTCTCTGCTTATCCAGCTAACATCAAACACTCACTGGTTTCAGAGAAGCAAGTGCTTAACTCTCCTGTTGGAGTTAAACAAGTGAGCTTTATGCAGGATGAGTCTTTTAAAAGAGGCCCCATGGAACACGTGTACTCTGTATCCACAGGGCCTCTTTTAAAGGACTCACCCTGTATATGCAGAAGAATGTAACGTAATTTCAATGTGCTTTTTCTAAATGTTTAACTAAGACTACACCATTCTATCTATAGTAAGAGGAAGTGCAAGGCTGGTTGATATCCACGATAAAAAAAAACCCTTTCATACAGGAAAGACACATATTGTTGCCTTTTGCATCTTAACTCTACATGGCAGGTTCTTGCTAGTTCCTCCTTCCTAAGAGATTATCCAGCAAAATGCCTTTCAATGGGCACTGAAAAGCACAAAAACAAAAGACAGAAACCAAGTAATAGGGGCTCAAACAGCTAGTTCAGAGTCAATTCAAGTGAGCACACATCTGACAAGCAGAAAAGGTCATAAATTGTTTGTAAACAATATGAACTGCAGAAATGAACTCTATGGAGTCTGCAGGAATACATCTAGTCAAGAACAGAGTTTATCTCAGTTTGGACAGTTACAAAAAACTGAAATACGCCAAGATAAATCATTTCATGGAATACTGATGCTACCTCCTGTTACAGTCCAAGCACACTAGCATAGTGTGCCTTTAGCCATTCTCAGCAAGCAAAATCAAATTTCAGACTTCACTGAAGAGAGACATGCATTTGCAACCCCCCCAAGTGTCTGATCAATACAACAGGTTTAATCTGTTATTTTAGTCTCTATGAAGTCAGATCTTGAGGTTTGTACAATTGCTTGCCTATAACACAGAAATGAGGAACTGGTAGCCCTCCATATCTTGTGTACTCCCAAGTCCCATCAGCCCCAGCCAACATGGTCAGGGATGACAGGACTCTAGCAAACATGGAGTGCTACAGGATACTAATCCCTGATAGAAACACTTCAAAATAGGTTTCCTAGTTATTCTTACTTATGGCCCTAAAATGCCTGGCACACTTGTCTTGGTGTCATGCATCAGTCCCATGTGAGGAAACAGACAAGAGGCATATGGAGACCACCATCCTATTCTGCAATGTATCACAGAAGCTTGAAACCAAAGGCAAGATCTACATTGGCTTTCACACATAAATTCAGGGAAATCTTGGAAAAAGCATCCAAAATATTGTGAAGGTGTGGTAACATGCAATATATTCATGCAAATCAACAGTGTAATGATAGGTAAGAGAGGCTTTGCTCTCAGCACCCCTGTGATTTGACTCATTTTGAGAGCGGGGTGAGAAGCTAGAAGAGCTACATGCTACTCACATACAACAGGGATCCACTCTGCAGTTCAAAATGACAATGAAACAGAATGTTAATGGTTATGAACTTATGAAACCTACAGAAACACACTGGGATTAAAAATACAAAATGGCTTTACTGGGTTCCTATAGGAGAGTTTACTCATCTTTTTAATATAGAAAATCTGTTATCAGACCCTTCTTCAACTTCACAGTATAAAATAAACCTGATGAATATGACACCAGGCAGCAAAAACCTTTGTTTAATCTGGCTGGATCATCAAGGAGATCCATCCATGTTTTGCTCTGCACTCGAAGAGTTATTGTCCACTTACCCTAGTCTATGGATAAGAAGTCATTCAAGTTCTCCTAATGATTAAGCAGTGGCCCATAGGGGTTATAGAAGGGAAGAGCTATAACAGAATCTGTTTGTATGCTTTTTCATAGAAAGTAAACAGCATTAGCCTTTCCCTTGCTAATACAACCAAAGTTGCTGAAGGTCACATATTGGACCAAATAGCTAACCAGTCAACCACATACCAAACCATAGGTGGTTCAACCTTCAGCAGTACTTAGGCTGCTCCTAAAATCCACATGCCAAGAGAGTCACAGCGAACTCCTACTCATTCAAAAAATCTTAGTTTCAACTTCAACACCTGTACATAGTACAAGGCATCACTTCAAGACATTATACAGGAAGTAACAGGTCACTTATTTAATTAGGCAGGTGACAGCTTGAGTAAAAAAAGAAGGGGGAGAAAGAAGAATCCAGAACAATCAGTCCTGGGATTCGCATGCCCTCTTTCCTCACTGGCCTCTAGAACGAAGAATCTATGCAGTCAGAGTTTACTGTACCAGCCCTGGGGCGACTGCAGTTCAGATTTATCATGAGCCACAGGAAATCTCTAGGCATACCAGCACTAAAACACTCCTGCTTTCCCCATATAGTCAGCAAAATATGGAACAATAATGCCCAGCAATCTGGAAGAATCTGTGCCTGAATACTTTGTCAATTACACTGAGTGATATGCACGCTCAAAGGACAATTATATCGGTGTTTCTGTACATGTGCAATAATGAAGTTTACTCTTAGCTGCATGCCTGTACCAGAAATTACTTGTATCCTTATATTGGATGTTGACAGGTAGTCTCCTAAAAATGTAAAACAAGAATGATTAAGCCTATATAAAGTTTAGAAGCATAAAAAAGACACTTGCCTGGTGCTTCACTGGCTTAGGTGACTCGGGCTGTTTGTTGTAAACAAACAAATTCACATGTTAGCAAATCTGACCTTGCCTTCCCATCCATCACCAAGTTTTCACTCTCATATACATGCTAGTATATTTTCTTTAGCCACTATGGTCATCGTGGCAACAGCTAAATTTTAGCCAGATAGAATTAAATGTGGACTTCATTCAAAGAAAGCTGAAGAACTAAAAGTACTTTTTAATCTTATTTCATAACTCCAGGTTTGATACTGGTTTCTTTTAGAAAAGGTATAGATTGGTAATACAATATACACTGTATGCTCTCAAGACTTAGTTAAATAAATACAATGTTTCCAAAAGGTTCTGACAAAAAAAAATCCACCTAGAATTTTTATTTTCTGGATCACATTGAAGTCTCTAGGCAGTGTATTTAGTTTCCTTTGCCAGGATTCAACAGGCCTGATGTGCATTCAGGGCCTCCAACATGCATACAGATGTGTGCAGGCAAGAGCTGCTCTTATCTTTTGTGAGATGATGTGTGCAATGTTTTGCACATGCAGGGGAATTCCTAACTCGGAAGAAAACACAACACCAACATGTAGAACTCCATATGTGAATCAGAACTCTGTATCACTCTAGCGTATTTCCCAAACTTGGGATACAGTAGCACACAAATTGCCAAAGTTTACATATGGGTACCGTGCCACACAAAAAAATTCCAAAACCCAACAAACTGAGATGTAGTTTTCTTTATCCATAATGCCTTTTATTAAAATTGGAGTATCCCCACAAGGGATGCTAAATAAAACCTATTTATTAAAGATGCAATGTCAAATATTGGTTCATAGAAAGCAACACAGCTACGACCAATGGTGAAAAATTTAATCCTGTGCTTCTGTGACATCAATTAGACAACTCAAGTACTCATTTATATTGCACTATACAATGAATATTGTGGGCAGATAAAGCCCATGTTCCAAAACATGGTGCCTTCTCCACAGCTATAAGGCAATAGCAGTTTAAAGAAGAACACCGTGCTCTACAAATGTTTGTCAAAGCAAGAAAAAGTTTCGGAAGGCAACAGTAGAGAGTTTCCAGGTGAAAGTTACACAAACAGATGCTTAATTGTTGCAAGCTGCAGAATTAAAGGAGGGTAGCAACTAAATACCTTAATAGTTCTAAAGCTACAGAATGCAGTATGCCTTCACAGTGTCTTCAGGGGTGATTTAATGGTGTTCCATTTCTTACTTCCCCATAAAGCAGGAAAGGTATATCTGCTCTGCACGTGCATACATACAGTGTACACACAAACCTATACCACCAGAACTAGTGGAAACCAAGGTATGGACTGCCAGGGATAGAGGGTATGTTTTGTGCCCAACTACAACACCACCCCAAATTCATTATTCTTCTGCCAAAAAGGGTTAATCAACCATTCATTCACATGAACAACATGAAAAGTGTATACTCAGATACCATTTTGGTATGGGACTAAACTCCAGCAACAGAGGAAGGGACTGCTTTTATGTCCTATACTTCATCTTGCTGTAGATTTTGCTCCACAAAACTCATTGCTAGCCTTTGAGATCCAATACAGTTCCATGAATAATCCTTCCTTGGATTCTATTTTTGGGGTATACTCAAGTACTGGTTTTCAAGTGATGGGCTGGGACCCAGTAGTGTGTTGCGTCCTGATTCAATGTGTAACATTGTAACAGCTGGGACTATTAGGATGCAAATATATGGCAAAATTTAAGAAATGGGTCCCCAAATGCATATTTGGGTTAAAAGTGGTTCCTGGAACTGACAACGTAAAATTTACCTGTGCTAGAGTTAACAGACTCCTAGGATTTATATCTATTAAATGCCAACGACTTAAAACTTTTTTAGTCCCCAGTTACAGGGCACATCTCTATCTAGAGGAATAGCAGCCAGCTGCACACTAAAAGCAATAGCATGATGTATCTGGTACAGGATCACTTGAGGGCCTCCTTACATATCAAATATACATCACAAAAATCCTTATGCTAACAGCAAGAACTTAAGGAGACCTTGCAAAATCCAAGAGAGCACAAAAGTGGGGCAATGAATTTTCATTCAAGAACATGTTTTGCTTTGCTATAGAACTTAGCATATGGCACCATAAAAACTAATGCCAACGGTGTATTGTACAATACATATTTCTATTTTAAGAATTAGTTATATCAACACACACATACTGGATTTTACAGAATTGTTTCCAAAGACAACTGTAACAGCAAGAGGGTTGTTATGTACATAGAGCAATTTGAAATCTACCAAGCTGGCATCCAACTGTTTATGCTTTGTAACTTCTAATAGAGAGCAATTGTAACACAACTATTAGGTAGCTATTCCCTTAAACTAAAGCAAGCTCTTTGTTGAATGGATAATGAAGCAAACAGCAGTGCTTACAAACTGATTCCAACTTTAAGTGGCCTGTTTTTCAACACTTGTTTATCATGGACAGGGTCTCGGAAGCAGACTTCAAAGCAAGGTATTAACTTATTTACAGATTACAACAATTACTAATTAAGGAAATACCATGTAAAACTTACAGGAATATTGTGGTCCTTTCTTCCTTTATGAGAGGAAGCAACATGTGCAAGATACTGAATGACTTTCTTGGTGTTTTCTGTTTTCCCAGCACCTGATTCACCTCTGCAAGAACACACATAATTTAAAGCTAGATTTGTGGAAGAGAAACAACAATCAGGCTTTCACTACAACTTAATGTCTAGGATAATTTTATTAATGCCAGGTTTGGACAACTGCAAGGTACTTTCTGGTTCCCGAGATGTGAAAAGATGCTGAATTGAGTTGTTCAGTAGTGAGTTTTATGTAAAACCACTGTTGTACAGCAGATACACTTGGTTCTGAGAGCACTTCTCACTGAAGGAACTCTCCCTGTCAATGAGGCAGCTTGCTGTTCCAACTGAAAATACACTAAAGGTATTTCAGTAAGAACTTGGGATGGTGGGTTTTAAATAATGAAAACCAGACATTCCGAGCTAACTTCTAAAAGCACTCTTCAGTCACCCAATGGTAAAGAACGAAAACTCTAGTGAGTTTGGGATAGTTCAGTCAGTAGAGCATGAGACTCGATCTCAGGGTTGTGGGTTCAAGCTCCACCTTGGACAAAACACTCCTTCGTTGCAGTAGGTTGGACTAGATGACCCTCATGGTCCCTTCCAATTCTACAATTCTATCTGAAGTCACCTCCGCCACTCAGGAAATACCATTTGAGTCTCCCTCACCACTCAACTTAGGATGCTGTGATCCAAGAGTCCTGTCCTGCCCCATTAAGATTGAAAACTGAAGCAGAGCAAGAATCAAAACATTCAAGTTTGTCACTCCTGTTTCAATTGTTTAGGAAAAATGAAAGATGAGATACATACAAGCTGAGAATCAAAAAAGGAATCTCCTGGAACAATATATAAATTTGCACAACCATTCTCAAGTTGCCCGATATAAGACTTCTTCAAACATGAACATGCGTTGCTGCATATGAAGTAGTCACTTGAGAAAGAGCCCCAAGTTTCCTTATGCTTTGTGGAGTAACAGAATTTAAAAGATCTGGCTAAAGGGTGGTGAATGCTTCATGTACAATATCCAAATTACTGCTATTTTATAATCAGTTTCATATGGTCCATCTAGCTTGCACATATATGAAAAGAAAAAAGCATAACTTTAAGCAGGTATTCAATGTGCCAAGCGTAGGTTCTATTCTCTTTATAAGCAGTGGCTGCAAAGCTGAAAATGGAGCTAATTCTCCGCGCGCCCCCCCAATAGTGTATTGTTGCCAGATGGTGAGCTATACAAGATTTCCTGGAATAGGAATACTTGATGAAAGAGGACACACACACTCCTGGCCTTTAGAATACTTTTGGATCATTCCATGACTGATGTTGGATTTTCACATTTCAGTGCCAAATAGACTTGTTATATACTGGAGACATATGTTCACCGATATTTAACTTATTAGTTACGTATGGGGTTCCCACTGACTAACCCAAAACTTTTACACTGGTTTTATTATGTGACAAATGATCCTCAGAAGACAGACTGAAGGCCTCATTAGTCCTCTCATCTCCCCCTGTATCTTCAGTGCCTTTGCCTCTTGACTTCCGTATTCCTTATGAATCTGTGAATTATGAATGAAAGATGTTTGAGGTAAAAGACAGTGACTGCCTTGGCGATCATGTGAATGGCACAGATAGTGTGAAGTGGGGTTACTGCCCTTCACTAAACCCCTAAATAGCTGGAAGTGACTCTTCCAGATCTCACGTGAATGATATGCTTAGATTTATAGCCTAATCCAGACATAGGCAAGCTTCGGGCCTCCAGATGTTTTGGCCTACAACTCCCCTGATCCCTAGCTGACAGGACCAGTGGTCGGGGATGATGGGAATTGTAGCCCAAAACATCTGGAGGGCCGAAGTTTGCCTATGCCTGGCCTAATCCATCCTAAAGCCATGGTAGCAAGCGGTAGCAAGAGCTGGCTCGCAACAGGAGCTAGAATAACAGTTGCGAGAGCAAGCAGTGAACTGTGAAGTTCCCAGTTCCAAGCTCACCTCCATGAAGGCACTGGACACACTAGATCCAGTTCCTACTAAGGCAGGAATGCCACAGCCGGCCTCCTGCAAAGGAACTGCAGTACAGTTTGGTAATAATGATCTCTGCCACCCATGAGATTGTTCAGTGAATAAAGTTAAATGTTAACTCTTGTGTAACTCATCTTAGGAGCCCCTGTTCCCTGTGAATCTGACAAATAGTAGTCATCACACTATCACAGAACAAAGCTAAGCTCCAAAATGTATTTACTTACGTGCAAAGAATTGATTGGTCCTCACGATCTGCAAAGGAAAGGGGAACAATTTATGATTGACATTTTGGTGCACGTATTTTGCAAATAAGGTACGCAGAGACAGAAAACCTGGGAGGAGGGAGAGTCAAGGTGAAAAGAAGTCGCCAGGAACAGCTAGAACCTTAATATTAGCCAAACGCAAATTCTCACCTCTGTAACATCCATCCACAACCGATCTAATTTTTAAATCAAATAACCCGGACAAGGTCTTAAAGAATTGAGTGTACTGGTAGGCACATGTATATATGCAGTCCTTCAGGTACCCTCGATTTAAACTATGGAAGACTTATAAGGTTAAAACATGCCCTGAATTGAGCCTGAAAGTGGTGTTAACTTAAACAAAGGTCATACAAGGTACTAACAAGGTTTGACCTATATGCTGCCAAGCCTCGTTATTTTATACTACCGCTGACAAAAGGGCTCTCTGCATAAGTCTACAGTAGAGAGACAAGAATGTCACCACTTCAACGTGCCTACCATACATCCCCCCTTCCTTTGGAGCTACCAGCCTTTTGGGTACAAGTAAGCAAATTTGGAATTTTGAGCAAGTGCCATGGGCACCAGTCACACAAAGTGGCTGCTGTAGGGATAAAGCATAACACAGAATAGTTATGACATTTTTTAAAAAGACAGGAGCACAAAATAGTCACACCACTAATGGGAAATACCTATATTAGCTGCAACTTTATTTGCTCAGAAAGCAGCTCATTGCACCTCTCCTATGTTAAGAATAGATGGGAGTGTGGATGTCCAGTCCTGGCATCTAATAAAATATGGGCATGTTTCAGAGGTGTGTGTTCAGTGTAGGAGAGGGCTCAGCAAGTGTAAACAGGAACTGAGCAAGAACAGAAAACAGTTTCTTGTGCATTGTGGATTTCTGAAGGCGTATTTACTGTGACCTCACAAAGGCACCATAGGAGGTACAGCCTGTGACTGCCGAAATGGCCGGAAAACCTCATATGCAAGCAAAGCAAAGACAAATAACTATTCGAACATCTATACAACCTAGCCTCCTCTGGAAAGAGCTCTTTCAGCAACTATTGTTGAAGTTTGGTATTGAGGTGCCAACCAGCCATAGAACTATCAAGTCTCATTTCACCATACATTTTTTTCTTTCAAGGACTGCTCATACAATGTATATGTTTTTGACATAACCAGCTGGTGAAAGATTTGAAATGAAAACTCGTAATTTTAAAATATTGCCTTAAAGGTGATGTGTCGTGTCAGATACAAGCCCTATCCACTTAAAAAGATTAATGTTTAAACTTATATTTGTAGAAGAAATGTTAGCATATTGAAAAGCACACAAAGATATAAACTAACGTAGTACCCTTCGGGGATCATTCAACAATAAGCAGAAATAAATGCAGCTGTTACACATCACTTTGACATTCATGGAACACAAAAATATGGTTATGTTATAGCAGCAGATAATTTATAGGGCTGCCTATGTCTGCGCAGAGCAAAGGATGGAGACTTAAGCATTATTTTCTTTAAAGAAAATTTATAAAGGCTGCTAGAATGCTTCTGCCTCATTTCTGCCACCAACAGCAGACTGCAAGCTGAGCCAGAAGCAGAATTAGAAGCAAGAGAAGAGCACAGTTTGGACTGGGCTTCTGGGGTAACTTAGAAAATAGGAATAATGAAAAACAAAGTAAATGGCTGGAGATACTTTGGAATAACTAGTAGACAGTGCTACACAACATATGATGAGCTTTTCCACCAATTTCCCTAGGGGTCAGAAGATTAATTCATTCTTTACTAGCCACAAAAATCTTGGGCAAAGGGAGACTTACTATTACAATTTGTATTCTAATTCACCATCAATAATAATAATAATAATAATAATAATAATAATAATAATAATAATATATTATTTATACCCCGCCCATCTGGCTGAGTTTCCCCAGCCACTCTGGGCGGCTTCCAAAAGAATATTAAAATACAATGATACATCAAACATTAAAAGCTTCCCTAAACAATACATGGGCCGCAACTTCCACTTTTTCCTCTTTATTAGCATTGCTCTTCATTTTTTTTTTTTTTTTTTGAGGGAGAGGACAGTGTTTAATATTAAGCCTTGTACAGTGGTACCCCGCAAGACGAATGCCTCGCAAGACGGAAAACCCGCAAGACGAAAGGGTTTTCCGTTTTGGAGGCGCTTCGCAAGACGAATTTCCCTATGGGCTTGCATCGCAAGACGAAAGCCCATAGGGAAATGCTGGCGGTCGGGAGCAAAGACTTTCGCCCACAGCCGGCCTTCAGAAGAGGACCTCTTCTGAAGGCCGGCGGGGGGCAAAAGTCTTTGCTCCCCCCCACCTGCCTCCCCCCCCCGCCTGCCTCGGGCGATCTTAAAATGCTGGCGGGCAGGAGCGAAGCGTTCGCTGCCTACCCCCAGCATTTTAAAATCTCCAAGGGACAGCAGAGAAGTCTCTGTCCCGGGGAGATTTTAAAATGCTGGGGGTCGGGAGCGAAGCGTTAGCTGCCGACCCCCAGCATTTTAAAATCTCCCCCTGTCCCGGGGAGATTTTAAAATGCTGGGGGTCGGGAGCGAAGCGCTTCGCTCCCGACGCAGCGCTTCGCTCCCGACCCCCAGCATTTTAAAACGCTGTTCCGAAGGGGGGGCGGGGACACCTGCCCCAGCCGCCCCACTTCGGTAAGCTGTTCCGAAGTGGGGAGGGGGGGCGGGGACACCTGCCCCAGCCGCCCCACTTCAGAAAGCTGTTCCGAAGTGGGGCGGGGGGGGGGGCGGGGACACCTGCCCCAGCCGCCCCACTTCGGAAAGCTGTTCCGAAGTGGGGCGGGGGGGACGGGGACACCTGCCCCAGCCGCCCCACTTCGGAAAGCTGTTCCGAAGAGGGGCGGGGGGGCGGGGACACCTGCCCCAGCCGCCCCACTTCGGAAAGCTGTTCCGAAGCGGGGCGGGGGGGGCGGGGACACCTGCCCCAGCCGCCCCACTTCGGAAAGCTGTTCCGAAGTGGGGCGGGGGGGCGGGGACACCTGCCCCAGCAGCCCCACTTCGGAAAGCTGTTCCGAAGAGGGGCGGGGGGGCGGGGACACCTGTCCCGCTTCGGAAAGCTGTTCCGAAGCGGGGGGGGGGCGGGGACACCTGCCCCAGCCGCCCCACTTCGGAACGCTGTTCCGAAGCGGGGCGGGGGGCGGGAACACCTTCTGAAGGCGGGCAGGGGGCATTTAAATCGCCCCGGACAGCGGAGAATTCCTCCGCTGTCCCAGGGTTTTTTTAAATGCTGGGGGTGGGAAGAAGAGCCCTTGTCCCCCCCCCCCAGCCTTCAGAAGAGCTCCGGGGACAGACTGTCCCCGGACCTGGTCTGAAGGCGGTTTCCCTAGGAACGCATTAATTGATTTTCAATGCATTCCTATGGGAAACCGTGCATCGCAAGACGAAAAAACCGCAAGACGAAGAGACTTGCGGAACGAATTAATTTCGTCTTGCGAGGCACCACTGTAAAGACAAAAACCCAAGTGTTTAGACCAGGCATCCCCAACCTTCAGCCCTCCAGATGTTTTGGACTACAATTCCCACCATCATCCCTGACCACTGGTCCCGTTAGCTAGGGATCATAGGAGTTGTAGGCCAAAACATCTGGAAGGCTGCAGGTTGGGGATGCCTGGTTTAGACCAACACTGCTTTGTCAGTTATAACTTTAAAAGAGCTTTGAGTTGACATAAGTAAGACTTGGGGACTAGGACACTCCTCGCCACAATGAGCAGCTACAATTGCTTTTCTGTTGATACAGCAGAAAAGGATATGCTGGCCTTTCAATACTTAAAAAACCCACAAGGAAGTATACTTCTAGGAGAACGATATCAGAAAAGCTTTGTGGGGGGGAATTTAAATGAGAATTTACCTGACAGGATTTACCTGTTAAAGTTCATCATAAGCTATTTCCTTCTTTTTAATTATTTATAGTTTCTACATTTCTGTTTCTTGAACAAAGAAAGACTGTGCACCTCGTGTGTCTGTAACAGGGTAATAAAAAGGACAGCCTTTCATAACGAATCATTTTTCATCTTAATCTGCAGTGCTAAAGAACTCAGGTGAAGTAAAGTCCAACTGAATGTCTCCATAAGTGAAGTGCAAGCTCCTTCATGGGAGGAAGCAAGTGTTTGCTGCCAGCTCCACATGGCTGGTAGGCAGCAAGCAAGCTGGGCCATAAGGCGAGTAGGAAAACCACCCCTGCCACTTCTCTCACCCACAAACTTCCTTCCAAACCAACCAGAATGCAACAGTGCAGGCCCTTCTAGTTCCAGCAATTATTTTGCATCACTCTGCCATTCCCATCTCCCGCATCATACAGGGTCACCAACACAGCACCCACAGGTAAAATGAATGAAGACCTTTGTGAGTGCCTGTGAAGCCACAGGCACCAGGTTGGTGATCCTCACACTAGGTGATCTTGGGCCAGTCACTACCTCTCAGCCTAACCTGGGATCTTCTGAATAAATACTATTGCTATGAACTGTTTGGAGGAACACAATACATCCCCCACCTTCCTAGTACTGTACTATGTCATTAAACCAATACAGAGAAGTATGTGTGTGTGAGAATACTGGACAGCTTGAAAAATAACTATTAATAGCAATGCCAATGAAACTAGGTTAATCATGACCCCAGCTTGGCAATATAGTTTACAGGAAACTCATTCAACATTAAACTGTTTTTGTAAGAGTTAACAGACTCTAAATACAGCATGCCCAAAGCTGATATACACAAACGCCAGAAAAGTAATGCCAATGTTTATACAAGGGCAGCTATTACTTTTAAACCTAGTTATAAAACTTTCAGAAACACTTGTCTGAACACAACTCGTTTTGAAAAATGAAGTTTATAAAGAGAACTCTGGAGTTAATTCATGTTCATAATGTAGCCAAAGTGTATTACCGGACATGCACGCAAGATCAGTTAAGAAATTTTGTACCCTGACTAAGTTTATTAAGAGTTACTTATTTTTTACAAGCTTCTTTAACTTAGATTTCATGCATTAATGTTTAATAGAACAGTTAAGTCCAGTAGCATCTAGCAAGGCAGCACAGGTAGTAATGCGCTGTTAAGCCATCTTCCCAATGCCAGGTATCATTGCCCGTTATTGAGGGGGGGAGACAAGGCACTGGAGAGCTCAGCATGGCAGGATTGCCTCTGCTGTTGCACCTGTACACCACTAAACTCTCCACTGCCCTTCCCCTCTAAGTAACCAGCAGCAATGAAGTACTGGGAAGTCAGGTGAGCAGCACAGCCCCACCAGCCACTGCAGGTTAACTCACTAGCCGTTTTGCAAACAGAACAGCCTTGTGGACAACTCTGTATATCTAACAGCTTTACTGTATCATAATTCACTGAAAGAAAAGGTCTAAGTTTATATAATCATTTAAATTAACCTATACAGTGTACCCTCGGGTTGCAAACGTGATCCGTGCGGGATGCACATTTGCAACCTGCAGCAAGCATGAATGACTGAACAAGAACTTATCTGTAATTTGGTATCAAGTGCCACTCAATCAAATGCATGCTTATTCACAGCTACCGTCGAATTCAATGGGATTTACTCCCAAGTGTGCAAAATATTACAGCCTCCACATAAAAGCAAGTACTTCAAGCGGTGGTAGAGATGTAGCTCTGCACAGTGTTACGTGCTGTTGCATTTTAAGAGCAAACATCTAAGGTCAGCACAAGGCAAACATCACATGAGCTAGGGCTTTATGCTAACCATTTTATGTAGGGAATTTTTAAATCAAGGTACTACCAAATTTATCTTTTAGCATTCTATTCTATCAAAGTTTATTGAAGCAGAAAAGACAAGAGGATGCAATTCATTTAACCAGCCTCATCCACTGAAGCCTTGCACAAGGACTTTGACTTGTGCAAGGGTACTTTCCCCTCCTACTCCCCTCAGCATCCCCCCAAAACTGGGAATTTTGTGGGGTGGGGGAGAATCCCAAGAACAGGGGGCAGAAGAGGGAGATTTCAGCTTGCCACACTTAGAAGAATGTCACAGTGAATTCCACCCACAGGCATTATCTTGAAAAAAGGCAATGAAGCAAAGCAAATGCTTAAAATGCTTCTTTATCCTGAAAAGGGGGCGGACGAAGGGATGCTATCCACTAGTTTGTAACCTCTACCTCTGGCTTCAAACCTGATCGGCCAGAAGTTTTCTTCCTTCATGAATTTTTATCTTTAAAGTAAGCAAGCCTGCTTTTCCTGCATTCCTAGAGAACACTCACTTATCTCCTCATTCTCGTCTGTGTACCTCCAAGATTTCTTCCAGTTATCAAACACTGCGAGAAATCATATGCTTATTTGGAATACTGTGTACCGTTTCTGGTCACTTCACCTCAAAAAGGATAATTGCAGAGTTGGAAAAGGTTCAGAAAAAGGCAACCAAAATGATCAAGAAAAGCAGTGGAGAAACTCCCCTGTGAAGAAAGATTAGTTTCGAGAAAAAGCAAGAGGGGACAGGGTTGAAGTGTGAAAATGTATGCAGGGTGTGGAGAAAGTGATTAGAATTTTCCCCCTCCCACTCAGAAGAACTCATGGACAACCAGTGAAACTGAATGTTGAAGGAGAAAGCACTCCTTCACACACCATACAGCTAAACTATGTTTTTTTTCTCCCACGAGAGGCTGTGATGGCCACCAACTTAGATGGCTATAAAATAAGATTAGACAAATTCATAGAGGATAAGGCTATCAGTTTCTGGGCCAAAGCTCTACAGATGTAGTCAGTTTCCAACTCCCACCACCCCTCTGAACGTGCCCCTGGGGCTGCTGGGAGATGGAGTCCAACAAAACCTGGAGGGCCATAGCTTCCCAGCCCCTGCTCTAGGATATCCCACACACAGCACGGCACCAAGACCTTGAAAACGAACATTCAACTTGACTGAATTTACTGTTAGACACAGTTGATGCAGCAGTTCGAAGAGAATAGCCAGACTCCTGCTCCACTTCCTGCATATGACAAAGACACAATTCATCTGACATTTTCCAGTTCTTCCCTGCACACTTAAGAAACCCGCCTTGTTCTAATCCGCTGCAACACTATCATTAAATTTTATAAAAGCAGACTTTGTTTACCAACTCTTGGGTCTGTCCAAGTCCCATGAAGAGCTAAGTGAGGCTTTAGCAGGGTTGGCAGTTTGACAGAAGCACAACTGCAACCCATTCAAAGCGCAAGGAAGATAAAGTAGGAAGAACGGCAAAAGAAGAAAAAAAGAAAAGATACCCAAACACCGTAGACCCTTCTGCAAACTTTCAGCTAGCTGGAAAGCTAGGAATACAATTAGAACTTAATGGTTTTGAAGAACAGGCATATCAATACAGTATGAATCAGGCCAAATTTACAGGAACAAGCAGAACAATTGAGTTAGGCCAGTGAGAGAGTTTAGCAAACCTCACCTGTATGTTAGTACTACTGAATATTGGAGGAAGAAAACCCCCTACCATTGACAACACATTTTGAACTCCATCCAGATCGAACCTGTAAGGAAATTTGAGGAGCTGCAAATATGACTTCCTAAATTTTGTGGTGGATTTTCTGGATGTAACTAGATTCCTTTCATAGCGGCCTACGCTAGATGAGGATTCTAGACATCATATATGCCATAAGAAACCTGAGGCCTCCATGCCTACTTCAAAGTGCAGATACTTCCCCTATTACACCAGAGTGCCAATTTTCAGATGCTTTGCAGTAGCTCAAGCTGAAACCCCCTCCAGTTTCGCAATTTTGATATGCAGATTCAAAATAGGGTACATCCATTTTTTTAGTAGAAATTTGGTTTTTCTCATCTTCCCAGTAAATTCTGAGAAAATCTAGTAATCACCAGCACACTGTCCAAATTTAACTCCCCCCCAGGAAGCTAGACACTGTGTGAGATGGAACCCCCCCCCCAGCTCCTCCACTGCCCCAAACAGAACAAGTGGCCTAAATGACCCTCAACGCAGTGGTACAAATTTTAAAAGCTCAGAAGTTGTCCTCAAGACGCAAGCAGCTTAGTTAAGCCTGCCTTTAAAAGAGTAGCACAAATCATCCCTAATGTAATTCAGAAGATTCTTCAAGCTCTCCCCTCAGTGGTTACTCCCGCCTAAGTTGAAGGCTTGGATAGCTAGAGAGCAGCGTGACTGCTTCTCTCCGAATTACTTGTGTCCCTGCATGATCACGGAGGTCTTTGTGGGAGTCACTTTTAGTGATCCACCATGGCTCAAATCCATAGTTGGTATCCAACAGGAGCTGTACACTTAGTATTACTGGCCCCATTTTATGGAACTCCCTTCCAGTTAATGTCAGGCAGCCGCCGCCACCATTCCCTGCCCCCCCAAAAAAACTTCTGGTGCCTACTGAAGACATTATTAATTAATTAATTAATTAATTAAATTTATTATTATTATTATTATTATTATTATTCCAGCAGGCATTGTAACTGAGGTTTGATTTTATAGTTTTGACCAATTTATATTTTTTGCACTGTATTCCTGCAAACCACTTAAGAGACGACTGTAGTTAAGCAGTATATAAATTGTTTGATATATAAATAAATCATGCACGTGTCCCCAGTCCTGGAGGCAGAGATCTCGCACAGCTTTTCAGTGCTCTGCCTTTCATGTACCAGAAGCAACAACTGTAGTTTTAATAATGCCAAGTGTTAAAGCACAACAGCTGCCAAGTGCTCCATTCTCCAGTCCTTTCTTCACTTGGCAGTGAAGTCATGGAACAGAATTATCTCCTCAAAGCCTATTGCCTGAAATTTATTCCCATTTCCCATTTGAGAGAGGCCAAAACTTGAGGGCTCCAATTAATGTTAAACATCATGCTAACAGTCTTTAATGCATTAATGTCTATTAAGGCAATTGAACCATTCATAAAAGATTCTGCTGACAAACTCCAGGGATAACAATGTGATTAGCGAGAAGTGGAAGCCCCCAAGGGGCAAATTTTCTGCAAGTGGTTTCATTTAGTCTGCAAAATCTTCCATAAGTAAGTACTAAGCATCTCTTCGAGTGTAGAACGTGGAGTCCCTCTGCCCCAAGGATCGCCACTGGGATCTGTGCTTTTCAATTTGTTCAAAAACTATCTAGAGTTGGGAGTCAGCAGGGAAGTAGCCAAGTTTGTTGATGGTGGTAAATTGTTCAGGGTGGTTAAAACAAAGCAGTGTTGTGAAGCTTTCCAAAAGGATCTCTCCAAACTGAGAGAATGCATGGGAAAATGACAAATACAACTCAATTTTTAAAATGATAAACATCAGGGCGAAAACCAGTATCTCTAAGTGATACCCACTACTTCCATGTAGTTTTCTTTAACAGGTAAACATAAAGGCCCCCTGGCTGGTTAAGTCGAGTCAAAGTTTTATTTCATAACCCTGAAAGGATAGATAAAAAGGCAGAATATTTGAGTACCGGCAATAGGCTTTGAACAGTGAGTTAGCCCAGACTTGCAAAGGACTTAACATCTAGTACTTCTGCAGCCATTTCCAGGTCAGAGGATTCAGTTGCACAATGGCAATTGGAAAATCCAAGAACTAGATCTCTCTCTCTCTCTCTCTCTCTCTCTCTCTCTCTGTGTGTGTGTGTGTGTGTGGTGCCCTAAAAAGCCTTCCCCATTTTATTTTAATTATATTAGCTGCCTACTAACTGAAGTTCTTAAGATAGCAGAGTATAAATATATCAAATAACCACAACCTATGAAGGCCAAGGGAAAAGTGAAACAGGTCAGTTTTACCAACAGGAAGGTGAAAATGTAGCATATGGATAGATGGATAGGCAGATACTGAAAATGATTCCCGGCTACGTATTCAACACTTTGAAGTGTGCAGAAACCCTGAAAATGCTGTAGCATAATCTTCTTGTAGCCATTTTTCACAGCATCCCATGCATGAAACAGAAGCCACACATCCAACTCCTCAAGTAGCAAGGGAAATATGAAGTTTGAAAATTTGCACCTTCACAGTAGGGTTCACCCCTCCCTCCGCATAGTCAGTTTCAGAATTAGTTCTCACTAAAAAGCTTGGAGGGGGAGAGATAATTCATCTGAGGTTTTAATTAATTTAACCACCATCGAAGAACTTGTCAGACAGTGGTATTTGGGTAATTGAGAACTTAGCAAGATGTGGTAGGTAGAGTAACATTTTACTCTATAGTGCATTATTTGGGTGTTTCTATATTTAACAATATGGCATACAAACTGATTGAAACATCTGTGCAGTAAGCAAAATTTGTGAAATCCATATTTAGGATGTCTCCAATGTGATTCGGAACATTTTTTTAAATATACTGGTAGCTACCTTAATAATTTTCATTGGTAGCCACGGTATGGATATATCAAATAACCTATGAAGTCATTGGGAAAGTATAAACAGGTCAGTTTTACCGACAGAAAGGTGCAAATGTAGCATACGAATAGGCAGATACTGAAAATGATTCCCAGCTGCATACTTAACACTCTACGTTTAAAGTGTGCATCTTACCTTGCAACATGCATCGATATGCTGATTCGGATATTGCATAAATATGTGGAGGCATCTCATGGCGTTTCTTTCCTCTGTACATTTCAATGATGTTCTCAGAGTAAATTGGGAGGTTCTTATAAGGATTTATGACTACACAGAAGAGCCCGGAGTATGTCTACAGGGAGGGGGAAGAAAAGTTGATTAGTCTCTCCCAACCTGCATTAACCTAACCTGTATGTACTACTGTTTAATTTTTTTAACTGATTGTTAAATAAATAAAACTTTCCCCCCATTATCTTTGGTTTAATTCACGATGCTAAACTGTGTCTAAGAGTGAACAGGAAAGCATGCAGGTGCAGAGTTATAAAATAGTGGCTACTTCACTCCTACTGCACTGTTGGAAAATAAGCCATGGTTTGGATTAGAATTACACATGAACCCAGCCTCATGGATTGTCTAAACTATGGTTTGTCCTGCAACCAAGGTTTGCTTTTGGTTTACACCTTGTGGTTGTCAAACCACATGCCTAGCAGGAGCAGAGAGGAGAAAGATGCTTGTTATTTTCTAAATATGCAGCAACATGCTTGCTCTTTCACATACTGCCATGATTTGGCTTAGTGTGACATGCAAACTGAGCCACTGATTCCTATCCATCCTGTCCTTAACCACACAATGCTCAATGCTTTGTTTTTGTTCAGAAACATACACCATGTACTGTTAGCTTACACACATTTCACTCCTGCATAGATACAAACAAGAAAGTGGGGGAGACATGTTCCACACTATAGCATTATTGAAATAAAGGTACTTGGTGGGTCTTTTAGAAGACTTCAGCTGCAAAAGATAGTTTACTGCTATAGCTCATGTCAACATCAGGGATGGGGGGAACAGCACAAGGTCTGGAGCTGATGTTTATTTGCCCTCCTACTTAAACCAGCAGAGGAAAAATTCAGATGACATCCAAGCACATAGAGTGTTGCATTTCGCTGGTGCAGAAAAAGATTTTAAGCTCTCCACTTTGCTTACTGGATCTTGGATGGACTGGTGACATCTCACAGGAACCTCCAGAGCCTGCATGAGACCTTCCCAGAGCCTAATAAGCAATGTAGAGGGCTTAAAAGCTCTCTCTGCCTTCTGAGTGGGGCAAGCCCCACTCAGCGCACCAGCTTCAGAAAGGTAGGGGTGGTCACATGGAGGGGGGGAATTCTGTGGTTGTTCTGATTATAAATGATTTCAGCTTTATGCACAATCCCTCTGAAAATAACCCTGTGCAAGTTGCAAGCCTACTGTATACTATGACCGCAGTCTGGGCATGGATAATGGAAAAGCTCTAGTCTCAAGACTGATGCTGGTACCTCTTTGCATAACTAGATGCCCCATTTGTGGCAAGTCAGAGTCTTGCTAGATTTTAAGCCAAAGATATTAGACCATCTTAAAACACAGGCCCAAATATCTTTTTTGAAATTCTGCTTCTCAAGTGAAGGAACAATATATAATCTGTAGCAGTAACAGCATATAAACCCGTGTCCTATACTCCCCTTCCTCAGTAGTGCACTGTTCTACAACTTTCTTAGGATTTTGGGTTCTCACTTCAGCTGCCACTTCCTAAGGAGGAACAGAACAGTATTTTCGGCTAGCGGGCTCCTCAATTCCATAAGTACAAGGCTAGTTTATCTATGCCATACTATTAAGTAGCCTAGAAATGGGAACGTTATTTAAAAAAAGCAATAAAAGAGAAGACCATCATGTGTGCTGTTCTACAACTCATGTTAGTGTGAAGATTTAACCTAATAGTACTGAACAAGATGAAAAACAGGTCGAAGTACACACACATAAAAAAGTGGATGTGTGTCTTGAGGTAGCGTGGGGGGAATACTTATTTATGCCTCCTTATCAGCAGGTTTTTGAAACTTAATGCTACTACAACACAAGACAGTATTGCTTAGTAATTTGAAATCTACATAAAGCCCACAAAGCATCCTGAAGGAAAATATGGTACAATCTGTCACAGTTATCATTGGAGTGTGGATATTTGTGGAACCCTGTCAAGAGTACATTCCAGCATTCCTAGCCCCTTTTGAACAATAAGACCTAAGACTTGTTCTTCAAGAAAAGGAAGCTATCAGTTGCTTGAATTTGGCAGGGTTTTCAATTGCTTATCATGTTAGCAGTGGAAAATATTATATTCAATTATATATATATTCATTATCACAGAATGCATATGTCCTTTACACTGATCCTAGCAGTTTAGTCTGGTACATCTGTACTTCTGCAAAGTGAAGAATTCGTAGAGAAATTAGTAGCTAGTGCAATCACAATAGCCAAATAAAGAATTCTGGGTTTTTTTAAAATAAAAATAAGTCTCTAGTCATCCTACAGAAGCTCAAAAGTGGCCTCTGGTCACAAAGAAAAGTTTATGTACCCCACATAATTTCATAATCACTTCCACCTAAACCCCCTATTGTCTACCACTTTCTCAGCTCTCTGGGGGCAGCCCTTAAGACAACTCACAAAAAATGCTCAAATCAACCACTTGATACAAAACACAGTGAAAAGTAAATTTGCATTGTATTGATTTTCATGGTTTATTTTGAAAAGTAGAAGGCAAATTTCCGCAGTACAATATTTCCTGATTCACTGAATACAAATGTGGTGTTGCATTTGGCTACAGCTCCTCTTTCAAATACCATTTTATAGCTCAAACACAAATCTTCCTTTCCTAATGCAATTTAAATATGAATTTCTTCACTTCAGGTGTTTCTAAAACAGAAGGCTGCATAGACTGTTTTGCCTAGAATATGTGGTATAATATGACTCAACTCAAAACTGTGATTTAAACATTTCAGGTATTATTAATGTTGACTTCTTTTTCTTGGTGTAGAAATTAAGATCTAGGCCAGTGCCAATAACATGCCACACAGTAACTGTTTTGTTGAATTATAGTTATTCACTTTGAACTAGACCTCAAAATAAGTGGTACAAATCTCAGATCTGGCATGGAAAGATTCAGATTTTGAAATTTTAAACATTTCCATTAGAAATTTTATACTGAGAGTCACCTAAAGATCAAAATCAATGCTGCTACCCCCTTTTAAAAGAAGTTGGGTGTGGGGAATTGAAACAAGGACCTTCTACATACAAAGCATGTGCCCTACCATTGAGCTACAGCTTTCCCCTTGAGCTTTTACTACCTTCTCAATATGTGCATTGGATAAATGTAGGATATAACAATGGATAAACCCAGGACCCTAAGGTGGTGTTATCTCTAGATACTGAGCTGGTCTTTCCTCTGCACCCACCCCACTTTGTAGTTCTACCTTGCTTTTTCTTCTGTCTTGAGAAAACAGAGTAGAAAGAAAGAAATATATTAGTGAAGGACAGAAGGGAGTCTGAAGCTTCAAGTTTTCTTGTTGTGTCTTGACATATGAACGTATGGAAGGGGAAGGAGCATGAATCAGCTATTTGAGTATGTAGGATGCAGCAGACTGCTATAGTTTGACTACATTCAGTATTGGAGGGAGGGGAGAAGGAATTTATAAGCTTATGTGAAGTTATTTACTGTTATCCAAAAACCATGTAAAGGGTGGAAGGGTGACTTTGGGAGTTATTTAGGTGGGCTGAGAAAATATTGCCACTGTTACAATTTTTTTGAAAAATGGGGGAAAGTTGAGTGATTTTAAAAGGGGGCATATTTGTATTTAATTTGGTAAAGCCAAACAAGCAGCCACTATAAGATTCTGAAAGATGGGGCACATTGAACTAGAAGTCCACCAATGCAAATTGACCCAATGTCCACTGTCATACACAATCTGGCAAGGAATATGATAGACGGTCGTAGTGGGAGTAAGACTGGGAACGAGGTACCAAGGCAAAATAGATAAAAAAATTTAAAATGGTGAGACTTTTTAAAAATAGCTAGTGAGGAAGTCATGTGTATTTCTTGGGGGATTGTATTCCATGAGTAAGGGGCTACCAGTGAAGATCACTTGTCTTCAATATCATTCAACTATTAACACACAGAGTCTAGTTTATTAAAGCAGTTTCTAGGTTCAGCTATAAAGGGAGACTGTGGGTTAAGAAACCGTAAAAGTTTTATATTATGGCATGTGAGTGAAAAGAGGAGGAAAAAATATGGGAACAATGCTCCTTTTTTCAGTCAAATAAAACACATGTTATTTGGCCATTACTGTCATACCTAAGCCAGGCCTATAAGTCAAAACTAGCACCTTGCATTGTGCACAGGACACAATTACAGATTCAACATATACTTCGGAGCACAGATATAATTTGGCTCTAACAAACCCAGCCCTAGATAATCTACCACATTCTGTGCCTGTGGAAAATTCTATTTTCAGGGGCACGCCCCACACAGAGCACATTACAGGTATCTGGTCCTTTGAAGGTGATCTGAATTATCCAACAATAAGAGATGCCAACCATCAAGGAGAAATACCTAGCTGAAATCCAGCCAACAAAGCTGAATATGCATAACGATTACTAAACTCGACGGACAAGGAGGATGTAAGCCACATCTAGAACAGGAATCCTAAACTCCCTAAGGCCACAGGACCTGCCAGCTATTATCATCACTTCCACCTTGCCAAGATTCAACTTCAGCTGGTTCACCTGTATCCAGCTCCTGACCATGTCCAAACACTGAATAAGCATTCTAAGGACAGGTGCAGCCCTGGAAGAAAAAGTCAAGGTTGCATATCTTCACCAGTTGCAGTAGCAGCTTGCAAATCAGCTCTCCTATCTTCCTAACACTGCATTTTGCTGCCAATTACCTAAGAGGGGGAGGCAAGGCCACAGCGTTGGGGGAGTCAGATTAGCTCCCTGCTGCTTTGTCCCTCCCCCTCTCAGTAACAATAGTGATGCTTAGGGAAGGTAGGAGAGCAATGTTTCACCCATGCAACCTCTCTTGACTGCTACTGACTACTTGTCTATGCCCCAAAACTATGACCAAGCCCAGGGGCCAAAAACTCATCAAGAGAAGCTTGGAAATAAAAGGTTCCAGTCACACAATGAAGAGATGTTCGTGACCAGTTTCAAAGCCTTCCCGGCCACTAATGCTGAAGCATTCAAAAACGTTTGTGTGTCCTGGTCACCTTATCACTACCCCACAGTCAAAAGTATCAAGAGCCACAGACTATCTAGTAAGAAAAAGTAGGGTGATTATCAGAACCCTAACCACACTGGTTAGGGTTACAAGTTATACATAACATCAGGCTGGCATTAAAAAGGATACAGGTACTTTTTCACATTTCAGTCAATAAGGAAGCTGTTGTTGGTGGCTCCATGGTCCAGTAAAGGGCAGACAAATAATTATTACTTACATAAATGAGCCCAGAGTAGTATCGGTCCTTCAAATTATGTAGAACAGAGGCCTCATTTAAGCAGGTTAATTCTGCCATGTCTTCCACTTTAGAAAATTTGGGAGGGTTCATCTTCTGAATGTCATCTTTGTTGACAACCGCTTTCTTCCCATTCTCAGCCAGTTCAACCAGCACTTCATCTCCCCTCTCCTCTTTGATGCTTGCAGCTTCAAAGCCATGACGTTCTGAAGGAATCCACACAAGTTTTTTAGCAGTCCAGTCAGCCTGTGTAGCAGGGTTGTAGATTACTGCCCTGTCCACAAAGAGATATCTCTCAGGGTCCTCCTGTCCTATCCTCTGCGCCATCATGAGGGAATTAACAAATAACTGCAACCTAGGGGGGGGGGAAATGAAAACAGAAGTAGCAGTCACTATTAATACATGAGTTTCTAAAACTCAGCAGATTCTATAGCTAGAGCACTGAATAATCTCAAGGATGTATACCCAAATAGGGGATTTAGCAGATTCTGCATAAATGGGTACTTATGAAAGCGAAACATCCTATGAAACCAGGCCATTTCTGTAAGAAAGCATATTTGCTCCAATGTAATGCTCATGCTTGCTTAGTAAGAGCCCCCATCTGTAGCCATGCAAGTATCTGCATTTCGGCTTGCTTTTTCCATTTACTTTCAATGCACTGACACTGCAGTCCACCAAGACAAAGGTGACGCTGTGGTCTAAACCACAGAACCTCTTGGGCTTGCTCATTGTAAGGTCGGCAGTTTGAATCCATGCAACAGGGTGAGCTCCCATTGTTTTGTCCCAGCTCCTGCCAACCTAGCAGCTCGAAAGCATAACAGCACCAGTAGATAAATAGGTACCAGAGTCGAGGGGAAGGTAAACAGCGTTTCCATGTGCTCTGGCTTCCGTCACGGTGTCCCGTTGCACCAGATGCGTTTTAGTTATGCTGGCCACATGACTCAGAAAGCTGTCTGTGGACAAACTCCAGTTGATTGAACTTAACGGTCCAGTCAAACCAAAGGCTGCAATCTTATAAACATTTAAGCTAGGGACAAATATTCAACTCTACGGGGCTTATTTTCAATGAAACATGTACACTACACTGCACTTTCTTATGCCAAAGTACTTTGATGTAGGATACCAGTTTCTGTATAGAATGGCTTTAACTTTATAAAGTTATATTTAGTACTGTACAATTTGTTTTTGGTGCAGTAACAGAAATAATCGATTACCACTCCATGACAGCTCCACATCTGTCAGTGCATTCAGTAGTTTCACAACTACCTGTCCAATACATAATAAGAAGCATCAGCAACTTCTGAAGGAGGATAAACCAGCTGAGTTACCAGCTAGGCTGGAAGACGGTAGGCAAACAGAAGCAGTGTTCAAAATTCCCCAAGCGCCAGGCACATTTTGCTACTGGCATATGTCCAACTGCAACTACCTTGAGATTTCTGGACATCATGAAACGTGTTCTGGCAAACACACGTTTAAAAACCTCTGCCTTAGTCCAGAGTGAATTTCCACTGTGTGTTTTTCTACTTCTTGCATACTGAGACAAGTGAACTGTTGTAAGAGCAAGCTACAGTCAAGCAATCTGGCCCAACCTCCTAGTCCAGTGTTTCCCAACCTTTTTTGGGCAAAGGCACACTTGTTTCATGAAAAAAATCTCGAGGCACACCACCATGCCAGATGGGGAAAGGTCACTTTTTACTTATGTAAAAATAAAAATAAAAATAGTAACAGCATAGAAGGTAATGGTTATCTCTTTGATGTCTGATGGGAGGGCATTCCACAGGGCGGGCGCCACTACCGAGAAGGCCCTCTGCCTGGTTCCCTGTAACCTCACTTTTCACAGTGAGGGAATTGCCAGAAGGCCCTTGGCACTGGATCTCAGTGTCTGGGCTGAACGATGGTGGCGGAGACGCTACTTCAGGTATACTGGACCGAAACCGCTTAGGGCTTTAAAGGTCAGCACCAACACTTTGAATTGTGCTCGGAAAGGTACTGGGAGCCAATGTAGGTCTTTCAAGACTGTCGTTACGTGGTCTCAGTGGCAGGTAGCAGCGCTCACAGCTTACGGACTGCACCGTGTAACAGGTGTCTGGCCCAGCAGCCTAAGGCGGACAAGCCACTGAAACAGGCATTCAGAATCCATTCATTTCATAAAACCTGCAGGGCTCAATCTCTGTGTTTGTGTATGTGTGTGTTTCTGTTTTGCCCAAGGGTCTGGGGGTGGGAGAGAGCTCTTTAGCATGATGCTTTTAAAACAATTAAATTATCAACAAACAAACCTGATGATACGAATAGCAACGTCAGGTGCTACCGGGGGGGGGGGGGAGAAGGGGGCCTACTCGGAAGTAAATACTGCGTCCAGGCGCAATTAGCGCTGATTTAAGGTGCACCAAGACTGCCTAAAAACCTCACCAAAGATATGCAACAAAGCGCTTCGTTGCAGAGGGGAGAGTTTGTGCACCGTGGAGGCTGGAGGGCTTCTATTCTACATGCGGGGGTTGGGGGGGGCGAGGAAAATGTGCTCCGTGGGGGGGCGGGGAAGGCAAGAAAAGGAGCTGAGCTCTAACTATAGGCTCCCACGCTTGAGCAGGCCCGACTCGGTGGGGTGGACCACCCTCTCTCCTGGAGGAGGAGGAGGAAGAGGAGGAGGAGATTCCCATCCACGGCGTGGCCTCCCGCGCTCCTGAACGGGAAATCTCTGCAGCCCAAGACTCTCCGCGAGGCAGCTCCTCCCTTCCTGCCTTGAGCCGCCGCCAGCCGCGCCCCCCTCCCCAGTTATCTGCTGCCTGCCAAGCCCCGCCCCTCTTCATTGTCCTCCCCTTCTGTTTATTCCCCTTCCTCCATCCCTCGCTTTTTTCCCTCTCTTTCCTTTTTTAAAAAAAATATTTTCTCTTCCCCTTCTTTTTTTCCACCCTTTCTTTTTTCTCTTTCTCCCCCCCCCCTCCCCGCCCTCCTGCCTTCCTGGGTTAAAGGATTTGAGCAATGGGTCTGGAGGTGGAGCTCGTCGGAGGATTAGCCCGACTCACCCGCCTCCCTCCCACGGCACACCAGGCAACGTCCGGCGGCACACTAGTGTGCCGCGGAACACCGGTTGGGAAACACTGTCCTAGTCCATTGTGGCGACTGTAACCTAGGTTTAAGGTGCCATTTGGCACCTAGCTTATATATCTGAGTTTCATATATCTGAGTTTCTAACACTGAACAGAAGAGGTGGATTGGAGATTTCAAAGGGCAAAATTCCAATGTAACAAAAGTAAAGATTCCATCCATAGCAGGCCTGATAAACGCTGAGGAACTTAGGGATGTTCCCCATCCTTCTCACCTGGAAGAACTATAACACCACATTTCCAGCATGCTGTTTACTGTCCTTCAAGTGACCCTGGACTAGAGTGATAGAAAAAATGTTTCCTTTCATTCTGTCTTCCAGCAGGCCCTAAGTCTTCAATGGGATGGGTAAAGATGAATTATAAGCAGGAGCTCCGAGAAACCATTTAGCAGTCTGAACCTTAGTTCAGGGGATTTTTGGATGGAGATGCGCAATCAACTTAAAACAAGTATTCTCATCCTAGCACCTTTTCCTCTGAATGAAGATAAATACTCAATTAACCTAGTATCTTTAACTCTCCAATCCAGGCATAGGCAAACTCGGCCCTCCATATGTTTTGGGACTACAATTCCCATCATCCCTGACCACTGGTCCTGTTAGCTAGGGATCATGGGAGTTGTAGTCTCAAAACATCTGGAGGGCCGAGTTTGCCTATGACTGCTCCAATTCTTCTTTTGATACAAAATTATTCCTTATGGGTAACCTACAGCCCTGAGCCTAATTACAAAAACTACCCGCTTCTCTGGGGAAAGTAATCAGTTCCTCCTTTAGCAGCCTGCTGGGCAGGGAGTAATAGATTGTGGTTTCAGAGAAAGAAAGGAAAGCCCCCCCCCCCCCGGGTCCTGTGTACTTTTGGCTTTGACATTTCCATTCCGACTACCAGCATGCGGCTGTTGACCAAAAAAAGCAAAGGTTCCCCACCAATGCTGTAATACCAGCCATACTTAAATCTTCAGGCGAATCACTTGAATAAAATTCCTAAACTCAGACCTGCTTGGTCATAAGTCTAGAAATAGTGACCAGCATAACTTTAGCATGGCACTTAAGCATAGGTGACATAAAATGCAAGTTAGTAGCTATGACTGCAAAATAAATGTTGAGACTATGTGTAATACTGGAACATAAACATGGGAATGTTAATCCATAGCAGAATAAGTAATACTTCTGAAAATAATCAATTACAGCAATTTTAATGAAATTACATGATTTCCGCCATAGCCAAGACAAGCATTTAGAAATATATTGTCAGCATAGAATCAAGTTTAAGAAATTTAGGCAGAAACTTAAGAGACCAAGTAAAATGAAGTTCTGTGCTGTGCATTTCCTTTAATAATAAGTTACCTGAAACTTACTACAGACACAAAATGCCAGCCAACAAATTCACTTGGATGTGCTCTGGAGCTGAACCAAAGTTTTACTTATCTTGGAACAGTAAGGCAATCAAAGGGCAGTTGTTCAGATTTGATGCAACTGGTAATGTTTTGAAATATATCAAATTTAACAGTGAAGAGGACACTATCTAAAGTTAAGGAAATATATTGCTTCATTGATTTATTTGATGCATTGCATAACTACTATATCCAATCCTACCTTGCTTTGTCTAAAAACATGGTCAAGCAAGTTAAAATGTTAATTTTCCCCATGAAAGATAAAATTCATGATGTGTTAAGTAGGTATCATGCAATTATGTCTTGCTAGGATGCCTTCCAAATGCAAGTGTGTGCTATCCTATTTTTTTAGCATATAAATCATTTTATTATAATGGACAACACTTTTGTAAAGATTACCAAAAAATAAAAATAAAGTTGCCCAACGTAATATTCATTTACAAATATTGCCATGCATTCCAGCATGCAGGTTAATAACATATCCTGCACTGCTCTAGACAAACAGGTCGCAGTATTCTCTGCTGGGTGGCTGCTTTGTGCTGACTTGTTCACCACCATCCTGGAACAATTTTTATTAAGAGTCCTAACCCAGCCTAAATGAAGTATAACAACCCAACACCCATTTTAAAGGAGGCAGTTTTAAGAATGATGCATGCATTGGGTTGTATTCAACTAACTTTTACTCGGAATGGACCCAACTTCATCACAGGCATTCATTTCAATGGGTCTACATTGAGTACAAGTTAGTTGAATACAACCCATTCAAGTCTATTCTCCTTCAAAGGAGACACCTACATGTCAGACTGATAAGTTACTATAGCTGAATAAAGTGTGAAGTCATTCAATCCACCAGAGGGCCATGAAGCAGCCTGCCTTACTTGCTGCAGACCAGATGAATTCACATCAGTAGACCAAGAAATGACTACAGTAAGCACAGCTAAGGAGGAATAGTGCTTTAGAATAAACTGCTCAAAAGAAGGTTCCAAGAAGGAAAATAAGGAGAAGTAAAGTTGCTCCAATTGAAGCTAGAACCCAAATAAGTCATGCCCAAAGTAAGAGCCACTAGCTCTACAGACGCTACAGACAAATTTGACTGAAATCAAGATGGCACCTTTGAAAACACATGGAGACATCTATAGCAGTATTATTCTAGCAGGGGCCCTATACTTCCAGCTGCCCTATGCGCGCGCGCATACACACACACACACACATATATATGTATGTATGTAACACAGCAAATTGATAGGCATTTAGTTTTCCTTTCTAGGTTAAAGCTAGAACTCCAAAGCAGGCCCAGGTGTCATTCTAATACAACAAAGTAGCCGACCAGCACCCTGCCACCAACATACAACCAATATTCCAGGTGAGTGCATGAGCTAGTTTCTAGAATCCAGAGCAAAGCAAAGAAGGAATCAACATTAAGGTCTGGAAGAATACAGTCACATGGCGGAGGGGTGTGTGTGCTCCCAAATGGGTTACCTGGGCAACCTTACTTTGTCACACAGTTGGATAGGACCTCTGTTGTTTGCCATTCAGAGAAACCAGCACCAAGTGTTAAGAAAAAATCACTTGTCAGGCTACATCACTCTTTTCACATCATCAGACAACAGTGACTAGAATAAGAGAAGAGTAGAATAAACGATGGGTGGGGCGAGGTTTTAGAGGTTCCGTGCAGCCATTTCAAGGACATTGAAGCATCTTACATACACCTGGAGCATCTCACACGAGGAACAGAACAATGTTACGTAGCCCACTAGGTCAAGCAGTTTTGCGTGCTTGTTGTGAACTGGCCGGTGGTTTCGAAATTTAAGTGGCAGGAGCTCCCAAGTTTGGAACCAGTTGTGACCAGCACCCACGGTGAAGGACAAAAGGGCTGCGTGACAACTTCCCAGTCCTCACCGGGAAGATGGAAGGAAACAGACGCCGCCAACCCACGGAAGGGCGTCAAGACCTCTTCATTGGGCAGGGAGATTATTTGGGAAAACGGGGTTACGGCTAACCGGCGCCTTCCTACCGGCCACAGAAAAGGCAGCGGGAGGGCGGTAGAGGCTAGCGCCCCTAACCCCAACCCTATACGGCCCCCAGAGATGGATGCTACCGAAACCTCAGCCGCGTACGGACTAAACCGATGCCTACCCCTCTGGCTTCAACCGCTCCCACGCCGTCAAGCAATCCCACCCACCCCTTAAACAAAGGGACACGTGCGCTTTTCGGCGACCCGGGCCCCGAACAGGCAGCCCTTTTGGATACGTCTGCACCGGCGCGCATGCAGCGCGCTGCAAGGGAGGGGAAGGGAAAGGACGGGAGGTGGGAGACCATTACAGGCGAACCCCATTCAGTTGCATTTCCCAGGAGGGGGGGGCGTGGGGTATTCGTTTCGCGCACCTCCCTCAGAAGGTGGAGTGGGAGGGGAGGGCGCCTGAAGATGAAGGCGAGGCAAGCGGGAAGGAGGAGGACCGCCCCCCCGTCTAGGTGGGAGCAGAGACCTCGCTGCTTTCGCCTCCCCCCTCCCCATCTCGTCCAGGCTAGGCGGGAAAATGTGGGGGAGGGGGAAAGAGAGGGGGGCACCCGCAGCTTCCCCTGCTTCCTCCCCGCTCCTTCTTTTCCCCGCACGCCTCACCTCTTTTCCGCGCGCGCGTGCCCGCGCCGTCCCCTCGGCCGCTCAAGCTGGTCCGCTGTCTGCGGAGCCGCCTCTCCCCCCAGCGCGCGCGCGCTCGAACCGACTCCGCACTACCCGCCCCGCCCCCGCTCCCGGCGCCTTTAGCGCCACACCGAGCACTCCCCACCTCCTCTCTGGCACCGCCCACCAATAGGGTGGGAAGAAAAGAAAGTTGCTGGGTTGCCCCGTTGGTCGCCTCGCCCGCCTATCGGCGTCCTTCCTCGCCGCCTATTGGTCTCTCCCTTTAGACCCACCCCCGTCCAAGCCAGGCTCATAGCAACCTTCGCAAAGCTTCTCGTCCGAAATTCCATCTCCTCCCGCTTCACCGACCCTTTGCGAGGCCTCGGATTGGCTGGCTGCCTTTGCCCATCAAAGGGAAGCAGCCGTTCCAGTGTGGGGTCTTTACGCTTGTCACCCGAGCGTATTGGAATAGAGGCGGGACATTGGACGGCTGCGGTTGTCCCGCTTTGCGGCGGCGGCTGCTGCTGCTCCTCCTTTCCTCGCCGAGGTCAAAGCGAGCCCGGACCAGAGTGGCGCCGCGCGGGGTCAGGTGCAGCGGCCGGGGTAATGCGCGCGCGCTGTGCGGCCGAGTAGCGCTGCAGCCTTTGCTCCCGCTGGGGTGCATGTGTCGCATGTAGCAGCACCCCGCCCACTTGCGCCGCATGCATCTGCAAGCAGCTGCAGTTGCCGCGCGCGCCATCGCCCTCCTCCCTCTCTGCGTGCCTACAGCGTGGCTGGTGTAATTAGGACATGCACTAGCGCGGTGCGTGTAGCGGGCTGCCCATCCTGTGGTGCTGCGTGTAGCGTTGCGGGAGAAGAGTCACCCCAAGCGCTTGAGGCCTTGGGGTACGATGCGCGCCGCGCCCCACCCGCCGTGGCGTTGTAGCAAATCCAGACACTGCATTGACTCCCTCCTTCCCTCCTTCTTGCAGACCCCTCTACACATCGTCCGTGCTGACCACTTCCCTCATACCTGGTACAAAAGCAAGAATGCTTTTTGCATTGCATTCCTGTAGTGAATTGGATGTCTTAAAGTACCACTCCCTTTCTCATGGAAAACTACCCTTTCATTCATCTGGAAGGTGGTTTTCAGCAAAGACTGCAGTACAAATAACGTCATGTAAATAGCTTTTCCTCGCCCATTCCCTATGCAACAAATCCCCCCCCCCCCCCAGTCTTGAGGGTCTGTGTAGAATGATTGTATACCCACCAGGAACTGAGTTCACACCTCTGATATCTCTTGGCCTCGGCTCCACCCTCTGCTTTTTGCTGCTCACAGCTACACTCATTCTCTGCCAGTTCACGTTCATACCACACATGCACGTAATATATTGCCAATAACTAGACATGGACACTTTGACGTTAAGTGAGTGATCGATCACAATTTAACCATAACATGTTTTTCTTGCATGATATTCTACAGGCTTAACCAATTTGTTCCGAATGCTACTGATAATTAAATGCAGAGTGGCGGGAAACTGTGTTTGTGCGCACGCCAAAAAGTTTATTTTTAAAATCCAGTGATCATACTTTGTAATCTCAGTTCAGCAACAGCAAGGCTGGCTTCTGAATGTATCTGGAGAGGACTTGAGGTCACTGAGAGAGTTCACAGGGCTAATTGGATCTGGTGCTAAGGAGACTGATCAGGTGAAACTCATTAACAGGGTTAATGTATATACTGCACTTCAGAAGAACAAAGGCAAATTCTCCATCAAGAAAAATAATTCAGTAACTGATACAAATGTTTGTATATATGTGTTTTGCTGTTTCTAATTAGGGGAAGAGGTATGGTCCTATACAGAACGTAAAAGCACCAGTCTGGAAATTCTACTTGGATCCCAGCTCTCTGAGAGCCGCTCCCACTTCCCATCACATTTTCAAGCTTCTCTTTGCAAACATATGGACTAAAGTTTGCTTTTAAAAATAAAGCCAATAATTTATGGGTGCTGGATTTTTAACCCAGAATTAACTTCTGTACTGGAATGTTTGTATGGAAATCCAGAACATGCTCAGTCCTGTTCTTTGAAAGTCTAGGTCAATGGTTCTTAATCTTTCTTAGTCATGGACCCCTTGGAGAATCTGCTGAAAGCTATGGATCTCAGAAAAAATGCACAAAAATACAAAATTTTGCATATCCCGTATTTTTCTGTGTATAAGACACCCCCATAAGACGCCCCCTACTTTTGGTGACCCCAAATTTAGAAAATGGGCATATGCACTATCCATGTATAAGACACCCCCATATTTTAAGCCTTATTTTAAAGTAAAAAAAAACAACCCCTTGTTTTATACATTGAAAAGTACGGTAATTTATTTTATTGCATTGGGGAATTTGTTGGCATCCAGTTGAAACTTGCTGAAACTCCTCAATCCATGAACCCCAGGTTAAAAAGCCCTGGTCTTAGGTTATTTGAAGAAAGAACCTGAAACCTTTAAAGGCAGGCCCTTCTTTCACTGTAGAGTGAAAAGGGGATAATTCAGGCTGCTGTGAGATGTCTTTGTGAACAGTTTTTAAAAAGAAGAGGGAGCTGACACTTGTTTATTTTCTTCTTTTATGCAATAAAATGTATGTACAGTATCGCATGATTGAAGGAAGGAGGAAAACCCATGAAATGGTTTACAAAAAGATAAAGCAAAAAAAAATTTTTTAAATACAACAGTGCTTTAAAACCTACCAAAGTTAAAATACTAAAACAAAATTATCTCAACTTTCTTAGCATCTTGGTAGACTTGTCTAAACAAGAATGTTTTCAACAGGTGTCAAAAAGGGTACAGTTTATGGCTTAGGAGAATGTTTTCTTCCATAGAAAGTGTTTATTTACTTATGTATTACTGCACATATATGGCATTTTCTTGCTAAGGGTGTACAATTTAAAATACAGTACTAAAAAATGGAAAAATACAAAAAACGAAACAGCAAAATTGACTCAGACCAGCCTGGGCTTCAAAGCTCTTTTGCAACAGAGCTTTGAACAGATTCTTCAGATCTGGAAGAAAGGTGGCCAGAGATCAGCACTTAAGAAAAGGAAATGAGTAGGGTTGAGCAAAACCGATGTGGTAAAAGCTACCTAAGCTATTTCTTCCTCCTTTTAAATAATTTTAAATTATGCATACATGAACAAACATACAACATATAATACATTCTTCATACTAAGAGCATAAATGTAGAAAGCATTAAAAATTATATTCCTTTAGTTCTATTCACATAAATACGTATCAAATTTGTACTAAAGCACTGTAAATATAAGGCAATCAATATTAATTTATTGTATCAATCCCAACTTAAAACTTAGTCCTTATAGCTGACAAAAGGGGAACTACACCTTTTACAATTGCTCTTTTTTCTGTCTTCTGCCACTTCTTTCACTTTGTGTGCCTGTTTCGCCCTCCTTTCAACATACCATAGGTTGTTGAACCATTCTATACTCACCTACCTGGGAATAGTAAGCTTCGTTGAATTCAGTGAGACTTTCTTAGTAAATTTGTAATTCTACATGGGCTTGCTTGGAAGTAAGCCCCATTGAACACAGGGGGGTTTATTTCTGAGGAAGCATTCATAGGATTACATGGTAATCCATCACTAGTTATATGCAGAATACACCCATTGAAATCAGTGGAATTAAGTAACTTTAAGTCCCAACTCTGCCTACAACTTAGTTGGACATCACTCTATGCTGCAAATAAGAAAGTCCTAGGTTTAAATATTGTGTCAACCTTGAATTCACCATGTATTCTTAGACCACTCTTGAACTTGCATCTCCCACCCATGATATGGAACTAACAATACTGATCTACCTTACAGAGAGTTGTAAATATTTTAACAAGTGAATGTATGTGAAGTACTTTGAATACTAAGCACTATTCTAAATAATAGTAGTCTTGATTCATCTTTGCCCTCCAGCCCTGAACTTTCATAGGATTTTCTGTGAACATTATTCTCCTTTAATGTCAAGTAATATCACTGTTTTGGGTTAAAGCAATGGAAACTAATTAAACAATGGAAACAAACAATATATGTTTTTAAAAATTAAGCATTCTTAAAAGGAAAGATGTGGGCTGAGACAAGGGCTTGCTTTCTTCATTTTTTATGTGCTCTCAAATGATAGATTATATTATAATCTTGACTTTAGTAGGAGTTTTTTTGCTGTCTACAATTGGCATGGAAGCCAGCTGGATTTATAACCTAAATAGAGCAAGATTTTGCAGAAGCAGGGGAGCCGGTGGTGTGGCTCCTTTTACTTCCTTGAAGTAATGGATTTGGTCATATATGGTGGGGCGAAGACGTCTGTGCAACAGCGGACCAAAGAACTCTTTCCATTCCCAACTGTTTTCACATTTCCTCCTTAGCACCCTCCAGTGCCAACACCATCATACAGAACCTGGAGGCCAAGAGCAAAATCCCTTTGGATTACGCTTAAATTTGAAACTAACTGACAGGGAGTGTATTGGAGATAAAGAGCTTAGAAAAGAATGAGGGATCCAAGTTTTGTTAAATGCTTTGTGCTGATATATGGCTATGACTTTTGTGAAAGTTTGCTTTGTGGGGTGACTGGAGTTCAGTTCTTGCACTCAGAAACTTGCTCTTCACATACTTTGTCCAAAACAGCACTTGTGTCCGCAGTGTGCCTAAACATGCCCTGCTTATGGTGGCTAGGTCCCTCAGAGAGAAAAAGAAGAGAGAGATGGTCCTCTGTCTCTTCAGGTGTCCCACAAAAGACCATAGATGACAAGTAATCTTGCCAGTAGCATATGCCCCCAAGTAAATGTGAGACAAAAGCATAGGAGGGAAGACCATTCTATGGATGCATTTTTCAACAGTGCTTCTCGTTAGATTGAATGGGTAGCAGGAGCGCATGTGATTTGATTTTACAGCAGGGGTGCCAACTGGAATAAAATATTGGGACAGATAAACCCCACCACACATAATCACATGGCACACACCATTTGAATAGCAGTGCCTATCAACTGGGGGGGGGGCTGGCCCCTAGGAGTTGGCTCCTATGTTTTACAGTACACTAAACCATCAAAGTAGACTTGTTAAGCACATTATAGTTTAAAGTCTAGCAGCACAAGTGTTTCTGAGCCATACATTTTTAAAGCAATAATTAAGTAACGCTCTACATACGTAGTTAAATGAGGAACATGACAGTAAATCAACACAGTCACAAAGGGGAATTACAGGCAAAAATAAAATAGATGCTGGACCACATAAAATTTAAAACCATAAACAGTTCATAAATTTTGTAATGATACAGGTGAAAACCATCAACCAAAAATGACAACAGGGTGATGGAGTATATGCTCACATTAATGCTTACTCCACTGCCAGTGCATTCCCACTTCTAGTTTTTGAAGTCACATGCACATAGTGTTAGCCGCAATCCATATCTGACCTGTAGTTTCTTGATATATGCAGCTGTTTGATGTGTGTTTTCCCAAACCAACTTCAATCCAATTAGAGAACTTGAGCCACATTCATTTCATGCTTAAGCCAGGTGTATACAGTTGAGACTGCCATTGGCCATGCACAGGTAACAGCTTAATAAATAGGAGTTCTGCAAGGAGGGTTGCAGTGACAGGGTGGAGACTTCCCTACCGCATCTCTGATGTGAACACTGTACAAATGCAGCTTGAAACACAGCGTTAGGGGATGACCTCACTGCATTTTAAGTCACTAATGTGAACATACCTGGAGTACTCTCTGTTTCATTCAACCTAGTTTTAGCAGCACATTGCCAGGATTTGTTCTCTGATACAGAGCAAAGAGCAGCAATGAAGGCATGTGTTGGGCTGCTACATCTCCATTGTTATTATGTGCATGGTCTTAAATCTAATGCCAAGTATTTACTTCCATGAAGGGATAGTGATAGCTAATTAATAAACAACTGCTACCTTGAAAAATCTCTGGCAACAATAGTCACCCTACACCACAATTGCCTCATTACATAAATCATGTTTGTTGTTGTTATTGTTTAGTCGTTTAGTCGTGTCCGACCCTTCGTGGCCCCATGGACCAGAGCACGCCAGGCACTTCTGTCTTCCACTGCCTCCCGCAGTTTGGTCAGACTCATGTTTGTAGCTTCGAAGACACTATCCAACCATCTCGTCCTCTGTCGTCCCCTTCTCCTTGTGCCCCCTTCATGGATCACTGCCTTGCCGTGGCGAAGGGGCTTGAAGAACTCAGAGAAGCTATGAACTATGCCGAGCAGGGCACCCAAGATGAACAGGTCATAGTGGAGAGTTTTGACCAAACGTGATCCACCTGGAGGAGGAACCGGCAAGCCACTCCAGTATCCCTGCCAAGAAAACTCCATGGACAAAGACAACAGGTATAAAAATCATGTTTAGAACACCACAACAAACGTAACTGGCTGTAAAGTAACATTATATGTAATAAAACTGTAATTTAATCGTCATATCAAAAACTGCAAAGCACAGTTCCTGGTGACAATAACATATCATATTACTATTAACCATCTATATGTATTGTCGTAAAGTCCAAGGATTGTCGTCCAAAGATTGTCAAGTCCAACAATTACAATGCACAGTTCCTGTTGGTAATGCCATTTCATACTGATATCTTCCTTCTGCATCGTCCTATGTCTTAAAAGTGCAGCAAACGGAACTTCTTTTTGCATCGTCCTATGTCTTGAGAGTGTAACAGACGGAACTACTTAGTAACAACAAGGCAGCTGATGATAGACCAGTTCTCAGGACACACCCTTGTTTCACCCATTGGACGTCTTCAGCAACAAGGTTTCCTGGTCAGGCAATTAGAATTAAACATTTTCAAAGATAAATAATGTTTAATTCTAATTGCCTGCACCTGCCCCATTGCATGGTTTGCTCCTATATAGCTTAGTTTCAATGGTCATTGATACGGAGCATCTCTGACCGGCAACTTCTGCATTTCTGTGGACTACTTTCGGCTGAAAAAGCCTACTGAAAAATCTCCTGGAAACCTTGTCACTTTAAATTAAATTACAGTTTTATTACATATACCGTAATGTTATGTTACTTTACAGCCAATTACGTGTGTGTTGTGGTGTTCTAAACAATAGTCACCCTGCATTCTCTGCAATGGTCTGAAAATGGCAAATAAACCTCCACTACTACTACCCATCCACACTTCCTAGGAAAGTGACAGAAATTGCTTGCCAGGTTGAGTACTTGCAGGTTAAATTAGTTCTACAATTCTAAGATTATTTTTTATCTCTCTGATAACTGGTCGAACATGTTGTTTTATTTCCAGCTGTGTTGTTCATCATGTAAGAAGTATTATAACCTTAAATGCACAGTAATGCAGAGCCACACATTTCAGGGATGGCCGTAGAAGTTATAATAACCTGGTTTGGAATCACTCTGGAACTAAACAGGAATGGTTTGACCTCAGTGTGTTGTGGAGAACTCTGCAGGGGTTACAAAGACAGTGTCAGAATTCTTGTCTCTGTTATTCCTTACTCGTCATTTGAGTCCATGCGAGTCACTTCACTGCTCTGCTCAACTGGTGGTCTCTCTTCCTGGGGTATTGAATCATGAGTGTTAATTCAAGCTTATGTGCCAACTATTGGAATGTTTCTTTGATGGACATACTATTTTAGTCCTGGAACCTTTCAGAATGGAACTCAGTTGTCCTAAAGCAAGTTTGTATGGCCATTTTTGGCTTTGGTGAAAAACACTGAGCTAAAAGGCCAGAAATGTGGTTATTTATTTTATTGGAAAAGGTAAAAAAAGGGGAGGAAGAATCCAGGATTCATTATTGTGGGTTGGGAAAAACCAGAACTCAAAACACATACACACATTTCCTAATGTTCAGACAGAATTATCCAATAATAAGTTTTAAAATGTTAGCCTTCTTGCTGAATACCTGACTTAGCTGTTTAAGACAAAAATTGCACTCTGGTATCAACAACCTTATTTCACAAATGAAGCCAGTTCTATTTACCTTTATCTTATGTATCAATGGGGAAAGTGAGGGTTCCTTTTGTGTGTTTTATAGAGATGAACTTCATTATCTTTCTAGGAAGATAGCCTCCCCCCTGAAAGTTTGCATAGCAGCTAAAACAGGAATGGAAAGGTTTCTTATTTAGGATTGCACAATAGCAGTGGGCTATGCTTTTGCAAAACTGAGGTCAGATCAGCAAAAATAGCACACGGTACAAGCTGGGAGTGAGTCAGGGTAGAAGCAGCAGGGGCCAGAGCATGGAATTTCACTGGAGTTATTCATCAGTGGTTGAGCAGTTGCCCATTGATGGATGTCAGCTGCCCAGGTTTGAACATAAATGTTCAGACAGTAGGACATTTCCTGGTCATACCATTGAGTTGCAGACAGCTAATGATTGTGTGCCACTAGCATGACAAGCTAACATACTTCTCTGAGGCACTTAATTTTTCCATGTTGCGTAAGAGTTGTGTTAAGAAGTCACCTCTTTGTGTTGGGGTCCCCAGTCCCAGACTGAGTGCACAGTTTGCTCATCAAACTGGTTGGATAAAGACTCAGTGGAGGGCTCAGAGTATGTTGGAGCCACCCAGCTTTCAGATTGCTTGAGCTCATCTTTACAAGTGCTTGGTGGGGCAGGAGAATAACCTGAATCAATGATACAGGATTATCACCCATAGTAGGGGGATGAATAGTACTCTCTTAAACAGACATAGACAAACTTGGCCCTCCAAATGTTTTGGGACTACAATTCCCATCATCCCTGACCACTGGTCCTGTTAGCTAGGGATGATGCGAGTTGTAGTCCCAAACATCTGGAGGGCCAGAGTTTGCCTATGCCTGCTCTTAAAAATTCAATGTCATTACCTAATCTCAATGACTTAAGGAGCTGAGGCTGCATACACACTACACTAGTAAGGCATATTCAAAGTACATCCGCCCCTTCAAAGAATTCTGGGCACTGTAATTTGTTAAGAGTTGCTGAGAATTTAAACTCTTTGAGGAGCATAGGCGCCGACTCCATGGGGCCTGAGGGGGCCCGAGCCCCCTCAAAAATTCGTTTGGGGGGCTCCGCCCCCCCAATAATCTCGGGCGCCCCTCCAGCAGAGCGCCACCGTCGCCCCTCCCCCAGCCCAAAATGCACAGGGTCGGGCTGCATGCCTCCTGCCCTCCCTCCCGAGCAAAAGCTCCGCCCAATTTCCTTTGGAGCTGATTAATAGGCGCAGCACGCTCTCCCCTATTCGCTCATGAGGAGGCGGCGCCACTTTATCTGCATATTCATGAGCTTATTTATTATTCATGAGCTTTTGCGGGCTCCCCCAATATTTTTTATAAGTCGGCGCCCCTGTTGAGGAGTAAACTAAAAGTGCCTGGAATTCTTCGAGGAGAAGAATGTGCTTCAAATATTTCAAATGTGCCTTAAAATTGCATTGTGTACATAGCCTCTGATGCCACCAGTACCTTTATCAAGACCAAATCCATCCCAGCTGATGGAACTTGGAGAGTCTTTGATTTGTCCATTTGAAATGTGAGCTGACAGCAACAATTGAACTAAGTTTAATTATTGATTGGATCACACATTTGTTTAATTAGCCAGCCGATATTTAGATTTCAGCTGCTAACTTTGAGTCCATAATGGTTTAGAGCTGGAGAAGAGGAGTACAGTGGTGCCTCGCAAGACGAAATTAATTCGTTCCGCAAGTCTCTTCGTCTTGCGAGTTTTTCGTCTTGCGATGCACGGTTTCCCATAGGAATGCATTGAAAATCAATTAATGCGTTCCTAGGGAAACTGCCTTCAGACCAGGTCCGGGGACAGTCTGTCCCCGGACCTCTTCTGAAGGCTGGGGGGGGGGACAAGGGCTTTTCTTCCCACCCCCAGCATTTTAAAAAACCCTGGGACAGCGGAGGACTTCTCCGCTGTCCGGGCGATCTTAAAATGCTGGCGGGCGGCATTTTAAAATCGCCCCAGGACAGCGGAGGACTTCTCCGCTGTCCGGGGCGATTTAAAAGCCCCTGGGAAGGCAGGCAGGGGGGACAAAGACTTTCGCCCCCCGCCCGCCTTCAGAAGGTGTTCCCGCCCCCCCCCCGCCCCGCTTCGGAGCAGCGTTCCGAAGCCGGGCGGTGGGGGCAGGCGGTGGGGAGAAGCGATCTCCCCGCAGCCCCTTGCTTCAAAAGAGGTCCGGGGGCAGCGGGAAGCGCTTCCCGCTGTTCCCGGACCTGGGGCTGCGGGGAGAAGATCGCTTCTCCCCGCCGCCCCTTGCTTCAAAAGAGAAGACCCGCTGTCCCCGGGGCAAGCTTCGTTTTGCGAAGCAAGCCCATAGGGAAATTCGTCTTGCGAGGCAACTCGAAAACGAAAAAACCTTTCGTTTTGCGAGTTTTTCGTCTCGCGAGGCGTTCGTCTTGCGGGGTACCACTGTAGTTGGTTCCAGGCCAAACTTCATTTTACTACCTAAAGAAATGGTCAGATTGCAGGACTTGCCATCAAAAATTTTGGGCCTCAGCCACTTTTTCCACACCAAACTATTAGAGGCTTGACTATGAAGCCATAGTTCTTAGATTAGATGCATGCCTCCAGTGGTTTGAAGGAACCTTAGGATGCCAAGATTTTAGCAGTCGGCATTCTATTGTGTAAGAGCAGAGACCAGAGTGAGGTGACCTCCAGATGAAAATATGTGACCAGGGTGAATAGTCTTGCCACAAAAGAGGAGCGTGAACTTAATGGTTTTGTTATCATCCAGTCTTAACATTCTAAGATTCTTGGCATTAAGAAACAGGTATGATCAAACACCCCAATGCCTGAATCATGGTAGCACTTTCATTGTAAATAGACTTATGGATGGACCTGGGCTAAGTACATTCCTGAGGACCCCATAGTACTTGGCAAGAGAGGTTCCTGCCTTTAGAAGTACAGTGGTACCTCGGGTTAAGAACTTAATTCGTTCTGGAGATCTGTTCTTAACCTGAAACTATTCTTAACCTGAAGCACCACTTTAGCTAATGGGGCTTCCAGCTGCCGCTGCTGCACAATTTCTGTTCTCATCCTGAAGCAAAGTTCTTAACCTGAGGTAATATTTCTGGGTTAGCAGAGTCTGTAACCTGAAGCGTATGTAACCTGAAGCGTATGTAACCCGAGGTACCACTGTAATGTGCAGCCCTCGGATTTCTTCGTTGAGCTGCCTCAGGAGTTAAGGAAAAGAAAGCACACCAAGTGAGTGAGAAGACAAAGCAACTCAGTGCCAGGAACACCATAGCAATTCTAAGCAGTGTCTGTGATATGTACACCAGTGATCTTTTCCTTAGTGTCTTATCCACTGACTATTACTGGGATGGAAAGGCTGATCTGGAGCCAAAGGGTTTTTTTCTCTCAATGTGTGAAACTCACTGAAGCATGTGATGTGCCAGGTGACCATCAGTGGCAGTAAAATGGCCTCCTGGTAGCGCCTGCACTTCTGAAGCATCATGACTATTCTTGCGGTCTGTGAGCTGAAGACAGTGGCTATTGGTCTGCATTAGGAGAAATGAGTGGCATTTTTTAATATCCACATACATGTCAAGAATTTTGCTTCTCCGGATTTGTTATTTTTAATTTAAATTCTCTGTCAGGGTCCCAAGGAGGCTGCTTGCCATCCCTAGCTTGAATGTATATGGGATCTGCAATGAATTACGGCTGAATCCCCGCCAGCCCCTTTCTGGTAACATTTAAGACAACGCCTGGCTGGAGCCCAAACCTCGTCTGCTAGAAATGCACAGCTAAGCTCTGACAGGAGTTAAGATACAGCAGGATGCATATGGGACTGAAACAAGTTTGGGGATATGGGGCAACAGGTTTGGGGATATGGGGCACCAACTTCTGTGCTCAGTAGTCGGGTAATCCTGTAACAGGAGGGAGAGTTGTGAACAAAACACCTTGCCAAATATATCACTTGAGGCAACTAGGAGGGAAGGTCTGGCTGGTTCCCTTCCAGTTGTCGAAGCCTGAAATGCATCAACTCTTACCCACCCCTCAAGGTCTTGTCAAGCTTTTCTCAAACAGACTTTTCTCTCAGAAGTTTTTGCTTAAAGCAGGGAGGGGAACCTTTTTGTTGTCAAGAGCCTCATTCCCTCAGGAGTAATGGGGGGGGCAGAGAGAGGGGGTGGGAGCCAGTGGCATGTCAACAGTGGGAAGGGCCAGAGCCAAAAGTGGGTTGTATACCCTCTCTCTCCCCCACCTCAAGTAGGATTCTGGCTTGGGAAGAGACAGAATGTTCTTGTCAGAAGTCTGAACAAGTCACTTGCAGGGCTGGGTGTAATTAAAAAAGTTATCTTCACGTGGCCTTAGGGTCTCAAGTTGCCCACTCCTGTCTCAAAGTCTCCTCTTAGCAGCTAGATGAGCAGGGAGAGGGGTTTGTTTGTTTTTCGGTGGGGATGGGAAGTCACATTTGGAAAAGTTGTTTTCTATGAAAAGAGGCTACTAATGAAGGCTCTGATCCTTGTTGAGGTTTATTATTATTTTTTCAGTTTATATCCTGCCCCCCCCCAAGACCCCAGAGTGGCAAACGCGACTATAATAAAGCATTGCCAAAAAAAGTTGTGAAAAGACTTATTTCAGAGTCACCAGGAACAGTGTCTTTCAGACATCAAATGCCTGGTTAAAGAGGAATGTGTTTAAATTTCCCATGAAAGTCAATAATGAGAGAAATGGGGAACATTCCACAAATGGGGAAGTACAGCTGAAAAGGCCCTGTCATAGCTCACCTCCAACCAGGCAGTTTCTGGTGACAGCACTACCAGAAGGTTATGGAAGCAGAAGTTGAAACGCAAGTCAAGTGTACTGTGCTACTAGGTACTGCTTAAGTTAAAGGCCAAAAAGTCTCTTATTCTAGAAAAACCACAGCTTCTTAGGTGTCTTTTTTGCATCAGACACTAATCTCCTAAAGGCCTGTTTGGAATCAGGTACTGGCAGTTTCACAGAAGAGACCTGTCTTCACAGAACGGAAATTGCACAAGGACAGGTCTGCACATGAAGCAGAATTAGTAGAGTTCTGAGTGGATAGAACAGGCTGCTGTACTCCAGACTGCAGTTTGTTCCAAACATCCTAGAAGATTGTGTGTGTGTGTGTGTGTGTGTGTGTGTGTGTGTGTGTGAGCTATCCCCCTCTGCAGTCTGAAGTACAAGTCATTCTATGACCACATCCCTGCTATATGCAGCCTGAGGGGTGAAATCACTGGGGTGAAAAAGAGGAAAGGAGGTCTGGGCATATGTTTGTAGACTATACTGCTCTGCCACCTTTGGGCTTTGGGCAAATCAGTAAGTTTCTTAAGACATCCTGTTACCTTCTTGAGCAATGGGAGCATTGCAAAGCCAACTGCATTGGAGTATTGATGTGAACAACCTGAATGCCCTGTTGAACCTACACAGTAGCATGGTGGTACTTAGAGCTTTGAGAGTCATATATTCCCTGTAATTGCTTTTCAGCATGAAGTAAGGTCAGTCCGGAGGATGCTGTGCTTTTCAGTCCAATGGGTAACCATGGTTAGTACTTATTCCAGGTACAACTGTATTTTTGCAAAATGGCCCTCTGCAATCTGCTACGTGGAAAGGGTATCATTGCCCCTTGCACAATGGCACTGAGTACGTCTTCCCCACTGCCTGCTTGCTAGCCTTCTCCTTTCAAGAGTCCTTTTCAGCCTCTGTGTAGCCTGTACTTCCTTTCTCCACTGCCCGTCAGGACAGCACTGAAGAAGCAGTGGCCTCTGCCCCTGATTCTTTGGGGGCAAGGCTGGAGAGCACCAGATCTGCTGCCATGTGGATAAATATTTGCCGTTTCATACTCCTGTTGAAGGTCAGCTGCCATCAAGCGCTCCTGTCAACGTGCAATTAAGCCAAATTCCACCCTGATTAACTGCTGTGCTCCTCTGTCTTGGAAAAAGCCAGCTGCTTAACCCTTCAGGTACCAAATGAAATGCAAGCCACCGATTTAAAGCAAGATCAGGGTGCGTGTTAAGTGTTGAAAGAGTTAACAGACTGGGTGAGCACATGAAACCAACATGTCACTGAGAATAAATTGCCAACTGCCCGCTCCTTACAGGGAATCATTGCAGAGCCAGGTACAGCACAGGCCCAGTGCAGAACAGGCGGCACTGTGTCTAGGAGAGAATCCTATCCAACACCCTCCTGGCACACAGTGATGAGATTGCTTGGTTTGTGAGGGCTAAGAAAGGCCATTTTCTCCAATTATCCATGGTACGGGAGTTCACTGGAAAATTAGAGGGAGAAGGCTTTACTTGCCCTACTTCATCCTGCTTGGTTAAACTGAGGCTTCAGGTTAGGCAGGTTTCCATTGTTAGAGGAGTAAAGTAGTTTATTTACATCTGCTGCTGCTGCTGCTGCTGCTGCACCTCCGCTGGAATCCACCAATGTGTTATAAGTTTACAAAGCAAGAGTGCGTGCTTTGGATCCCTTAATAGTGAGACATGGCTGATCTAGGTTATCCAGAGGTTTCACTGTTCAAGAATTTCCTTGTTACCGGTATGTCAGTCCAAACACCACATAGTCCAGCCCCCATTGCCACCAGTGTTCACTAGGTGGTCCACTATAAACTGATCAGTGGCACAGTTTGTCCTCTGCCAGCTCCTGTTGCACATGAAAGTCACTTATTTTTTAAAATACAGGGGGTTGGGCTTTATGGAGGAACTGCTGAGCCAAAGGCTATAGCTTAGATACCACTTGAGTCCAGGCTCAGGCAACCCAAGCCATGAGCAGGAGAACCTTATCCAGCTTGTGTTAGTAGCCTTAAACTTGGCATTTCCTAGTTTCCAAGGGCTTGGCCAGCAAATATAGCCACTGGTTTATATGGCGTAAATGCTGCCTGCTGCTAGAGAGATCTTGACTTACCTGGTACAATTGTTGGGTGTCACATTGCCATGTCAGGCAGTGTGGGAAAATTATAGCTGAAGATAATAAATGAATTGTGTATGTATCCTGTCTTTAGCCTGCTTCACATCATACATGCTCACTAGCAAACACCAGCAAAGACACAGACAATCCCAGTGCATGGGCACCAGTTTTACCAGCACACAAAAAGTACTTAATGCATGGTCATAAATTGTTTGCATGCATTTTAATTGGCCCTGCTCCCCCCCCCTCTCCCGGAAATAATGGTTTTACAGTCACACACCACTCTAAATGTACAAGGACTGTGAACAGCAGCCTAAGACCATATACTCTGTCCTTGCTCTGGTAGCCTGGAGATATGTATCATTCTGTGTCCCAAATTCATGGCTTTCCTGAAGGCTTGCTGTTAGGTAGTGTATATGGACTTATTTTGCCAGATACCTGATTTCTCATCCTTACACAGCTTTTAAAACAAAGAAACCCTCAAAGTTTTGAGTGTGGTGCTGGTCAAAGGGGAGGATCTCACCCCACAAACCACATACCTCACTGGAGGTGCTCTTTTGCCTTTGATATTATTCCAGACTCCATTCTTTTTTCCTGTCCCCCTGCTTCTTGGAATCTTTTATTTGGAAGGGAAAGAAAGGCTCAAATATGGCTGCTTGAGGAATTCATGATTTGCAGATTCTTCTATGAACTCATCAAATCCACACCTATTGGACTAATGAGCAGATTGGAATGCAGCTGTCCTTCAGATTTTAGAGCACTCCAAATTCTGCAATGCAGATTCCAGCTCAAAAGAGGAGCTGAAATGCATATCTTAAGAAAAAATACATTTTGGAATTCATAAGAGATAAATTACACTTAGAAATGTTTGTTTTGTGTACAGTATATGTGCGCTCCAGTAATATCCCTGTTACGTCTCTGCCGACTGATGTCAACTACAAACCTTCACATCCACCTTCAAGATAGACTGGCAATGGGAGCTAGATCTTAGCAGAATCTTAGAGAAGGGGAGATGAAGCATGTGGTTATCATCAACAACACAACAGCCCTGTGCAACAGGTGGGCATGAATGATCCTTAAATGTGGCCCAGCTTCATTTCAAAAGAGGTTTCATGAGTAAGTAATGTCCCTCTTTAGAATAGAGTGGGATGGTAGAGTTAACGTTTTTGGGTATGTTCACATTTCCATCTTAGACTGCAGTGATGTTTTGGTGCATTTCACAGCTCTTCACATCAACATGGCTTCAGTTGTTTTCAGTTGTGTACATGCAAGGAGGACCAACTTAAGGACTCCAGCCAGTGTGAAGCTGGCTTGAGAAGCAAGTCATCAAACAGTAGTATCAAGTACTATACAGGATACATATGAATTTTGCATCGGGTGGTGTGAATATGGATTAGATATCCAGCAAGGAAAATGCACCAAGTGCACAGCAAACAGGAGTGTGAACACAACCTTAGTTACTTTGGGTAAGCATTACTCATTTCTCCTTGACAGTAGACTGGTGAAAGGTCTCAAACCTGCTGCTCATGCTTGGTCAGTATTAAGCAGAAGCTTCTCCCCTGATTTTTGCTGGGATCTGCCCTACAACTTTCAAAGCATTGGGTGATGGATGTATTCTTGTGAGGTTTATGTCACATCGGACCTTGTCTTGCCATGGCCTCACTTCTCAGCACTTGGTAATGTCACATATGGAAGCAGCTTCTCCTTATCTCTGCCCTGACTAAAATAAACCAACCAGCATGAGGGAAGTTGGGGGGGGGATTTCCAGTTTTCTCTCTGTATTTAGGCTCCTGCCTGCCCACCGATTGTGATTCATTTATGCCTTTGTGCTATGGCTGATCGCAGCCCTACTCCTACTGCAGAGAACAGAGAGTGATAGAGAAATATTGTTCCCTTTGTTCTCGCCAGGTCAGCCAGATGCTTCGGCTTTGATTGTGTCCAGATGTGCATTCTTTTTCTCAGTTTGTTGTGGCAAGTCAAAATAGTGTTTCTTATGAGGCACCTATAATAGGCAGAATAATGCAGAAGTAGACAGGGTGTTTGTCAAGGGAGTTTCCTGTTATTCAGGATCGCTTACTGCTAGCTCAGCCAGAGAAGTCGGGGATTAATGAAGGGACTCTGGTTCCTATGCCAGAGCTTCCCTGCGGCCTCGAAGACCCAAGCCCCCAGCCTGTCCCCACTGAGTGGAAAAGGCTTGTGCAATGCTGAACCCCACCTCCCTTCCCTATAGCTGAGTACACAATGTACATAGGCTGCGCATTGAGAAATAGAAATAATCTGTGCGTTTCCATTCTGTCTCAGCTGACATTTGCTCAAGCACACAAAGAACTGACCTAGACAATTGGTTGACTAGAAGAGAGTCAGGTCTGCTCATGATAAAAAAATGCTGTAGGACCCAAGAATAGTAGATTTGGGTGTCAGGAAGCATGTCAACTATGTATTCATTGGAATTGTGAATTTGGGTGGGTGGGTGTTTTTAAATGGACCCAGAAGGCTATGAGTGACATGGCTTTACAGACATGACTTTATGTTCTGTCCTCAAGCCCAAGTATATACTCTGCATGCCTCAAGAGTCTCTTTTCTCCAACTTCTCTTGGGACCAGTGGAGGATTATTGGACTATTGTTGTCTTTCTGCTTGGAGCTGTGTTAGGCTGCTAGATGATGTCTACCTCTCATGCATTTTGCCTGCTAATATCGCAGGCAGGAATACCAGGCCTTCTGAAATGCAATGTTTGACTTCAAGGTGGACAAGTTCAACCTTGTGGGAAACCCAGCGATTGAGCCTTAGGTGGCATATATGTGCACATGCCCATGAGCTTCGTGCTTGGATTGGGTTGTAAGATGATTCTGATTGCTGCTGAAGCCACTGAATTCTCAGATTTCTGGAGGAACTGATTTCTGGAGGACCACATTAGACGTGGTCTAATGTGACACAACTTGAAGCCTCGTGGAAAGTTCTTGCTCTTCTTCTCAGTCAGCACCCTCATAGATCTCTTGTTAGGTCAGATTTGGAAAGGAGTTAGTCTCTTCAGTGTTAGCATTATTACTAAACCCACATATACTATAAATTGGAAACTGTCACCAGCTACAGTATTACTTAGCAGTAGGGCTATCAGTCAAGATTATGTACCCTGGACCGTGTCTGTACCATGGGGACTGAGCCCTAAACCTCTTGGCTTCCCAGTCTCTGTCTGCATTGTTCATTCAAAGGCTGCAACACTTTTTTAGTAGCTTGACTACAGCAATAGCATAACATGGTAAACTGAGCCTTGATTTAGAACCAGAGCAGATATCAGGAGCTTATTTTCCTTGGAAATATTTATTTAGAATAGAGATAGGAAACTTGTGGCACTCCAGATGTTGAGCTAAAAATCCCATCATTGGCTATGTGTCTAGGACTGTTGGGAGTTGAAGTCCAGCCACATTTGGAGGACCACAGGTTCCCCATCCCTGGAATCAGAATATGCAATTGAAAACAAACAATTGTATAATTAAAAATCACAGCAAAATACTTAGCCAGAGAGGACTAAATAAGGCAGGTGTTTATTTTTATGTGATTCTCGTGGATAATTTAAAGATGCGTTCTCATTGCAGACATGCAAAGCAGAAGCCCAGCTCTGCCTCCTGGCAAGCTGGCAATGTTAGGCTGCCCAATCAGGACATGTGAATACATATTTCCCAGAAATGATAGGCTGAACATGTCTGAAAACTGAACACACCCCAGGCAGGTTTCCGGACAGCTTCCATGGAAAACTTTATCAGGAAAGCCCCAGGGACCAGAGGGGTACCAATAGATAAACCAACAAATTTGCTTAAAGTTTGATCCTTGCAGAACAGCTTAATCCAAGATACAAGAAAGAAGGGGAACTAAAATATTAACATGTTCTGTTTAGCAGGCTCAGTCCCAAGAAGTGGCTTCAAGCAAATCTTTTTATTCTAATTAACTCCGGTCTAGGGAGATGTTTACTCCCAAGGAAGACACCATAACACCAAAAATCGAGGTGTGTACAACAGCTTGAGATACGAGCGTGAATCTGAAAATGAAATATTACTTTTTTTAAAGGATAGAAGGCATTTTTAAAAGAAGCCAGGAATATACCAGTTTTACAAACCTGGTGTCCTTCAGATGATGTTAGACTACATTCCTGACCATTGGGCATGCTGGCTGGGACTGATGGGAGTTGTAGTCCAAAACACCAGGCACCAGGGTTGGGTACCGCTGGTATAGATCATGATGATTCTCACTTTGCCCTATAGATTTGCAATGTGGGCCAGGAGGCTCAGACGCTTTGCCTCCAGTCATGCTTCAGCACGCACATCGCAGCTAGATGGAATCTGGTTGAATCTGCACTGGTGGGATCTGGTTCACCCCAGACAGTGGTGGCACCATTGTTATCGGGCTCCTGTGTGTAACATGAGTGTGCAGATGTCCCAAGCAACTATTAGACAGTGGTTCTAACCATACTTAATGACCGGCGAAACAAAACTCTGCTCACCATGTTTTGCCATTTAAAGTTCATTTTGCTTTTAATTAAGGGGGATGGAGAATTCTTGGCTCAACTATATGAAGTCTCCATGTTGCACTTTATAAAAGAAAAAAAGAAGGAGGTGGTGAGGAACATGTCAGCATGGTGTAAGAAGAAAACATTTTCTGTCTCTTTGGACACTGCCTTCCACTGAGTCAGACCATCTAGCTCAGTATGGTCTTCACTGACTGGCAATGGTACTCCAGGATTTCAGGTGCAAATGCCTCTCAGTTTCAGTGCACTTCCATCTCCCCCTCCACTGTATGGTTTGTTCCTTTGTTTCTTCAGGGCTAGGTGGGCTTCCTTGGCCTGTCAGTGTGGCAAATTCCACTGCAGCAAGGCTCTTCTCACCCACGTTAAGTTGTCGGTGTTGTTGTGCTTTTGCTGCAGGACAGAGGATGTGGCAATAGGAACCCCATGCAGAGTTGGCTGCTGCTAAAGGCTGAACGTCTGTACAAATACAATACATCTTGCCTTCATTCTATGGAGACAGACAACCAAGTGCTCAAGGCCCAACTGTTCCAAGTACTGACAGGATCTCTCCACAGTCTAAGAAACATGATTTGCTGCAGCCAGCATCTCTGGGTGGGAAAGTGAAGTAGTAAACCTAGGAATGTGAGTAATTTCAGCCAGTGAGTGCTAGAAGCTGGGAGGGCGGGGAGGGGTGTGTGTGTGTGTGTGTGTGTGTGTGGTGCAGCCTCTGCTTCAGAGAGTTGTGGCTATAGGGACCAATGGCGCTACATAAGGCTTGTGTAAATATTGTGACTGGCTTCTCCTTGGAATCAGATAAAGGAAGATTTTTATCACATTTTACAGAGAGAGCAGCTTTCCTGGCCCCTTAGTAGCTCCTCACGGCAGATTCTTTTGAGTGATTTAATATAAGATGAAAGGGGCCAGATTGCAGCTCCAGACAAAGTGGAATGTAAATATGGGGCCAGCCCCCAAAGTCCCACTTCTAAAGTCCCTAGAGGGAAGCAAAGCATGCCCTCCCCCTCCCCCTCCCCTCCCCGCCATCTAAACACACAGTGCCTCCAAGCAAGTGTTAAGGGGCTTCCCTTTTGGTAAGAAGCAGCTCCTGTTTTCAAAAGTGGGTGTAGACAACAGAGCTCTCTGAGCAGGTTCAGAGTGCATTTATTTTATTTAAAATAAGGCCACAGTTTCTGGTTTAATATAAAGACAGACCTGAGTTGTCGCCCAACACTGCTGTATAAGAAAGGACCTAGAAAACAATTTCGGTGTCCAGAAATGCTCAATACTCCATCCGACTGCCACCTGGATATTTCCCACGTACTTCTAAATTCACTGCTGAATCTAGGCATGTGGCAGCTGTGGCTTCTAGCCATTTCTCCCAGGTCCTATTGACCACTATGCCACTCTGATCTACAGCATTAAGGAGAGAGAAGCAGATGAAAAGACTGTGGTTTGCTGAGGAGCCCTTCATGTGGCATTTTTCTGCATCGGCCCGTCTTCACCTTTAAGAATCCTCAACTCTACACTCCTCTGCTTTGAGAGGGATTCTGAAGGATGGCCCAGCCAGAATAGTGAAAGAACTGGAAAGATAGTCCTACCAGAATTATCAGTCATTTTACAAAAAGCTTACACCAAAAGGCTGAGTTATTCCATTTTCATATAAATACTGATGGTTTATTTTATTTTAAAGTAGCAGATTTAAAGGAACAAATACCCTGAAATTTTCTTGGTGGGCTGCCTGCCTTAAGGTAGGCTTTGATTGCATCATAAGGTGGGCAAGATATTGGGATGGAGTGGGAAAAGGTGGTTCTGCTTCATCAACAGGAGAAGTTGTCCGCATGTTGTGACCGGGCACTCCTACTCAGGACACACAGAGCCAGTACTACTTTTACACAAGGTGAGGCAGCAGCAGATTTTGGGATACAACGAAAGAGCAGTTAACTGTCCATTATTTAATTGATCATTGTATTTTGATCATGGTATGGAAACACCTTTTCAGCTGCCGACCTCAGGTACCAGAGTGTCTTTAGCCCATCTCTGTCAGTCCTCTGTCCTTAAAGGAGCAGGATGACCACCCCGCCAAAGTGGAAATAATGGGATGATGAAAACACTAACACCCACCCACTTTTTTCGTGCTGGATTTACAGCCTTCTGTTGTGGCAAGAGGCTACATGGCTGGCCCAATACATTTAGGCATCTGGTGTGAATCCCCCCAGCCAGAGAAGAAAAGGGTGAGTGAAGATTGACATCAGGAACAAGGGGGAAATAAATACCTACATTGGCAATAAAGGCAGGAGGAGATCAGCAGTACCTCCCAATTCGCCAAGAGGCTGTTGTAGAGGTGGCAATTGGAGGGGAGGGGCTGCCAAGGAGAAGGCAGGTCCTCCAAGGAGCTCACTACAACTGCAAAGGCAGCAGCAGGCAATGCGTTCCTTGGAGACCACATCTGCTGCCCCTGTTGGTACTGCCACTTGAAGCAGTTGCCTCACCCTGCCTCATGGGTGGACCAGCCCTGGGGGCCTAGAAGGATGGCTCTTTGGCTGGCCCTATAAAATCCTGGCTGATTGGCCTGGCAAGATCCAAGGAACAGTCAGCCCAAGCCCCAGATGCTGAGAGTGTATTCTTTCAATGCTTTCTTCTTTCAGCTTCCAACAGAGCCAGTACAAAAACCACCAAAGTCCTTGTGGTTGCCAAGTTTTCAAGTGGCTCTGCGCTTTTAATAGTAGCTTAATATGCAGAAATTAGGCACCTGAAATTCCTCCTCCCACACACTTTATCTTAAATGTTCTCATCGGATTGCTTAAACGCAAAGAAGCAGAGCTGGGGAGAAAAAGTTCTCAGACCCTACCTGTTTCTCAAGCCTGTGCAGGTAATTTCCTTTTAGGCTGGATCGAATGATGTCCTTCCCTTCATCCAACACAATGTGTGGAGGGGTGGAGCTATCCATCCACTATGCAGGCCTCACCTCAGCCATCCCTGCATGCACAGATAGGGATGGAGCATCCAGACGTCGCCTGTGCACATACAATTCAGTGCATCGGTGGAACGTAGGTGGAAGCCACATTTGATTTTCAAAGCAGAACATCAGCCATGCAATTTCCACCTACACTGTACACTGTGAGCAGCATTTGGACATTCCATCCCTGCATTTACCTGTAGGGATGGCATAGGTGAGAATGGCATGCCAGGTGGATGAGGAAGAGTTGTGCGGACTCAATCCCATCTATGCACTGGGCTGGATTTGGGGGAGACATTGGGGGGGGGGGAATCTTCACATTCCATTTAACAAGACAGTTAAATGATGCTACAGGGTTTCAGTGAAATGATGACACGCTCAGTTTGTTCATATCAATTAGCTGATCATACCCTAAAAAGCTAGAGCACCAAGTGGAAAGGAGAGCTTACATTCTAATGGGGCATTTGCAGACCAGCCATTAAAATGAAGTATGTTCCTGGCCTTTGTGACATTCTTCATACTGCCACATCCTTTCCACCCCCTCTCACAAATCAAGACTTTTGTCCTTATAACACAGCAAGGAAGCTGACAGAAATTGGCACAGTGTAGCATACTTCATGGGCACCAGAAGACACAGATGTAGTTGGTTTGGGCAGACAGGTTTATTTGGAAACAAATAAGGTTTACGCCAGCAACCAATATTTCATGGTTTCCAGGCTGAATCTAGCACTCTGCAGAGGGAGAGGGAGAGATGGTGCAACAATCCAAGCTGAGCTGGAACTGCTCCAGAGCCCAGTGCTTCAAGCTTATTGCAAAACAGGATTTTTAGAACACATTTCTAGACGTTGCACCAAGGGTAACCAACGAACAGCCCTACGGATGTGGCTGGACTGCAACTCCCATCATCTCTGATCATTGGCCACACCGGCAGGGGTTGTGTCCAATAACAAAAGGAGGGTGCCACGCTGACTGCTACCCCTGCATTACACAAAGGCCAGCCTGGACATTTTCGTCAAAGCTAAGAATAGCACCCACATTGTCTGCATCCAAAGCTAGCCGTCAGTAGCAATGACCCACCCGTCTCTGGCGGTTGACTCTTGATAAGCCCACAGCCTGCCTGCCTGACCTTTTGACCTTTGCCTTCAGTGCAATATCCTTGGGATCCCTTGGCCTTAGCTGCTTATCATCAAACCGCCCTTCCTTTCTCCTCCCCTCTTGATGGTTATGGTGTTGTTGGGCATCTGGAAATATTTTTGTTATACATTATGCTGCAAAACCCAACAGTAGGAACAGCTTGTGGCAGTAGCTTGTTAAGACGGGAGACTGCACAGCAGAAGGTCGACATTTTCTTTTGGCCAGAAATGCTGAAAGGAAAGAATAAGCAGAGGTGCTGGTGGTTATGCAAGGGGAAGGGGGCAACATGAGCTTTGAAGAGGATCTTTTCTCATTCCAGGACAATTCTGCAAAGAGTCTGCAACTAATCACAGCATTTTGGAGGCTGTCATGAGAAATTCTCTGCATGAAAGATGAAGGGATTTTTTTTCCTGCTTTAGGGACAGCAAGCTGCCTGTGCAGATGCCAGCTTTAGATCTGTGCACCCTTGGTCAAGGCAATGCTTGGGTGGCCCTTGAGCAGCGGCCCTGTGCTCCGAGCTGCCATTGCTGCAGGACGGCACAGCAAGTGTCCATTCAGTTCTCCATTAGCTCCAACAGATTTCACAGGTAAAAATGGGGGTGCTCTCATGTGGCCTAGTGACTGCACCTCCCCTCGATGTGCTGGCAGGGGCAAATGAAAGCTGTAGTCCAACAACATGTGGAGGGCACCAGGTTGGCAAAGTCTGGTCTTGTGCATTAGTGGGTGGGGCTACAGACAGAGTCTGGTGGTGGAAGCCTAGAACAGCATGCAAGGTGAGTGGAGATTGTTCGATGTGGCAAGCAGAAAGGCTTGCACTGAAGGAATGACCGTATCAGCCCGACGTTGAATTCCACTTGTTGGTTTGATATGCCATGCAACTTTCCATTCACACATCTTTCAGCAACTGAAGGCCAGACATTGGAGTAGTCTGGAAAGGCTTTGCCTAATCCCATTCGGGAAGCTTGGATATATGCAGACTCACATTCTGGACCAACCAACATGCTAATGTAGCTAGAATCGCTCTGCTTCTCTGCTGCACAGTTCTCTTTTTACCCCCAAATAGCACGGAGCGATGCAGCCAACATCTGTCTTGTGGCTTCCCAATTCCTCTCCCTCTGAGCAAGGAATGCTGCTTTGCCGAAGAAAGGCAGGAGTTCAGAATGAAATCGCCCCTTTGTGATTGTGTTTTCTGCCCTGGCCATTTTGAATTAATTAAGGAATGTGATAGGGACTATAAATACCTCCTTCCTGTATGATTGATGGTCTATTTGTGCTGGATTGGAATGTGCCTAATCTCTAATTGGGAGCCCACCATCTGGTTCTATTGATTTGCTTGCCAGAAGTCCGATTGTTCTCCCTGCCCATATATGGGAAAATTAGATACGTGGAAGGCCAGCCAGACCTCTGCCTGTTGTGACATCACTGCTTGGGCCCAGCCAAGGGCTTGTCTGCAGCCTCATGGTGGAATTCTGTTTACTGACTGTGTGAAACTTTAACTTCTGCTTCCAGTGCAGCCCCTCCCTCCCCCTCATTCGCTGGAGCCTCTCTTATGTGTCAGTCACTCATAAACCCACACCAGGGAAGCAGTTCCAGTGCTTGTAAAGCAGAATATGCCTGGCCTTGCTGACTCTACTGCCATAAATCAATGGACTACAGAGAGCTTTGAAGCAAGGAGAATCTTCTTGTATAACAGATCATTCCCCAATCAGAGTCCATCACAGAAACAGCAAGGGAGAATTCCTGATTGGAGGCTCCATTGTGGTGTTTGTGCACATCCAGACGTTAACAGCAACATGCTTTAAAGAGGTTAACAAAACCTAGTGCTGGGAATGCACTAGGTAAACACTAAAAGCTAGGAGAATTCAAATTAAAAACAAGGAAAGTATGGTAATATTGAACCACGGTGCCCAAATATCCTTAACTCTGTCCCTCAGTTACATGTGTACATACCCTCCAACATTCTTCAGGTGAAAATCGGGGCCTTGCTCACTCCCCACCGCAACTGTTCCTCCTTGACTCCTCCTTTTTGGTCCCCTCCTCTCCATAGAGCATTTCCTATCAGAAGAAGGGCAAGGGGACACCAATGGGACACAGCGGATTATAAGAAGTTACCTTACAGTGCAGGAAGCTACCTCATACAGAGTCAGACCATTGCTCAGTATTGTTGACAGTACTGATTGAATAGCAACGGCTCTCCAGGGTTTCAGATGGGTTTCAGGTGGCTCTCATCCAGTCCACTGAGGCAAGACAATGATCCAGCATATCTTACTGCCACAGCTGCAGATTTAAAGGAGAAGTAGAGTTGTGTGTCGTTAGCATATTTGTTGACAATGTACTCCAAAACTCCAGATAACTCCATTCAGCAGTTTCATGTAGATGCTAAACAGCATGGGAAATAAAATTGAACCCTGAGGTTGAATGCTCCATGAAGCCAGAGAGCACTCCCCAAGCATCACCCTCTGGAAATAGCCATCCAAGTAGGACCAGAACCATTGCAAAATGGTACCATCCACCCCAACTTGGACAGCCACTCTGGAAGGATACCATGGTCAATAGTATTGAAAACCACAGAGAGGTCAAGGAGAATCAACAGGGACACATTCCCCCTGTTTCTATCTTAGAAGAAGTCATTATATAGGGCGACTAAAGCAATTTCTGTGCCATAACAGGGCCTAAATTCTGAATGAAATGGCTCTAGAAATCAGTTTTCCCCAAAAGCACAAGGATCTGGTCCATGACCACCCACTCAAGAAACTTGCCCAAGAAGGGGAGATTGGCTGCTGGCTTCTAGTTCCTTGATTTTCCAAATCCAGGAAGGGTTTCTTGAGGAGTGGTTTAACCACTACCTCTTTCAAGCAAGCAGGGACCACCCATCTCGCAAGGAGCCATTAATCACCTGTCCCCTCCCTGCTAGTTTTTATTAGCTGGGAGGGGGGGAAGTGTGCAGAGTGCAAGTGGTTGCCCTGACTGATCCAAGCACCTCATCCACATCTTTTACTTCTCTGCATCTTTGAGACTGCTGGTGACAGCAGTCACGAAATTAAAAGACGCTTGCTTCTTGGGAGAAAAGCAATGACAAACCTAGACAGCATCTTAAAAAGCAGAGACATCACCTTGCCAACAAAGGTACGTATAGTTAAAGCTATGGTTTTCCCAGTAGTGATGTATGGAAGTGAGAGCTGGACTATAAAGAAGGCTGATCGCCAAAGAATTGATGCTTTTGAATTATGGTGCTGGAGGAAACTCTTGAGAGTCCAATGGACTGCAAGAAGATCAGACCTATCCATTCTTAAGGAAATCAGCCCTGAGTGCTCACTGGAAGGACAGATCATGAAGCTGAGGCTCCAATATTTTGGCCACCTCATGAGAAGAGAAGACTCCCTGGAAAAGACCCTGATGTTGGAAAAGATTGAGGGCACAAGGAGAAGGGGACGACAGAGGACGAGATGGTTGGACAGTGTTCTCGAAGCTACCAGCATGAGTTTGACCAAACTGCGGGAGGCAGTGGAAGACAGGAGGGCCTGGCGTGCTCTGGTCCATGGGGTCATGAAGAGTCGGACACGACTAAATGACTAAATTACAACAAGTGAAACTCACCCAACACAACAGCACTAGAGGTTCATCTGCTGTTAACAGCAGAGACAAGATCCCAGTGCATGTAAGCAATTTCATCTTCAAAATGCTTTGCAAACAAGTCTCAGATAGCTACTGTCAATTCTGCCACCTTCGGGCCAGAGTGTAAGAGGCCCCACACTACCCAGCAGAGCTCTACCGTGCAGCACAATGAGGCTGCAATGGAAGAAGCAACGTATTAAAACTATTCTAAAACCAAACATTTTAAAAAAGTTCCAATGCATGTACTTGGATGATGCATGAATTTGTCACATTCATGTTTTACAAGTTTAGGTGTACACTTTATTCATTGATTCATTCATTTTAGAGATTTACACCCTGGCCTTCAACACCTTCCCAGATGTTTTAAGTGTACACTTAAAGATGCAGTGTGTGGATGGGAGTGGCCCTCAGCTCTCACTGCTGGACCTCTTTTGGGTTTCATTTCTGAGTCTTCTCACCATTCTGCTTGCTTCCTGGCCCGTATTGCATTGACTCTTCCTTCTCTGAGACAGAACACAGACTGGCTCTGTGCAGCACAGACATTCTGCAATGATTGCCAGCAGCCACCAAGCACCATCCAGCATCTCACCAAGGTCACCCACTTGCCGTTCCCTCCACTTTGTTCTCAGATTGCCTGGCAAGCATAGATCAAATCTGACAGTGTCTTTGTCTTTTAGAAACCCACAGTCTTGCCAAGAGACTGGAAGTCCTCCTGAACTGCAGAGAGCAATCACAGATACAATGTGAACTCCAAAGCTTGCCTCCACCCTAGCTCCATTGTCTGAACTGGCAATGATAACAGGTCTCTGTTTGTGAGACTTCCTGGCTCCTCATAGCATGTTTTCAGGGCCAGCCCTACCATGTGACAGTGTGAGATGACTGCCTCAGATGGCAGATGCTAGGGAGCAGCAGTGGTAGTCCCTCTCCCTATCTAGCTCCTCCTCCTTTTGGCCCCCTTGACTGTACCCTCCTGTTGGAGGAGCTGGAGAGCTGTGTGTGCCACTTGATCTGCACCCCCATAACTACTACTACTACTACTATTATTATTATTATTATTATTATTAGAATTTATATACCGCCCTATACCGGTGGGTCTCAGGGTCTTTCACAGAATAAAATCAAGATATGAAACCACAAAATACATAATGAAAATGAAAACAGCAACCCATTACCCCCCCCCAAAAGAGCCACAGTTTAAAAGGGCATAGGATGTAAATCAGATCAACCAAAGGCCTGGTTAAAGAGGAACGTTTTTGCCTGGCACCTAAAGGTGTATAACGGCGTTTCTGTGCACTGCTCTGGTTTGCCAGAAGCGGCTTAGTCATGCTGGCCACATGACCCAGAAGTTGCACACCGGCTCCCTTGGCCAATAAAGCGAGATGAGTGCTGCAACCCCAGTGTTATCCGTGACTAGACCTAATGGTCAGGGGTCCCTTTACCTTTAAAGGTGTATAATGAAGGTGCCAGGCGAACCTCCCTGGGGAGAGCATTCCACAGACAGGGAGCCACTGCAGAGGAGGTCCGTTCTCATGTTGCCACCCTCTGGACCTCTCAAGGAGGAGGCACACGAAGGAGGGCCTCACAAGATGATCTCAGGGTCCGGGTAGGTTCATATGGAAAGTGGCGGTCCTTGAGGTAACCAGCCTCAGGTGCAGTAAAGGACACTATCCTGTTGTCTGTATTGGAGTAATATTCAGCTGCCAGTCCAATTGGCTTTTGGAATGGCTCGGTGGCACCATCTTGTCCTTCACCTGAGAGAGAAGAATGACCTGGGCTGGCTATGCATTGTGCTCCACCTGTGTTTACAGGAAACAGGGTGAATTCCACTTACCTGCCATCATGCTAATAGAAAGTATCTCCAGTGTACAACAGAAACCCCTGGGCAATAAACAAGGATAGGTAGCCATAAGAGCTGTGGCTTAGTGGTAGAGCACACGTTTTCAGTGCAGAAGATCCCAGATATAATCCTCAACTTCTCCTGCTACAGCCTGGAAAAGCTGCTGTCTGAAATTCCCAAGTGCTGCTGCCAGACAGTGTGTAGACAACGCTGAGCTAGAAGAAACCAAAATGTGACTTGGCTAACATAGCTTCCTATATTTCTAGATAATTCAGTGTCTTTATTGATTTATTCATTATTTCATACTTGTCTTAAAGGGGGGGAAATTCTCCAGGCGGTGAACAAATTTAGTTATACAGTGGTACCTTGGTTTTCGAACGCCTCCGTAATTGAACGTTTTGGAACTCAAACACCGAAAACCCAGAAGTAAATGCCTCAACTTTCAAATGTGCCTTGGAGGTCGAACAGGAAATGCGGCTTCCATTCTGAGTTTTCCATATAGCTTTCGGTTTTTGGTTTTCGAACGTTTCAGAACTCAAACAGACTTCCAGAATGGATTACATTCGAGAACCGAGGTACCACTGTTTATTAATCACAACTAAAATATACAAAGAGATTAAAAACAAATAGGCCTCCCTCAAGCCATCATTAAAAATAAAGATAAAATCAAAAAAATATTTAAAACCAATTAACTAAACTGTTATGTCCTCAGCTCTGTGCACTTTACCTCATGGCTTCTTTCCTTCTTTATTATTTTTAAGTAATAATTTATTATTGAGATTTATACCCCACTCCAGATATTCGTTTTAGGAAGGCTTACAGTGAAATGTTCAAAACACATTAAAATAGCCAACGCATTAAAACAGGGGCTAACCTTTGTTCTTCCTGATGTTGTTTGACCACAACTCCCATCATCCCTGGCCATTTTGCCAAGCTGGCTGGGCCTGAGTTGGAATCCAGCTGTATTTGGAAGGCCACAGTAATTTTACTATAATAGAATTAAAACAATAAAAAATAGAGACAGTAAAAACAGCATAGCTCTGGTAGAAGCCCTTTCCTCAAAAACAGTCAGTTCCAACAAAAGAACAACAAGGAGGGAGTCAGTGTAACCTCTCTAGAGAAGGAGCTGCAAAGTTTGGGAGCAGACACTGTGTAAGCCCTCTCCCTCATCCCCACCTCTGTTTGCCCCACCATTTCCCTCTGGGGAAACCCACATTTTACTGCTGAATTGGACCAAACAGCAACTGCGCTCTCTGTGGATTGCTGTTTGTTCCGATTCAGCAGTAAAGAATATGTTTTTCCGGGGGGGGGGGGAAGCTGTAGGGCCAATGCAAAAATGCTCAAACGCATGCCTAGAAAGCACAGGACAAATGGAAAACTGCTCAGACCCATGCTTTCTAGACATGGGTCAAGCAGAAGTGTAGACGAGACATTTTCTTGCAATGGCAGATCTATCCTATTCTGTGCTGTCTTCCAGTTACCCGTGAGTGTGTTTATGCTGTTCCCTTTCATTAGCGTTCTGCTCTGACCTCTGGGACACTGGGCTTCCTTCTCCCACTTCCACGGGAAGGCAGGAAGCCCACTGTTTGGGGGATTGCATCCTGTGTCTGGAGAAGGCTTGCTAGCTTTGGATAACCCAGGTGTTTCCTGCCTTGATTCATCTGAGCTATGCTGTTTGCTGGCTTTGGGGAGGGGGGTAATTCCTTATACCAATCTTCTTGGAGGATGAATGTTAGCTGGGGTGTAGAAACAGGAAGCAGACTGATACTGTAGGCCAGACATAAGTCTCCTTTTGGATCCACACTAGGAATAAGTGGAATCCAGGCTGAAAATGTGTAACCATTAGGGAGGTGGCAAGCTTGTAAATGAAGGTTAAGGCAGTGGTGAAATGGTGCTGTAGAAGATATAATATGATGGGAGAGACTTAGGATGAGTTCGCATTACCGCCTTAGAGTGCAGTGAAGTTTTTGTTATTAAAACAACTTGCAAAATTGGGGGAAAGAGACTAGGTTAAGCAGTTAGCAACAAGCCATGCACCTTGCCTTTCTCGATGTGCCATGAATTGCCAGGACAGATGACAATGAACCCCAATCATGGGAGTCAAATGTGCCTATTACAGCAGATATTGGATTGCTGTCTTGCTGCATTGTGGTACAAACAGGAGTACAAGTAGAAGCTGGAAGGTAGACTGGGATCTAGTGGTAGTTACAGTGGTACCTCGGGTTACAGACGCTTCAGGTTACAGACTCTGCTAACCCGGGAGTAGTACCTCGGGTTAAGAACTTTGCTTCAGGATGAGAACAGAAATTGCACGGCAGCAGCAGGAGGCCCCATTAGCTAAAGTGGTACCTCAGGTTAAGAACAGTTTCAGGTTAAGAACGGACCTCCGGAATGAATTTAGTTCTTAACCAGAGGTACCCCTGTATATGGATCCTTTGTGGTAGATCTGCAAAAGTTCCTGATGGCTAGTTGTCTAACAATAGCAACAACCTCTCAATTAGACTGCTGAAACAGAATGCTTGTGGGGGAAATCAGGCATGGACTGTGAAAGGCCTTGAGAGCTTGGTTCTGGTACTGATCTCAAATTGCTGGCCTAAGCATCTGTTCAGTGGCATCCCAGTCCTCATTTCTCAACATGCATCTGCCAGGCTGAGCTGCTGTTTTGCACCTGGCTCTCGTTGGTGGACCTCAGGATTCTAGTAAAAAATAAAATGGATCCTGAAAGCCTGACGTCTGCCCACCCATGATGTACAGGGGACATCTGTTTCATCTTATAGATCCCTTGTGGGATGTTGGTATTGAAAGGAATCTGTCTTTTTTTTTTTACTTTGACAATAGCACTTTGTCAAGTCTATAGGCTCTGAGCTGAATTTTAAAAAAATACAAAAGTTTTGTGACACCTTAAAGACTAACGGATTTATTATGTCATAAGTTTTTGTGGCCGCTTTGTCAGATAGGCTTGAGTCCATGAAAGATTGTGCCGTAAAAAGTCTGTCACTTCCGAGGATATCACACAGGACTTTTGCTGCAAGACACAAACGGAATCAGGGTAACCTTTGAGTTGCATTGAGTTTGATATGCCTTGGGAAAGCTTCACAGCGCCACCTGCAGGATGTCCAAGAGAAAAATAGCAGAAGGGTTTTCTTTCAGTGTGCTTCAGGAATTCCTTCAGCAACTTGTGGTAGCTCTGAGCGAAGGAGTAAAAATCATAGAATCATATTTTAAAGATATATTTCAGATAATATTTTAGTTTCCTGTTAATTATGTTGCTTTGACTGTATACCTTATATTTGACTTTCTTGAGAAATGTTTGATTCTCAATTGTTTTATTGATGCTTAATATGCTGTAAACTGCTTTGAGATTTTTCTTGAAAACATAAAGTGGTATAGATATGAAAATAATAAATAAATAAATCATCTAGCCCAACCCCCTGCAATGCAGGAATATGCAAAGGCATACAGTGTTCAAAGCAACGACCTTGGCATTATCAGTACCACACTCTAACCAACTGAGCTAATCAGCAAGGTACTAATTAATGAATGGAGACAAAACCAGGCTACAGACATAGCTCAGGCTCAGCCCCAAAGCTGCTCCTGTGGTTAGTGTATCCTCCTGCTTTAAAATGTTTGATTCACTCTTAGATTGGAATACTCACACAATCCCTGATCTGGAAATATAAGTACACACAATGGGCGCATATACGTTTCCTCTTCTGTGCTTGCAAAAGTAACAGAAATGCAAAAGCTTTGTGCATCCTGCATACTCCTTCCCTCAAAAATGTTGCTCTGCTCATTCAAAGCAGTGATTTGATACTGACAACATGGGTAACTTACATATCCTTTATGCAGCAATTGCATTGCGTTTCATCTGATTCACAAGTTCTTTCCCCGAGGTCCAACCAAGTTCTGTGTCCTTTGCAACCAGCCTGTTGCCCAGTGCATCACAACTGGGAAGAATGGCCTTCCAAGCCTTGAGTCAGCATTATTTAGACACCCAAGACTTTGAGTTGGGTGGTTCATACCAAATTTGATGATAGCCCAGCCCTGAGTCCAGCCACAGATGTTGTCAGAAGGGATACACTTATTTGCATGATTAATCTGAATTGGCTTCAGCGACAGAATATTTTCTAAACATACCTCCTGCTTGGAATCACTCTCTGGGGTGCCACTCGTAGATGCTCATAAATATTTTCAGATCTGTCAAAACCTTCACAATTTCAGTTGTTTCTAATGGATGAGCTGCTTTTAACTTGGAGCTATTCGGAGCCTCACCTGTGCTGAAAATGTATTTATTATGTGTTTCCATTCCGTTTCTTGCATGTCCTGTACTATACAACTCTTCTTAGTCATCAGCCCTGCAAAGCTGCCTTTAACAATTATTAAAACAAAAATAAAAATCCTGCATGGGAAATGAAGCCTGAAAGCTAACAATTTATTCTAAGCCACCCAGGAACTACACATGTCTAAGTGAATTTTTTGGGTTTTTTAGGACAGGTTGCAGGGGACAGAGCTGAAAAGGGATTGTATTACTAGGCTAGCCCAGGCATAGGCAAACTCGGCCCTCCAGATGTTTTGGGACTACAACTCCCATCATTCCTAGCTAACAGGACCAGTGCTCACGGATGATGGGAATTGTAGTCTCAAAACATCTGGAGGGCCAAGTTTGCCTATGCCTGGGCTAGCCCTTTATAGGCCCTGACCCCCACTTTTAAATGGGCCGTGAAGATTGCTCTATTCCGGGGGGCTCTTTTAAGTCAAAATCTTCAGTTGTATTTTTTTAGTGTGCTGCTGCTGATACAATTTTTAATGTGATGTTTCACTGCTGTTTGTTTGTTTCACTTTATGGTTAGGACTTCTTTTAATTGTGTTGCATTTTGCATTTTTATCTATAAGCTGCCCAGAGTATTTCATCGCAGAAATGCAGGATATCAATGTTCAAACAACAAGCAACATTTTAGCTTGGATGCTGAAATGTATAGGGCTCTCATTAGGGGAATGTCACACTGTTTGTGTAGGCTGTAGTTCTCACAAGGATGTCACCAGCAGGAACAGCTCCTGAAGCACAAGGCTGCTAGCATTTTAATGAGCCTCTGCCACTGTGCCTTTAGCAGCAGCTTATTCAAACAGGGATTCCGCTGGGGAAAGCTTCTCACAGCATGCCAGTAAATGCGATCGCCTGCTAATTCCTCTGTTAAAGGCACAGAAGCAGGTCGCGAAGCTGGCAATCCCACTGAATCAGAAAATACGATGAAGTGCCTTTAGTATAACCAGGCCTGATAAGCAGGCAGACTTTCCTGCAGTTGGTGAGATGAGATTCCATCCTTTCCGTGACTGTGGGCTTCATGCAGCGGGTGGGTGGTCGGATCCCAGGTTTGCAATATATGAAATGTTCCCTACTGCTAAGCGACCAATAGAGGGCAGCACAGGCACTGCTCTCTAAGAAGCACAGCAGGTACATTGGCTTATAAAGTGGCAGGGAGATGAAACTCCAAAGCAGGGGTAGGCAACCTAAGGCCCAGGGGCTGGATGCGGCCCAATCAACTTCTCAATCCGGCCCACAGACAGTCCGGGAATCAGCATGTTTTTACATGAGTGGAATGTGTCCTTTTATTTAAAATGTATCTCTGTCTTATTGTGGGGCTTGCCTGGTGTTTTTACATGATTAGAATGTGTGCTTTTATTTAAAATGCATCTCTGGGTTATTTGTGGGGCGTAGGAATTAGTTCATCCTCCCCCCAAAAAATATAGTCCTGCCCACCACATGGTCTGAGGGACGGTGGACCAGTCCATGGCTGAAAAAGCTTGCTGGCCCCTGCTCCAAAGCATATAGCAACTGATTCTGGAAGCATTTGAACAATGTGCTGCTGAGTAAGATTGGCACCGTCCAAACCTCTTGCATTTGTTTCCTGCTACATCTTCTTAGCATCTGCCCTTCCATTTCTGGGCTCTAGCCAGGAAAAGTGAACAGGGACGAAGCCACTGCAATGACTCTCTTCTTAGGAATTGTTGCCTATGCCTGCTAGGAGCTGATTTTTTGGTACTGGTGGCATTCCACCACCCATTTAACATCACAGATCATTTGCCACTCTTTGCCACCACTTCAGTTGGAGGGGCAGTGTTAGGGACCATGATAGAGGGACACCAGCCTGGAAAATAAGCTCAACCTTGCTCATCCACACTCCCACTTGTCCCGTGCCTAGAAAGCACAGGTCCAAGTGGTTTTCTCCAGGAAAGCCCACTCTTTAGCACAGAATTGGAGCAAATATCAATCCCCAGAAAAACCCAACAGATGTTTGCTCTGACTCAGTGGTAAAGATCAAGTTTTCCTGGAGGACAAGCGGCAGGCAGGACAAGACTAAGTCTGGATGAGGCCTTTCATAGAAACAGAAAACATCTGGATGCTGAACATAAGCCTGGTTGTAGCCTTTTTTGTGCAGGGGGTTGTTTTGTTGCCTTTGTGGACCCAGGCTCACACCACTGACTTCATGCTTGCCTCCTTGGTTCATCCCAATCTGCAAGAGGAATCCAGCTACAACACATCAACATCGTCTTTTCTAACATAGCCAAACCCATGCAGAGTCGTGCATACTCCATGTCAGAACTTGCAACAGGGCACTGTCACGGCTAAAATGGCCGCTGTTTCTTTAATGCGAATAAAGCTGGGTCAGCATGACTCAGCGGCTTGCAGCAGGCTGTATATATAAGTGAGAGATGTTAGTTTGTTGGTGTGGCTGGTGTTTGGGTTGGTTGGTGCTGGTGTGTATTCAGTCGTGTTTTGCACAAAGACTTTTAATAAAACTCTGCAAGGATATTCCCGTGGACTCTTTTTGTACCGACAAGGAGACTGAGAAGATAAAGGGAGGTCAGAACCCTTTCCTTCTTTTTTTTTTTGCTTTTCTACAAACACTGACAGGCACACCCTTGTATATGCGGTGTGGTTGCTAGCTCTGATGTGGCTGGGACCCATTTGGAGCGGTGGGATCCCATACTGACACCATTAGAATGGGATTCTGGTTCTGAGAACATGAGCCTCTCACTTGGTGCTTGGAAAAACCAAGGGAAATTGTATGATCAGGCGCCAAGCCTTTTCTTTTTCTTTTTGGAGGGCTTTTCTTTCAGTGAACTTCTCCCCATATGTCCAGCGTTTGTGATATGCAGGAGTTCAAGTCCTTTCCCCCATGTTTGGGAGCCAATGGGGAGGAAACAACACAGCCTTTTGTATATTGTTGGAACCAGTCAAGGCTGTCGTTCTGACTTAAAGGCATGCAGGAGAAATCCCTCTTGGAACTCATATTTTGACAGGTTATTTTGCAAGGGAGAGATAAGAGAGCAATACTTTTTCTCTTGGCATTCTGGGGGATGAGAGCATCAACTTTATTTTGCCTGCTGCGATGAAAACTCTACAAGCAGAATCTCTAGCACAGTTTCACTGTCCAAAAGGAGCCAGGAGCCAGCTAAAGACTGGCCAAACCAAATGAATAAATGGCTTATTCACTCATAAGGAGTCATCACAGAGCGACTTCTTTCTGCCTTACTTGTGCTAGCAGTGGTGGTGCCAAGGAAGAACTTTGGGGCAGTAGAGTGAGCAAGGAAGCCCCCCATGCTTATTACAATTTAAAGAGAGGAGAAGACTATTAAGTCTGAGATTACTTAACTGCACTGGTTATGGAGTCATCCTCTTGCACATAGAGCAACCGCCTTTTGAATGTAGGACTGATGGGCTTTCAACAGAAAGATAATGAGTGTTGTTTAGCATATTCGCCCTTTCCTATGAGGAATTAATGGCACAGCAGGGACTGCCATGTTTTCCTTTCTGCCATCAGGCCCAGGTTGGGGCTCAAATAGTTGGACCAATCCTCCTGTACAGGTGAGAAGGTAGTACAGCAGCACTTGTAGAGCAGGTGTGAGGACCTTTGGCCCTTCAGATGCTACTGAGTTACAACTCTCATCAGCCCCAAGCAAGCATGGCCCAGGTTACCCACATGGGAATACAGCTCTTTGGTTGGGAATATTGGGTACAGATGGGCAAATTTGTCTGTTTCTATTTCTTTCTGTTTCTCATTTTTCCAATTTTAAATCTGGTTCATTGCATTTCCTCATTGGTTTCTTTTTTAAAGTCCTCATGGAAATTTGCCAGCATTTAAGCACTTGTTTCTCTTAACAAGGACATTTAGGTATGCAGTGTTGCCTATTTTGCATATATGTTTTCCCTATATAATGCATTATTGTGTGATACCTGCACTGACATGTGCTTTTTTATGCACACTCTTCCAGAATATACACATTTTAGTACACTTTCTTTGGTGGGACAACTGCACTGAAAAAATCAGGCAAGTGTGAATTTTGAAGGACAGCTGCAGATCGGTTCACATACTGTTTCAGGAAGTGTGAATTAAATAGATTTATATTAAAATGTGACTTGAACTGAAATCCTCCCCATCCTTAGTTTTCAGGTCCATCACCATCTGAAAGCACACTGCATGTAGTGGGCATTATGGCATTTCAGTGTGGACCTTTGCTGTTCTGTACACTTTGATATTGCTCTCTTTAAAACCCATTTTACTTATACCCAGTTCATCCTTTGAAAAGCCCTCAGAGTGTCTTACATGGGGCTTCCAGAGTTATCCAATCCAGGCAGTGGACAAGCCCTCACCCACTTAACTTTGGCTGTCCAATTTCCCTGATTGCTCCCTCTGCTCACTGGGTAATGCCCAGTGTTTTTACTATATAATCTATCCTTATGGGATTCTAATTATTTCCACTGAAGATATTTCTCATGCACCAACCTGAGTGTACGCTTTCTGGGAGGTACATATCCTATAAATATTCCTTGGCACATTTCATTTTAGCATAAATCATTAGCAATTGTTGCTGGTGCTTAACAAATTTCAAGTCTCAGCATGACTTTCCATGAGCTTCATTAACCGAGCCCAAACCTTGCTCTCATGCTGTTAACTGAACAGTTTTAGTATCTCTAAAGAGAAAACCAACTTTTCTCTTTGTCCATCAGATCAAACAAATTCACCCCTTAAAGACACTTAAGTTGTTAGATTTTTGGCTCACAACTGGTTGTGATACTGACATTATTAATTGCTTTGCAATGGCTTTCAAGTTCACTGCGTGATCCTGGTGTTAACATCTTTAGCTGGAAAAGACCACTTATTTCATTCAAGCTGATGATGTATGATACACTCTGTCTAAACCAATAGCTATGCCTCTCTCATTGGTTTCCAACAGAGAGATTCTCATCTAGTGTGAACGAACCTTTCTCTGTTTAAGATGAAGCCAATGATTTACAGCAGAATTGCCCTAGATTTACACGAGGGAAGGATCCAGCCCTAATTCATGTCACACTGTGTTGCCATCACCACTGCAGGACATTAATCAATGATGACTGACTAATTTCCTCATTTTCTTAACAGTTCATGTTGCACCACAATTAAATGAAAACTCATAACTTGTCCTATTTTCAGCCTTAATGCAGCTAATTCTATCGGTTGTTGCAATGAAATCTTGTTTGCTCCAGTTTAGAAGCATGCTTAAACTGTGTACAAGTGTGCTGTAGCAGGTCACACCCTCTGTCAGGCTGCCTTTGAGGGGCAACGTTGTCCGTCCTTTTAGTTCAAACTGTCTTGACAAAGCCTTTCATTTGGAAACTGAATGGAAGCCATATCAAGTCAGATCTCCTTTGGATCGCAGATTTGTAAGGGCGAAAGCAGTGGTTTTAGGAAGTAAAGCTGTCCAACGTCCAACATGCAAACATGGAGCTGCATTTTTGCTGGCCTTTTGACTTTTGTTATCCCTGCTGAGCCAACGATCACAAAAGTGATTTGCGGTTTATCTATACACTCCACACTTCAGCTTTTTCAACAGCAATTCCCTGGGAAAGGGCAGTTCTGTGAAGAGTCTGTGCGCATGTGTGCTGTCAGAGGGAAACCTTGGCACCTCCAACAAGCTACAATTCCCATGATTCCTTTGAGGAAGCTGTGACAGTGCAGCTAGTGTAAGATAAAGGGCCAGTTTATAATGTGGGCATGCACAAAGGAATTGTCACGCAAAAGGGTTCAATATTAGCTAGATGTTGAGAAACAAAATGCCTGGGGTGGTGATGTTATAATGCTGGTAACATAGGATGTTAAGAAAATAGGAAGCCGCTTCATTTAGTGCAGTACAGTACAGTGGTGCCTCGGATTAAGAACTTAATTCGTTCTGGAGATCCGTTCTTAACCTGAAAATGTTCTTAACCTGAGGACCACTTTAGCTAATGGGGCCTCCCGCTGCCGCCGTGCAATTTCTGTTCTCATCCTGAAGCAAAGTTCTTAACCCAAGGTACTATTTCTGGGTTAGCGGAGTCTGTAACCTGAAGCGTCTGTAACCTGAAGCGTCTAAAACCTGAGGTACCACTGTACTTTCTGCAGACTGTCAGCAACTATCCGGGGTTTCAGGCAGAGGACACTCATATCTGGAGATGTCAGAGAATGAACCTGAGACTTCCTGCATGAAAAGCAGGTGATCAGTGGCGCTGACTTGTGTCCGTACTGATGCTCAGACATAATGTCTGTTGAAAAGCCCAAATCCTCTCTCCTAAGTGAACCTGCCACTCCGCACTTTTAGAACTCCGTAGGAGTGGGAGGTATTAATCCATTTTTCTCTGAGATCCCCTTTCTTCTATCAGTGCCTTCGGGTTTCAGGGTCAGAGCCCACTGGGTCCCCCCCCCCCCAACTCCCTGAACATGCCGCAAAGTGTGTGGAGGCACCTCAGCCTCCTGGCAGGATGAGTCATCGTGGCCTCCCAAGACGAGACATTTCCCCCGCTCCCAACTCACCCCGGTTGCATTTGCGTCATCAGCTCCACCTGACTGCACTGCAGAGCCAAGCGATGACGCCAGCACCGGGGCACTCTCGGCAATGGCTGCTGTCTGAGGCTCAGCTCCTTTGCTGCCGCCTGCTGAATGGACGGGATGAGCTTCCGGGATCTGCGCTGCTCTCACTCTAATCACCGTCGCGCTCTTTGCTGAATGGAAGACTCCCGAGTGCGGAATGCTAATTGTCTTTCTAGCGACAGGGAGGCGAGCGTGGCAGCTCTGCGCTTGGTTGTCTGTTCCTGTGCAACAATCAGCTGCCTGTTGCAGCACAGGTAGCTGTACTCAGAGCGCTCCTTAGCAAGCCGCAGTAGCTCTGCTTCCCAGGGAGGAGCGACAGCCAGCCCAGCGCTATAAAGAGCTCCTGGCTCCAGTGATCATTTTCTTCTCCACTGCTGCTGGCCAAGGAGTTAATTCATGAAGTTCATATCTAGATTTAATACAAGCACCTTACTTAAGCAACTGCTTGGCATTCCTTCTGCCTCCAGAAGAGAAGAAGAAGAAGAAGAGTTTGGATTTGATATCCCGCCTTTCACTCCCCTTCAGGAGTCTCAAAGCGGCTAACATTCTCCTTTCCCTTCCTCCCCCACAACAAACACTCTGTGAGGTGAGTGGGGCTGAGAGACTTCACAGAAGTGTGACTGGCCCAAGGTCACCCAGCAGCTGCAAGTGGAGGAGCGGAGACACGAACCCGGTTTCCCAGATTACGTGACTACCGCTCTTAACCACTACACCACACTGGCACCACACTGACAGAGATCCTTCAGGCCTTTGGAACATCTGGGTGAACTTACCTAGCCTGGCGCCCTTAAATTCTCATACAGTGGTACCTCAGGTTACATACGCTTCAGGTTACAGATTCCGCTAACCCAGAAATAGTGCTTCAGGTTAAGAACTTTGCTTCAGGATAAGAAAAGAAATCGTGCTCTGGCGGCGCGGTGGCAGCAGGAGGCCCCATTAGCTAAAGTGGTGCTTCAGGTTAAGAACAGTTTCAGGTTAAGAACGGACCTCCGGAATGAAATAAGTACTTAACCCGAGGTACCACTCTATCTTAATTTTGGAATGTAGCCCCCTCCTCTCAAGACGAACATACCAGGGCAAGCATAATTCAGCCTTCAAGACTAATCATGTTTAGGAGGTTGGGCTTCGTTGGCTAGTGTCCAGAGGAGTGGCTGGGGGTGGGGGTGGGGGCAGGGCACACTGGGCACCACACCGGGGGGGCCGGCACTTACCGTGGGGCCTCATGTTTCTCTCCTGGGAGTGATGCCTGCCTAGTTCATCTCCTTTCATTGGTGCCGTGCATTCATGGTGACGATTTGTGCATATGGTACTATCAGGGTGGGGCACTTTTGCACGATCCCACTTTCAACACTGTTTGTTCCTGAAAAGGTTTCATCCTGCTTTGTTTCCAATCACTGCATGTCCTGTGACTTCCTGCTACAAATATTTGGAGGGCAGGGGCTGGTCTTGCTCTCGTTGTGCTATTGTGCATCTATTCAAACCCTGATGCCAGTAAGGCAATAGCTTTGGCAAAAATCAACTCATCAAGAGGAGTGATGTGTGGGCAGGTCAGTATAAGTCCACCACAAATGCATTGGGATTGTAGAATACTTCCCGCAAAGAGCACATGTTTGGCAGGCCACCCAGTTCCAAACAACTCATCGACAGGCTGCCAACGGTGGGTCCGTGGCACAGGACTCATTTTATCCACATGGAAACAAAGGCAGATGAGAAGCCAAGGCTCCATTAACTAAAATATTCTCTTTATATACCATACAGACTAGGTTTTGTTTCCAGTGAAGGGAAAGTAAAGGGTGGGAAGGATATTGATTAAAATGCAGTCGTGGGGCATCAACCGTTCCAAAGGACAAGCAAAGCACAGCTGAGGGAGTTTTCTGAGAGAAGAGAAGTGGGGAACATTATATTCTTTTTCCAACACCTCCCGGGTCACTCCTTGTTCATTCCTGTTAGCGATCTGTTTTGCTCTTTCTTCTTCACCTCTGACCAGATGTCAGACAGGTCCTGGATAAACTGCTGGATCTGAGAACAAAGAGGATGAACATCCGATTAATACAAGCAGAGGGGGAGCCATCACAACAGCATAGGCTGGAACTGGGGGCTACTTTGGGATTTTTATTATTTTTTATTATTTCAGTCTTTATTAGTTTATAAACGACACACACAAAAACCACAAAACATAACTCACAAATAAAAAGAAAAAAGAACAATACAACATGGAAACACAAAAATATTTCAGCTACCAACTTTCACCCTCCTTAGTGTGGGTTCTTTGTTTCCTTATTACTTGCCTCTATTTTTCAATAAACTCAACCTGTATCTTATAGTATTTGTGTTCTTTTTACCTTATGTTATTCGGAGAGTTAATCAAAGCATCCTAAAGTTTTAATGTGGGGACAATGTTCTTTTAAATATTGTCTATAAATCTCCCATTCCTTTTTGAACTTTTGGGTTGATGGATACCTGATCTTCTCCTTCATATTTGCTAATTCCATATATTCAAACAGTTTAACCTGTCACTCTTCTTTTGTTGGAATTTTATCTCCTTTCCGTCCCTTGGCTATCAGCATTCTCACTGCAGTTGTTGTGTACATAAAAATCCTCCTTTTGTCTCTCAGAATGTCTGATGCCATAATGCCTAAGAGGAAGGCTTCAGGTTTTTTGATAAATGTTATTTTGAACAATTTTTTTGGTTCATGGTATTTAAGTTCCCAAAAGCTCTTTATTTTTTTACAACCCCACCACATATGTTACCATTGTTCCCTCTAGTTCTCTACACCTCCAGCATAAATTTGACTTGGTTTTGTACATTTTAGCCAATTTGCTGGGTGTGATGTACCATCTGTATAGCATCTCCATAAAGTTTTCCTTTATAGTAAAGCAAGCCATAAATTTCAGTTCATTTCTCCTTAAATTTTCCCATTTGCCGTATGTATATTGTACCTAATGTCATTCGCCCACTGAACCGTAACCGATTTTACTTCCCCTTCTTTTAAAAGAAAAGAAAGCTACTTTGGGATTTAATTGGGGCTGCTGGTCTGAAGGATAGAACTCTTGGTGGAACTATGGACTATGGGGCTGGTGGGGGGAAGCAATGTCCAAACTACACTGAAGAGAGAACATGCTATAGCACAAGAGCCATCAATTCATCACTGTTTCCAGCTCACTGTGTTTCATTTCCAGATACATTCTGGACGAACCAGATATAAGCCCTCCCAATTGTATCTCCTTGTCACAACATGGCTTGATGGGCCTCAAACAATGAAGGACTGAAGACTTTGTGCTCAGCTTGCAAACAGAAATGGCCCACTCACGAGGTGGGGTGAAGTAACCATCTCAGAGGGCAGAAATGCAAGAGACGGTGCCCCCTCAGGGCACTCAACCCCATGTGTATTTTGTGGTTTTGTACATTGATTTTGTTCTGTGAACCGCCCTGAGACCTTCGGGTATAGACTTAAAAGCACTGCCAGACCCTGGTGGGGAGAGGTGGAGAACTCAGGACACGTGTACCATATCCAGCTGCTTGTGTGTGTCCTCCACGGGCACCATTAAAGCCTCCTTCATCTGCTTGGCTACACTCTGGAAGAGATTCAAAGTGGCCATCTTGATGGTACCCAGCATCAATGTTTTCTTCGCGGCCGTATTCTGGATATGGGCCCAACGTGACTCCTGTGGAGAAGGCAGAGGCATTGAAAATGAGGTTTCGATGGATGTGACTAGTATGCTGCTACTTTCCATGTTAAAAGTGCCCCGAACTTCATTTGGGGGAGATGGCGGGGACAGGACTCAAAACAACTTGCATAGCAACCAGCCTAAGATGCCTCTCTTATGTTTTGCACTTCCATTGTGCAATCTGATCTGCCACACACAAAGCCTTTTCAGCAAAATGTTCTGTGTTATTGTCTGCCTGTCTGCCTCCCCCCCCATGGAATGTTAGTTCAAATGCTAAGAAGTTTGTTACTAGGCAGAAAGGGGCAGCCTCAACTAGGGTTCATGGCATCATCCTGCCTTGTCCTGCTGTAGTTAGTCGTTCAAACACAAGCCCAGCATCTTTATTTTCCTTCCCTAAACTGTAAGATATTCACCATTGCCAAAGATGGTGGTAAACGTTCTCTGGCTACCACTAACGAGGTTTAAAAAGGAAGTAGCTCCCTCCTTCTGTCATTTCTTCCTGATAAAGAACACTTATGGTAGTCTGGAATGGCTCCTGAGACTCCCTAATAGCTCAGCTGGTTAGAGTGTGGTGTTGATGATGCCAAGTTTGCAGGTTCGATCCTGGTAAGGGACTGCTGCATATTCCTGCGTTCGGGGGTGGGGTGAGGTTTGGACTAGATGATCCTCAGGGTCCCTTCCTATGCTATGATTCTCTGAATACTCCAGCCCCATTTGCACTATGTTTTGAAAGCAGTATCACGCCACTTTAAGCAATCATGGCTTCCCAAAAGAATCATGGGAACTGTAGTTTGTTATAGTTGCTGAGAGTTGTTAGGAGACCCCTATTCCACTCACAGTTCCCAAAGTTCCTCAAGACAAGGGATTGACTATTAAACCACTTAGAGAACTGTAGCTCTGTGAGCAGATTTTGGCTCCAGGCCTCAGATTCCCTATCCTTGATTTTGAGTGATACTTAAAGTGCCATGTGCTAGCCAAAATGCCCTGCCCACTGCCAAACAGGTAAATGGCTCCCAGTGATGCCCAGTGGATTGCTGACCATTCTTGCCATCATCTCTGGCTTAAGTGTTCACTGGGCCAGGGTTTGTCTGCAGCTAGTCAAGGGTATGGATTCATGGCAGCAGATTTTAAGTTAAGATTACACCGAGGGATGCAAGTGGCGCTGTGGGTTAAACCACAGAGCCTAGGACCTGCCGATCAGGAGGTCAGCGGTTCAAATCCCCATGATGGGGTGAGCTCCTGTTGCTCGGTCCCTGCTCTTGCCAACCTAGCAGTTCGAAAGCATGTCAAAGTGCAAGTAGATAAATAGGTACCGCTCCGGAGGGAAGGTAAACGGCGTTTCTGTGCGCTGCTCTGGTTCGCCAGAAGCGGCTTAGTCATGCTGGCCACATGACCCGGAAGCTGTACGCCGGTTCCCTCGGCCAATAAAGCGAGATGAGCGCCGTAACCCCAGAGTCGGCCACGGCTGGACCTAATGGTCAGGGGTCCCTTTACTTTACCTAGTCCAGGGTATGGGTTCATGGCAGCAGATTTTAAGTTAAGATTACACTGCGGTCTGGGATGAGAGTAAGCCTGTTAGGATATGCAGATAGTTCAGGAAGAGACAAAGATTCTGATCCATCCAGACTGGTTTCAGGCTTGCCATCGTATTACTGGGTCAAAGCCCTCCATGCATTTCCCCACCCCTACTCCTTACCCAGACGATGACATCGCTGCGGGCATGGTCGAAACGCAGCTGTAGGCGGGCTAGCTCATTGTTGTGCTGCAGCATCTCATCATCTTTTTCCTCCTTGTAGCGTGCCAGGCGGACTTTAGCTTGCTCAATCATCTCCATCCCCTCCTGTGCCGACTGCACGAGGTCCCGGTGCATCCCTACGAGGGTCTTGTAGCGACCGATGACCTCCCGGATCTCCTCAAACTACAGGGAATGCCTTGCATTACTGTTGCTCAGTCCCTGTTCCTACCAACCTAGCAGCTCAAAAGCAAGTCAAAGTGCAACTAGATAAATAGGTACCACTCCGGCAGAAAGGTAAATGGCGTTTCTGTGCACTGTTCTGGTTTGCTAGAAGGGGTTTAGTCATGCTGGCCACATGATCCAGAAGCTGTCTGTGGACAAATGCTGGCTCCTCGGCCTATAGAGCGAGATGAGCACTGCAATCCCAGAGTCATCCACTACTGGACCTAACATCAGGGGTACCTTTACCTTTACCTAAATCTGATCTGCAGATTTCTGGTGGCACAGACAGAACCACAATAAGGTAACTGAGGTTTCTGCCACTCCCCACCTCAAGTGTTGGTCCTTTGTCCCCCCGCCTGTTTCTCTGGTTCTGCACACAGGGTACACACCAAAGAACTGGACATCTGCTCTTCAGCTCCACCCTCAGACTTTGCCTCCCTTCTTAGCAGCCATACGTACCTCAGAGACCTCAACCACTTTCTCCAGGTACTTGTTGAAGATGGAGTATTGCTGTAGCTTGTTGTAGAGCTTCTGGTGCTGCTGCTTCAGAGCTGCCATCTCTATCTTGGCCTTGGCCAGCTCTTTCACTCGCTGCTTCTTCAGTTCCCGCTCCTTGTTGGCTTTCTTCAGGGCTCTGATCCGTTTCTGGTCGTTCTCCTAATGGCCCCATGTTGGACCCCACCCCACATACCATTGAAACGGAATCAAGACAAGAGTCAGAGTCTACAAGGCTGTCAGAAGTGCACAGGAAGTTGCCCTGTACCCTGTCAGGATATTTGCCCATCTAGCCCAGTAATACCTGCAACTACTGTTCTGGAGGCAGAGGCAGTGCTATAACTAACTAGCCATTTCTTTGCCCAAGGCTGGGATTGAACATGAGACCTCATGCACACAAACTGTGTGCTCTACCACTGAGCTATGATCTCTCCTGACACCATGTCTCCATCTGAACCAGCACTGAACTGAGCTAGGAAATGGAGGTACTGCTTTAAAGGTACCACTGCTGAAATTCTTGGCATTCAAACTGAGTCTACTCAGCATCTGGTGTGCAAAAATGCAGCTGGCTGATGGAGCCAATGTGGATTGATCTTCTCCACTGCTAGCAGTAGTCAATGCCTGAATATGGTTTGCTTGGGTTAGCCTGCAGAAGCCTCAGCTATGGCACTTTGCATAGCCTGCTGCATTTATTGAGTCTCTGGTAATCTTCCACAAGCTGATATCTAGACTGTCCTCTACATCTGGAAGACAAGCTCACTAATTCAATGTTGAAAATAAAACAAGATGTGATTTAAATACCTGGTGATTGCATTAAATGAATCTTGTATATTTTGTGTCCTTGCCCAGGTTATGCCCCCTATCACTCCACCTAAGTTAAACTGGGATAGTTTCAGCTAGGATAGCTCAATCGGTTGGGCATGAGACTCTTAATCTCAGGGTCATGGGTTTGAGTCCTACGTTAGGCAAAAGATTCCTGCACAGCAGGAAGTTGGACCAGATGACTCTCGTGGTCCCTTCAAGCTCTACAATTCTATGATCCTACTATTGGGTGGAGAGCAACTAGCCTGTGTACATATGTGTAGCTCCAGGCATATCACAATCAGGCCTGTGCTGTGCTCAGATAGGGTGGAGGTCTTATAATGTAAGAGCCAGAGAAATGCAAAAAGCAAATACCTGTATGAATTGCTCGAATTTCCGAATATATGCTTTCAACTGAATCTCCTTAGAACCAAGTTCCTCCCATCGATTGTTCAGGGCTTCCATCCTTGTCTTGAATGCCTGAAAGGTTCACAGAGGGAAGAGACCAGTAGGACATCTGATTCCAGTAGATCAGACTGGTGCCTTTGAGATATTTTGGACTACAGCTCACACTGTCCCTATTAACCATTCTGATGCTGATGGAAGCTAAAATCCAAAATATTTGGAGGACACCTGGTCAGGGAAGGCTGCAGTAGTCTTCTTGTTCTGTTAGGTGTTGGAAGACTGTGTTGCCTCCTGCTTTTCTCTCAAGTTACAGAGAGCCCAAAACTTCAAAGAAATTAGCATCCTGGCCAGGTGGATCAGAAGATGTTTTGATAGGGAAAACATGTGCAATTTGCTGCCAATAAGCCATGTAGTTCTGTGGTTTTGATGTGGCTGGTGACAAATGAAGGTAGAGCTGGTCATCAGGGATACAGAGGCAGTAAAGCAGGGCATCTCCTCACCTCCTTTTGTGCCTCCATGGCCTGGTGCACCAATTTGGCTTCTTTTTTCTTCTCCAGGAGCCGAATGGAGGGAGATGGGGACTCCTCCTCAGATACTGGGAATTTCCTAATAAAAGGGAAAAAGAATTTTCCCATGAAGAGTACAGAGATATTTTTAAGTCATAGGACCTGTGAGCTAGGTAGGTTTTGTGCAGCTCACACACCTTACAATGTGTCAGCATTGCCCTTGAGCCAGTGCCACTAACTGGACTCATCCACTTCAGCCCCGACTGGGATAGGCGAGCTGGGTAGCACTTCCAGAGACCACCTTCTGCACAGGAACAGGTCAAAGTGCTGTGGACTCACAGCTTAGAGTTGTGAGCACCGGATTCACTCCCACAAGAAGACAGTCGTCGCACAGCAGAGCACAGCAGAGTCTAGCAGAGTATATAAACAACTTGGAGAGCAGCTCTGTAGAATATCTTCTTTATTCTTTATTCTATAACTACAACTATAATACAACTATATACAGAGCTAAATAGGTCTAAGCATAAATGAATGCTGAACCGCACTGAGTGTCTGCAGCTGCTCTTAGCAGCAACCTTATCTAAACACACAATCTCTCTCTAACACCCTCTCTCTCCGACACACTGACTGACTGACTCTTTGATGTGGTGCTGGAGCAGAATAAGTAGAGAGCAGAACACTCCTCCTCTCTGGAGAATCAGCAGACTCCTCAGGAGATTCTTGGATATGGGAGGGGTGAAATCTCCTCACAATGAAGGGTCAGAATAATAGAATATCCTGTTTGTTCAAAGGTGCCTGGATCAAGCCCAGAGATGAGTTTCAGTCAGAAAACAGACAAGGGTTCCAAACTACAAGGTCTACAAGGAGCGACAAGAAAATGGGGCTTGGATTCAATTTAGATACCCAGCAAGAGAAAGGGGTTTGGAGGAAGGAAATGAAACTTCAGTGGCAATAGTGGAAGAAAGGGAAATGAAAGCAGTGAAAGGAACATGAGATAGACGAAGAAGGATGTTGGAAAGGAAAAGTGAACAGCTAATCATGGAGCCAAGAAGAGAGGAAGCTATGCTTGTTTTAGTACTGGGTGGTCTGGTTAGTTGCCAAACCACTTGGGAACAGGGGTACAGCACCACCCAGGGAAGTATCCTGCAACAATTAGAATTAGGATTATTTGAGCATGCCAACAAGTGTATAAATAGTGATGATCCAGTAGATGCTATATATTTGAAAATACAAAAAGTGCTTTACAAAGTCCCTCATCAAAGGATCCAAAAGATCAAACTACATGTGACATAGAGATTTATGTTCAGGATCTCCTACATTTTTTTAAAAAAAGTTAATGGCAGCAGATGGATGTTACAATCAGGACCATAGCACTGGAGATGAAGTTAAAATTCTCCTCATTCAATTTTCCAGTATAGGGGGCTGTTACCTTCATGTCTAGTTTGGGTAGGCTTCAGGGAATCCGATCCCTCCCCTGGTGGCAGCCAAAAAACAGATAAACAAGAAGAGTTCTTACCGCGTAATTTATTCAGTATTTACAGAGAGACACAAATGAATGCAGTCTTTATTAAATAATGGTGTTGCTCTGAATAAATTCCAACCCCCTCTGTCACTCTTATGTCATCCCTGCACCAGCTGATCTGAGCTTTCTGCCTCTGAGCTTTCTATTCTACTACTCGCAATGTCTATTCTACTACTCCTAGTCCTGGGAGAGGGTGGCTCAGGAATGCTTTCCAAAGACTCTGAGACTTCTTCCTGCTCTTCTTCTCCCAATATTTCCCAGCTTTCCCCCTCTGCAGCCTCTGAACTATGGCCTTTTGCAAACCACTGTTCTAAATCTATAGTGTCCTCCTGTTCTTGGGAAGGTTCAAGAGGAGGGAAGGCAGCCCCCATCATTCCTCCTCAGTCCAGTCCCTGATGTAGACTTTCCAGATGCACCTGGCCTGCTGTTGCTGGAACCAGGATGCTGGTAAGATCCTGGACCCTTTTATAAAAAGTGGGGGGGGGGGAGAAGCAGGAGAACCTAGAAGGGAAAAGAAAGAAGAAGATACCAAAAACATGGGAGAGCAAAGAAGAAGACCATGGAGAGTAAAAGGTAGAATAGAGAGGAGCCCAGAGGAAAGTTCTTTCTGGAAGAGATGTGGCATTTAACTCACATCAGAAGTTTCAGCAACTTCTGTCCATACTGTATGCGGAAATACTCGCTCAGATCCTCTTCATCCATGGTGGTCATGATGACTGCTCACTGGCTAGGCAATGCACGCCAAGCCCTTTTAAACCCAACACTCTAAGCAGAGCTAGAGACACCACTTTCCACCTCTCCTAATGCCTTGGGAGGAATCAGGCAAAGAGAGTCTGTTACAGTTGGGGTCACAGAACCTTCCGGAAGATGCAGAAGGGTTGCTTAGCAACCACAGGGCTGTTCTGCACTGGGAATGATGTAGGGTCCTATGTGAGGCTATTGTTCTCTTCTCATGTGAAGGGTACCAATAAATGCCACAACCCATCATTCCCCCTTGGAGAAGGACTGAACTGGCCAGGGAGATTGTGTGAAGTAGCAAGCATATACTTTTATCAGCCAGTGGTTTCAGAGTGGTCAGGATAACAGGAAGGAGCTGTCATTTAGAAGGATGGTCAAATTAACCTCTTCTACTAGATGGAGGAGAGCATTACGGAATCAAAACACACATAATGCTCTTTGAAACAACATTGTGGCACAGCATGAGTTCTGATTAGAGCTGAAAAGAAATTAGATTCACTTTATCCTATCCTATCCTCACTTTCTGAAACAATATGTGAACCGAAACACAAACAGCCTTTAAAATTCACGCATCTCCAAATTTTGTAATGCAGTTCTCCAGCTGAGCGATGGGGCGGGGTGTGTGTGCAAACATTGGTATAAAGTGTGTACAGGTATGCATATATTAGTGAAAACACCATGCAAATTCATTATACTAGGCAAAATGTATTCTCAAAGTTCAAAATGTGCCCACTGGCCCAAAGAGATTGGTTACCCCTGTTCAAGGTTGTTGTGTTCAGTTCCATCCACCCTATTGTCTCACAGCTGCTATGGCAAAAATGAAAACTTTGATGGTGACAACCAGATTGATAGGTTGGTACTACATACACGTCTGGGCTTTTGTGCAGATAAGCAAGAGTGATTACCATGGTGGCAACTTTGAAGTAGTGAAACTTTAACTGGTCTCTTCAGGTGCAAAAATATTTGAGACTGGGACTCGCAAGCTCCGTCAAGCCCTGAAGCTCCAAAAGGTTTCCTGGAGAGTGGAATGCATCTGCAAGGCTCCTACGCCGACTTCCTTGAGGTGTGTGGCTGATCATGCTGAAGAAATGCCAGCTAACCATCAACATTGTGTGGGTGCTTTTCAGCAAATCCTGGGATCTTGTCACCACAGAAATGTGCCCCTCCCTCACTGGAAGCATGAACAGCACGAGAGTGCCCAAGATTTGGCTGAGCAAATGTTATTGCGTATTTGCATCCTTCACCCCAACCCATTGTGGATTGGGCACTGTCTGAGGTGGAAGTCTTGATCATTCCATCAGCTCTGCTGTGTGTGGCAGTCCAGCTTCATCAGGCCTCCCCTCCCCTCAGCTGTCGGGTGGGGCCAGCCATTCCATCAGGCTACCATAGCAAGAGATTAGAAGCATGGCTCTTTCCATCAGCTTTGTTGAAAACCAAACTCCGTCAGGCACCTCCTAACCCTGAACTGTGACAGCTGGTCAGTTTAAGAACAGCTGTTTAAGAATTGGTGCCTGAGTTTGATTTTTATTTTCCTCTTCCCTCCCTGTCCTTTCCCCCTTGTGTGTCATTCCCCCCCCTTAACCATTGTAAGCCTGTAGGCAGTGACCTGTTTCAATTAACTGCATGTTAAACCACAGAGCCTAGGACTTGCCGATCAGAAGGTTGGCGGTTCGAATCCCCGTGACGGGGTGAGCTCCCATTGCTCGGTCCCTGCTCCTGCCAACCTAGCAGTTTGAAAGCATGCCAAAGTGCAAGTAGATAAATAGGTACCACTCCAGCGGGAAGGTAAACGGCGTTTCTGTGTGCTGCTCTGGTTTGCCAGAAGCTGCTTGGTCATGCTGGCCACATGACCCGGAAGCTGTACGCCGGCTCCCTCAGCCAATAAAGCGAAATGAGCACCGCAACCCCAGAGTCAGTCATGACTGGACCTAATAGTCAGGGGTCCCTTTACCTTTACCTTAAGGCACTCTGGGAGCCTTTTAGACCAAAGAGTGAGCTCCAAATGCTCCAAATAAAATAAATAATCATAATAAGTATTCCTCAGGGCTGATCCAGTCATGCCGTCCTTGTGTTTTCACGTGGGCTGCAGCAAATGCCTTTACACTGGGGCTGAGCCTGAATTCAGTAATGGAAAAGTTTTGGAGCATTACCTCATGATGGAGTGGAAACCACAATGGGTTAGCTTTAATTGTCTTGTGCTTCACCCTTCTCTCCCAGTGTCTTTACATCTTCTCCCTGACTGAGCGCTCGGCTCTTGGATACAGTGTGTGCTTTAAAAGCTCAGCTTCTTTTTCTTAGGTTCTCCATGGCAACTGCATCAGCACCCCATGAATAAATTACCTCTCTGACACAACATCACTTATTAGAATAGAGAAAATGCCATTTCTGAGTCATGTCTTTCTGATGGGGCCTTTTGTCTCTTCCTTCATTCTTCTGTCTGCCCAGTTCTCTGTGTGAAGAGAAAGTCAGCCAGACAGTTTGCCTTGGGGTGAGCAGAATGTCCCTCTCCAGGCCATGGGTGACTTCAAAGGGCAGTGAGAGTTTCCTGTCCTGGCCTTAGTGTGGAGACTGCCATGGTAGGGAACAGACACTGTGGGTTGGCTTGCTTGCCTACAAACCTTTTCTTAAACCTAGTCCTCTACGGCTCTTGAATTAACCTCCCCTCCATCACCCACATACGCATCCTGCAGTTCTCAGTTAGTCTCATCTTTATTCCTCCTAAGTGTTGTCCTGCCACATCATTGCAGAGGGGAGATCGTTTTGTCACGCAAGCAAAAATGTTTGTGCTGATGGAACAATCATAATAGCAGGCCCTTCAAGTGTTCCTATTTTCCAGCGACTGTCCTGAATTTACAGAAGCAGTCCCAGTTTCTCGCTTGATCCTGGAATGTCCCGCTTTTCCTTAGGACATCCCTATTTTCTTCAGAGAAATGTTGGAGGGCATGGAGTTATGTGACCCCCGAGCCAAGGACATAAGTAACTATACAAACTTTAGAAGACATCTGAAGGCAGCCCTGTACAGGGGAGTGTTTTCATGTTTCATGTTTCATGATGTTTTTATATATGTTGGAAGCCGCCCAGAGTGGCTGGGGCAATCTAGTCATATGGGTGGGGTATAACAACAGCATCCTCCCCATCCCATTTTTCTTTTGTGTCATATATTTTAGATTGCAAGCCTGTGGGAAGGAACAGTCTTATTTTTAATTGATTGTACATGAATCAATTGAGAGACCTGTGTGTAAGTAGGTGTGCTTTCTCTAGTGTCAGGATTCCAGGTTAATCGGTGTTGACTACAAATGAAAGTTTGGAACTCTGCACAGAGAACTGTCCCATTTGACAGTTGTCAGCCTGTTGTGAGCTAAAAGCCCAGAATGTCAGGAGGAGAAAATTGGGGGAAGAATGCTGCAGTTAAATGTTGCAATAGAAGCACTTCAGTAACTCAGTGGAATTGTTTGTTTGGGAGGTATTGTGTGTCATATTGTGCATTCTGAGTTGCTGCAGTCGTCACAGTGGCAGACCAATTTGTTTAAACTGTCTGTCCTGTTGCTACTAAGTGAGAGCTAGGGTCTAATTTTAAGGTTGCAATGGGTAAGGAGAGTTGAATCTCCCTGCAGCATATTTTCAATACAATTTGGGGTGGAAAGCACAAATTCAACACCTACTTAACAAGGCCAAAACTCTGTCATATGCGCTCCTCCGATTTTTCTTTTCGGATGGAGCTTTGCATGTTCCCTCGGCCCTAAAGGTGTTCAAGGCAAAAGTGGTTCCCGTGCTAGCTTATGCTGCCCCGCTCTGGGCCGTGATGACAGATCTTGCTCCTCTTGAGACTCTGCAAAACCAATTCCTACGTCGGCTCCTAATGCTCCCCCTGTGCGTAAGCAACGCAGCCATGCGACTAGAATTGAAGATCGCATCCTTAGAAACTTGCCTGTGGAAGCAAGTCTTCAATTATTGGTTATCATTGTGGCATAGATTACCAGACCATTATCTTGTCCAATGCTTATGGCGAGATGAATTCTCCAGCCTTTGGACTAGTAGAATCCATGCCAAACTCTTGAGCTATGGAATCTCTCCCTTAGATTCCCTAAAACTAGATCAAATCACTGCTCAAAGACTGATCCGCCAAAGACTGGATGACATCGATTTACAGCGAAATTATTCGCTGGGGGGAGGTGTTTGTTCGCCCCAGAACATTGGTATCACTTTAACTTACTGCGTTCCATCATACCTCTCCTCCCTTTCGACTGTTGCCCATAGGCTGGCCTTCACCAAAGCGAGGTTTAACGTTTTTCCCTCCAATGTCCTGAGACATAGATTCTCAAAGGGCCAAGCCTCCGCCATGTGTGTATGTGATAAGGAGACGCCGGAGTCGCTTCAGCACATTATGTTTACTTGCCCCTTGTTTAATGTGCCACGGGCAAATTTGTTGGGATCAATCATACAGAAGCTAGAGGGTACCCCACCAAAATTCCACCTTGCCCAAATCCTGCAAGATAAGGATATCCATACGACCCTGAGAGTGGCTAGGTTTCTGGTCGCTGTCCTTACCCAAAAGCGCTGCCAAGGTGCACTACAAGCTAATTAAGGCGCAGTATGTCATTCCATCTTGCAGTATTTTATTGTTATAGTGATGTTTTAGCGGCTGTTTTTTCCCACGTGCACAAGCTGTTATTTATGTCTTGTTTTTTATCTGTATGGGCCTATGGCCGTAATAAATATCTATTCTATTCCCTGCAGCATAACTCCCAACAATTCATTGCCATCTCCCACCCCAAAACTGGCCTCTGATGCCAGAAGCCAGCTCACATACCTGGGAGAGGGCTGCCGGGAGGTGAGTTTGGGGACGGCTCATCTCCAGCCTGTGCACACACTTTGCACTTAAAACCAGTGCTCCCATTATGTAGGGAACAAAATGCATAAGCCTCACCAGCTGAGTCCCCACCCCAGTTGTAGCTAATCACACCCTCCAACACTCTACAAGACAGTAACTAAGAGGGCCATTTGAAACCAGAAGAGGGCAGCCTCTGAATTTGAGCGCCACCGCAACCCCAGAGTTGGTCACGACTGGACCTAATGGTCAGGGGTCCCTTTACCTTTACCTTTAAAATCCGAAACAGTCTCCCATTGTCATGTGCAGCTTTTGCTTCAAATTTCTCCATCTGTGATTAATTACTGAACCTTAATGGCTTTTCGCATCTGTGATCAAACAAACTGGTGAGAGGCAAAAAGCTGGATTCTGTGACCTTTGCGAGAGATTAAAATTCAATAAAATAACAATAGTGGTGAGAATACCAAGGCATTTGACTCCTATCTCCTTCAACTTACCAAGTGTGCAGTCCTATCAAAATATTCTCTTGTGTTTCAGCCAAAATGTTTCACCCCTGCAGGCTTATATTCCCCCCGCCCTTTGCTCCAGGTTATATTCCATACAATTTTGTACAGTTATAAATGATGCCTTTGAAATACCCTGTAACCTAGGTGGGGTTTACTATTTTTATTAATAATAATTCTGAATTTTATATAAACTCAAACAAATAAAGCAGGGAACTGAAGTACATGTCACAGAAATAAATACAAACAATAGCTCCCCTTGTTCCTACCATAATTATCTAATACACAAATCAGGGAACACACAAAAGTAGGAAAGAAAAAGGCTGTGGATAGAAATAGAGCAGTTGAACTAAGTTTATTATTGACATCACCACCATACTACCTCCAAGTTTAGAAGAGCATTTCCATTCCAGAAAGAGGATGATTTTTTTTTATTTTTTTTTGCAGATTGCAACCATTCTGCACATCATGGGTAGCCAACATGGCAACTTCCATCATTCCTTGGCTATTGGTGATGCTAGATGAGGCTGATGGGATTTGGAACCCAACCACATCTAGGAGGCCACAGGTTCCCCACCCCTGACATTACACCTTCCTTTCCATTTGGGACATTGTCTGGTGGTTCATTCAAAGTAGGTGAAAGAAACAGATTAAACTCAAGAGGCTGAATTTTCATAGGTAGACAATTAGGTCTTATAACATTTTCATGCAATCAGGCTCTGGCTGGAGACCACTCAGTTCATCCCTAGCATGGTTCTATCTACACTAGAGATTAAAAACACCCCAAGGTAAAGACTCCCTCAGTTCTGTTCCATCTGCAAAATGCCACATGGTGGGGCTGTTGCAAGGCATCCTTGCCTTGGCTGGAATATATTTGTAAGATTTATTTATTTATTGCTCAATAAATACTGAGCAGGGTTGTTGTTGTGGATGTGTTGTTGGCAAGAGGCTGCTTCAAGGTCTTACTCTTGCTATTTTTGAGCTCTGTATACGCCTAACTCAGCTATTGTGGGAGCAGCAGCCAGGAGAAGGTGTGTATGAAGGAATAGAGAATGATCCTCTTATACTAGAATGTCAAGAAGGAAGGAGAAAGGGCTTTTCTTTGGAATGGATGCCAGAACAAAACAGAATAGAACTGGGAGGGAGAGAAAGGTGGAGTGAGTTGCTAAGAAGTTCCCACACTTGTCATACCAGAAACAAACACCAGAAACAGTGTCTGATTTCTCTCTCTCTCCAACAGTTCCTAGATAACATGTCATGTTGAAGGTGGGTTTCTTCTGTCTTGGAGGTTGGACCCACAGTATCAAGGCCCTGACCATCCATACACATCAAGCCTGGAATTATTCTCCAACTCAAGGACAGGGGCAGAAAATGCTGTTTCTTGTGTTTTTGCTAGGAAGGACAAGCCCAAGGATGAGGAACCTGTTGGTGGACTTCAGCTCCCGCCATTCTATCCATTGGCTATGCTGACCGGGACGGATGGGATTCAGAGTCCAAGAACATCTGAAGGGTACCATGTTGGCTAACTCTGCTGCATACTATATGCTTAATCAACTGGTGACCACAGAGTTCCAGCTAGGTAAATGCAGGAAAGATAGCTACTCCTGTTTTGAATCACTGATTCTTTGGGGAGACTGGACTGGAACTTGCCACAGCAGCGGCCTGCATGTCTTTGATTTCCCAAGTCTTTTCAAACACTGGCTCTCCCTGGCACCCCCCCCCATCCATACAGCAATTGTCAGTCTGAAAACTATGAATGATTGCCAGCTGCTAGTTGGAATCTTGAGAAATGTGCCAATTCATCCTTCCTCTCCTCTCTTTGTTAAATCCTATTCCTCCCCCCCCCCATCTTAACAGCATGAAACACAAAAAAGCTGCCTTCTACCAAGTCAGACCACTGGTCCATCTAGTTTAGTATTGCATGCACTGACTGGCAGCAGCCCTCCAAGATTTCAGGCAGGGGACATTCCCAGCCCTAGCTGGAGATGCTGCAAGGGTTGAACCTGGGACCTTTTTGAGCTTGTTGTGTACACACAGTGTAGAATTTGCACTGGATGTAGATTCTGAAATATAGCCCTTTCTCCAGAGAGTTAGGAATATGCAAGACACAGCTGTAGAGGAGGAAACTGCTGCCAAGAATAAAATTCCTGGTAAACATTCCTGTATTGCTTTAATTAAAGCACAACTCAGCTCACAACATCAGAAGAACAGAGCAATGAAAGGGGAGCACCCACTGATGCCTGTTATGCTGCTACAGTGTGGTGGGGGGACCTGAATATTCAGGAGTTTGCATTTGTGATTTGCTTTCTTTTGATAAAGCACTTAAGCTTTTTGCACAATACTGCAAGACTTGTGGCTTTTAGGAGCACAATTACCCCTGCGTCGTTCTCATTCGGACTCCTTCCAGTGGCAGTTAGCAGAGTTGCTGGCAGCACTATATTCTTGCTGCTGAACATCCTTTGTAACGACACTGACATTAACAGCAGCGCTCGCCCCTTTGTATCCCTTCTGATGGCGCCACTTATCAACTGGACTTAAAAGAGCCTGGGACAAGCCACTGAGTCAGCTAATGGAAAGCCACTTTTCTGAAGAATTGCTTCGGAGCAGGTGCAGGGGGCTAGGGTCTTGTTGGTGTAAATCAGCTTATCTCTGTTATAGTCAATGGGTTTCGCTCAGGTATAGGTACAGATTGGGTTGTCAGTGGCTCATGGAAGGTGCATTCAAAGAGAAAGAGGGAAGGTAATAGTTCATCTTTGTTTGGAAAACAGATTCAGCAGCAGGGTTCTAAAGACTGCTACCACTGCTACTCCCGCTCATTGTGGAATTGTTCACCTAGGCTCTGCATCTGGCCTGGCTGCACGTCCCTGGAAGCATTTGGAAGGGCCTTAGCTCAGGGAAGGGCCATTGTGCAGTGGCAGAAGCTCTCAGTGTCTGTCCCTGGTATCTCTAGGTAGGGCTGGGAAAGATTCCTGCCAGTCAACATAAACCAGGGCATCTTCAAACATGAGCTACACACGTTTTGTGTGGTGTCTTTGTTGACTCTTTCTCTCTTAATTCTTATTTTCTCTTCCCTCCTTCATGTTTTTTCTTTTGGTTAAAAAATGGTTTGGGTGCAGGCAGTGTGCTGCCTGCTTGTGCAGTGTGTGTGTGGAGAAGCTCAGTATAGAACCAGTGTAAACCAGCCTTCTCCCAGACCTTCATCAGTCCCAATCTTGGAAGGTAGGAGTTGTAGACCAGGACACCTGGAGGACACCTTTAATGGCATTGATCTACTTAGGCAAAGTGAGCAGAGATCACATTGGCTGCCAAATATGATGGCAGAAGATGGACTTCCATTTTCTGGAGGTGACGATGGAGGAGGCCATTGAATAGGAGCAGAAGCAGCCTCAAAACCATGAAAAACTCCTCATCGGGAGCCTGCGGCAGAGTTAAACAAACTGATTACCTTAGGCCCAACTGCAGAGTCATTGTTGGGCAACATCTCCTCAGAGTAGCTCCTATCACCAGCAGTATGATTTAGCCTTGATTCCTGCATTGGAGAGGATTGGATGAGATGGCCCTTGAGGTCCAACCAACCCTACAGTTCTATGATTCTCTGGTGCAGGGTCTGGATTGACTCACAGAATTCCTCAAGCAAGCCACATCTGCTGGGAAATGTATGCCACTACTACTGCAACCTTGGCACTTGGAGACATCTTGGTGGAAGCCTTCAATGAAGGCTGTTGTAGACCATACTAAGGTAGATAAACCAGGGCTGATTTGGGGTAAATCAGCTTCCTGTGCTCCTTCTTCTGCCCCTCCAAAATGAGATATATTTTCTCATGAGATATATTTCATACTGAAGATCCTTGGGGTGACGGCAGGAGACCACAACGGGCTAAAGTCCTGGGAATATGTGGACTGTCAGGACAGTGTGCACACCTGATCTATGAAATAGCAGTCACTGTTTTGTACCAGGTAGTGCTTTGCTACAGTAGCATAGTTCAGAGCATTGAACACCCACCCACCCCAAATCTCAGTTCAGCCTTAAACAAACAAGTTGGTTTAATAAAGTGTATCAGCTTACCTGGGTTGTGTTTCTTCTACAAAGAGCTAAAATAGGACCCCTTTAATAGCCACAGCAGTGATAGTGGTGCTGTCTGCCCACTGACAATGACAGGCACCCAGTGACTTGTGGTGACTCATCTGCGAGGCTGCTTTAGACAAGAGGGTTTGCAACTTTGAGCTTATGGAGGGTGATAGCTGCAGTGTCATCATTGCTTATCAGGCTGCACATTCTCACACAGATTCACAGGTCTCTTGATTGATTAAGCTGATCCTTCCTGCCGTCACTTCCCTCAACAGGCTTTGGCACCAGCCGCCTTTGGCACCAACAGCCCCCAAATCCCATTTCCTTGCAGGACTGAGTTCACAAAGAAGCACTTCATGTGACTGGTGTAGTAATTTATTTGTTATGGGAATTTTGATGAACTGAGAAGAGAATATTTGACTATTGAATCTGATCCAGCTCACTGATCTTATGACCAGCCTATTCCTTCATGCAACATGCAACCTGACTGTGTGCATCTTTACTCCAAAGTAAGTCCCAGTGTGTTTAATTGGGTTTTCTCCAAAGTACATGTGCACAGGGTTGCAGTCTAAGGCTGTGTACACATGAATGGCTTTAAATGCTGTGAAGTCATTTCCCCCCTGTTATGTTTCAGGTTGCATTTTATTTTGCAGTCTACATACACCAGACTCTAGGCCCTGCAGAAAACCTTACATCTCTAACTATGGGAGATTTATTGTTCTGCATTTTAAGAATTATTACATAAACTGCTGTGGTGTGTTGTTGTTTTTTAATAGAGAAAGCAGGATAATACATAAACAAAATTTTCTTATTAGTTTGGTAATTCTAATTCTTCACACATGTCCAAAATCTTATTGCGATGAGCATTCTAAAATAATAAGATGCTGGATGGAGCTTAGAAGTTCAGCCTTACTCAATGCAATGTGAAGCATTTTCCTGCATTCACTCTCCATCTCTGTGTGTCATTTAAACGTAAGCATACGTGGGAAGATCATTTTGACATTTCACTTTTTGTCTGAAAATGTCAAAGTTCTGCAATGCAGTTGTCCAGCTTTTCATCCTTCTAAAAGGGGTGGCGGCAATGGATCCCTTGTGAAATCACATCCCTTCTATAATGATAAAGGAATCTTGGATGCACTATCATGGGTAAGCAAAATAATATCTTAGTCCTGACACCATGGTGACAATAGCCTGGGAGTAACTTTGCTTGGGCACCCTTCAAAATCTGCAGTTTGAATAGATTGTTAAAAAAAAAATGGCAGAGAAAGACGGAGTGTGGGTGGAAGCTAAAATACACCCACAGTTTGCCTCACACTTACAGAAGGCCTCACAAATTGCAATATTTTGAAATGTGATTTATTGACTACATCAGGAACATGTCGACACTAATTCCAAAACCTTTTGTTGTTATATTAGCTTGTGGAGTGATGGAATGGAAATTAATATATATTTTCTGGCAGCTGGAGATACACATGGCAGATTGCTGAAGGCTGTTGTGCTGTGGTTTGATAAGGAATCCCCATAGAGAAAGCAGCAAGGCAGGCCAGAAGTTTCAGGACCACGGATAGCTCCAAGTGAGCAACTTGCTTCACCTAGACCTAAAGCACACAGAGGCCTTTAAAGCCAGACTAACTTTTCTAGGCTCTGTCACATAAGTTAGGAACATTGACTTTCCAGGTGTTGCTGAACTACAACTACCATTAGCATGTTCAATGAACAAGGGTGATGGGAGATGTCAAACAACAACATACTGAACGCCACAGCTTCCCCATTACTGCTCTATTCCAGGTTCTTAAAGGGCCAACTCTCTGGCCTGGAGGTGGGTAGTCCCCCTCTGTTCCATAGCCTCTCATCAGGTGTGTGCTTTGCCCTGCTGGAGTGGTGAGGTTCTGGGGGGAAGCATTTGGTACTTCACACTCAGGTGAGGGTCCTGGCTCAGGCCCTGATGGTACAGGTAGTTTTTCTAGGAACTCCTCTCTGACAGTCTCAGGCATGGTGCTCTCCTGCTCTTCAGCAGCACACTCAGAGCCCTGAACTTTTTAACTAGTGCCTCTGTAGCTGCTGAGTTGTATCCATTGAAGTTCCTCCCCTTCCATGGCTGCAATCACTTTCAATCACTTTGAACCACTCAGAGAGATCCTTCTCATTTTCAAACTGATGGTGTGGAAGAGGTGAACTGATACTGCTAAAAAATTGATTTAAAAATAAACAAATGCTTCTGTGGGGTGGGCGGGATGAATGACTCAGTCATTTAAGGGAACTGAGCTATGAGCCTGTGGCGAGAGAAAGTGGCATGGATGAACTGATATTGTTGCAGATGAAATCATGTCTGCCTATACCGAGATAGGAGGAGGAAAGGGAAGAAATGATTGTGTCTGCTATTAACTGATAGAACAATTATACACAATAATAGATCAAATTAACTGGAAGGTATCTGAAAGTAATATTTTCTAACCTCTTGTCTTTTAAGGGGTATGCAGGTATATCTGGGGATGTGTGGGAGATTTTATTGTTTTGCAGATTATTTTATTTTAGGTGTCTAGTGAGGGGTGATGGGAATGGGGAGCAGGGATGGGGATCATGGTGCTGTTTCACTTACATCCACTGAACAAAAGTGGTTTCCCACATATCAAACTTGACATACCCTCATCTGATGGAAAGAACCACGCTTGCCCATTAGGTTCATGGAGAGGGTAAGCTCAAAGGTGTTTTCAGTGATTTCCCATCAAGCAGCTCTTTGATGCCTGCCATCTTGACAGCCTGTGGGTGGCTTGTTTCAGCACCCCTTATGCACACTCAAGCCTGTAGCAGTTCTTGCAGAGACAAGGCTAAGGGTGGGGTCAAATCTCTTAACCTCTCCCTGCTGAGCCATCAGAATAGCTCAGAGCTTAGGATGGGGTCCCCACACACACCTGCACATTCCACAGTTCTTCCCTTGTCTGTGTTCACAACGACCACCATATTGGCAGTGTGTCCTGACTGCACACAGAAACACAGCCTGTTGTGGGGCTTTCTGTGTGTTATAGCAGCAGGAGGGGAACTGCTTCCCTGTGGCATCATTCATGGCCTGGCTGCCACACTCAGAAGCTGAGACCATGTGGCTTCTTCCCTCTCTGCCCTCAGTTCTAATTACCGTACTACGCTGGAAGCCAATTACTGCATAGGAAGGACAGGAGCAACTGGCCCTGCCCACATGGTGCAGAGCTGTTCAATGTTACAGCAGTGGTAGCTTCTTTAAAGGACTCAGGGCATATGTCTATGCAACAAATTTACATAAATTTGCATATGCACACACACACACACACACACACACAGAGAGAGAGAGAGAGAGAGAGAGAGAGAGAGAGAGAGAGAGAGAGAGAGATCCATCAGAGGAATGGGAAAGAGACCCAGGGTTTGGGGCAAAAGAACCAGGTTTTGAGCCCTGTGGCCCATCCACTAGCTAACGAAACCCTTGGATGTAGCCATGGAAAAGCCATTATAGCCTCTGCTATAATGAAAAGGGACCCATGAACAAGAAGCTTATTTCACCATTAGCAAATGGGTTTCACAAAGAAGTAAGGAGAAGTTAATGATTTCAGACACCTCCATGCAGACAGGCAAGTGCAACTCATAGCTTTTAATGAGGTTCTTAAATTGGGCCTCCGTCAAAGGGAGCTGACAGCAGTGCAACTTGATACAAACAGGTCCCAGAAGCTGGTACAGTATCTCATTATAAACCTAGATGTGATAATGGTTTATCGAGGGTGTAATGAGATTAAGGGCCACTATCTGAACGATAATCTTGGTAATTTGAATGCCCTTTTTACCCATTGTTGTCTTTTTAATTGTATGTATTGCTTGTTTTATGTTGCTATGGCCATTGGCTAATGCGAATAAAGTTTATCTATCTATCTATCAACCTAGATGTGAGCCAGATGTGTGTGAAAGTAGGCTGCAGTGTACAATTCCACTAGGAAATACATTCTTATGAAGGGCTTTGCTAGTGTAGAACTACTGCACTGCTCTTTGTGCTTCCTGGCACTGCAAATTCTGTTTTGTAAGGCTTCCCCTCTTTCTTTAAAGTAGGTGTGTGCCCATCTTTCAAAATTAACTGATACTATGAACGAGCATACCTCAGAAATTCCTGTTCTCACAATTGGGGAGCCTTACTTTTCCCACTCATACATAGCCATTTGGAGAGCAACCAAATATGATGCCCTTAAGCTAGGTGAGTTCAGGGATCAAACCCGCACCTTCCATTTCCCCATTCTTAACCCCAGGCCTCAATTAATTCAAAGCTGCATGTCGCTGCACAAAAGATAAAGCAGTACAAGGTGTGCATTTGAAAAGATGCCAATCCAAAAAAACTGCAACTCAGCACTGCGGATGAATTCACATTTATGGGGTCAGAGAAACGCAAGGCATTTGTGTCTTTTCCTTTGTGAGGTGGGGAAAGGGGTGGTTTCTGTTTATTCTGAAGGATTCACTAAATAGGTTCCTGCATTGCAGGGGGTTGGACTAGATGACCCTTGGGTCCCTTCCAACTCGACAGTTCTATGATTCTATGGTTTGTGGCAAAGCCACAGCCAAATCAAGGTTCTGGACAAGCCTTCTCTGAAAGAGACCTGTCAGGACTTAGAATAAGTGTATATATAAGACAGGCAGGCACATATAACTGGTACATGCCCATGTGTGGCCATCCCTTATGAAGATAGCATCCTGTGTGCCTTAGCCATTCCAAAAAGTAGCCTTTCTTCTTCTCCCCTCATCTCATCCTAATCACTTCCAATTCATCTCATTTGGACACTATGCTATTCACTTCTTGCAGCTGCGATTTTCATTTTCCTTCCTAGCTGGAGCACAAAGCCATTAGCACAGGTTTCTGATCTGAGCCTTTGATCCACATTAGCCCCCTGAGCTTGAATTCATTTTGTGAAGAAAGTAGTGTTTACAAAAGGGTGCGTACTACACCCATTAGCCATTGCTTACCGAGCTCATGTGACACCCACTTCCCTCCCAGCCTTGACCTCTGACCTTTGGGGTTTGATCTCTTAACCATTGCCAGATAGGGTGGCCATTTAAGCATCCCAAAATGCATCATCAAAAAGGAGAAAAGAGAACACAGATTTGCATAAAATGTGCATATGATCATTTATATGTATAGATGAAAGCTTAGAAATAATTACTGTTATTTAAATAGAAATACAATACATCTCACCATAGCAGGGAAGACTGTGGCGAGATGACCTGTGCCCATTTTGCTGCCCAGGCATTCCTTGTTCTTGGAGTTCTTTATCTTCAAACCTAACTTGGACCAGACAGCCTTCTAGATGTTGCTGAACTGTAGCTCTCATCATCCCTGGTCATTGGTCATGCTGGTTGGGCTGATGGGAGTTGTAGGTCAGCAGATTCTGGAGAGGTGAAAGTTCCCCCCCACTGGATATAGAGGATGCTTTCAAATAGAGGGCTGTCCTCTGATAGGCCTTCAAAAAGTAAGTCTATCCTATCCCCAAGCATGGCCACCCTAACTCCAAGCGTGTGAGAAACAATCCTGGATACCCCCCAGAAGCTATTCCACCAAGCTGGGAAATAGGAAATCAAAGGAGGACATAATGCTAAGGCAGAGGTCCCTGTGCTTCTCTGTCTAGCTGCAGCACTTCAGACATAGAAATGAATGCACAGAGATTCTGCAGCTGGGCTTCACTTCAAATTGACAGCCAAACAGACCTCCTCAATTTCAATTCATGGCCCGGTCCCTCTAACACAAGTGGCATTCGGTGTCATAAAGATGACAGCTTGGAAGACCAAGCTTTTGGCTTTTTCTGCCCCCGAGAGAAGTGCTCACTACTTGCCTTGGTGCCAGAAGCATGAGCAGTAGAGAGGAAGGCTGAAGCTCTCATGGATGCCTTGGCAATTTCCTGGAGACCTGTGGGAAAGTGACCTGGAGAAGAGAATGCTCTGGACAGCTCATTAGTATCTACATTGACCAGCAGTGGCTCTCTAGGGCATCGGTCAAGGAGTCTCTCCTAGCCCTCCCTGGAGGGATTGAAGCTGAGACCTTCTGCATGGTAAGCAGATATTCTACCAGTGAGCTACATCCCATCTCCTAGATTTGAAGTGTGAAAGTGCTCCAGTTTGACCAATTGGCGGTAGAATGAGGCATCTCAAGAGGAAGGGCCACAGAGTTCAAGGCAGGAAGCAGAGGGCACAAGAGCACTTTTCAAATATATAAATGGCTGCCATAAAACAGAGGAAGAGTGCAAGTTTGCAACTAAGGGAAAAGACAAGAAGCAGCAGGTGAAGGTTCAGTTGTAGCAAACGGATATGAAGTACATTTTTATGGATGGCTTTCTCATTATTATTTTTTAATAAAAAAAGATTGGGAACATACAGTAGATGCTGCTGTAGAAACCACCCCTAGAAATTTAAAGGAGGACACTGGATGTCCTGCTAGGGATGGTTTAGGAATCCATTGTTTCTGGGACTCTCCGGCTGCTTAATATGTGTCTTTTCCCTTATAGGGATGGGGGAAGTATGCATGTCAATATCTCTGCACACCATCCTATGTGAAGACCATGCTAGCACCTATTTTCCCAGAAGGTGTAGCTGACAGCAAAACAGACATGTGCGCATTCACACATGGTAGTCTCTCCTCTGCACATACTCCTTACACCCATTTTCACACACCGTTTGAAGCAGCATTTAATTAGCCACCCGTCTTTGCGCTGAACAAAATGAAGAATGAAGAGCTGATGATCGCTCTGAATGAGATTGCTGCTGGGCGGTAATTTAAGAATAAACTTAAACAGATTGCCATCATTCTGCACATGGAAGCGGCCGCAGAGATGATATGGTGAAAGGCTCAGTGCCCCACAGTTGCTAGGTAACTTCATGGCGGTTTCGATGTAACCTGCTAATCAGAGAAGGAATGAAGAGGAGCAACATCCACATTACTGAGAGGCCGGGGTTGTGTGTGAGAGAGACGGGGGGGGGGGGGAGTGTGCTGTATTAGTCCTGCTGATTCTTCTTGCTTTTAAACTATCAGAAGGGCTCGGTCCTTCCATATTGTTTGCGTCTGCATGTGTGTGCTTGTGTGCATTTGTTTGTGTGCACTTGGCAACAATATTTTTCTGCCTGAAACTTTTGGTTCACCACCCTGTAGCCAGCCTGCAAACAGTATCCTGACTGGGGGCTCCTGTTTCCCCCCTGCCTGCCCTGTTAAAGGGTAGGAAAAAGGCAGCAGGCTGAAATATTTGTCTGTGGTTTGGCCCTCCCATTTGGCAGCACGCATGCTGGCTCTCTGCTTATGATGCCCACCCTGACTGTGTGGGTTGGTTTTGGTCGGCAGGTGGGTGGATGCCGGCCCTGCCTTTGGGCCCCCGGCAGTTTCCACATGTGCTTGCAAGGTCCATGTCATCTGCAAAAGAATCCCTTGTCCCTGCTCCTCAAGCTTGTGACTCTGTATGAGTTGAATGGATCCAGTTGACCAGGGTGTGGGCGGGCAGGGTTTGCCCATGAATGTATTTTGCGTTTCGGGGTGGGTGGGGTGGGCAATATGGACAACAGCCACAGCCTACATGACCGAGCAGGTGAAGCCACAGCATTCCTTCAGGAGGGTGAGGCCTGTCTTTGTTACATATGGTGTAGAGGTTTGCTGTCCTCTTGAGGTCATCCTCTTTTCTTTTACTGGAGCTGTGAAGGAACAAACAGTTACTGCTATGGGAACAGGGGCTCATGCTCAGGCCCTATGATAGCCACCAATCTGCCTGAGGTAAGCAGGTGTCTGCATCTGGGATCCACACAACTCATATGGAAGGTGTGAGCTTTAAAGCTCGCCCATAACCAACCAGTGGAGGATTGTTCATATGAGCAAATGGGGCACTGCCCCACCAACCTCTGTCTGCCCTCAACCAGACCTCCACCTGTCTGCTTCCTTACAGCCAGTCCAGGACTTGAGTTGCCATTGGCTCTGGCTCCACCTACTGTTGACCTCCCTGCCTTCTGCCTTGCTAGTTCCAATAAGTGCCAACCACCATTGTAACCAAGTCATGTGTATATTTGTATATTGGGTGGCAGCAGCAAATCACAAAGGCACCAACCCTCCACTCCAAACTACACTCAGTGGGAACAGCTGCCAGCGCTGATAAGTATCTGTGCGTGCATATTTGCATTTTCAAACATAAACTTGCCACATTTACACTGGACTTTAATAAGATATACTAGTAAAAATAGTGGGCCACTCATTAAAAAAATTAAATAATTCAGGATCTTTTTGATTAAGAAGCAAGAAATAAAAATAATATACACAAATCATATAAGCAGCTGCTTCCTACATAGGTTAGCTATTTTCCAGTTGCAAACAACTTCTCTTCCTCCTTTTGGGCAGGGTGTGTGTGTGTCCTGGCTGATGGACATTATCCAGACTGCACGGGAACCTCTTCACACAAATGGCTTCCCTTCTGGAGCAGCATCTATGCACAATGGATTCAGCCATGCAAGATAGCAAAACCCAGATCTATGAATGCAAAAGAGCAAACAGTGCAGAATCATAACACCTAATCTAAATTATGCAAATTTGCATTATTTACACAGGTTCAACTTTTCTTGGTGCAATAGAGATAGAGAACAAGATAGAGATTGAGATATAGCATGGAGGAAACACAATCCTGTTCCTACATACACACAGCAGTGGAAAGGGAGGCTGCTCACTCCCAAGTACCTACTTGTTTTCGGAAGGCAGGTTTTGGAAATCCTGGTCTTCAAAAACTCTGCCATTTCTTTGTCTTCTTCTCGTTCTCTGTGGAAGGAGGAAATTGGTTACTATTCTGTGGATGAGATTTGCATCCCAGCAATAAGCAACCATTGCTTGGTGTGTGTGAAGGTATGGCTATAATCCAGATAGGTTAGAGTCAAGGTATCCTGAATTACTGTTCTTCAGATCTCGGTGAAGGACAAGGCTGCTTTTTTGTTCTTTCTTGGCTCCAGGGAATATTTGCTTTCAGAAAGAGTGGTGCTTCACTGACATGCACAGCTCCTTTCCCCTGCTTGTACCAGTACCCCAAGCCTTTGTTTCTTGCCCTTTATTAAAAAAACATTTTAAAATCTGCCTAGACTCCAGTATTGCAATACTGTCCAGAAGCAATGGTATAAATCTACAGATCAAAAAGGTTGATCATCCATGGAGACAATGATTTGAGTTTTTGGTGAGTGATGTAGAGTAAGCCCTGCCTCCACCTTTGCACCTTACCTTTGGAAAAGTCCCTTTAAAAAAACAACAACAATATGTGACAATGAATTTAACAGCACACACATTTACAATTGCCCTGTGTTGAACTGAGGAGGCAACAGAAGCAAAGTCTGCCTCCATACCCCAACCAAATAGTCTAGTGGATAAAATTGGCTTCAAATACTCGAGGTGACTCCAGGCCAGCTACCTTCACTCAGTCTCACCTACTTCACAGTGTTGTTGTGGGGATAAAATGGGATAACCCCTGGGTATGCTGACCTGGGCTTCTTGGAGGAAAGGTGGAAAACATATATGAACAGCACTGGGTGCATGCCAACACTGAGTTGGGGCTAGGAAACTGGCACAGCTGTTGGTATCCATGTGTACCTGAGCCTTTCAAACTCCACGTCATCCACCAGGAAATCTCGAGTCTCCACAAGTTTGTGAATCTGCTGCACTAGCTCCTCCTCCTGCTGCTTGTCTTCTTTAGATTTTTTATTTTCTGGAAAATAGGGGGAAACCCACAAAGCAATAGGTTAATGGCAGAGGAATAACAACAAATGGAGATATGTGGGTGTCCCCTGCCTGACACAGGGCCCTCTCAGTAGTGGCATCCTAGTGATGGAACACTTTCCTCAGAAAGGTTTGCCTGGCGCTTACCTTACTGTCCTATCAATGCCAGACAAATACCTTTTTGATTTTGTTTTCCTGAGCATCTTATACACAATGTTAATGTGTTTCTTGTGTTGCTGAATCAAAAGCTCAGTGGAGCTACTTCAACCTGTAGCTGAACTAGCAAAAAGGAAAGACAAATTCTGAAGCTTGTAGAGGTCGAAATGTGACAGTGGATCGGCCTCTCCACTCTTCCTTGACTTTAGACTGCTCTGTAATCAACTGATTCATAGAACTGTAGAATTGTAGAGTTGGAGTTCGTTTCTCCCTATCTTCCTGAGTCCATGCTTCTTCAAAGTACATGATCTCCTTGGTAGAGGCTATTCTCCAATTGGAGCGCTTGCAGGCCAGATCTCACTCACAGGATCGTCACCTTGTTGTGGTGAATGTGCTTGCACATTCCTATGTTCCTTGTGAGCAAAGCCGTCAGGAGTCTCATACTCCCAGTAGGGTCAGCCAAGGCGATAAGGTCAAAGGGGAGAAGCTAGACAAAGAATGATCCAAAAAGTCCTCAAGTGCAGAAGAGGTGGAACACAACAATGTTGTTATGTTACAATGGCTGTGAAGGAGGACGAGGACTACACAGATAAGAAACTACTGATCGTCATGAAACTCATGACCTCGGAATAGAGCCTGACTGCAAAGACTGTGCATTGATCAGCATGCACTGATCTCCACACATAGAACAAATTCATGCACAGGCATCTTCCAAAAACCCATCCACACAGTTTAAAATGCATAGATAATAAATAAATATAAAGTATGCACCCAACTGTTCCCCAGCAATGGATAAGCAGCATTTGAGTAGCCCCTCCACAAGGACAACTTGGCTTGCTGGTGGAGGTGGTTGAGGGGCAGGAGAAGCATTGTGCCAGGGCTGAAAGTCTCAGTGCTATGTAGTGGACAAGACCTGGAGGATGAAGACCCATGTTGTAGGGCACTGTAGTACAGACAGAGAGTGAGTTGGTACTGATCAAGCTGCACCATGAAGAAAAGGAGGATGCACTTTGGACTTGAGAAACTTTACCGTATTGAAACATTTGGGCTGTGGTTTAGGATACAAGGATTCCAGACAATGACTTTCAGGACCACCTTGCAGTCCTCTATCTAAACATCTCCAACCAAACATAGTGGTAGTTTCCACTGTGACCTCTTATGGGTGGTTGTAAATCTTTGTTCCTCCCCACAGGCTCTTTCATCCTCCCAAACTTTTCATGAAGGTTCTTCTACATTTTTTTCTAACCTTTATTCCCTTCTTAATGATAGCACCCCTTAACTGGGACTGGGTGTGACAGACAATGCTATGGGCAGTACCTATTTATAAAACTATTATTTCCCCCTGTGATAGTTGTGGCAGAATGGGTTTTATACCTCTTTAGTAAGTTTCACCTGTTCTGAGATGCCTGGGATACTCTTCCTGCCTTGCTTAACATTTAAAAATTCAGATTCCAAAGCTAGCCAAGCATCTCTGAGACAAGAAAAGTCTTAGGATAACTTTGCATTGGCCTGTTTAATTCACATTCCTTTTCAACAACCTCTCCTAGCTTAGTGACATTGGAGGCCAAGAGATCCTGTAAATGGCAAACCCCACTGGTGAATAGGGTAGGGGTGGGTAATCCACAACCCTCCAGATGTTATTGGACTCCAACTTCCATCAGCCCCATCCAACATGGCCAGTGGACAGGGGTGATGGGAGTTGTATTTGAGCAATAGCTGGAGGTCGCAAGCTCCTCATACCTCAGTACATGGGGATGGCACCATCAAAGCTTTATGGAAAACAAGATGCTAAGAAAACTCACTCCCTGGGAGAGTTGCCATGGGTTTGGGCCTTACCTGGCACTGCAATCAGCTTCTGCAACTCCTTTTTCAATCTGGTGATTTCCTTACAAAGCTGGATGTCATCCATCCTGAAAAGACAAGGGAGGGAGCCTCAATCCCTTGTCCACATGAGACCACAGAGACAAGTCACTTGAGCATCCCTTGCTGCAAATCCCAATCATTTACCTTTCAACATGCTGCTGGGAAGAACTCCAAGCTGGGTTGGACACATTTGGCTGAAACCAGTCGCTTGGGGCCTTTGATACCACCTTGCAACAGATTATATGTGGAATATTTCTTGTTTATCGTTTTCCACTTTCTAATCCATCACCTTTATTTTACACTTTAAAACTCTCTAGCTGCTCCACAACCTTTCTTCCAAATTAGTAAATTGCTACATGAGACAGATAAGTGAAGCAACATGTGTTTCTACATGCAGAATGCAACAAGGGATCATTTAAGGAGCTGTAGAAGACAACCCATCTCGGAAGGAGGGTTTACACTAGGGGCGTGCACATTTGCTTCAGACAAACCTTGAATCCTGAGCCAAATCAAGGAGATTTGAAGAGAACTGGGGCTCTTCTAAGGCGGGTGTCCAATGCAAGGTCACAGACTGAATCAGGCTGCTTCCAAAGCCTCTGGGATTGTCTTGGATATTTGGACATCCCAGGATACCTCTGGACACCTCCAGATTTGTCAGTATTATTACATCGCGTACCTGAACTTGTGTTCACATATCTAAAGTGGATTAAAGCACTTTTTCACCCTTGTGACAATGAAACACGACCAGAAAATTGCATTAGAATGTGTGGAATAATGACCAAATATTGTGCAAATGAACAGCTTGTATGGGTTTGCCCTTTCTTCTGAATAGGCATTTGTAGTGATTGGGCTTATAGTAGACTACGAGGGAGATCAAGCTCCAACATTGTAGCAAGGTATCATGAACCAATGGCAGGGACCAAGTGGTGGCACTAGAGGGAGAGATTTTCCCAGGAACACAGAACCTATTGCAAAAACTCAAGGGCAGCCTGCTATGAGAGCTTTGAACAAAGATGATCCAGTCTACAATCTTCTCTCAGCCATGAAACTGACTTACCTGTAGATGCCCTTCAGGCAAGTCACTGGCTTTCAGCCTAATCTGTCTTCAGGAATAAGAGGAGAAATCTGTACACTGAGGAGTGCGACAGAAATAATAAACTATAGATCTGCATCCCAGCAAATGGATTTGAATCAATGTTGCTCCTCTAATGACTCAGTTACAAGCTGAATAATTCCAGAGGATACTGTTCTCTAAATAGGCAACCCTATGATTTATCTTGGTCACCGGAGAAACCCTATGAGAATACAGCCAAATGGACTTCCGGTGGAGCGCGGAACCCGCTGCAGGCGAGGGTTTTTTCCGGAGGGAGAGCCCTAGCTTTTTGAGCCGAAAAAAGAGGTTTTTAGGGCGCAAAAACCTCTGGTTTTACCTCTGGAGGGTGTCTAGAGGTCCTGGTTCCCGGCGGTGCCTAGGAGCTGCCAGTTTCGGCCGTCAGGTAGCCTCCGTAAAAAGAGGAGAAGAGGTGAAGAGCGCGGCGTAAAAAGAGGTGAAGAGTACGGCGGAACGAACAGTAGGCGATCGGGTGACCATTGCAACGGCCAATAAGCGAAGCCCCGAGCCTGGGGGGGATAGCGCTCCGCTCTCGAAACAAAGAAATTCGGACACAAACATCTAAAACTGCTGAGCAGTAAGAACAAGGAAGTCTCCGAATTAACAAGAGAGGAGTCCGAGCTCAGCGGACGTCTGCTTTCGCCAAAAGACACAGGCTGTATGCAGAGCCTAAAAACGAAAGTAAGTTGCTGCTAGCGGCTACTCTTTTCGTTTTCCCTGTAACAATTTATCTCTGTGGACTAAGACAAGGAGAAGTAACTCTCTCCAAAGAAGAAAGGGGAACAGAAACTTTCGTGAATGGAACGGATTCCCAGTGTGGGCGAAGCATTGGAAAGATAAAGAGAACTGTATAAATACATCCCTGTGAGCTCTGTGAGTGACTAACTACAGCCAATAATTGGGAAACTGTGAGTGAAATTCAAGCTAAAGAAACCTCTGACGCCATATTAGGTTCAAGAGGTTCTTAGATGTTATACTAAATAACTTCCTAAGACATTTGCTTGGCTTTTTTTTTTTTTTCTTTTGGTTTTGATAAAGAAGGCTGGGTTTTGGGAATTAGCCAAAAAAAAAAAAAAATAACTTTTTTTTTTTGCATTTATCTACTTTCCTTGTTTGGGGCATTAAATTGGTGAAAATTGGACTTTAAAAAAAAAAATTTTTGCCGGAGCAAAGGAACCATTTTAGGATCTTCCTCTCTCCAGAACTTTCTTTAAGACCAGGTGGAGTCAGACTCCCTCTAGGGGCCTGAACTAAGTATTACTATTGAAAGCAGAAAACCTGTGTGGTAGCAAACCAAGACTGCGAAATAGAAAAGGCTTATCTTTAAAGTTCCCTCAACACCTAACGGGAAACCTCCTGGGATTATATACTATAGGAACCTATTTCCAAGGGGTAAATTTATTTTTAAGGGACAAATAAAAGATACTCTGGAATTGGGTCGTGAAATTTGAACTTGAATTTGAAATTGGAATATATTAGAACATATTTTGAAATTTAAATTTATTTGAAAGTACAGTCAGACGTTATATCTACCATCTACTATCTTTGTTCCTTGAAATTTGGATCTTGCCCCCATTATTTCTGCCTTCAGGAATATCTCAGGACTACCAAACTGAAGGGAAACTGTTAGTTTCTTCTTTGGAGCGTTTTTGGACCCTTAAAATATAAATCTCTGATTGGATTAGCCCGAACGGGGGCAAGAAGAACACGAAGAAACAACTAAAGCCTTCAAAATTCTAGTGGAAGACGGGACAATATTTTACATAAGACTTCGAGGAGGAACTGTTTGTAAATCATAATTCAATACTCTGTTTGGTATTGCTAATCTGCAACAGACATTCCAAATAGCATTTAAGGATAACACCAATTGTAACTGCAATTATTTAGAAACTGTTTAGAGATTGTATAACCTAATTTAGTATTTGATAATTGATATCTGATAGTTGGGGGAATGTCGCATACACAAAAAAAGGGGGCGGAGGGGGGGACCCCAACAGATAGAAGAGCTTCAAAACAGGAAGCAGAGTTTAAAACAGAAATATTGAGGATGTTTGCTGAAATTAAACAGAGTGAAAAGAACTTGGAGATAAAATTAGAACAGGTTGATAACAAAATTGGGAAAATGGACAAAAAGATTGAGGAGACAGTTAGTGAACTAAAGGGACAAATTAAAGAGGTCTCAAAGAGAGTGGATGAGGGTCTCAAAAAAACAAAACAAGAAATGAAAGAGATGAAACGGGAGGAAGAGAAGATAAAAAATGAGATTGCAGATCTAAACAGAATACAGGAAGAAATAAAAGATTCTATCGCAATGAATGAATTAAAACAGAGAGAAGTGAATCTGAGATTGAGGCAAATACCCGAAGTGCAGAATGAAAACATAAAAGAAAGATTGACAAGAGAGATTGCGCAGTGGATGGGGTTATCGGAGGAGGAAGTTGGGAGAACAATACAAAATGCTTTTAGAATGAAAATAAGATCAAGTAAAGCAAAAAAATTCCCAGGTGACTGTCTAATAACATTTAAAGATAGAGAGATGAGAAATCAGATTTTACAAAGAAATAGAGAGAAAAGACTTTATATTGATGGGAATTATATAATCATATTCAAAGATATCCCAATAAGACTGTTGAAACGAAGAGAATCTTATAAACCATTGGTGCAACTGCTCAAGAAAAATAAGATTGACTTTAGATGGGAATTTCCGGAAGGGGTTTCGTTTTTCTACAAAGGGGTAAAAAGAAGACTGATTAGCCCGGAGGAAATAGGGAAATTTACAAGGAGATATAAAGAGCTTCAAGTAGAAGAGGAAGAGGTCAAAGGGGCAGAAGGAGGATTAAACTTAAGGGAGGAATTCGAATCAAGAGAAGAAGAAGAACAGGTTGAGAGGGAATCAGAAGAAGAGGAAGAGGACGAGGTAGGAGAGGAGGTAGAAAGATTATAAGGTAAACTTAAATTTAAGCAGGTATAAGAAGAATGGCGTTAAAACTATGGAACTGGAATGTGAATGGAATGAATGATAAGAGAAAACGGAATAGGATTGAACATATGCTAAAAAAGAAAAATTTAGATATCATATGCTTACAAGAAACTCATGTGAATAAAAAACACAGGAAGATTCTAATAAACAAAAGGTTGGGAAATGAATTTGTATCCTCGGATAAAGAGAAAAAAAGAGGTGTTGTACTATACATTAAAAATAAAATTGAATCTCATCAATTATTTAAGGATGAAGAAGGCAGAATTATAATGGTTCAAATTAAGTGGCAAGGTGAAAAGCTGATAATTGTTGGGATCTACTCACCAAATGGGAGTAAGAAGGAGTTCTTTAGATTACTGGAGGAGAAATTACTTGAGTACATGGACCAAAAAATTATAATAATGGGAGATATGAACGGGGTGGTTTCATTAGAAATGGACAGACTGAGAAAAACGGAAAACAAGGAAGGAAAATTACCTAAAACGTTCTTTGCAATGACGAAGAATTGTAATTTAGTAGATATTTGGAGGCTCAGACATCCTCTGGAGAAGCAATTCACATACCACTCAGAATCAAATCAAACAATGTCAAGAATAGACCAAATCTGGGTATCAAATGAGTTAACTCCGAGAATTCAAAAAATAGAAATACAGGCTAAGGTGATTTCAGACCACAACCCAATAGAACTGGAGTTAAAAGGCTTTGAAGAGCGAACGTTTAGGTGGAGGTTGAATGATAATATATGGGATGATCAAAAATTCGTAGAAAAAGCACAAAAAAAATCTATCAAATTACTTCAGAGACAATATGGATAAAGGGACAAAAATGAGTGTGGTATGGGATGCGAGTAAGGCGGTGATGAGGGGCCTCTGTATTCAGCAGAATGCATGGAAAAGAAACAATAAGGAAAAAAAGACAAAGGAGATCTTAGAACAGATTATGTGTAGGGAACAAAAATTGATTAAAAAACCTAATAACGAGAAGATAATACAGGAAATAAAGATTCTTCAAACTCAGTTTGCGATGCTAATAAATAAAGAGGTTGAGTGGAATATTAAAAGGTTAAGGCAAAAAAATTTTGAGTTTGCAAATAAATCTGGAAAATGGCTTGCTTGGCAAGTTAAGAGGAGAAAAGAACAAAACACAATTAATAAAATTGAAGTGAATGGAGAAGAAATAACAGATCCGAAAGAAATTAGGAAGGGATTTGTCGATTTCTATAAACAATTATATAGGAATAAAGAAAGGAATAATAAGAAGAAAATAGAAAGATATCTGAAAGAGAAGATGGTGAGGAAGATCCCATTAGACCAAAAAGAACAGTTGAACACACCAATTTGCAAAGAAGAAGTAGAAGAAGTTATAAAAGAACTAAAAAGAGGGAAAGCACCGGGCCCGGATGGGTTCACCTCAAGTTATTACAAAGAACTGAGAGACACGCTGATGGCCCCGCTGATCAAAGTAATGAATAACATCTTAAAAGAAAAGGACATCCCAGGAACATGGAAAGAGGCATTTATTACAATAATACCAAAACAGGATTCGGACTTGACCCAAATTAAGAACTATAGACCCATATCGCTATTAAACACAGACTACAAAATTTTCACAGGAATTCTAGCAAAGAGATTAAAAAAAATATTAGTAAAAATCATACATAGAGATCAAGAAGGCTTCCTACCGGGCAGGCAACTAAGGAATAATATAAGAAATATAGTTAATGTTATAGAATACCTGTCCGATAGGTGTGACAAACCAGCAAGTTTAATATTCGTTGATGCGGAGAAAGCCTTCGATAATGTGATCTGGGAATTCATGTTGAGAAATTTGGAGGCTATGGAGGTGGGTCAAGAATTTTATAATGGCATTGAGGCAATATATACGGAACAGAAGGCAAGGTTGATTATAAATAACATCATCACGGAAGATATAAAAATATTTAAAGGAACAAGGCAGGGGTGCCCGCTTTCGCCATTACTATTCATAGTGGTCTTGGAAGTTTTATTAAACGCAATAAGACAAAATAAGCAAATTAAAGGGGTGACATTAGGTGCTAATGAATATAAGGTAAAGGCCTTTGCGGATGATGTGGTTATAACTGCGGAAGAACCGATAGAAAGTACAAAAGAAATATTGGAAGAGATGGAACAATTTGGGAAACTATCAGGATTTAGATTGAATAAGAGGAAGACTAAAATGATAGTGAAAAATTTGGACCAAGACAAAATTGAAGTTTTAAAACAACAAACGGAAATCGAGGTAGTCAAGAAGATCAAATACTTGGGAATTTGGCTTTCGGATAAGAATATAGATTTATACCAATACAATTACATCCCTATGTGGAAAGATATAAAGAAGGATTTGGAGGTCTGGAATAGACTGAAACTATCACTATGGGGAAGAATATCAATGGTAAAAATGATGGTGCTCCCTAAGTTGTTATTTTTATTCCAAGCTTTACCCATACTAAAAGGCACAAAAATTTTTGGGGAATGGCAAAAGATAATATCAAGATATGTCTGGGAAGGAAAGAAACCCAGAATTAGATTCAAGTTATTGACAGAAGCAAAGGAGAGAGGAGGCTTCGGCCTCCCAGACATGAGATTGTACTATGAGGCAGCGTGCCTGTGTTGGGTGAAAGACTGGGTGAAATTGGAAGATAAAGAACTATTGGATTTGGAAGGGTTTAATAATAAATTTGGGTGGCACGCATACTTATGGTGTGATAAAAAGAGGTTACACAAGGGATTTGGAAATCATATTTTTAAGGGAGCATTAATAGAGGTTTGGGACAGATATAAGAACATATTAGAACCCAAAGTCCCACATTGGATATCGCCGTTAGAAATAATGTCTGTTAAGAAAATTAATATGAGAGGAAAGTGGGGAACATATGGAGAAATGGTCACTAACGAAGGAGGGAAGTGGAAAATGAAATCATATGACCAAGTTAAAGCATTAACATATGACTGGTTACACTACTTCCAAGTAAACGAAATGTTTAAAAAAGAGTTGAAGGAAAGGGGATATGTAGAAAAGGAATCAATTTTTCAGAAAGAGATAATAAATAGTGAATCTAAAAATCTATCAAAAATGTATAAAATAATGTTAGAGTGGTATACGAAGGATGAGGAGGTGAAGTCAGTGATGGTGCAATGGGCAAAGGATTTGGGATACAATATTCAATTGGAGGATTGGGAAAGGTTGTGGAAAGAGAATATAAAATTTACAGCTTGTATGACATTGAAGGAAAACATGATGAAAATGTTTTACAGATGGTACCTGTCACCTGTGAGACTGGCAAAGATGTACAAAATAGATAACAAATGCTGGAAATGTAAACTTAAAGAAGGTACGTTCTTCCACCAGTGGTGGGAGTGTAAGAAAGTTAAAAGCTTCTGGGAAGAGATTTATAACGAGATGAAAAAGATATTGAGGTATACTTTTGTGAAAAGGCCAGAGGCTTTTTTATTAGGTATTATAAGAAAGGACATCAGAAGGGAAGACCGTAAATTTTTCCAGTATGCCGTAACAGCTGCCAGAATAGTACTGGCTCAGAGGTGGAAGCAGGAGGATATTCCAAGGGTAGAAGAATGGAGAGCAAAGTTAATAGAATATGCAGAATTGGACAAATTAACAGGGAAGATCAGATATACAAAAGATCAAAAATTTATAAAAGACTGGGAGAAATGTGTGTGTTATCTGGAAAATAATTATGGTGTAAATACAACGCTGGTGGGGTTTAAAGAGGCTTTGTAAAGAACTAATGAATATTGTTTAATAGAAATATAGGAGGAAAGGAGGTGTAAATGGCAATATGGAAGAATGGAATGTGTACTAAAATAATAGCTATGAAAGAATGTCAGCGACGTTGAAGGAAGTCGAAAATGCATATGATTTGTTGTAAAATGGTTAATGTATAATGAGTTGGATTTAATAAAAGCATATAATAATTAAAAAAAAAAAAAAAAAAAAAAAGAGAATACAGCCAAATGTGTTGATACCCATTCAAAGCCAAGAAATAATTTTATACAGAAGACATTATTCAGGTTTCCTCCCCACATGCCAGCTGTTTCTTCTCTCCATTCTCCTTCAGTTTAGACGGCATTTTGGTTTTATAATGCGATGCTTTTAGGATTACAAGAAGCATCTTTGGGTGGAGGGCTTCTTCTAAGATAATCTGACAACCTGGAATGCTCTTTTTCAGGAAACACAAACACACACATACAGGAATCATAACTTGGACAGGACTGAGACAGAGGAGGGGAAACAGAGTTCAAGAATTAGGCGGCAGTGAGATACTAATTCACCTTTCTGAGGACAACTTAGTGATAGTCAGAAGAAACTGCACTTGTGGTTTGCAAATTATCTGTAGCCTTGGGTGCCAAATCACTCTTAGAATCATTAAGGGTTAGAAATCGAATTCCTAGCTAGATTTAACTTGGGGCTGCTGGGAGCAAAAGTTATCTATATTGATCCATGCTCGCTAGCTTGCAGTGATGCTTGATACCATCTATGGCTAGCAAGCCATGGAAAATGGAGAGGATTTAATGGCTGTGTACTTGGAGCATATGGTGCTGACCTTTAAAGCCCTAAATGGTCTCAGCCCTGAAGGAGCGTCTCCACCTTCATTGCTCAGCCCAGACACCGAGGTTCTCCTCCAAGGGCCTTCTGGTGGTTTCCTCACTGTAAGAAGTGAAATTACAGGGAACCAGGCAGAGGGCCTTCTCGGTAGTGGCAACCGCCCTGTGGTACACCCTCCCATCAGACGTCAAAGAAATAAACAATTATCTGACTTTAAGAAAACATCTGAAGGCAGCCCTGTATAGGGAGGTTTTAAATGTTTAGTGTTTTATTATGCTTTTATATTTGTTGAAAGCCACCCAGAGTGGCTGAGGCAACCCAATCATATGGGTGGGGTATAGCAACAACAACAGCACAAGGAAAAGTCCCAGAAACAGTATAGCAGCAACTCCTATAGGTAGTCCTTGTATGCCATGTCAGCTGTGTCTCATTGATCTAGTTCCCCTTAGTCCAGGGCATGGTCTGGGGGCACATGATGCAGTCACCATGCTGCTGCTAAGCAGGTCTGGGTTTGGTCATTTTCTGGATGGGAGATCTTCTGGGAACCACTTTGAGTATGTCATCTTGAGATGCTTGAAAGAAGAAAGGTGGGATATGATTGTACTGAAATAAACAGATGTATAACAAACTTTGCTGTGCAGTACTGTCGTATTGTGGGTGCTCCAATATGTGCAGATGGAATTATATTATGTCTGCAGTGACTCAAAGAGCCATGCACAGTAAAGCAGAAATTAGGAGCTGTTCAACTGCATTGCAAGGAGATAGATACAATTTAAGAACTGGGATTCTTTAAAAAACAACAACATGGGTATTTTACTCCCATTTCATGCCTTATTTTTAAATTGAATGTGAATTACTAAGTAATTCTGTAATGATTTATTGAGACCCCTTGGCTTAAACAAATACATTTTATCTGACAACAAAAGAAAGCTGGCTAAAATTAATGAAATTTTATTATCTAGTTGTCTTTACAGTTCCACAATAGAGATTGTTGTATTATCCATCAGCGAATTTGGGTTGGCTACCTTTTGTGTATGTCTGTGTAATTTTACTTCCTATAGCACATCCCTGCAGCAGAAGAATTATGTGCATAATATACATGGGTTACATTCATCAGAACAGTGCATCTAATTGCATTACATTATGTAACCATCCTGGCAATCTCTCTTTTTTCTTGAGTTTTCCATTTTTCACAGAGGTCTTCTGATGTGCTAATTAATCCATGCAGCCTTGCTCAGCCTGTCTTTAATAAGTGAAAAGAAAAATGGTCCTAAATGATGAGTGAAGGCCCCACCTAGGTACCATTTGATTCCTAAACCCTTTGTAGCAGCTACTCTCGTTATAATAATTGCCCCTTCCCTGCAGACACGAGAGCTAGAGGCATACTTCTGTATAGCAGGAAATCTCCAGGAGCACTAGATTCCGCATTATGAACCATATTCCATTAAGAATGGCAGAATGCAGGTATGGCCAACTGACAACCTGGGGTCTAGGTCCAACCTCCAGTACAATTTCTCCTAACCCCGGAAGGACCGGCCAATTCGAATCATAGTAAATTGATAACCTACAATTTCACATGTAAAGAAATTGGGGGTGGGGGGGTGAGATTAGGGAGAGTTGGTAAGATCACAATTCTATGCATGCTTTCTTGGAAGTAAGCCCCACTGAATGTAGTGGGGCTTGCCTCTGAGTAAACATGCATCAGAATGCACAGTAGGTTTTAAGCAATAGACATTTCCACCTTTTGTTATATCTTTCTTTTTGCTCTTGAGACCTGAGAATACAGGATAGCCCTTCTTGGCTTAATGCGTTAGAACATGGGTAGGCAAACTAAGGCCCAGGGGCCAGATCCAGCCCAATTGCCTTCTAAATCTGGCCCCCTTTTATTTAAAATGCATTTCTGGGTTATTTGTGGGGCATGTTTTTTACATGAGTAGAATGTGTGCTTTTATTTAAAATGCATCTTGGGTTATATGTGGGGCATTGGAATTCGTTAATTTTTTTCTTCAAAATACAGTCCGTCCCCCCCACACGGTCTGAGGGACAGTGGACCCATGCTGAAAAAGTTTGCTGGCCCCTGATCTAGAGTTCCTGCTCCCTTGCAGTTGACATCATCACTGTCATGGATGTATTGTTGGCTCAAAGTTTAACTAAAAGGCTAGCTATTCTGGAAGTATTGAGAAGTCAGTGCAGAGTGCCTACAACCTGCTGTACGGGTTTCTGGGGAAATGCTTGCAAAGCAAACTGTAACGTCAAGGTAACAAATGTTTATCATCTTATATCGTGGATCTTTCCCTGCTGCATATTCCATGGTGATTACATTAAGGTTTTAATATCTGCTCCAGAAAACCAATTCCACAGTTTTTACTTCCTAAAAGTTGAGCTTTTATTGTAGACTAGAAGGCCCTTGGAATCCCTTCTAATTCTACAATTCTAAGATTCCAATGAGTGAGAAAATGAAAAGTTAAAAAAACAAAACAAACATGAACGGCCAGAAATGGACAGGCCATTCCTCCACCTTTTACTTAAAGAGCCCCACTAAAGCAGGCCAGTGGCCAATCTAGTCCAGCATCCTGTTCTCATAGACCCAACCAGACCCCTATGAGAGGCCTGCAAGCAGGATCTTGGCACAACAGCACTCTTCCCCTCCTGTAGTTTCCAGACCTGGTATTCAGAAGTATACTACCACTGTCTGTGGAGGCAGAGCATAGCCCATGTGGCTAGAGCCAGAGATAGCCTTATCCTCAGTGAATTTGGTGGATCATCTCTTAACACTGTCCCAGAGTTGGTAGTAATCCCAGTGTGGTGTAGTGGTTAAGAGCAGTGGACTTGTAATCTGGTGAACCGGGTTCGTGTCTCCGCTCCTCCACATGCAGCTGCTGGGTGACCTTGGGCTAGTCACACTTCTCTGAAGTCTCTCAGCCCCACTCACCTCACAGAGTGTTTGTTGTGGGCAAGGAAAGGAAAGGAGAATGTTAGCCACTTTGAGACTCCTTCGGGTAGTGATAAAGCAGGATATCAAATCCAAACTCCTCTTCTTCTTGTAGTAGTAGTGAATTTCATAGTTTAATAATACACTGTGAGAAGAAGTACTGTATTTTGTCTATTATAACTCTTCCAATTTTCAGCTTTATCAGATGCACCTGTGTTCTAGTATCATGAAAGAGGGAGAAGAGCTTTTCCACTTTCTTCATGCCAAGCTGCCTGCAGAACTCAGCAGGGCATTGGATAAGGCAACTAAACCACCTACACAAACCCAAAGAATTGCTCTTTCAAAGCACAGCAACTGCTACTCCTCTTCTACCGTATGAGGAAAATGTATTTTGCTGCTGATGTCAGAACTCTTGTTTTTGCATACGTAACGAACTAATAGAGGCAAGTGGTTTATTATTTTATGGGGGGGCTGGGGGGCACACTAAGCAGACAGAGGGAGCTCTCCGTGGTTCTGTCTTCTAACAGCCCTTAGAACAGGCATATCCAAAGTCCGTCTTGGGGGCCTAATCTGGCCTCTATGGCAGTTTATTTACTGGAGCCAAATCCTTAAAAAAGCTCAACAAGTTGAATTCTGGGGTAAAATCATAAAAAAACTCGACAATTTCAATCCTAAAAAAAATCCCGACAACTTTGGTTGGCCCCCATGCATGTTCACTTCATCAAATCTGGCCCTCTTTGGGGAAAAATTGGGCCCCTCTACCTTAGAAGAACTGGGCATGGAATCTGGTTGTAGCTCTTTCAGGCACTGCAACTCACCACTGAAAAACTATAAGGCCCCGTTCACACTTAAACTAGGTTTTGTACTACCTACCACCTGTAGTTTGAAAGTAAAACCTAAATTGGCAAGATTGGACACCATTTAAAAATACACTCTGCTGCATTAACTGCTCTCACAAGTGATGCTTTCTGGGGGGAAAGGCCTTTTTAGCATCACTTGAAGAAATAGTCTTAACTTAAACCAATTTTCTTTCTAACTAAAAGACTATTTCACATATTGCCTAATCAGTCAGCTAGCTACCTCTTAAGCTGCTGTAGTGGAAGCAGCAAGTCTAATTATCTTCTGTACCCCCAGTCAGCAATCTGGCAGCTGAATTCTGGGTTAGTTGTAGTTTCCAAGTCACTTTCGCAGGCTTATGATGTCTTTTTGCTGTTCACATGTTTCTGCCTTTTGCCAGTCATATCAAAATAAAGTGTCAGGAACATTTGTGCTTCTGTTTCACAGAAAACAGATCTGGCAGGGTGAGAAGGCACCTTAGCTCAGTGGTAGAACATCTGCTTTGCGTGCAGAAGGCTTGCAGGTGTAGCCGCTGGAATTTCCAGGTAAGGTTGGGAATATCCCCTGTCTAAAACTCAAGAGAGCCACTGTTAGTCAGCGCAGAAAATATGGGTGTCACTCAGTCTAGGGCAGCTTCCTGTGTTTCTGGATAAAAATTGTGAAAGAAACACATAGCAGAGAATCCACTATCTTAGGAGCCTCAGTGTTACAACGGCTCCACTCTAAAATAAGAATTCTCCAAAATGTAATGCAGGCGTTGGCTTCTCAAATCTAACTCACAGTCCTGGATATGGCAACACATGACGCATATCCAGGCTCCAATTAGACCCCACTTCAATACTCTACTCTTATTTATGCTTATGCTACAGCTCCTTGAAGCAAAGGAACACACACACACACGTTCTAGCAGCCTCATGGCTCTTACCTTCCTCTGCAAGATATGTTACCATTCGAGCAACTAGCCAGGGGACATAACCACCTGAGAAAGGAGAGTTTAGTCCCACAATACTGCCGCTCAGTTATACTGTTCCAAGAGTCCTGCTTCTTGTAGACGAATATGAATAAAAAGAGCTTTTGGCCTTGGGCAAAGCTCACACTGAGGGAGACAAGGATCTATTGATGTACGTCCCCCCCCCCTTAAGTAGGAGGACAAGGCTAGACCACTTTGAAGGGGATGCCTGGGCTAGAAGAGAGAATTGCATGGAGGTCATATCAAGAGTCACCAGTGTGGGTGGCTGCGTGGGAGAATTCATTAGATAATCAGCGGTACTTGGGAGAAAAAGGCAATTAGCAGCCAGCAAGTCTGCATCACAGCAGCAGTAGCAGCAACATTTGGTGAAGACTTTGGGCTAAGTCTATAACAACTCTGAAGTGGGCAGAAAGCAGCCCTTATATTTATTTGGAAGCGAGTACCAAAACTGTCATTGATGGGGTTTCTACCACCTTCTCTGTTCAGGTTAAGCCTTCCCCAACCCCCTAATGGCCTTCCAGATGTCTTGGACTATAATCACATCATCCCATGTTGCTGGAGCTGATGGGAGTTGTAGTCCACCTGGAGGACACCAGTTGGGGATGGCTGCCCTAGGTATACTCATTGACCTGGCACTGCTTTTCAAAAGGCAGGTTGCCAGGAGCACCTTTCCCCCCACTTTCAGCTAATGGGGAGAACTTTCCTTTTTCTACGTTGATTCACAGTTCTGTAACTTCCATGCTTGATTATGGCAATGCACACTAAATAGAGCTGCCCTTGAAGATGCTACAGAAGTTTCAGCCTAAGTGCAGTCCTTCTGGCAGGTGTTGGAAGGCACAATCATTTCCAACCCGCTCTGCGTCAGGCCAGTTGCAAGGATTGTCAAATCACTTCTGGGTCCTGTTCAGGCTACACTTTAAAGGTTAAAGCCATTGACTTGGTGAAGGAACATCATGCTCCAAAGACCATCTCTGGAGCCCACTTGCTTGCTGTGGTCCTGCCAGAAAGCTCTACTGTGTGCTGTTTTTACAGTAAGCTACAACAGCAAGCCACCTTTTTGCTCTCTTTTCATAGTGACTGCAAGACCAGTTTCTTCTGGTTCACTTCTGGTTGATGTTCTTCTATGCCTGGCTAGCTTAGATAGTTGGATTTTGTTGCTGCTGTTGCTGCTGTTTTCATCTATATACTTTTCATCTCTATGGAAGACTGGTATATATATAAATAGGACTTCTAGGGCAACCCGGTGCCCTGCAGATGATTCTGGACTACAACATCACCATTCCTGACCATTGGCCATGCCGGCTGGGGCTGATGGAAGCTGTAGTCCAACAATGTATAGAAGTTGACAGGTCCCTATCTCTGGTTTAAGGGCTAAGCCAATTTGGGGGTGGACAGCTGAAAATAAATCTGGATCTAGAAAAAGGCTTTTGTCTGCCCTTGCAAATTCCTGTCCCTGTTGATATCTTTCAGGGGCAAAAATTAGCCCTGCTCTGTGGAACCCACAGTCTATGCAGAGCATGTCCTTGGCAAACCTGCCTTGTGTGCTGTCGGGTGGATATTGACACCTGCAGCTTGGCTGCTTCTTCCACGGAGTGATTCAGAGATTGAAGAAAACAAACAAAGGCTGCTCTAGCATGGAAATCAGAGCTATAGAAATTTCTCCCTCCTTCCGCTGCCTTGACTGCTGACTCAAGAAGGAAAAGGCCATGCTGTAACACAGCAAATGGGAGGGCTTTCCACCCCTAGGAGAGAGGCACGGTGTTGACATCACAGTCAGGTTTAGGCTAATGTTGATGAATGATGATCTCTCTCTATGTGTATACAGGTTGCAGAAGCCTGTAAGGCTATTCCTTGAAAGGCCAGGGCTGCCAAACCTGCAATGCAGACATATTTGGGGGTTCTTCTTCTCTAACAGCCCCTATTTGGGGTTCTTTGCAGCACCAAGAATATGCTTTCTGTTGGACAGGAACCAGAAGAAGTGGTAGAGCATCTGCTTTGCATACAGGAGGTCCTGGGTTCAATCCCCAGCGTCTCCAAGTCAAACCAGAAAAGACCTTTGCCTCAAACTCTGGATAGCCACTGCCAGTCCCTGAGCAAAAGGGACCAATGATCTGGCTCAGGCAGTTTCCTGTGTTCCAGAATAATGCTGCATAAAGGACAATGGATGCATCCCTGGGGTCCTTATGGCCCTTCCCTTTGGCTGAGTCTGAAATATATGCCAGGATGCATCACGTAAAAATGAGATGCATTTGTCAAGGGGGTTTCTTAGGAGGATGCACAGTTCCACTAAAGCAGCCATGTCCTCCAGGCATTGCCAGACCACACTTCCCACCCTTTCCTGACAATTGAGTATGCTGGGTGGGGCTGATGGGAACTGGAGTCCCACAACATCTGGAGGGCCACAGGTTAGCCAGTCCTGTGTTCAAGGTACATCCAAAGATCCATGGATGCCCCAAGGGATACATAGGTTCCTAACAGCAGCCCAGCCTTTGATGAGGACCAATCCCTATGGCATTGGGATGAGTACAGCTGGATCGCAGAAGCTTTGCTTAGCTGAGTCATTCTTAGCTGCAGAAGGGTTGGCACAGATTAGGCTAGCTACAGTCAGTCTCTGCAGTACCAGATGCTGGAAGTCATCAAAGGGAAGATGAGTTTCTTTTTGCATTTTCTAAATAGTGCGATGCTACATCTCATTCTCATTGACATGGCAGGGGCAGGGGCAGGGGCTGTGGTAGGCTCAGGACTGAGAAGAAAAATTGTACCATAAGATGTGTCACCGGTTGCTAGCTTGGGTGGCTTTTCAAAGGATTAGGCACTTATTGTTTATTTTCCTTACAACAGCATCCTGCCTTTCTTCCATAATGGAACCCAAGGCAGCATACATGAGGTTCCCAGGCTGCCTCCTGTCCAGGCACTGATCAGACCTTCAAGGTGGTGGCCCCTTGAGGCTTCGGACCACATACAGTGTCAATGGCTATTGGCTGTGACAGTAAAACCAAACTTCTATGTTCAGTAACAGTGTGCTACACCCTTTACCTCCCAACCCAATTCAGCAGGGAGATATAGATAGATAGATGATAGATAGATAGATAGATAGATAGATAGATAGATAGATAGATATACAGTGGTACCTCGGGTTACATATGCTTCAGGTTACAGACTCTGCTAACCCAGAAATAGTACCTCGGGTTAAGAACTTTGCTTCAGGATGAGAACAGAAATCATGCTCCAGCGGCGCGGCAGCAGGAGGAGGCCCCATTAGCTAAAGTGGTGCTTCAGGTTAAGAACAGTTTCAGGTTAAGAACGACCTCCAGAACGAATTAAGTACTTAACCCGAGGTACCAATGTACACACACACACACACACAGAGAGAGAGAGAGAGAGAGAGAGAGGAGAGAAGAGATGGCTGTACTGTGCTGGCTGGGGCTGATGGGAGTTGCAGTCCAACAATGTCTGAATAAACACAAGGTCCCCACTCTTGGTGCATCTATGAATGGTCAGGAGGAGCTCCTGAATTTTTAATCCATAGCTCTCTCCTGACCTGGTTTTACCTCAGCGAGATAACAGTGTCCTGTGACACCAGAACGATTAATCCAGGAAATGTTTCCATGGTCACGCAGTAGTCCTTTTCCATTGGTTCAAACATGGAGAAATTGTGAAGCGGTTGCTGTACAGATTCTGTGTACAGCATGTACATGTGTACAACTTCTGCACATGTAGGCTTGGTGAAGAGGTTTAGGTGAAGAGGCTGGAGGCAGCCCACCTCATATTTTCACTATCCACAGAACTTAGTCGGCAGCATTGGGCTAATAACACATCCTATACAGCAGCTCTTTTCAAAACACCCACGCTCCCATGAGCCACTTCCCAATCAGCTGTCTGCTGAGAAACCCTTGCACGCTTCGGGGGGGGGGGGATGTTCCATGATGCAGAGGGCCAGACTGGCTATTTGACCTTTCCTGAAGTTGGCATACGCAGCTTGAGATAACATGGGATCCCGCCCACCCAGGCAGGCTGAAAGAGAGGCCTGATACTCTTGTGGACTCTTCTCAGTGAGAGAGACTGAATTGTGAGCTCAAAGCAGGGAGAGGGAAACTGAGCAGATCTAGACAGAGAGAGGGAGAGATGAAGAGGAGCACCCAGGACCAGCTGCCTCTTGCCTCCTTACAGGTGGTGGAAAGAGACAGGATCCTGCCCATGGAGACTTTGCACCTTGCTGAGTGCCCTCCCACAGGCATCCTGCGCTCCAGTTACCCAACTCACATGTATCTGAGCTCTGACTCCCTCCGCACCAGAACTTCCCGGATCCTCTCAATTTTGAAGAGCTCCCCTTCAATGTCATCAATGGTCGTTGTGGAGTCGGCCATGGACACTATCTCATCCTCTGAGGGCAAAAGGGAAAAGGAACTCAGTTAGCAGATGGGATGGGGGTGGACAGGAAAGCAAGCAATGCCATCAGTGATTGGACTGGAATCACTTCCAATTTATGGCCACATGCCTAAGAGGTTCTGATTTCTGTCAGGCTGCCTTATATGGCCTAGGTGGGACCTGTGTCCCTCCTCAACACTGTTGGACTCTGACTCCCATCAGCCTCAGCCAGCACAGTATAGAATGAGGCATGATGGGAGTTGTGGTCCAACAACCTCTGGAGAGCCACAGTTCAGTCTTCAACAGGATCTAAGAGCAGCTGATAAAATGGCATGAAAATATCACTGAGGAAATGGGGGGGGGGACTGCAGAGAATTAGTTCCATAGATGGCAGCTGCTCCTCCACTCCTTCTTCTGAACTCCCCTGAGGCAGACATATTCCTTTCACAGCAGTGCCTGGGGGGCTCATTTCTCTCTTTATACCTCTAGAGAAGCACATTTCCCCTCCTATCTTCTTGACATAGTTGTCAAGAGTCTGGCAGCAATTTCAGAGTCTGCACTCTTATACTAAGATTACAGGGAATGTGCTCATCTTAGTTTTTTTTATTATAATCCCTTGTGGAATCTCTGAAACGAAACCAGCTTTGATGGAGACCGAATTATCTGTGCATGCCTTTTCCTTTCAGTGTAGGGGGAATGGCACTGTGCTATTATTATTGTGTCAAAGGTCCAAAGAACAAAAGCTTCTGCTCTAGAGGAGACCCACCAGGGAGTAGCAGTTAGGACTGGCCTGCCATTTTGACTATGGAAGGAGAGAGGCTCTCTTGGTGGAAAAGTTGCTCTCTCACGTACATCAAGCAAAGAACTCAAGCAAAGACTTTGGGGGGGGGGGGAAACGACTCCACAGGTCCTTCAATAGGCACAAGTGGGCAGGGTGAACAGTTAAGTGGCTCCTGTTCTCCTGCATGTCACAGGCACTGTCCAGTAGGTGCTCATGACATTCAAACAACTGCTCCCCAAAGAAGAACGGACTCAGCAGTTGTGATTCTTGGAACGAGGGATGAAAAATAGTTATTTACTACAGTAACAAAATATTGCTGTGCACAGTTTTGGCTAAAATAATACATGCAACCCCTGCGTACATTTCTTGCAGACACAGAAATGGACTGCAAAAGTCCTAGGAACCTTCATTGTTTCAAAGTTGAGAGTTTTTTCTTGATTTACTTGTTTTACCTTCTTGTACAACCTAGCAGTTCAAAAGCAGGTCAAAGTGCAAGTAGATAAATAGGTACTGCTCCGGCGGGAAGGTAAACGGCGTTTCCGTGTTCTGCTCTGGTTCGCCAGAAGCAGCTTAGTCATGCTGGCCACATGACCCGGAAGCTGTACGCCGGCTCCCTCGGCCAATAAAGTGAGATGAGCGCTGCAACCCCAGAGTTGGTTACGACTGGACCTAATGGTCAGGGGTCTCTTTACCTTTAAACTGCTTTGAGGTTGTTGGTTTTTTTTACAATCAACCATAAGAGGAGCCATTAACAAACATAAAGACTGGCTCTTTGCGTAATGCCAGGCTCAGAATTCATCCTGATTGGATTAGGGCACTTCCTGCATTTGAAGTGCATTTGATCTCAAATGCATAATGAATCTTTACCACCTCAACTAAGCCAAGGGCATGCTTGAAACACATTCTCTTCCCACCCTCACAGATGTTAGGAAGTAGCCTCATTTCAGAGTTGAATAGTTGTTCTTGTTGTTGTTAAATTTCTTTACCATCCTTCACCTGAGGATCACTGGGCAGTTTACAATATGAAAAAAGTTTCTATTGCCGAGTCTTGTACCCTCTGCTTTCTGGGGAAGGACTGTGCACCTGACTTGCATGTGGAAGGTCCAGGTTCCATCTCGGTCATCTCTAAGTAGGTCTGGGAAAGGCCCCAGTCAGAAAACCTGGAAAACCACTGCCAGTCTGTGTTGGCAATACTGAGCTACAGGTGAACCAATGGTCTGATGTGGTTTAAGGCAGCTTCCTGTACCTCTGTCCTTTTCCCCTACCATGTGCCAGTACTGCTATGGATATTCTTACAAACCACCCTGGAATGGGTTTGGATGAATGGAAATAAACGTTTAATAAAATGGAAAATAAAATGGAAAAAACATGGAAGTACCTGAATGAATGGAGCAGCTACCTGCAGCGAAAGACTCCTGCAAAATTGCTCCTCCCTCACACACACAAATAGGAAGAATTAGTTGGCATGCAATCAAGTCTGAACCCCAACATCATCTCTCGTGCTCTGTATTTTGCACTAACTGGACCAGTCAATCCTGAAGAATATTATTCCTTTGGATTTAGGGACAGACATGCAGCTGCATTATACAAAGTGTATAAAGGCCATCTCCAGCTTCCTTCGCATGCACTAGCAGAGCCAAGTGATGAGATCAATACTTCATTACTGGAGCCAAATAACCTCCCAACACTGGCCTGTGCCAGTGAGTCAAGTCAGAGGAAAAAGCCAGCCTCTGGCCTCTGTCCCTCTTTCCTTCCCTCCCCTGATACCCTCTTGCGTCTCTGCCTCCCAAAGGCTTGAACAGCTGCTTGTTGCAGCAGCCCTGGCTACAAGCTGGTGTCTCTGGGGCTGGCCAGGGGGTGCTTCTGAGGCCCCTGCGAGGCAGTGGGAAGAGGCACCTCTCTTTGGGTCAGAGGGGGCAGCTCAGAGACCAGGGATGGCAGCTGCCCAGAGCACTCCCAAGGAGAGGGGAGAAGAGAGCAGGCTGAGGAAGCACTCCACAAGGGAGGGTGTTTGAAAAAGGGTGAGAGGCTGCCAGCTCTGGGTGACATAACTGGGCTCCTGAGCCCCACAGGGGAGCCACAGGAAGAATGTAGTTGGGTCAAGGCAACCGCGGAATCAAAAAGGTTGAAAACCTATGAGCTAAACAATGCTGTGATCAATACCTGGGAAGAGAGAATGAATGAAGAAGATGGAAGTTTAAACATCTGCCTCCCGTGACTTTGGAGGAAGCAGCTGCTGGCTAGGAGCCTAGCACCACAGCCATCTCCAGCAAATCTGTTGATGGAGGCTCCTAACCCAAATGACCAATTACAGTCCAAGCATTTTAGGCTGAGTCGTATAAGATGCTAAGAACTTCATCAGGTCTTACGGAAACTTAATACAGATGAAAGACCCTTCACTTCAAGGCAGATGACACACACACACACACACACACACACACACACACACACACACACACTAAATGCACCCCCTCTCCCATTGCACTACCAGTCCATCCTAAAAGCTATAACAGAAAATCCCATAGTTTATGCTAAGAGAACTCACAAACAAAATGCTATACAGTGGTACCTTGGGTTAAGAACTTAATTCGTTCTGGAGGTCTGTTCTTAACCTGAAACTGTTCTTAACCTGAAGCACCACTTTCGTTAATGGGGCCTCCCACTGCCACTGTGCCGCCGGAGCACTATTTCTGTTCTCATCCTGAAGCAAAGTTCTTAACCCGAGGTACTATTTCTGGGTTAGTGGAGTCTGTAACCTGAGGTACCACTGTATTCTTGTCTGGAACTGAGCTATTAACTTCACCTGCTGTGGTGGGAGTGATTAAACCACTGGCTGCCAACCCCATGCTGTCTCTAGCCTCCAGGGGGAGTAGCTCTTGGCTGGAACCAGCTGAAGGCTTTGGGGATTGAGAGAAGACACACCCATCCACACGATGTACTCTCAGCTTGTGTGGGAAGTACCATAAGAGCCCAAGCTGGTATGCTGTTTCCAGACCTGAGCCGAGCCACCTTGCGTAATTTGCCTCATCTGCTGGGGGAATTGAACTGGTTTTGCACTTGGTGACCCACCTAACTCAGCCAAGTGCCCAGACCCACTGTTTCAAGCAACAGGGTCTTCTTTGCCACGCAACCTGGCTGAAACAGGCAGACTTGGGCAGCAGGTCAAATGTGCTATTCTCCTGACGCCAATATGCTTCTGTGTATCATATACAGTGGTACCTTGGGTTACATACGCTTCAGGTTACAGGCGCTTCAGGTTACATACTCTGCTAACTCAGAAATAGTACCTCAGGTTAAGAACTTTGCTTCAGGATGAGAACAGAAATCGTGCTACGGCGCACGGCGGCAGCTGGAGGCCCCATTAGCTAAAGTGGTGCTTCAGGTTAAGAACAGTTTCAGGTTAAGAACGGACCTCCAGAACGAATTAAGTACTTAACCCGAGGCACCACTGCATATACATAATAAATACCCACCCACCAGCAGCGGATGAAGGGGAAGGAACTGCAACATCCTTGTCCTGCATGCTGCTTTAGCCACTAGTCTACACTGTACTGAGGATCTGATAAAGGCATTTGTACTGGTAAGGTGTGTCTGCTTCTCTAAGCAACAGAAGGAGATAGCTGAATTCTTGAATGGGAAGTTTTGGCATTAACTCCTTCCTGCCTGTCGCTCGCCCGGTTATGCCCATTCACAAAAATGGGGAGCTGACACAGATGGTATATAGCTGAGTAGAGAAGGAGTAAATCCTTACCTGGGTGCCTTCATGGGGTATTGCTAAAAGCCTCAATGCCCCTCAGCTTCACCCTTGGGGACGTGGCCTTTCCTGGAAACCCCAAATCATGTGCATTTCTCGTTTTGGCCAGTTCTGTAATGCCCACACATGCACTGAGGCATCCCCCAAGCTACTAGAGTGCGCCCGGCAGTCAAACTCCGTCCACGCCAGAGGCTCTTTTTGTGAATGAACAGAGACTAGAGTGTCTGGTCCTCGGCCAGGTTTCTCTACTCATGTTTTCCCCGCTGCCTGCCACTACTCAATGCAAACTTGCTTCGTTTCCACTGCTAGTGAGACAGACAGGTGGGGTCTCATTCATATATATATATATATATATATATATATATATATATATATATATATATATATACATACACACACACACACACACACACACACACACACACACACTATATACACACAATAATATCACCAGGAGTGGGGGTTTTAGGGGGTGGGATTTGAACGAGACATCCATCTCCATCTCCACTGCTGCGAAACTTTCAAGGAAGACAGAAAATAGCAGACACCCAGCAGCCAAATGTTATACTGGCACACACACACACGCATCATGCAGATCTGCAAGGATTTAAGCCCCACTTCAGGGGGTGCAGTGAGTAACAGGGAGGGAGTTGGTACTTCGCTGCTGTGCCCCAGGTGTGCAAACTAATCTCACCTTTGCCTGCATCTGCTGCTTTCCACTTGGTTGACTCCAGGGATCCGTACTGGGTGGATGCCTTGGTTTCTTTCTCCATCCTTGTCTCTTGCTTGTGGGATGTTTTCCCCCCTCTAATCTTCTTTTCTTTCTTTGTTTAAATGAGCATGATTCCTTAGGGAGAAGGACTTCTAAAGAGCACACGTTGCAGGGAAGTCAGAGCCCATCCTCTGGAAAAGGAATGATTAAATAGAGAGAGAAGCAAAATCAAAGGAGCACAGAATACAGCCAAGCCTGGTACCTGCCCAGCAGCTGCTGCCTGCTAGTTCTACACCGAGATGCTTTAGCACAGCTGCCGAAAGATGAAATAGAATCAGAGGCTGCAGGAGACTAGATGTGGCTCTGTTATGACACCAAGAGCCGCCCTCTGGTGGAAATAAGTGCAAACTACTCATCAGCAAAACACAAGATGTTGTGATAGGCACCAACTTAGATGGCTTTAAAAGGAGTGAGATGAATGTTGTGTCAGTGGGGAAACGTATGTTGGGCAGCACTGAGGACTTTTTTTTCAGGAGGAGAGAAGGGTACTACTTTTTAAAGCAAATGAATGAAATTAAGCCCACTGTTATGAGTGTGGGAATGTTCAGGGAGACAGGAGAGGATATATTGTTTAATTATATCCTTCCCAACTAGTTAACACTAGTTCTATAATTTAGCAGAGTAACATTCTCCTTTCTAACTTGTACAGAGGATAACGTCTTTGCCAGGCTCGTTTAAGCCTCTAAAACAAGTTTCCTGGTAATTCCCCTTTATTCCCTCATAAAAGATTAGACACGACACAGTTTATTCACACACATTCTGTTCACAGATGGATCCCAGAAGGCAGACATAAGCTACAAAATATATACACCTGGAATCTATCCCATAAGGAGATAGCTCCTTTGTCCTCTCTTGGCTGCAAGCCAAGAGAGCATCTCAGGCTAAGAAGATGTTGCTTCTTCCAGGAATGGAGTCAGAGAGAGATGTCTGCATCCCCTGTGCTGTTTTGTTACCTGTATAGGTGAGGTCACACCCATCTCTGGTCACATGTAGAGGAAGTCTGTCCCAGCCCAGGAGGAAACAGGAAGTTCTAACTGGCTGGTCCAGACACCCCCTTTTATGTCCACTCTAGAAATGTTGTATTTGACTGCTCTGTGTTTCACATCCCACAATGAGGACATTAATAAGCAAACCATTCAAAAGGCACTTTGAGTACAGGGCTTTAGAAGTGGTTCCTTAAAATCAAGGCAGCTAAGATGCAAATGTTTCATTTAGCTATGGAGCTTCTAAATTGACCTTCTTGTAAATAGATTCCAGAGTAGTTTGCAAACATTAAATAATCAACCAGTAAAATACAATTAAAATCATAAATCCTACACCAACATTTCTAAAAACTCTCACAGATGAAGCAATAAAACAACCCAAATTCGTGGAGGAAAAGGCTATATATGGGCTATATATGCCCATGGCTGGGAATCTTGAGAGTGACAGTGACATTGTACTCATGCCCTTCTTGTGGGCTTCTCATAGGCATCTGGGCAGTGTGAGAATAAGATACTGGACTAGTCAGGTCTTTGGTCTGATCCTGCAGGCTTCTTCTTATGCTTCTGAGTAAACTCAGCTGATTGGCGCTTTTCAAACGGATCCCTGATCTAAGTTGCAATTTGGCTGTGTTCGAAACCTTCCCCTAGATACCATGGAGCAAAGTATCAGATAAGTTACAGACTCATTTGTTTTTTTTATACCCTCTATTCATCTCTTCCGCATGTCGCTGAGGAAGAAGGTAGCAAGAATTCTCTCTTCCTGACTTCTATAAGCTCAGTCTCCAAAATGAATGCACCTTTGCCTTTGGGTTGCTTTCTTTAGGCCAGGTTCCTCCTGAAGCTTTATTAGCTGCATAAGTAGGAATTCAACAGGTGAGGCTTTTGTCATCACCACACCTGGCCTCCTACCCCAAACCATCAGCCTTCTTGTGTCTATTTCCCTGCTTCCAGCTACCACAGCAACTGGCTTTAATCTCTCTTCCCTTTGGCTTTCTTCTAATGCGACATTGGTGGAAACAACAAATAGTCAAGTTTCATCTTCCTCTTTTATTTGTACAGTACTTCCTTTGAGTGCGACTTGTAATGACTCACCTGCCATAAAATATGCAAGTGAAGAGCTATTTACATTGATTGAGAGCTATTACGGATTTCTGCTTTTCACCAAAGCCCTGCAAGTTCCTTTATTTAATGCCTCAAAAGTATTTAGTCATTAGAATGTAAGAGTCTCACTAAATCAGATCAAATATCTATTTTGTCCAGCTTCCTGTATCCCACAATGGCACAACAGAAGCCTCCGGGAAGCCCAGCATTTTCACTACAGTACTTGAAATGTCTTGGTTACTCAGTCATGTGGCTTTCTGAAGTTGCTTTACAGACAGATTGGAGTAGGAGAGCGTGTGTCCATTGTCTTTCTTGTTGATAGTAGGCTGTCTAGACTACATGTTCCAGCCTGCTGCCTACCTAGACTTGAACATACAGCATCCTGAATTAAAGATACAGCATAGTGTGTCAACTATTAGCATACACACTATGCTTTCTTTCTTGTTACAACCACTCATTCACAGGGCCTTGAGAGCTCGTTTGAATGTGTATGTGTGTTCACTTTAACATTGGGCTGCCTTAGGCACTGCTTGTTGAAATTCCACCCTCTTAGGTCCACCTTTCCACCAGTTTCACAGGAGGTTCTGCCAGGTAATCGCTGGTATAAAGTCTTGACTTTCATGTGGCTGGGGAAACCCAGCCAGATGGGTGGGGTATAAATAATAAATGATGATGATGATGATGATGATGATGTGGTTCAAGCATTTGGATAGAGATGTAGACATTTTCAACCTCAAAATGCTTGTCCCAAATCAAAGGCCCCTGAGTAAAGTTAGAAGTCATGGGATAAGAAGGCTCAGAGATTACTGAGACAACAAGCTTTTGAGTGACTCTCAGAGTTAACTAAGAGCAGAGTTCAAATGCAGCACAGCAACTGTAAATCTTTCCAGAGGGCTTGGTGCCATTCTGGTGACAAAGCACACAAATGCACATTAACATAGGCCCCTCAAGTAAACAGAAATGCTGACATGCATTTAGATTCCTACGCAAAAGGTAGTGTAGGCTAGGATAGGTCTGGATACTCTAGTTGCAGAGAGGCAGCAAATTGTAAAGAGTCATCAAATCAGTCTGTTTCTAAATAAATGTCGAAACAATATCCTCCCTATAAATCCAGCTATTTAGTTTTAAAAACCAAACACAGCTGACCATACTGGGGAGAAATGCCACTTTCTGGCCTATGGGTAGTGGATTTTAAAATATTTGGCTTTATGTTTTCATGAGCTAGCCTTTTGAACATCTTCCTCCTGAGCACAGTGTCCTCAGATGCTGTATCATTTTTGGGTGTGAATAGAGACTACTTGTCAGTAGGAAGATATGGCAAACCTCCATAGAGAAACATATTGGCTGTTTCCTGTTAAAGTAGAAACACCTGCAAGCTTATTATTGCATCTTAATTACATACATAAAAGCTAGGAGGCTTAGCCAATGAAAATGACTCATCTCACTAAATGAAGCATCACATGGAGCTCTCAGTGTGTGTCATCTCAGATTTGTTTGGACTGTTCAACTTTGCATGGAAAGAGCACAGAGCAACAGTTAAATTAAGAAGATATTTGAAGGCTAAAGAGGCAGTCCCCTTTCCTGGAATGAATATAACCAAGAGCAAAAATCCAGGTATGTATAGCAACTTTTAGAGATTTATTCCAGGCAATTTACAAGTATGAGAATTTAAACTCATAATATTTGTGAGAGCTAGGCCTGAGTTTATGAGTCTGTAGATTACTGAGTATGCTGTCGGTATCAAACAAAAGGTGCTGGGCGGAACTGGTAGAAGCAAATAAGAAAGTTCAATTCACACTTGACATCATATTTCTCATACCAACCAGGTAAATATTTGCCTTTGACTTCTGTATCAATCAATATTTATTCATATCTCAGTTTAGCAGCAAAAATATATCAATGCCTTCAGTTTATCAGGAAACATATAAGGAACCCCAACGATCTATAAAAGAAAGTCAAATTCCTAATCGTTGCATTATCAAGTAGTAATAGTTCCTCATGAATAGCCAAGACAAAATTTAATTCCAGTGGTTCTCATCACAATAGGCATTTTACATACTGGAAAAATGAAGATAATATAGTAGCAAAATAAATGAAGTTACTTGATTAGAAGATCAACACATGTTCCATCAAAGAGATTCAGTTTTTGAATTGCCTCATAATGTATTGATGGGGCGGGGAGAGATGAAGAAATTACACAGCTGCTTTTAAAACAAATTTTCGTGCATGCACACGAAAGCTCATACCAATGACAAACTTAGTTGGTCTCTAAGGTGCTACTGGAAGGAATTTTTTTATTTTGTTTTGACTACAGCAGACCTGTAACTAGCTGCTTTTAGCTATCTGACAGAAAAGGGCAAAATGAGACCAATTTTCTAAAAGCTAAGTAAACGCTACTTAAAGCATAGCTGTCAACTTTTCCCTTTTCTTGCGAGGAATTATAAAACATGAATTTTTATGCCTTAAACATACCAGATCTCAAACTTGACTGTAAATTCCTCACTGCATGTCTTTTGTGAGAATGTTTGCCGATTATGCTGAATCTTTTGAAGAACCTGGAATGAGTTGTACATAACAAATACACAGAAATCGAAAATTTCTCTCAGCTTATACTCCTGTCAATGCATCTCTTTGGAGACATGGTACTGAGGCAATCTGTGAGACTCTATGCAAGTCACAGAAAATTTGAATTCCTGCAAGAAATCACATCCAGTGGAAATAATTGCAAGTCTTCTAAACAACACATTCAGCCTTATCAAGTTACAACCAACACCTAGTGCTTGGAAAAGGTTTCGGGAGAAGGCAAACACTGAGAGGTGTTACAGAAGGAAATTTCTATGGTTACAAAGATAAAAGCATGTCTTGGTAGAAGGTGATGCAATCAGCACACCATATTATATGTTATTTGACCTGAACTCTAAAAACATTCAACAGAGGTTGCAATTTTGCAATTTGAAATGAAAACCAAACACACACAGCTTAGTTTCCAGATACCAGGCAGTTTGAAAAGATGACAATTAAAAATGTTTATTTACTTGCAAACCTAACTAAAATAATTATGGGATACCGAGATTAAAACAAAACTGAACTAGACTCCTGTGATCAATGTACAAGAGCAGAATAAATTCACAAGATCAGGTAGCACATTGATACTATAACATATTAGAAGGTGGATGAAGAAATCTCCACGTGGAAGAAAAAACATGGGTGGGTTTACAGTAAAGATAGCCTTAACGTTTTACATGGGAAGGCACTGCTTTGAGAGCATGTTTGCTGCCCTGAAAACATATCTTGGAACAAGCTCTAGAAGAGATGGTTCTACATATTTCCAAGGCATTGAGGAAAAGCCAGAGACTTATGGTTTGACTGCTGACTGGCTAATGCCTGTGCTATCATCAACAAGATGGAATAGTAAAGCACCCCACAGCATGTTAAACTTTATGGCTGGGTTAGGTCAGAATGTTCGTTGCTCTTATCATGTAAAATTCTGCTTTCCCTCAAAGTTAGTGGCACAATCCAGCCAAACTTTAGCTTTTTATGTCCTGCTGGCTTCACAGAAGAGTTAAACATGTGCTGTGCAGTGCAATTCTTCTATCTATGCATGTGTGCTCAAGACGTCCCACTGAGTTTGGTGAGGTTTACTTGCAGGAAAATGTGCATATGATTACATCATTATCGTTAAAAAGTAATTCAATAGGTCTTAAAATGCTCAGTTGCTACTGGATCATTCTCTAGGATTTTTGTTACTTAAGCGCATTAATGCACTGAGATGCTTAAAAGTTAGTCTTTAATGCTACTCATTACTAAAGTTATGTAATTAACATTAATACTGCCAGTCATCACTTGCTAACGTAACACTGACATCTAAAAATGGATTTTGAAATTATTTCTACAGCTGCATGTAACAATTCAGGATTGAACTCATGCACATTAAAGAACACTGTGTGCAGATGTCATATTCCCATAAAATATCCTCACACACAGCTTATGTGAGGAAACTGACAAATATAATCAGTGGGAAGGAAAGCAGACAACATGATTACATGTTTATTGAAAAATTGTGTCATTCTGTCCTTTACTGGAATAACGAAGTATGAAATGAAATCAATCAAAGCTTTTTATTTGGGGAAATACAGAAAACATGGCTTTTTATAATATAAGAAGACCCAGTCAGATTTGCATTTAAAGGATCTCTTTGTAATCCTTTAGTAGCTGCAGTATTAATATAACAATATTTTCTTATGGAATATATTTATGAAAATTTGAGTAATTATAGTATTTTATGAGAACATCTATTTGACACTTTTATGAAAAAACCTTCAGCTCATTAGATATAGGTATGGTTGTTTTTGCTTATCTTATTCATTAACTTCTTGAATATTAATCAATTTGTACAATATATATACATAAATATCCTCATATATATTGACCCCACTCCCAAAGTAATGCCAAATGTACTTACAACAAAGCTACTGGGTTCTATTTTTATCAACCCGAGAAAGAGAACCTGGGCTAGAGTTATGCCAATGAAGGATTGGTCTATATGGATATGGACAGGGACAGATTTCGTTTTCAATGGCTTGGCTTCCACTGAGTTCTATGGACAAAGCAAACCAGCAGCATTCTGGGACACAGCTGAGAAAGGCAAAACTTTTCGCAAACAGAGAGCAATCAGGGCTTCCACTTCAAACCATGTCCTTATTTGCACTGGCTTGGGATTGTGGCACTAGGACAAATCATTTCACTGAGCAATTTTACCAGAAGACACTGGGTCACAAAAACAGATTTGCACCAGAGCGAGCTGTTAAATATGCAATCTAGAATGAGTAACAAACCTTCTTACTGATGAATGGTAAAACGTGCTTCTCAAAGCACCATATTTTCGTAATACTGTTCTGCCTATCAGCCTCTGCTAAGTGAAAACTTGCTAGGGAAAATTACTACTACATCAAATACTTAGTAAATAAAGTTCTCTGTAAGGACAGTTTATATTGTTAATTCTTGATGCAAGTTGGTATTTACTTACAACACCACACACTTTTCCATACCCATAACTACCAATATGTAAACATAGGGTGTGGTCAATACTATTTTCTTAGCCAAAGGGCAACAACATTCAGAGCAACATGCCTAGCATTCATGCAAAACACATGAAAAGCAACTTGATAAATTCAGACAATTTAGACTATGGGAGTTTCATGACTTGAACTCCCAACATCTTTTTTCTTTTCAAAAAGTAGCTGGGCAAGGGACACCCTTTGCTCATGTAGTGATTCACCAGTTTAGTGTTCCTGCTTCATGAAGTTGCTATTAGCTGTGGAAGTGGAAAATTTGGGCATAAAACCTTTGACTGTAGATTGCCCTCTCCTATAGAAAGATGATTTGGATCAAGGCTGTAGCATGAGGACAAGCTCTGCAGAACAGTAAAACATCCTATTCAAGCTTCCTCCCATCAAAGGCAACTTGTTAGCAGCAGCACAGTTTGCACTGGAGAAATGAAAGGAAAATTTCCAATAGCTTGAAATGTGTGGCAATTTAAAGTAAAAGGTGGATTTTTCTGTAGTGTGCACTTGAAAGGCCACCTTCCAACTTCCCATGATGCTTCTAACATCCTTCTGAATCATGATTCCCCTATGAAATAAAGATATAGCTCTTCTCCAACACACACGTATAAAGCTGAAAGTGCATATTCTCTCAGGCAAACATGTGGAATTTGTAGCCCTCTGCATTGGTTAACTTGTTCCCTTGCCTGAGTAAACTGAATCAGTCAAACTAGATTATGGCTGAGGGCTGGATTCAACTAAACTGTTGCGCTAGAATGAGCCAAGGCAATGAGTCCTGCTAGCACAATGGCTATTTCCCTCCCTCTTCTCCCTCTGTGCCTGCCCCTCATTGGCTCTGGGGAGGACTTAGGAGAGGGAGGATTGTTCCATCTGCCAAGCAGAAATGCTTATGCTGATGGAACAATTATAAGAGCTTGACACTGAATTCCTCTCACAGTGTTTAAGCAAAGCCCTATGAGTACTAAAAAATGATTCTTAATATCCATCACCTAAGAGGGGCAAAGCCTTACATCCTAGAAACTTTGCTTCCTCATCCATTGGGTCTAATGTTAAGGGGCCCGGAGTTAACTTGCACAACTCAGTATTTCCACATATGCTATTAATACAGGATAGAAAGTAGACAAGAGATTTGTGAACTGCATGTGCATTCTAACCAATGTAGATTTTATAGTCACATTACAGATGTGAGATGTTTAAAAAGAAATGTTTTTACTGTATGGAAGTTCCCATTCAGGAGATGAGAGATATTCTAAAAGAATATTTTCTTTCAGAATAATACTGACCAAAGGAAGCCACATACTTTGCCAGCAATAAAATCTACATAACCACTAGACAATTTTATTCCAGTATTGAGGCCCACTTATTTAAAGTGCCAGAAAGATGTTGGATCCATAAAAATAAAGAATAAGCATATTTGTTTCTACAGCAGTTTGTGCCCAATTGAGGACAAAATTGAAAGAGACAGCATGTTATCTACTAGGAATTAACTAGTAGTGAAAAAATATTAAATTGCTATGAATTACAACCTCCTATATGACCAGCTGGGTCTCTAAAGATAACCAATTTTTGTCACTATTGAAGCTGAAAAACTATTAATTTCAGCAGAAACTAAAAGTCCCATTTCCTTGGATTATGAAAACTTAAATCTTAGAAAAGCAAATAAAATGCTACAAGTTTTTGCAATAAATTAATCTTAGGAAAATAAAATCTTTATAAAATCTTTATAATTGCTTTCTTTATAAATATGTACATCATAAAATCCCACTGCTAGTAGAATGGCTTCTTACAGATTCCATGTGCATCATTTCTAATAGCATCACCCTATTCCTCCGAAGTCTGTTCTTTGCCTGACAGACTGATGAAATGCAAGACTTTTACCAATTCCTAGTGAAGTTCTCGTCTTTCATAGCTTTCACCAGCCAGTCCCTTTCCTTATCATCATCATCAGAGTCACTCATATCACTAGAATCTGCAGCTAGGAGTCGGGAGTAATTAATTCTTTTTTGACGTGGCAACTTGGATTGGACAATCAAGAACAAGATTAACCAGAGTATTAAAGTAATGGAACATGCTCGATAGAGCACTGCTAGGCCAAAGCTGTTCACAACAAACCCTCCTGCAAAACTTCCCAGACTGGCTCCACAGCCACAAGAGAGGCCCTGTAGGACAAGGTGGAGAGACCTTTCTGTGCCAGGAGTGGCAATGTCATCTGCCAGCATGTTCACAGCCCACCACAAGGCACCGTTGCTGAAGGCACAGAAGATCTGGATTGGCAGCACAGACCAGGTGTTCCATAGGAAGGAATAGTAGAGCAGCTGTGCTGCAAGGCAGCTTAAACTCAAGGCAACTGTGCCACCAGCTGAGAGAGTCCTTAGTAACTTGCTTTTGAAGATGTAGAGGAGGATTTCGGCAATCAGTCCAATGGCCACTGAGAGACCCATGTATAATTCACTGCTGCCTTGGTCTTGCATTTGCCAGAAAAGAAAATTCTGCACAGTTGACCCAATGGCACCCGTGAGGAAGACAGTTACTGCACACAGGATGGTTCTGCCGTCGCTCCCAATCAGGTTTAAAGCTTTGACTGTTTTGTTTACATGTTCACTTTTTTTGGACACATGAATGGGAAAGAAGACACTGACAGCCAGCGTTAAAGTTAGCAACATGGCATAGCCATAAAAATGCACTGCAAAACGTGGGATATTCGTGCTCAAGAAGCAACTCAGCTGATCCACAAATATTGCTACACCACAGACACCCATAGATGCTCCTAAGTAACTCCAAATCCAAAGATTTCCATATTTGTCTGCTGCATCAACAAAATCAAGGTACTCATAGAGGCTGTCCTCAACCATCCATCCAAGAGGTGCAGCCAGGAGCTCCCAAAGAACAACAGCACCTAGCACCATAAGAAAGGCCTGGTGCTCACTGTCCAAGAAGTCAGTACCTTGTAGTAACCAAGAGCTCATATCCTGTGCTCTTTCCCAGCGACCTGACAAGTTTTTGAATATATATTGTGTCTTTTTAAGAGGTACGGAGGGTGTGTAAAATGAGAAGTTAGCATTTCTTTCTGAAGAGTCATTTTCCACAATTTTTTCTTCAATATTCATATCAGCAGGTGGGCTCCTAGTTGCCTTCACAGGCCTGTTTATGGTCAGTGTCTCCAACGTTTGTTCTTCTGGGGAAACTTCTTTCCCAGAAGTACCATATATCACACCATACGGAACATCAGTGAATTGCTGGGTACTTGTATCACCATCGTTGACACCACTGTTGATCACAGAAGGAATATTAATAGTGGAATAAATTTTGAATGGTGCATTTGTTACTATTGGCTTTCCAGTAGTAATCAAGTCCTTAGAGATTATTCCAAATGATTCAGTAGATAGTGTCTTGTCATCAGAGGCAGAATTAACATTCATTGTACTTGGATTGTTCACATTTACATCAGACACCTGGTTTGCAGTCAGTAATTTATTTGGATGCTGGCTCACATTACAATACCTATAGACAATGTCCTTGCTTGGTGGTGGGACAAGAGTAAGAAGCAAACTTGCTCCAACTGAGCACAGTAGCGATCCGCTGATGAGAACTTTTCTCTTATTGTGAGTTTTTGCTAAATAGGAGCACAGTGGAGCCCAAAGAGAAGTGACTAAGTGCTTTAATCCTATTATAATCCCTACTAATGGTGCAGTCAATCCAAGCTGCCGAAAGTACAGAGTTAAAAACGGAATTGCACAGGCATTTCCTGCACCATAAAGAAAATGGAAGAGGCTAGCAAGAGTTAGTGCTTTGTTCACATCCCACTGGTTGTTTGTATTCATGGCTTCAGGTGCAGGCTTGGCTCCCAATTTTGTCCTGCAAATTAATAAAAGAAAAAGAAAGACTTGTCAGTGTCGAATAACAAATTAGAAATGCCAACAAGGAACATTTTCACTTATTGTCAGCCACCTTGAAGTCTTGTTGTCAGCATGAGACCATTGTAAGGAAATGAAAACAAAAAATTCTTTTTCTAGCACTGCAAAAAGTTATATTGGTAATCAAATCAGAAGTGCGGTTACAATTTTTCAAACAAACAAACAAACAAACAAACACTACAACAATAGTTACTGTGCTTGGTTTCAGCCATAGAAACATTCCATATTAGATGCAGCTTTTAGGAGTTCATGAAAAAAGCAAAATCAACCTGACTTGTACAAATCCTTCTTTACTTGCCAGAACAGATATTAGATTGCAATCTTATGCATGTTTACTATGTTTATCCATTTAACTCAGTGGGATTTGTTTCTGAGTAAAGTTTTTTGTTTTTTTTAAAATAATTTCTTACACTGATATTCCACTTTTCTTCTGTCATGGCACCCATGCAACCCATGGCATGTGGTTCCCAGGCAACCAGCTATACAGGCACTGGCCAGACCAAGACCTGCTTAGCTTCAGCAAACTGGTAGCCTCATGTGTATTGGGATGTTTATGCGTGTGCCGTTAGAGCCTTTACAGATTACTATGAAAAGCATTTTTTAAAGCTCTACCCTCATACTAAGCCCTATCCAGTGCTAGTTGCATGATACCCCTTTCCTACATAATGAAAGGACTTTTAAAAGGGTTTTGTAATTTATTAACTTTTTTAAAAAAGAAAAATCCAATGGGATTTAAACAACTCACATGCAAAATTGCAGCCCAAACCTTTTTAAAATTCACAAAAGGTCTAGCAAGCCTACCATAAAGCAGATTTTACATCAAACATAATGGAGAGAGAGAGTGATGTCTTTGGTAATATGACTTGTGCAACAAACTTCCTGTTCTATCCCATAAAAATGAATATGCAAATAAGGGATGAATCATACTTTTTCTAGAGACAAAATATTGCAGATTGAGTGCTGGGAAAATGCTACATCATTACAATAGCTGTGTTTCCTTGAGTAAAGTTCAACAAGTGAGGAAATGTGTGCATTTACGTTGCGTTATGAAATAAAACGACCAGAAAGACTCTTATAAATAAGAGTTCTCAAAGTATATAGCAGGGCATTGCTGAAGATCATCTTCATAAAATCAGTGATAGCCTACTACAGTGAATTTTGTGAGGATTCCCAGGTTCACTGGGCAGTGAACAGCACCAAGTTATTATAGTTAGCAAAAGGAACTGACTGAATGCCAGACACATAAAACAGGTCTCTATGTAAGGGTGTGTGTGGTGTAGTATTTCAAGGAACAGGAAACATTTGCTTTGGGTTGCTACCAGATTGCTACCAGTCTCTGTGTTATTTCAGAATGAGTCCAGGTGGGGTGGCATCGTTTTCGCTTTATACTTCAGGTCTATGGGGAAATGTCAAAGACCAGCAGCACTGCCGTGCAACAGAGCAGAATGCAATCCAGGATTTTTAACTAGCCTTTAAAGAGAAAAGCGAAGGTGTTTCGTAGAAGCATGATGCACTGTGTGTCATTTTACTTGGCACGACCACTCTGCCAACTGAAGCGGCTGTGTAAAATAAACAGGCAAAAACATGCTCTGCTGCTGACCATTAGTTTTCAGCGACCTGTTACTCGACTGTCCATTAAAAGCGATGGAAGCGGTACATGTTTGCCTGCAAAAGCATGGCTGCCTGCCAGCAAGGCCCTGGATCCCTCCCTCGCTTTTCCACACCGAGAACGTCGGAAGAGTTCCTGAGGTGGCGGCCCTCCATCCCCTCACCTGCCACCCACACGGGCGACTACTTAAAAACAAGCCCCTGTCAGTCCCTGTGGGTAACGCTCCTCATGGTCCCCTGTAGCCACTCATTCCCCCCCCCCCCGGTTCAGTGGGGCGCAAGCTGCCCCGTGCCAACCCAGACAGACACCCCGCCCACTCCTCCCCAGAGCAAGTGGGGCCTGGGGAACTTCCCCAGCCTCCCACCCCTCTCCCCCGCATCTCGCGCGGGTTGCCATGGCAACCGCCGCCAGCGCCCGCCCCTCTCGTGCCGAACTGCCTCTTACAAGGCGCGCGCGGAGCCTCCCATACCTGAGAGGAGGGCGTGGGGGGCGCGGGGGCGGGGGAAGGCGAGACGCCGCTTCTTCCGTTGTTCCACGAGGACAGCGGCCTCGGCCTGCTGTCAGCGGGGAAGCACTCTCGCGGCGCATGCGCCGCGGCGCACCTGTCCGCCGCGAGAGAGAGCGCGAGCGAGTTGCTCAAGCCCCGCCCCTCTCTTCACCTGCTGGCCTTGGCCCTTCGGAGAACTCCCGAGGGGCCCCTCCCGGCTTCGCTCGCTGCTCTCGATCTCCTCCTCGAGGGCGAAAGTGGGCTCGGCGGGGGCGCCTCAGGGGGGCGGGGCAAGCGGTTGCTAGGATACGGCGGGTGGCCTTGGAGATGATGATGATGAGGGTGAATTCTTATCCTGTGCGGTTCGCACATTGACATTTCCGAGCTGTTGCGGTGCAGGTCTAGCATATGTCTTCTTAGAAGTGAGCCCCATTCACTTCAGTGGGACTTACTCCGAAGTAATTGGATATATAATAGGACTTCATCCTTGGAACCCCTCCTCTCCCACTCCTCGGTTTCTACTTCTAGCCATACCTGTTAGAATAGGATTTTCTTCTCAAGTTTTGTCCCTTATTCCGATATTCTGTTTCATGTTATTTATATCCCCCCATCCCACCCTTCAGCACACCATGTTCCCTGGGGAGCTAAAATTAAAAAGCCAAAAAACAACAACCCCACACTAGAGTCAATCAAATAATTAACCCAATTAAAATGAACAGTACATAAAACGACGGAGGCAGAGAAAATGACAGTGGGGAAGGTCACAGGGGTCTTAAAACACTGAGAAAAATAAAATGTCTTGTCGCAGAAAATACAGTCTCTTCACCCTCTTTCAAAAGATGGGGACACCCAAATGTAGTATCTGCATCACTGGAACTCATATTCCTACGGGCCAGAGAATTGTGGGTGAAACAGCATTTCAGATAGTTTTGCTGGGATGCAAAAAGAAGCTGTGTTTAATTCTGATTGTTTTCCTTCAGCTCACCATGAATTCAAGGGACTTAAGTCTTTTTGTGGTTTTGCCTCTTGCTTCATTGATATAACTGTAGCAAATGGTGGTGCTTGGGACAAATCTTTTAAAAGCCAGATTTAGAATCAGCTACTAAGAGAACATAGGCCTTTCTATCAAAATGGTTCTTGTAATCCCAGGATAAAAGTTCCTAGAGCCCAAATAACTTGGGGATTTATCCACAAACTAATCACAAGTAGCATTTGTTTTTTGTACCTGTTACTACAACTGGCCAAAAAATAAAAATCCTATAAATACCATGTGGCTGTATTACTTATACTGCATAATTATATGACTCTTCTTAGCTTTGCTAAAGAAATCTATGTCATCTCCTTTGCAATGGAAATCTTTTCCAGGAAAGATTCCTGCTGGATCCCCAAGTCGAGGTCCATTGACATTGATACTTACTACCATGTTATTTGCTGTCATTATGCTGATGAAAACCACCAAGACAGCTGAGGTTTTCTCTCATATATGAGACATTTAAAATGTATTTTCAGAGTCTCTGGTTCTGCTGTCTACAAGTTAGCTTCCCTGTAATGAGAGGTATTCTTTTTCATAGACGAATTAATTATTTACTGGTGGTAAAGAATTGTACAGGTGGTTTGTCTTGAACTAGGTTTTATTTAGTTTCCAGTTCAATCTACTTGGTATTTAAATAGTCCTTGGTGAAACACATGAAAGTAAAGTGATACACAAATGGACTTCTCTGGAACAGTAGGTAAAAGTAAAGGAATAGTATAAAGTTTCAATGTACCTAGCTTATTTTAATATCTCACTTATGTGGAATTACACTACAGTCACAAGCATATTTACTTGGAGGCAATAACTCCATTAAAACTAATGCTGACTTTTGAATAACTATTGTTAGGACTGGGGTGTAAAGCTACAAGGAATACAATCGGATAATCTTAAAAGATAAACCTATGCAATTTTGATGCTCTTTGACTAAATATATATTTGCCCCGCTTCAGCAGCGTGGCATCAGATACTCACAGATGTATTTCAAATTTAATTGATGTGGGAGCTGAAAGCAGTTCAGATCCATCCAGACACAGAACTATTTAGCTCTTCAGGTGTTATTGTTTGCAAAGCCATATTGTTGTAGCCTGCCAGCAGGTAAGAAGGAAAGCAGAATACTGTATCAGGATTACAAGAGACTTTGGGTTGAGCATAAAACATCTTTAAAAGATATAAAGAAACCACCCAACCCCTTTGTACCTTTGCAGTGTTGCTATGACTGAATGTTTAAAAGCTTTCAATTGAAATCATTCTTCTATACTCCGGAAGCAATCATATATAATGTCCCACTTGGGTTGGGGTGTTTCCCCCCCTTTTTTTGGAATATCATCTCCAGAACTACAACATCCCTGTCCAACTTTCTACTGGAAACGATGGGTTTTCCTAACATTAGATGATTTATTGGAACTGAGGCTGCAATACCTGTTAAAACTGCAGTTACAAACACACATATATCCACTGTGTTGCACTTACAATACAGAGGTGCATATTGTACAGCTTATCACACAAATGAAGTGCCACTGTAGAAAACAGCATCTGTGGGGACCTTTGGGCCTCCAGATGTTGTTGGACTAAAACTCCCATCATCCCTGGCCACTGACTAAAGGTTCTCCACACCATACAGTCTTCCAATGGAATCAGAATGTGCAATTGAACAGGGGACACAAAGATCATGTTGATATAACTAACCTCCACAGGATATCTTACCTCTGCTGCCAACTGTCAAATGAACACATGACATCAAACATCCTTGGAAGTTATTTAATGAAATTAAAGGATTCCACTTTTGAATATACAAAGTGTATTACATCTGTACAAATAATTTATAATTAATTTACATAATATACATTCTTAGTTAATACAGATATCTCCATTACAAAATTCAAAGCAATCCATCATGTAACCTTCTGGTTTGTAAACATGTAGCCACAGCACCATACTTAAGAGAACCAATTAAAAAAATGCTTAAGACTGCAAACATTTTTAAATCTTTTCTTGCTTGTTTAAAGTCACTGTCCTTAATAACTCACGGGAGTATCATTGCTACATGTGGTTCCATCAGCTACTATTTGACCTACATTTTTATTATTTTTCCCTCTAGGAAATTTATCCTTCTTTCCACATTCTAGCATATGTCTACTTTTAGTGCCTTCTCCCCTTGCAATAAACCTTACGGCATGGTTTATCAATTACTTTAAAAGTCTTACATTCAGACATGAAGCAACTGAAGTAGAAACATACTGTTGTTTGGGGGAAGAATCAGGGGCACTGCTAGAGGTGAACTCACAGAGCATAGACCCCAAATCTTCTCCTATGTGCTCTGAGTTTCTGGGTGGGTAATGAATTCAAGCAAAATTACACTGTGTGTTCTTTTTATTACTTATCCCCACCTACACCAGGGGGCGTCCTAATAATGTAAATCAAAACAATGCAAAGGTCCTGTCTTGTGCTGCACATGACATGCTTTGTGTCATTTCAGAAAATAAAATTTTATTTTACCATTTAGCTTTTATTTTGAATAGAGGTTTAGGACCTCTTAATCTTGCTCAGGGCATGGGAGTAATAAATGAGGGTAAGTGAAGGGGATCTGACATGATTTCTACAAGATCTGTTGAGAGATTAATTGGGGGTAAATGAAAGGAAAAGGAGCTAATTTGGGGTGATCTGGGGGTGGGGTGCAAATTAACTGAAGAATTTATCTGGATGATTTGGAAGGGAAATGAATTGGCTTGCCTTCTGTGATATTTATATCATAAATCTGTGCTTATACGTATAAATCTGCTATGCAAATTTGTTTCTATGGACCTCTGCCCCACACTTTTAAAGAACCTAGCAACACCCCTGCTGAAAAGTCCAAATGCCTTGCTGTGTAAGATCTAGAAGAGCATGATGTAAAAGAGTAAACTGTAGCAGCAAGCCAAGTTTCATGACACCTTGGAGTACAGCAAGTTTATCAGTTTGTGCCCCCTCCTTTTGCATGTTTTAACACCTGGTTTTTTAGGTCTCCATTTCCATTTTACTACAGTATTTATATTGTATTTAGCTGCAATTTTATTGCAAACTGGGGAGGGACCAAATGACAAAATATAAATATTTTCATTAATAAATAAATAAAAATACTGAAGGCAGGAAGTAGGGTTGACCTGACTCTGCCACAATAAGGCCCACTAATCTTCTTGTGCACCTGTACAGCACCACCACAAAGTCCTTCCTCCATGCCACCAGTGCTGGAGGTTTATTACCCATGCATCACTTCATGGCTAAAGCACTCTGCAAGGTAACAGGAGCCCAGTTCTCATGGGAAAATGCTTGACCTCTGTCTGCATAACATTTTGCCTTGCCTATGGTACATATTTTGTGCTATTCCACATAGTCACCACCACATATGTGCCTGTTCAAACGTTTCTAAAGCCACTAATACCCCCCAATTCCTTTGATGGGTAACATGGACACCCTTTATCCCAAGATTCTGCTAACAACAGCAATGAAAATTGCATACTGTTTCATTAAATCCAAATCCCTAAATTCAGAACAGTTGCTTACCTGTCTGTGGTAGTTCTACAGAATAACCATATCTATACCACAGTCCAGCAACACCTGACTAAGCAGAGCTGTGATCACAACTAGGGTTCAAAGGAAAGTATATTTAGCATTAATTACCACCATTTCATTTGTTGTGTCCTGGTGAAATAAAATTATTTTCTCCTTGCCCAATGGAAGATGAATATAAGGAAAGCATGGCACTGAAGTCTGAAACTCTCATACTCTGTTTTGTTTTCTACATGCCCCCTGCCCACAGTTTTATCTGTGACTATTATAGGAGGACACAGCTTCTCTGTACTGGGCTGGGATTCATCTCCAGCTGCAGACCTGAGCTGTTGTTCTGGTCTCCTTGCTTGTTCTCCTTGTTCTTCTCCTTGCTTTTTCCTTTCTTCCGCGAACTGCTTCACAGTAGGAACACAATCACTAGATATTCCCTAATCAGACGCAGTAAAAGATGAAATAGCTGTGGCTATTAGCTTTTTCACTGAACAATGCCTGCAAAAGTGTTGATAGGTAGCAGTAAAGATTTAGGTAAGTATTTGGCCAGTCCCACATCTTCCTCTTCCTCAAGGCTAGAACGTCTGGTTCTTGTCTTTTGTAAGCAGTAGCTGGGTTCTAGGCATGGGAAAACTTCAATACTGCAAGAAAACAAAAGATGTTGTTCCATTTGCTAAATACACAAGCTATTGGTCAGAATCTGATCTGGTGTTCACCCAATTCTGATACGAAGTCCTTTTATTGGAAAACCTGTTTGTGGGTATTTGAACCTCAGGCAATGAGGTGCATATAATTTGCAAACCCTTTGCATATATTTTGAATGCACACCAATAATTGACATTTATCATTGACCATCACTGAGGCTGATTAGTCTGAGAAGAATAACATGGGTGGTGTGCAGCTAACACATCCCATCAGCATAATGATTTCTGCTTGCACAATGGAACTCCCACCTTCCTGCACACCCCCTAAATATATTCTAGGGGTGCCCCCAACCTTCAGGGCACACACAGGAGGTGGTGGTGGGGTCATTCAATTGCACAAGTGTAAATCCTTGCTCTAATGGAATATGTTAGTTGAATATCACCCAGTACCTTTAAGGTGGCTAAAAATGCTATAATAGCTTTGTATGGCAAATTTAGGCTGTGACAAGGAGTGTGGTGTATGTTAAAATGAGAACTCTTCAGTGCTGAATCCTGCAGTCCAGAGAGAAAAGGGTTAGGGGACGTCTGGCCCATGAGGCCATTTTCTCCAAATCTCACTCACTTGTTAGACAGATGACATCACTAGGTGATGTCAGCTGATGGGTGAGCAGTGGGGTTCAATCCTGCTGACTGCTGCTTCACCAGTGCTTTCCCTGCACTCATCAGCTGGTGAATGGGAAGTTCAATCCTGCTGGGTGCTACTTTCCCTTAGGGAACATGCTGAGGAAGGAGACCACCACCCTCCAAACAATTTTGACAGTGAGCAAGAATATCACCATACCCATCTATCAGGCACCTAATGTCATCACGGCATCAGATCATCGGCAGGTGGGTGGCCCCGTTCACCTGTCAAAGTTGATGCATGGGGTGCAGGGAAATAAAGCTCTGGTCCTCAGGCCCCAAAGTTTCCCCACTACTGAGATAAAATATCTGCCCCAAAGATCTAAATTTTACAGTGATGTATGCCCAAAACCCAACAGAGTTTTAAAATACCGTAAAGGACTAAAGCCTTGATTTGTCACCCAGTAGGTTCCATCTAGCCACCATGAGTTCGTAACAAGATACATGTGGCCCTCAGAGTGATTTAAATTGCATATCCCAATGTCAGACCATGACAAATAAAGCAGTATAAAACTGCTGAAATCTGAAAGACCAAAGTCCTCCACTGCTTCTGATCCATTTCAGTTTACCTGGAGGCAGTTCTTGAGTTGACAGTGTTTATCAGTAGCACCCACACTATGTTCAAGAACTGACTTTGAGGAATGGGGAAGGGACACCTGGGTGAAAAGTTAATAATATACAGTTTATTGGAGAGCCCTACCTGGTCACATTCTTGTAGAGTCTCCTAGAGTCCTTGTCTAGGCACACAGTGAAGGTCCTTTGTTCTGTGCTTCTGATTTTGATGCTCCGTGTTCGAATAGTGTTTGTCACTAACTGGAACAAAAATGCAACAAAATGCTCTGCTTAACAGGGGGTGGGTGCTTTTTTTAGTCAAGGCCAAATGCAAACAAGTTATGTAATACATGGCGTTACTGGATTAGCAAGTTTTTTGTTTTCTGTGGCATGAATCTCAAGTTTCTACCTTAGCAACAGAAAACAAAAACCGGCAATAGAATTGTGCAAAGGGTGGGTAAGCACAGAACAAATCCTGCTCTAGCAAGCTGTCTCTCAGGGCACATCCAGACATGATTCAGAATATCTGCGAATAGGATTTCCTGCCTTTAATAGCAATGTCAGCCTCAAGGGGAACAGACTGGGCTGGGGCCGTGGCACTAGGGAAGGATGGGTTAACCCTTATCCCTGTGCTCTTTCCCACCACTCTCTCAAAGCTCCTATTTGCTACTTGGTGGGAAAAACATGCAGTTGTATCCAATGAAGTCATCCCATTAGCGCAAGGAGCTCTGGCTGCACAGTGGGTCTTACTTTTCTTTTCTCTCCTGGAGCCCCCTGCACCCCACCCAGATCTGTTCTGGAGGTTACCCCAACATTCCAGAGCAGATTTTTGGGCAGGGGGCACAGGGAGAGGAAGTTCTATTGCACAAGTCCTTGCACAACAGGACAACTTTGTTAGGTACAACCCATAAGTCTTCTGAAGGTTGCATTACTGATATCAGTCCTTCTACAAGTTTAGCAAAGCATTTTTTTACAAAACATTAATTACCACGTTCAACAAACCAAAATGCAATGCCATTTATTTTCCGTGTCAGGTTCCACAAAGCAATTTGCTACACAAGCTTTGTACTGTGACAGATAATTTTGGTAAAATCTGTTTCTAATCATGACTGTTGGGCATTTTACTGTTGCTTAGGTTCACCAATGAAAAAGATAATTATGTATTGCCAATAAACATTTAGAAACCTGCAAAGTGAGTGGTTACAAGATAGTGGCTTGGTTCTGACATTGACAAGAGTGGAAACTTAAATATTCACTGCTGGTGTAATCAGCCTATTTGATAAATTATGCAATGGAGAAATCATTGATAATTCATTTCTCACTTCAGATACTGATACTAATTGCAATGGAAATGCTGTTCCAACTGTGCATATAAGTTTGTTTTATTCAAAAATCTTCAGCTCAGTAGGAATTATTGATGATGAAATGGGGGGGGGGAATCTGAAGTGAAAAGCAAGTGTATTCGATGTATAAGCCTGAAATGGAACCCCTTTTTCCTTTCTTTCACAGGTGCAGGAGAATACTTCTTCCAGCATAAAATTAACCTTTGAAGAATAAATGTAATTTAGAATCTAATATTTTGGATTACAAACCTAGTGACTTATATATCCTTCTGGAAAGAAAATGGATATTTCTTTGTCATTTCAATTTTAGCCACATGAAATTGTAAATAACTACATATTGGAAGAATAGTGCCATGATGAAAAGAGGAAGAAAATATCTGTGCGACAGCATCACACCAAGGCTGACTATGCAATTGAAATTATGAAATGCTTGTCGAGCTGTTTGTCCTGTGGCAAAGCCACTTTGTGTTGCACATATCCTGTGATCTGAGATGTAGGTCAGCATCATGCAGTCAATTTACTAAGGGGCTCATCAAAGAAGCTTAACAGTTTCCATTCCAAGTGCACACATACTCTTGCAAACCTGATTGCTTTCTAACCCAAAGGACTCGTGTAACATTCTTTTCTGGGAAAGCAGGATTTGCATTCCTCATTGGGAAAGCACAAGGTTCAATAACCCAAGTAAACAGTTTGAAGGGATCCTGATTCAAGTATCAGAATGGCTTCAGCACCTGACATAGTGACATAGAACTGCTATGTGTGAAAGTTTCCGTTCCAAAAAAACATACACAGGGTCTTTTTGGTTGGAATTTGAGATTTTAGCAAGATGTAGTTAATAAAGAAGCCCATGGAGACTCAGCAGACATGGTCAACAGAAGAATGAGGAAAGGAGGTTGTAATTTTTATGTTCAGATATGATGAATATTCATTAATGGGTCTAGGGTTGCTGATTTTTGCTTCAGAAAAAATTTGGAGCAAACTTAACTTATATACTAGGTGGATTCATAAAGTTCCATTGAGGGTAAAATTTTTTATGATTCTCTCCAACTTGTAGAATAGGTGGGAAATCCTACATCCCACCCCCTGTAGATACTAAGCAGCACCACTAGGTTCCTAATTCTGAAGAATCAGAGTGTCACTTACAGAATATGATCGTCCTGAGAGGTTGGATACTTTTACAACTTCAGTAGTATTCACATTCAAGCACACCAGATCTGCAGAATACAATGAAGAAAGATGGATGAATCGGTCATGACTTCCCCCTTCTTTTTGCCTCAGCTGATGCATTTGCATGATCCCCTGCCATGTTTAGCACTGGCCCAAATTTCCTCCATGACTAACATCGTTCTATGCAGCAGTAGAAGAGAGCTCTGGAACACAGTCAGAACACTGTTTCTCCTACCCTGATAAACAGCATGGAGAAGTTCACTCAGACTTTATAGTTCCTCCTCGTCCTCCCTTCCTAGGACCTTTTAAAATATACGGGGGGCTGTGGGAGCAGGGTGGGGGGCTACACAATGAACATACAGCTACAATGAACATACTCTGTTTTTGTGCAACAGGCATAGGCAAACTCAGCCCTCCAGATGTTTTGGGACTACAACTCCCATCATCCCTAGCTAACAGGACCAGTGGTCAGGGATGATGGGAATTGTTGTCTCAAAACATCTGGAGGGCCAAGTTTGCCTATGCCTGTTGTGGAAGATCCAAGTGTTTCTTAAAGAAGGACTTTGAAGGATATATTGAAGGGATACAAACATTTCCCCGAGGTTCAAAATTGCTGGGGAAAATGTGTGCATTTGTTCCCCAGCTTAGCTCCTCCATTGCTGCATGGAAGGTGGTTGTATGAGTTTCATTGGCACCTATTGATAACCAACACGAGTCCCACCATTCAGTTATCATTTCTTTTTTAAAACCATAATTTAGCAGCTGATTGCTCCCTCACAGGAACAGGGTGTCTACAAAACAGACATGCATAAAAGCAGGTGTCACACGATTCTGGAAACCTCACTAATTGTTTGTCCTACATAACATTTTGAGGACTGAGCCTGGGGTTAGGGGAACAAGCTTCATCAAATTTGAAGCAGAAGGAGTTGTGCAGAGCACTGACTGATAGGGTATCTGCAACATCTTAAGGCACTCATTTCACAGAACATTTTTTAGCATAAGAAAACAACTGTTGGGTTCTTGGGGGGGGGGGGGGGACAGGCGCCATGTGATTGCTTAAATGTGTCTCTCCCAAACCAATTTGCTGGCATTCTGTGGGTCTTGTTTGTTTCTCTTATTTGATTACTAGCAGCCTCATACCTAGAGTTGCTAAGGAATTCTAAGAAATCAAAATATCAGTAGAGTTTTGACAGTTTCAGTTCACCATCTTGGTGCAAAATGGTATCCAACTGTTTCAAAACATAGACAAAAACCTGCTGTTTGATCTCAGGATCCATCATGGATACTTTGGTTACAATATTGTAAGAAGAGTCCAAATGCATAGTGAACAAACAGCTTTCTAAAATATGCATTAGATTAACTCTGAGCTGTCCCTCTCTTCAGAAATGAAGTGGACATCTTAACCTCTCCCCATTTTTTTGTGACAGCAGCAAGTTGGCAAAAAGAATGTATACCTGCCATGAAGAAAGTTTAGTCTGCTCCTTCACTTTGGAAGAAGAGTGCTTGTCATCTGCAGAACTCCAGCTCTCGCCCAGGAATCCAGCTAGGAATCCAGAAAAGTGGAAGCCCAGAAAACCAGTGTGTGCTGTCCCCACCTATACAATGCCTTTACCTTCAGTCTCATTTGAGGGAATGGCTTTAATAACCAGGCCTGTGGATCGCAGTGAAAGTGTCTCCTCCTTCTCACGGTTGCTCAACAAAACCTAGACAGAAATCACCATTGTTTCCCAGTGAAAAAAATGCATAAATCCTTATTGGAAACAATGGGTTATTATTTCAATCATACAGTATAACCATTGCTGTTTCTATATTTTGCAACAGTGCTCTTTTTTTATTTTTACTGTAGTAGACCATTGTTCTATGCTTTTCATGTGTCAGGCAATCAGCACAGAGAACAGTGGAGAACTCCCCCCATCCATCCAGCAACTAAGAAGCCTATCATTCTGGGTAAGCATGAAATATGCAGGAAGAAAAGCCAGGGCAGGTTAATTCTCTCTCTAGAAGTCTAGCCATATTTTCTGGACCATCAGTGAAAACAAATTACAGGTTCTGCCAGCATTCATAGCCTCAGTTATAATTAATGTGGGTGAAATATTTTGCCTAGGATGCCATGATGATTGCTAGGACTCTGTACCTGTCCCTTCTTGCCGACTATTTATAAATGTTCTCACCTTCTTATACATGAGTGTAAGATCTGCACCAGGAACTTCTACTGCTAGCTTCTTTTTCGTTGGTAGAGTGTCTGCAAAAGAAACAGCCACGGATTTCAATTAGCTGGGATACTGACACAGCTATCTTCCCATTTAAGTTTACAGGGGGAGGGGAGAGGATGAATATTGGGGCATACCTTCCCTTATAAGGACCTATAAGTACAGCTGGAGTGGGAATAGTATGTGAATAAAAGTGACAGGAAAAATAAGAGCCAATGAGTTCTGCAACTCATGGCATCACAGAAGAACACACAACTTGGTGTTTTTCCCCAATGACCGGTTACCCTTCTGCCTCCTTTCTTAACTTTTTATTTTCTTGAGACACAGCCTGGCTGAAGACCAGCGAATGCTTCCCCAGCTGGAGAGATCTGAAAGAAGCTCTGCGATATCTAGGGAGCCCTGACATGAGATACAGACCTCTGGAAGGGTTGAATTCTTCAAGCGTTAGACTCAGTTCAATCAAGAAAATGTCCTCAACAGGCTCCAAATCTGTATTACTGAAGAAAAGCTGAAAGGCAGAAAGAGGCTCTCAAAGCATGGTTCCTTCCAAGTGGGTGAACTGTTACAAGTGTCATGAATATAATTTTTGTGCAGCCTGGTGGTAAACTTCACAATGCTCAAAGAACAGGAAGAGAGCACTGACCTTCACTGCATACACCTGGAAGAAGACTGGCTGCAAGCCCAGACGCACATAGTATGCAATCACGTCAAGGATGAACAGCTCAGAGACTGTAGATTTGCTTGGAGAAGAGGGCTGTGTGGGATCAAAGATGACTGCATCAGTCCAAACCAACTGCCAAGTTACCTGCTATTTCTCTTAGCTTCCTGATCATTCCTGATATTTCACCTGCTTGGTGAATTAGGCAGCCAAGGGATGATACACACAACTCACGTTGTATCTACAACACTAGAGCCAAGAAAGTGAAATACTAAAAATAAATTTAAAAAATTGGCCATTCTATTCTACTTCTATTATAAGTTGGAGAGGAAGAACTAGCCTTTCACTAGCCAGCATGCTAAATGGATGTAAGTCTAGATCAGGGGTTGCCCACACGGTGTTCTCCAACTGTTGGACTATAATGCATATATTTCCTGATGATTCACCATGCTGGCTGAGCCTGATGGGAGCCTCAGGTTTACCCATGGTCTAGGTATACATAAGATCTGGAAGCACTTGGCCCTTGTTTCTGACTGAGCACCAACCTCAGTGACAGCTCCTTCTGCCATCTGAAGAACATTCCAAAAATTCCCATTGTTGTTTCTAAGGCAGAAGTGGGGAACTTGTGGGCCTGCAAATGTTGCTGGACTACAACTCCCACAGTCCCTGACCATTTGCTCCTGCTGGCTGGGGCTGATGGGAGTTGGAGTCCTTGGGTTCCTATCCCTGTTCTAAGGAATACAAGCAGAAGGAAGGGCTCCTCTCCTACCATGGTGGCCAGCTTCGGAATCATGTGACAGAGGGTGTTAATGTTGCTCTCGTACCATGGATCAGCTCTTCCAAGGTAAGCAGCCAACTCACAAGGCTCTGTCTGGTCAGGCAGAGCACCTTCCTGGAAGAGAAGAAGTAGAGTAAGCTCACCAGTACAAAGAGCATAGGACCGTGGTAGGAAGGGGATGACCACAATTTAGCTCTGCCGTCCTCTGCATGGCCCTGAGCTGCTCACCTCGGTGGGGGAAGATGTGGGTTGTTCCTCCACAACAGGCACATAGTAAAATTGCACTTTTAGCCTTGGTGTAAGAAAGGCACGTCTGCTCTCCCGCTTCCTGGAAATGAGGAAGGGAAAATTGTTCTTAGGTCATCCCAGTATCTCATCTCTTGTGGTGGAGAGGACACAGGTGGACCTGTGCACATAGTATTTTGATAGCCACAAATAATGGTATTAGGGGGAGGAATCCATGTCATTCTCTAGCCAGGAAAAATACGGTTGCCTCTATTTCCCATGGAATAGGATGTCCCTATTTTAATCAGAAAAATATTGGAGGGTATGGATTTATCCGACCCATGAGCCATCTGAAGGCAGCCTTGTATAGGGAAGTTTTCTTAATATTTAATGTTTTGTTTTGTGTGTGTGTGTGTGTGTGTGTGTGTGTGTGTGTGTGTGTACACACACAATATATATATATTGGAAGCCACCCAGGGTGGCTGGGGAAACCCAGTCAGATGGGTGGGGTATAAATTATTATTATGGAATAGGATGTCCCTATTTTCTTCAGAGAAATGTTGGAGGGTATGGGCAGTGTGTGGCCCATGGGTTCCATGTCAAAGTATTCTTGCAGCCCACTTGGTATGAAAAGTTGGACCTCCCTGGCCTAGAAGGAGATACTGCAACTCCACCACACAGAAATGGGAACTCTGTCCCAAACACAGCAAAACTCTCCCTCTTCTCAAAGTCATCATGACCGTCACTTACCTCAGGGAGTAATAGGCCTGGGCTAGGCGCCCCAGAATTCTGTCATCACCCAGTACCAAGACACGAGCTGTGTGTAGCCGCTTCAGCTGAGCCACCGGCTCCATGACGCTACCCCCAGATTTCCGATGCAGCTTCCCAGCAGGCTTTGCTCCTTGCCCATTAGAGCCGCTCTGTAGGAAAGCGAGGTTGTCCAGAGGAGACCCCTTCTTCTTCATGCAACCTTTCCTCTGGAGCCGAGAGTGCTCAGCCTCAGCAGTGCAAGAAGACTGATTTTCATCGCCCAGATTGGGCAGGTCTCGCTCAATCCCGCTGTCATTGGAGAGCACAGAGAAACGTGTCTGCTCACAGCAGTCAAAGTCTGGCCCCATATCCTGAAACTCAAAGATATCCAGTTCTGGACTCAGGGAATCCTGTTCACAGGATTGACTTGGCGAACGGAGGAATAGCACCAACTCCTTCCCTAAAATGAAGAGATGGTTTGTGAAATACCTAGAAGGCCATCATAATTCTTGAATCTTCACATGGCACAGTGTGGCATTGTCCCAACACTACAAAAGTAAAGTTTCTTGCCCACACTCATAGGCCAGACTACTTCAGTCTATGTGCACATACACAACATGTTTTAATATAATATAATATAATGTACAACATGTTTTATAATGTAATATAATATAATATTTAATATAATATAATGTACAAAAGTAAAGTTTCTTGCCCACATTCATAGGCCAGACTACTTCAGTCTATGTGCACATACACAACATGTTTTAATATAATGTAGGCTGCCTCCTGACACGAAAACACTACTTTATTGGTTCCCAAACCTTTCCCCTGAGATGGTTAGAGCCAATCAAAATGTTCAGGAGGAAAAACATGTTACCTCCCTCCTGGGATTCTACAACTTCAGAATACGGGTGAGTAGTTCCCCCATGTTGAAAATAAGAGCTCTTATATTTATCTTATCTTTCTATATTTTAAAGAAAGTAGGCATGGCAAGGATAAGCACATGTTATGATCAGTACACTTAGAGGCATGCTTAAACTGGTCAGTTTTATTTTGAAAGAAAGGGGGGAAATCATAGGGTCGCCCAATGTAGAATATGCTTCTAATCTGGATCAGGGCCTTGTGCAGGTTTTCTTCTGAGAAACAGCCCCTCCTCGCTGCCATTGGCCCCCAAAAGAACTGTCTGCAGTAATCTACACCTCAGAGGATAAATGGTAGCCAAAAGGAAACCAGAAGGGGCCAAAGACACGTTGTTTGCAGTGACCATAGGGACACTGCATCCCGGGAGTGACTCTGCCCTGCTTGCCCTCTCACAGAGTGAAAAAGGATAACAACAGCTGCTTCCAAGTGAGATACAGGCCATGAGAACAGACACTCACAAAGCTGGTCTTCATCTCTCCAGAAGTGGAAGCTGATGTTAGGGTTGGGTAAAGGAATCCCTGAACTTTTTTCTACGCCTGTCTTCTCCACATCTGTAGGACACAGAGAATTTTTTTGTTAATCTTTCCATTTCAAGGAGTACAATGAAGGCCAGATGGGTAAAAGCAGAGACTAGGAACTACACTAGAGGTCGAGGGAAACATACGGTAAAGGGAAAGTGGAAGTCCATGGGCTTTTTTAAAAAGCAAAACAAAACTGTGGCTCATTTGCCCTACATTAGCCTGATGAAGAGCCTTCTTATAATTAAGCTAATGTAGAAAAATGTGAAGCAGCTAGCCAGAGGCTGATACATGGCAAAATAGCAGTTTCTTCGGGGCAATGAACAGCACCAATTCCAGACAGTCAGAAAAAGCCATGTGATTGCTAGAAATAAACATTTATCCATTATATTTCATGTTGTGGGGGAAAGGTGTAAGTTTTATTTAGTGTAGTTGCCTGCTGGGTGATAACTAACATTTAAAAGTGTCAAATGACATCAATGTAGGTGAACAATGATGTTTCACATGCAATGTGTAACGGATAGAGTGTCGGACTAGGAGTTGAGAAACCAGGGTTTCAAACCCCTCTGCAGCCATGAAGCCCACTGGGTGACCTTGGGTCAGTCACTCTCTCTTACCTTAACCTACCTCACGGGGCTGTTGTGAGGAAAAATGGGGAGGGGAGAACAATGTACCACCTTGAGCTCCTTGGGGGAAAGGTGGCATAGACATGCAATAATAAATAAATAAAGCATTGTGTCAGAAGCTTATGATATCCCTCTTCGTTGATTTGGGGTGACCAGTAATATCACCTCTTACCATTGAGCAGACCCCCAAATTATACTTGGCACTTTTGCCCATTTAGCCTTCTTGTCTCTGACCAGTACAGGGTCACACTTACTGAACAGACACACAAATTTCCTTCTCCTCAGAAATCACTTTGAAGTTGGTCTTTTTTGAGTACCAAGGACTGCATGCAAATATCTATACAAGGGGGTGATCCTGAACAAAGCACAGAGCTACAAGACACAATCCCCTTTGAATGCATAAATCAGTTTCCGTCCTTTCAGCACCTAAATCAATGATTTTGCCTTTCACACTGTTGCGGGTGCTGTGGGAAGCTAAGCCCACAAAAGCAACTACAATAAGGGCTCAGGACTCAGTCCCAGATGAAGCACAGGGACTGGGGATCTTTTTCACATCCCAGTCTCGTAGGGCCACACTTACCTTTCTCTGTAGTGCTCATCAATGTGCTGTAGATTTTCCCCAATTCTTCAACATAATGATTGTATTCTGCACTCATATCTCTTCCTGCATGTTCAATGGCTGCCATCACTTGCTGAAAATAGTGCTCAGTCACATCTAAGGGCTTTGCCTGTCACAGGGGGAAGGAGTAATGAATCATTGCTGGAATCAGTGCTTTCTTTTTCAAGGGGTACTCAAGGGTACGCAGTACCAACACCTCTTTTTGTTGTTGTTAAAAAGTTGGGCACTACTGTAACAACTTCATGGTGAGTACTGGCACCTATTTTTCTTGGGGGGGGGGAGTCCTGGCTGGAATGAAGTTCACAGACTGCAAACACCTATTCAAGCTTTTTTTCTTTATAGCAAATTACTCTACGCATGTACGGTACTCACAATACTCAGCTCTCCCTAACTCAAAAACAATTTTGTCATTGACATGTATGAGCACATGGGGAAATGGGTAGATATGCGGCACCTGACAGCACAGCTAGCAGGTTTCTTAAAACTTTGTTTGCTTCTAATATTTCTTATTAAAACTTGACCTTTTAAGACTTTGGGAGTAATTTCCTTCCTTCTGTTTCCTAAGCTTCCCTTCTCCCCCATCTGTAGTCCAACAAATCTTGTTAAAATGCCAACATACAATTCAGTTTGGGATAAGTGTTTTATTTCTGGCTCAAGGAAGGCAATAAGCGCCAAAGGCAAGAGAACTGAGTTTCATAGAACAATCCCTCTATGTGTCTACTTAGACATAAGTCCCAATGAGTTCAATGGGGCTTTCTCCAATGTAAATGGATGGACTGCAGCCTCTAAGGACTTTCTCATTGGCACAAAGTCCCAGTCAAGGAGCAAAAGATAGTCAAACAGCTTCAAATAAATGTTGGAGAGGATGTCAAGGAACTGGTACATCTGCCTGCATGTGGTGGTCATATCCTCTAGTGGAGGAAAATTTGGGAAAATATCTTAAACAAAATTAATAACATAACTAAAACAAAATACCCTTGAGTCTCCAAGTACTTGAAATACTGTTTTCCAAAGGACTGATAGTCTACAATACATGAGAAAATATTTTTACATTCCTCAGCAGCAGCAAGAGCAATAATTACAATCAGTGAAAATGTTTGGTGTGTCTGTCAAGTTTGGTGTATTTGTCAAGGCTAGGGTTCAAATTCAGAGGCTTTGGGAACACTTATTAATGGACAAAGTCACCAAGAACATGGCAATTGCTAGAGGGGATGCAGAGCCTGAAACATTCATTAAAAACTTGAAACATTCTATACAATTTGGAACCTATTTTTTATATGTTCCCATGAGTTCAATTGGCCATACTCCCAGGTAACTTTAGAAATTCTAGAGATGGCTGTCTTGGTGGTGGTGGAACTAATCGGGTCTGTGGCTCAGCATTAACAAAGTCTCTGTCTGGACGTATAACTTTGCAAGAAGACTAACAAAACCCCAAGAATCAGCCACTTACCATAAGATTCGTTTGCTTTCTTTCCGTCAGTTAACGTACCCTTTTACACAGTGGGGGAAAGGTGATCCGTTTGTTTTTTGCCTATATATGCCAGAGTGTACTGGATGGAGTGGTGTTCTTAAGCCAACAAGTTGTTTTGTTTAAATCTCTACCTTCTACAGTTTTCATCTGAAGCAACACTGAGTAACTTTTGCTCACACATCCATCCCCAGTATGAGAATAATAGTCTGAGGAGTAACTGTATAATGGCAGCCCTCCAGATGGGAGGCAAGTGACTGGGAATGTCTGGTATTTCTGCTTATGGAATTTCATTTATTTCAATGAAATCTTTACGGTACCTGAAGAATGCTGTGCACGTTCTTAATGTGACCGTGTTCCTTTAGAACTGTTTGGAAGGCACGTTCTATCACACAGAGCATACAGGACTTCATACACTGGGACATCTGAGCAGCCTTGATCTCATCAATGAGTGCCCGGCATACAGCTTCAGACAGCAGTTCTGGATCTACAAACATGAAAACCCTGGAGAATGAAGAGTTAACATATATAGAGACAGCCACACTTTAGTGCAGGTTTGTGTGTGTGTGTGTGTGATAAATATGTCACTTTAAGACAGGTGAGAGGCCCTATACTTACTTTTCCTGATAGGGGAATGAGTCGTTCTTGAGACTTTGCTCTGCAGAAACCATTCTTTGGTATAATGCTCCTAATGAATAAAATAAGCATCTAAATATCAGTCAAAGTTTAAAGGTCGATGGTTTGGTTCTGGTATAACTAAGCACACCATTGATAATGATGTCATAACATTGGTTTAAAATGGAATCAAGTCCAAAAGTGAGACTACAAACTGCATGAATAGGCGGGAAAAGAAATCTTCAAGAAAGTCCCAAGAGAAAGGTGGAAAGGCAAATGCTTCCTTTCCAGAGTTTTTACATGCAATGAATAGATCATTTGCAATAGTCCACATTATAATATAATATAATATAATTAATATAATATAATATAATATAATATAATATAATATAATATAATATAATATAATATTTTAATATAATTTCTTGCATGGAAGTGTTACAAAAGTAACTGGAAATTCGGAACATTTGAAGTGGCTTTTTGCTATGGGCTCCTGGCTATGAAAAAGCTTTGGAGCATTCTACTTCATGAAGCTTCTTTGGTACAATAACCTGAGAAAGTCAGGAAAATCAAATACATGAGATGCCACATCTCATAACTTGAACTTGGTACGATAAGCGAGCTGTAGTCATCCATTATTGAGCAATTAAAGTTGTTCATTAATAAGTTGGTTGCAGTATCTGAACATAAGCCTTTGCACAAAGAAGCATGCCAGGGCATTTTTACACATCCTTCAAGCAATGTGTGTTAAAAGAAATGCAGGTTGCCTTTCAGAAAGAACAGCTGTTTTGGTAGCACACTAACAGGGGAATCTAAGCAATGTTTCTGGCCCAGTGTTAGCTTATCAGTGTCAAGGGAAGTGTGAACCATGATAAGAGCATCCCACTTTGATTGGTTTCCTGCTGAAATGAACCAGCAGCAGGACCCAACTGACAGATGGATGAACACATCCTGCCACCCCAATTATGAGTGCTTTTCGTCTGCTTGACCAATTTCCCCCCACCTCCCCAATGGTCCTCAACAAACAAACCAAAAGAAAGCAAAAAGAGTGTGGAATATTGCACACCTGGTATTGTCCGTTCCAGTTTTAGCTGCCGAGCATAATCCAGGCCAATGGTGCAGTACGGTTTGGGCAGAGTTAGTAACTTCTTGCAGAAATCGTACACTCTCTCATACAAATCATCAGGGATGCAAGGTGCCTGGAGCAGCAATGGGAGAACAAACCTCGGTGTAAAAATTATTTAAATATGAGAAGTACCCTGTAGCATTGGCTGACAATCACCAGCCCAATTAACCCCTGGTATCAGTGGAATCAGGCCTATTCGCATCTGCTGTTTGGTGGAATCTGGACTGAGCACTCCAACTATACTGAGAAGATAGTTAATCAAGATCCATATGTTTCCTTTTGCAGAGTAGCTGTACAAGGATAAATGCTTCTGTTACTTTATTTGCTTTATTTGGTGACCTCAGGGAATCTTGAATGATTACAAGGAGGCGGGAGGGGGGAGAAAGCAGTGTCTAAGTCTAAGAAAACCATATGTTTCCCTGTCGTTTTACTCTCCAGGGTATGAAAATGCAGCTACCCTGAGACGCCCACAGCTACTAAACATTTCTTCAAATAAAAATGTCTTTCACTGTCGCTATTTCCTTATTACAGACTTCCATTTTCAGTAAAACTGTGGGTGTTTTCTGCTCCAGAATTTTCGCTAAGCTGATTTTATGCTAGTATTTCACCATTTTTCCACAGGGAGCAAATGTAACTCTCCCAAGGTGTCTGCAAGCAGGGACAGCATCACTGCTAATGTATGTGCTTCACAATTCACATGAATTATGCATCTTTTATGCATGCAGACAGCATATGGTAAAGTTGGAGAACCTCTGGTTATAAACAGACCATTAATCACCTGCATTCCACCACAGAGATGTTGTTGAGTCGTGTTTTCCCCCTCTTACCATTGATTTTAATGAGTCAGTTCTTTTTAAACTATGAATGGAGCAGCACAAGAAAACGTGGCCATCCATAAATGCATTTCAGACTGTTGTCTGACACTCTGACAATATCCAGTGCTTACCCATTCCTACAGGGGAGAGGTGCTAGGGCTCAAATCTAACTAGAAGTCAGACCATTTTCGCTTAAACACTCTGCTCCAGAGACCCAGAAGAATCAAAGTGGCTGTGTCTTCCCAGCAGTGAGGGAAAAACACGCTGCACATGCTTAGAGGCACCCTCTCTTGCACATTTCACACATCCCTAGAATTCAAAATAGAATCTCGAGTGGTATCCATGGAAACCTAAGAGCTGTTGGCCATAGTGCAAGCTGACACCTCACACCAACTCCCAGCATGGAATTCCTGTGCTATCACAGCCGCATGAATTTATAGTTCTCACCTTTATCAATGTGTACATCAGCGTGTGAAGCAAAGGGATGATGTACTGCCGATAGTTGCATCTTTCTGCCTAGAGAAAGCAAACGGTTACGCTGAAGATTTTCCAACAATGTGAGGCTGATTTTGGATCCTCTGCTGTCACAAAACACATGAGGGAGGAGGGCTGGCAGCTAGAACAACAGAGCATTTGATAGCAGAGACAACTCTAGGTGGAACATTGCCATGGTACCAGCCAGACCTCAGCTGGACTGTGCGTTCAGTTAAAGACTTACCCTTGACATGCTTAGGAGAGATTTGAGGGGGAGGGGGGAAATCTATGAATATAAAGCCTAGGAGGAAAGCTTGAAGCAGCTGTGACATCTTTGGTCATGTGCATTTTGCAGGTTTTTGGAACACTACAAAATCCTGCAACATCTGCTTAGGGGAAAAAATAGTGGAATGAGCATACACATCATGGACCTCCCAATGCTCTGTAAGTATACTATCTTCAGCCAACCTAAAGATCAGTTTTTCTGCAGGAAGAATGGCTTCTAATGAGAGAGTAAGAAGGACCAGAAGTGGCAGGAAGGTGCAGGATAAACAATAAGGAACACTGGGGCAGCTGGTTCCCTACAAACACTAGAGAGATTGTGAGTGATGTCAGAAGCAGGCTGCATTGGCTACCCTGAATTTATGACTGAGCCAATGAGCCTTGATAGAGGATCTGATGTTTGGAAGTGTCTTCAATTTGAAGAGCAGTATATTAATTTAATCACATTTTTCCACAGCAATAAACCATAGATTCATATTCATGAGAAAGGCTACATGTGGACTGTGAAGACAACTCCCAGCCCTTTGTTTCCTTCTGTGGACATTCTTACCCTTTCCAGTTCTTTCACCAGAATTTTGATCAAGAGGGCTCCATTGCTGGGATTCCTGTCAATCTTCTTGTGCAAAGTCCATCTCAGCATCCCTGGAAGAAGGTGGGAAGAGAACCAAAGTTAAAACAGCTATCAATGTTTCACTGGGTCAGGAATCAGCAAGAGACAAGAGCAGAATATTGCAAAGAAGGAAAGTGAGTTGCACTTATAGAAGAAGAGGAGCGGACAGAACTGAACCATAAACAAAAACAGCTCTTCCCTCAAGGTTTCCACATATTATTTTATTTAATTATTTATTAGGTCATTCATTTGATTTCTTACTTGCCCTAAGGTCCCAGGGCAGGTTACAGCAGTTTGTACTTAGAAAACCTATTCTTTATCACCAAGCTATGGCTCCTTCTCTCTACAATTGTTGCCAGTAAGGAAGAGTTTTACGGGTGACATTATTTTGTCTGGAATTAACCAGGTACCCACACCCAGTCATATGCATCCATATGGGTAGGTATCTCAACAAGACCAGAAAACCCAGGAAATGCCAACACAGCTGGCCAAACATAAAAAGTCATTTCCTTTTGCTCTCTCTAGCTGTGGGAGAGGTGTTCTCAGACACACTGCAAAACTCTTCAGTGCCCAGTGATGAGCTGGGGCACACGGGTCACTGGCTCTTACCTCTCTCGCTCTGGAAGGCTGGGTGGTGGCCATCAAGTTCACGAAGGAGGGCATGCACACTTCGGAGGAAGTCGGACTCAACCTCTTGACAAAGGAGAAAAACAGGGTGTGAAGTACAAGATAACTCAGTGTCTTCTTGTTATTTGTACTTAACAAACCAAATCCTACCAACAAAAGGGTAATGCTAGTGGTTTGCCATCAATGCTGCAAGCTCCTTTTTGAGCAAATACATGATAAAGTAGCACAGGAATAATGGCCAGCAGATAAGGGATGAGCTTTTCATGGATCGAAAGGTGCACGCACCCCTGTCTCCTTGTATACAACCAGTTATCACTAGTATTATAACAGCTTTGATGTCAACTCTCCCAAACAAGAGAGTGTAGATAGGCATTGCCTTTGGTTATTACCAGTGAAAAACTTGCTTCCATAATATATAATTCCCATCCATTACCTCTCAGTAAATGCTTACACAACTGATGAAGGGGGGGGATGTAATTGTTGTTATACTCCTACTGAAGGTGGGATTCTGGCAATGGTAGGGTTGCACAAGCTAATCAGGTCTATGTCTGCCTGTTGGAATAATAAATAATACAGCTTGCCTTACCCATGAGCTACTGAAGTTCCTACTAGGTCTAACATTCCATCTAATGAAATGGGCTTATACTACAATAAATCTGTGCAACTTACAGCAATCAAGAGCCTCTTTTCATGTGTTTGCTGCATCAGACTAACATAGCTGCCCCTCCAAATTTTATTTATCTCTTTCTCTCAACTGTGCAGTGGGGGAACTGGAGACAATCCACTCTTTTCACCTAAACACCTCATGCTCAGAGAGCAAGCAGAAGCCGATAAGGCACTTTGAGATGCTTCTGTGAAGATGAGACTAATGATCATAATAATAACAACAGTAACCTGGGTTATCCATGGTTGGGTGGAAGTCACAGCAGGTGGTCGTGAGGTTATCTTTTCCAGCACTTCTGGGAGAACTGGGTGGCCAGAGGGTCCAGTTTCACTGAGCATGACCTAGTATCCTCTAGCACTTCTGCAAAAAAAACACAAGATGGCGGTTGAGTGTGCTTGAAATCCCTGTTTAATACCAGGGACCTGACACTGAAATGATAAGTAGCCATGTTAGTTTGTTGCGGCAAAAACAAAAAAGAGACTTATGGCACCTTAATGTGTTTTGCTATTGCATCCACTTTTGTAGATTACGCCCCACTTATTTCACACTAAGCTTATTTTACCCCAAAATTTGTTGGTGCAAGGTGCACAAGGCTCCATGAAAAAAGAGGGAAGGAGACATTGTGGTTTTCACACTGTAGTTCCAACATTCAGTGTGCACCTCTTGTTCAAGAAGCAACAAGCTACATTATAGCATGCCCCCACTGGATGGTGTGGGGAAAAGGGATCTAGAAGATGAGTGTTATAATTCACAATGGCACAGAGTATGGGTGGGGAAGCTGTGGCCCTCAAGATTTTTTGTTTGACTACAACTCCCATAAGCCCTCACCATTACCTATCTTAGCTGGGGCTGATGGGAGTTGTAGTCAACAACATCTGGCATGTCACAGGTTCCCCAATACTGGCATAGAACTTGGAGAAACTGCTGCCATAAATTACTGGTATTGTGCATGCTGGATGAAGGGCGTGTGTGGTTGTTATGGAAGTTGGCCAAACTCTTTCCAGAAGGACATATATCCTCAGATCAACATATTTGTAACATTTATATCTCATCTTCACCCCCACCCCCCAAGGCAACATAGGAAATCAATTTCTAGATGATTAGCATTAGGAAACATGTCCAGGACAAGGGCTTGGTCAGAATGTCAATGACTCTGCTAGAAATAAAGAAGGTCCACTTACCCAGAATACTACAACGTCCTTGGCATCAGGCAGCGGCAAGACAGCAATTTCTACAACCACACCCAGGCTCTCCTGTTGGGATGCTGTCGGATTTCTTTGGAAGCTGCCAATCTCCGTCAAGTGGGAACACGCCCAAGACAAACTTGCTTTACCTGTCTCACCAGTACCAGCCAATACCTGCAAATATTTGAGAGAGAGAGAGAGAAAGAAAATCAGAAAAAGGAATGTGTGGGCTCCTCTTTGTCCATAGTTCCCCATCGCCTTTGACCACGCTTGTTTCACTTGCTGCAGATAAAGCCAGGGGAACAAGGACAGTTCTGTTAGTATTTACAGTTGCCCTGATAACATTATTCTCTTCAAAGTGATTTCCTAAGGCTTGAAAGGAAACTCTTTTCTCTGATTGTACTCCCTGCCAATTATAACACATTCTTCAGCAGCAGCCACAGGCATCCTGCTCAGGTGGGCTGGCTCAATGTTATTTGGTTCACCTGCCTTCTATTTCCTCTGTGTTCCAGCTCCCCTGTATATTCTGCCGAGATTCTTGGTGATATCTCAGGACCACTGGCCCATGCTGTTTAGTGCAAAGCCGAGATAGTAAAATGCCTTTATTGCTTGGTCGTTGCACAGCACTATATTGGGGTGAGCAGGCAGTTGACTGGGGTGTCTGGTCATTTGCAGTAGACTGGCAAAGATTTCTGACTCCCAATTATTTAACAATGGCAGCAGCAAAAAGGTGCCTTCTTTGCCCTCTTAAATTAAGACTGCTGAAATTATGAAAGGTTGAGTAAACCAGGAATGGGCTCCCCCACCCCCCACCCCACAAAAGAACTGTGAGCTCATTTTGGTCCTGGAACTAGCTAACTAGTAACTAGAATGTGCTCAGAGGCACCCTGCTTTTTGAAATTCTATTTTTTTTGTCTTTTGCTCCTGGCTCAAGTTAGTACGTTGTGGGATTCTAGTAAAACAACAACAACAGACTAGCTCCAAAAAGCTGGAAGTTTGTCTATCCCTGCAGTAAATGATGCTCACCTTCTCTGAGCACATGAGCTAGGCTGCCCTGCAGAGATTCCAGCAGTTGTGCTCCAGGACTCACTTCAAAGGGAACCTGAGGAGCAAAACCAGAGACACGACATTAGTTTCTCTTCTTCAGTAGCAGAACCAGAAGTGTAATCTTTGCAGCCTTTGAAACATGAGTAGAGTCACACCAGTAGTTGTTATGCTAGCCCCTGCCCCCTCTTGCATCCAAGCACACATAGGAATGACTCACTTCAGGAACAGGCATAGGAGTAACAACTTCTAGAGCATGGGGATAGTCAGTGTGATGCTCTCCAGATGATGATAAACAACAGCCCGCATCCATCATCCCTGACTATTGGCCACTGTGTCTGCAGCTGATGGGAACTGGAGTCCAACAACATTTGGAGGTCTCACCACTTTGGCTACTCTTGTTCTAGAGGTGTCGCTCATATTAATCTGTTGCAGCAAAAACAACAGTGTCTTGGGTCACCTTAAAGACTAACATATTTATTGTGACATATGATGACATTAGATGGGTCTTCATCAGATGGATGAAGACATAGATAGGCTGTTGGGGTAACACACCACCAAAAAGCTGCCCACCAGAAGATAAAGTTGCATCACAACTCACTCACAAACCCAAACTTTTCTAATCCAGATTTAGAAAAACAGCTCTTTGAAGTGCTCCACCAGATAATTAAACCCTTTAACCCCACCTGCAATTATACAAGCAACTCCAAGTTGTTGTTAAATTGGAATTTCTGAACCAATAGAAAATAGTATTCTTTTGGAATTATATCAGACAGACCATAGATCCATCAAGCCCAGTACGGTCAATACTGACTGGAAGTGTCCCTCCAGGGTTTCAGACAGGAGTATTTCCACACAAGGGATTGAACCTGGGACTTTTTCCATGTTAATCATTTCATGTCCCACTAAGCCACAGCCTGCCCACCTCCATTTTCCATTCAATTATCCAATTCCATTCAAGAATTCAGTTCATTAAAATTATTACTGAACTACTTGTGCATAATACCGAGTAGGTTTGAAAAATAAAACCTGTTTGCAGAATTGGCCGATCACTTTTGACCATGATGTATGTTCAAAGCAGTTCTCCCCTATTTGTACTGTCAACACCTACTAGCATGAAGCTTTCTCTCCCATCAGAGATGGTCAGCATCAGTCATTACTGTAGAGTGACACAGTCATTCATAGAAGCAGCCCCAAGGGGCCTATGCCACTTTGCCATTTCCGCCGTTCTATTTTTAAGACCCCGTTCAGGCAGAAGTGATTACAGACAGCCTAGCTTCCTCTTCACACCTTCCCTACAGTGACGGCTGAGCTTACAAGAACCCCAACCCACAAGGCTCTCATGCTGTTCAGCTCTGTCACAACAAAGAGTCACGCTAACCTGCCTCAGGTTTTTCATATTCTCCATCAGGCCTGAATAGTGCTGTCAAAGAGCAAGCAACGAAGCAACGAGGAGAGCATTTCCCAGCATTCACTGAGAACTATATGTGTTGTGAGGGAAGCCATATTGCAGTGTTTCCCAAACGTTTTTGGGCAACGGCACACCTGTTTACTGAAAAAAAATCTCGCGGCACACCACCATTAAAGCCCCGCCCCGTGACGTCAGCGCACAGCGTCACGCCGGGAGGGACGCACAAAAGTGAAAGTTTTTTCCCTCGGCAGCTCCTCTCAGCTGCGCTCAATCCGCCTCGGAGCGCAGGAGCGATGCCTCTCTCTGGCTCTCCCTCCGCGCAGGCTGAGGGAGGGAGGGAGGGAGGGGCGTGTGTGACCCGTCTCTGCTAGGAGACCAAACCCAGCGAGGCAGAGTCGCGCGGAGGCGCCCAGGCAGCGCTGCCGGCTGCGAGGAGGAGCGCCAGGCAGCAGCAGGAGGCGCGGCCTCTCCTCGCCGCCGCCGCCCCGCCTCTCGCCGTCCGACTCGCCCGCCTCCCTCCAGGCATCTCGCGGCACACGAGGCAACGTCTCACGGCACACTCGTGTGCCGCGGAACACCGGTTGGGAAACACTGCCATATTGGACCCTATTCAGTTCATAGAAAATACTACATTTTGGTTATATATATATATATATATATATATATATATATATATATATATATATATATGACCTCTGACAATGAAGAATGTTCTAGAAGTCCCTGTGGGCCTCTAGGTGTTGGACTGCAACACCCAGCTTCCCCAACCATTTGGTTGGCTAGAGTTGATGGGAACAGCAGGCCAACAATAATCAGGTTTTTCATCCCCAGTGCCAGATTTATACACAAGTTAAGTACCGTATTTTTCGCTCTATAACACGCACCCGACCATAACACGCACGTAGTTTTTAGAGGAGGAAAATACGTAGGCATGCCACCCGTAGGCATACCCTCCATAACACGCACAGACATTTCCCCTTACTTTTTAGGAGGAAAAAAGTGAGTGTTATGGTGCAAAAAATACGGTAAACTACAGCTTAGGGCCCCAGATCGCGGGGGGGGGGGCTCTAAATACAAAACTCACACCAATTTAAAGCTTTACATAACTGATCGAAAATAAATGAAATGGGATGTAGACTCTAAAGTAGATTTTATCATTCCAGTATGACAAAAATGTACTTAACGGCCACACAACTATTTGTTGCCCTTTGTTTCTAAATCTGTGCAGCATGAACTACAATATAGTTTTTATATACGCTAAAGTAAGAAATCACAATGTATTTTAATGTAAAGGTATTTCATATACAAATTGTCTTATTGCAAGATACATGTTTCTATTAGATTGTCAGTTGTATGCTCACCTACGTATGGGAATATATGCAAATATAAAAGCTTCTTATTTATGTTTTCATTGTTCTTTCGCTTAGAATAACACACATTTTGGGGTAATGCTGTGGGGTTTCTTAAACTCCACTTTGCTTATGACCTCAGCATGTCTTATTCCAGCCCTGCCCATTACACCACTTACTACAACTGACCTGCTTTTTCGAGACAAACATCTGTGGTGCACCACTTTCACAGTAAGAAGAAAAGGGCTCAAGTCATTCTTTTCAGGAGGCACAGAGAAGCCATTTTAGTGGCATGAACACATCAGCATAGCACACAGCTAGCTGACAATTTCAGCCACAATTAGCTCTCTTTTAAAGAAATAGATTATGGGAGGGCAAAAAGAAATGAGAGATACCTAACTTCAAACTATCTTCCAAACATTCCGAGAAAAAGAAACTTGGTCCTGTAAAGTTTGTTGTTTAAAAATGAATAGGAGGGATTGGGAAATCAGAAATCTCTGGATTGTGTTTTAATTTGGAATGAGGGGAGACAGCTCTAGGGGGCTGTAGTTCCATAATCAACGTATGAATGGGGTGGGAGTGTAAATGAATAAGCAAACTTAACAATTCCCTATTTGCTTCTACCTATTACCATATTAATAGCTGATTGCCTCCAATAAGGAATATCCTTTAGATGGACATGTCTACGCATCTGTGCATGCACACACACACGGGGAGGAATCCAATGTAATGCTAAGTTGAACTCCCTTAGCACTGTACTAGCTACGCTAGTGGAATGGGTTGTGCAAGAAAAGGCGCAGGAATCCAGCCTGGTTCTCATGGCTGGTTGCTCAACAAATCTCTGTAGCCCTGATACTTTCTGTTGTTCAACCAGCTTCTGCTAGCACAACATTTGCTCTGGATTTCATGCTTGTACCTAGAGCTGCAGCCCTCATAATAAAGCCCCCTGCCATTCCAAATGACAGAAAGTTACTGTTGTATCTTTGTACTGAGATACCTTTGTCCCTGCTAAATTGTCTGAAGGCTTTGCTGTCTTGCTGTGCTAATCAACTGGTTTTCTTAAAAGACCATAGAGATGCTATTGTGGAAAGGTTGGATCCTGCTACATTGCTACAGGTTTTACTGCTGATGAACTGGATTGGGGCTGATTGTAGAAATGCATTGAGGTGGGAGGCTGGCCAGCGACTGATATGAAATGTCAGGAACATCGCCGTGCACACAAAAGACATATCCAACCCAAAGGTGCATACAACTCCACTCTTCACAGCACCATTTTGATGCTGCTTGGCATACGTTGTTTGAATAGGCTTCACAACAACCCTGTGAGGAAGGCCGGAATTACAACTTCAGAGTAAATCCAGGCAAATACATGTCCTTCCAAGTGCCCAACGGAATGCATTATGATATAGAGTCATGAAGACAGTGTAGGAAACTCTGCGATAGTTGCCCCCAAATAAAGTGATAATTGTTTTGACAGATAATTGTGGGAGCTTAGCCTTTGTCAACTAATCTGTCATGACATATATCCCGGTGTGGAAGAGGATGTGGTCTCTATCATCCATGAAACCAAGACAGGCTGGCCACAGAATGGCTTGCTATGACTATATTACCAGCACCATGTAGGCCTTCACTGTGCAGCCAGGAACTTTTAGCAACCTTTGCTGTGCTGATGTATACTTGCAAAATTTCCTTTGTCCTGAGGGAGCGGCTCATGGTTTGTTCCAATATTCAGTGCAGAAATGTGCATTTTCCGTTAGAATGTGTATGTTAATGTAATGTATGTTGGAAAGATGAGGTTCTAGGAAAGTGCAAATGTGTGGCTTCAATTATGTTATCCTGCCTCCAGAAACAGATGCAGAAAATACATGGGGGGGGCATTCTCATGTTTCTTATGTTCACTCATTATTATTGCAGTTTGCACATGCAATGAGTAGATGTGGCTTCACACTCCATGGTGAAGCATTTTTATCTATGTCTGGACCAGAATAGCACAAAATTCTGGAGGTTCAAACTAATTCTTAAAGATTGACTGAGAGAGGGCTGGGGGCCGGTCCACTGTCCCTCAGACCTTGTGTGGGGCCAGACTATATATTTTTTTGGGGGGGGGGATGAACAAATTCCTATGCCCCACAAATAATCCAGAGATGCATTTTAAATAAAAGGACACAGTATACTCATGTAAAAACACCAGGCAGGCCCCACAAATAACCCAGAGTTGCATTTTAAATAAAAGGACACATTCTTCTTATCTAAAAACACGCTGATTCCCAGACCGTCCGCGGGCCAGATTTAGAAGGTGATTGGGCTGGATCCGGACCCTGGGCCTTAGTTTGCCTACCCATGCTTTACTGGGTGGCAGTGGGGTTCCTATTCTCATTCTGAAGGTGACTCCTTGGAGAGCTACTGATATTTCTAATAGGCAACTATGCAGCCTGCCTCACAGGCTTGTTGTACGATCTGTTTGAATAAGGTATTCTAAGTAGTACCAAAACAGTGACAGGAAAGTCTTGGGTATGGGTGGGGCTGCCTATGTGCATCTGTGACACCCGCTGCGGTTCCTGGCATTCAATGCAAAGCGTCGCTGAGTCTCTCCCAGCCATTTCAGTGTATTCAGCAGCTCAGCTCATGGGCATGGCGGGCAGCAAAACCTGCAGGCTATTTTGAAAAATCCAAGCAGTCTCCCAGCATTTTGATGGTCATTTGGGAATTCTGTTGATGCAGCAGGCAGCAAATTTTGTAGGCAATTCCTCAGGAATACTGCAATCTTCTCAAGGCACCCCCTCACTGTCATTCGGAATGGCAAGTCTCTTGACAAAGCTTTATTCTGAGGCCTGTGGATGAGGGTGCCGGATCCCAGCTCATTTCTAGCGCATTTCAATGGCCATTTGTAAAACTTAGCTGATTTTTATGTGGATGAATAAGCAACAGGTGATGGTACAATTTTGCAATTTACGCCAGTGCATTTCAGTTGCTCCTCGCAAGTGCAATGTTCTTCTGTTTGGCCACTTCAGGACACTCTCTGTAGACTGCCTAAAGACCAGTAGGAACCATCTAAACTACCCTTCTTTTAATACATTCTAATTGCCATCTTAACATTTCTATGGTAATACATTCAGATGGCTCTGCTCAGCGACAGTTATGCAAGTCATCACTGCCCACAGAGCTCTTTGGTGCATTTGGAATTCATGAAAGGTACATTTCGAGTTCATATTTCTTACCACTTACTGTGATGGTTAGAGGGGTTTAAAAAATCAGTCAATCAATAGTTGAATGGCTATATTGCCAAACCAGAATGAACTTCAGTGGCAGGGATGATGTTGAGGGGTGGTTGAACCTCATTCAGCATGGCCCATGGTCAGGGATGATGGGAAGTGTGCTCCTACAACTTCTGGAGAGCCACAGGTTTCCCATCTCTGAACTAAGGAGGGGATCGGCTCTTTACTCACCATCTTAGAACAGCTCTACCCATTACAGTTGCTGAAAGAAACGTACGGTAAGCACTGAGTTTCCGGCAGCACTCTTGCAATGTGTGAACATCATAAGCAACTGACAAATGGTAATATTCCAAAAATCAGCGGGAGGGGGGCAGGACCTCAGGACAGTCTGTAAGTGGCTGTACTTGAACAAAGGAACTTTAAAGAAAGACCGTAATGTGAAATCATCAAGAGGGTCAGTGCTATCACTTGTGGATTGAATTGGATTTTTATTATACTACATATGTTAATTGGCTTACCAATGGCCTAATGTCTACGTTATCAACATGTGTTTTGTGAATTACCACTGTTAATTATGTAATTATCGCTGTCTCTGTATTTTATGCAGTTCATTTCTCTCTTTTTGTTTTGTTTACAACCCCAAGTGGGTGACGCACACACACAGCAGTAACCTAGGACATTTCATCTGATTGAATGGATCGCACTATGTGAATGCTCGTGTGGTAATGAATTTGTCAATGTGCCACAAGTGTTACTGTGGTTTTTGTGTATCTTTAGACATTAATATGTCTGGGAACACGTGTTTAGGAAACCTAACTTACCCAGTGCACATAAACTAGATCTGCGCATATTTATGTGCACAAGAGATGTTTAATGTCAGAAACAGAGCTCCCCACATCCATTGTAATGTATTGAGTTGCTTTTATTTCATTTTTGAAGACTACATTTTTAAAAAGAAATTTGGGGTTAAACTTAACTGATTTTACAATGCTCAGCTAAGGGACTCTGCAATTGGATGAACTCTTGCAGATGGTGCTAAATGCATCAGGAGACAAGTGTCGCCAGTCCCTGTTTCATTGTTGCGACATACACATATTTTATAATATCAAAGTATATCCAACACAACAACTGTTACAAACAAGAGGCAAAAGGAGAGTTGTTGTTCTTTAACCAACCTTTTAAAAAGGTACACTCTGGTTGTACAAGATCAAAAGTTCCAAAGTACATCTGTAACTGGATACAAAAAAATACTTTTATCTAAAAGCTCACTCTAATCATGATGAAAGCCGCCCAACTAGCAACATTAAAACCCTCCAGGCTGTAAGGGAGTTTATTTCTCAGGTAATTTTCCCTTCTTCCCAGGACCCAATTCCCTGCAACAATAGTACATGTAACAGTAATCTAAAATACCAGAGCAGGTGAACCTTAAATAGTTCAAAATCCAGTGGCAGAACAGGTTATAATGGCTGACATAAGATTTATTAGGAAACCAGAACAAAGCATAATTCCTGGCTGTAGCAAAAGAAGCAAAATCAGTACACTACTAATTCTGCCTTGTACTTTCTCTTTCCTGTGATGACATTAATAAGGACAAGGCAGAAATACATGCTTATGCTATCTGTTTCTTGTTTGTTTCTTTTTCCTCCCTTCTTTCATAAACGAGATAAGGCGTAAGCGTGGTGGCTGACATAAGCATAATAAAAGTTAATTTGGGGGCTAAACTAAATTTGGGAGAGCTGGGTGGATCTTTGCACCCCTGCAGCATATATGCTAAAGACAGCGCTGGATCCAAGTCTGGGAAACCCTGCCCTAGGTCTCCTCCTCCAGGGGTTGTGGATTACAACTCCCATCAGCCAGTTTGGTCAGGGATGGCGAGAGAGCTGCAGTCCAAAGCATATGGAGGACACCATAATAGATAATAGAATCATATAGTTGGAAAGGACCACGAGGGTAATTTAGTCCAACCCCCTGCGATGCAGGAATCTTTCTCGCAATGCAGGGCCCTGCCTTAGGACCACATGCCACATTTGAAGCACAATGGTTCATTGTAGGACTGCCAAAAGCTAGTGTCAGTCTGCTGCCAGTTCCTCCCTCGCTCTCTCAAGCTGAGGAGGCAAACTAGAGTGACATAAGACATGCTGTGAAGCTAGGGTGGGGTGCGGGGGTGGGGGGGGTGGCAGGGAGTGAGGCAGTATCTGAACAGAACCAGTAAACAGCCTATTGGGCTCTGAAGCTGCTCAATCTGCAGCTGACTGACAGCCGGAACCTATGAACCTTTAAATAAGAGATGAAAGAAGTCCCACTGGGAGCTGGCAGGAAGCAGCAGATCCATTGCCAGGTGGGTGAGGAGGCATCAAGGGAGCAGCAAGTTCTAATACCAGGAGCACTGGCATTTTAAGAAATTTCCTTCTTCGTGGAACTTTCAAAGAGATGTAAGGCCAGCTCTCTGTCTGCGAAACAGGCTTTTCAAGGACTCTTTCTTATAGCCGAAGGAGGATGTGCAGACCAGTTCCTGGATGTTAATGATTCTTTGGAGAGTTCCTCCAGCACGTCATATTTAATTACTTTTTGGAAAAAGAAAATGGCCCTCAGGAAGCAACAGCCTGTTAAACTTTAGCATCTCCCCTCCCATTTCCACCGGTGGTTTCAGAAAAACAACCTGGGGGTGAGGTGGGGCGGGGGCGAGAAATTCCTACACTTGTTGCCAAATTTGTTCATCGAAAAAGCAGACACTAAGTGAGACAGCACATGAAAAAATATGATAAAGGAGCCAAGCCACACACTCCATCTCTCACCACATGCTATAGACAGCTCTTGTTCAGTACCTTTGTCCTGTGTAAGGAACCTGCAGTTGCTAGATATCATGTGTTGATCTCCCAGAGCCCTTTCTGCACTGAAATTATCCATGTGGAAAGAATGCCTTGTACATCAGTACATCTTGGACACTGGCTGCTCTCATGCACTGAATCGGATCCTAACAGAAAGGGCTTTAGGATACTTCCATTTATCTTGCACTACTGTGCTTCCTCTAGATCAGGCATGTCCAAAGTCTGTTTTGGGGGCCTAATTCGGCCCGCCAGTTGATTTAATCTGGCCCCCGTGGCAGTATATGTTATGTCCTGAGGTAAAATCCTATTAAAAAAAGCTCAGCAACTTCAAGCCTAAAAGCTTCAATCCTAAAAACCTCAACAAGTTGGGGGTAAGATTGTAAAAAAAGCTCAACAACTTTGGCTGGCCCACACATACGTTCACCCCTGCTCTAGATCATGTGGAAGGCTGTGGAGCCAACCATAATCACAACCACATCACGCACATTTAATGCACATGGTTTCCTACCACAGAACCCTGGAAACTGTAGTTTACCCCTCACAGAGCTACAATTGCTAGCACCCTTAACAAACTACAGTTCCCAGGATTGTGTGGGTGTGCCTTAAATATGCACATGTGAATCAGCCGTCACAGATCAAGTACCAGAAACAGATTTTTGTTATACCGCTTCCAACACCAGGCTGTTGGAAGGACTCTATTGACACATTCACCTGCAAAGAATCAAGGGCTGCCCAATCAAGTGATGGATGTGCATTTGCAAACAGGCCCATAATATATTATAAATAGCACTGAGCCAGGAGGACAAGCAGCTGCCAATCTGGGCATGGCTGCAAGAGGGCAACATTCCAACAAAATGTGCTTAGAGGGGGGGAAAACCTCCTTGTAACACAAGACAGGGTTTGCGCAAGTATTTGAGGAGTGCTTGTTCCCAAAAGGCATCTGCGAACTTCCCCACGCCTCTCTTCCAGATTGTGCCTCTCCCACGACAAAGCCTGTAAAGTCTTTACCAGCAATATAAGAGGGCAGATCAAGAGAGATAAACAGCTCTTCCTTGCCCTTGGGAAGCCAGAAGGGGGCCAGACGACTCTCTGCGTTGACACACTGAAACTTTTTGGGAACACCTGTTGAATAGCATCTGGGCTTAAACGCTTCCTCTGCAGTTGTTTTGATGGGATCCATTCTGCACGGATGCCCTTCTCCGGCCCACCCTTCCCAGAATAATCACCATCTCCCTTGCAAATGAAATTGACATAGGAAAAGGAAGCATCGATATCCTGTTGGAGTAGCTTCCTTCCTAAGTTGTTTCTTGGCAGAAATAGAACTCTCTCTCTCTCTCTCTCTCTCTCTCTCTCTCTCTCTCTCTCTCTCTCTCACACACACACACACACCCCTCTCCTTGCTCATCATAATACAGTATGTACTAATTTGTCCCTTGCTAGCCCCATATACCACCAGGGTCTTTTCCTGCAATTTCACAAGGGCCCTCTCTGGAAAGATTTTGGAAAGGGTTGCCCAGATCCCGGACTCTAGAGCAGGGCTTGTTGGAGGGCGCGTTTTGAAAGCCACGTTTCATAAAACGTTCCTCCAACATCTCCTCGCAAACCTCCAAAGAACGCTGTTTAACTCCCGGGACCTCTTTCCATTTCGGCTCGTATTGCTCAAAGATCTACTTAAGACACATCAAAAGAAAACAAACCCGAAAAGAGACAGGTATCGAAAGCCGAAGCGCAGCGGTGCCGGTGGTGGTGGCGGCAACCGCCGTCTCAAGACAAGCTCAGCTTACCTCCGGGAGCTCGCTCGCTCCTTTCCGGAGGTCTAGCGCCGTCTGGTTCCTCGCCGCTCGCCGCCTTGGCTCGGGCTGCTCAGGAAGTCGCCGGGCGCTCGCTCGCTCGCTCAGCAGAGCGCGCAGCAAAACTCGACGGCGCGTCCTACTATAGGACGAAAAAGAAGCTTCCTTTTTTCGCCCAACCGCAAGGCGACCGCGCCGATCGCCTCCGCGGCGTCTGCTGCTTGGTTTTTTTCTCGGCGCCGAGGAATCGCAGAGCTGCAACCTTTCGCTGGCCTTCGCCGCCACCTCTCCAGCTCCAGAAGTCAAGTGGGGACGGCGGCAGCGGCGGATGCAGCCGCTGCCAACAGCTACACTAAGGAGCGCCTGACTCACTCGCCCGGCGCGCTGCGCCCTGCCCAGTCCGGGAGATGTGCGCGTGGGTGCCTCTGTCCGAGGAGAGAGGTGGCTGCGCTGGGCACCTCTGCCCTGGCACCTCCAACAGGAAGAGGCCTCGGCTAAATAAAGAGACGGACACAAACAAGGTTGCTACGAGGAAAGCGGGCAGGTGCTGCCCCGCTCCGAGGGCTTCCCGGCAGCGGGAGCAGCTGAGCCGGCCTCCCAAGATCTCTTGGCAGCAGAAAAATATCTCGATCTCGTGGGCACAGCGCATGGCGGCCCCACTCAATCACTCGTCCCCAGGCCCCCTTTCAGCATTTCTGCGTGTTTCCTGTTCATCAGTTTCCTCCTTCTGAAATGGTAAACTTTAAAAAAAAAAACTTTTTAAAAAAGAAAGAAAGAAGAAGAAGTTGTATGTACTAACCAACAACCACAGACGCACATCCTTGTTTTGTGGGGCGCACAGCTGAACCCCAAAGTTCTGTTTTGACACCACTTCCGAGCAACTCCTCAAGCTAGGAACCAAAGATGGGCAGTGTGCTAACAAATCTTCATCCCAAAGGCCCATCACTCAATGGACAATCCATACAACAAACGTGGGCAGGCGAGTTGAGGTTCTTTCAACTAAGGTTCCCAGAGCATAGGAGCCAACTCCTAGGAACCTATATCCCTTTGGTCCCCAATAAAATATTTGAGGGGGCTGCCCCCAAGTTAATTGGCCTTGTCATTCAAATGGGGGGGGGGTGCCACGTCTTGTGATCGATTATGTGGGGCAGGGCTTACCTGCCCCCCCCCCAATATTTTATTCAAGTTTGCACCCTACCAGATAGTGTGGGACTACAATTCCCATTGGCTAAGCTGGCTGGGCATGGTGGGAGTTGTAATCCAACACCACTTGGCGACTCAAGGTTGTTGAACGCAAGTGTAGTAGGCGTAGGGTGTAGTAGGGACGTATCCTGGGGAGATCTGGTTTCAAATTTCCACTCAGCCATGGAGTTTATTGGGGGACCCTGTGCCAGTGGGCACCTCTCAGCCTCACCTACCTCGCAAGGTTGTTGTGAATCTAAAAGGGGAACAGAGTACTCTATTCTGAAGAGGGGCATCTGAGCTGTTTTGAAGAGGAGTGGGGTTTTTAAAAATGTAATAACATTCAATAAAGACAACTGGTCATGATCATGGAGTAGAGAATGATTCTCCAACCTCTGAAGCTGCTCCAGTTTCCAAATTCCACCATCTTTGAGGCTGAGAACGCACAATACCTTTAAAGCACATTAGAAAACACCCCCCCCTCTTCCCAATAATTGGTGTGTTAAGGGTTTTTGGGAATTGAGGGTGAATGACAGTGCCCACAATTATTTGAGAAAGAATGTCCTTTGAATAGGCTATGTGTATGAAGCCTGGGTTTAGTGATCCAATCTCCCTCTCAAGGACCTTTGTGCACAGCTGCTCCTCAGCTCCTCAGAGGCTCAGTTCACTCCAGGCTCAGGTCCAAGTGAGGCTTCAGGGTCATCTCTTCTTAGATGTGCAGCCTTATTCCAGATCATATGTTCAGGGGTCTGTGACAGAATCATCCTGATTTAACAGAGTATGTTGCAAGCACATGGCAAAAGTGCAGGGACAACAGGATCCTTATATGGGAAGATCTGAACCCCCATGGGTTTAAATGTTTACCAGAGGCACTTTCCTGCAGATGCAAAGCAGGAAGCCTTTCAAGAGAGTACTTGCAGTATCTGATTTCTAAAAGTTAAACAAACTCTGTAACTAAGAACTCATGCATGGAGCTTGATTTATTCCCCCTCCTCCTTCCCAATTCCTTTTCCTTTTGTGCTGTAAACCTCAGGGCAGATCACCTGACATTTATAAGCTGATCTGGGAGAGATAATTTATTACTTATACCCCACCCATCTGGCTGGGCTTCCCCAGCCACTCTGGATGGCTTCCAACAAAATATTAAAATACAGTAATGCATCAAACATTAAAAGCTTCCCTAAACAGGACTGCCTTCAGATGTCTTCTAAAAGTCTGGTAGTTGTTGTTCTCTTTGACATCTGGTGGGAGGGTGTTCCACAGGGCGGGTGCCACTACCGAGAAGGCCCTCTGCGTGGTTCCCTGTAACTTGGCTTCTCACAGTGAGGGAACCAGCAGAAGGCGCTCAGTGCTGGACCTCAGTGTTTCTGCTTTGGCTGAAGGGTATGGGGGGGAAATGCGTTAAAGAAATAAATATCCAGCAGATCATTGAAGACTGGTTTAAAACGCAAGAAATAATTCATACAGATGAGGACAATGAATTTCACTACATGGGTTGGCACACACACTACACAATCTCACTCCCATTTCTGCAGGAAATTATCATCCAGTGGTGGCAGGTGTCCGTGGAGCTGGTAGGGCAGAAGGCAGGGAGACCAACTGCTTGCTGGCTGTCTCCCATCTGTTGCCTCCACTCTGCACACAACCCACCCTTAAGCAGGAAGCTAGATGAAATGTTGAGTATATTCATTGATTAGATTTTGGGGAGCAGGATGAGGAGAGAATTGGATTAGGTTAATAATAGTGGGGAAACAGTATCTTAACCACTCCCTCGCCATTTTGCTGATCCAAATCATTGCCTTCATTTCTCTTAAAGTAGATCTCATGACAAACTTTATTTTTAAACTCACGTACACCATACCAGTGGTCAGATGAGGGTGCAATCAGATCAAAACAAGCTAATTTTACTCATCAGCTGGATAGGGATGTGATAAATGTGACAAACACAATGACATTATCGCTTCCCTTAATGTAAGAAAGTGAAAATCCTGAATTGTCAACAATCATCTCAGAAGTTTCTCATCTGAATTCCTGTTGACAGCCAATAGTTCACAACTGAAACTTTCAACCCCCCATATAAGGCCAAAACTTCCCCCAAAGACCAAATAATACTTGAACATTTCAGCTGCAAGGTTCCTCACGAGACAACAGCTTCAGACTTAAAGGGTTTCCTGGGTGAAAGTTGTAGTCTTTCAAAAGGAATTTACTATGTGCCCAGCAGGGGATAGTATGGACGATGTTTGAATGCCCATAAACACACAAAAGGACTTCAGATTTTAATTTTCACTCTTCATTTGAGAATGCTAAGAGCAGGGAGGATTTTTAAAGCATTAAACAAGCAACTTTTTTTGCATGGTGGGGGAGAAAAGAGGGACATATAATGATAGCTGTGGCACAGGAAAACATGAGTGCCAGAAGCAATTTAGATTACTACAGATTGTTTTTGCACATGTTTGGAAAAAACAACCTTAAACACATGAAGTGAAGCTATTGGAAATAAGTGCAGCTGGTTACTGCAGGTACCTGCAAGATGGTCCAGGCTGGGGTCTAAGCCAATTTGGTGCCCAAGTCTGCAAATTTGTGGTTTTGTATTATATTTTAGTTTTAGTGTACTGTACACTGATGTGGGTGGTGCAGTGGGTAAAACCTCAGCGCCTAGGACTTGCCGATCGTATGGTCGGTGGTTCGAATCCCCACGGCGGGGTGAGCTCCCGTCGTTCGGTCCCAGCTCCTGCCCACCTAGCAGTTCGAAAGCACTCCTAAGTGCAAGTAGATAAATAGGTACCGCTTTATAGCGGGAAGGTAAACGACATTTCCGTGTGCTGCGCTGGTGCAGGCTCGCCACAGCAGCTTCGTCACGCTGGCCACGTGACCCAGAAGTGTCTCCGGACAGCGCTGGCCCCTGGCCTCTTAAGCGAGATGGGCGCGCAACCCCAGAGTCGGTCACGACTGGCCCGTACCTTTACCTTTACCTGTACACTGACTAGGCTCAAGAGCTACAAAGGAGTTCTTTTAACATCAGGTTTTATTGAACAGTCTACTTCATTGCTTTTTGAAATTGCATGTTAGCCATCTAGAGTTGTCGAAATAAGCCAATTTGGTGCCCAAGTCTGCAAATTTGTGGTTTTGTATTATATTTTAGTTTTAGTGTACTGTACACTGACGCGGGTGGCGCTGTGGGTAAAACCTCAGTGCCTAGGACTTGCCGATCGTATGGTCGGTGGTTCGAATCCCCGCAGCAGGGTGATCTCCCGTCGTTCGGTCCCAGCTCCTGCCTACCTAGCAGTTCGAAAGCACTCCTAAGTGCAAGTTTGCAACTGGTGTAAGATAATGCTACTCACCCTGAACCTTTGAGCAATCTTCTTTCTGCACAATTTCCTACTACTACTACTACTACTACTATTAATTATTATTATTATTTTCAGGTTGAAAGTGAACTCACATGACAAAGTCAAATAGCACTGTCCAATTATTGGAGACTCTGTGGCATGATGGGATGGGTGATATTCAATGAGGTTTTGCTCAGGCAGTGTGTATTGCAGGAATGTTGTTTGACTCTGCCTCCCTTCAGCCCCAGCCACTGTGGCCAATGGTCAGAAATAACAGAAACTGGAGTCAAACAATTAGCGGCAGACCTGACATACCCCATCCTTCCTGCCATATGATGTCCCCCTTCCATTTCATTCACACAACAACCCTGTGAGGTAGGTTAGCCAGTGAAATTCATGTCTGAGTGGGAATTTGAACCTGTGTCACCCAAGTTCTAGTCTGCCTCCTTGGTTTTGTATTGAACTTCGTAGAAGACACACAGAGCAAGTGCAGGAGGATCAAATAATCACTTTTTTGCTGATGGACAAGGCTTTATTGATGCTAATTGTGTAGGATTCTTTGGTGCCATCCAGTGGTTCAACTATGCAACAGCCTTCCCTTGGCTAAAAAGCAGCCTTAATATTAGAAGGAAGCAAATGAGAAAACATATTAAAAACAACGCAGCAGTTTTTAAAACATGTAGAGTCTTGATTTATGAAAATGTGGCTTTATTTCAAATAAATTTACAATAAAACATCTCAACAATATTTTATAAAATTAGGTCACAATATAAAATTTACACAGTGGGTTTATGTACAAAAGCAAGCAACTCCTGCATCTATTAAGGAAATGCGCCAACAGACAAAAGGTACTCAATTTCAGTAGAAAAGTTTGCATTTATAATGTACACACTTCCTTCCTTCCTTCCTTCCTTCCTTCCTTCCTTCCTTCCTTCCTTCCTTCCTTATTTCCTCCCTCCCTCCCTTCCCAAAGCTTCTTACAAACAGCTTCTGAAAACCACAGTGCATCACTCTGCCTTTATTGCCACAAATTGCTTTTGCAGGCAGGTCTGTGGCAGTGGTCTTGAGAGGGTAAGGTGTTAAGATTGCAACTTGAAACCAAGGGCAAACAGCTCATTTTAAGGAACAAAATCAGTGCTTTAAAAACAAAAAACAGGGCATACAAAAGCTGTTAAAAGCACCACTTTGTGGCATCCCATGGCTTCTGTGTGTGCACCTTTCTGGAAGCTTTCTAGGGAAGAATTTGAGACTTGACATCCTTGTCCTCAATTCTTCACCCAGCAGTTTCTTGATCATTGAACTACTAGCTGATACTTTGAGAAATCTGCATTGCACCTAACCCCAGGTTGTTCCTCTCCCTGAGAAAAGAATATGCAACTATTACCCATGAAAAATGTGTGTGTGTGTGTGTGTGTGTGTGTGTGTGTGTGTGTGTTCAATAAGAATAAAAAGTGGAATGAGAAGGTAGGAGGACCCTGTTCACCTGGATTTTTCCTTTCCACATTCTGCTGACACTAACACACACACAGACATTCCCTGCAACTGGGAGTTCAAAATGCCCCTTTAGTCACCACCTCCCACTATCAACAATCAGTTTCACCCATTTGCATTCTCCTCTCAAAAGCAAGCAAGTAAACAGCATGTATCATTATTATAACTTTCATGTAAAAATGGCTTAATTCAAGTAAGAAGGCAATTAAAATGGACCTCAGTGCTACCTACATTTCTCAGGTTAACATTTTGTTTCCATCTTCAGGGGGAAAAGGAGTCCCGCTCTATACCAAGGATGGAGAACCTGAGGTCCTCCATATATTGTTGGACTCCAGCACCCATCAAGCCCCAACCAGCATGGGCAATGACGAGGGAAGGTGGGAGTTCATCATCATCTAGAGGACCATCCCTGCTACAAAACAAGAGAAACCATGATTGTTCTTTTCCAGTTTTGTTATGAGGCAACTTTGCCTCTTTGCTACAGCAACCACTCATTCATAAATTCTGCAATTGTGCCTCCTAAAATGATTCCACCTGGGTGTCGCAAATCTGGAGCAACACAAGAGCATATAACGCCCTGCATTCCTCAATACCAGGAATGGGGAAACAGTACCCATCTCCATGTTGTTGAACTCCCAACTCCCATCATCCTTGACTACTGGCCATACCCAGCTGAAGATGGTGGCAGAGTCCAGCACCACCTGGAGGAACATGGGCTTCCTATGCCTGGAATAAAAGCATTGCTTGCCAAGAACAGCTCAAAGCCATCCAATTCTGTAGGAAGTTAGGCAAATAGAACAGGTTTGCTCCAAAGGCTCTCCTGCAGAGAAGCAGGGCATCCACTGACAACCATAGATGGCTATTAGTGTTTTCTTCTCCGATCTTATTTTTACAGAGAAGCACTCTGGTTCATCTAACATTTGTCATCAAACCGTTCTGTTCCACTTGAGAGCACACCCTGCTCCAATCTGCCCTTCAGTTTCATTCAGTGCATGTTCATTCATTTTGCTCGCTTCCTGCCACTGCCCACCCCCTGCTGGCCACCAAATTCCAAATTCCAGCTCCTGGTGACTCTTAACAGACTGAGCACCAGGCAATTTTAACAAAGAAAAACCCAAGGTGCAACATACCGCAATCCCTGCAATTTGTGAATGGCAGCAAAGCATAAGCACAAAAGCTGCATTCAGCTCCAGCTGTAAAAAAAAATACCCCACCTCTGTTGTTATGGACTCGTTTGTAGGGCAGTAAGTACCATCATCATCATTTTTTATTTGTATGCCACCTTTCCACAGTTAAAAAAAAATGCTCAAAGGAGGCTTACAGCATAACAAGATTTACATAATTACAAAAGTTATAAACAATAAATAAACCACATCAAAAAATACACAACCAAATGGGAAACAATTTCCACATAAATCAAAATCTAAAACTAAGAATATACCATTCATATCAGAATTTAAAATGGCATAGGTAAAAAACAAATCAAAACAGAGCCCTCTCTGCCCAGCAGCAGTAGCGGCAGCAGTCCTTTATAGAGCCCATCAGGCCCCGCCCTGGGCAGGACTGTGAGTGGCAGGACTGGGGCCCTCAGGCACTGAGCAGGGGAGTCCTCCTGGGTGGTAGCCACAGCAGCAGTTCTTATAGGTCTGTCAGGCCCTGCCCTGGGCCAGTCACATCAACAATGCCCTGTTTAAAAGGGGGAGCAGACAGCTGCAATTCTCTCACTCTCAATGAAGTTTTTCAATGGTTTAGCAGAAACTGGCCAGTCAAACCCTCCAACTTCTCTGCATTTCAGATGTGCCCCCATCACGTCCATGCCATGTCATCTGCAATCTCTCTCTTTCTCTCTCTTCAGCACTCATGGATAAACCACAGATGGTAGATATTCTTTCCCCTAAAAAACACCAAACCCTTTCATATTCCAGGCGTGTCAAGTGCTTGTTTCCCAGTTCTGGGAGGACTACCATGCCCTGCTTCTGCTGAAGCCAAACTATCCAGCATGGGCAGGAAGACGCATGCCATGGGTTTTCCTCTTTCAGTGGAGGTCCATCTCCATTGGATGCCTGGTAGCACCTTTGATCAGCACTGGGAGTTGGAAGCCGTTCACTCACTCCATCCTTTCTGACTCCCTAGGGCAGTGCCCCACTGAAGGTGACAATGGGTAAGCAGAGAAGAGAGCAGAAGTCGGAGGAATTTTGGGTAGGGAGAAGTGAACAGGGGTTCTTCTCAATGCAGGGCTCACTGATCTTGGGCTTGTAGCATGCAGAGACTTCACACCTGTGAATACAGCAGGGCATTGAGATTGAAGCAGAAGTTGATTTATTGAGGAGACACAGACACATTTAAGTGCATTATTAACTCTGAGCAAAGCTGCAGCACATTGTTCAGTCAATAGGTGGGCGTACTGGTACAGCTGCCTAGCAGAAATACATAGGCCCCTGTACCTGTAGATTGACTATGCAGTGAGGTGGACTCTGCTGCTTGGAAAACTTAGACTCAGAAGCCACAGCTTCACCATACACAAAGAGTATATCTGGATGGATTTTATCCTAGATTGTAAGTCCTGATCCCCATTGCAACCCAGATGTTTGGCCTGCTCAAGTACACAAAGTGAATGGCACCCAGCTTGGATCCTGAAGATCACTGCAGAGGTCTCCTGTGAGAGAGTTTTCAATTGTGGACTAATCTGCATAATCAGGAGTGAAGGGTCACTGTTGGATAAAGTAGACCAAGCTTAAGGCTATCCACAAAGAATATTCAACACTACATACTTTTTAATGGACTTAATCTAGAGGGAGACGACTGACAGGCTGCCCCCAAACCAAATGACCGTAAAGGGCTACTTGGGTCACCCTGAACAATCTAAGCAGCTGAGGATTAGAGAATATGTTCCCAAAACTAACTAAACCTTCTTACAGGATCTGCTGGAACTTGATGGGAATGAAGAATTTGCTCCAACCCCCTTTTCACCACAGGGACACGGGTGGCGCCAGTCGTGACTGACTCTGGGGTTGTGGCGCTCATCTCACTTTATTGGTCGAGGGAGCCGGCGTACAGCTTCCGGGTCATGTGACCAGCATGACTAAGCTGCTACTGGCAAACCAGAGCAGCACATGGAAATGCTGTTTACCTTCCCGCCGGAGCAGTACCTATTTACCTAGGTTGGCAGGAGCACGGACCGAGCAACGGGAGCTCACCCCGTTGCGGGGATTTTAACCGCCGACCTTCTGATCAGCAAGTCCTAGGCTCTGTGGTTTAACCCACAGCGCCACCCGGGTCCCTAAATTCTTAAATTAGATATACCCTAATGTGAAGGTCCAGTATTCATCTTTGGTCCTGAGGCTTTGGAACTAGAGTGGTCAGGATGGACCAAGGGGTGCAATGCAGTTTCCTTATCCACCCACCCCCATCAAAGAGCTCAATTACAACTATGGGGAAATGTCCTGTCCCCTCCCCATGTTTTCCCTACCTGGTGACACTCTGCAGAATCTTCTTCTCATCCTGGTCCAGGCACACAGCAAAGGAACAGTTCACCCCAATAATCTGGACCTTGTCCACTTTCATCTGAGACACACTGATTTGCTGCAGAAGAAAAATCAGTCAAATTATTGGTGGTTGTTGCAGCAGCAGCAGGGAAATTCACCAAGGCTAAAAGCATTCTTGCCCACCCAACAACACCATGAGATGAAAATAAGACCCACAGGTCAGGCTACCTGATTGAAACTCTTCTTGGACTTGGAACTCTGCCTCTTGATTACCTCTGTTGCAGTGAGAGTTAAGCATTCGGTTTTTGAATCTGGAAGAAACAGGAAAGGAGCTATATTAGTATATGGAACTTTGAGAACAACACCTTCCTCACGGTAAAGTCAATTATGGTCCCTCCAGACATCCTTTTTATTGTACATTCATGATTATTTGTGTTCTGATTGTATCAGGATGGTTATACAGGATCGTGCTTTAAATACTCTCTGTGCCTGCAGAGGTTTCAGGGCAGAAATGTTTCCAACCTGTGCATGTTCCATAGCTACCTACTGAAAGCCTGTCACTTTTCATACCACAATGTCCTGGAGGTGGGTGATGTCTCACTTTTGTTGCACTTTGTGCAAGAGTGCCCCTCCAGACGTCAATAATGCAGCAGTGTGAGAAATTGATATGAAAGCTAAGAGCTAAATGGCACCCTAAACCTAGGTTATGGGCACAACAATTGAATGTCTAGGCATGCTTCTGTGTAACAAGAATACAAAGCTGAAAATTAATGAACTGCAGCTAAAATATTATGTTCATTTTTCACATGGTCTAGTCCTTCCCCTGCCTGCCCACCCCCCTAACATTCTTAAGAGGGTCTCTTCTCCAGTCTTCAGAGAGTAGCTGGAAATGGGGAGGCAGAAAAAGGTCCTCCTTTCCTTCCACTCTGCAGATTTAATCTGAAATCTCAGGCATGGTACCGTGCCCAGAAATCAGAAACTGCACGCGCTAATGAAATTTATTGTCACAAAATGTGCCTATAACAATGGGAGTTACTGTGATGCAGTAACACTGGGAAATAACAACTAGAGGAGCTGAATGATGTGTGGATGGTCCAGCATCAACATGCCACTAACGCACTATTACTGCACTAGTAACACATTGCAGAATGCACCCTCAAAAAAGCACCAGTCTGGAGGGATCCTTAAGAGCCCATTATAAAAGAAGCCACACATATAGTTACATTTTATGGACAGCAGGGCTGCTCTGCAAAAGTTCTGAAGCTTCAGGAAGAAGTCTATGAAGGGTGCAGTCCAGTGGCTACAGTTTCTGCAGCACCTTGATACACCCCTCTCCTCATTCCCTTGACTCCAAAACTCATCATACTTTCATCTCCCATCCCTCCTCCTCCTCCTCCTCCACCACCACCACCACAGTATCAAATAGCAATGTGTTAGTTGTCTTAACCTCAATCCCTTTCCCTGGCACATAATTAGGGGGCAAGGCTGCATGCAGCAGACACTTGCCCACACTTTTCTGCAGTGCCTCCCCATTTCACACCTTACAAAATCCAAGAACTAATCTGCGATGTTGTGCTAGATGGTTCGTAAAAATGTATTTCAGTGAGGAAACCCCACTCAGTCTATGCAAGCAATTAAGAGTATTTCAAATCGAAAGCCAGTTGCTTTAGTGGACTAACAACAGATTTTCTTTAAAAGAGCTGGACCAGAGTCAACCCTGAGTTTCGTGCAAAAGGTGAGCCAGAGTCCTTGCAGCATTGGCCAGAAAGTTTGTGACACCTTGTGGCCAAATGTATTATTGCATGACTCTGGCAGATTAGTTTTGTTTTTAAAAAGCAAAAGGGGAGGGATGAAAAAGGAAGTTGCAGCATTTGGTCAACAGAAATGCAACAGGCAGAAGCAGTAATCCAGGTAGGTGGTGGTTTCGAGTCTGGCCTACATTCTTGTGCCAACTGTCCCACTATCTGTAAGAGGTTTTGAAATCCCCAAGGGGCTAACTACACATGCAACAGAGCCAGATTGTGTGGATTTTGTGTGCTGTAGCCTTTTCCTTGCCTGGCAGAACTGGCATAACTCCATTCCAAATGTGCATGTCAGCAGCTTCCCTTCAATATGCTTCAGCAAAACAAGGAACCATCAGAACAAGACGACAGCATATATATATTTATAGATAAATACACAAACGTGACAAAACAGCTTACACACACACACACACACACACACACACACACACACTGAGAAGAGCATGCTCATCTACATCAGGAGCTGCATCTGTTGCACAGGGCTTCTCCAAATCACCTGGCCCATTCTCCACCTAAGTGCTGGGAGAAGGTAGCAAAAAGTCATGTTCACCCTAGCATAAAGACTCACCAATCTCTTCTTGTTTCTTACAGGTCTTGCTGAGATTGATGGTCGTGCAGACTTTCTGAATGTCATTCCAGCGGCTCCGTCCACTGACTGCTCTCTGGAGGGATCACACAGCACCCCAGTTATTCTCTAGTCTGTGGAAGCATGCAAGAAAGGGGGGGCAACTGATGCTCAAAGCCCCAGCCCCATCTAATTAAAATATTCTCCAAAAGTGCTTCCAGAGTGCAAGTCTTTCGCTCACATGTGGCCTCTTCATTCCCTGCATTTTGCCTCTCTGCAGCTGGTCCTCTCCTTTCCAGCCCAGCTAAAGGCCTAGGCTTGAATATTAGAGGCAAACATCAGCAATAGGAGCAAGCAGCAGCCGCTACCTCTGAATTACCTTGCTGTAGGCGATCTGTAGTGTTAGTGGAATTGCTTCTCTGTCTCCATCTATGCCCAGCCGCTTGCAACCTGGACCTGCACCAAAAAAAGGGGGAAAGAGAGGAGGTAGTACAGTGGTACCTCGCAAGACGAATGCCTCGCAAGACGGAAAACTCACAAGACGAAAGGGTTTTTGGTTTTTTGAGTTGCTTCGCAAGACGAATTTCCCTATGGGCTTGCTTCGCAAGACGGAAATGTCTTGCAAGTTTGTTTCCTTTTTCTTAAAACCGTTAATACAGTTGCGACTTGACTTCGAGGAACAACTCATAGCACGTGGTGTGGTAGCCTTTTTTGAGGTTTTTGAAGACTTTGGTGATTTTTGAAGCTTTTCCAAAACTTTTCCGAAACCGTGCTTCGCAAGACGAAAAAATCGCAAGACGAAAAAACTCGCGGAACGAATTAATTTCGTCTTGCAAGGCACCACTGTGTTTTGTTACAGACAAGGGCTATGTAGTGCAGAGTCTCTTGTAATGTATCCCAGGACATTATACTCAAGAGCAAAGGGGAAGACAGGCACAACATAAGAGCAAGTTCTTCAGCAGCAGAACATGGAAGGCTTCTCAACAGAACAAACTGATGTGCAAATAAAAAAACTGAAAAGCTGCCCCAGTCATCAGCATTGCCTCTTGAGGCAGGCTGCATGTCCTAGGCTCACCACCCCATACTCTGCTGCCACATTCCCCAGTTCAGCTGGAAGTAACTTTGCAGGACTGATCAACCTACTCTACATAGGTGTCTGAGAGAGGAAAAGAACACACCCCATCCTGTGAAGATATAAAGAAAACCAGGCTCTCCACTCTGTTGCATGTTGCAGAGGGGGAGGAGAAGGAGCGGGTGATCCTCTCGTTTCTGCTGCTGTCCACAGCTTTGTTAACTTTCCCCAGCAGGAGATGGCAGCAGAGGCTACCAGATAGACAGATGAGTCCAGTACAGGCAACAGGCCTCAAGCAGAGGAGGAGAGGCAAGTCCAGCGTTCGGAGTTCCCAGTAGCATGCATGTCTGTCAGTACAACTGCAAAAGGTCCTCTTGTGTAATGGTTAAGAATGGTGGACTCGTAATCTGGTGAACCGGGTTTGCTTCCCCGCTCCTCCACATGCAGCTGCTGGGTGACCTTGGGCTAGTCACACTTCTCTGAAGTCTCTCAGCCCCACTTACCTCACAGAGTGTTTATTGTGGGGGAGGAAGGGAAAGGAGTTTGTTAGCCGCTTTGAGACTCCTTAAAGGGAGTGAAAGGCGGGATACCAAGTCCAAACTCCTCCTCCTCCTCCTCCTCCTCCTCCTCCACTACTACTACTACTACTACTACTACTACTACTACTACTACAGTGTTATGTCTGTATTCACCAAGAGTCTCAAAGGTGCCTAATCCTAGCAGTGTATTAATAGGAGAATACCCATCCCAGCAGATCATCATGCAGTCCAAATTCTCAATTTGCTGCTTTTTCTATGGGTTAGGAATTTGGTTTCCTCCCGCCCAACTCTGTTCTCCCCTTCACTTTCCAGGGGAATAGCTGTGTTAGTTTCTTGCAGACTAAACAGCACAAAATGATGTCACAGAGAACCTGCTTTCAACATTGATCAGATGCATACCTGAGGCTTTGATGGCCCGTGTGGCTGCTGAGTGGCCCAGCTCTAGGGAGTGGATGAAGATCTCTGTCTTCGTCTGTCCTCCAATGAAGGTGAGCTGTGGAATTGAGGAAGGAAGAGGTCAATCCAGCATTTCTGAGACACCCTATTCAGCTCAGCCCTTCTTTAGGTCAAACATTTTCTAAAAACAACCCAGTAGCTTAGGGGCAAAAAATGGGATTCTAATGAACAGAGTACCAATACACAACTTTTTAAACACAGACCAGGTCCTTTCAAAGGCATCACTGAAAAGAAGAACACAAGGACCCAGAGTTATATGCTGCTGAGGAAGTCACTCTTTGCGGCATATCAAATAGGCCTGGAGGAAGGAAGCCAGCATCAGTGTGTGTGTGTGGAGGCCACACAGAGTTGGCTTCAAGAGGAGCCACAAGGCAGTCAGGCAGTTGGGTCGTATTTACACAGTGACTTCATTAAGATTGTGGCTCAGTCATCAGACACTTACAAAGAGTATCAGACACTTATGTCCACACACTTTTTCATTTCTCATTTCACGGTAAACCAGAGTTTGTTATCTTGTCTGAACTGGGTAAAATAAGATTATGACAAACCATTGCTTGCCTTAAACTAGAACTGGAAGCCTCAGTTTGAACTGGGTTTCCAGTCCTGGATTGGAAATGAGCTGTGATTTGCCTAAAGATCACATGAGCCTGACAACCATACATCTGGGTCCTCTCCAAGAGCAGACAATTGTTCTCTTATGGGACCCATATCAATTTCCTATGGAGGGGCTTCCAATTTCCCTGTCATTAAGGCACACACAACATTTTTAGTAGACAGGAGTACGTGTGTGTGTGTGTGTGTGTGTGTGTGTGTGTGTGTGAACTGATAGTGGCCACCACATTGCAAGTTATCTGTATTTGACAAATGTGACTGTTACAGAGTGAAACCAATGGCATAGATCATGGAAGCCCAGCCTGGCCAAACACAAGGCAGGGGACATGCAATTGCTTCTCATCTCTCCAGCAAATATGAAGTGAGTCTTTAGCTGCTTCGCCAATCCCATGGGGCTTTAGGACCAAACTCACCTCTACCTGATAGACCTGCAGCAACACTGGGCGGGTAGCAAAACGACAGTAATAAAGGATCATGTCAGCAAGGATGGGGAGCTGCTCTGCTGTATCTTCTAGGGGCTCACCCTCAGGTTTGGCAGATTGCTATGGAAAGAGCAAAAAGTGAACAAACCCCTCATTCACACACACACAGGTCTAGGCCAAGGATGCCCTGGTGATTCAACTGCAGCACCTACTCTAGTAACTCTTTCTTCAGCAACATAAGCAACTTCCTTATCCCAAGTCAGACCATTGGTCTCTCTAGCTCAGCATTGTCTAAACTCACTGGCACTGGTTTTCCAGGGTTTCAGACAGACATCTCTCCCTGGGACTTGCTGAGGACTGAAGCCATGACTTTCTGCATGCAAAGCAGGTGTTCTACCACTGAGCTCTGGCATCCTCCAAGAGCAAGAGAGGAGTCAACATTTGAGCACCCCGTGGCTATTTGCCTGAAAATGTGCACCGCTCGGTCACAACAATTCTGTTTAAAAACAGAATCACCAACCACTGCAGAAAAAATGAGAATAGCATAAGCATTCTCAGCAGCTGCCTTCTCTTCAGTGCTTTGCTTTGAAGAAGGACTCCTTCTTCAGGCAGATACATGTACATGGGGAGAGTGCTCTATACAGTCCCATAGGAACCCAGCACCAATAGCAATAGCTGGTGAGTTGGTGGGTGGTGATGGCAACATCAGTGAGTGGGCAGCTAGTTGGGATAGCTGAGGAGATGGCAGCGGTGATGGCAATCTGTAGCCTTGAGCATGGCCCTAGACCCACACTGACCAGCACCTAAGCTGCAAGGATGGGGGAGATGACTGAGTGTAAGCTCATAGGACACTGCTACACCACGTGGCCTGGATCTTACAAAAAGAGAGCACTGCTGTTTTAGAGTATAAGCAGTTTAGAGTTCAGGACCTACCTGGCATAGAACATTTGTGGGAAGGTTCATTAGCCCAAGAACATTGCGCTCGTACCATGGATCCAGCATACCAATGTAGACCGAGATATCGTTTGTGCTGCTCTCCAACCCTGCCAAACTAGGATCCTGAAAATCAAAGAAAGAAGCATAGCCCATTAGCTAGCTTGCTGCTATCGATGGCCAGGTCTTACCAGAATCGTAGCAAGAGGATGCCCAAATTGCTCCCAACATCCAAAGAGATCAAGGTTGAAATTCCTGCTGTGAAAGGTTCTTGATTCCTAGGGTGGAGGCACATAAGCCAGGCTATCCCCACTATCTCAGATAATGCAAGAAGGTTCTTTCCAAAAGAAGGCACGCAACAAGCACCAGTAAGAGCTAAAAGTGAAGATATTGTGTGTCCTGGTATAATGGAACATGCCCCCTGGAAGCCTGCCATTCCCCAAATGCATACCATTGATCCACAGGAACGAGAATGTGGATCTCCTGGAGAAGGAGGAGGGTAGGTCAGTGCAGATGAGGTAGAGCCACTCCTCTTCACGGGGACATAGTAAAACTGCAGTTTGAAGTACCGAGTTAACCAGGGGCAGCTGCTTTCCTGAGATCTGCAGCGAATGAATAGGACACATGGAAAACAGTGAGATGGAGACCACCTTGCTACAGTCTTCAGTCCACAGCCCTAACTAATCCCAACAAGCCTCCCTATTTGTCCAAGTCACACCCACCTGCCCTACGCCTGGTCACCAGGGCTTACAGAATGCTGTGCCTTTGAACACATGGTTTGATCTGAAACCCAGCAGGCAAAACTGGTTCACTGACTTCATTGCAAGTTCAGCTGATTGAAACATGGGTGGTCATGACTACCTATCAAACTCAGCCCGTGGGGAGGGGATATGGATCCAGACAGACCCAGTTCCCCACCCCTGTGCTACAGTCTGCTAGCATCCATCAAAAGGTATAAAAGAAGGGTACAGTACTGTAGTAGTTAGGCATACTGCAGAGCTCAGAACCCATTTCAGAGACCATTTTCATGGCATATTGGTGGCATGAAAGGGTAAGATAGGATATGAATTGATGGTGTGATGTGAAACTCCAGAGGGGACCTTATCACCCACCCCCTTGGGCCAAAGGTAGGTAAGCGGGATGTTAAGAGGAAATCCCTCCCGTGTCTGCCTGCTGATCCCTTAACAGGGACTCAGCAAGTAGAGGAGATCACCAGCAGCCAGGAGGCTGTTCTGCCACTCACTTAAGATTGCTGTAAGCCCGGGCCACTTTCCCAGAGATGCGGTCAGAGCCAAACACGACCACCCGCAGCGTCGAGACCTTGGTGTCCTCGTCGCAGCTCAGGAAGGGCCTGCGCTGGACACAGGCATTCTGCGGCACACGGGTCTGGAAAAGGGTGGCGCTCAGTGCATGCTGCGGCAGAGAGTGTGCACGCCGTGAGCGTGTGGGGATGCGCTCTTTGACCACGGGGTTATAGAGGCTCTCGGCTCGGCGCAGCGGCAGTGAGAGCGACGCCACCTCAGAAACATCCCGCAATTCCCTGCCCAGGATGAGCTGGCTCTTGCTCTTGAACAGCTTGATTATCCTGTTGCTCAGGCGATACCGGTGTCTGGGAGATGCCTTCTCCTCCTTTGGATCCAGGCGACCCATCGGCTCAAGGGAGCTCTCGTCACTGTCCTCCACATAACCGCTGTCCGTGTAGTCCTTCAGGCTGGAGACAAAAGTCTTCAAGGAGTTTTTAGAGGCCAACAAGAGCTCAGAGTCTTTGGAAAGGGTGGAGAGGACTGGTGCCTGCAAGTCATGGGGACTGACTTCCGACAATACGGAATACACAGATTCCTTGGAGACAGCAGCCAGGGAAGTCAACAGGGAAGTTCTTTCTGGACAGTAGCCATCAGCTTCTTCCTCCTCCTCCTCCTCCTCATCTTCCAAAACCACAGGCTTTGGGAAGTGCCCCTCTTTGTCTAGTACCTCATTCAAGATGTCTGCAAAAGGGACAGAGGTGCAAAATTAGGAATAGAAAAGGAGAAAATGTATACAGTTTTAAACTTGAGATTGCTTTTATACGCTCTGCTCTAGTAGCACCCACTGAAAGATCAGCCTTTAGATTTAGAGATGTAGTAGGGTACAAGGGTTCAACTAGAGCACAGCTGATGTTGCCAGGATTATCACCGCTTGGGAAAAAGAAACATACACAACTGTGAATGGGAAGCCATGATGGGGCCAAGGAACATCTCCTGGAATCAAGCCAAACTTGCTTACATGTTTCAAAGCTTACCAAAGTTATCCTTATCCCATCTGTAGGTGTAACACCGAGCAACAGGAATGGGGATCAGGTGGAGTTTACAAGGCTGGACTTCCCCTAAAGAGACAAGCAACCAGAGGTTAGGAGCGCAACATGCTCCTTCAGGATGGTATGGAGCTGACCACATCCAAACATGCCCAACCACACCCCAAGGAAAAACTGCCCTAATAATTTCCCACCTGTGATTTCAGGCAGACCGGTTGCCTTTGCAATCTCCAGCAAAGCAGATTCCAGCTGCTCCTTAGCCATGGAAAGGTCATTGCTGGTGGCAGCTGCCAGCTCCTGAGCTTCTGTGGTGCTGGCAAATATCTCCATGAGCTTTTCTAAAGGTTTCAGCTGGAGAGAGAGAACAGTCAGCAGAAGATCTATCTGGTATCTTAGCATCCATTTCACACACTACACAATATACAACAGGTGGGAGGATGGGAGGACAGAGTTTAACCATGATGCATGGGCTGTGCTGCCCTTTCTGAGCAAGGAACAGGATCACACAGTTTAGGCAGGAGGATTTAAGTTTAAGTAAATATCCTGCAGTGCTGCAAGGACACACACACACAGAAAAAAAATTGCTGTGGTTTTTAGGGTAAAACCAATCTACTTCCTGAACTAAATAGTCAACCTGCAAACAATGCGAGGCAAGTTATTCAGTATCCTTCCTTCTCTCACCCTTTGACCCAAGCCACTTTCTTAGCTATGCCAGTTTTGATTTATTTGCCATCAAAACGTCTGCTTCTTCAAGACTGAAAACTCCTGGAACTTAAGGATCGCTCAGTAATCATTCCACAGAGCTATGCATCCAAGGCCCCAGGCCATACAACTTTCCCTACCTTGAGAACTTCACGTAGTCTTGGCAGGTCACATTTGGTCCCAAAGTTAGCTTGGTAGATGTGCTCCAGGAGTGTCACCAGTACCGTGTGCTGGGAGTGCTCTGCCGTGCTCAACTTTTCAGCGACCGAGAGAAACTCCCCATCAACCTCTGAAGGGTTCAGCAACAGGACTGTTCTGTGGGGGTGGGGGGTGGGGAATAGGTAAGAGAGAAGAGGCAATAGGACGGCAAGCTGTTAACAGCCCAACTCAGAAATGGAGAGACTCAACTTTTATCTGTGCCTGGGGCCACAGATGACTTTCATAATCTATGAGCTATTGGAGGGCAGGAGAAAAAATGCAGAGGCTCCATACTTCAATTAATTCACATCAAAGCACCAGCAGATGGCACAGTTTTTCTGTTTTTCTACACCCACTCCCCTTCTATGAACCAGCATGCTTAGAAAACATAGCCTGGCATTGTTGAGATAGCTAGCAGTTATAAGACTGCAGAGAAATAATCATAATCTACAACTAGCCCTCCCTATCCATGAACAACTGATAACCATAACTATATCATCTCTGATGGGGTGGTGGACTGAAAAGGGGCAGTTATAGACTTGTCTGCACCTCAGCAGACACACGTCAATTTAGGATCAGACACAGGTCACTTCAGAGTCTGGGCTGATCCTGTACATATCCATTATGATCCCACCATCCGCATTCCTTTCCCAAACTGTACCTATTTGAGGGGAACAGAGACCTGCTAACAACAAACCAAAATTCCCATGATTCTTTAGGGGAAGCCATGGCTGTTTAAGTTGCAGGATTCTGCTAGTGCAGTTGGGACCTACGATCTGTCAGGTCTCAAGCCTGCCTACAGTCACCCTACCACCACTGGTCTGAGAGCCATATCTTTTTGTCTGGGGGGTTTCACAGCTACTCAGTAGTGATGGAAACTCACTCTGCATACTCAGGGGACTATTTCATTTATCCTTCCTTCATATAGTCCAGGAATTTCCTCTGTTACCTAAAATAAATGCTGGGGCTGAGCCCTGGTACAAGCCAAGCCCTGAGCAACAGGAGGCCCTGGGAAATTTAAAGGAGGACAATATCCCAAAAAGCTCCTTCCCTTTCCTAACCCACAGAAAGCAGTCATGATTCCTGCATGATACTTACACAATGGAACTCTCACAGCTCTTTGCAGACAGACCCTGCTCTGCCCTAACCAGCCTTTGAAATGAAATCCCTGTTAAAAGAAAGGGAAGGTTGTTAAAACACAGCGGTGGCATCCACTTCTCACTGAGACCTCACAGAACCGGTGGGCTCAGGTGGAAGAGACAGGTGAACCCCACGGGGGCAGGGGTGAATGGAAGAAGGAATTCAGGTTGAATACCACTCTTCGCCATTATCTTCTTGGATAGGGTCTAACTCCCAAACAGTTTGACACACAGTGTTTTTTTTACCAACATTGGTTTCCCCAAATGTGTAGAGCTATGCAGAAGAAAGAAAGAAAGCATATACAATTTGCTTGCAGCAGTGAAACAACCCATCAGGCCAATTGCCTCTCAGCAAATCTGTTGGACTGAAGGATCCACCATGCAAGGTGAGCAAAAAGCTTACAGCAGCTTTCCAAATTTCTCGGCCTTGGAGAAAGATAGCTTCGAGTCAGCCCACCAATGGAATTGGAAAATTTTGCATTCCCCTGTTTAAGAATGTTCAGCTACTGCTTCCTTTCAATAATTCACCACTGCGGAATTCTGTCTCTAGCCATTGCACATTGAGAAAGTGCTACCTACGCGATGTCCACTACTCCAACAGTTCTTCCATGTTTCACAAATATTCTACCCATTTCCAGTGCAGCTTCTCCGCCCTTGAAACAGTCCAGCTGAAGGACATGCACCCCACAGAGCAATTCTTACTTACCCACTCAAAAACTCTCTATTGCGTGTGGTCACATGGTTTGCAAGAAAGCAATAAGGTAGTAACTAGGCCCATTTCACACTGGCAACATACATTTGAAGTGCATGGTGTCTCTGGGGTTTACACCTCACAGAGCTACAATTCCCAACACCCTTAACAAACACCAGGGTTTCTTTGGAAGGAAACCATGTGCTTTAAATCCATGGTGTGGATGAGGCACATGTTTTTTAAGGCACCAGTAGCTACTGGGCCCCTGGATATTTGCACCCTCGGGCATTTGACAGATAAATCAGATTAACGATTGGAGGCACAGCATAATGAATAAGCATACTGAACTCTCTCAAACTTCAGCTTTCCTAAGAACTCCAATAGTTCAATTTAAACTGTGATGATTTACTGAAAGTCTTATAGCAGAAGCAAGGAATTGGCAGCCTTAATGAGGAAATGAAAAAGAGACACCCTGTATTTCACCTCTAATGGCATTAATAGGCTCTTCCAAGGTAGATCTGACACTGAATCTGTTGCAGGTTGAAACACAATGCTGGGCACCCAGGCACTTTCTAAGAAAGCCTCTCCATTTAATTGGGGAAACTGCTTAATGAGGAGTAACAGAAGGCTGGCTGCCAGCATGGCCTAATTAAGAAGCTTCCACTGCATAAACTTTAAGAACCCTTATGAGTGCTGGTAATCAACGGGAGCAGAGTCTAAGCTCATTAAGCAGAGGCTGCACCATAGTTCACGAGCAGAGACCAGAGGTCCCAGTGTATCATATGGAAATTATCTGACACAGTTACCCATTCAAAGTCCAAGTCTACCTGAATGGATTCTCTGTTGTTACTGGAGCATTTCGATGAGCCATTCATCCCCTTTCAAGTGAAGCTGGAGGGTAGGAGAGCAATGGAGTGCAACCACATCCATTGTGTCAGGCAAATGACTTTGCACAAGAAACGTTCTATCCTTGGGTGGAAACCATGGGCTTATAAAAGGTCAGAGTACTGAAAGGAGCTCTCCAGCCTCTGGTTCAAATCCTACTTCAGAAGGGGGAACCTTAGACAAACCACTGTACTCCCATTCTTAATCCCTACAGGAAGATACTACCCTTGCTGGAATGTGTCCTCGAACTGAGATACTGCATGGCTGAAATGTAGCCTATTGTCCAAAGGTTGACACTGCATCCCTTGTATCACACTTCGTTTCTTCTTTCTTTTCACCTCTGGCCCTGCCTACTTTTACCAGCACTGGTATGTGGCCCTTGGGAGGTTGCCATTTAGGGAATTTTGCCCTTGGGCAGAAAAACATTCCCCACCCCTGATATAAAATGCTAAAAGAAGAGTGGCACCTTCCAGATTAAGAGATTTATAGTAGCACATACTTTTGTGTGCTGGGGCTTTATTTCAGATGTGGACAGTCCATCAGCCCACCTGGATTTCTCTCGGTGGGTTAAAGTGCTTTCTTCTCTGAAAGTAATATACCATATTTTTCGCCCTATAGGACGCACCGGCCCATAGGACGCCCCTGGATTTTTTTGGGGGGGGGGATAAAGGGAAAAAAATTATTTCCCCCCCACACCCAGGTGCGGGGCTGGGGGCGGGGGAAGCCCGAGCATCCCCCGACCCCAGCCCCCAGAACGGGAGCCAGAGCGATGCCGAAGCTGTGCGCAGCTTTGGCATCGCTCCTGGGGGTTGCACGGAGCTGCACCGAGCCCGGGAGCGCAGGCAGCTCTGCGCAACCTTTGGGAGCCCGGCGAGAAGCCGGGCTCCCTAAGGCTGCGCAGAGCTTTCTGAAGCCTGGAGAGGGAGAGGGGTCGGTGCGCACCGACCCCTATCGCTCACCAGGCTTCAGCAAAAGCCTGTATTTGCCCCATAGGACGCACACACATCTCCCCTTCATTTTTGGAGGGGGAAAAGTGCGTCCTATAGGGCGAAAAATACGGTAAATTACTAAACAAGTCTGCCTTGGATGCTGAAATTCCTGTATTGCAGGGAGTTGAACTAGATGACCCCTGGGGTCTCTTCCAGCTCTACAATTCTATGATTCTATTAACCATTATTTGATGGGCCTTGTGTAAATAATCCATCCAATATGGTCTATAATACATCTTGTTTCAGAACCAATACTGTTGATATGCAAGCACTGAGTAAGCTTCTTTCATCAGGATACAGCCTTAATGCTTTTACCCTATGTGCTGGCACCATTTGCACACCATGCAGCATGCCAGCAGGCTTATGGTGTGGGATGAAGCCACCACACTCATATAGGCATGTGCATGAAACACCCTCCAAAAATGTTGTGCTTGCTGTAGAGAGTGCCTCTACATGAACACATATGTCTACGAGTGTTTTAAAAATCAACTATCAGGATCACTGTCTTGACTATAATTGCATTGTTGGCAATAACCCTTGCCATGATGTATGCAGCCCACTCCAGTTCATAGCACAGTGTTAGCTTCAATGCCTATATGGCCCATAAATGTACTGGTGCAACTTTAGGTTTCTCAGTTATTCATCAACACCAAGCACCCCCCCCCCCAAGAAGGAAGAGTCAGCACCACAAAGGGCTGAAGGAACCCTGCTGGGAGCAGACAATCTGGATCCCTACCTGGGGCTTTGAGTTCATTGCTGATGAAGGTCAGGAGCTCCTGGCAGATATTGCAGTATGGCACAGGCCAGGTGAGGAAGTCACGGTACGTCCTCATGGCTCTCAGAAGGAAATCTGACTCTGAAGGAAAGTGTGGTGTCTATAAAGAAAACAGCAGTGGCATAAATAGACCAAGAAGTGGAGGCCAGCATCTCCTTATCTTCTTCCAGATTTAGGAATTCAGCAACTTTAACCATGCACATTTCCCACTGCCAGCTTCAGCTGCCAGCGCTGTGATCAAGTTCCTTCAGCAAAATCCCCCCCCCCCCCGCCAAGGAAGCCATTGGAGAAAAAGAAGACGGGCTGATGCTACATGGGCTTAAGTTCAAGTTTCCCTTGCTGAGCAACAGTGCTGAATGCTTTGAGTGATAGCCCCAAAAGATGTGCACACACCACCAACAAAGAGGAAAGCAAAGCATCAGGGTGAAACCCAAAGTGTAATTTGACTTTGCTGTTAGTCATATAATGAAACGGAACAAATAAATAGTTTTTTTTTTTGGGGGGGGGGGGGTTCACACACATATAGAATTCATCAATGGATCCTTGCAGCACTCAGTTTGCAGTCAACAGTTAGAACTTCCTCTGTTGAAGAGTACCAAAAATTGACATCAGGTGAGACAGAAGCTCTTTGGTGGTGATCAAACCGATCAGTCAGTGTTACAAGTCAGCACACAATGAGCATGCATGTGTAAACCAGCACTCAGTATTTAGCTTGATAAAAATATCCCAACTAGCAATGGTTCTCCTAAAAATCAGGAATACAGAGGTTGACCTGAGTCAGTAGGGAAACTCAAAGTTTAATCTATGTTTTAATTTTGTATGTATGAATTTCTGTGAGCTCTTTCGAGTCCTACATGGTGAAAAGCTAGATATAAATTTTTAAACAAAAACAAAAGGTTTTCTCATCAACTTTAACAGCCACAGAGCCAATGCCTTCGGCTATTCGTACCAGCCATGCTGGGACAACTTACACACATAACAGCTGAGCTGAAGAGCAGAGCCAGTGGAGCAAAGAGATCATAGTTGCATTTCTCTTGGACCTGCAGAGGAAGAAAAGAAAGCACAAGAGGGAAGTGAGATTCTGGTAAAACTACTCAAAGAAATGCTACCCAAACCGATCACCTGGAAGCTTTGGAGGAGAATTGATGTGTGACTTGACAAGATTGCTATTTGCTTCTCTCTAGGTAAAATCTACTCTCCAGGTGTTACTTGTTGCAGTGGCAAGTCACTCCTCCATGGTGACTCTGAGCCCAGTCACATCATTCTTGGGTTCTTCAATCACCTTCTCCAAATGGCCCTCACATTTCAGAAGAGTGTCATGATTTCCTAGCCACTCTAAACAATTTTTTTCTGTATTTCCCTTTTTGTATATAGAAGGTGTGCCTGGCACACCTTAGTAAACATTCCTAACAATATGATTTTTTTTTGATCCAGTGGTAGAATATCATTGGGTAAGCTGAGAGAGAGAGAGAGAGAGAGAGAGAGAGAGAGAGAGAGAGAGAAGAGGGGGAAGTTCTCACACAGTTCCTCTTTATCAAGAAGAGAAACCAAGCAGCATTTCAGCAACCAAACATGGTATATTTGCATCTTTAGTCAGAACAGCTGCAAAGGCTGCAAGTTGCACAACAGAATACAACAGAAGCTGTGTGACAGGGTCTCAGTATCACCCTAGCACAGGTAAATTGATATCAAGATCTCCAGGTCAAATTTCTTATGCTGTGGTTTTCTTACGTAAGCCACTGCTCAGCCAGTAGAGAGAATCATCCGCTTTAAAATGTAGGACTCTGAATACTACTCTACTACTAATCATACTAATTTGTGGTGTGTTTTTTATTATGTGGAACTCAGCGTAGGGCTAAGTGGGGCATAGTGCTATGGCACTATGGCATAGCAGCCTCCTAAATTTGTTCTGGGGTTTCCCCAACTCTCTAGAGCAGATTTAGTGGGTGCAGAGGGGCACCGGGGGGGGGGGCGGAGAGGGAAAGTCCGATTGCACAAGGGGACCTTGGTCTGTGAACAGAACAACTTAGGTGCATCCTCCTCATTACTAATATTATTTATATCACTATCATTTTATTAATTATTACTATTTTATATTTTTTATAACTGAAGTATCTCCTAGAGAAGGAAGAGAGGTGGTTAGCTCCATGAAGAGGGGAACAACCCCTCTATGGCCCTTTCTGCTCTTGCAAGGCCCTATAATAATGCTGTGGCACATAGTACCTCTAAGTGCAGTACATTTTCTTCTTGCAGGCTCTCACCTGCTGCAGATTTGTGCATGTTGAGCCACAAGTCTATTTTTAGGCCAAAAATTCCTCAGAATAGCCAGGGCAGGGCCTCCATTAAACCCGCCAGGAAGTTATACTGTCTGACAACAATTTAAAAAGAAAGGGCGGGGGGAAACAGCTTCTAACGAACGGGTTCACAGGAAAACCTGCTACATTCATTCCCTGGGCAGCAACCTTGCTGTGACCCTGCTGCAAACAAGAGTCCTGGAAAGCCTTTTGCATGCCACAAGCTGGGGTCTCCCTTCCTCAATTCCCCACTGGCCTGCCATCACAATAGCTGGGAAACAATGGAGGCAGGGAGCTCAGCCTGCCAAGCAGCTCCCAACATTCTGCCATGTGAGAGACAATTGCTCCCTAATGGGGAGGTGTTGGACAAAGCAGGAAGTAGGAAATCTCCACTTGACTCTGACAGTTGCTGACCCAGGTGTTCTAACTCATTCATTGTCCTCTTTTTCCCAGCAGCGAAATTCAAACCTCCAGATCCAGCATAACAGAGAGCGGAGCTGGGCTCAAGTCAACCCATGATGCTCAAGGACCCTGAATCCCATAGGATCCCATGCACAGTATCTGCATTGCCACATAAACAGCAAAGTCAACACCGGCTCAAGACATTCTGCTGCAGGGTGGGGAGGCAGCGGGGAGAAGTAATACAAATGGTGTCTTGTGCCCACTCCTTGCAGCAATGTGCAAAACAAAGTAACTGGCAAACTGCTGTCCTTTAAAAGTTCCCAGAGACTGCTCCTGAGGCCAGAGTGTTGTTTAGTCATTTAGTTGTGTTCAACTCTTCGTGACCCCATGGACCAGAGCACGCCAGGCACTCCTGTCTTCCACTGCCTCCTGCAGTTTTGGTCAAACTCATGCTGGTAGCTTCAAGAACACTGTCCCACCATCTTGTCCTCTGTCGTTCCCTTCTCCTTGTGCTCTCCATCTTTCCCAACATCAGGGTCTTTTCCAGGGAGTCTTCTCTTCTCATGAGGTGGCCAAAGTATTGGAGTCTCAGCTTCAGGATCTGTCCTTCCAGTGAGCACTCAGGGCTGATTTCCTTAAGAATGGATGCGTTTGATCTTCTTGCAGTCCATGGGACTCTCAAGAGTCTCCTCCAGCACCATAATTCAAAAGCATCAATTCTTCGGCGATCAGCCTTCTTTATGGTCCAGCTCTCACTTCCATACATCACTACTGGGAAAACCATAGCTTTAACTATACGGATACCTCACTCTAAAAAAGGGATTCAACCAACATCAAGTACAGGGGCAGGTTGGTTGGATAGGGGTGAGATTACTGCTTGGTTTATTATTACCTGTAAAATACTAAACATTTAAAAAGTGGGACATATCCACTTATGTGTGGGTTCCCAGGGTGCAAAAGGGGGGGGGGAGCAACTCTGTGAGTGACAAACTGACCTAAACACCAGATTCTGTTTCCAACATACAGAGCAATGAGTTACAAATGGCCACAAAAACTAGCGACTTCCTCCAGGACATGTTGATGCCATTTTGGAAAGAAGTACTCCCATTCCAAGGTATTGTGTGCATCTACTCTCTTGCCTTAAATTGTTTTAACATGTTGAAACACCATGCAGAGCACAGAACTTGGTCAAAGGCAAACTGAAATCAGCTGCAAGCTGGGCTGATGCACAAAGCAACCAGCCACTTTTCATTCTTATTTGTGCTAGAGGTATTCCAGATTCTTAGAGAGAGAGCGCGCACATCAGACTGAGCAAGAACTCCCTTCGTACAAATATTCTTTCCTCTTGCCCTCTTTGATTTACCTCTTGGGTCTTTTGCAAGATTTTCTCCAGAAGGATGAGGTAGTTCCCTGCATCACGACTGACCAACTCCTGGAGACTCCAACAATTCAGACAAAGCCCAGCTGCCAAAAAATGAAGAAACAGGTCACGTTCTGAGCATGGAACGAATTCCAGAGCACTCAGTGTCCTAATTGCAGAAGACAGATGTTCATTGAAATTTTGAGCTAGATGGGATATAGGCAAAATGGAAGAGCTTCATGGACCATAATGAAAGATACAAGATGTGTGTGGAGTAATTTTAAAAAAAAGATACAGTGCATGAGCTTTCTTTCTCAGTAGTCACCTACTATCTGGATCCAAATAAAAAAATTCCTTCCAGTAGCACCTTAAAGACCAACTAAGTTAGTTCTTGGTATGAGCTTTCGTGTGCATGGACACTTCTTCAGATACACATCTGTATCTGAAGAAGTGTGCATGCACACGAAAGCTCATACCAAGAACTAACTTAGTTGGTCTTTAAGGTGCTACTGGAAGGATTTTTTTTATTTTGACTATGGCAGACCAACACGGCTACCTATCTGTATCTGGATCCAGTTCTTCAAGAGAGAAAATGTATTTACCACCCTATTAGGGATAAGAACAACCTGGAATACAGCATTAGGGAAACAATGTATTTTTGACCTACACCAAGTATTTCCAGTTGTGGTTAATTCATTAGCCTGCAACATTTCCAACAAATCATGTGCACTAACTCTTAGGGTAGAGCTGCCTCAAAGTTTCCTATGGCAACATGTCCAAATAATATAAGCAATCCATAATATACATAATTCATTGAGTCCCTGAGGTGAAGCAGTAAAAGCAAAGAGCCATTGCAGCCCATAGACAATACTACTCCCCATCTTCTTCCTGCTACAGGATCTGTGGCAAAGTTTTGCATCTCTTTTGTATGTTTGCAGTTAAACTGCTGGTCCTACATGGAAGGATTCAAAGCGAGAAAGAGACACACAAACTGATGCAGTGTGTGCAAACCACACAGGGATGGGCACCACTGTGGCATACAGGTTAATGTGGTTAGGACTGGGGAGACCCAGGTTCAAATCCCCACTCAAACATGAAGCTAGCTGGGTAGCCTTGGGCCAGTCACAGTCTCTCAGTTTAAATCAACCTCACAGGGTTGTTGTAGGGATAAAATGGAGGAGGTGGAGAGAGAAGCATGTGTCCCACCTTGAGCTATTGGGGGGGATTTAAGTATTAGAGAATAAGAATCTAAATGGTAGATAAGGGCTTAGCAACTTGGCAACATCAAGATAATTGGAAGGACGCAGCTGTTACTTGTAATTGCTTTTAGAATGTTGTAACTTGTACTTGTGTTTAGATGTTTTAAATTATAATTGTTTTTAGAATGTTTCAATCTGTTTTTGCTTTGTTTTTGTTTGTACATTGTTTATCTGTTTGCTGCTCTGTTTGCTCCTTAGGGGGGAAAGGCAGGGTATTACGTTTCCGAGCACAATTCAAAGTGTTGGTGTAGACCTTTAAAGCCCTAAACGGCCTCGGCCCAGTATACCTGAAGGAGCGTCTCCACCCCCATCATTCTGCCCGGACGCTGAGGTCCAGCGCCGAGGGCCTTCTGGCGGTTCCCTCATTGCGAGAAGCAAAGCTACAGGGAACCAGGCAGAGGGCCTTCTCGGTAGTGGTGCCTGCCCTGTGCAACGCCCTCCCATCAGATGTCAAAGAGATAAACAACTACCTGACATTCAGAAGACATCTTAAGGCAACCCTGTTCAGGGAAGTTTTTAATGTGTGACATCTTAGTGTATTTTTTGTTTTTGTGGAAGCTGCCCAGAGTGGCTGGGGAAACCCAGCCAGATGGGCGGGGTACAAATAAAAAATTATTATATTATTATTATTAATTCAATTATTATTGTAATTCATCATCATCATAGCAGGGTCAGCATGGAAGGCAAATTCCAGAGCAGCTGGCTACGCTCCTTGCTGTCTCTTCCTTAACTTCTGGTACCTTGGTCCTCCCCCTCTGGTTTAGCAAAATAGTGCTAGATCAGCAATAGAGGAAATTGACACTGCAAGGCTGTATCCAGATGGCAACACACTGCAGCAGCACAGCTAAAAAAAAGTTGGGTGGCAGCAGCACCCACATTTGCGGCTGGCAGCTTAAGATGAGCTTCAAGAGATGTTTTTCTTGGAACAGAAACAGTGAGTTCTCTTCTGAGGACTGCTTGCCTTCTCCAGCAAGTGCTGCCTGCGTAGGGTGGCACTGATGGTTAGCATTTCCTTTCTCAGTTCTCTGAAAGGCAAGGGCAGCTCATGGCTTGCAACCAGCAATTGCTGTGAAACATTACTGAGATGCTGTAACCACCATGGCTCCACGTGTGAGCTGCACATGCCCCATGCCCACCAAACCCTGGAGCAGGCCAATATAAAAATGTGAACCTATAAAGCTGCTTTCCATTGCATCAAGTGGTATCGCAGCACTTTCAAGTGTTGCATGGTGTAAAGTAAAGGGAAAGGGAAAGGGACCCCTGACCGTTAGGTCCAGTCGTGGCAGACTCTGGGGTTGCGGCGCTCATCTCGCTTTATTGGCCGAGGGAGCCGGCGTACAGCTCCCGGGTCATGTGGCCAAAGCAGCACACAGAAACACAGTTTACCTTCCGGCCGGAGCGGTACCTATTTATCTACTTGCACTTTGATGTGCTTTTGAACTGCTAGGTTGGCAGGAGCGAGGACCGAGCAACGGGAGCTCACCCCGTCATGGGGATTTGAACCGCCAACCTTCTGATTGGCAAGTCCTAGGCTCTGTGGTTTAACCCACAGCGCCACCCGCGTCCCCCATTGCATGGTGTAAATGTTGCCAAATATCTTCCTGCCCTCCACTCTGTTGTAAGAAAGAGGTTGGAGCAAAAATCAAGAATATTGAGGCTCAACTCCCCCCCCCCACCCATAAAAGCCATGTTGAAAACTAAAAATTGAGGCTGTAGGATCAGTAAATTGGCAACATGGCTGCATAGCCCCAGTCAGCTTCAGACTTCTTTTGAAGCAACTTCGCAAGCTTCCACTCCGAAGCAGCATCTTCCTCTGCTGCCCTTTGGAACTGGTTCTTGTGATAGCCCTGGTGCTTCTGAAAACGTGTTCCATCATGTGGGGCAAGAGCTCAGCGCAATGGCCTGGTTTCCACACCACAGTAAGTTAGAGCATAGCTTAGCAAGACCACATGAGAATACTGGCTTCCGGAGATCAACATGCGCTCATTTGGCTCCTCTTCCCATGCTTTTTAGGTCAACGGAGGAAAGCAACAAAACCAAGGTTAGGCTTAGCACGTCTTCCAAACCCAGCATTGTGGTTAAGGTCTCTCCACCTCTACCACAATCTCCTATAGTTTAAGGCCATGGTTAAGGAGGAGACACACAGCATTCGAGGTCAAACCTTGATGTAGCTGCTGCACTGCGCTGACCTAAAAAGCCCAGGGAGGAGCAGAGCAGCTGCAAATTCTTCCTTGGGAGCTACTGCATTTGCACTAAACCATGGTTTGCCTTAGTGTAGTGTGCTAATGTGGCCACTGTTCTACTGATACTAGAATATTTGGGAACATCTGTGATGTTCATCTTATTCCCCAAACTATCAATGAGACATTTTTTACTAGCAGGGGGTTGGTTAGGCTTTCAAGCTCTTTCACTAGGAGGAGGAAAAATCAAGAGAGTTTGGGTAAGAAGGAGGATTAACGTCAGTTCGTTGTTTAAATGATGAATTGCTTCCCTTTTCATTGGTTAATAGTTTGACCACACATGAGCAAACATTGCTATTGCAATAAGAATCACTAAAGAGTGGGGGAAAGCCTCCAAATATATTTGAATAACAAACTGAAGAGGAAAGAAAAATCATCCTGGTATGGTGATGGGGTTAGTCACTTACCAGTCCAAGTGCTAGCAGAGAAAGTGCTTCTGCTGAGGCCATGAAGGCACCTCTCCAGTGCATGGTGGATCCTGTCCTCTGTGCACGTCGTGTGCTGCATTTTAATTCATCTCCTGTAGATATAAAAAGAAGTAAGTCAGAGTTAGCCACACACAAGTGGTAAACATACATCAAACCCAGTTTTTAGTTTACTCCAATTTTTCCAGTTGGTGTCTAGTCTGCTTCCCAATCTTCTTCTGCTCATGATCATGTAGGATTTTGAGATGCCAAAAAAAGGGAAACAGTTGCCTTCATTTTGACTCCTCACATAACCCAACAGGAAAGCTTTGCAACAAGAGGGTAAATGAAAATCTACAACTCTGCACTTCCTATACGTTCAAAAGGCATCAAGATAAAAGAGAGTAAAGGACCCACAGCTGAGCTGTGTTCCACCATGACGTTGCTCCTGTTCATACACATCCATTTTTTATACCAGGATTGGGGAACCTGCGTTCCTCCAGATGTTGTTGGACTACAACTCCCATCAACACCAAACAGAATGGCCAATTGAGCAGCTAGAACTCATGCAATCAGAATTTCAGGGCTACAAGAATCTTTGAAGTGACCTTTGAAGAGTCAGTTTCCTTGCATTTTGACAGGAATCGCTGCATCAAAGGGTTACCAATAACTTGTGCAAGTTAGACAAAGAGTACTTCCACAGGAGAGGTGCATCTAGGACAAGCAGCCAACATGCCCAGGTGGCTTAAAGGTCTCCATACACACACAACATAAGACCATCCTTCTATGGGCAAGTTTACCACTCTAAGATAGCACCAGTACAGAAGAGATTGTGTACCCAAAGGAGCTCAGGATAGAAGAACTAGAAAAGGATATATGCATCCCCACGTTCTCTCAACATCTTAATCACATTTTCATGCAAATGTCAAGGAAAGTGGTGATTGAACAAGGGGCATGATTCACACCCTGAAAGTGGCCTGGAAATAGTCTTCTCTTATGTCAGTTCCTTATGGGACACCACAAAGTGTGATCAGCAGAAGGCTTTCCTTCCCCAATTGGTCACGCACTGGCAGGAAGTCTGACCAGTCCTCATAGCAAATTTGGTCTCTCTCAAAACCCTGGGTTGTGCAATCGAGAACTGACAGCAGAGATAGGACAGGACATTCCCGTAATGTGCAAAAACCACAGGATGGAGATTCTGTTCCCGTCATCGTTTCCTAACACGATGCCACCAGAGACTCCTGCCTTTACAAATCAGGAAACGGCTTAGATTTCTATATAAAACTATATAATTATATTAAAGTCATGGCCATGCTCACAAAGCTATGCCTTACTTATAATTAGTCTGCATGTAGCTTTTTTGCTGCCAATTCCCTCCTCCCAATCCCACTTCTGCTATTTTACTGCTCTGTTCTACAGATTTTTGTAAAAGAAAAAGACAAGGCCCTGCATTGTTCTTTCCCCCTTCAGATCTTATGTTACTCTTTGCTTTTAATTGAATCAACAATATACGCACTACACACAGATTGCCAAAGGCTGTTAACGCCATATCTGAAGGTTTGGTGCACAATGAACCTGCAAGATCTGCACTGAACCTCTGTGTCATCTTCCACTACAAACAGAATCATGCCTGGCTTGGGTATCATGTTGAACAAGTATAGAAGCATTTGGCACGTGGCTTCCTGGGGGGGAAGGCATTTTGCACCACACCGGCTAGCATTAGTCATACTTGTCATTGCCATCATTTCAGGCCAAAAAATAGGAATGTGACAAATTATCAGTGGGTGACTAAGTATAGTCACTGGCGGAGGAAGGGGGTGCGGTGGGTGCGGTCCACCCCAGGTGTCATCCCTGAGGGGGGGTGACATTGCTGTCCTGTCCCCTGGGTTGCTCGCCGCAGGCAGCGCCCCCCTGGGATGCTAGCCCCGTCCCTGGGTGCACAGCCTGTGCGCCGCTCCGGGTGCTGGAGCAGCTAGCTCCGCCTCTGAGTATAGTTCATACATCACCTAAGTGCGGTGGTTTCCATTTCCACCCGCCCACTTCTCATATCTATCCAGAGAAGACTCAGAAAGGCCTTATTTATACCTGAAGTGGATAGTTGTGCCTGGAGAAATAACCGCTCTGTAGTCTCCTCATTTCAAAGAGTACTGGAGCAGCATGGAACATTGTCAAAAATCTACAAACACCCCACTTCAGTAATGCGATCCATACTACATAGCACTGAAACCTATTCATCACATCTCCAGGTACAACCTGCAACATCAAAGAAGCCATTTAGAGCTGGGGTATAAAGTGCTATAGACTCCAGCAAGTGCCTGGTTCATTCTAGGACTCAAAATTGGCAGGAACTCAATTCTGCTGCCAAATTCCAGCCAATGCAGAATTTGGCAGCATATATATTCCCAGCTAGTTACTCCCAGCACCATTCAGGGGTTACTAATTATTCATCAAGGGCAATTGGCCAGAGTTCATGTTGTTGCTAAGTTGAAAGCAACTGTCACCACTCAGTCCCTTTCTTTATAGCCCTATAGAGATAGGAAGAGTCACAAGCAAAACCAAGACAAGCTTATGCATCCCTTAGTTAAAGAGATCCAGCGATGGAACCCCTTAGATATTTCTCACCTCTGTATTATATCTTTTTAAAGCTTTTGAAAAAAGCTGCTGGAGTAAAAAGAACTAACTAGGGTGTTTTTTTTGCTGCAAGTTGTTCAAACCAAAGGGAGATTTATGTAGAGGGGAAAGGCATAAACTGGTAGTAGAGAGGTCCAGAAAGTGGCAACACTGAGAATGGGCCTTTTTGGCAGTGACTCCCTGTTTGTGGAATGCTCTCCCCAGGGAGGTTTGTCTGGCACGTTCACTATACATCTTTAGCTGCCAGGCGAAAATGTTCCTCTTCAACCAGGCCTTTGGCTAATTAATATTCTACAGCCTTTTAAGTAAGTGTGTGTGTGTGTGTGTGTGCGCGCGCGCGTTTTGTGTGTGTGTTGGGAGGGTTGCTTTTGTTTAAATTATTTTGGGCTACTGATCTTTGGATGAAGGGTGGTATATAAATTTAATAAATAATGATAATAAACAATAAAATTGTTGTTGTTATTATTACTACTGGGCCAAAATAAGCAGCTTACAACTATGCAATCAATACATAACTAAAACACACAACAATTCTATTGGGGCAAAAACCAGTTACAGGGGAAGTTCAGTTCAGGGGAATGCTTGCCTAAACAGGTGGTGCCTACAGGAGCCAGCGGAATGCCAATACTGATAGGGCCCCTCTTATTTCAGCAGGGACAGCATTCCACAACACCAGTGCCACCAGTGAATATAAGTTCAGGAATATAAAGGGAGGGAGAAGCCACTAAAGTGTCTTCTGTATAGGAAGTAGCCTCAAGGGTAGGTTCACACATATGCTTTCATTATTCCATCAAGTAAATATTTCCATGTATGAAACAGTCAGATAGTTCACACTGAGTACCACCTCAAACAGAATACCCTGCTGGGCAATGAAATGTGCAAAAAAGCATTAAGCGGGAGGAGGAATAAGATTTATTTTTATCTGTCTTACCCACCCACCTCCTGGAGATGGCAAGGGTAAAAAAAGGGAAAGTTGTGTCATATATGGTGTGAATGTCAATTAGCAAAAGCAGGTGGGGGAATTATCCTTTAATAGTTGTTATTAGACAAGATCTATCCTGGCCCATATGTCTGCCTGGGTTAAACTACATGGGTAGCTTAATTCATCAGGAATATAGCCTTGTACATAGTTAAAACAACAAGAACCTTATATGCCAAAATATGGTGATTAGAAGTTATGCCTTCAAAAAGTGACACAAAAGACATGGGAACTTTTGCTTACAATGGAATTAATGCATTATATCAGAAAGAAAGAAAGAAAAATGTCAATGGTAGGATTCATAACAAAGGGATCTTGTTTTCTGAATATAAAAGGATTTGCTGCTTTCACCTAAGTTAATATTTGACTTTATTTATTTATTTCTTTTGGTTTTGGTTTTTTAAAAGAAAAGAAAACCACATGTGTGAGGAATATTATCTATCACCTTATAATAATAGAAATGAGTTATATTTTATGTTAGAAATTACTTGTATTTAGAAAAGATTGTGTTTTGTTGGTTTTCAGTTTCAATTTAATTTTTTTTTGCATTTACATTTACATTTCAAGTAGTTCTTACATTGAATGCCTAATGGATGGCGAGAAGAAGGAACATTGGCAGCATGACAAGTGAAAAATGGGTACTCCTGCAGAACTGTTGCAGAGCAGAATCTTGCTGATAAAGGCCCTATCTACAATTCACTTATACACGCTGATGATAACAAAACAAAACAAGGAAACCAAAACGGTACAACATAGGGTGGGTTTCAACTTTCTGAAATCAGCTAAATCAAAAGGGTTCAAAAGTCACCAAAAGGCTGGTAGAGAACAGAATGATGCCTTATATTACAGTGGTGTCTGCTATCATACAAGTGTCCCTAGAAACCCAAGGGAATGTTATGCCTGATTCAAGTTTTTAAACAGTTGCTTGGTTCTGGGCAAGGAAGAACAATGTCCAGACAAGCAAGCTTTCCTGAACCAAAAGATAAGCAAGGATTCCTCCAGATGATCTTTACAGCTTTCCCAGCTTTATGAATAAGTCTCTGCTACAAGTGTCTACTTTGCATTGTTTTTAAAACACTTTTGTTATATTTTTGTGCTGCTTTTAAAAGCTGTTTTTATTTTATCCTGTACATCACTCTAAGACACATGTGTGGAAGCCGATTAATAATAATAATAAAGTCATCCTGATCTGCTTGTACAGATGTTACATTGTATCCAGTCTTTTTAAACATTCTTTCCCATTAGTTTGTAGGGATATTATACGACAATGAGCATTCAAGCTGCATTCATCGTTATTTGCTTGTGTCTTCATGTTAACCATTTGTTCATTCCATACTTTCCAGTGCATTTCACCATTACTTTCCCAGCTGCAAAATATCTGTTTCTTTCTTTGTGCTGGGGCAACAGAATGCTTTAATCCTCTTCAAATTGCATAAACCCACTATATTGCAATTATATGCAATATAATGCCATTACCAAGCAAATTTATTGAAAGGTGGGTCCTGTTCATTGAATTTAGGAATCACAAATGAAACACCTCTTTATAATTTGTTCACACAGCCCAGGGCCTCCATACACACTGTCCAGGCTTGCACCCTGGAGAGTTCACTTCAGAGCTGCTAACACAGCAAAACAATGCAGGAGGCTGCAGTTATGAGTTACCAGTCTCTGCAGCCACAGCAGGCGCTGTGATTCTCCTTCCCTGGAGGCACATTCCAGTCTCTCTCAAGGTAGTTGGATGCCAGCGACAATTTTAATTTTCTTTCACACTGAAATCACTTCTACATGTTCTTAAAAAAAAAACACTTTTCCTTGCTATTTACTTTTTATTATTGAACTGTGTTTTTTTAATGCATAAACTCTAATTTCCTGATATGTGCTTGAATTGCTCCCACAACTCAATACTGACATTCTAGAGGCGTCCAGGTTCCCTCTCTACTCAAACCCACCTCTTTTTCAGCCACTGGTGTGCAATGAGCTAGGTGTGGGTAGTCAAGTAACAGCAGTGGACTCATTCCCAGAGTCGTTCAGTCGGTGGGAGATTATGCTCAATCCCAAAAATGTAAGACGCTAAACATGACTAGCCTGAAGAGCTAAAGAAAGAGATTACCCAAGGTTTAGCTCTTTGTGATCCCACTCATGCAGAAACTCCTGAATAATGAGGGCCAACAAGTATTCTTGGCTACTGTTCAACAATTGATGATTTTCTTTTCCCTAGCAGATTTGACCCCGAAAAAATCTAAGCCTTTTCCAGGGACAACATAAACACACCTTTGTATGTAGATTGACATTTGCTTACCACAGTCACATGCATACAGAACTCCCCTAGACTAGCTGTTCTTTTAATATTTCCATTTTTTTGCAGAGTATGCACACTCAAGAGGTTTATGATAAAGTAAGTTCACAAGTCTAAAGTCACATTAACAACCAGTAAATGCGTCAACTGATTAACATTCTTCCCTAAAGCAGGACTGGCTCACGGACAACCATGTTTTATGAACCGCACTCAAAGTACAGCCAAAGCATGTACTGGAGGATGGGGGGGGGGGCAGAAATGAGCAGCTTTGGCATTCAACCCAAGAAAGCATCACCATTGCTTATGGTGAATAGGCCATTGGCCTACACAAAGAAGACTCCTGGGGGCCACTACATTGATGCTGATTTTTCATTAAGTAACATTATTATGACATGATAGGCCTGCCATTCTGAAATGGAATAGTTAGTCTGCTGGATAACACAGGGATTCTTAAAGGGATAGGCCTCCTATAAAAAAACTGACAACAGAAGTCTTAATTCTCCTCTTATCTTTGAACTACGCACTCCCTATAAACTAGGTGTGACTAACCAGCTTCCATCAATCCCAAACAGCATGGTCAATAATCAGGGATGATGGGCGTTGTAGTGCAACAATATCTGGTGGGCCAAAGGTCAGTTATCCCAATACAGTGGTACCTCAGGTAAAGTACTTAATTCATTCCGGAGGTCCGTACTTAACCTGAAACTGTTCTTAACCTGAAGCACCACTTTAGCTAAGGGGGCCTCCTGCTGCTGCTGCACCGCCGGAGCACGATTTCTGTTCTTATCCTGAAGCAAAGTTCTTAACCCGAAGCACTATTTCTGGGTTAGCAGAGTCTGTAACCTGAAGCGTATGTAACCTGAAGCGTATGTAACCCGAGGTACCACTGTATAAACCATGATGATTAAATAAATATACTTCACTCACAAAATATAATTTTTAAGTAAAGAAAGAAAGAAAAGAAAGTAGAGGGACTGAGCTTATTTCTAAATTGCAGCACTGGAAACCCATCTTCTGGTCAGAGATTTACTTGGAAGAAGCCATAACAACCACAGTCAAAGCCTTGCCATTTATCCCTGCTCTTGCAAATTTAGCTATCGGGAAGCAGTATTTTCCAAGTCTAGACTCCACAGCATCAGACTTGCACATGATGAATGCAGTCTATTTCCTAATTACCTAGAGTATGTTTTTGTGTGCATATAAAGTTCACTGTCATTAAGTGAATTGAAAGAGGAAACACAACAGGAAGGAGAACATGGCTAGGGAAAATATCACCACCGCATAAATTCCTTCTGCTGAAGGTAAAGCAGAACAGAACAGCAAGGCTTCAAAACTCCATACTGGCGATTAAAAGTATTAGCTCAAGGTTCAGAACCAAGTATCTGGAAACTGCAATCTTGACAAACCAGGCGAATAGTGCACATGTGTGAAGAGTGTGTGCTACCTTCTTACAATTAGCAAAGGCCAAACCCACTAAGTAAGAGATACTGTTGATCCTTCTCTATGAAAGCAAACAGTATGGTCTCTAATGCCAGGGTGAGAAACTTTTTTCAGATCACAGACCACACATTCCCTTCCAGGGGCCACCTGCCAGTGGTGGTTCAGGCCAGAGGAAGAAGTGGGAGGAGCAACACAGCCACTCTTGCATTTGTACAGTAGGCTACATTCCAGCTACACAACACTCAATGGCTTCTATATAGCAGGGATAGTCAATGTGGTGCTTTCCCGATGTTGCTAGACTACAATTCCCAGCCTGCATGTTTTGGGGGCAGACATACAGTACTACTTTGGTTCCAGTTGATGCATGTCCTGCAGCTTCCTGCTGAAATCTTGAAACTTGTCGTACCACAAATGTTTCAGGTGTGTGTTGCTTTGAATGCACTACAGTGCAAGAGTGCCCCTCCCAATGGCCATCATGCAGAAACACTGGGCAACCATCTCAGACCAACTAATAAAGTAGACTGATAGGTGGGTGGTCCAACATAAATACTTAACTAATGCAGTATTATTGTATCAATGACATGTTGAAAAAACAAAATGAACAGCAATTTGGAGGGGCCCTAACACTGGATTGTGCCTAGAGAAAACACAACAAAAGTCACAATTGTTGACAAGGGCTAGAATAGCACCTACTCAGGAAAGTATTATTAATATAACACTATATTTGGGGTGTGTGTGTGTGTGTGTGTGTGTGTGTGCGTGCTGAGAAGCTATTTTAAATTATAACCCAAATGCATGAGACTACATGAACAACTTTTGCACATGCATGTATTAATCAACTTTTAAAGAAGCATCCAGAACACAAATCTTTTGGTTCATAATTCCTGGACTAATTTTGAGCTCTTTTGCTTTAAAAGTGAAGTGAGGGAAATGCGCAGAAAGCTGTTTTGCCCCCCTTTCCCTAGCCCAGGACAAAAGCAAGGCACTGGGCCAACCGAGAAAGACTAGTCAAGGTGCAAATAAGAGACTGTTCATGGCTAATCCACAGCATGGTCCATGGGGGTTGAGGGAATGGATAGGCCCCATCCTGCAAGCAGGAGACTTTAAAATAAAAAGGGACAGGATCCTTGAAACATCTCGATATGCTTTTGCCTGCTCAAACTAGACAGAGCAGTGCTACAATTGCCTTTTATTCCCACCCACCACCAAATGGCCATCAGTCAAGATTGAAAAACCATAGGAGGCCAAAAGAGGAACCCTGAACTGTATAGCCTTTTGAGAAAAACATTCTCTCTAGATTCTCTCTAACAAGCTACTGAACTGAAGATGGTAGTTCCAAAGAAACTGACAAATGTGGAACTAAGATGTTAGGCTTTTGACCACAACACACACTCACCCCCCCCCCTTCTTCCCCTTACCTGTTGGCAGTCCGTCTTCAGTCTCTACTAGGTTATTGCTACTGCAGACACATTAAGGAGAGCCGGGGTTTTGCTTTGTTTTTTTGCCTCAAAGCAAACCAATTAAACCGAATATCTCGATACAAACAAGGCTTTGTTTATTGCCCTGAGAGGCAGGCTTTCAGTGCAATCACTCTTCTGTTCTTAAATACAAAGAAACGCGTTCATCTCTGGCATAGACTCCATTCACATCAATGGTTTATTACTAGGATTTAATGTGGCTCCAAAGACACACGGTAATGAGAATATAAGCACGCTGGTGAGATCCCTTCACCTCTCACTGGCCTGCATTTATTAGGAACAAGGACACAACGTACAAAATGTGTATCGTTTGGCTTCAGGGACTGCCGAGAGGTTTTCATGATTAAGCAGCATCCAAATAGTGTTAAATAAAATCAGGAAAGAACTGGCAATAGTGGAAACACCACCTTCTCAATGCTGTTGCACAAACTCATTGATCTGAACAGAGCATACACATATTGCAAATACCATATGCAAATCTGTTCCAGAATCCAACCTGAAAGGAGACTTTTCGAAAGCTAGAATGAACATTAGTGGACACTGTAGCAGCTCTGGCAAAGAAGAACAGCTACGAGATATATTTCCAGTGACACAATTTGTTTCATTCATGTGCCTGCACCTGCGATGCCACCTTCCAACTAGCACAATAACAAGTATGCTCGGTGGGACAGGGCCCCACTTTTCCTCCTCCCTTCCAATGCCATTTCCTTTTGTGCTTCACCTTTTAGATTGTAAGTCTGAGAGAGTAAGGAGTATGATGCTACTGATATATGTTAAGCTGCTCTGGGAGCTTTTTTCCTGAATCATGAAGTATTTTAGCTTTGATTCCTGCATTGCAGGGGGTCAGACTAGATGGCCCTTATAGGATTCAAACAAGCAAATAAGCGAAGGGTGGGGATGGGTGCCAGACCCCACCATTCAGACTTTGCAGCATATGCACAATGTTGAGCAAATACAGCTGTGCCTCATGGATCGTCCTCTGTTGGCTTTGGCAGAATAGGCAATGTCAATAGTCTTCAAGGAAGACACTTCCAAGTTCAGGTTGCATTGTTCTCTTCACGGAAAGAACCTCCTTCTTGCTTTCCCATGCAGGCATTCAACCCTTGCCTCCCAACTCTCCATGGATCAGGATGCTTGACCAAGCCAATTTAATTTACTGGATCAGGATGCTTGACCAAGGCAATTTAATTGGCTTGAAGCCCACTAGAAGGAATTAACTGGGAGGGAATATCTAAAGCAGCCTTCTCCAAGCTGGTGCCCTCCAGATGGTCTGGACTACAACTCCCATTAGCCATGGCCAGCTTGACTGGGCTGGCTGGGGCTGATGGAAGCTCAGGTCCAAACCACCCAGAGGCCACCAGGCAGCTGATCTAAGAGATTTTCAGCAAGACTATTCAAAACCTTAATCTAAAGACCTATCCTACAAGGTTGCTGTCTCTCCCCAAACCTGCACTGAAAATTCCTCATTCTTTCTGTACAGCCTCATTCACATTTGTCACCTTGTTATAATATAATAAAATAATAATAATAATATAATAAATAATAATAATAATAATAATAGTTGTTGTTGTTGTTGTTGTTGTTGTTATTTTTAATTTATATCCCACCCATCTGGCTGGGTTTCCCCAACTAAACGTTTAACCAACACCAACCCAAGAAAAATGAAACAGAGGAACCAAAATTAGAACCATTTAAAACATTTTTAAACATTTTAGCCAGTTGCCCCAACCCAAGAGTTGTTCCAACAATGTCCCAGTGGCCTCTTTTAGCTGTTCAGGGTGAGTAGTGAGCCCCGAACCCTAGGCCAGGTGGAAATGGGCCTTTCAGCAGGGAGCAGGTCTTTCTTCCAGCACTCAGGCACCATGCTATCAAGATTTTGAAAAACATAAAACCTTTGAACAGTATTTACTTCACCAGCACACGCTATAAGCACATCTGAAACCACCCGGGGTGGTGCAAACATAGTTGTGGCCAATATAGGAAGGATGAGGCTTACAAGAATTTCTTAGAAATGCAGTGCACTGTGAGACACATACTTCTGCACTCACGATCAGTTTTATCCTCATGTTTCCTTTTCTCTCACTTGAAGAAGAAAGAGGAAATGGTTGAAAACTAAACAAATCTTATACAAGACAGAAAAAAATATAGCTCGCTCCATTTGCAGTAACAATAATGACCTACTTATCAGTGTGGGCATAAAAGACAGGAAAAGATTATAGAAAGTGAATTATGAAGTAGATCACTGCAGTCTTTTTTGTTCTGGGAGTTGAATTGCAAGGCTCAGAGACACTTGGGGGAAATACAGTCTGCAGGCAGCTGCAGCCTCTGTCACCAGAACCAGGTTGAGCATGGCTGGTTCACCACCCCAATGGAAGGGTGAAAGACCATCATCATCTGGTAAAGTTACCGTGTGTGAGCACACACACCTGCACAAATGCATGCACACATATGCAGGCAGGCCAGTAGGCACCTTGCCGAGGATCCCCTGAGAAAATCCAGTCCACATCCAGTACATTATTTGCAGTGCAAGCACCATCAATTAACTTTGCTCAAGCTTTGAGAAAGTCTAACGTATGGATGAATTCCAGCTTTGCAACCTCTTGCATTATTCCACATCTCAAGCTGCCCAGAGACCTTAAGATCAGAGACAGAGTATCCACAGAGCCCCAATTGCTCTGTTGTTGTTCCTGTGCACTCAGAGTCTTAAATATGCTCCTTTAAACACACAGGGACCAAAACAAAGCAATCAAAAGGGCCTGTTGGAAGTTTGTTTACTAACATGCAAGTGGATTTACTCTTTCACAGATGGACAGATAACCACTATCCTGGCAATATCATTACAAATGCCAAAATACATATATGTGTAGGTCCTCTAAATTAACACAAGCCCAAATCAGATGATACATCTCCCCTGTCCAGCCCAGAGCATGGAAGGGAGAAAGCATGCGCAGCTGCTCCACATGCACTGTGTGTGTTAGCCCTGCCTCCTCCATATGGATTGTGTGAATGCCACCTAACTATCTTTCAGCCAACAAACTTGGGTGAAAAGTCATATGGACCATTTGCTATGTGAAAGGAGGAACTCAACCACATGATTTGCAGCTGTGTGTGTTGAACTGTATGCACAGATGTCAGCATTTCTATGTTCTGTTCCCATGTGTAGCTCAGTGTTACGAGCATCTGCTTTGCATGCCCTGGCATCTTCAGGTAGGTGGCAGATATCTCCCATCTGAAGCCCTGGAGAGCTGCTACCCATCAGTGTAGAAGACAATAATGTGCAAGATGGACCAGTGCTCTGACTCAAGGCAGATTCGTTTGTGCATATGGGGATGGAAAAGGAAGGGCTGGCATACTGGGAGGAGTTGTGTGCACTCCCCCCCCCCCCCGTCCTCCTTGAGCTGGATCGGGGAAGACATATCCAATGCATTGCACATATTGCCACAAAGCAAAAACAGAGCAGTCCTTATGCAAGAGGAAAAAATGAGTGCAACTTATCCCAAGGAAAGAATTGCAAGAATTAAGGAATGGGCACTGCTAGTCAACAGGGAGTCTCATTCTTAGGTGTAACCCCTTGGCTACAAAGGAAAGTTTGCCTCCTATATCCATGTGCTCCTTCAAAAACTGAGTTCTAACATGGAATGTTAACTCTTTGATTTGATGGCACCAGAGCCAGATAGCATGGTTATTTATGTATTGCCAAAAAAGGTGAAAAAGACAAAATACATCACCAAAAAATGTGTTGAATTATGTCTGGACATAAATCTAACTTAGCCACACACCCTCTACTTATCATTCTGTGTGTCATGCCTGAAACCAACAGGTAACAGTATTGACCTCTTTCACAGAACTGAAGGAATTAATGTTTGCCAGTGGCTTTGTATTTTTAATGTGCTACTAAAACACCAGTTTAACTGATCATTAATAAACTCAGGTGTAAAGGGAAAGGAAAGATTCTGGAATCCAGAATTCAAGGTTGTTAGGGGGCTCATTTTGTTTTGTTTTGTTTTAAAAAAAACTTGATTAAAATGTTATGGGTCATTTGAATAAGGGTGTCTTGCAATAGCTTATTTCATCTGTGAACAACCAGGATGGGAGATGATCTTACTGTTGGGGTCTGCGTCTGGAAATGTGTTTCAAAACTGTGTAGCCATGAACGTTTTTGAAAGGAACTAGAAGCTGACCTCAATTCTTCATGAAATTGTTTGTGAAGCTGACAAATGTGGATTAAACTTTTTTTAAAAAAAGAAAACAAGCACAAACAATTTTAAAGAGGTTGCATTTAACCCACAAGAACCACTTGTTGTAACCAGAGCATCCTGCCATGGGTACCTCAGAAGCAAAATATGGCCAAATCATCAACCCATGAAGTTACTGAAGAGCTAATTGGGTTAAACAAACAATGTAAGTGCAGGGGTGGATACATGGAAGTGGGAAGAGGTATCTCAGAAACATCTGTGCATATAGGTTGCTAGAGCTTCCGTGTGAAGAGAAAATTGATTTATATACCTATAAGAAGGGGGCAGAAACCTACTTCATCAGATTTGAAACTTTTCTGCCTAATGCTTTATTTAAATAGTTCTTTGGGTAGCTGCCCCTCCATTTTTGTCACAAAAAAATTGCTTCAATTTCTGGCAGAAATGCAACATAAAGAACAGAACAGGGTTGCTGTGGCTTAGTGGTTTTATCTGCTTATTTCTTATATAAAGGTTGACTGGAAAGTAGGTTAAAATTGTATCAATGGAATAATGCCATAACCACCGCCCAGGTGACATTTGGTTGTGAACAGAGAACTGATGACAGCACCAAAAATGACAGCAATCTATAGCAGCAATAGATGATTATCACACAAGGTTATTTGGAGAACTATGGAATAAACCCTGTAGTTTAGAGAAAAGTCCAAAACATTTTGAAGTCATGTGGAATTGTCTGAGTCAGACCATTGACCCATTCAGCTCAGTGCTGTCTACACGGACTGGAAGAATCTTTTGCATGGGAAGTAAATAATTCCTCTCTCACACAAAACACAGACCTGAGAAGCTGTAGACAGAAGATTTTAAAAGGTTATCTGTTCACTTACAGATGAGCAAAAGCATCTCTAGTTAATCAAATAAGAATCTGAAATGTCACAAAGGAGGTCCACCTCAAGGCAACATCAGATGCCATTAAGCAATTAACTGGAGACTAGATCATCTGGGCACATCCCATTGGCAGAAAACAAGAGATGGTAGCTCAACAGGGCCCACCCTATAATTTGCCATAGTAAGATGGCACCTGTCAGGCAGATGTCATGAAAAAGCAGCAAATTGTTGGGTTACTCATTATTGTTGTGTTTTTACTGCTAGAATAGGGAAGAAGCACTGGTAGGTTTTTCATCCAAATAACTTGAGTGACATTGGGTACTAGAATGAATTTGAAGGAATTAACATTTATTGCATGGGACGCGGGTGGCGCTGTGGGTTAAACCACAGAGCCTAGGATTTGCCGATCAGAAGGTCAGCGGTTCGAATCCCCGTGACGGGGTGAGCTCCCATTGTTCAGTCCATGCTCCTGCCAACCTAGCAGTTCCAAAGCATGTCAAAGATAAATAGGTACCGCTCTGATGGGAAGGTAAACAGTGTTTCCGTGTGCTGCTATGGTTCTCCAGAAAGAACCAGCTTAGTCATGCTGGCCACATGACCCAGAACACATGACCCAGAAGCTGTATGCTGGCTCCCTCAGCCAATAAAGTGAGATGAGCGCCGCAACCCCAGAATTGGCCACGACTGGACCTAATAAGACAGGGGTCCCTTTACCTTTACCTTAACATTTATTGCAGCATTGGCTAATATGCACCTTATGTGTTGGTGGTGGGAGACTACGTTTACTACTCTGACTCAGACAGAAAAATCTCTTGCACCAGCAATGTCACAATTGCATCCCTCATGCTACCATTTTGGGGCAACACTAGCCAGTCACCAGGAAACACACAGGCATCAGCTGTATATTTTTGTGACTCACTTTCCTATGATGTGACTATAGTGTCCATAGTGGGAAGTGGGGGGGGGGGAGAGAAACAGTACTCAACAATCAGAGAAAACCCCAGAAGGAAATACTGCCATACAACAGTCAGGTTTCCTTGGTGACAGCAATGGTGAAGAAATCTTTGACTCTCTTAGTTCTGTGGATTTGACTAACTCTTCCACAAGCTGCAAAGTTATGGGACATTAGTTCTCTCATGCTCATAAACTGTTTATTGTGCTTCCATGGAAGCTCATCAAATGGTTGCTTCATCAAAAGTGATCCTACCAGCTTTCCATACTTCTGTATTTTATAAATACAGCAATTGCTCCCACATAAACCACCTTCAAGGGGAAGCACCGAATTCTGTGCTGGGAAGTGTCTGTTGCAGTTTCCCAATCTGGACTATGACTTCACATCCCTCTTTGGCTCCAGCCTCTTCCAATAACAGCCTCCACTGTACCAGGCAGGTGAGGACCCATGTATTTATTAAGAAGCCAAGACTGTTAAGACTAGTCTATGGAATGTCAAAATGGCCAGTTTGGGATTAATGCATACTTATTAGGGCAATCTTACCCACCAGAGCAGCCAACCTCTGCAGAAAGCAGTGCTTGCAGTCCGTGGCAATCCATGATATGTTGACTCACTAGAAGAGGTTCCTTCTGGAAGACAGACCTGGACACTGGCATCCATGCCTTAGTGATTTCCCATGTAGATTACTGTAATGTGCTGTACATGGGAATGCCTTTTATGATGGTTCAGAAATTCCATCTAGTACTGAACGCCATTACCTAACCACTGTTGGATGCTTGTTGTGTGATCACATAACTCCTATTTGAAGACATATGCAGGTATTAAAATGTTTCTTTCCCCATGTCCAATGCAAGGTACTTGGTTTTAACATTACAGTGCCTTAAGTGGTCTAGGTCCACATTATCTAAGAATCTTCTCCTGTAATACTTTCCATCAAGCATGTGTATCTACAGATTCAGCTCTGATCCAGGTTCTATCTTTTCTGGATGCTATCTTCTGCTAGACTCAGGCATCTCCTAGAACAGTCAGCATTATTCTCTGTACAAATAGACAGGAGGGAAGTGTGTTTGTTTGTGTATGGAATGGAAGAAGGGTGGGCTGGGGGAATCCAACAGCATCAACCAAATGATAATTTAACATTTTGCCCATTCAGTTCCTCTTTTTCTCCCCACTTCTGCTTTTCATTTCCAGTGCACCAACTCTGCTGACAACAAAGTTCACTTTCTCAATTGGTTTCAAACAAACATTCTCCATTCATAACTATGTGCAGCCCAAGTCCCAGATTAAGTTCTGCTGTACAAGCATCATGTGTTCTGTGGCAGATTTGACTTCTTTTCATTCTGCAGCACTTCAAGGGAAGGGAACCTAAAAAGAAACTGAATTATGAGTGCCCAGTCTCAATATATGGAAAAGAGGCTGGTTGATTAAGCACCAATACGAGTTCCAAAACCTATAGCTGGATTTGGGGGAATAGGAAAGTATGAAGAAATGTGTTTAATAATTTACTGTCATAATCTGAAAGTTGTTGGGTGGAAAGGCAGCACACCAGCAATCACAAAATCACCATTACCCATTAACTCAACACAGAAGACTCAAACAGAGTGATCAACTCCTTAGACATTCCCATCTCTGGCTACTGGTCATAACATCTGGAGGGGATCCTGGGTTGTATTCAATCCATTAATTTCAATGGGGCTACTCTGAGTAAAGGTTAGGTATTTACAACCCCATGTTGGCTATTCCTGAAACAAAATCTTCTGAGCTATTGCCTTATCTATGCTTTTACTGTATTTCCAATTACAATTTGTTTCATTTATGCTTATATCTGTTCTTAGCACACATGCTAAGAGCTTGCACAAAAGTAATGCAGATGTGTTTTCAGTAAGAATACTTGACTACCATTTGACCAACATGTCACCAGTCGGCTGACCTTTCTCACCTTGTCAAGTGTTTGATTCTACTGCACAGATTATTGCAGAATAAATTAATACAACCTATAGGTGGAAGTAGGGTAAGTGCTACAAGAGTTCCCCATTTTAGATCCATGAAGTGTTGGAAGGTATGACATCTCAGAAATCCACAATTGCATAAGGCATGCAAAACTGACACATACATGAACTATGTGGAAATGACTCTTTCTTGTGTAGTACATGTTCATCTTCCGTCGGATAGAGGAAAGCACAAACGTACAGAAGCAGCTCACAAACTCTGAGAGATTCTGTACACAGTGCTTTTAATCATTTTTGCACCTGGACAGCCCAGATTTTGTACCAAATGCAGCTAGATTCTACAACTTGTTTAAGTAAGGCAATTCTTTACTGAAGGGTGGTATATAAATAAATATGTCATTTTGTTTCTGTTAATGTTCTGCTGAACTCTTGGCTCAAAACTTTTAACAACTGAGTGTATGTAAAATACACAGACACACACACACACACACCAGACATTACCAGTCTCCCTCCTTATGAACCAGCCAAGACTGCATGCGCCAAATTCTACATGCTGCACTTCTGTATCACAGAGCACATTCAGCACCATGGTGATGAAGTGCAAAGATTTTACTGACTTCAATATCATAGTGTAAAGAAGCAGAGCTTAGCAATTAATCTGTTACTGGAGAAGATCCAGACATTCTCCCTCCAAAAAGCACACCTGTCATTCTATTGCTGTGAGAGATCACACCATCATTACAGGGGGAAAACCTCAGTGCTTTGTTACAGAAAAACACAATTTCCCTTCCTTTTTTATATTACTATCGCCAAATGTTGCAGTTGTGCAAATGGCATGAACACATACCGTCTATAAGGAAAATGCGGACCCAACTCTTCCCACCTCCACATCGCAGTGGTGATAAGATGCCATGAACACCCCCCAGCTTCAGCAGCCTTGGAAATGTTTCTAGAGGGGCACAAGCTCCCATCCTAGATGCTCCAAAGCCACAATCACCTACCTTTGAGGATTATCTGGCACTATTCTAGGATACAGGAGATGTGTGTGGCCACATCCTTAACAGCAGCCACTAGAGACACTTCAGAGGCCTGCACCCCAAGGCAGAAGTGGAAACTGGTTTGCAGAAAGAGTAGAAGCAGAAGTAGTCAAAGGGAGGGGACCAGAAAGAGTGAGAATATTACACAGATTGAGCTTTTAGATATATTCATCCAACATGGAATTTCCAGGTTGCTTCTTATTTTTCAATGTTGCTAAAAATGCTTTTCAGCTGTAGAGGCTGTAAAGCTAATACACACACAGGCACACACATGACCCTGCGGGGAGCACGACAAATATGCTGGAGGCCTAAGTGCAGCTAATCCATAGAACCTATGAAGCACAGTTATTGTTATGCCACAGCCCCATTCCCTGCACCTGCCTGTGGAGACATTTAGTCATCATCATCACAAAGGCCTGTTCTTAATTCCAGGAGCAACCACGCTACCGTTGGTTCCACGGTCGGATACACTGGTGGGTTTATTGCCAATAGAAGCATCTGGACACCCAACATTTAGGAGCGTGTGTAGGAGAAAGGAAGTGAGGCTGTTGTCATAAATGAAAGGAGTCTCTCGCTTCTCCAACATTCTTTAAAGCAGCCATAACAGAGAGTACCACGAGGGTTACCATGAAGAAGACAGTTCCCCATAAGGTAGGGTTACTCAAGGTTAAGGCTTTGATGTCATGTGAATAGTTTCTTATGTCTTGCTATTAACAGACTAAGCCTGCTTCCAGACAGGGGACTCCTAATGCTACCCAGACATCCACTCCTCTGCTGTGATCTGCAAGTGGAATTGCAGTTGACTCTCCACGCTCTCAGGAGTGTCAAACTTTTTCTATGTATACTTCCCATACCAGTGGGCACACCCTTGCTGCTGTGGACAAGGCCATTTGCAGTTTAGAGAACACTCACTATAACCCTGGTGGTGGTGGCTGTCATTTTATGAGCTTGTTTTTCTTGTAAATAAATATTGTAATAATGATCACCAACACACTTTTCTGGCTTTTGTAAATGAAAGAGGTTGAGGGTTGCTATAACCATACCGCTATGATGCTACAGTCTAATGACACATACTATAATAATGCTGTAGGAGGGCAGAGGGCATGGACACCTGTAGAGGAGGTGGGCTGAGGCGAAGGAAATGGGTGGGAGAGGGAGGACGAGGCAGCCAGATCAACTGTCTCACCTCATTTCATGGGCTGCCTGGCCCTGCGCTATATATAGTATGATGGTGTTATAGTGCTATGCCTCTCTTAATAATAATAATAATACAGTGGTACCTCTAGATAAGAACGGGATCCATTCCGGAGCCCCGTTCACATCTAGAGGTAAACGTAACTAGCGATGGCACGTCTGCACACACGTGTAGCTTTTCATCGCTTCTGCGCATGACGTCATTTTGAGCATCTGCACATGTGCAAGCGGTGAAACCCGGAAGTAATGCGCTCCGTTACTTCCGGGTTGCTGCGAACGAAACTCGAACGCGCTCAACTCAAAGCGTCTTCAACCCGAGGTATGACTGTAATAATAAAAGTTATAGCTAAAGATGGAAGGCACCTACACCATCAGAGATCATGCTTCTCTTCCATTTTTCTGGGTGGGGAAAGTCAGACTTTTTGTGGTTTGACAAAATGGGGAGGAGCCACAGAGAAAATGTAGGATGGCATCATAGGAGAATGGCATTGTGTGGATGTAAGTGAATGAAGCAAAACTATTCTACCCTGGAGTAGAAGCAACCCACACTGAATGGCAATATCTCACATCTCTCCCCAAGTATAGATCAAGACCTTCCCAGGAGAACTGAAAGGAGGAAGTAGAATTTTAATTGTTGTTGTCGGGTTATTTTGCTTTATAGTTTGCACCTTTTTATTATGCTGGGAAACTACTTTGGGGCCTTTTGGCGAAAAGCAGTGAATAAGTTCTATTAAAACACTGATTGACTTCAAACCCTTTCATCCCAGACAGGTAAGGGTGGTGGGGATGGAAAGATGTCTCTTAATGGAAGAAGCAGCATAAAGTAAGAAATTAAGCATGTGTGCATAGATAAGGATGACGGAAGCAGATGTGTGGGTATCAGTAAGAGAAACCTTAATTTCTGCACGCAGAAATATGTACTATCACCATGAGCAGTTATAAGCCAGCAAAGTGTGTATTTTTGTTTGTGGTGGGTTGCTATGTCTTTGTGGTTAGATTAAGATCTTGTGTTTATAAGCCAATAGCATGACTTTCTTTGTCTTGCTGGGGGCCACTAGCACCCAGACAATTGCTAAAAGCCTCAGTGCACTGCTCCCAGGATGGTTTTCTTGCATTTGTGTTACCAGCAAAACAAATTGGACAGTACTCATTCTATAAAGCAGCATCAGCTATCCAATGGGTCATGCTGGCTGGGCTGATGGAACTTGGAGTATAACATCATCAGGGATGAGGGGGGCACAAGTTTCACATCTCTGGCCTAAATGAACTTTTAGAGAGGTCTTTAGCAAACATCCCTATATTTTATTTTGCAAACCCATGCTTCCTCCAGACTTTTATTTATAAACCCTTCATGACCATAATGTCACAGGATTTCATGTTTTGATGCAGGAAAGAAAAACAGGGAACTTCCCCACCCCCAGACCACTGGCAGAATGAAGTAATTTCTCAGTATGCTGAAAAAGTTTCTCAAATCTTTCCCCAAACTGCATGATATATGCGAAAATCCCCTTCACCTCCTGCCTCACATAAAACGTCCAGCTTACATAGCCACTGATACCCGCCCTAAAAAAAAAAAATAAGTGTACCCCAATGCACAAACACCAGTGATCATAACTTAAGACAGTATTCCAAGTGCACCATATATTTATACTAAGTCTTTAAGATATTAGAAGTTTTTTTACTTAAAAAAAATAATTTCCTAATGGTCCCTAATGTGGAATTTGTTCATTAACCACACTGGCATTCTCTCATTCCTAGTACCACCTTGCCTCAATTGCAGTCTGCATTCTAGTAGCAGAGCTTCCATTATGGTAGTTTACAACAACTTCTCCCAGCTTTATAGAGTGAGTTGTTGTTGTTGCTGCTGCTGCTGCTGCTGCTGCTGCTGCTGCTGTTGTTGTTGTTGTTAATTGAATTTATATACCACCCTATACCTGGAGGTCTCAGGGCAGTTCACAGAAAAGATCACAACATATAAAATCAGAATGAAAACAACAACCCAATAGCCCCCCCAAAGAGCCAAATTTTAAAAGGGTATAGGATGTCCATCAGATCAACCAAAGGCCTAGTTTAAAAAGAACGTTTTTGCCTGGCGCCTAAAGATGAAGGCACCAGGCGAACTTCCCTGGGGAGAGCATTCCACAAATGGGGAGCCACTGCAGAGAAGGCCTGTTCTTGTGTTGCCACCCTCCGGACCTCTCAAGGAGGCGGCACACGAAGGAGGGCCTCAGAAGATGATCTCAGGGTCTGGGTAGGTTCATACAGGAAAAGGCAGTCCTTGAGGTACTGCGTTCCTGAGCAATACTCGGCTAAGGGATATTAGCTGTCAATATGAATAATCAAATAACAACATATAATTGTTCTTTGTTATAGCTACACCATACATTTAAAGCACTCTTATGCCTTTTTAACTGTCAGGCTTCCGCAAGAATCTTGCATACTGACCTTGCAGACTTACAATCTGACCTTAAAAGGTAAAGGTACCCCTGCCCGTACAGGCCAGTCGTGTCTGACTCTAGGGTTGCGCGCTCATCTCGCTCAAGAGGCCGTGAGCCGGCACCATCCAAAGACACTTCCGGGTCACGTGGCCAGCGTGACGAAGCTGCTCTGGCGAGCCAGGACCAGCGCAGCACACGGAAATGCCATTACCTTCCCGCTATAAAGCGGTACCTATTTACCATATTTTTTGCACCATAACACTCACTTTTTTCCTCCTAGAAAGTAAGGGGAAATGTCTGTGCGTGTTATGGAGCGAATGCCTATGGATGACGGGGGGATCTGCTGCAGTTGTGAGCAGAGGATCCATGGTTCCCCTTCCTTCCCTCCTCCGTGGCTTGCTTTGAAATAGCAAAGCAGGAGAAGACCCGCTGAGTGGGGAGGAGAGAGGGACAGAGAGCCTGCTTGCTTTAAAGGAGCAAAGCGGGAGAGGAGAGGAGCCTTCTTCTCTTATACCCCTCTTCTGCATTATTAACAGCATCCTTCTCCACCCACCCCACGCGTGTTCCTTGTCCCTTGAGTGCTTTTCCTTCCCTCCCCACTTAAAACATGGTTACAAAGCACGGATCCACATGGATCCTCAGGATTTTTGCACTGGGTCACCCCAAATTCACCATCAGATCACATAGCATGTCCTTGGCTACAGCTTGCACCAAAAAAAATCACGCACCCACTGTTGCCTGGGGCCGCAGTGGTGCAAAAACGTGGTTACAAAGCATGGATCCACATGGATCCTCAGGATTTTTGCATTGGGCTACCCCAAACTCACTGTCAGATCACATGTCTGTGGCCACAGCATGAACCACAAAAATCATACATTCGCTGTTTCGTTTAGAATTTTTTTTATTGTTTTCCTCCTCTAAAAACTATGTGCGTGTTATGGTCGGGTGCGTGCTATAGAGCGAAAAATACGGTACTTCTAATTGCACTTAAGGGTGCTTTCGAACTGCTAGGTGGGCAGGAGCTGGGACCGAACGGCGGGAGCTCACCCCGCCGCGGGGATTCGAACCACTGACCATGCGATCAGCAAGTCCTAGGCACTGAGGTTTTACCCACAGTGCCACCCATATACCCTTAATAATTCCTACAGTTTTCCTGACTGTGAAAGTGGTATAAGAATGCTTTAAATGTACAGTGTGGATGTGACACTTGTATGGAAAAGTTCACATTAAAAAAATATTTAGATCAGAACGATGTATTAACTGGAGAGCCAAATCACTTTCCCTTTCAACTTTCTTTTTATCAATCCCCTCATTTGAGGGAAGTTTCCTCTTTAGAAGTCAAATGTGACTGTGTTGAACTTTCTTGGCAATTGCTCACCTGCATATACTGTGTTGAATTTGATAGCACTGTGGTCACTGTTCCCAATCAGCCAAAGAACACTTGCACATCACTTAAGTCCTGAGCACCACTTAGGATTAAGTTCAAGGTTGTCTCCCCTCCTGCTCTCTTCCATTGCATTTCTTCACCTCCATTCTTCTATGTTAGTAGCAACCCTACTATTATACCTTCACGGGCTTTACAACTGTTGTCTTGCCTCTTCTAATCAGCATCCACTCCTCTTGGTTCTTGAACTTTGCATGAACCTCTAGGTAGAAAGCCTAAAGTTTGACCTATATAGCTCAACTATTAACCACTATTCTACCTCAAACCTATTGGCTGGCAGGTCATTTCCACAGCTCTGCAAAAGAAGATGAAAGTCCAGCTACTTAAAGATTTAAACATTTCTACCAATGCAAAGGAATGAGTCTGGTCCAGTTCACCATTCTCAACCCTGTGTGAGCAACACAATTATCAAACATGGGCAAAAACATTGCAGTGTTTTATTACACAGACTGCATCTCATGCCCCCATGTATTAGCAGATACTGTGAGAAGAGAAGTGTGGCAATGGGGATTAGCTAAAGAACTAGATGGGGCTGGCTAACCACCAGCTCTCCATGTGCTATTGGACTCAGATGATGGAGAGTTATAGTCCAACAATATCTGAAGGGCCACAGCTATTCCTGGTCATAGGAAGCCGTATTATAAGCAGCCAGATCACTGGTCTGTCTAGCTCAGTGCTGGTTTGCAGAAGCTATCTGGGGTTTCAGGCAAAGTTTTTTCACCCAGCTGTAGCTGAACCTTCCAACATTGGATGGACACGAGTTCAGAGTCAGGTTTAGGGAAGGGCAACCAGTTCACCCACACTGGTGGTCACTGAGCTGAGCCAGCACTGTAGGGGGCACTGCAACAATGACTAACAATTGAAAGCAAAAGGAAGGGGAGCACCAAATTTTGGCACCATTGCACACGACACCACAGAAATTTTTAAGTCCGAAGAGGTGTGGGGGAAAAACTTTTCCCTATCCACTTTCTCTACAGCCTGCATAATGTCCGGAGGAAGAAGGTGATCTAGCCTTTTCTCTTTGCAATGAGGCCCCAATTTAGTAGCCCCACAAGATTGCTTTTCATCACTGACTGGGGAAAAATAGGAGAATAAAAGCTGTACAACAGTATCAGGCAGCAGATGTCTTGCAAATAATTTTCCTCTACAGGATGTTGTTCACTGTTGGCTCTTTTGAAGGTGGCAAGACATGAGCATGTGCCCTTGTTTAGTGGCACAAAAAAGACAAAAAATATTTCTTGCCTCAAGATGTGATTTATATAGTGCACTACTGCATTTTATCATTTTGTAGACCCTGGCAAGGACAACTCTACCATTAGACAGAGCAGGGCAACTGATTTGAAGTAAATAATAAATAATAATAATAATAATAATAATAATAATAAACCCAGTGAATTGTTATTGGCCCCATCTGCACTATACATTTAAAGCAGTATCGTACCACTTTAATCAGTCAAGGTTTCCCTGCAAATTCCTGGGAACTGTCATTTATTAGGGGGTTACCTAAGAACTTTCAGCACCCTTAATGTTTTTATTATGTTTTTATATATGCTGTAAACCACCCAGAGTGGCTGGGGAAACCCAGCCATACAAGCGGGGTATATATAATAAAATTATTGTTGTTGCTGTTATTATTAACAAACTGCACTTCCCAGGATTTTTTGGTGAAAGCAATGACTATTTAAAATGGTATGCTTCTGCTTTAAACCTATAGTACAGAAGAGGTATTTTTTTTCATTTCTGCTCTCAGGGAAAGAGGGGGCCAATTGTGGGATATTATTCCTTGACCAGTTTTGGAGATTATGCACCTTGATTTTAGGATGTGAGAACGTTTGTTGCTTCACCTCAGGTAGGAAAATGTCTTGGGCCAGGGTCTGGAGCCTGGCCTGTGTAAATCCCAGATCTGCTCTCCTATGAATTGACAAACACCAGGAACACAAGGCAAACTATTGCATCAATACATGTGAACTGTTTTTTAAAAAACAGCCAATATGTTTCATGAATGCAGATGGCTAAAAACAATGGAGGAAATAGAAGGAAGTGGCACCTGGAAGGATGCTTGTTTTGTTTACACAAAGTTCCAGATCCAGGATACAATCTAAATAGATATACTATGCTGGTGTCTTGGAATAACTCCTCAAGGGAACAGTCAACATCAAGCAAAAACAATGGGAGGCATTTTGAAAGATTTATAACACCGTAACTTGAAAGTCATAATTGACAGTTTACAAAATGAAGGTGTGATAGAGCAGAAGAGACAATGTACACAAACATCTGTAGCAGTGCTCTGGAATTTTTTGCTCCATTGGTTTTTGTTCTTAAATATATAGGACAAGCAGGTGAGTAGAGGACATTCCCGATGTCCATTGAGTTTCGCGGCTCCTTCCCACGAGGTTTCCCCACAGTTAAGTCCCATAGTGATGGACCTGCTCCCAAGTTGCACAAATAAGATGCCTGCTGTATTCAGGCAGCCAGATTCAATTCAAGGGCAGAGACTAGATGGTTCAGGAGTGATGGGAGATAGCTCAGCTTGCAGAGCATGAGACTTTTAATCTAAGGATTGTGAGTTCAAGCCCCACCTTGGACAAAAGATTCCTGCATTGCAGGGGGTTGGACTAGATTATTCTCATGGTCCCTGCCAACTGTATGATTCTGTGATAAAGAGGTAAGGAAGGAGAAATAAACATCCAAAGAGTGAGCAGCCAATTAGATCAATTCCCCCTGCAACACAAAGTCTGCAGACACTTGACACACAAAGTGACTGCAGCATGGAGCATTTAGGGAAGAGGGATCCAACATGAACGTACAGTTTCGTGTATGGCTGGGGGAGGAGAGAGAAAGATAAATGGCAGATGAGGCACTGAAAACCAGGAGGAGACAACTTGGTGTGGAGTGTCAGCCTCGTGTTAAGATTCTCTTGCTTTAAGACCACTTTTTCTGCTTCATATGGGCAATCGTTTAGCTTGTGCGCTCATTTAGGTAAAAATTGTAAGAGCTTTTCCAACACTCACTAGAGCTCAAGGTAGTCAAGAGTAGGACATAAATCAACACACCTCATATGTTCATCCAACTCAACTCTAAAATGAATGAAGCTTTTGTTCCCATGACTGTTCTCAGAAGGGTATGTACGGCTTTGACTCCCTTGAGACTTAAGCCTTTCTTTGGACTTCAAAACTATTTTCATTTAGAGATAGTGGATGTTCGTCCCGCTCCCCCCCACCCCCACCCCCCGTCCACATTCTTCTTTACTTACAGGGGAAACATATGTATTGCAAAAAGCAAACAAAATTAAGGCTCTAAAAAGCATTTAGAAAATTGATTTCATTCATTGACTTCCAAGGGTATTCTGTACATTTTTCTATTTGCTAAACAGGGAGGGGGGATGGAGGGGGGAGCAAAACATGGGTTTTACCAACAAAGCTTCATAGAGGACACTAGAAGGGGTGAAGTGGGGGTGGAGGGAGAATTGTGCTACCAAAGTAGCAGTTGGCAGCTGGGTTCTTCAGCCCCATAATGGCAGTGTAGAAAACTGTCTCATTATGAAAGCAGCGTACCCTTCCGAGTTCTCGTTTCTTAATGAAAGCTCCACTTTTAGCTACTACAGAAACTCACAGCCTCCTCTGTGATACCAAAGCTTCATATAAAGCCACACTGTAATTGAAACTAGTATTGGTTTCTTTAAAAAAAGGATAGTAGCATCAGTCCATAAGCGCTTGAAATGGCAAACGCCTTAAGCAAGGAAGCCCAAATTCAAAGCTTGACTGTATCGTTTATTTAACCTGATTTTGATTTCGTAGGCCCCTTACACAAAATTAGTTCTAGGTCAACTCACAAAAAGAAATTGACAACCATAACAATAAAATATGCAACACCAAAAATAAAGAGATACCTGCAAGACATCACCAGCATTAAACCAATTCACACTAAATGTAGCCCGTCACATACCATCAAATGCCTAGGAGTGGGGAAAGTAATGCTTGGGCCAAGCGAGCCTCAGTGAGGAGGAACCTTCAAACTGTAGCATCTAAAACTGTTGTTAAGTGTTTGTTCCTTAAATGCATTTCACTTCTAGTTAATATATATGCAGCAAAAGCCTGTCCATGTTTACTTGGAAGTAAGTCCTACTGTGTTCAGTGGGACTTACATCCAGAGAAAGAATGCATAGCTTTGTAGCCTCAATGTTGCAAATAGATCTTTGTTGGTGTCACATTCCAAAACTGGACAGATCAGTGGATACAAGATGATCTAGAATAACAGTAATAATAATAAAGTATCCTTGCCATGGCTACATGAAAAGAAGTTTGAAGGCATGACCCTGACTGGTATTTCAAATGAACAATAAAATACAGTATTTAAAGGAGCAAAGCAAGCTATATCTCAGGATAAGAATGTGAACTCCTCAAGAGTTAGGCAGTAAAAACTAGAAGCAAAGTCTTGGGGTGGGGGGATTGCACCCCTCCTGGAATTTAAGGTCAGGTATCTATGTGGTTTACAACCCACCAATGATCATTTGATTATATTTCAAATTAGTCAAACAACTGAGCTGTGGAGGAGGATTGATAAAACAAGATAAGGAGCTGAGGGGAATGGGCAGGCTAACAGTGGAAGACAATGAATGTGGAATTTAGACAAAGCACTTGTGACCAGAAAACAACACTGCATTTCACAACCTCTTAAGCAAGCTGCAAGAGCAAACCAAGCTCTGAGCACCCAGGAACAGGCTGGCTAATGCAATACACATTCAAGAGTGCTTCTGTATTTTTACACCAACAAATTGACTAAATTGGCAAGGCCACTTCCCATATTAATAATTATTATCACACTGCAAAACACACACACACACACACACAGAGCACCTTATGGCAAAGTGGGGGCGGGCGGGACAAATATAAGAAACATAATCAACATCTCTACAAAGTAAAGAAGTCATTATCTTTTTACCATGCAGATACAAGTATGCGTTAACACTGAATACCATCTGATTCTTCAAAGGCCACATCATGTTATTTTTTTCAGACATGTCCATCAGCCTGGGAATAAGCAATGTGATCATATACTCCCTCAATAATAAATAATTGCCAAAGTGAGGTTAGGGGACTTAAGAGTGCAATCCTTAACCCACTTATCTGGAAGTAAACCCAACTACACTGTTAGGAACCAACAGATACACACACCTGGAGTAAGCCCAAGTGACAAACAATGAGTCTCACACCTGAGTAGACATGCATAGGATTGCACTGTTAGTGTCCACACTGGAAGTCACCACCTGCACCAACATCCTGAGGCATATAACACAGGTGTGTGGAGAACCTGTATGGCTATTCAGATACTGTTGGACTCCAATTCCAATCCGCCCCAGCCAGCACAGCCAATGGTCAGGGATCCCCTGAGTTGTAGCCCAGTGGCATTTGGTGGGACATCAGTTCCTGGTATAACGGAAAGAGGAAATAACCAGGTGGTCCTTCACCCCAGATGAGAAAGTACACATCCGCACCAATCACAATTCTAGATGCTGTGTATACATATACATATACAGCACATTCAAAGTACTTCCCTTCCCAGCAGAAAATAATCTTGGCAATTGTAGTTTGCCACTCACAGAGCTATAATTCCCAACACCCTTAAACTACAGTTCCCAGGATTCTTCAGGGGTGGGTGGGTGTGCTTTAAAAGTCTAGTGTGTACAAAATGCAGAGTATGAAGTAGCCTGAACCTTCCATATTTTTCCTTGCACCTCTACTGACAAATAAATACACATTTGGTTACATTTTAGGGAAGCAATGTATTTAGGATCCCCCCCACAAGATATGCCTCAAGTTGATTTTGCAACACATAAGGGGGGGGGAGCTGAGAGCTAGAAGAGGAAATTGAAGGAAGTGCTGAATATAGTTTGCTGGGCTCTCATCAGGGCTGTAATTCTGCAGAGTACAGAAGGGGAAAACTTGGATTCTGGTTTTGGGAACAAGATTCAGTTTCTCTAGAATCTTTCTTTTAAAAAGAGCGCGCTTGCAAGTTTCTAGTCCTTACTGACGGAAGGTAAGCTCGCAAAGTTTGCAGCAAACTACCTTCAGAAATCTCAGAAGGGGACATTTCAGCCAGAGGGGAGGGGCTGAAAAAAGAGTTCCGGTAGTTGTGGGGAGGACGCCCTCCGTGCCTTGAATAGCTCCTTCCTCCCTAACCGGAATAAAACGATGCAAAGCAGTAAACACAGCAAAATGGTGCGAAATGTATATTTTAAAAAAATTAAAAAGTTGTTCCCGTGGGCTAAATGTGCAAGATTTATCCGTGTCCGCGTTCCTTGAGCCAGAAACTGGATTGAACTGGTGCAGGATTCACACCCTGACCCTGACCCTGACCCGTTCCCCCTCCCCAACCCGTGAGAAGCAAGTCCTCTATTGGGTTCGCAGGGAAGCACCACGAAGCGGGCAAACAGATCGCCCGCGCCCCCCCCCATCCATTCCCCGTTATTCATTTCCAAGAAATGGTACGAGGCAACGCTCACCGGTGAAATTATCCATTTTATATTCCCACCCACCCTCAAAAAAAAAATCTCTCTCTCTCACACACACACACACTAAGAGGGGCTTCAGCAGAAGTCTGGAGAAGGACCAGGGATGTTGCAAGATTTCCTCACCGAACCGGGGCTCGACTCGATGGCCTCTGCGCTCCCTTCCCAAGGCAGAGGCGGCATCCGTGTGGCCCCGAACCAACAGGACGCGTTTCTGAAACGGAGACGCCTTGCCCAGGCGACCTCAGTCAGGATGAAGCTCCACTGACAGCCGCCGGGCTTCTCAGTCCGCCTCGGAGCCAGCCAAATGCGCCCCCCCCCGCCGGGCCCCCTCCCAACGAAGCCTGGTCACGGAGCCGAGAGACACCGGGACGCGCCCTCCCGCCACTTTGGAGTAGCCGCAAGCTCTCCAAGCCCCAGCTCAGTGCTGCCACGACGACCGACCTGCTCTGGGCGCCTCCTCCCTGCGTCTCGCCCATCCTCGGCGGCAGCCCAGCAGCAGCGGCGGCGCTTCAAGTCCTCGCCATCGCCGTCCCGCCGCGAGCAACACTCCGCAGGCGTCGAGCTCAGCTGAGGGAAGAAGAGGCGCGAAGCGGCCGCCCCGGGCTGGCCCCGCCCCTTCCCTGGGCGGCCAGGTGGCGGGCGGAGGAAGCGAGCCGGGCGCCCTCGGAGCTGCCGGTGGGGCTGAGGCGCGAGGCGTTGTTTGTTGACCGACTCGGTCGCTGTCTCCGCCGCCTTCCCCCAACCAAGTAAACCCGCCCTTTACTTCCTCCTTCCCCGCCGCTGGTTTCAAAATGTCAGAGGGTGAAGTGATGTAGCGCCCGGCCTTCTTCTGAAGAAGGCTACTGGTCGCCACAGTCTGAGGCAGTGGCGTAGCGTGGGTTGTCAGCACCCGGGGCAAGGCAAGTAATTTGCGCCCCCTAACCCGTGGATTTGCGCCCCCTAACCCGTGGATTTGCGCCCCCCAACCCTAACCCCCAGATGTTGCGCCCGGTGCGGCCGGCCCCCCTGCACCCCCCACGCTACGCCACTGGTCTGAGGCGCGCTTGACACCGAAGTCAGCCCCGCTGAGTCCGCTGGGGTCCTTGGTCGGTAGCGCTGCAGCCCATAGGTTTGATGAGGCCCTAAGCTACTGGAGGTAATGGCGCCCTTTATATGTCCAGCGGTCCTTTGTCAACAACAAATTGTCGCTGGTTTTTGTGTTGAATATATGCTATGTGGTGATTTATGGACCTAATCCGTATCTAAAGCCATTTGCACATGTTGCCATGCAACCAGTCCATGAATAAGGTAAAGGGACCACAAACAGGAGTTTGCCACCCAAAATAACACTCTTCCTTTACTGTGAGGGATATAAAGGTAAAGGGACCCCTGACCATTAGGTCCAGTCGTGACCGACTCTGGGGTTGCGGCGCTCATCTCGCTTTATTGGCCGAGGGAGCCGGCGTACAGCTTCCGGGTCATGTGGCCAGCATGACTAAGCCGCTTCTGGCAAACCAGAGCTCCCCCAATATTTTTTATAAGTCGGCGCCCCTGGCTTATGCGTAAATCCGGCACTGTGTGTGTGTGTGTGTGTGTGTGTGTGTGTGTGTGTCCTGCCTCAAACTGAAGGGTCATGCCCCCAAGTCAGAGAAGGAGGGAGGAGGCATGTCATTCCAATGCAAAGATGATGTTGTGCTATGGATGTGGTCACCACCTTGGACAGCTATAAAAGAGAATAAGACAAATATGTGGAGTGGAGAATAAGGCAATGGCTTCTAGTGAGGGTGGCTGTGTACAGCCCCCAGCAGCGGAGACAGTATGCTTCTGAAGACCAGTAGGTGGTAATCATGAGGAAGAGGAGAGGGTGCTGTTGTGCTCACTTACAGCTTGTTTGCTGCTGTGAGAACAGAGTGCTAGACTACAGGGGCCTTTGATTTGATCAATGAGGGCTCTTCTTACATGGATTGTTTAAGCCCTTATGGTGACTAAGATACGTTGAGCCTGGAAGGATGACTACCCACTGTCTTACTACACAATAGTCTGAGGACCTCATTGCTCTGGCAACATTCAAACATACCCGTATTTTTTGCTCTATAACACACACCTGACCATAACACGCACGTAGTTTTTAGAGGAGGAAAATCCGCAGGCATGCCACCCGTAGGCATTCCCTCCATAACACGCACAGACATTTCCCCTTACTTTTTAGGAGGAAAAAAGTGAGTGTTATGGTGCAAAAAATACGGTATTTCAATTGGGCATCAATCTTGTGTGGATATCTGCAAGGCTTATATTAGCTCATGTTTCATTTAAGATCTGTGTACTGATGTGGTCTACTGTCATTGTTAGTATTGTTTCATCATTATTATTATTATTATTATTATTATTATTATTATTATTATTTTATTTTCTGTTGGCTCACTCTCTGTTCTTTAATTTTATTTCTTCTTTTCCTTATTACATATGCATTTAAAAAAAACAATTGAAGGATGCTGGGCCTTTGATCTGATCAAGGAGAGCTCTTTTTATGTTCCTGTGAACAATGCGGATATCATTACTTTTCTCTCTCTCTCCCTCCCACCCTGTTCAACATCCAGCCTGAGACCTTTGGAATTTTTCAAAATAAAAATGGCAGACTGACCCTTAGCCATGCTTGTTCAATGTAACCTACCTCTTCCTCTGCTTAGCTTATTTAGTAGCACTCTCTCTCTCTCTGTCTGTCTCTCTCTCTCTCAGCAAAGTTTGTTTATTCAGCATGGCATGTGGTGCATTGGCAAATAGCACCACAGGAGATGGTGTCATAGTCCCTACTGTGAAATAAGTAGTGGTGTTTCATCTCTACTCCACTGCACCACTGCATACCATGCTTCTGATCTGCATTGCTTGCACTTGAGCCACATTGAGGATGAGTGTTGCTAGGTGCTTAAAGGACACCATGGCAAATTTGCACAAATGTATAGGGTGCAGAGTTGTAAAGAAAGAAGGGGAGTTTTAAAACAGGGGGGAACAGGCAGGAGATCTGGGGTCAGCTCTTGGGCTTTCAGGGCCACTCCCTAACATTATCACTGGTGCCAGGTTCCAAAATATCTGATTCAGTCTGCATGTGTTTCTCTTGTGTGGTGTGCAGCAGCAGAGGAACTTCCCTTAATTCTTCAACCTGTGCAACGTGAAGCTTCTAGAAAGCATGCAGTTCTGTGAGTTGTGAAGTCATGTCCTGAATGTACAGCACTGCTAGCTGCAGAGCTTTGCATGGTCTGCTCACCATAACCCACAAGTCGGCTCAAGGGAATTACTCCTTGACAGGTTGCCAGCCGAAGGGGATTACCGAACATGGCCGTAGGCTCTGGGGGCTTCATGCTGGGAGGAAGGAAGTGCAGAACAAGGAGGAAGGTGGTTTTCCGGGCCATGTGCACTGGCTGGGAGCTTGCTGCAATTGCCAGCGACAAAAGATGTAAACAAGGTGGCATCTATCCTTAAGCTGAGCTATAGAATTGGCATGGTATGATCTGGGCTGTGTCTGTAATCCCCCAGGAAAAAACAGCTCAGCAACAGAATTAGCTTCCACACCTCTACAAAGAATTATTCAAAGCAATATGCACTCCCATAAGAAATCTAAAATCAATTTCTTTTAAGCAATTCCTTCTTTCATTAAGGAGAGTCCTTCTTAAGGAGACTCCTTCTTAAGGAGATATATACAGTACACACACACACACACACACACACACACACACACACACACACACTCCACCTGAATACTAAAGCTGGTTTTGAGTATTGCATTTCCTACTAACACTTTTATTTGTAAATGTAAGCAAAGCTTATGAAGTTCACAAGACTGTCTTTAAGATAATGATCAAATGGCACCGATCCAGCTAAAGCTAGTAATGACTAGGTCCCACTGAAATTAACGAAAGCAGTTACTCATGACTAATTTGCCCCACTTCTTTCAGAAGGGCTTAAAAGGAGAGTGGATTTGGGGGGGGGAGAATACGCCTTGCAGACCTTTCAATAGTGGTGCAGAAGAGAGAATTTCAGCCGTTGTGTGTCTCAGGACAAGCTATACCTCTTAAACACCCTTCTTCTGCACAACCATGGCAGGTGCAGGAGTGCCACCCCGTTTTTTCACATGACCACCCCAGCCGCATCTGAGACCAGTATAAGTAACTCAAGACGTACAAATTCATCATTTGTTCCTGGTACTCACGTGGCATGGCTATTGGCTTTCTTGGCTTCTTCTTTTCCCATTGATTTCCTTGGCCCCACAATATCCCAGAACCACGAATGGTATTTTTCTGTAGAAACAGATTTGCATAAAACATAGCCCTTCTCTAAGCAAACCTATCCTTAGAAATATGCAAAGTCGGCATTCAAGCAATAGGGAGAACAAAGAAGCAGCAAATATTTCCCCTTTAGTCATATTAATTAAGAGAGTGCACTGTTTTTCAAAGAGTGAGGCTGCCCATACACCGTACATTTAAAGCACACACACAAATGACACAAGAATCCTGAGATCTATAGTTTACACTTCACAAAGCTACACTTCCCAGCATCCGTAAAAAAAAACCACAGTTCCCAGGATTCTATGCAGTGGGTGTGTTTTAAATGTTATGGGAATAGCCTCAGGTGATTCTAGCATCCAGGAGGGCACCTGTTATAGTTTCTCCACGTGACTGAGCCACACTGAAAGAATGCAGGTAGGGGTGGGCTTGCTTGAAAGTGGCCAACATGAAAATCTTCCTGCCATGGAAAGGAAATACAACATAGAAGAGGCCAGGCTAGATGCTTTGGCTCAAACTATTAGCCTGTGAATGACAGCAGTGGGGTGAGGAACCCATGCCCTACCCCCCCCCCCGTGTTGGACTCCCAACTTGCATAAACTGCAGCCAGCAAAGCCAATGGCCAAGAACGATGCAAGTTGGGATCCAGAAAAGTTTGGAAGGCCAAATGGCAATCCTCCCCCAATCCCTAGACAGCATCTTAAAAAGGAGAGACATCACCTTGCCGACAAAGGTCCTTATAGTTAAAGCTATGGTTTTCCCAGTAGTGATGTATGGACGTGAGAGCCGGACCATAAAAAAGGCTGATCGCCAAAGAATCGATGCTTTTGAATTATGGTGCTGGAGGAGACTCTTGAGAGTCCCATGGACTGCAAGAAGATCAAACCTGTCCATTCTTAAGGAAATCAGCCCTGAGTGCTCACTGGAAGGACAGATCGTGAAGCTGAGGCTCCAATACTTTGGCCACCTCATGAGAAGAGAAGACTCCCTGGAAAAGACCCTGATGCTGAGAAAGATTGAGGGCACAAGGAGAAGGGGACGACAGAGGACGAGATGGTGGGACAGTGTTCTTGAAGCTACCAGTATGAGTTTGACCAAACTGCGGGAGGCAGTGGAAGACAGGAGTGCCTGGCGTGCTCTGGTCCATGGGGTTACGAAGAGTCGGACACAACTAAACGACTAAACAACAACAACATGGCAATCCTCCCCCAATCCCTATACAGTATGGGAGTATGTGTACTGCCTGAGTTGTATATGTCTCAAAGATGGTCCCTTTTCCTGTGCTTGCTTATGGCAGCTGCTCCATCTCCCATGTGGCAAGCAGGTCAAGCAGCAAAGACTGCTTCTCAGTGATTGCCGCTCTGTTGTGGAACAGCATTCCTCACAAAGTCCAGCTTGAGCATTTCCCAGCAGCAGCAATGCAATATCTCAGAATGCAAGCAAAGCATGTTGCGGCCAAGGATTGGGAAGGGGATTATGGTAACAGCAGGGTTTTTACAACTTAGTTAAAATGTTGTCAGCCCAGGCCGAGCTTCCTGAGACAGGGCAGGTTAAAATTCAAACACATAGATGAAAATGGGTCGAACCAAAATGCCAAATAAGGGGAATTCAGAATCAATGTAAGGGTCTCAAAACAATCAAGAAGACAGTCATTTGATAAAATCTCTCGCACATGCCCTTTTAATATAATGTTGTTAAGCTCTATATGATGTGGGCCTTTCTATGTACGTAACTCATGGGGTTTTATGTTATGAGAGCTGACTGTCATTCCCCCCCCCCCCATTACTTTAGTGGAGGGGCAGGCAGAAGAGAGTTCAGGATCTACTTTCCCCATCTCTCTTTAGCAGGCAGAAGAGAGTTCAGGATCTGCTGCTAGCTCTTTGGGTGGTTTGCAATAGGTTGGCAAACTTTCTTATTCCAAATCCTTTTAACAATAGCAGCAATAAAATCACCTTTGCCAGCAGGCTGCTGAGATGAAGAAAGCTAAACAGGAATGTTGTTCTGTCTAAAAGGACCGAGAGCTTAGTTCAGAGAATAAACCCCTAGGTTCAGAATGTGCTCAGGGATACCCTGTTGTTCTTGAATACCAACTGTGCATCTTTTGCACTAGGCTCCCATTGGTAGATCTTGGCGTTCTAATAATAAAGCAAGCCTGAAGTCAGTCTCCTCTTCCTTTGGTAGATGGATCAGATCTAGTAAGCAGCTTCTCTCTCCTATGGGGCCTTTGTCATCAACAGTGTGTACACTAAAAGGAGGAAGCTGGTTTCACAATGTGGCATGATGTATATTTGCATAAGAGCCTTCTCTTTCAGCATTAGTCTCTTCCCTGTACTATGCAACAACTGGGGAAAATCCAATATTTTTTGCTGCCTGAGTTGAAGGACCAGATGGTGATCCTTCCCTCCCCATTCTATGTATGGAAGCCAACTGGACTGATGCATGAACCTGATGAACACCTGAGGAAACACGCTAGTTTGGCAAGGAGTAAAGACATGTCATGTAGCTTACAAAACTCTTTTCTCTAAGAGAGAGGAATGGCCAGAGGTCTTAGAAGGAACAAGATGCTGCAATTACCTCTCTTTGCCTCATGGTAGGGCCAGCCCTGCAACAATGGAAAGAAGCCAACATTTGCCTGAGTCAGGTCTAATGAGATAATCTACCGACTGCACTGAGCATGAGTTGTTGTTGTTGTTCCCTGAGGCGGAAGTGAAAGCTGCCCATGAAAAACAATGGAGAAATCCATTCTGTTAGAATAGCTGTGACTAGGTAGCAGCCTGTCCCCTCATTTAGCCAAAGGGAGCAGCAAACAGTGGAGTTTCTGTCTTCCACATTCTGTAAACCCAGAAGTTCCCCCTCTAGGCAATGGAATGAGTCACTCCGATTTTTCTTATATCTATTCCCTCACTATTTTGTAAATCTTGGAAACTTACAATGTCATTTTTAAAAACAGCAACAACAACAAGCATTTTTTAAAATTTTAATTTACAAACTATTTGCATTGACAAGATACACCTGCTGAAATTCCCCTTTTCTACAGAACAATTCAGGGCGGCTTCATTTGCATCTTAGCTATGCTCCTCGTAGCTGTGTTTAAGTCCTAGAATAGTTGGGACATCCAATCACGAATCCATGTAGCACAGCATTTGACCCTAAGTGTATGGAGTTTTGGGAAGGAAAGTGCTTTAGCGAAAGAAAAAGTTTGAGGTGGTGGGTGGAATGTGATACGGCTGAATTCTAATGCATCCACAATGGATACTTCTTCCCCTTTGAAGGAAAATGAACAGCACAGTCCTGTACTATTCAGAAATCCCAATGAGTTCAATCGGACATACTTCCAGATAAGTACATATTGGACTGCAGCCTAAACTGGTGGATATTTCATGACAAATAGTAATTACTTCATGTATAATCTGGGAATGTCTGAAAGGACATAAACATAAATACAATTTAAAATATACTTTTAGCTGTTTTCATGGTATGTTTGTACATCACCTTGAGGTGCATGCAAAATATGCTTATTTTCTTTAAGTAATTGGATTGTACTTATTTCTCTGCTATCAGATGGTGACTCTTCGCCTTTTAGACCCCTTCTTGTAAAATTGGACTGCACATTTATCCATCATGCTGTCACGATTCACTCAAACAACAAATAACTAAGTGAGGGCGGTTTTCACACATCAGGGCTTACGCTGACTCTTGCTTAAAATCCATCTGTAAAGTAATTGTGCATTTGCTTTCTCTTCCATTTTCTCACGTTATTACCACTCACCCGTCCTGTATGACAGAGTCTCAAAAAGTGCTGTTAGGCTTCAATCTTAACATGCAGTGGTACCTTGGGTTACTGTATTTTTCGCACCATAGGGCGCACTGGACCATAGGGCGCACCCAGTTTTTAGGGGGGAGGGAATCAAGAAAAAATATATTCCCCCCCCCAGCCCCAAAGAGCAGCGTACAGGCTGCACACAACCTCTCCCTGCCAGAGGGGTTGCGCGCAGCTATAGAAGAAGGCAAGGCAGCGAGTGGAATGGATCCCGCTTGCTGTTTTGGCTTCCCCTTTAGCCCCGTGCAGCCTCTCCTTGCCGGAGGGGTTGCACGCAGCTATGGCACAAGCCTGCATTCGCTCCATAGGACGCACACACATTTCCCCTCAATTTTTGGAGGAGAAAAACTGTGTCCAATAGAGCGAAAAATACGGTAAGTACTTAATTCGTTCCGGAGGTCCGTTCTTAACCTGAAACTGTTCTTAACCTGAAGCACCACTTTAGCCTATGGGGCCTCCAGCTGCCGGCGTGCCACCGGAGCACGATTTCTGTTCTCATCCTGAAGCAAAGTTCTTAACCTGAGGTATTATTTCTGGGTTAGCGGAGTCTGTAACCTGAAGCGTATGTAACCTGAGGAACCATTGTAAACTGAAGCAGGGCCTTAGCGCAGTGGGTAGACCATGTGACTTGCATGCAGAATGTCAATCCCTGGCATCTCCAGGTAAGAAATGGTGGAGACCCCTGCCTGGAACCTTGGAGAGCCACTGCCAGTCAGCAAAGAAAATGCTGAGCTAAATGGACCTACTATGGTCTGACTCAGTACAAAGTAACATCCTAGGGATCCAGATGTTGTTGGGCTCTGACTCTCATCAGCTCCAACCAGGAGGCCAGCAACATCTGGATAACCACATCTGGGTTTCCACCTCTGCACTGGGGAGTAAGCCCCATTGAACGTAATGAGGATGCCCCTGAGTATACATGCATAGGTTTACATTGTTATTGTCTCATAGGAGAATGTTCAGCCATTTCAGTACCACAGAGCTCTTTGTTTGCTTTGCTGCTATGTATAAGCACTGGGGGAGGGGGAGTTTAGCATAGTGCTACAGCAATCGTTTCACCATCACAAGCTATTCAGCTTGCTAGGTGGGGCAATCCCCTACTCCTACATGCTGCTATGGGAGTTCTCTTGACCCACGGAACCAGTTTGGGGTGTGGGGTAGGGAATAGAGGGAAGGAAAGTCCCTCATTGTGTTAGTGGGAGCTCTTGTGTAGACTTCAACCAATGGAGGTTATTAGCTGGATCCTAGCCAGATGCTCTCCAGAAAACTAGTAGCAACAAATGTAAGCCGTCGTGATAGATGTGGGTGAGAGTGGTGGATCTCAGGCTTAGGGACCAGATGTGGCCTTCCAGCCCTCTTACTCTCAGAAATCTTCCAGACCACCCCATTCTTCGATCACACCCTTCACTGGCCCTGCTTTGTACCCCCAACTCATTTTGTCTGGCTGAAATGTTTCCTTGAACTCAAATGATGCCTTTTGCTTGTCTGGATGGAGGCTAGAGAGTGTGCACAGAAAATAGCCTACAGTACAAAGGTAAAATTCCTATCTGTTGCTCCACCCACTTTTGCCTCTAGCGCTGCCCACCATTGCCATTGCCTTGAAGGGAATGCAACCCTCAGACTGAAAAAGGTTCCCCAGTCCTGTGATCAAGAGAGACCATATTCCCCACATTTGTTTAGGCTGGCCGTTGCATCCAAGTTGCTGGCCGTTTCTTATATGAATTGAACCTGCCTGCTAGAGACATAGAAGTTTTGCATTTAGGTTGTTCTATTTGTATAGAACGGGACGCGGGTGGTGCTGTGGTCTAAACCACAGAGCCTAGGGCTTGCCGATCAGAAGGTTGGTGGTTCGAATCCCCGCGACGGGGCGGGGGGGGGGAGCTCCTGTTGTTTGGTCCCAGCTCCTGCCCACCTAGCAGTTCGAAAGTACATCAAAGTGCAAGTAGATAAATAGGTACCACTCTGGCGGGAAGGTAAATGGCATTTCCGTGCACTGCTCTAGTTTCCAGAAGCGGCTTAGCCATGCTGGCCACATGACCCAGAAGCTGTCTGTGGACAAACGCCAGCTCCCTCGGCTTTTAGAGCAAGATGAGCACCGCAACCCCAGAGTCGTCCACGACTGGACCTAATGGTCAGGGGGTACCTTTACCTTTTTATTTGTATAGAACACTTTGGGTTGTTCTATTTGCTCAGCATGCATTGACAAATATTCAAGAATTTGCTTTGCTTTGTATTTCTAGTCTGTTTCATGTGTTTAATAAAAAAACAGTAGTTTTACAAAGGGAACAGAGCTTGCTAACAGCGGTGGAGTATCTGTCTCGTGGAGTTATGGCCAGCCCCATCTATATCAATAACCCTTCCAGCTTTACAGTTCTGCTCTATATAGGAAATGTGCTTGCAGAGATGCCAAAGCAGAATAGGAAGCAGAGATTACATGATAAAGGTCGCCATCTGCTGGTACTAAAGCACTCACAATGCGTTTTCAGAAGCCGGGGAAGCTGCTATCAGCTGCTCATGTACAAGAGAAATCAGGCTCCTTCTGGGCTGCATGCTTTGCTTTCCACAGATTTATCCTGCCCTTGCCTTCCCTCCTTTCACACTTTGTTTGATGACAGGGTAACTCTGCATAGCAGCTCCCTGTTTGAGACGCTCCCTTCACTCATCCATAGGTAACTGCAAATAATGGGCTTAAAGCAGAGTTGAGCCACAATGTTCTTAGAAGACATTTATTTTCCCAAGAAAATTTCTTTTCTTTTCTTTGCAAACTTTGATGGTTGCGTTTTTTTAAAAAAAATCAGTAAACATAAAGTGTTGTCTTCCAAGACAAATACATGCACAGATATTGAGTCTTGTATGCAGTCATCTACACATCAAAACAAACTTGTGAGTGCATCACTTATTTGTAATATATGGGGAAGCAAATTTGGAGTTACTGAAATCAAAGGTAATGTTATTAGCAGTCTCTGGTATTTCTACCACTCAAGTAGCAAAGCAGCCTCAAAGGTGCTGTCCAGAGTGCTAGAGATTCAGTACTTCTCCTGTCCAGAGAGCAGAAAGGCTGAGGTGGTCAGATGGCCTTTGGGAGAGAGAAAAATTATGTTCTACAGCCAGGTCTTATACAGTCATGGATCAAGGCGGGGCAAGTGGGGGACATGTGCTTCAGCCAGCTGGCTGGAAGACCATCAAAGGAACATCCTTCCCTGGCAATGATGCAGGCAGACAATCACCTCTTCTAATAAGTGGTACCTAAGGCATCACCAAGCATGTGACATAACTCTTTCCTCCACACTGTATTGTTTTCAGGGTATGAATCCTCTTTTATATTCCTGATCAGGCCCTGATCAGGATGCAGCATGGCTGGCTACAGCCCATTCACGTCTTCTAATAAGCAGAGCTTCTTGCTATGAATAAACTAAAGATTGTTAACAAAAGAAGTCAATGCACAGTGCAATTTCAAGCTGCCACTGAAACCCTAATGACCCCAAGAAGTAGCCCTGGTTCTCTTTCCCTTAATCTCTTTATGGCATGCTGAATTACTACATTTCTCAAACATTCGACTAATTAGTTCAAATCAACACCTGACATTGTGTGTGTGTGTGTGTGTGTGTGTGTGTGTGTGTGTGTGTGTGTGTGTCAGTGTCAGTCATAGACACACACACACACCAAGTGGTTATTGACTTCTCCTGCTTGGCAGGGGGTTGAACTCGATGGCCCTTGTGGTCTCTTCCAACTCTATGATTCTATGATTTGAATTTCACATACTGATTTTACACCAGGGGTAGGTAGAAGGTAGGTTGGAATCTCTGGGCTATTTTTCAATAGATCACCAACAATTACCAACTCTAATTTTCCCAATGAGACTGCTGAAACAAAGGAAACTTTCTAAGCCACTATATTACACTTAACATCAGCAGATAAACCGCGGGGCTCTTGGAGAAAGAAAACAGATCCCACAAGCTTGAAATCTGTCCAGTCCTTTTTTACACCAATTTTTGGGGCATGTGGCAGCTGCCAGATCCAGGCCTTTAGACCCCTAGTAGCTGTAAGAAGGGAGAATTTAACCAAGTGCTGCTTTTGGTCTTTTCCAGGGTGATGGAATGACACTAGAGGCAGTGATTGGAAAAAAAATAATAAGTCAATCTGTGTGGCTCTTAGTCTCCCTTCTCAATAATGAAACACAGCTTTTCATAGGCTCTGCTTGACATGGACTCACTACAGTTTTTATACATTTTTGCCAGTCTGAGCAGGTCAGGTACCATCTGTATTGCATTTTCATTACATTCTCTCTTAAATTATAAAAGGTAAAGAGACCCCTGACCATTAGATCCAGTCATGGCTGACTCTGGGGTTGTGGCGCTCATCTCACTTTATTGGCCGAGGGAGCTGGTGTACAGCTTCCGAGTCATGTGGCCAGCATGACTAAGCCGTTTCTGGCGAACCAGAGCAGTGCACAGAACACCGCTTACCTTCCCACCTGAGTGATACCTATTTATCTACTTGCACTTTGATGTGCTTTCGAACTGCTAGGTTGGCAGGAGCAGGGACCGAGCAACAGGAGCTCACCCCATTGCGGGGATTCGAACTGCCAACCTTCTGATCACCAAGTCCTAGGCTCTGTGGTTTAACCCACAGCGCCACCCGCGTCCCCTCTTAAATTATAGCATGCCGTAAATTTGATATCTCTTTTCCAGAGCCATTCCCATTGGCTCATCATAATATTTTCCCCCAAATCCTGGGCCCACTTTACCATCGCTGTCTTCACTTGCTCCTCCTTTACCTCCCGTTCTTGGAGCAAATCATATACCGTAATCTGGAAATATGTTTACTTTTAGATTGGATTAAGTACTCATCCAGTCTTGAAATTTCTTTCTCAAATCCTTTTTGTTTATCTTTCTCCAATCTCTGATTAATTTGAAAATATTGCAGCCAATCATTCAAATATTGTTTAACTTCCTTATATTCTTTCAATTTAAGTTTGTTATTTTCCTCTTCCAATAATACCTTATATGTTGCCCAATTGTTATTCATATTCTTTCTCTTTACGGTCATGATTTCTAAGGGTGAGGTCCACCAGGGTGTTTTGGGTTCTAGGATCCCTTTATATTTCACCCATATTTTATACATTGATTTCCTTATAATATGATACATAAAACTCTTGTGGACTCTCAGGTTTTCATCTATTAAGTATGCATGCTATCCAAATTGAGTGCCTACTCCCTCCAGATCTAACACATCAGTATCCTTTAATTTAATCCACTCCCTTAACCAGGTCATACCTGCTGCAGCATGATATAATTCCAGGTCAGGTAGGGACATGGACTCTGCTTTTCAGTCTACTGCTTTTCAGTTTGGGATGCTCTGTGTTCTCACCCCAACTTTAAGGTGCGCTATCTGAATCATAGTACTTCTTGAACCCAAGAAGGATTTGCAAGGCAAATGGGTAAATGGGAAGTATAAATGACCGACAGTAGTGGACTTACCCGGCTGTAGGAGCAAAGGAAAGCAAAGGAAGAAAAAATAACCAGCCACCCTCTTTCCTCTGCAAAGGAAAGTGTGAAGCAACTTGCAGTTTACCTTTAGGTTCCTCCTTTTGTAAGCAACTTTTCTGGCCCATCTATACTCAGGGTGGAAATCAGCAATACAGCCAGAAAACACATCAATACAATGCAACACAGCAATGTCTTTTTTAAAAGCAGCAATAAATTAGAACCTAAACCAGTGCAGAACTCTACGACTAATGGCACCATACACATTTCATTTCATTGCTCAAATTGTTGCACTCAAGGCATTCACTATACTGCTATGTTGCAATGTTCCACTAGATGTCAGTGTAACCTTAGGATAAGGGGAAGCAAAGAGAGCGCTCCCCATTACCTAACAGATGTGGAATAAAGCTCTGTCACTGCTGTTTTGATCACACAGGAAAATAATGTTGCCTATGTACCCTGAAAGAGAAGTTGCTGAGACTTTATGTGATGTTGGGCCTCTTTTACTTGAATTAATATTGTGTATTTGGGGTCCAATGACCCTCTTCCTGTTATATTGTGTTTCTTGTTTTCTGTAACCATGTGAATCAGGGATGTAAATCAAATAACCTGTGGCCCTCCAAATATTGATGGACTCCCATTATCCCATCATCCCTAGCCACATCCCAATTGTTCTAGCACGACAGGTCCATTAAATCTCATACACCAAATCTTGTTTATATTTGTATAGAAAATCTTCACTGAGTTCCCTAGAGTCAGACTTTCATAGGATACAGTCCAAAACAATTCCTTTTTGCTTAACAGTCTTTCATCACCACTGACCTTTTCAATGGATCACAACATAATGTTATTGCATTTACATTGCTCTTCAAGAAAACGTTTTACTAATTGAGGCCCCCTTCTTTGATGCTGCAAGTGGCCTAGATGTCTTTCCTCCTTGGATCTGTGGGATAACCGACCTCATAGAACCAACATGCTTAAGTCTAATTAATGCATGAAGTCTAATTAATACCATGAACCAGGACTTTGAAGAGTTTGTAAGTAAACAAAATTTTAACTAACCAAATGTGTGGTCTTTTCCTATGCTGGTGGCAGAGGGAAATTATGGAACTCGCTTAAAAGGGCGTATTTCAAAGGTCTGACAGCCTAGATTTTCCACGTGCTTCTTTGCTGCATATTTTGTGACTTTAAATATCTGCTGGGGCTCTCTCCTACAAGTCAGAATGGACCATGGACCTAATTTCATGGATGGTGTCCTTGTGAGCCTGGTTATGTGAAACAGAGTGGACTGAAGATAAGTATTCTTGAGACTTCTATATTCACTATGTATCAACCAATCTTAAAGATTGTTGGTTCTTTTAAAACCACCAAGTGTTTTTTGATGTCATACGTGTCAGGTCTTGTGCTACATGCCATTTGGAACATATGTGCATTTGTAAATCTTTTTGTGACCTGGCTGAATGGGAAAAAAATACATGAAATTCTGTTGTTTGCTATTATCATGAGTGGACATGATAACACATCTACAGATGTTGGTCCTATTCAAGGCTGATTCTACAACCCTAGATGGGTAACCTTTATTATAAAAGTGTCATGGTAAAACTTGTGGTTCTTTCATGTTCTCCTGATTTTCAGACCATTCCAGAGCTCCTCTTCTTTCTACTGACTTTAGTGCTTCCCACCACCACCCTTGCTCATTTCAGTCTCTAACCAGGCTGGAAATCAGATTGAAAGGGGTAGAAGCATTTTGCAGTCATGCTGCTGGCACTGAGTGGAGCTATATGTCAGGGTAATGCTACAGATAAAGTCTCATTGTTATCTGGAAAGGCCATCAAGGAAGTGGGTGCATGGGTTCCTGCATGGAGCAAAGGTGATGTTCCCTAATCCTAGCTAAAACTCTGAGGCAACAATCCTATACTTACCTGGGAGTAAAAAGGTAAAGGAAAAACCCCTGGACAGTTAAGTCCAATCAAAGGTGACTCATCTCGCTTTCAGGCCGAGGGTGCCGGCATTTGTCCACAAGCAGTTTTCTGGGTCATGGGGCCAGCATAACTCTACTGCTACTGGCTCACAGAGGACTGTGACAAATGCCAGAATGCACGGAAACACCATTTACCTTCCTATTTATCTACTTGCACTGGCGTGCTTTCAAACTTCTAGGTTGGCAAGAGCTGGGACAGAGCAACGGAAGCTCTCCCCGTCACGGGTATTCGAACCGCTGACCTTACGATCAACAAGCCCAAGAGAGGCTCAGTGGTTTAGACCACATAAGCCCAACTGAACTCAATTCAACTATCTTCCAAATGGACACATAGAGGATTTTCGGCGGCCGGCTCTGCACAAGCTTTGGGGGTCTGCTCCTCACAAGCGACAGTGGCCAGCTCCTCAACAAGTCAGAGCAATCTCCCTCCATTTTCTAAATTTGGAGTTCCCAAAAATAGGGGTCGTCCTACACATGGGGGCGTCCAATACACGGAAAAATACAGTAACTTCTTAAGAGAAATGCACAGGTCTCTATCTACTCTGTAGTTCCACAAACCCATTCCTATAACACTGATGCAGCTACTGCTATTTAATAACAATGCTTGCCATTGTTTTCTAACCACATGCCTCAAGGCTCTTTTTAATGTTGTTCTCATAGGCAAGATTGGTGCATGTATGTGTTTCCATTGCTGAGGGTTACCAGAGTAGGAAGCAGGTCTCTCTCTCCATCTCAAGGCAATCTGGGGCATTGACATAACTCTCTGCGGGTCACTTGCCTTGACTTGGGTTGAACCAGGTACATTCATAGAATCATAGAGGTGGAAGGGACCCCAAGGATCATCTACTCTAAACCCCGGCAATGCAGGAATCTCAAATGAAGCATCCATGCATCTATTCCTTGCATGGACATATAAAGGTAAAGGGACCCCTGACCATTAGGTCCAGTCGTGGCCAACTCTGGGGTTGCAGCGCTCATCTCGCTTTATTGGCTGAGGGAGCCGGCGTACAGCTTCCAGGTCATGTGGCCAGCATGACTAAGCCGCTTCTGGTGAACCAGAGCAGCACACGGAAACGCCATTTACCTTCCCGCTGGAGCAGTACCTATTTATCTTCTTGCACTTTGACGTGCTTTCAAACTGCTAGGTTGGCAGGAGCAGGGACCAAGCAACAGGAGCTCACCCCGTTGCGGGGATTCAAACCACCAACCTTCTGATCGGCAAGTCCTAGGCTCTGTGGTTTAACCCACAGCACCACCCGCGTCCCATGGTCATGGACATATACCTCAAGCAATTGATTCATACAGGAAGTGTTTGAGTTGAAAGAGATTGAATCCGTTCAAAATAACTTTGTCAAGCTCCTTGGAGTTTGAGTGGGCAAACAAGGCCTCTTTCAGGTGACTTTGTTGTTTTAAGGAAGATGGATCAGGTAGGACGGTGGTCCCCCAAGAAGTGATGGGGGGTGGGCAAGCTGCTGTGTTTGGGCAAGAGGGAGGTGAATAAGGGTTATCAAGCAGAGCCAGGAATGGAGCTGGCCCTTAGCAAAGGAAACAGCAGCATACTGCCAGTACAAATATGAAGCTTTTGTTCGTTCTGCTTGCCTGAGTTGCATTGGGTTAATTTGCTATTACCCAAAGTACTTGACAGCAATGATTAGCAAAGCCTGCAATAACAGTGAGAATTAAGAAAGTGGTAAAAGAAGCAAGCTAAAAAGCAGCTCCTAGATAAGGTATCATTCATAGGAAATGGATGGCAGGATCAAGGGCTTGGGGAGTGTTTGGCAGCTAAAATATCCTGGCAAGTTGTCACCTACAGCTTTCACACATTTCATTATTCAGAAAGTGCAAATACACCTCTTGAAGCTAAAGCCACAATTATTGCTGAGGCAAAGTTAAGCATGCTTGATGGTTAATGTTGTAAAGTATAGATAAGTATTTGGTATATCCTGGGTCAAGGCTAGAGCTTTGGCAAAAACTCCCCCCCTTCCCCCCCCATCTTTTTGTAGTTCCTGGTGCTTTGAACAGGGCTGCATTAACCATTATGCTGTCATTCCAGACAACCTGGGACCCGTTGCAATAGGATGGTTGTTTAAAATAAAAAGTTCTTTCATGTGAATTAACAAGTTTATCATACTCCCACTGCTGGCATCCTTTAAAATTTCCCACAGCTCAGAACGGCCATCCCATCAGGCTGCCTTAGTGGGAGGGATGGGAAACAGGGCTTCTCGCATCAGCTTTGCCGAAAGACCAGCTGCATCAGGCACCTCCTACCCCTGAACTATTTCTACACCGGCTGGTCATGATAAGAAATGCTCTTTGACCATTAGTGTCTTAGTTTGCTTTCTTGGTTTCTTCCCTCCCTGTTCTTTCCCCCTTGCTTCTCCCTTTTTTTAGATTGCAAGCCTGCAAGCAGGGCCTGTCTTATTTTAATTGATTGTATGAAAACCATTCTGGGAGCCCTTTTGGCTCTTCAGAGTGGGGCACAAATACTCTGTTTAAAACAAATAATATAGGGTGGCTGTTCCTTCAGGACATCATAGAATTGCAGAGTTGGGAGGGACCATGAGGGTCATCTTCTGTAGTCCAACCCTCTGCAATGCAGGAATCTTTTTGCCTGATGTGGGGCTTGAACCCGTGAACCCTGAGATTAAGAGTCTCATGCTCTACCGGCTAAGCTACTGCAGCATCAGTGGCCATTTTTTCTAATTGTGTGGGAATTAAACTCTGCTTACAGAAGGGGCTGCTTGCAACTTGGCAGCAATTTTTGGACGCAGAGATAAGCAGATGTTTGACTGCCTGAGAGACTCCAGGAAGAACAAAGAGCAGCATAGGTATCAGGCAGGTCAGTGCCTGCAGAATAGGATCCCCTTCGTAAACCAGAGCAGCATGTTGGGTTCAAGTTGAGAGTTCAGTAGCATTCTTTAGTGGAATAATGGAAAATAGCAAATAATGTTGCCTGACAAATTTCAAATACATAAACAAAAAAACTTTGACATTGGTGTATCTTGACTTGATGAATTCAGGGTGGACCAAGTTCCGATGCTTTTAATAATGGCATAGAAAGGGGAATTTCAGCAAATGCAGCTTCTGCTACCACTATGACAGTATCCATAGAAGTTACACTTTCCACAATTGTTCTTTCCATGCAGTTGTTGTTTTTTAAATGAAGAAACTGACTCAGATAATCCTACCCATCCCCATCATCAAATTATCATGGTCGAAACCAGCCATTCAGGATCAAGCAACATACTGAGGCTGGCATATTAAACATATAAGTAAATTCTATTGATTTGCAATAGATTTGCCAGGGTGTCTGATTCCCAAAGGTTTAACACAGCAGCAACAAAAATGCTCCTCCTCTCACTACCTATAAATAAATAAATAAACTGCTTATGTTAAAAATAATGCACAGGTGATATTTGAAACCTCACCTCCTAAAATTATCATATATTTTTAAAAAAACATACCCAGCATTATGCTGGAGAGATGCAAAGAAGAGAGGTCATACCAACATATGTGATGGACATGAACTAAGATAATAAGAATTTGGAACTATGTATTTCAGGAATTGAGCAAAATAAGAGGCAAACCATTGGAGAAACTTAACAGCTAGCATTACTAATGCATGGATACATAGATACATTCACTGTGGATTGGTACAACTTTATTGTATACACCAACACATCCAGCAATAACAGGATAATTCGGGAAGCATATAGAAGGATTTGGACTGTATGAGAACACTAGGACCGTTCTTTCAGAACCCAACGCTGTTGAATACCCATCTCTGACAAATCCATCTGGAAGATTAAAAAAAGAATTGTATTATGAAAAGCAATAAATATCCTGTGGAAATGCATGTGGTCATTTATATTTATGTTGTTGTTGTTGTTGTTTTGAAAACCCAAATAAAGAAATAATAAATAAGACAAAGATAACAAAAAGAATTAGACTGCTAAAATAAGGAAAGCTTGGGAAGGGGAAAATCTGGAATGGATTTCTGTATGAAAGAACTGTGAGTTCAGTTCTGACACTGAAAACAAATCCCTGGGTCAAGAGTGTGCTCTGACAATGCAGGTGTTGGAAGAAGGGAGAATGTGATTGGTGGCTACGGGATGGAGGGAAAGTGGAGTTTGCTCTGCCAATTTCATTTCAGGAAACTCTGGTGCAATATTTCAAATATGAGGGGACCTCCAAAACTTATTGAGATCACAAGCTATGCACCATTTGGATCCTTTATATTGGAACATTTATCATAGCAAATTAAGCCGAGTTATATAATTTACACCAACCTTTTGTGTTCTCTGACATCTCAGGATGTTTCAGAAATGAATTTTCATTTCCATACCAAAGTTATAAAGATTAAAATCCTGGTTTCCCCCTATGAAAAGCCACCACGCTAATCAAATATTTGTATATGTTCCACCAGTGCTGCGAAACCTCCTGCCCTGGCTGCTATTGGATGAGCTGCCCTGATGTCAGCAGAGGGAGTGACATCAGGGCAGGAAGCAACAGAGAGCTGAAGAAGCAGTAAGGCAAGGGACGGAGTGGTGAAAGAGGAAGAGGGTGGGAAGAGAAACAGCCACAGTAGGAAGAGGGGAGGGGAGTGGTAGGAAACACAAAGAACAAAGTTTATAGAGAGAGAGAGTATGTGTGTCTTGAGGAAGATAGGAAGCTGAGTCAGACAAAATGAGATGTAGTCAGTGGCAGCAGATGTGATGAAGGTAACCCTGGTGTCATGGGAGGCAAGTGAGCAGGGAGGAAAGTGGGGGGGGGGGGAATGAGCTCAGAAAAGAGAACACACATGTCCATTTCTGGAGGGGCAAGAAGGGCAAAACTTCAAGCATGCTGTATTATTTTATTTATTAAAGCATTCCATCCCTTATTTCAGCCCAAAGACATCTGGAGGGCATCTCACCTCCATAATATCAAAACCCATTCAATATACATTGGTTTAACATCATTAGAGCCAAATATTGGGCTACACGTCTCTGATGTTGACGTCTACATCCCAAAGCTCAAGCACAGTATCTCCTTCCCTCTTTTATCTTCAGGACAAAGGTGCGTGGGGCCAGTCATTGTCACCCCCATTTTAGAGATGAAAAACTGAGGCTGAGGAATCACTCGAAGTAATGCAGTGGCTGCGTGGCCGAGCTGGCATACACTTCCTGGACCAACACATTCCCTCCTGGATTTCATTTCCACCTGGACCGAGCCAAAAAGAAAAATGAAAAATCGCCTCTCGAAGAGTGACTTTATTAGTCGCTGTCCTCTTCCTGCCGTGCTGATGGGACCGTCGAGCTTAGTCTTCTTCCCTGTTCACGAGGTGGTTTTATAGACCTACCATTAACTGATGATGCGCCTGATAATGTGATGAGGATCCTTCCCGCTGCCGAGGCTGATAAACCAGTTTAGGGTCACGCTTAAAAGGAAGGTAATCTGGGAGTCGAAAGGGTGCCACTGCTCTGCTTTTGCTTTTTTTCTGATGCAAAGTACCTGAAAACGCAGGCGCGTTGTTATCGATCCTTGAAGGCACTGCGGCCTCACGCCCTGATCTTCGGGAGCATCTTTAGATCTCGGATGCATTTTTGGATTGCATCCTGCTAATCCCCTGCTGGTCTAGCCCCAGGTGGCTTTCTTTCAGGAAAAGCAACGTCGGGCTTCCCTCTGGCCCTTGCGATTGTTTTCCAGGCTTTCTAGGCCACCGGGTTTTTGGGGTGTGTGGGTGGGGGGTGAAGGAGAGAATCAGCACAAGACCGGAAAGGCTTGCTTGATCTCGCCGCAGCCCCGACTACCTGCGCCTCCCCTCCCCCGCAATTCTCAAGGATCATTCCCAGACTCCCCCCACGATTTCAAAGAGGTGAGAAAATGACCCCGACGTAGAGGCCCCGACTGAGAGTGGCTTGTTGCCAGACCACCCAGCGAGCCACGAGGACAGGCGAGGATTCGAACTCAGGATTCCCCCTGGTTCTAGTGATTCGTCTATTGATCCAGCTTTCCGAGCCCCCTCTCTCTGTCTCTCTCTCCCCACCCGCCCGAAATTTCTGCAAGAGGAAATCGTGGGGAGGTCTGAAGGCAGGCTCCCTTCCCAATTCCCTCGATTCCCTTCGCGTCCCGGTGGGTCCACAGCGCGGATGAGCCCCAGAGTGTTCACCCCTCCCCTCTCTGCTCGACATCGGGAGTGGGGACATTTGAAGGGACCTCTGCAGCGGTTCTAGGAACGCAAAAGAAGAAGATGTGGACCCCCTCCTGACCCGAATCCCCCTTTTGGGGGCGAGTCCAGATCGGCGAACCCCCTAAGCGCCCCCCCCCCGAGAAATCCCCTGAGAAGGGAGGCCCTAGATCATCGCAAACGCGATAGGACGCCAGACACGAAGGACGTCGGGGCTATTCGGGTGGAGACCCCGGTGGGGGTGGGGGCGCGATCCGGAGAGGGATACCCCCTTCCCCAGCGTCTACGAGGGTATTCGGCTGGATCGTGGTGGGCTGACTGGGAACGAAGGCGCGCCATCTCCTCTCTCATACTAAGGGCTGGAGGGGTGCTGAGTCCCTTTTCCTGTAAAGGTAAGTCCATGGCGGTGAATCGTCGGCAGCCAAAGGGCGCACGGGCGGCGTGGGAATCCCGCTTACCCCGCTTACCTTAACCCCGGGGGCTTCTGAGCGGGGGCAGGGCGGTTCTTTGGGGGAGAAGAGACGGCAAAAGGAGATCCACCCCAGGAAGCAGGATGATCTGGAGGCCCACCACGCGGGGCTCCGTCGGGGCAAGTGACCGTGTCCGGGTTGAGGAAGCGCCAGCTATTCCCACTACCCCGCCTCGCTTCCCTCATTAAGACCTCGTTGGTCCCAATTGCGAGGTTCCTGTTTCCCTAAGGCGGATCTCTTTTTCATCTCTTTTCTATCCTTCGGCGCACGCCTCGCATTGGCTTCTTCAGCCGAAATGTGGAAGCTGCTTCGCTGGTCCTTAAAAATACTTAGCTCAAATAAGTTAAGCTTAAAAAACCCCACACACCAACCCAACAGGATGGGGCAGGTGTTCTTCCTTCCCCTACCCCCGCTCTCTTCCCCAGCCGATTCGCACTAAAACGATCCCAAGAGGCAATTTTAACCCGGGCCAAAGTGCCCTAGATTTCTCTTTTCTTCCCCTCACCCCCACCCTCCGCCAGTTCTTCTTCTTCCTCCTCCTCCTCCTCCTTGTCCCCAGTGCGTTGATTCAGGCCTTGGTAATTAATTTGGCATTTCAGAAAAGCCCCTGGTCTGGATAAAGCCGCCATTCATCCCCCCAGCCTAATCTGAACACAATCTGGAAGAAAAGCTTTCAGAGAGACAGAAAACGCCTTTCGCTTCGCGTTCAAAAGAGCTGTCACTCCGTCGGAATAAATCGCTCCTGATTATTTCGAACCGGGGCTCCTGCCTCGCCTTTGCGCCACGAACTTTTTTCTCTCTCGTTCCTTAGCCAATAATTATTTCTTTTCTAACCCCACCCCAAAAAGCCACCACCCCATTTAAAAAATAACTTTGCACTAATAGTTTTTAGAATATTTAGGCTTTTTTCATTTACAGAAAGGGGAAAATGCCTTCTCTCCGTAACTCCTTTCTCTTTTTTTGCGCTGCCTGTGGACCAGAAAGAGAGGGCCAAAACAACAAACCTCGGCAGAGGGAGTTGAAAATAAGCGTGTTGTTTCAGAGATGAAAAGAAGGACATGTGCAAAGCGGGAGGGGGGGGAGAGAGATCACGTCCGAAATCCGGAATTCAATTCAAAATGCGCTGTCTTTCAAAACAGTTCAGTTTAGACGCGCGCACCACTTGAAGGCTGTGATTCCGTTGCAATCAATATAAGGCAATGTACTGCATATTGTGTTTAGCATAGTTTCCTTCGTGGTCTCCCCCCCCCCCCCGCCAAATACAACAACATATTTATAGGGGTTAAGTATTCCGATTTCGTTCCATTGTTTTATCAAGTCTCCGAGGTCCAAAAATGAGCCACGTTTCACTTTACTCTGAAAGGTGAAGCCGCTCGGAGGGGTGCGGGGAGTTAAGTATAGGGCCTCCTCTTCCCCATATTGCGGGGAAAGTACCCCCCCCCCAGGCAAAATTAAGCTCATCCTTCTACCCCCTGGAAAGTATAGGTCAAAAGGGCTTCGTTTGAGCTGCGTGCTCCGCGCTTCCCCCTCTTTAATGGCGAAGCTGCGGCGCAAGAAATCACCCCGATTGCGCGCACACACCCCCGAGGGAAGAGAGTGATGGGTTGGCAGCTCCCCCACCCCTGTCCAATCGCTGCGCGGAATGGAGGGTCTCTAACCCGAAGCAAAGGGGCCTAAGCAGAGAGCGCGCATCGGACGGCAAGGCTGACCCCGTCACCCCTGGGCCCTGCGGCAGCAGCCGACGAGGCGCTGGTTTCAGTCGCCCTTGATCAAAACTCGGGGAACCCGCGTCTGGACGAGGGGAAAATGGGCACGAGGGAGGAGGGATAAAAACACCCAGAGGAGAGAGGAAAGCTTGGGGAACGCGGGTGAAATTTTATTATTATTATTATTATTTGGGGGAGGGGGCGTGGTAAATCTGATTAACGCGGGATCAAGCGCCAGAAAGTTTGCTTCCCGCTTTTCCCTCAAGACGTCCTACCATGCAAAAAGCCCTTCCTTCTAAAATTCTAAAACACTCCAAAGAGAACAATACGATCATTTCCTTCTCTTCCTCCCCGCTAAACTCTTATTCCTTCGCCGTTGCATCGTTCCCCACCAAGGGAACTCTTCAAACCGAGAAATCCCGCCGGCCAACTTTGCCTTGAAGCCTCTGGGACAGATCATAACGGAGGTCGAGCTTGTGAGCCACTGAGCTGCGCTTCGCAGAGACCCGCCGTCGCGTAAAGAGAGAAAGGAGAGGTTTCCATAATATGTGAAGAGACCTTATTGGGAAAGGATTGGGGAGAAAAGAGCGGTGGCGGGGGGCCGGCTGAGAGACGGGTCGGGAAATTCTGAAATATTGGCAATGGAGTACATCCATGCAGATAAAGATGCCTTCGCACAAGCAGGTATCCCACCTGGCGCCTCATACGTCACTGATCTTAGGAGACACTGGCCTGGCGACAACAGAGGCGTGTTGTCACTGTGCTTCGCCCTCAGTGATGGCGCTTGGTCTTGGGTAATTGTTCTATGTATCCAAGACGCGGCTTGACCTGATGGTCATCATTCAGTGCAAAACACACACGTGGTGGCGACTCCGTCTAGGTCAGGGAATACCCTCCCCACCATGTTGCTGGACTGCAACACCCATCACCCCTGAGTATTGGTCATGCTGGCTGAAGGTTGATGGGGGTTGGGAGTTCCCCCACACCTGGAGAAGCACAACTTCCCCACCTCTGGTGTAACACTTTCTTGAGAATGTGGTGGTAGCTCCCTTGCCTTGGAATTGACTAGATTTTTGTTTGTTTTTTTAAAAAAGGAATATACAGTAGTACCTCGGGTTAAGTACTTAATTCGTTCTGAAGGTCCGTTCTTAACTTGAAACTGTTCTTAACCTGAAGCACCACTTTAGCTAATGTGGTCTCCTGCTGCTGCTGCTGCTGCGCCGCCGGAGCACAATTTCTGTTCTTATCCTGAAGCAAAGTTCTTAACCCGAGGTACTATTTCTGAGTTAGCGGAGTCTGTAACCTGAAGCGTCTGCAACCTGAAGCATATGTAACCCGAGGTACCACTGTAATAGGGTTGCCTTGTGGAAATCATCTTAATGCTGCCCTTTAACTGTTTCCTCAAAATGAAAGTTAGTTTGGGCTTCCTTGATTCTGTAGCATAACGATTTTAGCAAACCCAGCAGCAATTGGCCTTAAGGTCCGGCAGGTTGACTAAGCATTGTGCATCGTGATCCTATGCATGTTTACTGAGAAGTATCCCTTACAGTATTCTGTGGAGCTTACTCCCAGGTATCTGCGCATAGAATTGCAGTCATATGCAGAATAGGTCTAGGAGATATCCGGGATTCATTGTTGAAGATTACTATAGAGAATTAGGTGCAAATGTACCTATGTTTTTGCTGCATAGGCACTAACCTGTTTGTAGCACAAAAATGTAGCTTTTTGCAATCCATAAATGTTTGTGCTGGTCGTCATCAATCCTGCCCTCCTGAACCCTTGATTAGGTTATCTATGTCTTTTCCTCCCTGTGCAGGCCCCAGCTGAATGAAGAAGGAAATGGTGATTGCCTCTTGGTCTACTCTATGCACACCCACAAGGTCATTGGGCAGCTAGGGAGACACACAAACAAACACTGCATTGTTGGACACCCCATTGGGCAATGTAGAATAAATATGCAATGAGCTCTTATTTTCAGAATGAAGCCCGTTCCCCAAAAGGAGTTTTTATGGGCAAAAAATATGTGATAGATCTAGGTTATGTACAGACTAGGTAGAAAAAACAAATATTCAGTCTCCATTGATTCGAGAGTGAAATATTGTGTTCACACCACCTAAGTTGGTATTTATTTGTTTTCCTCACTACCCTGTAAGGGGTTAGAAATAAGAATAGGGGGGAAAGTTAGGGATCTCAATCCAGTTAAATCATACTTGAAGGAGAACCATTGAAATTAATGAACTTACTTTGATTTCAATGGGGTTGCTCTGACTAACATTAGCTTTCACCCACAACTCTGTAAAGTGGTTAAGCTTTGTCTGTCTCAGTCAAAGAATTCACACTTTATGGGGTTTGAGTATGTCTCCTCTCCCCCAGTAAGGTTTTCCACAGTGAAACCATGACACCATCCAATCCAATATTCCCTTCTGGTGGTTCCCCTCCATGGACCACTTGAAATTGAAAATTGTTGAGGCTCTTGGCAGTCCACTTAATGATTCTTCTGCCCATTGCAGCAGTTGTAATGTGCTGTGGTAGATGTTGTGTGATTTTTAATTGCATTTGTATTGCTTCTTTTAATTTTTATGTAGTATTTCATTGTCTGGCAATCTGAACTCTAAGGAAATCGAATTGTAAGTGTTGTTTAGAGGCATCGAAATCAAATTGTAAGTGTTGTTTAGAGGCATGCCACAAAGTCCACCTGAATGAAGCTTGTGGACCACTGGTGGTCTGCAGACCACAATTTGGGAATCCCTGATTTTTTTTTTCTAAAGTGGTCACTTCTGGAAGTCCACATGAAGGTCCTCACACAGTGTTTGTCCTTAGCTCTCCAGTTCAGAGGTCTCTGTGCCTGGAAGTTCCATTCCCACTATCATTCATCAATGCTCTCAGACTTCCCCATGAATTTGGAAGCTCTATACCCCATGAATTTGAAACCTGAGAAAAGAAAAGAAAAGAAAAGAAAAGAAAAGAAAAGAAAAGAAAAGAAAAGAAAAGAAAACCCTAATTCAACCTAGGGGCCATCTCCAGATGGACTGCAAAAACAAACAAACATACCCAATGATTAAAGCACAAATCGGGGGTGGGTGGGCACTCATTAGCCCTGTTAAAAGGCTAACAGTATAGGGTAAGATGAGACCAGCAATAAAAAATAATTTGCAGCACTTCCTGAGTCTTTGTTAAAAACAAAGAAAAATCCACTTACAAATATGAGAGTTTTGCATAAGGTGTCTCTGTTTCCTTATGACAAAATAAGTTATTTGCCAAAAATGTGTCCCGAAACTAGGCGGATTACAGCATAGAAATGCCCACTCATTAATATTATCAATTATCAATTATGTAGAGGAGCATAATAAAAAGCTAACTTGATCATTTCCCCCACTTTCTATGTCATTATGGTTTACTTATAATCCCCTTGTCTTTGGAATGTTAGTACAGACCATTCTGTTGAAAAAAAGCCCTGGAAATAGGAGACCTCACTGCTCTCGTACCTTTACTATTATATATTTGCTGGCAGGTGAGTAGAAATGCCCATTGGTTTTTTTTTTGTGTGTGTTTTTTTTAGGATTAAAAACTGCAGGTCAAGGAGACTCTACCACATTTGTGCCATGTAATCCTTGGCATGTTTACTCAGAAGTAAGTTCTGTTGTGTTCCACCGTGCTTACTCCCAAATAAATGTGTTTAGGAACTTAAAAAACCATGGCCAGCTAGTTTGGGCCATGCTGTGCTTTAATGCAATCGGAGGTGGGCTTAGGGAAGCACAAACAGTCACACACACACCCCCACTGGACACTGAGCCAAGGGGGGCACTGCAGGGCACCACAAGTATGACATTGTGCATGTGCAGAATGGACGGTGAGAGAAAGGGGGACACTGAATTTTGGCCTCACACAGGGAGCCGCTGAAATTTGAAAGACCGAAGCCCCTGATGCTGTTAGGGGCTCAAGTCTTCTGTTGTTAGATACGGTAAAATAGAAATGGTTGTTGGGTATGCTAGTTGGGGCTGATGGGAGTTGAAGTCCAAAATACCTGGTGAGCACCAGGTTTGGGGTGGCTGATCCTGATCACTCTAGTGGTTATTTCCAGGTACTTTGTTATATGATGAGACACAAAGAATGGTCTAGGTCACAGGCATGGCCAAACTTGGCCCTCCAGCTGTTTTGGGACTACAATTCCCATCATCCCTGACCACTGGTCCTGTTAGCTAGGGATGATGGGAGTTGTAGTCCCAACAGAGCTGGAGGGCCAAGTTTGGCCATGCCTGGTCTAGGAGCAACCAGTGCTATTGAAGCTAAGCAGGTGTGGATGTGGCCTGGAGAGGAGGCTCCTGGGAGGCACAGATAAGTTGCTATGAGTTTTCAAAGGGGAAGGAAATAAATGCATGGATAATAAAGACAATCTAGGGCACCCTGTAATATAGAAACAATTATCAGTAGTGCATGACCTATGCCTAGATTCAAATAGTAGTAATGGTTAGTAGCCATTTTGGGTATGTTGCCATTTGAGTTTTCAATGGGATTCACGACTTTGCTACTTTTGCTATCCACTGCTATTTCTCCCCTCACCCCTCCTTCATCCATTGCCATTTCCAAACATCTAGATGAAAACTGGAAATGGGATGGACACTTGAATAGGTCGTGCCAGACCAGCTTTATGTTCCTTCTTGATGGGAGAACCAGTTTGGTAGAAATGAGAAATGAATATTAATTACAGCAGCAGCCTGCCTCCCTTTCCCTCTTTGGCTCTCAGAACCACAGCTTTGTTTCATGATGGTAACCTAGGGAGGCTACCATCCCTAGAGAAAGTAACTTGCCAAAGGCCATCACCCAAGGAGCAGGGATTTGTATCTGCCTGTCTCTTATCTTACCCCAGTGTTTTGCCCACTGCTAAATCACACTGGCTGACAAGGCCCAGGACCCATTCCCTCCTCTATGGCACTTAGTTCAGAAAACCAGGGAGAATTGCATGCCATCCCAGATAACCCACTGCCCAAAAGTCAGATGTATAAAGAAAGAACTTCCCCCATTCTTTCTTTCACTTGTGCATTTGATTGCAGAGGGCTTTGACTCTTGGAATCTTGCAGCAAATAAACAAGGCTCATTACCTAGAGCAGCTGCTCTGTGAGAAAGTTGCCACCATTGGGCAAAATATATAAAATTGTTGCTGCTGCTTTGCACAGTTCTGCCCTTTCAAAAATTAGGGAAAATTAGGTCAAAAAGTTAGCAGCATTAAGTGAGGATACAACTGGTCAATTTTGCATTCCTACAAAATTTGGATCTTTTTTCCAATGTGAGTGTGACACATTGGTATTTATTCAGTTTTGTCATATTGCTGGCTATCCAGGACATTTTGAATTTCAGTCCTGTTCCTGTCTTTTGTACTCATGTGATTGACTTTTCTTTTCTAAATCATGGTCATTTATTAAAAGTAGCCTGTGCAACTTTCGGTGGAGTCCATTTCCATGCAAGGCATTTAGGATCAGGGTGCTAGGCTGCAATCCTAGACCCACTTACCTGGGAGTAAGCTCCATTGAATTTACTGTTCCTCACACCAAAGCTAACTTCTATATTAAAATGTATCTAGTGAGCAGCATCTGCTCCACATTTTAAAGCATCCAGCCTCTGGCTGATGGACCAAGCCTTTATAGTTGCTCCTTGTCCCCCCTCACCCCCTGCCGTTCACCCCTGTGAACTCTGCCATTGCTAGAATTTTTAGAGGGTTATTTTTCTCTCTCCCTTTGAAAGGGTAAAATACGGCAAAGCATTTGTTATATTGTATCTGTTGGCTGCACCGCTGTTGAGGAAGCATGGGGAAATTCATGGTGTTTGGACAAGACAAACATTGTTTCATCCCTAAACAAACCTCCCTGGAGGTCAGCTTGGTTCATTCCATTGCTGCAGCCAAGAAGCAAAGGGGCATCCAGATGATGTGAAAATCAGACCTTTACAGTTGTGGAGGGGGGTGGGTGGGGATAAAATAAAACCCAACCCCTCTGCAAGTAGAAAGGCAGACAGGAAAGCAAGAAAAGGCCTCTATCCAGTTCCTGGTGCCTGATTCCCATTGCTTGACTCATGCAGAGAGGAGCTGACAACTGATCTAAGGACATATATTAAGAAACGAACCCTACTCAATTTTTAAAAATCCAGTGCAAGAGGTCCAGGTGATGCACTACAATGTTCTGCTGACTCCTCATTTATATATCTATCACCTCAACATAATCCAGTCCATCCTAGTTTACCAATGGCAACATTAAACTGGGCTTTCCTGCTATCAGCTCCTTTTGCACTGAGAACAAGGGTAAGGAATCTCAGGCCTGGGGGACAAGTGTGGCCATCTGTACTATGATAATTCTTCTTGTTTCTCTGAATGGAAGATCGAGGGGGTGGGTGGGTGGGTGTAAACTAGCTTATTGAATAAAAGTGGGCAGAGAAACAAATTAAAATCATGTTTATACAATAAGCTAGTTTACACACAGGCATATTGACATCTGCACTCTCAAACAGGATAGGGTTTAGCAAGTAACTTCAGCAGTAAATCACATCATTCCAAACTGCAGGTTTAGGTTATTCCTCCTTCAGGCTGGCAATGCAGAGAGTGTAACGAAACCATTAGTAAACCACTCTTGTTTAAGAGCAAGCTGTCAATGCGGACACTCCAGAAGGTAAACACTTTCCTATCAAAATAAATTATTGCTTGGAAAACATAGGTAATGAAAGCAAAACCAGCAAAATGAAAACTTGTAAGGTGGGTCCGTACAGTCTTAACATTTTCCCCACACTGTAAAAGAGGGACAAAGGCTGAGAGAGGGTTTCCCTAGTGAATTCATAACAGAGGTGAGATTTGAGCTAGAGGCCTCCCAGTGCATTGCTCAGCTATTTAGCCATACTCTCACTAAGTCCTTTCACTCTGAAATACTTCTGAGCCAGACACAGGCCAGAATAAGAAGGAAATAGCAAAACTGGCTGCATTTCATACAGTATTTGGTGCAATAGAGGAGTAGCTGCCACACCACCTGATTGCAAAGGGGTTGATGGTGAGCTTTTTCAGAGATTACCAACCCTGGATATTTTAAGATGGAGGCAGAGGTTGCAGAGAAACCCACTGTCACTTACCTGTGAAAGATCCTTAATAGAGAATCCTGCTCACTGTGCACTAACTGGTACTAGAAGACAAATGTAGGTCAAATATAAAGAAGGGTAAAGGGACCCCTGACCATTGGGTCCAGTCGTGGCTGACTCTGGGGTTGCGGCGCTCATCTCACTTTATTGGCGGAGGGAGCCGGCATACAGCTTCCGGGTCATGTGGCCAGCATGACTAAGCCGCTTCTGGCGAACCAGAGCAGTGCACGGAAGTGCCATTTGCTTTCCCGCTGGAGTGGTACCTATTTATCTACTTGCACTTTGACATGCTTTCGAACTGCTAGGTTGGCAGGAGCTGGGACAGAGCAACGGGAGCTCACCCCGTTGCGGGGATTCGAACCACCGACCTTCTGATCGGCAAGTCCTAGGCTCTGTGGTTAACCTTAATAGATGTTTTTTGGTATAATTTGGTAGCAGAATGTTGCATGGTCATTAAACGAAGAGTTGTGGCAAGCTAGTCAACTTCTGAACACTGGCTGTATGGAGGTACCTAGGCAACCAGTGGAAGCTGATACCACTTTGGGGAGTAGTGGGGCTGACCTGGGCTGCAGCAGGGGTCTGCAGTACACAGAGCTGGATTTGTGCATAAGAAAAGTTGACTACAGTTAAGGCCGCAAATTATGAGGAGCCTCTAAATACAAACAACAACACTAATTGTCAAGATTTAAATAATAATAATAATAGAAACAGGAAAACAGACATCATTATTGCATCACAAATATATATTTCATGGCTACACCATTAGTTGATATATTGCATTTAAACTTGTGCAGATTTAACTATAATATGGTTTCCATATTTGATAAGTAAGAAATCATAAGGTATATCCATTTGAAGTTATTTCATATGCAAACAGGCTTGTGGCAAGCTACATGCTTTAGCTAGCTTGCTAGTTTTTGGCTGCATCCTCAACTATGCACTAGTATTTATGCAAATGTAAAATGTCATTACTTCTATTTTTATTGCCCTTTCTGTTAGACTAATACACATCTTTTGGGTAATGCTCTGGGGGCCTCTTCAACGCGACACAGCTTAGGGCCTCAGTGTGTCTTAATTCAGCCCTGGCAACAAAGCGATGGCTGTGTTGGCCCCAGAGACGAGGCTAAACTGGGCTAAAGTATGCTGCAGAATAAAAACCCCAGAGACGGAGGGATCTGGCTGGAGTGCAATACAAATATCAGAGGGCATCTCTTTAGAAAGGCCTGGGTATGAGATTTCTTGAAATGTCTGGGTTTTGTGAGAAGAGAAGTGGGAGGGGTGAGAAAGGATTGATAGGGATTGTGGGCAGGGGGTGGGTGTAAGGAAGGGGTTTGGGGATATGGGAGGGCTTTGAAGGGTTAGGGTCCCTGGGGACAAATCTGAATAGTATGAGCTGGTTGCACAATTGCAAAAGAGAGAGGACTGTTATCTAGAAGGTGCTGATGGCTCAGCTATATTGGGAGTACTTGCTCAAATGCCATCATCACCACCTCCTTCCTCAAAGTGACCTTTACATCAAATTAGTTCCTTGCTAGAGGTTTTGTGGAACTGGTATTTTTACATGGAAGACTCACACTGCTCCCCCATTACTACCCTCTGTAGCTTCCAGTGGCCGATGCAAGTTCGGTGGCAGATATGATGTTTTAATAAATTGTGGATAGTGTGTCAAGTTGATGCTAGGCTGACTGGCTGTTTTTATGCTGGCTTTTTGACTACCATAAAGCGTGGCTGCATTTTGATATTTTTAAATAACACTTGTATTGATGTGGAGGGCAGTTTGCTATTGTACACTGCTTTGCGAAGTATCTTTTCTTTAAAAACAACTTATAACTGCCTACATGTTGAACTAAATTGAAATGCATACCTCTCATACAGTCCTTTAGCATCTGATTCCAGGTGATCCCCCCCCCCCAAATAGTTCCCAAATTGGCATATATAAGCACTTGTTTTAATATAGGTGTAGACCCCAGCTGATCTGGGGCTCCACTTGCATGTTACTCTTGCAAGTGCCTGACCCGAACCCAGAGCCCTTCATGGTGTCTGAGAAGCCTTAGGCTGTAATCCTAACCATGTCTACTCTGAAATAAACCCCATAGAATTCAATGTGTAGGACTTATTTCCAGGTAAGTGCATGGGGATGGGGACTGTAGCTTTAGAAAGGAACGTCATGTCTGCTTAGAGTGGACCAATTTTGTTATTATTCATAACAATATTTAAATTCCAGTGGGAGTCCCAGCTTTTGGAAAATTAAATAATCTAAAAACTATACCATTGGAGTTTGATCCTTACTGAGTGATTAGGGGTTTCAGGGGGAAGGGGGTCAAAGAGGTGTGACGGGGGAGATGCTTAGGGGGTGTGTTATTTTTCCCAAAAGGAATAGGATTATTGGGCTCCCCAAGCTGTTACCTGAACTCTGGAGGCAAAGTGGGAGGAGGAGAATGGGGAATAAATTTGAAATCACACCAGAGAAGGCCTTCTGGATGTGCAATAAGAGCTGCGCCAGATTTCCTTATTCTGTTTCTTAGGCTGCGATCCGCAACCCGATCCTGTGCGCCTTGCGTCAAAAGCTATTCAGCATCGCGCAGGGTTGGACGCGATTAGCGTCTTAAGCCCTCTAACAAATGGCACCAACTTCCTTACTTAGACGAGGGACAGCAATGCCTGCTTGGAGCGAGAGAGAAGAATAAGGGAGGAAAGTCTCTGATTGGAAGTCTTCGCTATAGCGAAAGCAGGCAAAAGACCCTGCAAAGAGAGGAGGGGAAGGGGGGGGGTTGCCCACCCGAGTGCAGGTTCAAAGAGGGGACAAAAGTATTTTTTAAAAAAGTTCTGCTACGTACATATGTGCCTTCCTTCACCCAATTTTCTGATTGCTGAACAGCGCGCAGCACAATATAAATTGTGGCTAAAGCAGAAAAAATCCGCGCGCCCCTTCCAGCCACCCACAGAGTGTGGGGTGAGGTGGAGAGCCTCTTATTTTAATATTATGGATGATACCCTTTCTATAAGACCAATATACTGTATGTGCAGGAACAATATTTGAAGAAATGCCCCCCTCTCCTTTGGATCGGTTCTAGTTGTTGGATGTTTTCCTTTCAAGACTTTATTGCGGACCGAGAGGGGATGGGGAATTTGCAAAGACCCGTGGAAGGGGTAGATGCGAGTGCAATCTCTTTTAGTAGTTTGCATGCTTCGTTGAAAAACGGAGTCTCGATCAGAGTCGTTTAGTTTCTCTATTATTGTTGCCTGGTTGTTGGTGTTGTTGGTGTTTTTTGGGGTTTGTTTGTTTTTTGGTAAAGTGTGGATATTCCTGATAGCCAGCATATTTGCACCTCAATGCTAAATGAGCAGGCTTTGACAGAACTCCTATAGATTTAAATCGAACTGCAAAAGCAACTTTTAACGGCAGGCTTCACAGTTCTGAAAACATCCAGTTAGCAGCTCAGATTCTAGAGGTAGTTCATTTGAAGTACATTTTATTAATCCAAACGGAACGCTGGCTCCACTAGCGCAGCGATGCACACCTTAACGATCGGAATATCATTAGAATAAACGAATAGTTTACCTTTAAAACGAAGAATCCGTCCTGAAAATCTGAGAGTGAAAATATTTGTGTTTTTCATAGCAGCTTCATAGGCGGGATGGGGAAGAAACGAGTATCTAGAGGGGCCCATTATCATCATCATCATCAATTGAATTTGTATACCGCCCTTTATTCGTAGATCTCATGGGAAACGAAATTAATTCTACAGTGCCTGAGTAGAGAAATGTTAACAATGGCTTTCCACTAAATATTACAATTTGTTTGTTGTTGTGGAAATAGCGGCTTTCTCTAAATCAAGAAACGCACTTCCATTGCTCGTAAGACTATCATCAGCACGTAAAAAAACAAAAAACTAGGCTCGCGTTGTGCAAAAACTCGGAGCTCGAGCCAATCGACGTTAATTACCTTTTAGCCCCATCGACTTCAATGTGAGGAAGTTAGCTGCCTGTGTAAGGCTAAAGTCCTACAAGCTCCTGTAAGGGAGACACAGACCTGTCGTAGTATGTAGCCTAGACCCTATTGCGCTCAGCAGGTCCTGCTTCCTGCTGAACATGCTTATAGGTTCCCGCTTCATGTCGCCCGTTTAAAAGCAAATGGATTTCAAAGCACTTCATTTTGGCTGGGTCTCATTATGTGTGTGTGTGATACTTTTGAACTTGTTTGTAATGCGTTTTGAGATTCGTTGCTGCAAGTTAATTTATATATTAATGAATGAATAACAAACAAAAACAACATCATCCAACTCACAGTTTAATTACAAAACAGCAGCTATTATTGCAGAAGTCACCCTGGATAGGAACCGGCCAAAGGCCAGACTGAAAAGAGAGGCCCCATATTCTGCATCTGTAATCAACGAATTAATTCATAGATCGCTGTGGCAGAAGGAAGTTTGTATGAAAGTAGGAACTCGGGCCTATTTAGAATTAAAGAAGCTACAAGAAAATGTGCTCCTTGGGATGATTTGGAATAATGTAACAGGGTGCTAAGGGGCGCGCTAGTCCTTGGCAGCCGCTGGAGCTCGTTTTCCTGCGGTGTTTAACTACAAGGCAATCCGCCCTGCAATTTAGGAATCCCCAACTGCCCTCGCCCCCTCCTAGAACCCGCATACTAACTGAGTCAGCTCCTACAAATAGTTTGCCGAGCGCGTTCCGCTTGTCATCCACAGCATCCAGCGACTCAAATCGATGGGGACCTTTTAACTTCTCTCCGGAGTTTACTCGGGAGTTTAATCCCAGCGGAGATCTAAGGGTCTCCCAACACGCCGCCCCCCCTTATACATACGTTACAAGCACCAAAGTAACACACGGCGAACCTTGCAAGATTGTATTATTGCCAGTTACTGCAGCTTGCACTGAACGCTCGGTCAGCGGCTGAGCTTTTGCATAGAAATGTCGCAGACACTGACTGTACCTTCGGCTTCACTGTTTATACCTTTCCCCCGGTCCCCATAGCCCTGTAGAAAACATGCCCTGCTCCGTCAACTGTGCATAACTCTTCATGCGTCACCCTTCATGCCTCAGGTGCAGCAGTGGATTCCAGTACACCAACGTTTGTGTCACAATGCCTCTAATTTAGTTTGGTGGTGGCAGCCGGGGAGGCGTGGGTTTTTGTTTTTAATTATTATCGCTATAGCAGACGAACAAGGCTACCTTTCTGGCTTTTTCTTCTTCCAGAAGTCTGATCTTGTAGTTTGTTTTCTGCCAGTTAAAAACACCCGTCTATCGCTATCCTTAGCCCTTTCCACCCGTAAGCAAAGCTTCGATCAGCTGGCGGATCTCAGCTTACACTGTGTTTATGATTTGTGTGTGTGTGTCTTTCTGGAGAGAGTAGGCGCATCTCCCGTTGTACAGGATCCTCCGTGCAGGATACGGGTGCGTGGCTAGAGCACAGGCACCAGGGTGTCCCAATCCAATCTTCCAGAGGTAGTGGACAGACCCTCGCTTTAAAAATGTGGAAGATAACTCTGCTCCCAAGCAATTTCAGTTGGTTAGCTGACCGACTGGCTGGCTTGAAGAGAAAAGACAAGGACCGGGGGACGATAGACTGACTAGGACTGTAAAAGGGCAGGCGCGCGTGGACCTCTTCTGCAGATTAAGGTAGCTGCATCTCAAGAGGAAAGCATTCTCCTTTTTTCTTGGTACATGTGCATTCCTGCCTACAGGCTTTTCTGCCTTCACACAGTGCCTAGTCAACTTCATCCTCTGTATACATACACGAACAGAACAAATATAAATCTCAGTGCATCACTGTATGTGCGCTTGTGAGAGTGACCAGCCGTTGTGTCAGAAGAGGATTTCTATTTTTTATTTTTATTTTTTGTAGACGCTATGGGCCTCGTGGCTCCACCTTCATCCTTTCACCACGCCCATTTAGAATCCTCTCCCACCTGTGGCCATATCACCCCCCTTCGAATGAAACAGACGTGACAACCTATAAAGAAAAGTACCTCTGAGCATGTACAGAGTGCCGTCTCCTCGCCACTGTCCCCCACCCACTTAAAATGAAGGACCAGGTTTTCCTTCTAGGCCGGAGCTCGAGGATCCCAATGCAGGTTTGGGATCCAACAAGGCAGCCCTTGGAAAACTCGTGCCGGGTTTGAACCTTACTACGACATTACGGACCTTTCCTCCCCTGGGAGACTCAGTTCCTCTTCTGAGCTGCCATCCCTCCGCATTTCTACTGCATAGGCGGAAAAGAGACCAGGGGGCTCTCGCGCCTTTAAAAGTTGCGTGGAAGAGGGAATTTCAGGGAGGGTCGGTTGTCTTGTAGCCCTAGGCAGGTGTGCTGCGGGTGACAGAACTGAGAAAGCAACGGATCAGCACTGGGAGTGGGTCACTTCTAGGCCCTGGGCTGTAGCGAGGGATCTAGGCAGGGCGGCTTCTAACAGAGGAATCGGTGCTAGGAGTCGTCACTTTCAGTGTTGCAATAAAACTTATTTCCCGGCCAACAGCGCCAGAGAAGTAATCTCTCTGGAAGCGAAGGTGAGGTGCTGGTGTCCAGCTTTCTCGGAAGAGTCTGGAGAGCGAATGGACTTTCTACGTGGGCACTGGGAATTTGCGTGCGTGTGATGCCTCTTCATCCTTTTTCTTGGCGAGTCGCTTGCGGCCTTTGAATGGGATCCCAAACAAACGGATCGTGGTGTGCGCAGTGCGTGTATTCAGTTTTAACACTTCATAACACGCAGTCTGGGCGAAACTAGGCTGGCTAGCCACTGCCAAACACAACCCAATATACAAAAGTACTTCTCTACAACCACATATACGCATACTGTACGAGAAATTGGCGATGGAGCCAAGACTTCACCCTCTGTATCCGAGAAACGCTCCACAAGAGTGAGCGAGGTGCTTGTGGGAAGCTAGGACTTGTTAGGAAACGACGGCATTTCGCCACACAGGTCTGCCCAAAGAACAGAGATAACACCGGAATTCCTCCCCAAGGAATTGTAATGAGCACATAATTGGGTGCACAATAAAAGGCAGCTGGATTTATTATGCAAGTAATAGACGAACAGCAGGAAGAGCTGGTAATAGATGTTCTTTAGACAGGTTGACAGGATTCGACACCCTGGAACAACCAGGGGTGTGGGTGTGTCGCTCCAAGTCGGCTTTAAACATCGGAGGAATAAAGGAAGGCAAGAAAAAAAACACCGGGTGGTGGGAAGAGAAAGTAACTCTGACGATCCTCGCTGCCAAAACACTGTCGTTTTGCCTCCAGCAAGGAAGAAGGCGCTGGGTATTTTAACAACTCGCACGAGTTTGCCCCGAAAGGTGAGCAACAGATACGCTTGGTTCACTCGGAGGAGGGAAGAGGAGGGCGGCTGACGGCTTTCTCGAGCCCAGCTGGATGGCTGCGTGTTTTCTCTGGCGCAGTATTTTCGACTAAGTATTTTAGGCTGGTGGGAAGTTTGGCAGCCCAGCGTGACCGGAGGTAGCTAAAGAGGCCCCTGCGTGGTATCTTTTTGGACACGGGAATTCGGGGGTGTCTGATTTACTAAGCGAGAATATTTGCCCCCCCTCCCCCCGCCCCAGGCGGCTAACCGGCTTGGGATTCACCCAGTCCTTCCTTAGAAGCTCCACCAGCAGGAGCTGAGCCCCAACAGCAGTTCGTCGGGACGAAGCCCAGGCTTTTCCCTTCGCGGGATTTCCTTCTCCGCGCAAGCCGGAGCGCGAGGCACTTCGGTCTCCTTTAGGGCAGCCAAGCTCGGATTTGGCCGCGGGACAGGAGCTTCACGCGTCGCCCTCCTTCCCAGCCGCGCCGCGCCGCTCGGCAGCCCGCGCTCGCTCACCCGGTTTCCCCTGCGCAACGGCTCTTGACTGCCCAGGCTCGACATTCTGAGCTCGCGGGGAAGGAGCCACCTAGGAGGGCCCGATCCTGCTGCGGCTGGCCAACTCCCCCTCCCCGGGCTCCTCCCCCTCCGGCGCCGCCCCTTCTCCCTCCCGCCGCGCGCCCTGCCAGCCCCCCAGTGGATGTCGTCGCTTCTTCCCCCGCGCGAGCCCACGGGGTGTCACTCCTCCGGGATGACCTCAGCCCCGGCCCGAGCCGGGAGCGTCACTAGCTCCGGGCATCCACGGAGCCTGGCCGCTCGCTGGGGCCGGACGATGGGCAGCGAGCGCGACCCCTGAGCCACCGAAGCCCGCTGGCTGCAGCTGCCGCCGAGGAACCAAGTCCGCCACCCGCGAAACGACTGCCCGCCCTCCAGCAGCTGCGGCTGTTGCCGCCAAACCAAGCAAGGTAGCTCGGAGGGACCCTAGGAGGGCGGCGGAGGGGAGCTTCGAGGCGGGAGGGAAGGGCGGGTGGAGGTCTCCTTAAGAGAGGCGCGGCTGCCTCAGCTCTCCGGGAAGAAGAGACACGCCGGGGCAGAGCCCACGTCTTTGCGCGCAAAAGGTTCCTTCTTTCGCGTCGCCAGGTAGGGCCCCGAAAGATTCTTGCTTGAAACTCCAGAGAGTCACTGTGCGGCGCAGCATTTTTAGACAGATGAACTGTTGGTCGGTCTGCCTTTTTACGATCCTCCGGTGCGAGGGACGGAGTCCTGGGTGGCGCTTCCGGAGAAGTTATCTCGCTCGAACCGATCAGGGACATCCCCGCCGGAGGCTGCAGGATGCTTCCCGGAGCTGGGGAACCTCCCGCATGCCTTGTCCCAACTTTTGTGGGCCGGACGTCGATTTCTCTCTCTCGGCCACCAGTGTGCCCAGATCTCGAGCTTTTCCTTCTTGCTAGGGTGTGTGGGTGTGACGCTGGGGCGAAACTCAGGCGGCATTTTCAAAGCAGCCTTCTCCTAAGCAGGCGAGGGCGGCGAGTTTTCTCGAACGAAGGAAAGAGCAATTTGCTCCCTTGGCCATTACAATTGGAATAACTGAAAAAAGCCTTTTTCCCCCTGAGCCGTTTTGGAGTCCCATCTGCGACTTCCCTTTTCTCTCTCGTTAAGAGATATGTGCAGTACGATCCTATTCATGTTTACTCAGAAGTCGGATCCAGTGTCTCCAATGGGGCTTACTCACTAGTAGTAGCAGCAGCATTCGCTGAATGGCTCCGTTTTAAACCCCGGCAGGTTGGACGAACTGGGTTGTGGATGGGGATGAGATGAGCCCTCTCTCTCCTCAACTTCCACTTTCCCTCGTTCATCCTCTGACAACCAGAACCACAAGCCTGGTGGTAAGCCATATCGCTTGGTTTAGTGTCGCATAGAAGCGAAGGCAATCCTAGGCACGCTCGCTTGGGTGATTCCCACTGAGAGAGCTGAACCACGCACAGGTTCAGGCTGCAGGGTTGTGATTCCAAGGCGGATATCCTCTAAAACTTTCCCGGAAACAAGCACCACTGAACGTAGTGGGACTTGCTTCTGAGTAGACCTGTTTAGGATTGCCCAGAACGCCACTTGCAATGGAAGTCCCACAAGCGATTTTCTGCTGTTAGTCCCTCGCATAGAAGGCACCACCAAGGCTCCTGCGTCCTGAACTTCATTACTGTTGCGCTAGATTTACCTAAGAGAGAACCTACTGGTTCAGATGCATCAGAAATACCTGGGTCTTATTTACGCAGTAAAAGGTTCCAGACATTATGGGACTGCCCACGTGCATGCGTTTGGAAGACCTGAATAAATTGGGTCTGCCGGCTGATATTCTCCCGCCCAATTTCCCCTAATTGCAAAACAGTTTAATGGCTGTTAAATATTCTGCCTGAATCAAAATGGGGTGCGCATGTTTGCTTGAAATGGCTCTGGATCTTTCGGGGCAAGGCAAGAGTGAAGCAAGGCGCGCTCTGTGGAAGAAAGGTGTGGGATGGGGACCCATATTCAGAAGGGCTAATAGCAGGTGTCTGTGAGGTGGTCGAAGTGCTGGCATGCGTTAGGAAAACTCAGTCTGAAGGCGCCCCGTCGTCCATTTAAAATGGGAGTCCTACTGGTTCCGCAGAACTTCTTTCCAGCAAGTGGGACTTCAGTTGAAGGTGGCTAGGGGCTCTCTCTCATCTGCTTTCTCGCTTGCCGAAACCGCCACACACCCTTCAAGCCGCTGGATAGTTTGCCGCGGAAATCCGCGCATCATCCAAGCCCCTTACGCAGGCGCCCATCTCCCGGATTGCAAGGGGGTTTGCTTGCTCGGAGTCGATGGATCCTCATCCTCATGGCTTCAGCGGAACGCCTTTCCATCTCCTCCTCCACTGTTTAGCTCAGAGGATGTTGCGCAGTGGTGTAGTGCAGGGGGGTGCAGCGTGGGGGCCGCACCGGGCGCAACATCTGGGGGTTAGGGGGCGCAAATCCACGGGTTAGGGGGCGCAAATTACTTGCCTTGCCCCGGGTGCTGACAACCCACGCTACGCCACTGATGTTGCGGGCAAGATAAAATCTGTAGCATTTTATCTTGAACCAAGTTCTCACTCTCAGGCCCCATTCGCGGTACAGTATATATTTAAAGTAGTAGTAGTTGCAGCAGCAGCAGCAGCAGCAGCAATGCCATTTACCTGCGAACCATAGTTTAAAGGTGCTGAGAGATATTGGGAGACCCCAGTTCACCACCCAGAACTACAATTTCCAGAGTGGTTTAACAATCAATCGGCAACTCTGGAAATTGTACCCCTGCGAGGAGAACAGGGTTCTCCTAACAGCTTTCCACGCCCTTAACAACCTACAGGTCCCAGGACTCTTGCAGGGAAACCATGGCTGTTTAAAGTGCTATAATACAGCTTTATATGTGGTGATGTGGCCTCAATGACACTCGGTTCATGCAGCAGAGACTTCTTCACCTTCTCTCCCGCTTAACTAAGAAGCCTTACTCTCGAGCCGACACTTCAGATAGTGTGCCACGTGCCACTTTTCTCTAGCGCCAGCTATTTTTTCCCCGGACTACAATTCCCTTCATCCCTGACCACTGGGCCTGTTAGCTAGGGATGATGGGAGTTGTAGTGCAAAAACGTCTGGAGAGCTCACCTTCGGGAAACTGGCAGGTTCCAAGGATGAAAGTTGAGACTTGATAGGAGAGCGAGAGAAGCGGCCTCAGCTTAAAACTCGGCTGACTCAGCCCCGCTTAACCTGAGCGGGAATCTCCCTCCGCGTTAAGAGGCGGGCGGTGCTGCTTGTCCGTCAAAAGTGGGTCAGCGGCTCGCGCGCTCTGCCTCGCAGGTTCCTCCCCGCGCGCGCGCGCGCGCCCTGCCACACCCACCGCTTCCCACTCCGGCAGGCGCTGGGTCAGCTTGGAAGGCGCCCACTGACCGCTCCTGCTCTTCCGCCCAAACTTGTTCATTGGCCAGCCCAAGCACGCGCCAGTCTTAATTCCACCTCAGTTGCAGCACCTGTGACGCTGACGCGCTCTCTCTGTCTCTCTCTCTCTCTCCACTTTGCCCGCTGCAGGTTCGCTTTCCCGCCCTTTCTTCCCCCTCCGCGCGCCCTCCCGCGGCGACCCGGGATGTCTCCGGCGGGCTGGGAGGCGCTGGTGGCTCTGGCCGCCGTGGCCGCTTGCCTGGCGGAGGGCGTGCGCGGCGGCGGCGGAGGCGGCTACGGCGGAGGTGGCCTGAGCATGTTCGCCGTGCAGACGGCCCCTCAGCCGGACCCTTGCTACGACGAGAACGGGCACCCGCGCCGCTGCATCCCGGACTTCGTCAACGCCGCCTTCGGCAAGGAGGTGAAGGTGTCGAGCACGTGCGGGCGCCCCCAGGCGCGCTACTGCGTCCTGGCCGAGAAGGGCGACGAGCGCAGCCGCACTTGCCACTTGTGCGACGCGGCCGACCCCAAGCGCGCGCGCCCGGCCGCTTACCTCACGGACCTCAACAACCCTCACAACCTGACGTGCTGGCAGTCGGAGAGCTACGTGCAGCACCCGCTCAACGTGACGCTGACGCTGGCGCTGGGCAAGAAGTTCGAGGTGACGTACGTGAGCCTCCAGTTCTGCTCGCCTCGCCCGGAGTCCATGGCCATCGCCAAGTCGATGGACTTCGGCAAGACGTGGGTGCCCTTCCAGTTCTACTCCACGCAGTGCCGCAAGATGTACAACCGGCCCAGCCGCGCCGCCATCACCAAGCAGAACGAGCAGGAGGCCATCTGCACCGACTCGCACACCGACATGAGGCCTCTGGCCGGAGGCCTCATCGCCTTCAGCACCCTCGACGGGCGGCCCTCGGCGCACGACTTCGACAACTCGCCCGTGCTGCAGGACTGGGTCACGGCCACCGACATCAAGGTGGTCTTCAGCCGCCTGCACACCTTCGGCGACGAGAACGAGGACGACTCGGAGCTGGCCCGAGACTCCTACTACTACGCCGTCTCCGACCTGCAGGTGGGCGGGCGCTGCAAGTGCAACGGGCACGCCTCCCGCTGCGTGCGCGACCGCGACGACAACCTCGTGTGCGACTGCAAGCACAACACGGCCGGGCCCGAGTGCGACCGCTGCAAGCCCTTCCACTACGACCGGCCCTGGCAGAGGGCCACCGCCCGAGAGGCCAACGAGTGCGTCGGTGAGTGAGGAGGAGGAGGGACTCCTTGTACTGTATAACCTTCCAACGGTTTCTCCTTATGAGCATCCTAATAGCCATGTACCCTCCAAATTTCTCTGATGTAGAGACGTCCTAAGGGGCATTCCGGGATCAAATCAGAAACCGGAATGGCTTCTGTAAATCTGGGGCTGTCCTTGGGAAAATAGGGACACTTGGAGGGTTCTGGTAATTTCAGCTTCTTCACAGGTGCGCAGGCAGAGAGCCAGGTGTGAAAGGGGCTCCTCTGAGTGGCGCAGTGAGAAAACTGCGAGAAGGTTTGCAAAACCGAAGCAGGAACTGGTAGGGTTTCATATTGGATGGGGGCATGGATTTGTGTTGGGGGGGCAGCGAGGCAGGACACACACCTGTCCTCCTCCTCATCTGTCTTGATCTGCCTAGCTCTGTCTCGCAGATTCAGAGTTTAAAGTTGTTTTAAATTACCCCAGGTGTTAGAAAAGTCTGTCACAATCTTTCTACAGTTTTGTAATTTTAGTTAAGTATTTTTTATTTATTTACTTGATTTAGGTGAGAGCAGCTTTCCCCTGGCTATGGCCATGAATGGAGGCTACACCAAGTTGAGATTCCTGCATTGCAGGGGGTTGGACTAGATGGCCCTTGGGGTTCCTTCCATATGAGGGGCTGTGGGAGGTCAAATGCTGCAAGCCTGTTCAGTGGAGTCTGTTCACATCTGTGGGGGGCGGGTGGGGGGGCGCTGCCAGTCGCCAAAATATACAGTGATGTATCTGGCAACAAATGCAGTAGATTCCCTCCCACCCACACTGCAATAATTGCCTGACCCATCTCAGATAGGTGGGATATGTCTGGGTTTATGCACTGGAGGCTTCGTACATGCTCAGAGGCACTCTGCTATGTTAGTTTGTTTATTGGTGATATTGCTTACATGTTGTCTGCAAACAGAACAGTTTGTTTTAGCTATGAGTTGCAAGTCTCTGGTCTGATTCTGAGCCTTAGTATTAAAACCAGATTCCGGGACTGAACCTTCTGCTGTCCTTGTAGGCAGATTAATACCTTTACTATAATGCTAAATGGGTGAGTGATTTGTGACCTGGCTCTTCAAACTGGCTGGGAAGTCAAACATGCTCAGCATGTGCAGAAAGGGTCTCTCCTGTATTAGGTGGCTAAACCCTGTTTCAAGTAAAGCCACACACCATTTTGAGGCTCGTCTCCTTCCCACTCTTTCCCCCAATGTCCTGTGTGCCTGTAAAACACAAGAGACAAAAATACATTGACGCAGCTTTTCCCAGTGTGGAGGAAAACTTGACCTGCTGAATTTCTAACCCTCAAGACAGTTGTTAGTGGTGCTGCGGTCTTGTTCAAAAACAAGCTGAAGTCCTGAACCCTTGGAGTGTTTCGCTTTCTCCCCCACCCTTAATCCCAGGTTTTTTTAAAGGGACGATTGGATTGAAGAGAAGGCACCTCGGCAGTTGCCCAGTGATGCTCTTTGCTCCGCTATTCCTGTGATCCATGGAGGAGCATGTAGGGATGCGCTCAGGGATATAAGGTGATTCTGGCAAAGCTGTGAGAAGGCAATCTTTCTCACAACGCAGTTCATCCCGTGTACTTGTTTCCTCAGCTCACTCGGCTTCAGTCCAAGTATTTCGGCTAGTTAAAATAAGCCTGGCAGGAAATTAATTTCCAAAGTTAATAGGTCCCCTTCTTCAACATGGTATGCCGAGGAACAAACTGGTAGAAGAAAGGCAGGGCAAACAGTAGGTTTATCTTGCGTGACCCTGGCTGGCCCCTCACCTCACCCAGCCACGTTGTCTCCCCTAAAGAAGGAGGCTAGGTCAGAGCAGAGTGGGTCTTTCCCTTAGAAAAGATGTGCTTGCAAGCTCGTTTCCACCAGATTCCTGTGGGTTGGGCCGGTATAGGAAGCACAGAGCAAAGTGGCAGGAGGGACTCTCTCGCACTGTCTCCCCAAAGCGACTTTGAGAAGGGGGACAGAGCTAGAGTTTAGGGGGAGTAAAAGATTAGGGAGCTCTACTGGTTTGGTGGAAGTCCCAACAGTGGTGCGCTGCTTTGAAGAGAGCCAGTGTGGTGTGGTGGTTAAGAGCGGTAGTCTCATAATCTGGGGAACCAGGTTCGCGTCTCCGCTCCTCCACATGCAGCTGCTGGGTCACCTTGGGCTAGTCACACTTCTCTGAAGTCTCTCAGCCCCACTCACCTCACAGAGTGTTTGTTGTGGGGGAGGAAGGGAAAGGAGAATGTTAACAGCTTTGAGACTCCTTAGGGTAGTGATAAAGCGGGATATCAAATCCAAACTCTTCTTCGAAATCCAACCCAAGGTCGAGTTTGCGCAGCCTGGTGAACTCTTGTACTGCCTAGATTTTGAGCTGAGCCCTTCTGTGCCGCTGCCTGGTCACAGGGGCCAGGCGTTGCTGTGGGACTCTGCTAATTCAAAAAAGAGATACTATCTGCTCCTTCCAGTCCAATTTCTTTGATCTGTGATGGGCGGGCCTAGGCAGGCACAATATTCGGTCCTCTTTTGCTGTAGTCAGATGAGCACAGAGGGAGGGGTGCAGTCGGAGGGACTGAGAGGAAGGCTGACTGGCCTCAAGCGACCCCTGGATAGAGAGAGGAGTGGGGTGTTTCGGGATTATCTTACTTGTTGTGCCAGGTGTATGCTGTTGCTGGGGGAAATTGATAAGGTGATAAAACATCACTTAAAAATGCTTAAAGTGTTCTGGGGGAAATGAAACACTTTTCAAAACTCAACGTTATTTCTTTCTCAGTCTCATTGCTAAGCAGGTGAATTTGAAAGCAAACTTTGACTGGTTTTAATGCATTTTGTTTAGGATTACTGTTGGAAGAGGGAAGTAACTTAGGTTGCCAAGGAAGGTTTGCATGGAAGCCCTCTCCCCGGAAATAAAACTTGCTTCCAAAATCTTCAATAAGTTTACATGTAATTAAATTTCGGGTTGAATCTTTAAAACTTTCAGCCTTCACTCCCCATGCATAGGGGTTAGAGCTGAAACACACTAACCTGGTAACAAGCTTCCCTGAGAAGAGACACCTTCTGAGAAAGCAAAGTTAGGGACCTGCTCTAAGGAATACTGTATCGGTTTTAGTAACAATAACTATATAAACAGAGTACCATTAAGAATATTTGTAACTATTTGGAACTAGTATCTATTTGGAACTAGTAACTATATTTCAACACTTTTCATTCACATACTGATGACAGAATTGTCCAGTATTTGAGCTGTAATTACCGTACCTGTAAAACAACTATCATTTATTCCTGGGAAACACGAGAAACATACAGAGCTAGAACCCCTCCTAATACGTGTATGTGTGTCAGCTATCTTTAAAAGGAGAGCCACTATTTATTCAAAAAGGGAGAAACTGTAATTTGGATAGAGAGTATTTTAAATTTTCTGAGGGTTTTTGTTTTTTAAAAAATGTGTTGGAGAAGCTTTTTCTTGTTTCTGGATTTTGTTTTCCACAGGCTGTCACATAACTTGGACCTCCAGCTGTTTTTGAACTACAATTCCCATCATCCCTGACCACTAGTCTTGCTAGCTAGGGATGATGGGAGTTGTAGTCCAAAAAACAGCTGGGGGCCCAAGGTTGGGAAACACTGAATGGTAAAGGAATCATTTCTTTGCTAAATGTGTGGTGGTATCCTTAAAAATCCCCCAAAACTCAAAACCTGCAAAGGAGTCTTAAGTAATTATAAAAAGTTCACAGATGGAACAGTTCAGTCATTGCCCATTCATCGCCATGACCCCAACTCATACAGTCCCTTTCTTTTCGATTTGTCATTGCTTTGTGCCCTGCTCAAACACTTCCCTTCCCAATTTGTCATACTGTGGAAGGACCAAACAATTTTCTATCATTTTTTTTTTTAAAAATGTTTTTATTAAAAGGTGTTCCATAAGCAACAAGAGTACATACAGTGTTTCTATTTTAGAATCATACTGTCTTTCATACAAGCCACTTTGAGACATTTTTTTTTTTTACTCTTGTCCACTTGTCATTCACCCCTTTGAGTTTCTTAAACCACAAGGATGACTCCAAGGGATTGTGGGTGTTATTGCAGAATATTTCCGATTACTCTGTTCGCTCCCCTAGGTTTTAGTCACACTATAGCAAGGTTCTGTGCAGCATAGATTAAATCCTTGCTTCTGTAAAACCGGAAAAGTAGTTGGATAATACAAAAAAAGGAGGAAGAGTTAGGCTCTGGGTTGCAGGATTGTGCAGGAGGGCTAACACTCTTCCCCCGTGCCATTTTGAATTGCTCCCAGAACTTCTCTTTGCACCTCACCATATCAATTCAGATGGGGAAATGGAAAAGACAGAGTCAACCCTCTCTTCCCAAGCTTTGTGGCTCTAATCTGAATTTCCCCTCTTTCCCTTTTCGATAAATCTTAACTTGTTTGCTTGGGTCCTTTAACTGGCTGATCACCCATGAATTCCAGTGCCTTTATTTCCTGTATAATCCAATGCAGGAAAAAGTATAGGGCTTTTCCACCCTCTATGTATGACTCATTTGTCACTATTGGATCATGTTGTTTAATGGGCAGTGAGTGCTGTTTTCTTTGGCCTTTGAATGATTTGCAATTGAATAATATTGCAGAATAATATTGCTGCACAAGTGCAGTTCCATTCTATTAAATGGTACTCAGATGTGATTTTAAAGATATTTCTCATGTCTTTGTCTTGCTGTTGAACACCAAGTTTGTTAACAAAACAAAATATTGTCACCATATGGCTATTGTTTGGCTCATTGAGATTTATTCCTTTAGAAAACGGATACAGCTGAATATGTCACAACAATGTTAAATACAGACATGCATGGGCTCTTGCAAGATTGTTTGTTGGATTTTTTGTTCCTGTTGAGAGACATCAGCTCCCACATTTTGGTTAAGTTCTTGTAGTGGAGTATGGTTCAATTTGCCTTTGAGAACATACTTGTCTTGTTTTGCTAATATTACATAGCCTTTGGTTTGTGTTGTGAATCAAATTAAATGATTCAGCATTGCTATAAATTGTTCTGGAGACTTGGAAGTTGAATCTGAAGCTGAGCCAGGTCTGAGCTAGCTGATAGTATTACCAATTTCTCTTCCTTCATATTATTGATGTTTGTTTATATTATTGGTGAATGTTTTCTATTATGGTTTGCAGCCTGGCAAATTGTAATGCCTTTGGCTAGTACAACAAACTTAATGATTTATTGAATTAAACAACAGACACATTGCGTTCTTTCTACTGAGATGTTTCACAACCCGCTTGGGTTCAGAACCTGAAGGGGTAGGGAGCCTTTTTCAGCCCAAGATTTCAGCTCAAGATTGCATTCCATCATGGACATTTGGGCACCCTGATCTGAAATTCCCCACCCCTGCTGCAGACATTACACTCCATCTTACTATTACTGTTTGGTGTGTGTGTGTAGAGAGAGAATGAATGCACAGCAGTATACTATTTCCAGCTATTGCTAAAATTCTGGAGTGGAAAACTTGGTTTTCCTGTTCAGTGTTCTCAAGTACAAATTTGCTCTAGAAAAAGTCTAAAAGAGAAGGACATAGCTGTGACATTATTATGTCCCTTGGTGAAATAACAAGATTTTAAATTCAGCTGCAGCTTTGAGGTACAAATGATGTATACTTAAAAGGTATCATCTGGCACATATGTGTGTAGGCCAATGAAAAATTACTAATTCCATTCTCCATTGCAAAAAACCCCATAAATGGGATTATATAGTAGCACTATCTATATAATCTAAAGCAACACACATGGAGCTCCATGCAATCTTCATAAACTTCCCATCTGTGTCTCATGCATGCAAACAAAAAATTGTTCCTACAGAGTTCAGGCTGGGGAGGTCTGTTGAAGAATATTTCCAAGGGGCGGAGAAACTTGTTTTCCAGAATGAGATGCAAAGTTTGCTGATGTTTTAATCCACTCCTGATGAAGAATGTCCTACTTGGGCGTTTTATTGCTGAAAACACTTAAAATACTTACTTGCAAGGCAAATGCTTGCAGTGCTTCTCAAGTCTGTGGTTGGGCTCGAGTTTAGGAAAACTAATTCAGCGGTCACAGCCAGAGGCAATAAGCATCTGTAATTTAAAACCACAGCAAGTCAGGGTTGTGAAAACCAGCCCCTTGGTACTACGTTGTATTAGCTCTACCTATGAGATCAATTGATGTTAATGAAGCAAAACGCACATATTGAGCATTTCCCTGAGCTATCAGAGCTTTGAGGCCCAGAAGATACATGCAACACAAGGTTATTTAAGGTTTAATGCTCCTGAGTGCGCAAGTACTGTACAAAATAAATAAAAGATTTTTTTCAGGATAGTCATCTGATTGATCACAGAAGGGATTTATGAAGAGAATTTGTTCTGGCTCTTTTTAAAAAATCATTTAACTTTAATTCATTATGATTTGGAATAACTCGTAATGATCTGTCTGAACATATTTTTTCAACTCCTTTGGCACTGGAGCTCAGAGCGTTGGAACAGAAAATGCCCAAAACTACTGAGAATAATGAACTGCAGCAGCAGTTCGAAGTTCAGCATAAAAAATATACAACACCAATTCTGGGCAAATCCTGGGCAAATAAGAAAGTTTTCAACTGATGCTGAAAAGCTAATAAAAATGGTGCCAGGCAAATCTGTCTGGCAAGGGAGTTCTTGGGACACCCTCCAGTTTGTCAATCCTGGGATATGACAGAATCTTGGGAACTGGTTGCTACAGAGAGATCTAGTACCGTATTTTTCGCTCCATAGGACGCACTTTCCCCCTCCTAAAAAGTAAGGGGGGAAGTCTGTGCGTCTAATGGAGTGAATGTGTGGTCCCTGGAGCCAAATCGCTGTTGCCCTGCGCTCCCGGGCTGCACTTTAGGGGTGGGGGGAGGAGCCACGGTGCTCTGCCGGCAGCCTCCGCTTTCCCCTGAAGCCCCAGCAACATTTGCAAGCAGCAGGGAGGCTGTGCACTCCCGGGCTGCTCTTTGGGGGTGGGGGGAGGAACCACGCGGCTCTGCCGGCAGCTTCTGCTTTCCCCTGAAGCCCCGACAAGGTTTGCAAGCAGAGGGAAGGCTGTGCGCCTTTGCCCCACGCTCCTGCTCTGCCTACAGCCTTTGCTTTCCCCTGAAGCCCCGACAAGGTTTGCAAGCAGAGGGAAGGCTGTGTGCTCCTGGGGTGCTCTTTGCCCCGCGCTCCTGGGATGCTCGTGGGGGTGGGGGTGGGGAGCAGCAAATTGCTGTCTCTCAGTGCCTCCTAATTGAACTGCAGAGGATTGCCTAACTGGATTCTGAGCTTCATTTGAAGTTTAAAAATATTAAGTTTGGGGATTTCTTCAAGTAGCAGTTTTGCAAAAATAGTCATAAATACATGCAAAGCATCTCCCCAAACCAGTAATAGTGAGCTCAGCTAAAACTGAGCAGGCATCTGGCTCAGGAACAGTTTAAACTGCACAACTATAACCAGACATCCTGTGTGTTTGTGTGTGGACTATGTTCCTAGCAGCTAATCTTTATTGCTGAAAAGAGGCACTGATATTCCACTCCAAATCTATAATCCATTATACAAATTATTACAAGTACAGTCCACCTATACTAAACCAAAAACATTGTGTTGGTATTGAATGGAAGCTATTTATCTGCCCTCTTTTCCTCCTCTGTTCTTTGCTCAGTCACTCCATTTTGAATCTTCCTTTCAAAAGAACCATGCCTGTTTTGAGAAAACTTCAGAGATTTAGGAACTGGAGCGCAATCATTTGATCTCTTTGCTGTTCCTCCATACTCCAAGCACTTCTCATTTGCATAGCCCTGGTTTCTCTCCCTGACTATTAATATTCTTGATTAATAATAGCAAAATGCTCAAACTTTAGTTTTTGTGACTGCTGCCAATACTGACTTCCCAGTGATAATGAAAACAGCTGCATTATAATGGAACGTCTGTCCTTTTTCCATTCTCTTCATTATATACCGTGGCTCGCTTTAAAGCAGCAAAGTGGACAGGAGCCTCACACTTTGCTGTTTTAAATAGCTTAGTACAACATTTGAGTCAGATTTTTTTCCTCTTGTTTTCCTGCTCTAAAAACTTTGTGCGTCTTTTGGTCAGGAGCGTCCTATGGAGTGAAAAATACGGTAATAATTTTCAGCATGCAAGTTGTGTGCAGACTTTATCGCCTTTAGTGCCTTGTGAAGACTGCAGTTTGTTTTCACATTTGAGAACCCTATTTTTTTGGGGTGGGGAGAGAGATACAGCTTTTGTTTAAGTTGCTTTAATTTTGTGCTCTGCTTATCCTGTGACATCTCAAAGGTTTTGCTTCCCCCAGTGCTTAGAGTACCAGCATCTGAGGGGCTAACAGGGTCACGTTATTAGTGATATGGTCTTGGTGGGAAAGGGCATTTTCAGTCCCTTGTGGGAAGTCCTTAAGTACCCTTAAAATGTGCAAACACTCTAGAGCTGTAATTTATCTCCTTTAGCCTGTAGCAGCTGCAGGAGGGGCACTGCTGGGATTCTCATTAACACTTTTGGGAAAGTGGGAGGAGATCCAAGCAATAGCACTGCCTTCTAGCCCGGTCAGCCTTGGCATCCTTGCAGTGAAACAATGTAGAGGGGTTATTTCCTAATATGCCCACCACATTATTATTATTATTATTTAAATGTAAACAATGCCATTCTCTCATTTCATTAGTTTTAAACTTCATGAAAACATCTGCATTTTTTTTGCAATGAGCATGGCACAGATCTAGGAGCTGATAACTGAACCAACACACTTATTTCACATCCGGATTTGACGTAGATCAGGGTGGCATTTAAAAACTACGGTAATTCATGTTTACATTTGGGATTATTCACATCTCAGTGACTGAAGAAGGCCAAAGCCACCCCCCTTTGGCTTTAATATCTGTCGTTAGTCACTGTAACAAGTATACTGGTTTTCATGATTATCAGTATCCTCCTAGGATTCAGAACAAACTTGTCTGAAGTGCTATTTGATGCTTTAAAAGTATTCTATATTAATAAATATTGTGTGTGGGTATTACTCTCTCTAGGCAAGTAATGGTGTTTGCTAAACTCCATAGCAAGAGAGCCTGATGCTGATGTGAGATCAGCAACCATTTTTATTATTTGATTTTTTAAAATGTTTGATTTTGTTAATTGTATTTGCCAGAGTCCATGAAAATGCAACCAAAGCACATAAAATGCAGCCTCGTTTTAGTGGTAGCCTATAGATCAAAGCCATAAGGGGAGAAAATGTCAAATATTCACCGGGGCCAACTATCCATGCTGGTCCTACTTGGGCCAGCAAAAAGAGCCAAGGGAAAATTTATATACAAATCCCATGTAAGGGGTTCCATCAAAAATAAATAAATGGGGGGGGGGGGGGGGTTAGACAGAGTCCAGCTCAAAGGCCAAGCGGAACAGCTCCGTCTTGCAGGCCCTGCAGAAAGATGTCAAATCCCGCAGGGCCCTAATCTCCTGTGGAAGGGCATTCCACCAGGCTGGGGCCAGAGCTGAAAAGGCCCTGGCCCTGGTTGAAGCCAATCTAACCTCCTTGGGGCTTGGGACTTCCAAAGTGTTGTTATTTATGGACCTTAAGGTCCTCCACGGGGCATACCAGGAGAGGCGGTCCTATAGGTACGAAGGTCCTAGGCTGCATAGGGCTTTAAAGGTCAAAACCAGCACCTTAAACATGACCCTGTACTCCACCGGGAGCCAGTGCAGCTGGTAAAGCACTGGATGAATGTGATCCCGTGGCAAGGACCCCGTAAGGAGCCTTGCTGCGGCATTCTGCACCCACTGGAGTTTCTGGGTCAGCTTCAATAGCCTTCTCCACCATGAATTTGTCTAATCCTCTTTAAAGCCATCCCACTTCTGTGGGAGAGAGTTCCATAGTTTAACAGTGCATTGTGTGAAGGAGTACTTTCTTTATCCATCTTGAATCATCCAACACTCAGCTTCATTGCATGTCCATGAGTTCTAGTGTTGTGAGAGAGGGAGAAAACTTCTCAATCCCCTTTCTCCATGCTCTGCATAATGTTATAAACTTCTATCATATCACCTCTAACTCTCCTTTTCTCTAAACTAAAAAGTCCCAAATGTTATAACCTTTCTTCATAGGGGAGTTGCACCATCCACTTGAGCATTTTGGTTGCCCCCCCCCTTTCTGTTTTCCAGATGTATCATCTTTTCTGAGGTGAGGTGACCAGAACTGTACAGAGTATTCCAAATGTGATCACACAAAAGATTTGTATAATGGCATTATGATACTGGAAGTTTTATTTTCAGTTCCTTTCCTAATGATCCCTAACATGAAATTTGCCTTTTTCTTGGCTACCATACACTGGGTGGAACATCTTCATTGAACTATCTACTCTGACCCCAAGTTCTCATTCCTGGACAGTCACCTCCATTTCAGGCCCCATGAATGTATTCATGAAATTAACATGTTTTGCCCCAACACTTTGCACTTGTTTCCAGTGAACTGCATTTGTAGCCACAAGGGAAAACAAACTATAAACAAAACAAGGTTGTCAAGATGAGCTCTTTTATGCTTTGATGCTCTCAAGCTCTAGAGAACAAGCTCTATTGATTTCAGTGGAAATGTCTTTATAAATAAGTGTATTCAGCATTATACCTTTGGTTGCCATAGTTCAACAGAAAGCATACACAGTTAGAACATAAGCTTTTGTTTCCCTTGGTCATATAGCAAACAACACTCGCCCTTACCTTCTGCATGAAGCAAACTTTATTCCAATTAGGTATCATTCCACCTATTGCTTCTAATGAAAAGCCATACCCTCATCTACAAGGGAAAACAACCTTTGCTATTTCAGGTTTAGCTAATGACTGTATGGATCATGGCATTATTTTATTCAGTCAAAAACATTTCCGTTGCACCGGGGATTGAATGAAGGCTTGCAACTCAGTCTTATGCACGTTTATTCTGGGGAAAGGTCAGTGACTACCGGTAAGTAATAGAGCTTCTGCTTTGCATGCATATGTTCCCAGGTTAAATCCCCAGAAGTTTTATGTCAGCAGATGGCCAAGAACGAAACCTTTTAATGCATGGATAGGGAACCTGTGGCTCTTCAAATGTCCACCATCCCTAATCATTGGCCATGCTGGTTGCAGCTGATGGAAGTCAAAGTCCAATAGCATCTGGAGGCCCACAAGTTCCCTGTCCCACTTTAAATCTTCCCTACATACCCCTCCAACTGCTTTTTTATTCATGGGATAATTTTCCTATAAAATATATGGGTAGTTTGGTCAACCTTGTGCATCATTCTTGGGGCTTGCCAAGCCTAACAGCAGTCCCTTGCTAAGAGCAAAGTTGCTTCTCACCCTATCCAAAGAGCAGAGGTAGTCATTGTGGACTCCGACTCCCATCATCCTCAGCCAGCATGACCAATGACCAGGGGTGATGAGAGTTGTAGTCCAACAACATCTGTAGAGCACCACATTGACTACCCCTGCCAAACAGCTTTTGGCCTGTTCTGTTTTTTGTTATCTCCATCAGTTGTTTACTCTCCGTTTCCCACTGTAGGATAATAGATAGTAGTTTCAGTTCTGTATAATGTTTGAGATTGCATCATGAAATAAAAATTGTTTTGCTTCAAAGGACATTGCAGAAATAAGCTTGAAACGCTGCCTGGAAGGGCAAGGGGTATTCCAAAATCCAGTAAACCAGTCACTACCGTACCAGTCTTGTGGCAGTTATTGCTTTGTTAAATTTTAGAATGCCCTTTGCCCTTTCTGGTGCAAGCTTTTCCTTTTGCAAATTGTCAGAACAGCCTTCTTTCATGTACAGTAGAAGCTTCTCCCCCAAGGAAAATTGCAGCCTGATCCAGGCTGGGACTTCAGGAAGGAGCAGAAGGTTAAAGACAGAGAGAGAGACAGTGACAGCGCCAGGGTTCCAATCCAGATCAGGCTCACTACACTGGAAGTTTATGAAAGAAAAAGCTTGCACTCAAAGACAAACCATGTTATTAACGTCATATGTGGTTTGGTCCACAGTGAGTGAGCTCCAGAAGAAGAAGGAATTCCTAGGAGCCAAAGCCAGCACATTCTGCAGTGAGCGCTTAGTGTTTAATCAGAGATGATGATCAAGACAGGAAATATTATAAGAACTTTTTCTAAGATGAAAGGAAAAATTATTACTGTAGCTATCATGATTATTCTGCTGAGCATCCGCCTAGTTCTTTGAACACAGAGCAAGTTTCCTGCCCTAAATTACTGGCAGTCTCGAGTTAATTTTTATATGAACATTGAGGACAAATCAAAAGTTATCACTGAGAATTTCCAGAGGAGTAGTTGTATTGCTGCAAAAGCAACACAGAGTCTTGTGTTATTTTAAATACTGTCATACATTTTATTATAGTATAAACTCTTATGGATTAGTATCATCCACTTCATCCAATGCATTCATTCTCATACTCCCTCCCTCCCAGTGGGTGTAAAATAGGGGAAGTGTATAAAGGGTAGAGTAGGACACGGGTGGTGCTGTGGGTTAAACCACAGAGCCTAGGGCTTGCTGATCAGAAGGTTGGTGGTTCGAATCCCCACGACAGGGTGAGCTCCCATTGCTCGGTCCCTACTCCTGCCAACCTAGCAGTTTGAAAGCACGTCAAAGTGCAAGAAGATAAATAGGTACCACTCCAGCGGGAAGGTAAATGACATTTCCGTGCGCTGCTCTGGTTCGCCAGAAGCGGCTTAGTCATGCTGGCCACATGACCCGGAAGCTGTACGCCGGCTCCCTCGGCCAATAAAGCGAGATGAGCGCTGCAACCCCAGAGTCGTCCGCGACTGGACCTAATGGTCAGGGGTCCCTTTACTTTTACCTTTGAAGTGTAGAGTAAATGCCATTGGAGTGCAAAAGTACTATCTATCAGAATTCATTTGCATATTTATGTTACATTTAACTACAGCCCCAATCTGCATGGTGCTATTTCATAGGGTTTGTACTGACTTTGTATCTGGCAGTCTTTTGTAACTGCTACTGAATTCTAAGTGAATTCTGTGCTTACACAATAGTGGGGCTATTCTATGGTGCCTGTGCACATGAAAAGAAGCAGCCTTTAAAATAGTGTGAGTTTCCCACAAGAAGTTGTGCCGTTTCCTTAAAACTTGTTGTGTATCACGCCTGGGGCCTGCCAGTCCTAGAATCCCAGACCCTTGGGAAGAGCAGTGGCTTCTGGTCCACCCCAAATAGCATCCTTAGACATTTAGGACCCACAGAACAGCTGCAGAGTTTTTGCCTCCCTCTTTTGTTTGTGGTTACAGCCTCCCTCTTTTGTTTTCGGTTACAGCCATCAGGTTGTTTACTCTCCCTTTCCTCCTTAAGGATAGTAGAGTCAGTTCTGGCTAATGTTTGAGATTGCATCACGGAAAAAAAATTACTTCGCTTCAAAGGAAAAGTGGGGAGGAGTTTAGAAGCATTTCTGGCAAGCTTGAGGATGGATGTGTAGATATTGAAAGCGGGTTGGCAGCAGGCTTTGCACTTTGCACAATCGAGTCCTGACTGTGTGAAGTCAAATACAAACAGTGGCTTGTGTTTGCAAATAAGAGCTTTGTGGATCAGTATCCCAGGCCCTATACTTTACATCATTGGATCTGAGAGCAGAGGTTTGCTGGTGTGAGTTTGGCTAGAGTGGGGTGGGTGGTGAGGTGGTGGGGGGGAAGGCTCTGCTGAGCATTTTGAAATGAATTGAACTGTGCAAACATTCTGCTGAAAAGCTCTCAGGGTGATGCTTTGGAACAGATACCCAGCCCCTTGCTGAAATTTAAATAGCAACTTTCACGCTGGAGCAAGCTGAACAAAAGAGGACAAATAAAATAGATGCGAATGGGGTTTTGTTTGTTTGTTTTTGTAGCTTAGCTAATATTTCAGCAATTGTTCTGGTCAGGAATGTGAGGAGTTCCCTTCAGAATTAATTTGAGTGAAACATGAGAAGGCTCAGTGTTGGGTAAATGCCACCCCTATTCTCTCCCTAACTCCCACCCCCAAATCTTGATGCATCAAAATCTTAGGCTGTGAAATCGTAAGTCACAGTTGTTCCTTGCTACATTTCTGAAATGTTGGCATAAGTCAAGGGCAACCCAGCACCTGCACATCCATAAAAAGGAAACCAAAATATTTGACAAAAATTGGATTTAATCTGATTAAATATTGTAGTTGCTTAATCAACTATCTTTAACCAGTCTATCATTCAGTTAAATTAAATGTAAATATATTGACATATTTCTAGACCCTCAGTATTGGTTGTCTTTATGAGTTATTGAAGGAATCACGAGTTAATAAAAAAAAGCTACCACTCATTATTAAAATGAAACATAGTATTTTATATTTCTTTTTCATTCAATATTAAACTTATTAAAACAATCCCAAATACAAACAAGATTGCCTTAACTTTGCAGCCTCAGTAATTAAACTTGGGACCAATTAGTTAATCTAGTGAAGCTTTAGTCAATTAACTTGAATAGAATTTGCAACATTATTTTTTTAAAATTTATATTTAGCATCAGGCAAACTTGTCAGATGGTACAGATAATTACAGTGGAACTGAAATCACTTGGATCATGGTTTGTTTTGCCTCTAACACTCCAGGACCTGCAACCAAGGTTTGTTCTTGGCTTACTAATCATGGTTTGTTAGAACAAATAAAGCTGCAATCTCTGTATCAGACAAACATGAAGACAGAGGTCATGGTTTATTTTCTCTGTGTGCAGAGGCGGATTTAGAGGAGCATGACTGGTTTGGTTGCCCTGGACATGGAGCCTTGGGGGTGCCATAGGGGGCTTCACAACTATTATGCAGAATGGGATGCGGGAGTGGTGGTGGTGAATTTCAGCGTTGCAGAGGTGCCACTGAAATTTGACACCCCAAGGTCTACCACTCCCTGTGTGCTGGTTTGGAGGAGGGATACAGCCCTGAAAAGTGTGTTCACAATAAACCAGTAAGTATGAACTCATCTGCCTCTCAGATGTATTCAGACCATTCTTCAATAAGAATATACAGTCGTACCTCGAAAGTCGAACAGAAACCGTTCTGGAAGTCCATTCAAGTTCTGAAACATTCAAGAACCAAAATGCGGCTACTGATTGGCTGCAGGAAGCTCCTGCAGCCAATTGGAAGCTGCAGAAGCCCTCTCGGACGTTTGGCTTCCCAAAGAACGTTCAGAAACTGGAACACTCACTTCCGGTTTTCAATTGTTCGGGAGTCAGAACATTCGACTCCCAAGGCATTTGGGATCCGAGGTACGACTGTAGTGCAATAGGTGAGGAAGCATCTGGTCAGGTTTGGTCCAACCAAGATAGCTACAGTATGCAAGGAATTGTAAATAATTCATTACCACGACAGAAGGAAACAAGGGCCTTTTCTTCTGACTCATATTTTTGTGAGTCAGTTTTAAAACAAGTTTTCCAAACAATTACAGATCAACAGATACCTTCACATTGACTGACATGCCAAGGTATTAATAACAAGAGCTAAACTGGGTCCCAAAACGTATGTAAAGGTTCTTTCTAAATAGCTTCCTTTGTGCCAGAAGCCAATGGCTTTCCGAGGGCCGCGACCTTCAACTGAGTAGCAGAGCGGTTGTCAGTTTAGCACTGGTAGATGGTTTCCTTCATGCTAGAGCAGTGTGTCTGAATGTGAGAGAGGATGTGCATCCCCTAAAACAGCTCTAATAACTGCTTGTTTAGTGGATAATTGCAGAGGTGACCAATTAGGCATATACTGTCCTATTAAAGTGCTGGAAACAGTACAAGAAGTGAGCAAGGCTTGCAGTGTGAACTGAGCTTCCGAAACCTGCACAATATCCAGCTTCAGGGTTCTAATCCTTGGGTGCTGTACGAAGTCTGGAAAATTTAAGGCACATTAATGCTGGAGGACGGAAATCTATAGTAAAAAATAATAACTGCAGGGAAGCACACACACAAAAATGTTTTTTTTCCCTGCTAAATGTTAAAGTTGAAACATTTGTGCGCTGCGATCTCCTCAAAAGAAAATAAGGCTTGCTTCAATACAGCACCTTAAGGACTGGTTCAATAGTTTTAGCAGGGCTGAAAGAATTGTAACTGCAGTCATGCAAAAGAAAATGAAATGCTTTAGGTTTTGCGACAACATATTTGCTTTGATTTAATGTTGGATATACACTACACTCTGAATGGAGGGCAAAACATAGACCAATGTATGATGGATTTTAAAACTGTTGGCACAACTTTTGGGAGCTGTCTGAATTATTTATTTGAAATCACAGCACATAGCATAAGGTCAGACAGATGTAAGATCCAGATTACTGTAAGAGCGATTTAACTCCAGAGCATGCACTAGATGTAAGCGTAGAAGAAATAGTAGCCACAATGCAGTTGAGAAATGTGTACAGCAGGGGAGAAAAAGTTCAACGGCAAAGCCATGTTTACTTTGACAGAAACAGGTGAAAACCCATGGGTGTACTGAATTCTTCAGCTTTGGAAGATGTATGAAATATGGATCTTGTCATAAATTTTCACAAAACAATGAATTTCAAAACTGGCCCAAGGAAACAAAGCTCATGCAATTGTAAGTAAAACATTGGAATGGGAGCCACTTCAAAATTCAAGATTCAAATACCAGATTACTCTCATACTCATGGGGGTGGGGAAGGAAATGCAGGTGTTTAAATTTCATCTAAATTCCACATATAAAGTCAAGACAGCGCAGTTGAAATTTCAGGTAGCAGTATACTTTGCCTAAGGGCTATGATTAATAATAACTTTGCAAAAGGAAAGTTTCCTGCCCTCTGCACTAGCCTGTGTACCTCATCCTATAGTATTCAGTAGGGACTCTGAAAAGACTTTGCAGGGGGTGCAGGCAGCTACAATGGAGGAGGAGGGGATGGGAAACTTTCCATCGGCAAACTTCTTTTCATTCACTTTTCTTAGGATCCAAGTATATGTTGGCAGCAGAGTTTGGTGGCACAAGATTCCACCAATTCACCCATGAAGAAAGTTTCTATGGAAAGAAGCCACATGCCATTGGTTGCAATTTGGATGAAACTCGAGTCAAATATTATTTCCAACACCACTGAAATATCAGCTGCTACAGATCAGGCAAAGAGTTGATAATCCAGGCCATACACTTCCCCACCCCCATTTGCTCTGTAGGGATAGCATGATGGCCTGGTTAAGTGAACATAATACAGAATTGGTTGGTACAGTATATACCAAAGGCATTGTTTGGTATAGTATTAGGTCTAAACCTGGGCTCATAGCTTATCTTGCTCTAGACAAGCCATGGGCCTCTAGCCAAGGTATGTTCTATGGTTTACCACCACAATGTTCATTGTTCATATGTTTCATTGATACCTAAAGAAAATCTAAAAGTTTTTCTTTAGGTATCAATGAAACATATAAACAATGAACATTATACCTGAATGTTCAGCATATTGGAAATTTCTCGGATAGATGATGGATGGAGAACCCTCAGCCCTCCATATGTTACTCTTCTTCTCCCACCATCCTGGCCATTGGCCATACAGTGGTACCTCGGGTTACATTCGCTTCAGGTTACATACGCTTCAGGTTACATTCCGCTAACCCAGAAATATTACCTTGGGTTAAGAACTTCGCTTCAGAATGAGAACAGAAATCATGCTCTGATGGCGCGGCAGCAGCAGAAGGCCCCATTAGTTAAAGTGGTGCTTCATTTTTATTTTTATTTAATAAAGTTTTTATTGGTTTTTTACACATACAAAAGACAATACAAACAAACCACATACATCAAAAACACACCACAAAAATTTGACTTCCCCATACCTTCCTTTCACCACATCCTTATTTTAGCCTTTTTTAAGCAACCCTTCGGTCAGTTTTTAATCAAGTCTCTTTTAAATTTACGTAAGTTTTAACATTTACAGCTGTAGTTCTTTGTTTCTTACCCCTTAACATCTTATCCGTCCACAATTTTACAATAGTTTTTGAGATATATTTTAAAATTCCTCCAGTCCTCCTCCACTGTCTCTTTCCTCTGGTCACGGATTCTGCCGGTCATCTCTGCCAGTCCCATATATTCCGTCACCTTCGTCTGCCATTCTTCCAGAATAGGTAGTTCTTGCGTCTTCCAATACTTTGCCAACAGGATTCTTGCTGCTGTGGTTGCATACATAAAAAATGTCTTATCTCTCTTTGGTACCAATTGACCGACCATGCTAAAGTGGTGCTTCAGGTTAAGAACAGTTTCAGGTTAAGAATGGACTTCCGGAACGAATTAAGTACTTAACCCGAGGTACCACTGTACTTGCTGGGGCTGATGGAAGTTGTAGTTCAACAACATATGGAGGGCCAAAGGATTCCACCCCTGTGGTAGACACTGGCCCATATTAAAATCTTCTTTCTGTGTTTGGCAATCCAGAATTTACTCTATTCTATCACATTAGATCTGAATACAAAAAAATTGCATTGGCCAAAAGGTAGATTATGGTCTACTGGTAGATCTCATAGATGGGGTTGATCATCAATTGTTTAACAACAGCAGAAATTTTGTTTCCAAATTAGGCTGCTGAAATAAAGGAGGGTGAGAGAAAACTAGGAATAGATTTTTGTATGAAAGGAATGTGACCTCAGTTCTGATGCTGAAAACAAATTCCTGGGCTAAGGTGCAGTCAGAGACGACTTGTTCCTTAATTCTTTGGCCCCAGATGGTAGCCCTTGGCATCCTAGGAAAAAACAAAGTAGGTCTCTCAGGCTTGAAGTCTACCCGTTGCTGTACTAATGCATATGGATGTGTGCATTTCTTAAGGCAGGAAATGCGACATGTTTCCCCCTCCATGTTAGGAAGATAATGAGGAGGGGGATACTCACGTGCAGATATTTGTGTGTTGCAAAATATTCACCAAGGCTAATTTTCGATATGCCAAAACATTATTTTCACAAAGCTGTGCTTTGGGAGGGAATGAGAAACGCGGTGACTGTACGAAGTTATTTGTTGCCTGCTGCTAGTTGATCTTGTGTATTTAAGAATGTTTTAATTCTATATACGGCTATAATACATATGGTTATTGTTTTATTTGCATTGTGGGGCGGTTTTTCTTTATTCTTGTATTCCTGTCCTGGGACCAATTGGTGAAAGCCAGGTTGCAAATGCTGTGAATAAACAAACACATTTCTCCAAGTGGAAAGTGGAAATAAAACCCCTTATTCCTGGCAGGAATGTTGGAAACCCACTTTTGCACTGTTGTAAATGAATAGTTTCTGTGTGCAGGCTACATGGCACAAGACCATCTCTGCTTGAAAGTGGATGGGCATTGCTTTTCCCATCCCAGAGGTAGCCTTGGACAAATGCATTTAACTTCCTACCCTTCAGAATTTCAAACATTTCCCAAAAAACTGCTAACAACCAGCATGGTTGGAATTGTTTGTTTTACAATCCCAGCACGCTGTGTCTGTCACGAGGAGTTTTGCTCATTATATACAAAAGCGTAGAGGGGTGGTAGGTGGAACTGTATGTTTTCCAGAAGAAGTGGACAATACAACTTGTATGAATGAATGGCTGTTAGTGCCCCTGGAGCGGACAATGGGGGGAAAACTGCCGGCACAAAACGAACAGGCTTCCAGGCTTCTCAGCGGCTGAGCCATTCTCCTGAGAGTTTAATTTTTTGGGAAGCTTTAACATCACAAGCTTACCCAGCACAGAAAGAAAGAAAGGTCAGCTAATCCCTCACAACATCTGAATGAATTCAGGCCCAGAAGTGAGATTACGCAGATGGGATGAGGAGGACGGAAAAGCTGCGTGGATACAGGGACCCTTCCCATAGCCAGACATGCTTTCTAAAGAAATTGAGCTTTTATTTAAATTTTCTTTCCCTGGGAAGAGGAGGAGGGGGTGGATGGCTAGATGCATTGAGGGAGATAAGGGCCCAAACCTCTCTCTCTCTCTCTCTCTCTCTCTCTCTCTCTCTCTCTCTCTACCACCAAGAAGCTCAGACTTTCAAACACTGACCCTCTCAAGGCTGTATGAAACCCAGCATCTCAGGTGAACATGGGGATCAGCCAGGAGGAGCAGCAGCAGGAGAAAGGCAGAATTGCAAGTAAGACTCCTATATGTGAGATATATAGCTTTAGGGTAGCATATATGAATTCTATTTTCAAATTGGATGAATTCGTAATTCTCATGCCTGTTTTGAATCAAATCATTGGTTTATTATGGGCTGTATAGCACAGTCATAGAAGTAACAGAACAGTTGATAGAAATAAGGCTAGCAAGTTTTAAATCAAGCTAAACATTTTGTTTTAGTACCCTGAGGCCTTCCCTGATAGGTAATCGGCCGTTTAAAACTTCCATATATTTAAGTGGTTTTTAATATATGAAGTTTAACCTTTCTTCTCTGGGATATATGAAAACCCTAGTTGACATCAGCTAGAAATGATTTAGAATGCTTTATCATCACCATCCATTTATATCTCTCTTTAGATGTGTAATCTCTATGTTGTGCTTCTGCACACAGTGTCCCTGAGTAGTAAGTCATTCCCATTTTACAGATGTGAAAGTGAGGCTGAGAGATAATGATATGCCCAAGGCCACACAAGGAGTCCCTGGCTGAGCTGGGATTTAAGCTCCATATTTGAACACTGGTCTTTCAACACAGCATCTAGTGTCTACTGAATCATGCTTTCTTAATCATCAACAGATAGAGGTAGACATTTTAGACTATTCACTATTCTGTGAAACTGTGAAGTGATGGTGAGAAAGACAACTGAAGAACCAGAGGACAAGGTGGAACTTCCATACAAGGAAGTTCGCAACACTTAACAGAAAAGGTGGGTGCTATAGGAGGCAGGTGTTTTATATGTTTTTAATTCAATTTGCATCCTGCCCTTCATCTGAAGATCTCAGGCACTTCACATAAGTAGCACCCTACGGTAAGAAAGGGAAACCCACTCTCTATATAACACATTATTTGAAGGCTTGTCCCACTGCTTTCCCCCTGGAAAAAAACCACTCTTTAGCACTCAATTGAAGCAAATGACAATTCGGGTTTCCCTCACATTTCTGTTTGTTATGACCTATTTGCTAAAAAGAGTGGGTTTTCCCTTGGAAAAGTGTGGGGCAAAGGGAAAACTGCTCAGACCCATGCCTAGGAAGTGTGAGTCAAGCGGAAAACTGCATGGACCCATGTTTTCTAGCCACGGCACAAGCGGAAGTGTGGATGAGCCCCGAGTTATATTTGGATTGACACCATTTGTGTAGTCCCAAGAAGGAAGTTCTTTTTATGTGTGGCTTCTGTGGAGGGACCTGCGAGCCATGAGAACTGTCCAGTGCCGTGCAGACATAAGCAGCCAGCTCTATTATGCTTTGCACCCACAATCCATTGTGAACCCTGGGGTGATGACATGACAGCCCCACTAAGGGCTCTCTTTTCTTCTGCAAATCAACTGTCCTTCTCAATGCTGGAAGAGCTGAGTCCCATTGAATGGGGGAGAGAGGCACCCCCCGGGGTGTGGATGCACAGTGGGTGAGCCATGGTAACCTGGCTGCCAGTGTGACAACACAGACACCCAGACCTTAGCTGTTCCTGCCAGGCTCTGAGTCCTCCCCAGATTGGGTATTCAGGCAGGAGGGTTTCTCTCCATTGACCCTGTAACACTGTTCTGCATGGGAGAATTCTCTTTCTTATTCTTTCTTTTTGTACCCTCCCACCCCACACTTTTTAAAAAGGAAAAAAAACAACAACCTACAGTACCAAACATTTGCAGCTGAAGGGCATTTGTTACCCACCAACAAATCATTAATTTAATTCAGCCAGGATGTACTTCTCCATACAAGGAAGCCTTAATTGGGAGTTTTCAATGCCAGGGTGGAAAGGGAGGATTTTTTGCTACCTTTGGACTAGCTCAATCGCATTCATTATGTTCTGATACAACTGCATCATTTTGATCAGTGCCCAATTACGATTGGTGGTGGACCTCTGGCCATAACAAGTTTGAGTGTTACATATATGCATGCCTAAGACAGCCCTGCAAATTAATGGTTTGTGTTGTGTGTGTGTGGTGCTTGTGTTTGGAAAGAGTGTTGGAACCTAGTCCAGGTGTTCCGTCTTGCTCCCTAATGGCTAAGTCCTATTATGACCTTGCCGATAATGACAGCAGTTGTTACAGTAAGTGTCACACTTTTAAACCAAAAATGAAGAGGTGCCAGTACTGCGTACCCTTGAGTACCCCCTGAAAAACAAAGCACTGGTGGCACTCCATTTGTGGAATTCCCTTTTTAGAGACCCACCTGGCACACATATTGTTATCTTTTTGTTGTCACATAAAATGTGTTTTTATTTTCCCAGGCATTTTAATGTACAGTGGTACCTCAGGTTAAGTACTTAATTCGTTCCAAAAGTTCGTTCTTAACCTGAAACTGTTCTTAACCTGAAGCACCACTTTAGCTAATGGGGCCTCCTGCTGCCGCCGGCGCTTCTTATCCTGAAGCAAAGTTCTTAACCTGAAGCACTATTTCTGGGTTAGCGGAGTGTGTAACCTGAAGCGTATGTAACCTGAAGCGTATGTAACCCGAGGTACCACTGTATTTTTCTTTTAACATGCTGCTGTTATATTTAATGGTGCATTTTATCTTGCTTATGTAACACATTGGAAGCTCTGCTGAAGGGTGATATGTCATCTCGAGGGAAGCTGATTTTGATTACACATCAGGAGAAACCTAACAGTATGAATTGTTTAATTGTGGAATACACTACTCTCCTTTGTTGGAGATATTTAAGCCTGGATGACCATGGTCAGTGATGTTATAGTTGCACCCTGCATCGAAAAACCTGTACTGAGCAGAGTTGCTTTAGGTAACCTCCAATGTCCTTTCTGGTTCTGTAGTTCTAGAATGCTGTGTTACAAAAACTGTTTGGGAAAAAAGCTAGTTCCAAAGTCATCTTCTGCAAGTCAAAAATCTCTTCTCTGTACTGCGTGGTTTAGTTACAGTCCAGTTGGAAGATGACTGCAAAGCAGGATGGTGATTGGGTTTTTCTTTGACTGGATGGCAGGACTACAGAACCTCAGTGTAGAGTGAAGAATTGCATTTCTATATGATCCTCTCTAGCTAACACAAGTGTCTGGTGAAAGAAAATTCATTAGTCCAAGAAGCCCTAGTGTTCTCTGATGCATCAACAGCCAGAATTATCTAGGGGGTTTATTAGTCCATAAAAATGTCATCAGCTCATGAAGCAGTGTCATAAAAAAGCCCAGTAAACTTTATCACCATTTAATTCAAAATGGGAGTCTTTTGGCAAGGCATATATAAATATCAACCACTTCCCCTGACACATTCTTACAATAGTTTTGCGGATGGGGAGTGGAGCATCAAGCAGAACACCCAAGCAGTAAATACACTTTGCTGAGCAAGACCCCGGTGCTAGAGCTGAGCCTGGGGGAAGACATGATGGATGAGAATATTCAACAACCAGCTGAAGGAGCAACATTCAGCTGATGCAGAGGCCACTTGACTGTGTTCCCAAGGGTTGCTGATTTGTGCCTTCTTCAAGTTCAGCTCTAAGAGTGAATGCAGATGACCTGTTGTGGTCAATTCCATTTCTGACATCTGAAAAGTAAACTTAAATTGCTGCAATGGAGGTCAGTCTCTAATATTGCACACTTCTTCTTATACAGCTATAAAGTCTAACATGACTTCCTACTAACCTTTGTTGTTGTTTAGTCGTTTAGTCGTGTCCGACACTTCGTAACCCCATGGACCAGAGCACGCCAGGCACCTCTGTCTTCCACTGCCCCCCGCAGTTTGATCAAACTCATGCTGGTAGTGGTAGAATTCTCACCTGCCAAACTCATGCTGGTAGCTTCGAGAACACTATCCAACCATCTCGTCCTCTGTCGTCCCCTTCTCCTTGTGCCCTCCATCTTTCCCAACATCAGGGTCTTTTCCAAGGAGTCTTCTCTTCTCATGAGGTGGCCAAAGTATTGGAGCCTCAGCTTCACGATCTGTCCTTCCAGTGAGCACTCAGGGCTGATTTCCATAAGAATGGTTAGGTTTGATCTTCTTGCAGTCCATGGGACTCTCAAGAGTCTCTTCCAGCACCATAATTCAAAAGCATCAATTCTTCGGCGATCAGCCTTCTTTATGGTCCAGCTCTCACTTCCATACATCACTACTGGGAAATCCATAGCTTTAACTATAAGGACCTTTGTTGGCAACTTTGCCTAGTGGCAATTTTGCTTCATTGTGTACACAGTCACATGAAGTGCTTGGTGCTTCTTTGTCCAAAAAAGGGACAAGAAAGGACCCAGGACTGCATATATTTTTCATATGCAAATTTTTATATCGTTAGATGTAAATTTAGAACTCATTACTATACTTTTAATAAAATATATATGTGGACTACAAGAAGATCAAACCTAACCATTCTTAAGGAAATCAGCCCTGAGTGCTCACTGGAAGGACAGATCGTGAAGCTGAGGCTCCAATACTTTGGCCACCTCATGAGAAGAGAAGACTCCCTGGAAAAGACCCTGATGTTGGGAAAGATGGAGGGCACAAGGAGAAGGGGACGACAGAGGACGAGATGGTTGGACAGTGTTCTCGAAGCTACCAGCATGAGTTTGACCAAACTGCGGGAGGCAGTGGAAGACAGGAGGGCCTGGCGTGCTCTGGTCCATGGCGTCACGAAGAGTCGGACATGACTAAATGACAACAACAATATGTGTAAATATTTATCTACTAATGAGGATATTGCTTCATGTATCTGTGGTGTGCTCACTTTTTTTTTTACTACCTTTGTTACTTTTTATTATTTTGGTGGTATTTGTTGGTTTAAGATACTTGCCTGGGATCAGATCCAGTTGTATACTGGATGAGAGATTTAACTACAAATGACTAAATGAGAAGATCTTATCCCATCACGTTTTGTACAACCTATACTACTCTGAGAGCAATGTTCTGCTCTCAAGACAGCAGGTCAGTTGGGCTCCCTCTGGTGCCAGCTATCTAGCCCTGCCCTTTGAAGTTGCTGCTTCCTTAAGCACTTCTCAGTAGCCCAACAGACACATCATTCCCACTCCAGAGTAAGCCTGTGGGCTATATCCTCTCTGCTTACAGTCCTTGCCAATTTCATTATGTCCTGGCCTAAGTATTTGAACTGACTTGAGCTTTATGAATGAATTTAAATGCAAAAGGTTAGAAATACGGTGTTTATTTTAAGATGAGGCTCAAGAGAGCCAGAAGCAAAAGGAAGTCCCAGAGATGGAGCTACCTGGATTGAGACTTATAATTTTAATATGCAAAGACTTAGCATAGAGGATCAAGACTTGGAATGTGACTTTCACCCAAAGGAGCTTAATGTCTCTTCATTTGATTGACTCACAGAATTTTAAGGATTATTTTTTAAAAATGTAATCATAAATGCTCCATGGGGGGGCGGGGAGAGGAGAGAAAAGGCAGCAAACCTTAAGTTGTAAGCATTGTTCTCTTCTGTATCTACATGTCCCTTCTTTGAATTCTGGCCAAAACAACAAACACACATACATACTTCAGAAAGTAGTGTGTTCAGCCACATACAGCATATTTCAATTTCCCTACTTGCATGCGGTGTCCACTGAGAAGGCCCTCTGCCTGGTTCCCTGTAACTTCACTTCTCACAGTGAGAGAACTGCCAGAAGGCCCTTGGAGCATCTGGACTGAACAATGGGGGGTGGAGACCCTCCTTCAGGTACACTGGGCTAAGGTCGTTTAGGGCTTTAAATATCAGCACCAACACTTTGAATTGTGCTCAGAAATGTACTAGGAGTCATATTTTCTTATCGTTTTATTGCCCTGTATTTAACTTTGGATCTCCCATGTTTCTCTGTGCCTCCCACCATGAGAATAATGATACATTAATATCACAGATAGTTATTACTTATAATATTAATATTATACTGTTATTGTACTACACATGAATAAATAATACTATACTATTACTCCTACTATATAGGCATTATATGGGTGTGATTACAGCAAATAATAACCTCTGTTAGCAGATTTATATGATCACCCATCAGATGTGCCCTCGTAAAAGAATAAAGTCTCATCAGGGAAAATGGCAGGGTAAATACAACAACAACAACAACAACAACAACAACAACAACAACAACAACAACAAAACAACAACAACAATGTATTATAGTAAAATACAAGGTAATAATTGAAAGCTTCAAATAAACTTCTGTTTTTTTGACAGAAATAAATACAATAAATGAGCTGCTCAATAAAACAAAACATGGTTAGCATAATGACAGCTCAGATTTTGTTGGTTTAAATTGTAGTTTTTAAAAGACTCAGGTGAATACAAAGGTCTCCACTTGTTTCTTTGTGGTCTTTTGGGCACTAGGTGAGTATCTCCAGGGAAGCTATTTTCACAGCTAAGGAAGCTACCACTGATAATGCCCTCTCCCAGGCAGTCACCCACCCACCCACCCACCCATCTCACTTGGTGGGGACACACTGATCAGGGCCTCTGAGCAAAGCATCTAAAAGATTGGGTAGTATCAGGATAATGAATTTGTACATGGTTAAGATTTCCAGACAGACCAGATGGCTGCATGTGAAAGGCAAACATGATGTCAGTGCTTAGCTCATACCTGGGAATGGGCTGAGACGTGTGTTTGGCTCCATGAGTGTGAATTAAATTTTCAAAGAAAGGTAAGGAAGGAACAACGTAAGGCAACAGGCGGTGGAGAAATGCTAATAATGTGAGAACTAAAAGTATACATTTTGGAAAAGCTCAAGGTCAGTCATTTACGTGGGATACATATGTTCTGGCAGGTACTTTATTGTGAAAAAAGCCCCCACTTCCTTTGTTTCGTTATGCAGGATAGTATGTGCAGCCTTATTCCATTCCACCTTATTCCCTAGCCCTTTCCAGATGTTCTTCCCTAATCTTAATAAAGTCATATTGGGTTAAATATAACTTGGCACAAATTGTTAGTATTGAATTGCATGCTAAAGTAAACTGGTCAGTGCTGAGGTACTGAGTCTATGGAGGCAGAAGTACTTTCCCAAGCTCTTTTTAGGTCATGAGTGGGGAGCCTCAGGCACCTACTGGGAATAGTGCACAGTGGTGGGTTGGAATCACAGCTGCAGTGAAGGCCAACCAGAGTATGACACTGGTGGCAATTTAGCCTTTTTTGCTATTTTGGCTATTCAGGTCCCACTCCTGTGCTGGTCACTCATTATGTGCCATGTCCCTTTTAATGGCAGCACAGTCCTTTGGGCTTTCTGTACATACTGAAGAAAATAAAGGTTCAACAAAGTCATGGAGTGCTCAGAAAACTTCTAGACTTGACAAGTTGGAAAATGCTAAAGCTCTTGCGCCTGGTCCATTTGGTTTCATAGCATGAGTTGTAAAGATTAGTGTCTGAGGGATAAAGGGGTGAGGGAGGGGAGAAAAGATGGAATTAATTAACAGAACTGTGTGAAGACACGATATATGAACATTTCTTCCCAAAACCAATGAGGAAAAAGTTGTGCAATGGCTACATCAGAAATGCATCATGGGATGGAGCCACAGCTAATTACATTCTTCAGCTTGTATGTTCATTAATATTAATTTTCATTTAATATTCACTTTAGTGGCAGATTTAAAACTACAGTTGGTGAAGCTTTGAACCATCTATAGTAGTATTTCCCTGAAGCCTTTAAATGAAACAGAGCTTGACTCAGGAAATATTAATACGTGGGTGGGGTAGGGGAATGAGTACAGGCTCCTAAATTATTTTAACTTCCTACATTGTTTTCAGTTATTTAGTACTTTGGCCATCATATTTATAAAACTATTTTTTGACACAATGAAAACTCAACTTGAAACACTTAATCACCAGGGTTCTAAGAACTGCTCAAAGTACATTCTAGAATAACACTGGAGGTGGCATGTTGCTTCTCTTAAGGGGGAGAGAGACCTAAATAAACTCCAGCCATTTCAACAAGGAGGAAAATGACTACCTTTGCTAATACTATAGGGAAACAGAAGACAAGAGTGTGGCAGGAAGCTAAAATATGGAAGAAGTCATGGCTCTTGGTTGCTGTAAATCTGGGCCTGGTATTCTGCTCATCTTGAGAAATGCAGGATAACCTGGGGCTAGTAGAAAAGAAGACATGTGAAAAACTTATAATTATCCATACATTATGATATTAGGAGGAGAGGGCTGGTCAAGCAGCCTTGCCTCACTTTTGGAGGCAAGATTTAATAGCTCTCCTTAGGTCGTATAGGTTCCCTACCTCAGAACAGTGACATAATGGCAGATTAGGAGTCCCCAGGATGCCATTGAGATACTTAGGCTTTCTGGGACCAGCACATGCAGGCCACTTCTCGCATTAACTAGAATCTATTGTGCAGTTCATCCCTCCCCTCTGACGCCAAGCTTTCAGGAAATCCAAGCTCTTCCCTTCTTCAGAAGCCAAGCATTTGTGTTGAAGTGGACTTGCTGACAGACTGTCCTTTTATGCACAGGATGGGCTCTCCGGGATCTTTTCCTTAATGCATTGTAGGGCTTCTGAATGGTGGCCTGGAAAAGGGTGGCTCCTGGGGAGTGTAGGGTTTGGGGAAGCCAGAGGCCCTGTTGGTTGGAAGAATAATAGCCCAAGCCAGCAGGTGGGACATGGAAGCTGTTAATCTGAGCCATTTTCCTCACTTTTCTAAAATAATTATCACTGGCAAGGCATGGACTCACTGCCTTAGAGACTGATATTATTCACCCCTTTTGTGAACTATACCACATTTGAAATGAGGAACGAGCCTTAACAGCGTGTGCCTCCTGTTCAACCCTTTCCTACCTCACTAGGGAGCTGAGACCTATTCATTCCAGTCTAATCACCAGATTTGATTCTTCCTTTATCTGTTTTAGCTCCTTAACAAATATCATAAAATAGGAGAATAATGATCACTGATTGCCCAGGGGCCCTTCCATATGTGTGAGGCACCTGAGAGCAGCTTACAAAAATTGGCAGTTAATTCAGTAAATGTCTCATTTGTGTTCTACATTAGTTATTAAAGACTGAAGAATGGAGGGCGCCAGTAGAAGTAATGCAATAATCATCATCATCATGGATTTTTACCTTCTCAAAAATTGAGATTTCCATTAAGTGATTAATATTCTCAGATATTCCCATCTATAGAAATAACATGCCCAACATTATACAGTTGGTGTAGCATGGAAAAAAACAACGTTGCACTAGACTTAAGAACATAAAAAGAGTCTTTCTGGATCAGACCAGAGACTTATCTAGTCAAGCATTCTGTTCTTACAAGTGTTTGAGGAACAATGACAGCCTGTGTTTTCCTTTTACTCTTTGGACATAACACATCGAGCTGAAAATGAAATATATTCTTACAGCTTGGTGTATGTTAGGTGCATGGAAAAAGGAGCTCATCTACAATTAGCATGCAAGCAGAAGGGACAAACTATTTGAGCAGGAGGAAGAAATTACACCAGTAGGATTCCTGTTTTGGGTGACCAAAAATGATGTTTCAGTGCTTCTGGTCCCTGCAACCCCATGTAGGGTACCACGTCAGCTGCATCAGCAGGAATAGCTCCCTATACATTTCTGTGGGTGTATCCCATGAAACTGCTACAGCGCCAAGTAAGAAATGTGGGAAGCTAACAGAAGGGAGGATTAAAAGGAGGATTCTAAAGAAATAGAGAACTGGGAGCCCAAGTTTAGTCCAAATTGAGTGGTAGGAAACAGTATAAAGGGAGCATTCTCAGTCTACCAAAGGATAAGATCACTGGGAGTTGTTTAATGCATTAGCTGAAAAAGGACTGATTAATGTCTCATTTTTATTTTTATTTAAAGAACTCTCTCTGTGTAGAAAATAATTCTTCTACTAAGGCTAGGCTATAACTCACCAGAAGTCATCACTTACCCTTCTCATAGACAATTGGTTTATTGGTTTTCTTCTCGGTCTCTCTCTCTAAAAAAGTGCATACTTTCTAGATTCAGTGCCAAGAGAACTTGTATTTTATATATTTATTAACCAAACACCAACCTCAAATATGAAAAACAAGCTATTAGCTGACAGCTTGCAAAGAAGCAGATGTGATTAAGTGCTATAGTACCTATTACTGGAATGTTGCACTTTTCATTCCCCACACATTATGTAGTGAAACTGTATGGAGTTGGAACAGAGTTGGAAAACTTTCCTGGCAGAAACAGGAAGTAGTAACCATAGAGTAACTTTAAGCTCTCATTGCCATTTCACACCATAGTCTTAACTTATCCACAGGAAAAGTAACATCATGTATTGAGCTCACTTTGAGTAATCAAAGTTCTATGTTTTGAGGAAATTAGATTCATTTTTGTGTGTGTGAAAAAGACAGGAGTTATCAGATGAGATATATGAATGAAATTGGGGGTGGGAGCAGTAGATGTGTGAGGCAGAGATAGTGACAAGAGGTTGCAGGAAGGAAGAGGGAGATGTCATGGGTGTTGAGGTATTGAACACTAGAAACATAGTGTACATCCTTCTAACTTCAGACCTTGTAGAACAACGTCTTCATGTTTAACCTTTTTTTTTTACTGTACTAAAGCAAAAGATAACTGAATAATAGCACAGCTCTAATTCTCATCCATTATACAAATACATGTTGAATTATTTCTTGGATGTCGTCTGCTAATCAAGGAAGGTTTATGAGCAAACTTCTCTTTGCTCCAGGAGAGAGCAAAACAAGGAGAATGATTTTATTTTTATTCTCTAAAAGATGCTCTTCCACAGTCAAAACAGATGTATAGATTTATCTTGACTCTTCACTGTGGTGTTTGTTCCTTAACCTCAAGGGAAGAGCAAGTATCTCAAAATGTAAAGAGGTCGGTAACCTACGATCCTCTATGCCAACTGCACCAGCTTGAAGCTATTTCCATGCTCTATAAATTTTATTGGGAGATCAGATTCCGTTGTGTTGTTTTTGTGCGGGGGGAATTATTTCTTTCCCTCTTTAATGCACCATGAAGGTCTTGTTAAAAAGCACAGCTCCTCCTCATGCAGATTAATCCTCCCAAGCAGGGTGACACACACTAATGATATTTCCAGCAGGGTCTGTCCCTAGAGGCTCTTGTTGCAGCTGCTTGAAGCCCAAGTACCGCTGAAGGAGACAGCCTCTTGGATGACTGAAGGGTTGCTTTTGGCCGTGGCCTTCGTTTGTAGTGGAAAAGTGCCTGCAGGAGCTCAGGCAGCCTGTGCCTCTCAAAGCTCCCTAGGATGGAGGCTGCTCATGTCTCACACTCTGCTGGGACATTGCTGTGGGAGGTAAATGAGTGATGATTCTGGGCTCTTTGACAGTGGTGACTATCGCTTCCAGGGGAAGTTTTGTTATGTGGAATAGCCCCGCCCCCGTTCTTTAGCCTGCTCAAGACCTGACCCTCCTCTTTATCAATAAACAGGTGGTTTTCAATGAAAGGATTCAAAAATCTTGTTTCCTTAACCTAATAGACTGCTCTCCAGCTCCTGCCAAGATTCTAATTCTCTTGGAAGAGTGCAAGCCATCATGGCTTCTGTCCAAAAGAATTGTTTTAATGAACTAACCCCTTAGTCCAAAATCCAATGGCAAAGCAGTAATGGATGGTAGATCCATCTCCACCCTTTTTCTTCCCAAAAGGTCAGGCAGCTGCTTGTCTCTAACAGACATGCCTGTGCTTTCCTTTTGCCGTCATCTTACTATGCCTTGTTCCCCAAGGATCAGTCTATCCATGGTTATGGTGCATGGACTTGGGTTCATTTTTGCCATAATCCGGTTAGGGTCATTCTAATATCTGCACTTCTCACAATAGCCAAAAAACATGCCTGGGGAGATGCCAGCTATGTAGGGTAGCTGGCAGTGATACACTACCAGGCATGTTAAACAACCTGTGTTGACTGGCAGAGAGTTGGCAAATTTAGTGACCTCCAAGCAGGAACAGATACATGATGACGTGAAATAGAGAGGGTGAGTGGAGGACAAGTATGTGTGGGTGGGTAAGGAGGGATGCTTTGGGATTTAGCACCGGCTTCATAGCTTAGCAAAACATCCAACACTCAATGTAGACATCACTTGCCTAGGTTAGCATGAACTGCATGCAGGATTGCTAGTCTGGCTGACATGGAGCTGTGCTCTCCTGTGAGGGTCCATGCCATTGCAGCCAAGAAATATATGTGGAGTCTAGGGTACAATGAAGGGGGAACAGTGGGGAAAGGAAATTTGTTGAAAGATGGTCTCCACGTCATCTAAGGGGAATTTATATTTAAACTGGCATGGGGTACTTGTTTTCACTTAAGCAGAACTATGAGCAGACATCTCATAACTGCCTCCAATGTGAGGTCTTGTTCATTTTGGCCAACACAGCTACACAGTTGAGAGGTGGGGGTAGAGGGAAGCTGCTGACAGTTTCTAGGGGTGGTATTTGGTGGGAGGTAGGTGAGAAAGAAAAGCTGGAGCTGGAGCCAAGTTACATGAAGCTGCTTGGGCTGCTTATTGCAGCCAGTGTGAGGGACACACTATAAGGCTGATGTCAGAGGAACTAAGCTACTTCACATTAAATGAGGATTTGGCCTGAGTCAATTACCATGACTCCTCTGTCATCCCCCCTGCTGCTCCTCCCCTGCCTGGGTGGTGAAAGATGCTGCTGGTTTAGTCTTGAGATTTTACCCTTTTGTCTTTCTGTTCTTTTAAAACAAAACACAGGCCAAAAATTCGTCCAAGGTTGGATTAGTGTACGCAAGTCTGCAGTATCTCCCAGCCTACTTTAAACCCTTCCAGATCAGGACTGGGTGTGATGCTCCTGGGTGGTGGGGTTATGATGTAATTACACTGCAATCCTGTCAATGTCTTCTCAAAAGGAAGTCCAGTTAAGTGCAATGGAACTAATTTCTATGTAAATATAGATAGGATTTCTGTCTATATCTATTCCTCTAGCAAATCTCATCCAATGTTTGAGAAGTGAGCAATTATTATTAGGTTAATTGATAAGAATGCATTGAAAAATCTAATTCCTATTAATTTGCTGATACATTAATGCTAAAATATGCAAATAAAATACCCTTCTGTCTTATACACTAGCACTAGTTTGATAGAGATACGTAGTTATAACTATGGTAGTTCCACGTGTGAGTAAGATATAAATTGTTAGGCCTTTTACAGTTTACCTCAGGCTTCCTCAACCTTGGCCCTCCAGATGTTTTGAGACTACAATTCCCATCGTCCCTGACCACTGGTCCTGCTAGCTTAGGGATCATAGAAATTGTAGGCCAAAAACATCTGGAGGTCCGAGGCTGCAGAAGCCTGGTTTACCTGGTAATTACCTCCTGAAAGTACTATCACCTACCAAAGTTTGATTGCCCAAGGTTCAACAAAGGGCTTTCCTCCCCTTTTTTCTTTTTTTACTGTGGCACTCATTTTATGCAGTGAGTTCCCAATGGGCATCAGGCAAGCACTTAATGATGTGATGCCTTTGCAGACAGCCAAAGACCTTTCTGTTTACCCTGGAGGTTTCCGACTGTTAACATTGTGGTTCAGGCTGTATGTTCTCTTCCACACAAGATGATTGCAGTAGTGGCGTTTGTGGTAGGCTGGAGCTGCTGTTTTGCACTGGCATCACTTAACCTCTTTGTGGGTAAGTAGTCTGCAAACAACAGGCATGAGAGAAGTGTCCCTGGGTAAGAAACATGCCAAATTGCAGACAAACAGATGTATAGGTTTTGGTGCTTTACAGTTGATGCAGGCAGGGAAATGAAGAACTCAACCAAATTAGCTTTCCTTCCTGTGGTTTTGTTTGGGCACCTAGTGGCTTGGTGGAAATGCACACAAGCAGCAAAGGGTTTATCCAGAGCTGCACAGGACTTCCCCTTCTCCTCCTGTCCCCAGGCTCCCTCCCAAACCTCTCTGAGCAAATTTTGAGGGTGCACAGGGGACTGCAGAGGAGAAGAAGGTGAAGTTATGTTGTACAGGCAGAAGTCTTCTGCATGAGTGGAACAGCAATGCTGGCATTGAGAATTAGGCTGGATTCAGGTACTTGGTGCATTTGAGCTGGTGGCAGGTAAAGGAGATGCTAGGGAGAGAGTTTGGCAAAACAAAGGGTTGGTAGGTGGTTTGATGGGCTGTAGTTCATTGGTAGAACATTTGCAAAAGATCCTTGGTCCAACCCATCTCCAGGAAGGGTTGAGAAAGATCCCTGTCTGAAATCCTGGATAACGATTGCCAATATTAGTGTCAATAACACTGTGCTAGATGATCCAGTGGCAGTTTCCCAAGTTTCTGTGGCTGAAATCTAATTGTTGCTGTAAATGTGAGCCAAGATATGGAAAGTATGTATTTTATGTTCATATGTTCAGTCTGAATATATTGCAGCTGGCTGAGTTTCAGGCCTGACTTTTATGGGTCCCCCCACCCCGACTCTGCATTCATTTTCTTTGGATCTCCTGTGAAGTTACTCTCAAACCATGCAAAGTTCATACTGAATGTTTTCTTTGAAGGGTCCTGCCCATTTTTATCTTTTAATAATTCTTTCTTTGTGGCAAAATCTACTTTGCTATTAGGAGTTTAATTTCTTCATACTGTGCAACACTGTTCACAGGTGACTGAAACAACATGCAGATCTATGCTAGCAGTTTTTAACATTATTTTGGTGATGTACTCCTTTACAATTGATCTAATCAAGCTTTCCCTCCTGCCTCGACCAAACATGAACATACAAGCAGACCTCTTCCATCTCTGTAATACGCAGATCTTTTGCTGTCTTTGTAACTCCACATGGCCTTTACCACTTGTAGCTGAGGCTTGGCAAGACTTCTAGCAGAATTAATGAGCGGCTGGGAAAGAATAAAATATTATGGACCGTATCAAATGCTTTCCTGCTGGTGCATGCTGCAGGAGCCCAGGATAGGCAGAGTCCCCAGCGCCTAAGTTGGCTTTACACAACGATCCCTTCCATGCGCCAGAATTTTTTTAATAAAAAAACATTGTGGTTTACTCTTCACTGTCACAATGTTGGAAGTCTGGCATGGGCTTCACCACAGCACTTGCAGTAACTCTGAGCTTGAGGAAGGAAACGAATATAATTTACTGAGTGCTAACAAAGAGTAAAGAGATGGCAGTACACATTGTATTTCCTAAGGGCCCAGTCATTTGTAAACACAGCTCAAATGCATTTGAACACCAGACTGTGACAAAGAAGAAGATAGTTATGGGATGAATATAAAGAGACATATTATCCAGAGCAGAAAATGGAGAGTTTTAAAGCATTCCGTACGCTACCCAAGTGTGTTTGTTATACAGAGCAGAATATTAGTTTTGTCCAGGTTTGGCTCTGCTGTTAGGCAGAGTGAGGCAGCTGCCTTAGCCAACCAGTGTGTATTGAGCAGTGACAGTAGTCTGTCCCCTCAGGTGGATTCCCCTCCATTGGAGGACAGAGCTATTATGCATGCTGTGCAGTCAACCCTCTGCTCCCTGAACTAGCCTGCTGTCCTCAGGTGCTGTGAAAGGTCCTGGCCCCATCTTGGGCTGGCCTCATATTTATCTACATCACTGAAATATCACCATGGCCTCTGGGCATAAGAGCCAACTCCTAGGGGCCATAGGGGCTTCGGACCCCACAATTAAATAAAAAAGGGAGGGGGGTATATTGTTAATGCCTGTGTAAATAGCACAGAATTATGGTAAACTGTGTTTTTGAAATGCATTCAGTGGTAATAAGTGTGGAGAAGTGAATGTCTCCTTATTCTGCATATTAATTTGGTACATCTCTTGACCAAATGCAGATATGCTTTCTATACACAGTTATTTATTTTTTCAAGTATAATGTCAGACCAGACAACCTGAAATTTCCTCTGAGTATGAAATAAGGTTTCCAAATAAGTGTGCTCTAACCACTGTTGTTTGAAGTCGTGTACACATAATGTTAGCTACAAACCATATCCATCTTGTAGTTTCTATTGCTGTTTGATTGGTTTTCCCTCAAACCAGATTCCATTTGATTTGAAAATGTAAAGCATATTCACTTCACAGTTAAACTGAGGTGTGTATATTTGAGACAGCCATTGCACATGCACAGATCACAGCTTCATGACTAGGAATTTGGGAGTGGGGGTGGGGACTGCAGTCACTGGAAAACCAAACAAGTAAAGTGGATTGGGTGAAGATATCCTCCCTCCTACAAGTGCAGCTTGAAATGCAGCTGGGGAGTGCGGGAAAGACCTTGCTCCTTTTTAAGATGCTAATATATGAAAAGTGAGATGAGAGTCCTCCCTCAGGAAAAGGACAATACAATCAAAGAAGCTGATTTGAGACTTGTTGGTGGTTTTTGGCTTTAGAAAAGTTCTGTTTGCTTGACAAAATCCCAGCCCCATTTTGTTTCTGCATGAAACATGTAATCCGGCCCTAAGATTTTACCCATGCTCAAGTCATCGCCAGTGCTGCCTGTGGGAGTAGCTGGTGGAATATCATCTCCCCCATCCCCTTGACACATTGGCTTGCACCCCAGTTCAGCACACTGGGATGCAGAAGTGGCACATTTCCTTCTATTTAAAATTTCCTATATTGCTCGAGGTAATTCATAAATTCTTCAGCTAACCTCTGTAAATATGAATCTGTATTTTCCCCTATTCCATTTGGATAATGTTAGAAGGGTGGGTTCTGAGGCTAGATTAGATACCCTAGTGTTAAATGGACCCTGTTGCTCAAAGTGCAGCATTTATACTTCTACAAATGAGCAAGAACTAGATAGGTGTAACAGTTTTCAAGTAGGTATCTAAGGTTGAGGTGGTAACATTGGTGCCACTGCTATATTTTTTATAGCACCAATAACTGCCTGTACCTCCGAGTACAAAAGCATATTCCTGTCCTGAGGAGCTTATAACCTCACTGTTTTAGAAACGCATGAATTTTGGTAATATGTATATATTACCTTCTCTCCCAATTGAGAGAGAATATTCTCAAGATACTGAACTGTGTGCCAAACTGATACAAAATTCTGCCCATGTGTGGGGCTTAAATGAGATACAGTGGTGCCCCGCAAGATGAATGCCTCGCAAGACGGAAAACTCGCTAGACGAAAGAGTTTTCCGTTTTGGAGGTGCTTCGCTAGACCAATTTCCTATGGGCTTGCTTCGCAAGACGACAATGTCTTGCGAGTTCCTGCGGGGTTTTTTCCCTCCCCCCTCTTTTTCTAAGCCGCTAAGCCACTTATCAGCTGATCCGATCAGCCGATAAGCCACTAAAAGCCGCTAAAAGCCGCTAAAAGCCGCTAATAGCGCTAATCCGCTAATCTGTCAATGGGCTTGCTTCGCAAGACGAAAAAACCGCTAGACGAAGAGAATCACAGAACGGATTCTTTTCATCTTGCGAGGCACCACTGTATGTGCAAAGTTGTTCAACTCTGCTAAATACCGAAGCTGGATCTGCTTGTGAAATGCTCAAGATGAGCATTTTCTCTTTGCTTTCTGTTCTAGGGCCCCTTGCATGTCCCAGAAGCATTTATTAACCAAACATCTTTAAGTGATTTGGTGCTTAAAGTGGTGTAAGGACAAATACTGACGTCTCTGCAGAGTACAACTCTCTTTACACATGGAGGGTGTAGGGAAATGCCAGAGAATTAGGAAGATGACTTGGCCTGTGTAAAAGCCCTGGCACAGCAGATCAGTTAAGGCAGACGCTGGCAGGTTTCTGCTTGCACCAGCCCATTCAGGTCAAATGTGAATTCCAGGAGATTCCCACTTGCCCCCCTTAAGATCTAGCTCCTTGGTTTATTGTGTATTGTTGTTGAAAACAGTCCTCCTGTTTGTGTAAAGAAATTCTAACTGGGTTTGTGGTTGGGAAGGAATGCACTGAACCAGGAGTTGTTTTGAGGTCAGAAAGCCTTTCGCAGACAATCGATGTTATTAAAAACATCCACACGGCGGGGAAAGAAAACCCCTCTCCCTCCCACAGTTCAGGAAATGATTTGTCAGTGTATCTCCCCAGCAAAAAACACACAAAAAATAGATAATTTTTAAAAAGTTATTACATGGGGGATGACAACATTTATTAAACCAGATAATTGGAACCGAGTGAAACTTAGAATGTTTTGTCATGAAAAGTGCTTGATGGACTCTTGCATAGAGCTTTGCAATCGCTATAATAATTTGCAACACCTAGCTGGAGAGAGCCAAGTTGAGATAATATGTATGGTGATGCTTAAAGGATAGCACACTGCAAAGCTGCCAGTGGTGGAGAGTGTGTCCTTTTTAGAATCTGGGCTGCCCTGGGAGCTTCTGTGGGGCCCTGCTTTATGTTATGGGGCCCCATCACTTCACTTGAACTGCTGCAGCAATACATAATACTGGTGGCATTGTGCAGAACTTGTTCTGCTCATGCTTGCAAGGAGTTGCTGTGTAGGTGGTCTTATGCCTTTTCTCTGTCAGGGAGATTCTGTCTGGCTGCTTGTGGCACAGTTCCAAGCCATACAGCCCACCAGAGAAAATGCAGGAGTGAGGGAGACAGATTCTCTCCCACAACTTCCCTGGCAGTACTTTGATCTGCAGAGTTCTTCCGTCCAGTCTCCACTTGGCTGAACTTCATGACGAGAATCACTCTTGCTGCAAAGTCTATGCATATATTGCACAGTGTGACTTTCAAGCAATTTCTACAGAAGAGAGTAATAAAAAAATAGCCTTTTAAACAAAAAAGGGAGAGGAGAATCATATTGGTTCTGACGCCCTGCTTATATGGTTGGCATCCTCTGTTCTTGCCAATGCCAGCATTTTGAACTAACTTGGAGGTATCAATCTGCAAGGCAGTGGAAAGAGTCTCTCCCTTGTTTGTTTGCATCAACCTACATTGATGATGTTTCTCTTGACTTTTTAAGTTTTAACTAAATATTTTAACTGCATCTTTAGGTTAGCTTCTCCCCAGTAACATGAGCACTGCAGAGAAGATTTCATCATGGTTGAGAGAAAGTTGGATCCTTCACAAACTACAGACTAAATGATGCAATGACGCCACGTTGCCATAATCCCTCCCTTAGCATTGCATGTAACACTTGAGGCTGAGGCTTTGATTTCTGAGTCCTTATGTGAACTAGGCTGGTCTGAGATTCCCACTAAGATCCATTGTTTGACTTGCTCTATGCAAGTCAGTGACCCTCAGTCCCAGTTACTCATCAGTTATCATTGGATGGTTTTGAATTCTGTAACTTAATATATTTCTTATTTTAATTTAATTATTAAATATTTTAAATGATTAAATACTGAAATATTTTTTCTTAATTTACACCCATTGTCTTAATAATTATAATAATATGCATTTTTTATTTTACTTATCCTTAATGTCAAAGACTGGAGTGATGATGAATGTTGGGCCTGCAACAAAATGTTGCAGTGGATTCCCCCATAAAGCTCTTAGGACTGTCTTTCAAATAAAGACCTCAAGATAAATTTATTACTTGATTTTAGACACTTAATGTATATTTTCTAGTAATTTAATCTGCATAACTTTAAATTAGGCTAAAATAATGCAACAAGTTAATTTTAGTCTTATGTATATTTTATGCGTCTTTTTAGTTAAGAAAAAGAATTCCTTCCTTTCCTTTCCCTCCACAAATAAGAAAAGTCTTTATTGCCTTATTCTGTCCAGATAGTGGCAGCATAAGTGGGAGTAGAGTTTATGGGAGTGGTTTTAGGATGTATAATGGTGAACTGCTGGAGGTTTCTGCTCACCTACTTTTCTCGAGTTCTTGACAAATGCAGCCAGATGGGCGGGGTGTAATTATTATTATTATTATTATTATTATTATTATTATTATTATTATATTCCCCACGTTTCATTTATTATATATATTTTAAAGCTTATTACAGGTTTAACAAATATACAAAATTAAAGATTTCTGTAGGTGTAATCCTACACTTCTGAGGAGGACATCCCACATAGGACAGTGGTTCTCAAACTTAAGTTTCCAAGGAGCACTTGAAAATTCCCGAGGGTCTTGGGAGGACCACTTAATGATTTTTCTGCCTGTTGAAGCAACTGGAATACACTGTGCTAGATGCTGTATGGTTTTTTATTGTATTTTTGATCACTTCCTTTATTTCTTATATATACAATATATTTCATTGCACTGAATTCCATAGAAACACCTCTTAGGGTAGGCGATTAGGAACATGTTGCTGTTGTTTCTTGTGAAAAAGTATTTTTATATATTTGTGTATTCATTTATTTAGAGAACTGATATCCCACCCTACAAAAAGGTTTTTCCAGAGCAGCTTTGCAAAATATAAAAATAAAATATAACCTATTAGAGTGCAATCAGTATCAGACTAATAACAGACAGAAGCAGGAGAAAACTAAGCCAAAAAACTAAATTTGTTAAATTTGTTAAACTGCATGGGAATACAAAAGGGGTTTTTGCCTGGCCCTGAAATGATAACAAATTGTCAGGTGATTCTCCCTTAATAGCTGAGGAGAATCTACCTCATTTCCAATCTACCTCATTTCAGATTACAGGGTGTCCTGAAGAGGGCCCCACAGGAGAACTTGAAGGCAGGCAGGTTTTCTTCAAAGAGCCTGTGGGAGAGTTGCCAGAATTGGTGATTCATGGAAAAATTGCTACAGATTTCTAGACGACATAATGCTGATAATTCTCCTTACAGTATTGTTAAGATATAGAGTGATTGCACATTTATAAGTACTAAAATTGTTACTGTTATTACTGCCTTTGTTCTTTCAATTCTTCCCCTCCAAGAACCTGCAAGCTCAAGGATCATTGCACCTGACACTCTAGAGCTTAAACAGATATCCTTAGTATCTGCTGTTCCTAGCCTGCTCTGCTTTGTGTGTTAGGGAAAGCTCAGAATTTCCCTGGTTTACATGGGAAAACAAAGCTTCTCTTGAGCACCTTCCACATCCTTCTGCGTTGCTTAAGCTGCCCTGAGGGGAAACATAAGTGATGGAGCTAATTGCCTGCAATAAACTAATTAAATGACTCTGATATAAATCTTTTTTGGCACACTTGGGAATCCAGTAGCCATGCCATCATGAAGCAAGCGGGTCTTTCTCCATGCTTATCCCTCCTTCCACCTCAGTTTGTCAGCATCAATTATCTAAACCTGCTCTTTTCACTGCCTGCCTTTCTTGTGCCTTTTCTCTATGCATGGCACTTGTTTGTTGTTGACAGGGAATTGGGAATCCAGGATTATAGACATGGGGCTGTAGGTGTTACAGCCAATAACAGGCTTGCAGGGTTCAAAACTCTGACAAGAGCACCCACTTTAAGCATTCTACTGCTTTGAGATACTGCATGTTTTAATGCAAAGAGATATTAGGATTACAACAATCAAAGGATATGAACCACTTTAAATGCTTTTCACAAAAGCATGGAAGATTAAATATATCCACGTGCAATTTAGCTCATTCCTGCCACCCCAAGGTTGCATGAGCTATACACTGAATCACATGCACACCATTCATCTTCCTACCAGTTCCCAATTAGCTCATTTTATTTTTATACCAGAATGCTACAGGTGGGTAGCAGGAGCAAACAAAGAACCATATGTCTGTCAGATGTGCTTGCACAGTTGATTCTAGTAAAACAGCTCCAGATGGCTCAAGCAAGTGAGCAGGCGAGTCTAAAAACAGCAGTAGCAAGCGGTCACTAGTTAGGTTGATCTTGAGGGTAAAATTGCTTAGCTTGTTTGAAACTAGTTGTGTAGGCACTTGCTTTGAAAGCTATCGACATTTAAGGGAACGTTTCCTGGTTATTCTCCTTACTATGTCATACTCTTCTGCACCTGTTTATCTAAAGAGATTATAAGCCATGTTTGCCAAGTGAAGGACTTGTACCAGCTGTTACAGAGGTACCTTAATTGGGGAAGGAGGCACACACCAATGGATTGTCTGCCACTTCCACAGTCCTGCTGGCCAGGATATAAGGTGGGGCCCAGTTTTCCAGCATATGCTGTTGCATCAACTTGAGGCTGACACAGCACAGGGGCCTGGACTGTGCCCCTCTCCAGGAACAGGCCCTGCTTTGGATCTAGCAAATCCATCACTGCCAGGGTCTGCCCCTGCTCCCCAAACATTTCATTTTGCGACCTGCTATCAGCTACTCCCAACAGGAACACCACCAGTAATAGCATGTGCTCCACTGCACTTTTTGGCAGGAGCAATGGGGGCTTCTTTGCTGGCAGAGCCTACCACCATCACCATCAGAACCCCACAGAGTCCAACAAGGGGTACCTCCACCAAACCCCCACCAGTAATGTGGGCCAGAAGTTAGGAGTTATCTGCACATTTTGGTATGGTGTCAAAAGGCAGCTCTCTTGCATGATTTCTTCCTGCTTTCCCCCCATCCCATTTATGGGAGACTCTGTATATGGTCTCTGACAATTGAAATATTACTTTGTAAGGGTCCCTTCATATATTCCATTTTCAGTTGAACACATTAAGATGTTTTAAGAGTACATCCATAGTGTAACTGTGTCAAACCGATGTGTCATGCAGGTACGTAGGTCAGGGAGCTGGGATGGGCTGTATCTCTCTGTTGATGGAATATTCAGTGTTGAACTCAGGTCTTATTCAGAGTAATAATTTATGGTATGGTCCCTGCACTCCCGCATCCATACACTTCAGTCAGCAAGTATCTTCTCAAAACATTCACACAGTACATTGACTGCACCAGTCATACTGCATCTTCTTTCCTAATGGACAATACAGTGCGTGATTGGGGCAGAACAGGTTGCTTTGCTGTCTTCATGGGACAACCATGGCTGGTACAATGTTGCTGGAGCTACCAGTGCCCAGTGGCAGAGCAAGATGTTCCCTTTTAAATCTCTCCTTACAATCATATTTATTTTCTAATGTAGTGATTACATTTTCTGATTGCTCTATTCAAATGTATTCAGAACTTTTAACCAACTTCTTTGTTAACTCAACAAGAAGGTGTGTGTGTGTTCCTCAACTAAACTGGTGTTTTGGTAATTTTGGTTTCATGAAGCAGCAATCCTTTTTCTAATTCTTACTCACCTTGAAGTGTATTGGGTACAGGGTGAACACTCTGTGAATCCCTAAAGGAGCAAAAGGCAGGTAAATGCCCAATACAGGGGTAGCCAAACATGTGTAAGATGTTGCTGGACTACAAGCTCCATCACTCCGACCATTGGCCATATTGGCTGGGGTTGATGGGAGTTGGAGTCCAAAACATCTGGAAGGTACCATATTGGCTACCCCTGGCCTAACGAAAGTTTGCTTGCAGTTCAGAGCTGCTGAGATCAGAGTGCTGATGTCCATAAAAGAGAAAGTGCAAGCTCCCTTGTTATAGGGGAGCAATGGGGCTGAAGTGGACACAGTGGGATGGGTACTGGATATGTACACAGCAATCACCTGCCTCAAAGATGCCTTGGTAATTCTAGAAATGATTTGGTGAGCTTTTATCATTGTTTTAGTTCAAGAAAGTGCAATCCCTGGCATTTCTAGGTAGGGTTGGAAGAGACTTCTATCTGAAATCCTGGAGAGCAGCTACTAGTCAGTGTAGAAAATACTGAGCTAGTTGGACCAACATTCTGATTCAGTATAAAGCAGCTTCTTATGTCCCTATGTTTATGTTCAGAGGCAATATGCACTACATGCCAGTTGCTGGGCACAAAAGTAGGGAAGAACGCTTGCCTGCATGCCCTGTTTGTGGGCTCCGTGAAGCCATTTGGTTGTCTGGGAGAAGCAAGGTGCTGAATTTGATGGACTTTTGGCCTAATCCAGCAGGAGGGGTTTTATGTTCCAGCTTGTGTGTGTTGTGTTTTTAGTTTTGCCTTGGCCAAGTTTAAAGATGCTTTTGACATGCAGATACTGTCATCAGTTTCAGTGTCCGCTAAAGCCCTTAGTCTGGATCAGTAAATGCTGGACTTGCTTTGGATTTTGTTTTTGTGTTTTGCCAGAAGGGTTTGCTGCAACCCCAGAATTTGCTCTGGACTATGATTTAGTGCTTCATAAAACAGTCTACCTCAGTCCAAAGCACTTAAGAGGCTGCTAGATGTTGTGTTTCTTTTTATTGCTATAACTGTTGCCCAATTTGGTATAAGTGGATGAAATGTGTAGGCATAATAGGCCCTCCTTCTCTTAGGAGAAAGTCTTAAGGGAGGGGGGAATTTATCTCTGTGCTTTTCAAGCCTTTCCCTCCCTCTAGATAAGAGTACTCTGTTAATGCTTAGAGGCACCTGAGTTGAGGGCTCTCCTACTCCCTGCCTTAGGCCGCAGCCTTGTAATATATTGCAGAAGCAATGCTGATGTGAGATGAAAAGGAAAAGGTCTAATGGGTTTTCATGGGGAGGGGGGCAGAGTGGGGGGAGCAGGAGGGAGTTGGCAAGCAAAGGACTTAGTGGGGGCAGGAGTGGAGGGTTGGGGAGGTCCAGGGAGTAGGGGTTGTTGAGGTGGGAGGGGTGGCAGGGGTGGCGAAGTAAGCAGAGGTGCAACCTCTAGTAATAATACAATGACTTAAGGCAGACTTAGCTGATAAATAATACAGGAAATATAATATATCACTTTGGATAGACTAAGGTGTGTGCATGCATGTGAAAAACTCACACACAAACACACACTAAGAATTTAATAATGTAAAGTAGACCACGGCTGAATAAAATCACTTGAGACAGACTAAATAAAACAGATTACTGAACTTACATCAACTCTTCAGACCAGAACTATTCAAAGGGGAAAAGCGGGGGACCACTGACTCTAATAAGAACAAGCTAACAATGGAAGATTTAAATGTGAAGAAAAGAACTATAGGATTTAAAAAGAAAGGGTGGGCAAAGGGAGGGACTAGGCTGGACGTAAGGAAAAGAAAAGTCTCACTCCAATTACTCCACTAGAACTCTTTTAATAGCATTCTTCTTTCTCAGAGACAGAACTTCTGAAAGAGCCAGAAGCGCATAAAACCAAGGCTGTTTATTTACCTCAGCATCCCTGCCCCAAAGCAGTGGGATTGGAGAGTCCAGGTAAAATAATTCCTTCTGATGACAAGCTTTGCCTGTCAGTCACCATGGAGCTTTCTCTTCCCTTTCACCCCATGCTAGATACATTAATAGAATTAGGGAACATGAGTAACTTAGGTACATTACATTAAATGAGCGTACTCTGAATAGAACTTATTTGGATGCAATCCTTTAGTTTCATGTTTAGCAGACACTTGTTTGTAGCATTGTTCTGATACCCAAATCACCAAGACATCACAAAATGCTTTAGGGGATCCTTGCTTTGGTTTGGGGCACCTTATACAGACCCTGCTTCACTTTTAGAACTCCTGCACTTCAGCTTGGGATTCATCTGCTGCATACTTCTCATAAATACTATCCGATCAAGATAGTATTGGCCGTAGCTAGTATGATTTTGGCAATATCTTGCATTGGAAAATCAGTGAGGAAAATATAGAGCGAACTGGTCAGCAAGAAAACAACATTGGCAAGTAGTTTTTAGTAGTGTCGCCTGGTCCATTATTGAGGGTGTAAGTTCCTTCTAGGGCTCAAAGATTTCCTAAGATTTAGACAAGAGTATTCATAGACACAGAAAAGGTGGTCCAGACAATTTCAGTGTGGTATGTAAAAGCATGGTAAGTATTCAAGAGACAGAAAAGAAATACAGAGCAGTGCCCTCCATGACACTGTTTTGCTCTGAGAGCAACATACTTGGAGACTTCCATGTAAAGCCTTAAAGCTGCTTTGCTTGCTGTTTTCCCTTTTCTCCTTCTCTTGAAATAATTTTGAAACTGTACTACCAACAAATTCTACATACTCAGAAGCCAGCAGACAAATTAAAATAAGTTTGAATTTATTTAATCATGGTTTCTGAAATTTTATTGGATCTATAACCACACAGAGTTTAGAAGCATTGCATATTTTATATTTTCTTCAAGTTTAAATTTACAATTCAAAAATTCAAAAGCGATTTAAAAACCAGGTTATCATGCCTGCGAATGACCTATGTTTCTTATATTATAACATGAGTCCAATGTTGACCCTGGGACTGCCGCTTCCTGCAACGGAAAAAAAAACCCATTGCTTATTAATACCTGTGAAATCATTTCCTGTAAATGTAGAAACTAATCATAGCGTAGAACTGTGAGTGGCACTTTATTGAAAAGAAGAGAGTCAGAAAAACAGCCAGAATGCCTTAGCACACACCAGGTGGTGACCTCGGTGCTGAACATGTTGCCTGTCGCTGGCTGATGTGGCTTTAGTGAAACATCCAAACAGCTGTGAGGTGTTTGCCCTGACCCAGGACTTGCCCTGACACCTCCCTGTAATGCTTTTCATATCCTAGGCAAGTTGGTGATAACTCTGGCCAGGGTGTCAGTCAAAGAAGCCATTGGGTCTCCTTCTCCCTTAGATCTCTCCTAGATAAAGCCCCTGGGCATAAACTGGCTGTGTTTGCTGAAGGGTCAGCCAGCCCCTGTTCACAAAAGAGTGCTCTGTCAACAATCCTCAAGGGGCGCTAGCATATCTGAGCAAACAAGCTCTTCACACCTGTTTAATGTTTTGAAAGCAAAGCCTTGGCTTGACAAGCTGCATCCAAGGCTGATTCCTTTTTGAAGATAGCAAACAAAAGGAAGGAAAGGGAGGACTGCTGATTTTAACACCCTGTGTTTCAGAATTGACTCTGGCAACACGGAGACTTTCCCTTTGCATCCATTCATGTTGACTTTCCGTGGTGCTATTCCGGGGTGGGACCTTGGCCTATGTCTTGCAGGTCGTTAGCTGATTGATCTTTTCTTGTTTGGATATGCTAGTGTTGGACTGAGGGAAATGGTGAAGCATATATCGCAGCCCCACAATTCTCTCATTATTCACTGCACTCCCAATTTATGTTTGTACTCTCATAAGCAGAACTATGAGACTGGGCGCCTTTTCTTAGCTTACCAATTAAATTCCATATGCCAGACGTGCAGTTCTTCTGCTCCTCATACTGTATTGGGTTCTAGAATTTTTGAATATCTTCACAGATGTGAAGCAGTGACCTTAGGTAATGAACTCTCACAAATATAAAGATACAGATTTGGCTTAAAGAGTCGTGGTGGTGCTGTTTTTATAAAAACATTGCTTTCGTTGATTTAAACTTAACAACACGACAAATATTATCAATAGCCAAAGCAAGTAGCAACATACATGTAGATCAGCATGTCAATCAGAAAAAAGTTACAGAGCCCATTACAGTACCACAGTGATATTGAAAGTTGGTGCAGAATGTCACAGGTGTGAGAAATCTTCAGTGTGGAATGTGTTGCTGAGGATTGACGGCCACTGCATTCCTGTGAATAAAGCTAATAAAAGGGAGCTACACTGATGGAATGAAAATGAAAGAATAAAAAATAGCCTTTCCTTTTATATATGAGGGATACATTTCATTCACAAAATGGTAAATTGTTTACTTAGATCATTTTATTTTGTTAACTGCTTTGAGGTTTGTTTTTACAATCAAAGGGTTATATACATTTTATTAAACAAAATAAATTTTGAATCAAACCTCCCCTCCTTCAATATATCAAAAGGGGGCTATTTTTGCAATCCTGACAATGTACAGATTTTAAGGCAATGGATTTTAAGTGATGGAAAACTCAGAGATGCAATTAAAAATCTTTTAAAAACCCTGTCATTCTAGCATCACATGTACAACACGTGAGCTATTCCTATTCTGATTTCAGCTTCATTGCCTGAAATGTGTTCAGCTTTATACTACCTTGGTTAATAAATTTGTCTCCTGGGAAAAACCCCACAAACCTCTTCAAAAACGCTTCTCTACCAAAATCATACCTGTATGTTTTTCCCTCCTGTGAAAATAGTAGCTTGGGGAGCAATTTTCACTGAGCATGGAGTAAAGAATTAACTCCTCCCTCCACATTATGGTTTTGAACCTCTACCCTGTTCACAAATTGCTGGCAAATTTACCCACAAACACTCCTGCCATGTTCCTCATCAACCTTGGTCCCCGTTTTCCTTTCCTTTCCTTTCCTTTCCTTTCCTTTCCTTTCCTTTCCTTTCCTTTCCTTTCCTTTCCTTTCCTTTCCTTTCCTTTCCTTTCCTTTCTTTTTTGAAGGAAATTCAGTATCTTCCACTGGCAGTTTATTCTTCACTGTTTCACTCACTTTTTACTTTCTGTGAATTTTTAAACCTCTGCTTCTTTTTCTAACTAATAGGAAGAAGAGTTCCCCCCATTCTTTATTCTGATTTATCTATTTTTACACATTTTCTAAATATTATAGATGAATAGAAATATATTCTAAAATATAAATAGGTTTTTAAAAATATATCCATCATCTATCTATCGAGCTAGCTATCTAGCTATCTATCATCTATCAGCAATTCTCTTCTCTCTAGGTAGAACACATCCAGTCCTTTCAGCCATTTATTATCTCCAGTTGTCTTTGTTGCCTTGCATAGTAATACCAAATCTAAAAAGGGGTATAGATGTATTGTCATGTTTGTGGCGCCTTCCCCTCCCATGTTGCATTTATTGCCTTCTCTTTTCTAGCTTGTTTTTTTGTACATTATGAATCGAAAGGATTCGCTGGGATGTAGCTTACTGGACAACAGTAAGAGCCACATCCATTATTTGGCCATTATTTGGCCAACTTACTTGCCTTCAGCTCTCCCCACTATTGGAAAGGCTGTAGCCTTTGGGCTGAAAAAGGTTCCCCACTCCTTCCCCATACTAACTAACATCAAGTATACAACACAAGTACATATACACACGTGCACTGAATCAGACCATTGGTCCGTCTCTAGCTCACTATTGGCTGCACTGACTGGCTATGGCTATGCAGGCTTTCAGACAGATAATTCTTCCCAGCCCTACTGAACCAGATGCTCTACCACTAAGCTGCAACCCTTCCCCAGACTGGTTTTAAAACAGTCACAGATATTTTTCAAAGCTTCATGAACTCAGTTAAAGAAATAAACAAACGAAGTGTGCATTTTAACATTCTGAAGTTTTCAAATTTGGATGAATAATATAGACAAATGCAAACATTTCAGAATTCATTCAGGCCTGCCCCACTTAGTGAGAGTCCAGATCCCACCCAGTTACTCCTTCCTTTCTCATATGATCTCTCGGGGGTTCTTAGTGTCCCAATGAACCTTTAGCATCCTGTTAGAAAACTCTATCAAGGTTGACGTGCTCAGTGGCATCCAGCGCCTCTTGCATGGGGTAGGGAGTAGGCATGTGGAAAAACACAAAAGTTAAGCTTAGAGGAGTTACCACAGCAAACTCAACGGCTGGTCCTTTTTCTCTGATAATCAGCCACACTAGATGTCTGTGGAAAAGCATGAAACCCACATAATGGTTCTCATTGTTCAATATCCTGCCTGGCTCCTGAGACCCCCGCCCCATGCACACACTTTCACAGCAGGAGAATCAGCCACTGAATGATCCTTATCCTGGGCAAACAAATCATCTCCCACCCCCTGCTCCCAAGCTCCACCTTGGAAACTGGAGATCAAGCGTATTTTGGCCAAGTTGTACTACGGCAGCACAAACACTTGGTTTTGCTCTGTTGGGCAGAAACAAGCAGCTTGACCTGCCAACTGTTCCCTGGAGCCAGCTCTACATCTGAGGAAAAACCAGTGCTTCCCAAGAGCTGCAATCTGTCAAGCCTCTGTTAGCATGTCTGGCACATCAAGAGGCTGAGCTGAGGTTTGTAATTCATTGGCATCAGGAGGAGGACCCAGTAAGTGCTCCCAAAGAGCTCACACTGTGTTCTGTTTCCCTAGCACGAGTCAGGAGACCAGGCAGAGGGAAAGTTAGGGTTTTGCCAAGCTGACTGTGTGAAAAAGTCATTTCTGGTGTGTTAGTGGACATCTTTTGAGTCCCCCCCACCCCCAAGGCTGCAAGATTCATCTATAATGGCACAATGTTACACATCAGCTGAAGTTGCCAGTTCTCTCTCCTGGAAGCTGTTGTAACACCCATTCATTAGCAATACTTAACCATTGTACTTGGAATGAAGTGACATTTCTGCATTTACAGGGACCTGATTTTTGAGCTACATGCAGATTACATCTTAGTATTCCTTGCTCATTAAACTGCAGTAATTGTGGACCACAGGCCCAATCTTACCTGTTTAGTTTGCTCACCTATATGAATTGGTTATTAGTAGATATCAAAGTGTGCCGGCAGGTTATCTCCACATATAGAATACAGTTGTAGCTTGGAAGTCGAATGGAATCCATTCCTGAAGTCTGTTTGACTTCCAAAGCGATTGACTTCCAAATCGTGACTTCTGCAGCTCCTGCAGCCAATCGGAAGCCACGGAAGCCCCATCGGGTGTTCAGCTTCCAAAAAAACGTTCGAAAACTGGATCAGTCACTTCTGGGTTTTGATTGTTTGGGAGCCAAACTGTCAGAGTTCCAGGGTGTTCAACAACCAAGGTACAGCTGTATAGTTTGAGCTTGAATCCCAACAAGATGGAGGCTCTGTGGATGAGTGGTTTTCAGGTCTGTGTCAGTTGGCTGTTCTGAACAAGGTTGCACTCCATCTGAAGGAGCAGATACATCACTTGTGGGTATTCCTATACATCTTTGTCACTGGAATGATATATTTGTCACTGGAGGCCCAAGCTAGGTGTGCTTTCTGACGTCTTCAGCAGGTGTGACAACTTCAACCATTCCTTGATCAGGATAGCTTGACTAGGGTAGTCCAGGCATTGGTAATCCCCATATTTTTGTGATTGGAAGTTGTTTTAAACTGTTTTTTTTTAAAAAAAAATATATATTTCACTGTTGTAATCTGCCCTGGGACCTTTGAGTGAAGGGCAGGTAATAAATAAACAAATAATATTGAATTGTTCTGTGTGATGCTTTCCTTAATGGCTGGTCCAGAAGCTGCAGCTGATGAAAACCTTTGCAGCAAGGTTGCTAAATTAATGGATGATTGGCCTATTAATAAATGCCTATTATCCATGTTGGGACGTGGGTGGCGCTGTGGGTAAAACCTCAGTGCCTAGGACTTGCCGATCGTATGGTCGACGGTTCGAATCCCCGCGGCGGGGTAAGCTCCCGTCTTTCGGTCCCAGCTCCTGCCCACCTAGCAGTTCGAAAGCACCCCCAAGTCCAAGTAGATAAATAGGTACCGCTTTATAGCAGGAAGGTAAACGGCGTTTCCGTGTGCTGCGCTGGTGCTGGTTCGCCAGAGCAGCTTCGTCACGCTGGCCCAGAAGTGTCCCCGGACAGTGCTGGCCCCCGGCCTCTTAAGTGAGATGGGCGCACAACCCTAGAGTCAGACACGACTGGCCCGTACGGGCAGGGGTACCTTTACCTATTATCCATGTTGGCTATATGGATATTCAAGGCAATATGGCTTCTTCATGCGCCCCCTCCATGAGAGGTCTGAAGGGTAGCAACAGGGTAATGGGCCATTTCTGCAGTGGCTCCACCATTTGTGGAATGATGGCCTGTCACCATCAGGTGCTGGACAAAAACTTTCCTATATAACAAGGCCTTTGGCCTTTAACTATCTGTGGCCTTTTATAAGTGGATGGAATGTTTTTAATGTTTTGGTTTTAATGTGTCTATATGGGTGTTGTTTGCTTGTATGTAAGTTGCTTTAGGTTGCCTTGAGAACAAGAGAAAGGGACAGCTGTCACTGTCACCTACATGCCTTGACCGTAGGCTTCCTGGAAGCATCTGGTTGAGCATTCTTGGAAACAGGATGCTGGAGTTGGTAGATTTCTGGTCTAATCCAGGAAGGACCTCTTTTATGTTGCTTAACATCTTCATATTGAAACCATGGCAGCAGCCGTAACATTTCAAGCTCGGGGCTAAGGTGTGACCTTAAGAGTGAGATAAAAAATGAAAAAGCTCATCGCTCCCAAACTGTAGTCATTGCCCAGCCATTGGCTCACCCTGTGAGTCACTTCTATCCAGACTGGATTTGCAACATCCCATGGATAATGTGGTTCCTTTTCCAAGGTCTTATCCAAAGCTAAATAACATGAAAAGAGAACTGATTTTAATCTTACATAAAAAGAGCCTGTTGGATCAGGTCAATGGTCCATCTAATCCAGCTTCCTGTTTTCACAGTGGCCAACCAGAAGCCTGTGGGAAACCTGCTAGCAGGAGTTCAGCACAAAAACACTCATTCCTCCTGTGATTTCCAACAACTGGTATACAGAGGCACACTGCCTCTGAGAATGGAGTTAGAGCAATGCCATCATGCCTAGAAGCCATTGATAGCCTTATCCTTCATGAATTTGCCCCATCATTTTAAAAAGACACCTTAGTTATTGACCATCACTGACTACTGTAAGTGCTGGTGCCGGGCTATTTTGCGCCTTAGGCAAGACTAACTACTTGCACACCCCCCAAATTGCTAACTTGAATTTTCAAAAAACGGATGTCTTGCAGAAAAAAGAAAAGCGAAAACCTTGAAACTGTGAAATTTATTTTAAATTGCAAGAATAAGTAATACAACAATCATTGATTATTTTTCTCATATACAGAAGACAATGTTTTAGCACACAGGTCGTTTTGAATAATCTTGTGAATTGTGATGTTAAAATTTAAGTCTCTTAAAAGTTTCAATTTCAGGCACATCAATATCTCACTTTGTGTGCTGTGGCCTTTGCAAATTTTGTCACCAATTCCTTCTGGTCGAGTGGTGATGCTTGGGCATGTTCAGCTAATATAGCTGCCAAGTCAACTAGTCTCTTTCACAGTATTGCTGAGCATTAAAAGATTGCATCTGAGAAAAGCCTGCTGGAGTAAGATCACATTTGCTGCTCAGATAATAAAAGTGGGCAGGGAATATATAGCATTTCATGTATCTCTCTTGGCTGTTCCAGATTTGGTCCCCATGACCTCCAATGGTGAGGGGAACCAGAGAAAGGCTGCAGAGGTTGGTTGAAGTGCATAACTCCAAGGCACAAAGGGGAGAATTATTTTTTAATACGTCTATAAAAATGTGGGTAAAAGAATAGGTAGAAACAAATAATTCGGAAATAAGGTGATGAGAATCACAATCAAAAAAAGGTCTGCCTCTCATTATGAAATACAAAGATTTGGAAATTCTAAAAAAGAAAGTTTGATAGCATCAGCATGTGAGATTAACAAGAACAACCAGCAACAAATCTAGAATATAAAAGCCTTGAAAATATTTGGGAAGCAGGTAGAAGTTGTGTGCAGAGAGGTTCTGTTTTGCCTGCAGCCAGAGAAAGCTGCAGCAAAGATCTTAACCTGATAAGACTGTGATTGTACAGACAAATAGCTTAAGCGGACAAATTGTTCCCAAGTGGATTCCAATTGAGTGCTAAAAAAACATTTTGCAAGCCCTTAGGCATTTATTTCTAACTGGACATGCTGCTCTTCGCTTCCCCAACTAAAATAGGGATTTAATGCATTAACCTTGCATCAGGCTTGGCATCTGTATTATCTATAAGCCTAGTTTGCATGAAATGCTAAGCCAAACCATGGTTTAGTGCAAGCCAATTTGTCACTTGCAGGAGTGAACATCATAAAGTCTGTGTACCTCTCCCAGGTCCTCCTGTTGTTGTGCTATCAAGGTCTAAGACATGGTTTGGCTTAGCATCACGTCCAAGCCTTGGCACGTCGTTCGTCCCCCCTAGACAAACCACAAGGAGTTAAAAGAAAACAAAAGAACCCCCCCCCCAATATCTTGGCTCATATTGGACACAACCCTAAGCCAAGCTATGGTTTATCCCTGGGTAGCAAGGTAGTAGCAGAACTATAGGAGTGCAGGAACAGCCCATGTGCCCAGCTATGTAAGCAAGCAAGCATTTTTAGCAATATAATTGAGTGGAAAACTGTGGGAGGGGAAAGTGTCAAGCAACGCCAATCTCTAATTTGCTGCTTCAAATACCCACTTCAAAAAACTCTGTTTTCTTAACCCCTCCATATCCACCCACCACATTTAAATGTGCAAAAAGCCCCTTGGCTTAGGAAGAAAATGTCTTGTCGGATGCCACCCTGAGACTAATTTCTAATTGTTACATTTGTAAATCAGTATGTCTGCATTTGAACATCCAGAAAATGGGTGGGGTGACTATATTGGGGAAGGGGCAGTATAGGAGGCAATCTTTACTGACAGGTGGGATTTCTAGCCCTTGCAGAAAAGTTAAGAGAGCTGGAACATCCTCACCAATCCCCAAATCCCCAAAACTGGACATGGAACTGCAGTGGTTGTGCATGAGCTCTTCTCTCATCATTCTGGAAATATACCGGGGCTTAGAGGAATAGGGGATTTTTGCTGGCTGAGTGGGAAGTGTAGTGCAGCTTGATTCTTACCCAGCCAACAGGGAGAGCTACCATGTGTTTTTGCTGCCCTTGCTCCCTTTAAAAGTGAAGGAAGCCTGATCACTGCCTTCTGGCACATTGTCTAAATAAGACCCTATTCCCCTCTCCCCTAAGGTTGCTTTGGGGCATTGCTTAGTTCCTAAAGTCACCAGAAGGACAAGGAAAGGATTTGCCTGACTTTCTGAAAACCTAATCACTATCCCTTTCAGCTAATCCATTTCATTCAGAGTAAGCATCTGATTTCCAATGTGTACATACATTCTCCAGTTACCTGTTTCGTGGCAAGGGAAGGCAGCAAATGTGTTTTGTTTGTTTTTTTAAAAAGTGATGCTGTCTTTTAATTGCATTTTCCTATTTGCTAAAATATTGCAAAAGAGAAAGTAGATCTTTAAAGAAAAAATCGGCCAGCACCACCAACAAAGTGGACCCAAAAGAAAATAAGGCTTTCGCCAATGGGAGAGAAGCCAGTCTGATCTGTTACAGGAATCATGAAGTATGGGGAAGGAGGCTCTTGTGAGACTTTCTCATTTCAAAACACAAAACTATACAATTTATAGAAGACATCTGAAGGTAGCCCTGTATAGGGAAGTTTTTAATGTTGGATGTTTTATTATGTTTTTAATAGTTGTTGGAAGCTGCCCAGAGTGGCTGGGACAATCCAGTCGGCAGAGTATATTATTATTATTATTATTATTATTATTATTATTATTATTATTATTATTATTATTATTACACTTGTGAGATATAGACTCACCACCCCAAAGCAAGCTGCTCCACTCTTCTGGAATTGTTTCCCCCAACTCCTGTGGGTTTCCTGTGTTCCCTTGAACAAAATGGAACAGCTACAGAAGCAGTTGTTCAGCAGCAGCATGTTTACCAGAGCCATCAGAACTCAGCAGCTAAGGAGGAAAGCCATAATTGCATCACGTCCGGCCTTCCAAGGGAATGGTACATGGGAGCGATAGGATGTAACTCTGCTCCTCCTGGGCCTCTTCCAGCCTTTACTCTTTAGTTGTTTCTCTTTTTTATTAAATGTGCCAATGGCATTCATTCTCTTTTTTTGGAAGTTACTGTAATGGTAAGAGTATTTCTTAGCAAGTCCAATTCTTCCACGGGGCATCATAAAGCACAGCAGGCTAACAAGCATAATTGCCAATGAGTGCTGGCTGGAGGCCAGGCCAACCCAGCGGCAGGATTTTCAGAAGCTGGGCATTCAGGGACAGGGCGAAGACAATGGTTTCTAATCCATCCATCTCCACTCCTAATGAAATTAGAGCCTGTGTGAGCTGCCGTTCCAATGGTGCCAGCATGGTTTGCAGGGCCTGGTTTCTGCATACAGGTGCATGGTGAAGGCAGGAAATAAGCAGTTACAAGAGTGTCTGCTTTGGATCTAAAGCAGCTAGGATGTGTTGTAATGTGTGGTACAGGACAATGGTGGCAGAACCCCAGACACAACAAAACCCCTGCGAGTTGGCACAGTAGAGCAGCCTCCCAGTGATTACTTGAGCGATAAGGAAGCAGAAACCTTGCTGCATTCCAAACCAGGATTAGAAATAGGAGAGGAGGCGAGATGCAGACAGCTTTTCTGCCAGGCTAGATACTTTATACTGTTTTATGAGTGCTTTGTGTACGCGGTTTAGATATTTTCTAAGATGGAGCGTGCATCTATAGGCAGGAATTCAATCACTACAGCTGGGGAAGGAAACCTGTGGCCTTCCTGATGTTGCTGGATTATAACTCCCTGCAACCAGCATTGCTGATGGTCAGGGATGATAGGGGCTGTTGTCCGGCAGAACCTGGGCCCCCACAAGTTCCCCAACTATGGACAAAAACCAAGCAGGCAGGGCAAGAATGGATGACACCAGAGCTTGCGCGAGAGAAGGTGAAGTTCTACTCTTGCTGTTACTTCTGTTACTTTCTTGTGGGCAGAATAGAACAACAAACTTTGGCTACAGCTTTTTACTACAGTGTTATCAATGGGACTTTTAACCTTGACTAATTGTATCCGAATTGTTGTTTGCTGGTCTGTAGCACTGATAACAAATCCTACCCATTGCATATGGCCTATTGTGCTAGGACTGAATTTAGTAGGCTAGGTTTGGTTGGTGTGTGTGCATGTGTTGGGGGAGAACCTGACTCACATTTGCTCTGGGATCTATAAATCCTCTCCCCAGCTCTATGCCGAAGGAAAAAAATCAACATTTTTATTGGCCCAGGTCCTAACATATTTTCTCCTCCCTCCCTCCTATGCCTGGAATGGTTTTTAAACTTTTAAAATTGGGTAGCATTTCCTTTGCTAAAGACGCTACTTCTTACTTCAAGCGACTGGTTTAAGACCCAGCAGACTTCGTAATATTGGTAAAAGAAACCAACATGTATTATGTAATTTACTTTAAAGTTTTATCACAAGATAAAAGCAAATAACTCCTCTTTCTTCTCAGTTGCCATAGACGTGGCACACAGATAAACCTCTGGGATAGCTCAGTTGGTAGAGCCTGAGACTCTTAATCTCAGGGTTGTGGGTTTGAGCCCCACACTGAAGCAAAAGATTCCTGCATTGCAGGGGGTTGGACAAAATGACCCTCTATTATTATTCTATTAACAATATTCTATTATTATCCTATTTCAATAAGAGATAGTTTGGCAGTCCACATTAGAGTTATGACCACTTAACACACCCACCCACCCACCAAGAAGTTAATTGTAATTCTTAGGACTGAAATGTGATAATGAAGCAAATATAATGCCTTAATCTCCAACCAGCTGTATCAGGTAAACAAAGGAATAGGAGTTTTCTCTTCCAAACCAAACTGAGAAGCAATGAGCCATGAGACCTTCATGATCAACCAGGAAGTCCAGGTGTGGATTTGCAGTGTTTGTTAGACATAGATGCATCTGTCAATTTTGATGTATCTTCATTTCTCATTATTTATTTGTTTATTAATGAATGAATGAATTGATTCCTATGAAGCATCCAGAGGTGATGCCACAATACAGTAAAACCATATATAAAGCACTTGCATATATGAAAACAGTTTCAACAATTGCACATATAAAAGCAATTTCACATCCAATACAGATACTGATTAGGATTATTTAAAAAAAACACCCCACACCTTCACTTAGAAAGCTTGTTGAAAGAGGAAACTCTTCAACTGGCACCAAAAGGACAGTAAGAGCAGCACCTGTCTTCTTTGTAAGCCAGAACCTAAATGAATGAGTGTAGATAAATCTTTTCATCCAAGAGTACTTGCAGCTGTTGCACCACAACCCTTTTGATCATACTGGATTAGTGTGAAATCAAAATCCTGGTGACTTGGTTGACACCAGAATTTTCTGTGGGAAAGAAAATTGGAGCCTTGTGTAGTTCAGATTTAATTTATAAATTGTGATTTTGAATTGGTACAAACAATTTATATGCTTAAAATGTGTCTTGTGTTTTCCATGAGAAAACAGAAACTCAGGTATTCATGCTAACTTGTTATACTACCTTGGTTGGCCCTGCCAAACATTTCCAGCTATAAGTTTTCTTGTATTATTTCCTTCTATACTCTGAATAGCAGGGATGACAACTTTAGGGCTTAGGACACGCTTAAGGTGTTCTCGGGTTTGCTCAGATATATTAAGGACAAGTATGTATCACTTTTGTCAAGGGTAATCCTAAATGAGTGCCATAGTCCACAGGCAGCAACATTTCTTCTCTCTCTCTTTTTTTTGTCTCCTTTCTTTTCAGCTTGCAACTGCAACCTACATGCCAGAAGGTGCCGTTTTAATATGGAACTCTACAAATTATCTGGTCGCAAGAGTGGAGGTGTCTGCCTTAATTGCCGCCACAACACAGCAGGTCGTCACTGTCACTACTGTAAGGAAGGGTACTATCGGGACATGACCAAACCAATCACCCACAGGAAAGCATGCAAAGGTATGTGTGTCAGGGTAGCAGAAGCCAGGGGAACAGCAACAGGTTTACTAATGTCTTTCCTTCTCTGCCCTATCTGTAAGTGTTTTCTTTCCAACAGTCTTTGGTATGTTTATTCAGAACTAAGCTCCACTGAGTCCAATGGGGCACATATTTCTGGGTAAATGTGCATAAGATGGCAGACTTATTGTCTGCTTCCAGCCTATTTATATTCAATATTACAAATTGCATCAAATTCTCTGGACTCTTTTGCCTCTCCTCTTTTTCTTCTTCACAGCCACACTCATGGGTTGAGAGTGGGGGAATTAAAGGAAAAAGCCAGGCACAAACAGAGCAATCACACCTCTTCAGAGCCTGATTTGTGTCTACACAGCTGGTCTTATGGTACTGGTAAAGGAGCTATGGCTCATAAACTTGGATATACTATCCACTACTGAGCTTACTATAAAGAACTGAAGCTGAAAAAGTGAGTTGCCTATTCTACACTGATCCCTATATGTGGCAGCTTAGGCTTGCAACACTTGGAAGAAAGGGTCTTAAGTGGGGAGGCTTTTGAACACAAACTACACGTTTGTAGCAGTCTATCATGGGAAAGAAGACATATATTGCATGAAAGGAGGAAACATACTAATATCCTAATTTTAAAATGGTTCCTACAACTTTTTCGCCCTGTCTGGCATGCCGAAAAAAGTGTAGCTATCTAATGATGACAGTGTTAGGTAGACACTGTTTTTGCAGGACCTGGATCTTGGAGTCCTCAGGGCTGGCTTGTCCAGATGTACATGCTCAAAAGGAGGGATGCACTTAGGTAATGTTAGTCTTTGAACTTAATAGTCTTAGGTGCCTAAAACCCCCTCCTTCATTTTTTGTAATGTGTGTTACTTCAATGATTTCACAACTTGAGAAGCCTGCTGTTCTGCATTTGGGAGCCATCCTGTTCATTCTACTGAACAGGGCCCTGGATCTCTGCTCCCAGAGTCTTGTCATGATGGCACCATTGCTTGAAAATCTTTGAACTATTTTTGTTCCTCTTTAAGTAAGCAGCACAGCCCCTTTTGCAAGCTTGGGGTGTTATTCTGGTTAGAAAAAAAACACAGAATCATTTCATGGTTTTAATTCTGGGTGTCACTGGTGAAGCTGTGGGTATTGATTGATTCTGGTGTGGGGAATCCTAGGCGACAATACACCTCTCTCTCTCCCTCTCCTACACTGCCCATGCAGGCTGTCCATCAATATGGCACCTGAGGATTATTCTGCTCTGGCTGGCTCTGTGACCAAGAATCACAGTAGCAGTGATAGCAGCAGCAGCAGCAGCTTCTCCCTACCCTCAACAGTGCTTTCTTCTAGTTTTTCCCTACTTTTGTTCAGGATTTGGATGATTCATAGTAGGTGAGGGAGAAACTGTCAGGAACTAGAGCTGGAATCTTACTCCTGAGAGAAACAATCCAGCTTCGAACCCCTCTCTCTCTTTTTGCCTGTTGGACTGTGGGAGAATTGGAGCAGCCCAAGGGATTGACCCCAGCTCCGCTTCCATGGGAGATGTGTGAGCTTGTGCAAACCTTTACAGACCTCTCTCCCCTTTGAAAGGTATGGAATTTAGCTGTATGAGAAGCTGGTCCTGCAACTGCTATTACAGGAAAGAGATCTGGGCAGTTCAGTTCTGAAAGCTCCACTTGTCTGGACTATGTGCTATGTCCAAGAAACCATAATGCTTTCAGGATTTTTAAAGGGGGGGGGAGAGAGATCAGAAGTCTGTTTTGTTCAACTTGTCACAGCTTATCAGCCTTTCCCCCTCCTCTTCGCTCCCCCCTCCTCACCATTCCCGCCCTTCAAACGCATAAGCACAGGCACACATGCAGAAACGTTGAATGGCTCAGAGCAGCTATTCAGAACACGTGTGACTAGACAAGTAAAAACAAAGAAGTGGAAAAGGGACCTCAGACATAGGAGAAGAAAGACAAAGGTGTGAATGGATTGTTGAGGTTATTCAGATCAGCATATGGGCCTCTCACATCAAAACAAAAGCTCGCCTTCCCTCCCCTTCCCACAGGTGTGCATACCAGCAAACACTGGGCTCCATTCAATAGGCTTAGTATCTGGGAAGACAAAGACTATTTCTTTTGCAAATACACATAGACACAGATCTACCATGCATACACACAGAGAGACAAATATATCCCTAATCCATATGAAAACAGCTTTATTATCTGGACAAAAATAATAGAAAGCTAAAAGTTTCCTTCATTGAGTGGCTCATCGTTCAGTGCTTGGCAAAATCCTACAAAGCAAAGTAAGTTTATTTACAATCAAGGATTTTATTTATCCGTTACTAAGTTTCTACCCCAGATTCATTTTCCAAAATGATGTAAAAATGTGCAGTTGCACATATGAAAACTGGAGTTCAGTGGAAAAGAAACAGGAACTTAAAAGACAATGGCAGCCAAGCCATTCCTACAAAGCCTTTGGGGCAACCCAGATAATAATAATAACAACAGTAATGATAACAATGATGATGATGATGATGATGATTTCTTCCTGTCAACAGGAGGATTTATACAAAATCTACTTATTTACCTATGTGCTCCATCTTTTAAAATTTGAAGGTTTGCTATGCATTAGATGCAAAATCTGTTCAGCATCAACAGAAGAGATAAAAGGCTAGATAAGACAATGCTACCCACACTAAAATTAAGCATGTTCTGTCTCCTAACTGTAAATGAATGCAAAAGTGAAGGGGAAGGAGGCTGTAGATCAGTGCATTCAGAAGGTTCCTGATTATTCCCTAGGCATCCCTACGTAGGGCTAGAAAAGATTCCTTACCTGAAATCATGGAGAGCTGCTTCCTGTCAGTACTAACAGTACATGACTAGATGGACCAATGGTCTGACTTGGTATAAGATAGCTTCCTATGTTCCTAAGGAGGAGTGAGGTATGGGAGGTAAAAACTGTTAGGAATGTGTTTTTGTGTATAGTAGAGACAGGGAATTGTGAACAGGGAAACTGCAAGAAACTTGCATGCTGGAAGCTCCTCTGAGACACCCCCACCCCCGTCTCATAGCTTTTAGCAGATGTTGCTTTTTGCTTTTAAAATGTTATATTTGGAACCAGGAGGGCTAGAAGTGAAAGCTGAGAATCTCAGGAATATGGCAATAGAAGCCAGTATTTGAAATTCATGGAATAACTGCAGCCATATACAGTGCCCCTGCTTATGCTCTCCAATCTCTCTCTCTCTCTGCTTTGGGCAAGGCCTTGCATTTCAGCTAAGTGTATGTCTGTGGGAGGCAGATGTATTGTGCACCCACCTCATTCATCTGATAGAAAGGAAACATGCCCAACTAATGTGGGCCACTCAGAACAGCCTGAACCTTTTGAATAAGCTGGAATTTCAGCAGCAGGGGAGGGTGAAACAGCCACATCACTGAATGTGGGCACTAAGTAAGGGGAGAGGGGGCGAGAGAAAAGATCTCTTGACATCATTGCTTGGCAGGTTCGGAATCCACAAGAGCAGGCAGATCTGAAAGAGGAAAGAAAATCAAGCCCGCAGTTGGGAGGGAAGCAACTGTGACACAACACAGTTTTAATATTTTTCAAGCTGCTCTGCTTTCCTGAGGGGGATAGCATGCTTATTGGCAAATTGCTGGCAGAGCACTGGGAAAGTATGTTTGGTAATGAAGCCGACAATTTAATTCTGAGTAAGTAACTCAGCTAAGTAACAAAGGCTGCACGCAACAAAGAGAAAGCTTAACACATGGCCCCTTTCCTAACACAGATGAAGGGGCAAGAGAGATGCAGAGAGAAAGAGGTACAAGAACTAGAGGTAAACCAACATTTCTCAGAATATATTTTTTTAAAAAAGAAAACACCACCCCCAACACACAAATAAGGAAATACAGTGGTACCTTGGTTCTCAAACCCAATCCATTCCAGGAGTCTGTTCAGCTCCTGAAATCGTTCAAAAACCAAGGCGTGGCTTCTGATTGGCTGCAGAAGCTTTTTGCACTCAAGCGGAAACTGCATCGGATGTTCGGCTTCCGAGAAACATTCGCAAACTGGAACACCTACTTCTGGGTTTGTGGCCTTCGGGCACCGATTTGTTCGACAACTAAGCCGTTCGAGAACCAAGGTACCACTGTATCTGCAGAATTTTCTGTGGCTGTGGGTTTTCCCCACCATTTATTTAGTGACATTCCCCACCTGCCAATGCCCACAGATCTATCATAGGTCTAGGTCGTTGTTGAGGATGCAAAATGTTGACTAGGCTGACAATTGGGTTCGAATAAGCATATGGCTGCTTCAAGGAACTTATACAGGGCTTGGCACCTCTTCAACAAAACAAGATTTGGATCTTGGATTTGGATGTCATACATCTACTACCAGCTAGAATCAGGTTCAGAGGGAAAACAGCACCCATATCTTCGGAAATCTTAAGGAAGATAGCGGGTTCATTGGCTTCCTGCTATACACCATCAGAACAACAATATACCACTAGTCCCTCTAACTCAATGCACCTAAATCTGTTATAGGGATTCCCTCAACCCTCTGGAGCTTATTTGGGAAGGGTGCTGTGTGCATGTGGGGGCAGGAGAGAGGGTGGACACCTGTTGCACAAGTGGAAATCCTCTCATGGACAGAATGTGGTCATTGAATATTGCCCAGACACCTCTGATTTCCTTTGTCTTTTGTAGAATTAATTAGATTATCCAAAATCCTTGGGTTGTTTTATCTCTTCATTTGTGAGGGTCTTTAGAAATGTTGGCGTAGGATTTAAAATTTTAATTGCATTTTACTGGTTGATTCTTTAATTTTTGCAAACTACTCTGGAATCTATTTACAAGAAGGGTCAGTTTAGAAGCTCCATAGCTAAATAAAACATTTGCCTCTTAGTTTCCTTGATTTTAAGGAACCACTTCTAAAGTACTGTACTCAAAATTTCTGTTGAATGGTTTGCTTATTAATGTCCTCATAACAGTGGGCTTTATTTCATTAATTTGCTTTAAAAAGTAGTGCCCTTCTCTCCTCCTCTGAAAAAAAAAATATCAGTGCTGCCCAATATCCGTTTTTCCACTGACACAGCAGCAACCTTGTTTTTTGCCTGCTTATCCTAATAGAAACCTATTTACATTTGACTGTGCAATGAATGTTGCTAGTATTACAATTTTCAACTGACATTCTCTCTTCTAGATGGACTGCAAATAATTCAAGTTGTTTCATTTTGTTCCTTTAAAAAACAATGATGTCATGTTTGTGCAAGATTTCCAAAACTCTGCTTAGTTTTGTTTAGTTTTTAACCAAAGCAGGTGGAAACTATTCAGCTTGGGCCAGGTTAATGTGGTGGCTAGTGCAATGGGGATCAGCACTTAAAACTTGTCTGTGGCCCAGTGAAACAAAAGTCTCGTCCCAACATAACCTGTGCTCCTGACTCTATGGATGTGATTAAATTTCCATGCAGTGGGACAGACATTATAAAACACAGATCTTAGTCATGCTGTACCACCCAGGGCCTGATGATTGATGAAGGATTGAGCACTGAACATTAGACTGCAAGAGTTGTGGGGGGGACCCCTATACTTTGCTAATTCAGAGTCTGACACTGCATCGCTCAAGTTCCATCAGCCGCAGAATATTTAATCCATAACTATAAAAACCGTAACTAAGTGTTTGTCTCCTTTACATCCGGCTGACTGTTTGCTTTGTGAATATTGTTTTGTGAAGTTTGCCAAAAGTCTGGAAAATATTTTCTGTTGAAGTTTATGATTCGGCGTATGAACCTCCCTTGATTTCAGAATGTGAGAGCAACACGTTGGTGGATTTTTCTTCCCTTTTAGCCATGTGAGCCACAGCAAACACATCTGTCAAGGCTAATGGATGTAAAGAGAATGCAGCGCTAGGCTACAGGTTGGAAACCCCTGGCTCAATAGCAGCTCAACACTATTTTGCTGTGGTTTCTTATGGTTGCTTTCTGTTATTTAATGCAAACTGACTGGTGTGGTATTTTGCACGAGGGGGAATTCTTCTGAGGCATGGGCTTTGTCAAAGAGTACTCTTGTCCATCTAGGGATGTTTTGCTTTTGGGACATTTAAAAACAATCGTGCTAAAACAGTTTTGTGAAAAGTTACCTTCTAACAGTCTGAGCCATATCTCTACTGATAATAGTATTAATTTCCACTTCATCAGATAATCTGCCAGTAGGCTTATCTTCGTAGAAATATGAGGTTTGGACACAATTCAGATTAAGAAATTAACCCACTTTCTGCATTTGCCATCAGCTTTACCAGCAACTCATCTTCCATCCTATATAGCTGAGAATGTTTCTTCATAAGACTTGATTCTTTCAACCATTTAGTCCTGATTCATTTGCACTTGCATTTAATACATTTAAGTCAATGCATCTAATGAAATGTCAATGCCTTGTGAGAGTAAAAGTGAGTAACTGCCTGCCAAGCAAGCATGCAGCAAAGTTCATAATTCTTGCAAGTATTTGTTGGCTGATATGAAGTAACTCCTGCCATTCTGTTAAGAGGCTGTGTGGGGTGTTTGTCCATAATAATGCAATTTCATCCATTTACTCTAACAGATATGCTGTGCTAAACTGCTTTCCTTCATCCCTGCGCTTTCCATCTGTCACTTCACCATACTATCTGAGCTGGTATTTCTGAATAGGCAATAGATTCACTGTTAAGAAAACACAGAAAGACTGAGTTACTTTGAAGGTACACTGGAAAAGTAAATTTGATTTGTTTGTTTCTGAAGTTGTATATGTCTTTTAATTCTCCATATATACAAACAGTTTTTCTTCCTTTTAAAAACATATACATGATAGATGTTCAAAAATTGAAAATTTATGAAGGTCTGTTGTTGTTGTTGTTGTTGTTGTTGTTGTTGTTGTTGTTGTTGTGTTTTAACAAAATCCTAGTTGACAGAACATTTAATTCCAATTTTTGATCTGAAAGTAACATTGTAGTCTTTGTAGGTACAAACGGGAGCTCAAAAAGGAAGAGCTCTTTGCTGCAAAAGCTTCATAAGTGAATGGCACATGAACAGAGTAATTTCAAAAAAGATAGTTCCATGACCTTTAAAACATTAAATTAATGAAGGATAGGAAAAAAACGAATAATGCAATCCCCTAATTTCAGCAGCTTTCTTTAAAAATCAGCAGGCAAAAACAAACAAAAGTAAACAATTTAATGGAATGGGAACATTTTTATTGGAGGAAACGAAAGACATATGAAATGGGTAATACTTTTCTTAAGAATCTAAAATGGTCAGATTAAATAATTTTTAAATAAATTGCAACTTTATCACTTATAGAATTATGCTGCTTTGTCACTTGTCTGTCCTGCTAGCTTTTTGTATAGAAAAATTTAAGCGGGCACCCTCAGCTCTGCACCATTCAGAGAAGCCAATACTAAGCAAATGGAAAAAGGAAAGGAAAGGAAACCTTTCGCTAGACCAGCAAGTGTGATGAGCTCCTTACTGCAACTTGGAAAGAAGCCACACAACAGGAAAAGAGATGACAGATTGAGTAGGGATATCACATGAAGTGGCAGGGTTGGGATCATGCCAAGGCCTACTGAAGCAGCCTGGAAGCAGAAAAGGAGCCAGGCTGCTGTATGCTACTGGGTGGTCAAAGGCAGAAATGAAATGCCAGTGGTTCAAGAAGGCATCATGTTTGAGAGATGAAGGAAATAATTCATGTCCCATAAAATTAATGCAAGAAAGAGTTGCGTTATCACTAGAGTGGTACTATTGGGACTTAGAAATGACCCAAAGCTCCTGTTCTTTCTCTCTCTGTCTCTCTGTCTCTCTCTCTCTCTCCCTCTCTCCTGGCAGCTGACCCTGCCTCATCTCACCAGGAGGATTAATTTCTAGCACAGTTTCCAAATTAAAAGGGAAACTAACCCCAGAATCCTATACATGCCAACTTAGAAATAAATCCTATTGAATTCAATTGGGCTTACTCCTGAGTAAGTATATTAGTGTTGCAACCTAAGTGCCTATTTTAATCTTACATTGTATTCTCAACAGTCAAACCGTTCATTGAACATCTACCTCAAAATAAGCAACTCTATTTTTCTGCTCTGTCTGTTCTGTTTAGAAGAATGTTTTCATGCAGAACCCTTTCTGTGGTCAAATACATTTATAGCATTGATCCAGGAATGGCTACACAACTTTCTGCTACCAATCTGTTCTGTTGAAGTACTGGACATGCTGTTGGGCAGCTGTCTACGTAAATATGGAACCCTATGGAAACATATGCAGTGTAGGTGGACAATTGCAAGCATGAGACTGCTTCTTGCTGCATATGCTGAGTCTGTGCCACTAGCAAATGTTCCACATCCTGTTTACATATTATGCATTATTGGATTGTTTATAAAAAGGGGCCTTAAAAAAAGGTAGGCTCAGCTAAAGTTTTGGATTTGTGCCTTAGAAACTGGAGACAAATATGATTTTCACCTTTCACAGTTTTCTCAAAGAGTTCCTGAAGCAGGAGGTGAAACAGGAACATTCACCTTCCTGTCCTCCTTGATAAATCATTGCATTATTTTTATTTCCTCACTCCTCCATATCCGCCCCCATCTTCTTAAAAAGAGTGAGGTTGATAGGGAAGTTCCAAATGACCTTTCTATGTAAAACCTGTTTTGTTGTATAATATATTTGGAATTGGTTCCATAAGCCCCTTTGATTAATTTCAACTCTGATATTTACCAGGCTACTGATACCAATGTAATTCTATTGAAACAGAGCCCCTGTCGAGTTTTATAGTATTTCTGTAAAACTGCTCTGCACACTGGGGAAAGGATTTCCATGCTTTTGATGAAAAAATGATGAATGATATGAACCATGAATGCACTCAGGCTCCACTTGCCAATATAAACCTATTGGGGAGCAGTGGAATTTAACATATGGAAAGGCGGCAAGTTGGCTTAATGCAGGCTAAACTTTTAATTAAGGATGCCAATCTTCCTCCTAAATGTCTGCTCCAGAGATTCTCAGCCAAATTTTGAGGCTTCAGTAAAGAATCATTGCTCAGCTTGCTCCCCCCGGGGAATCAATAGCTGCTGCTCCTTCTCACATGCACAGAGATTTGAGTTTTGTGAAAGGAAATAAGACCAAGCCTTAACCAGTTTTCTTCTATGAACAGCAGCATTTTGAATTATAGTGAGCTGAACCTCGGCTCACTGCATGACCATGGAGCAGTCTGCTTCCTTGGGTTTCTTTCTATGGAAAACAGAGGCAAGACTGGCAGGCTCATAATTTTGATATATCCAGATCAAATACACTTTGCTCAAGTTCTTTCTTTCTTTCTTTCTTTCTTTCTTTCTTTCTTTCTTTCTTTCTTTCTGTCAAATGGCTACAACGGTCTTAAAAAAAAGCCCAGCCTTTAAGGGTTTATAACATTTTAAAACAAATTAGCACCGTTCACTGAGAAAAAGCTCGTGACATTACAGTATATTATATCTCCATGGTAACAAACAGCACTCCTGAAATATGCTTTCAAAAGATAAATGGTTGCAGTTAAATTTGAGGTAAGAACAAGTATTGTAGTGATGCCTTGGTGCCTTGGAAGCAATGTTTTTCCAGCTGGGTTAAAATAATTTAAAAATCAGTAATACCCACAGTTAACAGTGTTTTATCCCAATTGAAAAAGCATTGTTTCCAAGTCATGATGTCACTACGACACTGCAGTTTCTACACTGAATAACTTGGGAGTAAGTCCCATTTGCCTCAGTAGGGATTACTTGTGACTAGACAAGTAGAGGATTGCACAGCTATTCAGTGTGGTTTGTATATCATCATTGTGAAATCCCTCAGAATTGCTAACAAGCTACAGTTTTATATTTGTAGTCTCTTGTCTATTTAAAGCTTTTGTTGTTTTCTTTCTTCTTCGTATTTGCAACATAAAGTTGCACTACATGCTTAGGGGAAAAGAAAGGTTAAAGGTAAATCATATGCAAATACGAAAATTATTTCCATAGCAATAGTAGAACAGTGCTATTTGCATAGAAAGCAATGCTAATCAAATATGCATTATCTGCTGTAAAAGAGAGAGAAATAAACATTGCAGGAGCAATCCAGTAGATTTTAAAAGGTTGCCTATTGGATATTTTGGAGCCACAAATCATTTCTACAATAACCAGTAAATGCAACATAGGAAGCTGCCTTCTGCTCTGTATTGTGACTGGCAGCAGCAGTTTCAGGCGGTGTGGGGTGGCAGGTCCATTTCAGCCTACCTGGAGATTCCAGAGATTGAATCTGGGACTTCCTGCATGACTCCCACTGATCTACAGCCCTTTCCACGTCATTGTAAAATTATTTGATTTTGTTAAATGTAGATCATTAAAATCAAGTAATGGTTAATTATTTAATTGGTTCTTTTTTTTTTTTTTACCCAGACATTCTAATCCTTTGCTTAAAAATCTCCTTGTCTCACTCCACCCCAGTCACGCCACATCCTCATCTCTGTTTTTACTATATCATGCTTGGGGCAAAATTCTGAATGCCCAGCAAGCACAGAGAGCCTTTTCCCAAAGCAAGCCATCTGACTTAAAAGAAGAAAGGAGCTGGTGTGAACCTCGGTCCTATGCAGGCTTACTCAGATGTAAGGCCAGTTGAATCCAGTGGGACTTACAGGAATACTAATATTGCAACTTTAGTATTGTAATTTTCCCAGTTACCGTATTTTTCGCTCTATTAGACACACCAGACTACAAGACACACCTAGTTTTTGGAGGAGGAAAACAAGAAAAAAATATTCTGAATCTCAGAAGCCAGAACAGCAAGAGGGATCGCTGTGCAGTGAAAGCAGCAATCCCTCTTGCTGTTCTGGCTTCTGGGATAGCTGTGCAGCCTGCATTTGCTCCATAAGACGCACACACATTTCCCCTTACTTTTTAGGAGGGAAAAAGTGAGTCTTATAGAGCAAAAAATACGGTATTTTAAAAAGATCTGGTTTCCAGTTTCCCTAAATCTGCTCCTTCAACACACGTGTATAATAGCACTGACTTGCTGGCACGAGGCCACAGCATGCTTGAAAATGCAGGAAAGAGAAGAAAAAGAGGAGGAGGAGGAAAGAAATGAAGAAATCAACTTCTGCTCTGAAAAGCACAAACAGAAAGTTGTGGGGATTTTGCCATCAATGAGCTACAGCAGCAGAGGCCCCAGCCACAGCTTCGTGAACATTAATTGAGCAAACTGAAAGTCTGTCTACATGCAGTGATAACACTACAGTGAAGTCACTCTGATGCCAAGAATTCAATCATGCTGCAGATGTCTTGAAGCTCCAGAGAAGCCAGTGGTTTCATACACTTCCACCCAGATTACATCTAAGTCCAGTTTTGTGTCCCAGAAAGGATCATCCCATCACTTTCCCTTTAGACTTGTTATGGTGATATTCTGGAACCTCAATTCTGGCAGGTGGTCTCTTCCCCCACAACTTTTTATCCTTTGTCTCAGCAGACTGGGGACTCTGACTTTCTGTTGCTATAAAAAATACAAAGGCAGTGAATTTCCTTCTTCAGCTGAGAAAAGAGTATTACGTTTAAGTCTGCTTTCCCCTGCACTCCAGTTCAAAGATTCTAGGACATCCTCTCCTGGATTTTAGGAATTTATTAAAGCCTGTCGTATTTCCCCTTCCCTGTCAAATGTTAAAAACAGAAAGGCCTTCGGGGGGTGGGGGGAACAAGGATGAGGCTTTCCGTGGTCCTTCATAAAGGCCAGAAACACATCTGGTCATAAACTGGACAAAGATTTCTTGGAACTGCATCTGACCTCCGGTGTGATTTCCAGAACATTGTGCTGACATATCTGCTAGACATCCCCTGTGACACAGCTCAGTCAAAAAATGGATGAGAACTATTCAGGGGTTCCCTGTTTTTGTGATCATATCTTGGTGCACGTGCTTGCAGCTTCTAAAGCGTAGGAGCTCTGCACTTGCACAGATGCTCTCATTTGTCATACCTTTGGTATTTGGCTTCAGGAAATAAGATTATTTCACAGATGAAAATGTAAACAGGGCCCAAATCAGCCACTGCCCAAGAAGAGCTGTGGTAGAGAAGGGAGGAGAAATGCAAAGGGATAGTTGTGGTCTCTTGATCAGAAGGGCTGCTTGTTTATTCCTACATGCTGGGGACTTGTTTTCATGCTCATCGTATTTAGCTGCTTCAGGTAGATGATCAAACCTTGGTTCAAAATTTCTCTGATTTTGTGGGCTTCAGAAGTGTTGCTTCGTATCACCTTGTGGAATAAAGTTATCAACTGAACAAAATGAAATTGAATCACTGATTAAAAACAGCAGCAGCAGCAATACAAACTCAAATGGCAACATCATATGTCATCACAATGCAAGCCGCCATGGCAATAACAGAAGGCAAGGTGTGGTCAATCAAGGAGGATTTCTAAAGGATAGCCACATTACAAACTACAGTATTCACCAAAGAGGTTGAAAATTCAGGTACAGTGGTGCCTCGCAAGACGAAAAGAATCCGTTCTGTGATTCTCTTCGTCTAGCGTTTTTTTTGTCTTGCGAAGCAAGCCCATTGACGGATTAGAGGATTAGCGCTATTAGCGGCTTTTAGCGGCTTATCAGCTTATCGGATCAGCTGATAAGCGGCTTAGAAAAGGGGGGGGGAACCTGCAGGAACTCGCAAGACATTTTCGTCTTGCGAAGCAAGCCCATAGGAGATTCGTTTTGCGAAGCACCTCCAAAACGGAAAACACTTTCATCTAGCGAGTTTTCCGTCTTGTGAGGCATTCGTCTTGCGGGGCACCACTGTACTGCTGACCTCTGTTTCCCCCCACAAACTCTAAGAATGAACAAACCAAAAAAGTAAGCATTTTGCTGTAACAATCTTCACAAACTACCAGTGATTCTGTGTATAGTGCTGGGGCAATTTAATAATGCAGAAATATGGAATCTCACATGAGGACAAAACTATTAATAGAACACGGTCATCTGAAGAATGATAATTGAGACCATTGAAATGTACAAGTGATTCAAATTAATGCACACAAGAACACTGATGTGGAATTTTAGAAGCAATGAAAAGGACTTGTGAGGAAACACATAGCAGCAGTACCTGAGCTGAAGCTCTGTGCACACTTTATTGGCAAAAGCCCCATTGAATTCAGTGGGACTTAAGGATCCATAGAATTTGGCTAATAGAATGACCCAAAGAATGGAGGAAAAGCTGGACAACCTTGGCTGACAATTGTGAGGTGCTAATGTAACACTGTGTGAGCCACAATGGTTCTAACTCCTTGCATAGTTAGGGAGTTCTGAGAGTTTGCATGTCCCCACCACTTCTGTAACACAACTTGTGAGGTGGGTTGTACATACATACAAGCATTCACCACCCCTACCCTTTGTTGAGGAGAAAGGGTTGAATGAAAAGTGTATAAATTAGGCTTTGGTTAATTAAACAATATATCACCTTTTAAACTGGGAGTTTTGTTTTTGTTTGTTACTATGGTATTTTTGTGTGTGTTTTAATATTGTAAATTGCCCAGTGATCCTCAGATGAAGGGTGGTATACAAATTTAATCAATGATGATGATGATATTGTTGCAGCTTAAACCCTTATAATTATATTATCACTAAATGAATGCAATATGCTTAGAATTCAGAATCGTTGCTCGTTTCACAGCCAGTTATACACAACTTTTTAAAATATACACTGTGATAAAATATAGATATGAAAATGATGCACACAGCACACTAGTGGTGGTGGGGAGACTCCTATAAATAGTAAGCCATAACCATACAAAATGACACAGGATTGTTTTAGAACATGAAGACAAATCAGCACATACAAGGTATATGAATACACATACCATAGAAGCTAAATTAATGCTTACTTGTGAAAAATATGTAAGATACATTTAGGCAAATGATCTCTGATACTGGTAAATTGTGTTTCTTGAGTTCGTAAACTTTGTCTCCTTTGCCAAAGTATAGCTTCCTGTGTAACAAAAAGCTCTTGATCTTAAAAGAATGTAAATTCCTTCTGTTACTCTTTCACTGTTAAATGGTCACATTCTAAATCAATATCTAGCTTGACAGAAGATTTAGTCTTTTCTGTACCTTTCAATACATTGACACACAGAGAGATTAGTGTTTGGAAATTATTGTGACATATTTAGTGAACTGGCTTGACCGACCTGTCTTTGGACAGGCATATCCCAGCATGTTCTAGCATTGTTGACAGATGGATTCTGGGACTTCTAAATGTATGACTATGAACATCTTAGTGACAGAGATAGAAAGAGAAACAACAACCCTAGACCGTAAACTCAAGGCTAGACTTTAATTTTATTTCCAAGTGTCACATTCATTCACTATTTTTGAGGTTTGAATCACACCTCTGTGTCATTGAAAATACGAATGTTTCAAATGCAAAGCAAGAAGAAAAGAAAAAAGAAGTCCATCTCAAGAGGGAAAACCTAGATTTAATAAGTGAACTGACAAAAATAAATAAACAATGAGTACTGAATGTTCTTCTACATACCTGCTACTGAAACATATTAGATTTCCCCAACAAAGAGCCATGCAACCCCAGTAAAATACATATTCACAGATAATTTGATTGTCATGAGCTGTATCACTGGAGACTGACTAGTATGATTGACAAAGATTCAATAGCTCAAATGTCAAGCTTATCTTAAAGACTTAAATGAGAAATAATCTGAATTGTGTAGGCTCTGGTTCAGCAAACAGCTAGCTCGAAATGTTGAATTAAGTTTTCAAAAGGTGGGATGACAACATTTCATAATCCCATGAGCCCTGGCTTAGTAGGCAGCTTAACTCTAAAAGTGAAAAGAATGCAAGAAGAATTAATGTTGACTGGTTATGATGGTTATATGCATCATCTGTGCTTATTTATAGAAGAGGTGGAGCACCTCAGGTCCAGGGGGTCCAATGTGGCCCTCCAGACCACTCTGTCTGGCCCCTGGAACTCTCCTCAGGCCTCACCCATCACTGGCCCTGCTTAACACTCAGTATTTTTGCCTGGCTGGAATGTGCCCTTGAACTCTAATGCATTGTTTGTCCTGTTGGAGGACAGAGAGGAGTTTATGTTTTATATATAGAAAGTAAAATTTACATTTGTTGCTCTGTCCATTTTTGCCTCTTGCCCCTACTGGCATGCGGCCATCAGAAGGGTCACAGAATGGCATGGGGCCCTTGGGCTGAAAAGGTTCCTTGCCACTGATATATAGGAACATAGGAAGCTATCTAAAACTGAGTTGCACCATATAGCTAGATCATGTACCACAAACCGGCAGCAGCTGTTCAGGGTTTCAGACCAGGGTCTTTTTCAGCTCAATGTGGAGGTGCTGGGGATTGAACTTTGGACCTTCTAGCATGTAATGTATGTGCTCTACAACTGAGCCATAACCCTTTCCTGACTAGATTGCGAAGGCAGTATGCCTCTCGAATGCCAGCTGCTGAAGGAAAGGAGTGGGGTTATTGCTTTCATGCCTTGCTTGCCTTCTCAAGAGGCATCTGGTTAGCCTTTGACAATTTATGGCTGTCGCTTGTTGGCTAATGATGGACCATTGGTTTGATTCAGCAGAGCTCCCCCTGAATGCTCTTCAACAGGAATTTAGCTAGGAGAATTCACCACAATCTGCTGAGTTTAGTTATTGTTCCAGCTACAGAACAGGTGTTTCAATGACCTCTAGAGAGAAAAGGAAACCCTTCCTCTTCTTCTTGCTCCCACCAGCTGTGATGATTGGAGGTTGATAGTGAGGCTGGAACAGAATATTTCCTGAAGCACTGAACAAAGAGCAAACGTACAGAAATTGAATGGTGGGGAAATAATTCGAGGTGTGGCATTAGGCAAGTCCACTCAGCAGCAGTAAATGTCTGCTTCAAAACTTTTAAATTCATTTTAGGCCACAAGTATATTAATAATCTTTGTGGTGTAATGTAGTAGCTGGCACTGATTGTCCATCATGTTGCTTTCAGATTTTCTGGGGAAAGTTGCTGTGCTTATAGAGCACTGCTATAATAATGAGGCGATACCTGCAGTCCAGGGCACTGGCTATTCTCACCTCATTCCTATAGCTTTGCTACAAAAAATCTTGCTGTCTTTGAATACTCTTGCTAGTTGACGATGCTTGTTCTTTTTGGAAAATCCTTCCTTCCTCTCCAGCTCCTCACCTCTGATCCTCTTGTTGTGTGTTCCCCCCACAGCATGTGATTGCCATCCCGTGGGTGCGGCTGGAAAAACCTGTAATCAAACCACAGGGCAATGTCCCTGCAAAGATGGCGTGACAGGCATCACTTGCAACCGATGTGCCAAAGGTTACCAGCAAAGCAGATCTCCCATTGCCCCCTGCATAAGTAGGTGGATGCGCTTTCCGACATTGGTACCATAACGTAATGGATCCTAAATCTGGTCTGCTTACTAACACCTGATTGGATAGACTTAATTAATTTAGCTAGAGATACTGTTGGCCACTTTTCACATTGCAGTTTTCATGGGTAGTTGTTACAGGTCCACATTGTGAACCTAAAACTTCAGGTTTTAAGGCACATTCACTTCCACCACTATTTCAACTCACTTATGCGTGAAAATGCACAGTGAAGAGCTGGGGCTAATAGCAAGGAAAGATGTATATGAACCTGGAAACTGGGATAGGTTTGGTGAGTACACAGTGAAACTGTGTAATGTATACCCATTAAAGCTGTAATTTGTGCAGTGGCCCTGTGTGTTGTATGTCCAGGTTGAATTTTGCATGTCTCTATGTATATAAATATATGGATGAATCATACATATATCTTATTGATCACACTAGTAAGGTGATGCGAGTACAAGTTCCCACTTAAACAAAAGATTTCAAAGTTCAAAACATGATTTTCTGTGTTGCAGAACCATTTTTTCTAGCAATGCCAGCGATAAACTACTACTGTTTTTTAATTATGTTTGCTTATAATCATGTTTGGGTGTAGTCAATGTTTTCCTCCTAAAAGCATTAGACAGCCTGGGTTCCATCATTGTCCAGAGCAACTTTCATACCAAAGCAGTTGGTTCTGTCTCTGTCATACAGAGAAAAAGAAATCAAAGACCAAAGCAACTTTGAAAAGCCAAAAAGAAACACAGAACAGCCATATAATGGCCATTACCCTGTTTCCTTAATACTAATGCAAAAATAAATAAGGTCATGGTTGAAAGAATCAAGTCTTTGAATAACTTCTCAGGATGCATTTCTGATAATCTGGAATAGTCACGGAAATTTCATACTCTTACACTGTTATGGAGTATTTATGGTCTGAAGGCATATGATGCAGGAACCTCGCTGCAGCTGCCCTCTCCCTACAGCTTCTTTAAAATAAGATAAAAGATGTGAGAAACATCTGATCATGGATCCTCTTCATCACATACAGTATGAGACTCTAGAACTCACTACAAGGAACTGAAAGGAGATTATTCCTAGAACCAAATATGGCTCCAGGAAATATATGCCTTTCTCTTCTCTGATGGAGTCCTGATTACATCAAAATCATTGGAGACATTGTTCTTGTTTGCTATGATATTTAGATGGACACAACTAGATGTGCTTGATGAAGGCAAACTCTAGGTTAGCGCTGCACTAAAATGTACATGCACACACTTGCTGAACACCCTCTCTGGTCCCTGAAGGTTCATTTGCACAATCACTTTTTTTTCCTGACAACTTTTGAACTTGTCTTGTGAAAACGTTCATTCCTGGAGAGAGTAACAACTTTTACCTTTTCTTGTTTATCCTTCCCTTGTTTGCCTTTTCTTCTTTACCACAGAGATACCTGTTGTTCCTCCCACCACTGTGGCCAGTAGCACAGAAGAACCTGCAGGTATGTTATACTTTTTATCCTGTTCAAACTGCCGGGGGGGGGGGGATATCCTGTTACAAAGACAAGATAGGTCTGCTCCCCAAGTTATAGCAACAACAAAGTAAGCAGGACTGAAACTTATTCAAGGCTTTTTCCTATAGGTCATAAGCGTAATATTTTGTTTTTTTCATTTAAGAATACAATAATTAACATTAAATGTCAAGAATGGGTTATTACATAGCAAAAGAAATAGTGTTTGTGTAGTATTGTGTAAAAAAACAGGCTCTGGGAAATAATTAAGTACACAGATTTAAACTGCAAAAAGACATGGAAAAGGCAAAAATTGTGTGAAATGAATGGCTAGCAATCCCAGAAGTCTTTGCACCAACCTTTGAGGCTTGTGGAGAGTTGGAGTTTGAGAGAAAGCTTTGGAGGGAGTGATTGTGGTGGAGTTTGGCGGATTTTGTGGAGTTTGGTACTTCAGGAGACCAGTCTGCCCCCCTTGTCATTTTTTTCAACATCATCCTCTAGCAATGAGGAAAACTGAGAGCCCCCATTGCCACCATTCATGCCATTGTGGTAAGTGCTGCTGGCTTTTTTAAGGGGTTTTCACGAGTTTCCAGAGGTTTAGAGGGTGTTTACAGGCATTTTAGATGGTGTCCCCCACTATATGTGATTTCATGTATATGTGGAGTACCTGGGAATGCAAACCCTGTGTAAGTGTATTTTACAGTCTTGTGGGTAGCCTGACCTTGAGCAGAACAAATTTGACAAACAGATGGAAGTAAAGAACCAGCTATTTAAATATGTTATTATTGTATCTTTTAAGGAACATTAGCAACATCACTGTTGTGGTACTCATTTATTCTTGTCGTCATCTGCTACTTTCAGTTTAGGCTAAAAGCTATAGAAGTGCAAGTTTTTATTCTCTTTTCACAGAAAATTATTTACAGGGTAGAGAGGGAGTAGTAAACACTCAAACTTGCAACAGTATCTCCTGGATTCCTAAATTTTAAAAAATTATTATTTATTCATTCCCCTGCGTATATCATTTTCAATGGAACAATCCATCTTTTCAGAAGCAGATTGCAGCACAAGGCGCCTTCTCTTTAAAAGCACAAGGAAAGTTCAGCCAAACTGAACAATCTGATTGGCGGTGGGTCCCTAAGTGCATGATATCCCTTCAGTAGCAATTTTATTGACGTTTTTAAGCACCACTTTAGTCAGAGAGGATGAGCTCCCATATTTTATCATTTTTATTTGACTGCCTAGCCCACTTGGGAGTGTGGCACCTTTCAGATTCCATCATTGCACACTTCCCCAGAAGTCCACAACACTGTCTTGGCTACATGTCACTTGGCATAAGCGCAGGTGATAGCACAGCCACCCCTAAATGCAATCTGAGGGCTGTCTGAACATTGCAATCCAAAAGAAGAAATCTGGCTGGAAGTTATATGTAGCAGCCCATTGGACAGAATCACTTTGCCGCACTTCTTCAAGAGTGTGTGTGTTGTTGTGGATAGAGTGCTCTGGTCAGACTGCAACATTCAGTTTCAAATCCTCAGTCATGAAACTCGCTGGGTGACCTTGGGCCTGTCACTTATCTCGAGGTTTAATCTGCCAAACAGGGTCGTTGGAATAATAAAATGTGGGAATGAATGCTAATGTGGGGAATCTAGCTCCTTGGAGGAATGGCAGGATATAAATAAATGCTCAAGTTGAAAGTGGCTCCAAATCTGAAAGAAAAGGGAATGTATATTTTGTAGAGAAATCTCAAATGGATCACAAGCCAAGACCAGCTTTAGTGTGAAAGAGAGAAAACATTGCCCTTGCTGGTTCTGCACCAGGGTTTGCTTTAGTTATATAACATCTGCATTTGACTGGAAAAGCAATTAAAATTCATTTGCTTTTATAAAATTGCTCTTTGCCAACGTTTTGAGCCAGCAGCCTTGCTGAACATTTTAAGCTGAGCAACCTGGACATTTTCTACTTCTCTCTCATTTTATATTTCTACTCCTAGACCTTGTCTTGCTGCTGGAGGGTAGCAATGGGCAGGTGGGCAATTCATGGGATAGCCGTGTGGCTGCTTAGACAAGGATTTAGTCTCTCACGTTGGTTATTGCAGTGCACCTTCAAAAACACTTTGGAAGTTTGGGGGAGTATGATATGCTGCAGTTCATCTTTGACAGGTTACTCATGACAGGTCTTGGTAAAATTGCTTCTAGCTTTGCTGGCTTCCTGTTAGCTTCTGGGCCCAGTTAGCAGTATGAGTGACGAACTTTAAACCAGGGTACAGGCTAGGTCAACTAACCCCAGCATTTTGGAACTGAACATTTTGGATGGGTGCTGCAGTCCATCTGAAATTTTTGGGTTGGGGAAAACTTTGTCTTAGGGCCTGTATATCCTACTGATGGAGGCCATCCTGTGGAATGCTCTGCCAGCAGTTGGCTCCTTTGCTGCCATTTTTCTGTTCAGTTTCTGTTAATTGGTTCTCGTGGGAAACTTGCAGATTCTAGCTTCACCAATTAACTCCAGCTGGTGTCAATTTACTCTTGGCAGAAAGCCCAGGTCTGCTTGACCTAGAAACTACTCACTCTGATTGGTTAACGAGCAGCACTCAACTCTGTTATCTAGGGATTGCTAGCTCAGTTTGGTGTGAGGTGTGTTAGGAGTTAGAAGTGCTGTGTATGGTTATGAGAGAGAGAAAGAAAGAGAGGATTTATTTTGCTTTTATTTGTATGCAGAAACTCTGCTGGTTTTATTTTTCCTTTTAATAAATCCTGTAAATAGTTATTCTGAGTCTAGAGGACTAGTCATTACCGCCGCAACTAGCTTCTTCGCTGTGCAGGAAAACTCTGCTACGTTTGGGCTAAAGCCAATAGGGCTATGCCTGACACTTCAAAGTTCCATGAGGTTATGGGCATTGTGCTGCCAGCCTGAGTTGCGGTGGTGTCAGCATTAACGGCGTTGGTTCCAGTAGTTCCAGAAGTTGTTGTTCTCTGGCTGGTTCCTGACCGTGGTGAGCTGGTGACGCAGCGGATACAAGGACAACAGCTGCAGCGTGTGAGTGCTGGGTGCTGTGGTTCCTGTTTTCTCTCTCGGTGGTCGTGAGTAGCTGGTTCCGGGTTCCAGGGACATCGCTCTCAAGATGGCCTCACAACCAGTTCAGATGGCTTTTGAGCGTCTGAATGACTCCAATTACTTGCTGTGGTCGGAACGCATGCAGGCAGTGCTGCAGAGGGATCGTCTCTGGCAAGTGGTGAGTAAGTTTCCTGCGAAGCCTAATGATGAAGACCTTGATAAAGACCAAAGAGCAAGGGCCACAATTGTCTTGGGGCTGGAAGATTCCCAGTTGCCGTATGTGAGGGGAATCAAGACAGCTAGAGGTGTGTGGCAAGCACTTAAAGAACTCCATGTGCGTGAGACAGCAGTTTCCAAGCTGTTCATTCGCAAGGCATTGTACAAGGCAATGTTACAGCCTGGGGTTACAATGCAGGAACACCTACACAGTTTACAGTTAAAGTTTGCTGCGCTACAGGAAAGAGACTGTGCATTAGACCAGCAGGAGAAGGTGGCTATTATTTTGAGTTCTCTCCCGGAAAGCTGGGATAATTTAGTTTTGTCTCTAGAAGGCATACAGGAGCGTGATTTATCAGTCAGTTACGTTACTGGGCGCTTGATTGAAGAATGGCAGAAGAGGCAAGAAAGGTCGTTGGCTGCAGAGGCTTCTACAGGCGGGCGGTTTGGAAGGAGTTCTCATGCCGTGCCAGAGGTGAAGCAAAAGCAGCGTACTGGTGAGGAGTCAGCGTTTGCTGTTAGGCGTTGTTTCCGATGTGGGTCTTCAGCGCATCTAAAACGACAATGTCCGGAGTTGGTCAAGTCTCAGTTGCCGGTGCAGGAGCAGAGACGAGATCAGCAGCAGCAGCAGCAGCGTAAAAAGAAATTCTTCAAACAAAAACAGTCGGCTCAGCTGGTGACCGCCAAGGTCAAGATTGCTGATGAGAAACAAGCGGTCTGGGTGGTCGATTCGGGAGCGTCTCGCCATATCGTGAATTCAGATGAATTGTTTGTTTCCAAGAACTCAGCACAGCGCAGCCAGGTGGCTCTAGCAGACGGAAGTACTTCCGAAGTGATTTCGGGGGGTGCAGTTTTTGTTCCTTGTCTTCGTGAATGCCTGCAAAATGTACTTTGTGTGCCTTCATTAAGGAGCAATCTGATGTCTGTAGATTGTTTGCTAAAAGCTGGGTTTAAAGTGTATTTTGAAGGAGACAGTTGCATTATTAAGAAGGCTGGTGAGATTTTAGGCACTGCTAAGTCAGAGGGAGGCTTGTTTTGGCTTAAAGCAGGATCTCAAGTTGCAGCAGTAGTCAGCAAATCTCAGCCTGCAGTGAATAACAAAGCTATACATGACAACTGTGTGCACTTATTGCATAGGAAAATGGGGCATGCTTGCTGGAAAAGTGTACTAAAAATGTCTGAATTGGCTGATGGGGGTAATTTAAAGAGTTGTAACAAGTACCTTGATTGTAATGTGTGTAAAAAGGTTAAAACCCACAGAGTCTCTTACCCCAGAAGTGACAGAGTTAGTGAGTCACCGCTACAGCTGGTTCACATGGACGTAATTGGTCCATTTGCTGTAAGCAGGGGTGGATCGCGCTTTTCACTAACAATTGTGGATGACGCCACGCGTTACTCTTGGGTTTTTCCCATGAAGAATAAGGGTGACGTGTTCACTAAGTTTAAAGGCTGGGTGGCATCTGTGGAAAGATTTCTGTCCATTAAACTCAAAAGGATTCAGACGGACAGAGGTGGCGAATTTATGTCAAATGCCTTTAAAGATTGGTTACAAAAGCGTGGCATTGGGCATAGAAAAACGAACGTTTTTTCCCCAGAGGAGAATGGCGTTGCAGAGCGAAAAAACAGATCTTTACAGGATATGATGTTTGCCATGCTTGATGATGCTGATTTGCCCATGTCTTATTGGGGGGAGAGCATGCTCACCGCGTGTTATCTCCAAAATAGGCTCTTTCATCAAACAATAGGTACAACCCCGTACTTTAAATTGTTTCAGAAAAAACCTAAAATTGACCATTTGCATGTGTTTGGATCAAAAGCCTGGGTATTAATTCCGAAACAAATGAGGAAGAAGGGAGATCCTAAGACCAAACAGTTAGTGTTTGTGGGTTACCAGGAGCTGGGAAAAGGTTTCCGCTTTGCTGAAGGGACAAATGGCATTGTGATCTCCAGGAATGCCAGTTTTTGTGAACATAGTGGCTGGGAGAGACTACATGCCAATACTGAGGTTTGGTTTGAACCTTCCCAGGAGCTTCATGACTCTGAAGGTAGACACAGAGAATCAGAGTCTGAGGGGGAGGAAAGTTCAGATAAGAGCTCTCAAGAAAGTGGAGTTAGCCAGAGACCAGTTGCTAAGCAACAAAAGAGAGGTCGTAGTTCTGAGGAGGAAAGTGGGTCAGAAGAAAAATTTTCTCCCAGAAGATCTAAAAGACAAAACAAAGGAGTGCCTCCGGTGCGTTTTTCTCCTGATACTGCAAATGTGTTTAGTGTAATTGCAGAACCCAAGAGTTTTCAGGAGGTGTTAAAGTTACCAAAAGAGGAGGCAGAGCACTGGAAACAGGCAATGGAGGAAGAGATGTCCTCTCTGAATGAGCACAAGGTTTTTACACCAGTAGCAGCGCCTGAGGGGGCAAAGATTGTAGGCTGCAGGTGGGTGTACAAACTTAAACCTCTGGTGACAGGAGAGTACAAATACAAAGCTCGTTTAGTTGCTCAAGGATACTCTCAGAGGCCTGGAAAAGATTATGACGAGACTTTTTCCCCAACTGCTAAGGGGGACAGTGTAAGGCTGATTTTAACGCTTGGAGCAAAGAGAAAACTCCTGTTAAACCATTTTGACATTCAGACTGCATATTTACATGCATCAATATCAGAAGACCTGTATCTAGCTGAACCGCCTGGTTATGAGACAGGTTCCAATAGAGTGTTGAAATTAAACAAAGCTCTATATGGTCTCAAACAGGCTGCAAGATCTTGGAACAAATGTTTCCATGAGGCCTTAGTGTCATTTGGTTTTAAGCAGAGTACAGCTGACAATTGTGTTTATGTACGTGGTACAGGCAGTGATCAAGAGTTTTGTCTGATTTATGTAGATGATGTATTGTATGCCTGCAAAACAGATAAACAAACTAAAAGATTTGCCAAGCAATTGTCCAGTAAGTTCAAAAACAAAAGACTTAGGCCCGGTTAGGACATATCTAGGGTTGGAAGTGTGCTGGGCCCAAGATGGCAGCTGCCTAATTAGTCAGCAGAACAAAGTTAAACAACTACTGACTACATACAGGATGCAGGATTGCAAAGGGGCAGCGGTGCCTATGGATCCAGGTTTCATAAAAACACTTCACATAGATGAGAGTCCTGAATTTGAACATCCTGATGTATATCACTCTGTAATTGGAAGTTTATTGTATCTAGCACAGTGGTCCAGACCTGATATTAGCTACGCAGTAGGCATATTAAGTAGATTGGTCTCAAAACCCACACTAAATGCCTGGAAAGGGGTAAAACAAGTTCTGAGGTATCTCAAGCAGACAATTGGCTATATGTTACAATTAAATTCTTCAGAGGATGAAATGTTGAGTTGCTACTGTGATAGTGACTGGGGAAATTTGCCAGATAGAAAATCTGTCACAGGACTAGTCATAATGGTCGGTGGAGCTTTAATCAGCTGGCGGTCACGCAAGCAAGACATTGTAAGTGTGTCATCAACGGAATCAGAGTACGCCGCATTGAGTGAATTGTGCAACGAGGTGATTTATTTCAAGCATTTGTTAGCAGATTTAAATGTAAATTGTGGAGAACCAGTACAAGTTTACATTGATAATCAAGCTTGTATAACCTTAAGTAAAACAGAGGGTTTCAAATCGCGTTCCAAACATATCTCTGTAAAATACCAAAATGTACGTTGCTGTGTACAAGACAATGTAATCACCTGTACTTATGTATCAAGTGAAGAAAATGTAGCAGATGTGTTAACTAAACCATTGGCAAAGGTAAAGAACAAGCGAATGTGCAAGGGTTTAGGTTTGCTGGAAAAATGATCTCCTACATAGGTGTATTTGGTGTTAATTGTTCAGCAGAATCTGTGAGGGGGTGTTCAGTTTCTGTTAATTGGTTCTCGTGGGAAACTTGCAGATTCTAGCTTCACCAATTAACTCCAGCTGGTGTCAATTTACTCTTGGCAGAAAGCCCAGGTCTGCTTGACCTAGAAACTACTCACTCTGATTGGTTAACGAGCAGCACTCAACTCTGTTATCTAGGGATTGCTAGCTCAGTTTGGTGTGAGGTGTGTTAGGAGTTAGAAGTGCTGTGTATGGTTATGAGAGAGAGAAAGAAAGAGAGGATTTATTTTGCTTTTATTTGTATGCAGAAACTCTGCTGGTTTTATTTTTCCTTTTAATAAATCCTGTAAATAGTTATTCTGAGTCTAGAGGACTAGTCATTACCGCCGCAACTAGCTTCTTCGCTGTGCAGGAAAACTCTGCTACGTTTGGGCTAAAGCCAATAGGGCTATGCCTGACACTTCAAAGTTCCATGATTTTCTGGCAGTTTTTAATACATTGCTTCTTTCTTTCTTTCTTTCTTTCTTTCTTTCTTTCTTTCTTTCTTTCTTTCTTTCTTCTTTCCTTCCTTCTTTCTCTTTTCACAGTATAGTGAGTAACCAAGGAGTTGGTTTCTGCTGTTTCTTTCTACAGTTATGTTCTAAGTGTAGCTGCACTGTGGGGATGTGCCTGTTGTCCCAGTATTGTGCCTTTGTTAGTGGTAGTACTGCAGGTTTTATAATGATTGTGCACTGCTTTACTTGTCACTTTTGTGGTAGAGACTCAATATATAAACTGAGAAATGTTGCCCCAAAGTTGTAATGATTCCAGGGTGTGTTTTTGCTTTTGCTTGTATGGCTGCGTATGTTATGGCTGTTGTTTGTTTGAGTCATCTCAATCTGTTTGCTTTGTAGGCACTTTTCTGTGGTCCGTTTGCTCTGTTCCTGGCACATTGGCCTCTGGCTTGTGCAGCAGGTATATCTGTGGAGGGCTACTGAATGGGAATATAGCTCTGGCTTCAAGCAGAGGATTGCATTGTTGGATGAGATGACTAGAAGATGCTCTGACATTCACTCTGAAGGGGCTGACCAGGCAGGAATTTGGCTGAGAAACAGGCACACCATCCATGTCTGTGTGAGGGCTGTGTGTGTGTGTGTGTGCACATGTGTGCATGTCAGAGAGAGAAGAGGGGGGTGGATTGATGAAGAGAAGGGAAGGAGAGAGAAAGAGAGAGAGAAAAGGGGGAGTGGCCATGCCTACTTTTTGGCCTTGGCCCTGACCACCAGTGGTATGCAGCCCCCAACCAATATGGCCCCCAGCCCTGAAGTTTGCCTAGCCCTGATTTAGTGCATTCCAACTGTGATTGTAGACATGGATTGTTTCAGCTAAACAAACCTTCATTGACTTAAATGAATTATTCCATATGGTAAACTTGGCCTGTGAGCCACATTACGAAGTTCAGCACGACTTACCTCTCTTCTGGTGTACCAGCATCCAGCCTTGCCAGTTTTCCCTACCAGTTGCTGTTAGCGTCATTCATTTCTGGCTGCAAATTCTTTCCTGGATTATAGAATTGCTGCTGCTCAAAAGGCTAATCTGTATACACTGGGCAGCTACTGGAAATAATAACTGGAAAAAATTCTTTGCTCTGTTGTAGGCCTAGGGTTTCCTGTAGGTCTTATCACGTTCCTAGGATTTCCCACAAAGTATAGGAGCAGAATAGTGTAAGATATGACCTGTTCTATCTTGGCTATCTGTGTGCTTCATTTGCAGCAGCTGTGATATAATGCAGTTACGCAAATGCTTGGACTGACCTAAGCTGGGCAGGACAACAGCCCAGAGGCCATACTGTAGGGAACATTCTTTCTCTGCCCCTGGAGATGGGCTGCATTTGGCCTTTCGATTTCCTCATTTTGCAGTTCCATAAACACTTTAGCTGAGAGAAATGGGGATAGGAGAGAGAAGGTGGGGAGAAAACTCTGGTAATTTTCCTGATAATCGGGAAGGCGAACCACTGTGACTCTGGAATGGCTATGTTGACTGACATTGCCGTTAGCATTGTTATACTTTGTAAAATATGAATTCATGTTCTAAATTAAATACATGACAATTCAGATTAGAACGATACTGTAGGTTGGTGGTTTAGTATTATTTCATCTGACATGCAACCAGCACAATTTCCACCCCCCCCCATTTTTAAAAAAACTTTTAACATAAAAATACATTTAATTAACATTTGCAGTGGGGTTGTCATTTTACACAGGATCAGCTACATGAAGGATTAGACCTCTCCAGAAAGTTGTATGGGCTGTTGGGAGTAGTCATAAATCCCACTGTTTGTTGATAAAGTCAATGAATGGGTGTCATATAGCATAGAATGAGTCTGTTTTGTGGTTTCCCCTGCAAACTGGGCATGGCAAGTTAGTTTTTTCTGACAGGGCTACCTGCCAGACTCTATCTAGCCACTTGAAGGGAAGAAACTAGGCTTTATTTCACCCGGGTCAAAGACTCACTTTGGTACCCCCTCCCATGCGCATTTGTGTACACAGAGAGAGACAGGGAACCTCAATGGCACCCCTCTGGAGGCTTCACCCAGGGCAAAAAAACCTGGCTACCCCCATAGCTATGGCTCTGCCACTTGTCATGTGAAAGGTGTGCAACTAGTACAAATATGAATGGGGACGCTCAATCCTATGCTTGTTCCTTGGTAGTAAGTTCCATGTGGGAGGAAGTTCCAGTCATAAGGAGCAGCAAGGGGAAATGTTACTTCAGGTAGCAACCTTTGAATGGCTGAGGATGGTAGAGCTTGACAAAATGATCTCTTGCAAAATATGTGCAGACAAGGACAGATGAGGCTAGGGAAGGTTTTGAATGCTGAAGACAAGAAGGGACTTAAAGATGAGGGCCAAACGTCAAAGTTTTGAGAGAGCTTAATAATTTTGGGAGGCAAAGGGAAGTATCAAATAGAATACCAAGGCTTTGTGCCTGGTCAACTGGGTGGACGGTGACACCAGTAACGGACAAAGAGATGATGGCTTGGGAGGAAAGATGAGAAGTTTGTTTTTAATCACGCTGAGCTTGAGACTATGTTGAAGCATCTAAGCAGAAATATCAGAAATGTAGTTGAAAATGCAAACAAAGTATTCCCTAGCGGGGAACCTTTAGCCCTCCAGATGTTGTTGGATTACAACTTGCATCATGCCTGACCATTTACCATGGTCATTATCCAACAACATCCGAAGGATTACGGGCTTCCCATCCCTGCTCCTATTGTTATCACGTTGCTGGATTTTGTTGGATTCCAGTTTTCTTGCCTTCTGAAATGTGAGGTACCTTGTGACACCTCCATTTGAGCTCTGATATGATGAAGCAGCAAAGTGGGGGAGACAGATGCTGCTGCAGTGAGCTCTGAATGAGATACTCCGGTGCTAAGCAGTACGCTCAAGCTTTAATAACAAAACATCTTGGCTGCTCCTTGTCCTTCCTGCCTTCATACCCTAATGGGAGAGACCCTAAAATGGCATTCAGCAAGTTAACACTATCCCCTTGCTTTCAGCAAGAACACATCACAATGGAGCCCCCTTACAATGGAGGGAGCCGAAGGTCATGACAAGGGTTAGAAGGCGCCCACCAGGGGCTATGACTTGCTGTCAAACATAAAGCAAAGTCCTTTGTACATCCCACCGCCACCTCTGGGTTTGAGCCCTTTCATTCTGCTTTGGTTTTGCGGGTGGATATGGCTGCTTTTCCACAATAGGGCATCTTGATAGAAGCTAGAAGGGAAGGAAGCAGGTGTGGGTACCCTTGACAACTGCATTCCATTCTCCTCTGAAACACTTACATATAGTAGAAATTCTTCATTGTAATTTAAAATAGATGTGCATTTTTAATATGCCACTTTCCCACAATTCTTTGACAATACTATTCTAATTCCCAATAATTGTATCATCGTTTAGGGGTGGGGGTGAGAGAGGCATTGATGCATGATTTAAAAATAAAATGTTTGTTCTGAAGGGAGGTCCCATATGTAAATTTCCTCCCCAACTAAGCCCAAATAAACAGTAGGTGGGAACCAAAGATGGTATAATGATTTCACTTCAAGATTTGCTTTATGAAGTCACATAGGCAGTTTACACTTTTAGCTGTGGGGTGAACCAGGAAACATGATGAAATTTTGTGTAGTGAAAATCTATTGAGCAGAGTCTGCCATTGGTTACTCGTGCAAGTCCCTTCTCTTAAACTGGTAGTATTACTCTGGATTTGCTACTCTTGAAAGTGCAGTGCAATATGGATGTGCTCCAGCTCTTCTCTGGAGCTTGAAAGGAAGTGGATCATCTCACACCACACTTCCAAGTGCCTGGATTGCCTCTGAAGTTCAACATAGTTGTTTTATTACCTGTATACCTTGTTTTTGTTCTGTGATGGGATGCAAGTTAACATACACGGATTTACAATCAGTGTGCCATGCAGGCCAGGCACTGACAAGGATCAGAACTGCTTTGCTTAATCAAGGTTATTGTATCATGTGCCTCCAGACTGTTTTCTGGAACACATAAGCGGTAAGACACTGCCCCTCCCCTGCTAGTGAAGGGTCAGGAATCTGGCAATCACACATTTTAGCAGGCTAGCTAGACCAGACAAAATGTGCAAGCCCCTGATGGCCAGGGCTGAAGTACTCCCAAGTGTAACCCACCTTCCTTTTTTGTTCTCTTAAACCCAGTTTCAGTGTGATGGTATCACTTTCCTTTCTGGAGCCCAAGCAGTATGTTCTCTGCTTCTAGAAGCCTCTGAAGGGTGAATAAGAATTTTAAAGAAGTACTGCTGCCACTCAAGAAACAGAAACTTCTACGGTCCCCGTGGCATCCAGTTCAACTCATTGTCCCACTCTTGATGACATACTATTTTCTGTCTATCCTTGGACAAGTATTTTGCTGCTTCTTTTCATATGCTAAAGTCTTGCACAGTTGGACTTGCATTGGATTGAAAGATGGGAGGTGTATTCCAGCCCTTGGAAGGGTGAGCTGAATACTTGGGACAATTGTTGTTTAGGGGTAATTTGGGGAGCCCAGGGAGCATGAGCTCAAAGTTGATTGTGTGCTCCCCCCTCTGCTACCCGCCATCTTGCAAGGTTTCTAAAAGATTAAACTCACCTTTAACTTGTTTCTTATTCCTGTTTGTCTTCCCCATCATCTGCAAATGACAGGCAAGGCAGAAAATCTGCCCTGTGTTCAGACAGTAGGAAAAATCTCATCAAGTTGGTTTCCTATTCCTGCTTTTAACTGGGCAGATCTGAAATCAGCAGGGTTGTATTCCTTAAAGGGAGCTGTAATCAGGAACTCTTAAATTTGCCAGCACACAGCAGTTCACAAGTACACCCTCTCGAACTATCATTGGGCAACCCATGAACAAGAAGAAAACTCTTTCTGCTTGATTATAATACTGTGGTGGCTATGAGTATATTCTCTTGGGCTGTAAGGCTGCGGGGACAAGGAGGGGCCACAGACAGATTTATTAATGGTGCCTCGGCTCCCACAGAAGCCTGCCCAAGTCTTGATTTCCGTCCTGGCAGCCCCAAGTGAGAGGCTTTAATCTAATTTCATGCCTTATTTGCGCCAATTTGTTTTTCAATCAATCTTGCTCAGCAAGAAGAAAGGATATTGCTAGGGGCTTATTTGTTCGGTCTTGTTCCAAGGGTGAGGTTAATAGCAGTTATGCTTTGCTGGGATTGCTGCAGGGTTCATGGAGCTTTACTTGTTCACTTCAGCTCCCTGTTTGCATCTGGCACATCCTCTTCTGCCCTAACTTTACATACCAACCACGCTTTACATACCAAGGGCACTTGAACCAGTTTGAGCAGCAGAACCCTGCAACTTGACTTCAGTAGGACTTTTGTTCTTAAAATAGATTATATGTCTCTGCAATTGTTGTTGTTAAATTTATTACAGGCCCTTCACCAGCAGATCCCAAGGCAGGTTACAAATAATTTAAAATTAAGAATTAGGAAGTTTCAGTTACTAATAAGAAGCACTACAAAGCTGTTTAAACACTATGAACAGACCAAGACCCGTGCCAGGCATGCTGTAGAAGTGGGAAGAGAGAGGAAGCCAAACTTCCCCTTTCCATTCTCCTAGATCTCATCCAAAGGGGTGTGGTGCATATTCACCCCCATGGGTGAGCTGGGTGTTCTTCCACTGCAGGAACAAACACAGTGGGGAAAATATCTATGAAGGGCAGGGCCAATCTACCCTGCTTTGTGTGAGACATGGAAGCATGGGGAGAGGAAGTGTGCTTCTTTAGAATATCCAGTGTGGCTCCAAGGGAGCTGGTATCAGTGAATTAGAATTTGTCAGCACAAAAGCTGTAACTCTGCTCTAGTGAATCTGTAGAATTATCTAGCCAACCTCCTCGGAATCACCTTGAGCATATGAACTGCACCTGCAGCAGAATGTAAATTTGCATATACAATGTAATTTTGCATATACAACCTAGGACTAGCAAAATAGTGTCACCACGCAATTGCTTTGGGATTCAGGGAGGACCACTGTCAGGTTTTAGACCCTGTTTGTGAGAGCTAGTGCTTTCACATAACAGTCGGCTCTGGTTACTTGTATAGCTTGTTATAAATGACATGTCTGCACAAATGCTGCCCAGTTTCAAGACCGAGGCAGCCTTGCACACTTTAGGTGATAATGGGGGAGCAGCTGGTACGGGCCTTAGCTAGTGCCAAACTGTGGAGGAAATCCATTTGGTTTAGCCATTGTCTCTACCACTACAAAGCAAGCAAGTAAAAACCAGATGGCTATTGAACTATGTTCTTGTTTCTTACTTCCATTCTCCAGCTGCTAGAAGGTTTAAGGAAGTCTGGACATGTTTAGCCAGGCCAAAAGTAAATAGATATTTATTTATTTGTTTGTTGCTGTTATGTATGCATTAAGCATTTGAAAATACTGATAAGCCCTGTACAAAGAGTAGAATAGACAAATCTCTGCAATAATAGCATTCATTCTAACATGGGCATGCCTGATATATATGCTATAGAAAAGGAAGAGTAATGTTTGACATGTCAAGTGTGATGCTATTCTTGAAAATCAAATATAAAAAGATACATTAAATGGTTCCAGAATAGCATTTTAAAAATTGAATAACAGAAACAGACAATACACTAAAAATACACACACAAAATTAACAAAATAACTTATACAAGTCCCTTTTGATAGTAAAGTAAAAAAAATAAATCAGAAGTGGATGAAATGGATTCATCTATAAAATTATAAATGGGATATAAAAACACAATGTACATTGAACAATGAAGGAAATAAAAAAAAGAAAAAGGTCTTGCCTGTTCACCGACTCCACCAAATAAAATAAATTTTGATGGGATTTGCTACCCATGTGATTGTGATGTCATATATTTAATAAATAACTCTCTAAACAGAGGAGACATTTGACCCCTCAAATATTACACCAGACTGAAAATCTTCATGGAGTTGGTTTATTGTCTTTCCTCCACCACTGACAAGACTTTCGCTTTTTTAAAATTTAAAGAGAGGTATAATATCAGTCAAAGGAACAAATAAAACTGAGTTTCTCTTCAGCCTGATGTGAGCCCTGTCTGTCAGTGCCACATGATGACATTCCTAATCCACACAAGGCATACTAAGCAGTTTACACATGTATGACGTCACAAGTCATAACTTGCATAGAGGTTTCATGTTAATCCTGTTCTTAGAATGCCTTCTATGAGGAAGTTTCTTCTTCTGTGAAGTAGTTCTCATGTAACACACAGTTAGCGTTCTGTCTGATAGATCCACCCAGGCTTTGTGCTGAATTATGGTACCAAGGCAGGACCACTGCATGCCATTTTCTGCAGTGGGAACAGCATCTCCAGCCCCAGCCCCTCAGTGACCCGTCACCTTAAGGTTGCAAAGATAAAGGCAGGCTCAATCAATGAAAGGCTTGAAGCAGCAAAACATTTGGAGGAAATTGTAGCTATTTGGCAGAGAAAGCAGACACTGGCTCTGCAAAAGCATTTTTACTGTCACCCATGGAACCATTTGCTGCTCTGAAGTTGATCTTGAAGATATTAAAACCAATAAACTCACTCCAAGGACAGATTGAGCCTGAACATAAAATCATAGAATTGTAGGATGGGATGGGACCTGCATATCACTGAGTTCTTGTAGCAAGAGTAAGGAATCATCACTAACTGATTGGCCTACTTTATCTGAATTGTATTTTAACATGGGAGATAGAAATGGTGCCAGATATTCTGTTAGCAAAAGCAATACCCCAGGTAACCTACCTGTGAGGTGTTTCCTGCTTTAGCTTTGGACTTCTCATTGCACCCTTTCCCTCCAGCACTGGCTGCATGATTATGGAGGGCCATGTGGCTCATATTTGTGTTTTGGAGAAACGTCTGAAAATGTTCGGATGGTTTACCTGGAAATGGCTGTTCTCTCTAACTGGAATTTGTTTTGGGATTTAGTGGAAACCTAAAGTCAACCCTCGTGTCTCATTCCTTTTTAACACTTTGATGTGATCAGCTATGGAGAATGGGTAATTTTACTAGTTCTTTTCCTGCTCCTCAGAGCAGGATTTTATTACAGTTTTGGCCCATTGTTCAATGACACCATTTCTCCTTCTCTTACATTCTATACCTCATGCTGAAATTGTGGCCTGCTGCAGGATTTGGGGTCAAGCAGCTTCTTATAAAGGGGTTTGGAGACCTGGCTTTGCAGCTGGAACTCAAAGCAGCTGGAGCATGCAGTTCCACAGAGACTGGATTAACTTGAAATTATGCTGTCTGTTGACTCGTTGGCCCATATTTTCGCTATGTGTGTTGTACTGTATAGAGCTTAGTAGCTACCCAAGCAAATGCATTGATCCCTTTTTAATGAAGTGTGCGCATGGTACCCACAGGTAGTTTTCTTGTCATCTTTAGCTGTTCGATCTTCTCAGGAGACAGGTGCTGCCTGCTCCTGCACACTGGGTGTGACGTAGTAGCACAAGAGAACAAGGAATTTTGCAGGCATGGAAAATGTCTAAGCAACGTTCTTATTTAGGGTGTTTGATTCATCTAGCTGTAGAAACAGAGCCAACTCCTCCAAAAGATCAGCTCTGAAGTCTGCTTCACAGGTAACTTTCATGTGACTTGGAGATTATTTGTAGTGTTCTGTCTCACCTAAGCATGTTATCCTGCTTAAAACTGTATGGCAAATTTTATGTTGGAGCTCATAATGGGAAAGCCATAATAGTTGCCATACGACCCGGAGACATCATGTCTCTGTGTTCTCCCCATCCCAGTTTGTTTCTCTGTGAGATACGTTCTGTTCCTGAATCAGACACAAGTGCAACAGTGCTGAATAGTTCTGAGAAATCAAGATGATGATATTGATGATGACCATTCTGAGTGGGCAACTGGTGAGCAGCCATGAGAAATGAACCCCAAGAAATGTGAATACACAGGGAAATAAAACATGAAGCAGAAGAAGGAATAAAACAGATGTGCTGTGAACAATATGAACCAATCTCCCACAAAATACAACCAGAATATCATGTACTGCAAACATGTCCACTTTGTCTCTCAAGCATCTGGCATTCCATCTGGGATGATGCATCCCAGCCGACACAAGAAGTGCACTTTGTCATAGGCTCCAAATAGCTCTAGCACCGTTGCTCAAGAAGTGTTTAGTGCTGTGCGGTTTTAGTGCCAGGCATTCTGATTATCCTATGATCTCCATCCCCACATGAACACCATCCTGTGAGCACAGACAGCAGCATGCTGGGAATTCCTTGTTCAAGGATTAGTAGATCATAGAAGGATCAGGGCAGGGAGGTTTTTCAGGCAAGGCTGTGTGTCAGTTGCTGCCCAGCACATGGAAACCCCAATGGTGGGTTTTTAATGCTGTCCACACTGTGCAAATACAAGAAGCACTAAAAAAGGTGAGCGCACTGATTTGTGAAGGAATCATTCAGAAAATAACTAAGCTGACAGATAGGAAAGGGGAAAAAATGCTCCTGACATGTTCTGAAGCTGCAAATGAGACAAAACAGCCGCCACACCTTTTTATCCTGCTTTAAGGATTTTAAAATTATATATATTAAAATTATATATATATTAAAGGTACCATTTCCCAAATCTGTTCTGTTTTGACTGGACAAGAGATTGCTGGGTTTGAGGTTGCAGCTTGCTTGTTTGTTTAAATAAGACTTAATATTTTCTCCAATCTGGGGAGGTTTATGTGTGTTGTGTTCCCCTGTGGTACCCCAGCTCCTGGAGAGCCTTGCTCTTCTTACAAACTACACAAGTGGGCTTCCACCTGCTGAGCCCCGGTACTTTGGCCTTGGTCAGGGCAGTAGACACACTCCACAAAGCTTCTCTCACATTCCCACCCCCCCAAAGAGTGCTTGGTCCAAACAGAGAGAGAATCAAGATGCAGAAGAGTGAATATGCTGTACATGCCTTGTGTTACAGTGAAGGAAATGGGGGATAAAAGCATCATCTACTACAGCACATCTGTAGTCCTGTTTTGGTTCTGTGCATAGATGCTGAGCCATAATGCAGCAGGTTAGCAACACTGTCCTTAATAGATAAACCTAAATGCTCTCTGTTGTTGCTAGATAGTTTCTGTGTCAATTGTGAAGGGGCTATGTGTAGTTTGAGGCAAGCAGGAATACTAGTGAAAAGTATTTGGAGTTGTACTCTTCCACCCTTCTCAAGCGTTACATCGAGATGGCAAGTGAAATTGCCATCAGTGAAATCTTAAACAAGTCTTCAAGAGATGCCTGAAAGTCAAAAGCAAGGGTGTATGCAGAATCTCTGTTGGAAGAGTATTGCTCAGCTTGAGACCAGTGATGCTAAACAGTTAGAAGCAATAACGCCAGAAGTTCCATGCAGAAATAAGGTTCCGTTGGGGTATTGCCAGTGTACATTTCATTTTCTCAAGCAGCAGTCCAAGGCCTAAAGCCTGGGAGATCACTCACCACCTCAGTATTGTATGCAACAGTCTGAGCCTTGCATTGGTTCCTAGGGGATCAGCCAGAAATATTAGTGATTAATCAACTCAATTGAGACAATGTACTTTTATTGTCCCAACAAAGGAAATGGCATGCAGAGGGAAAAACATAGAAAAAATAAGAAACAAAATTTCCTTCAAAAAGTGCATATTCTTGGGTATTGGGGAAAGGTAGAAGTAAACAAAAAGGACTGCACAGAAACATGAATTTGAACCACAATTCCATTTAGAACTTAAATGAAAGCTTGACTTATTATTCAATTTTACATCTTGATATATTATACAAGTAGCTTTGTTTCAACCCCAAACTGACCCAAAATTGCTTTTATCATCTCTTGGTTGAAAATGTCTGTCTTACTTTTCTTTGTTGCTGCTTGCAAGCATGCTCGCAGCTTCTGTTGATGGATCAGTAATTGGAAGCAGTCAGAACAGTGTTCAACACAGTGGATGGGGGCTCTAGCCAACCTGGTAACACACATTCAAGTTTTTGCTCATTGACTTGGGATAGAGAATTCAACTTTTCCTCCAGGACTTGGAAAATGACTATAATAATGCAGCCCTACTCTTACAGAAGACAATGGCAAGACCCCCATTGAATGTAACTGAATTGCAGCCTTTGCTAGTGGTGAACTAACTGAGGTTAGGTGAGATGAGTCTTTTTTTTAAATATATTGTCAGTAGATCCACAGAACTATTCCATAGTAAATAGTTCAAGGACAAATATATTAGTGTGAGATGGGCCCAGAACAATTCACTGTATGGTAAAAGATGGACCAGGAACAACAAGGAGCGTTAGTCAGGCTGAAAGAAGCACCCAACCCTTCATGATGTTTGCTTTATAGCAGTGGGCAGATAGCTTTAACCGTCCGTATGGGGCTGCCTTCCTTCTCCATTTCTGGTCCTTCTAATCCTGATGTGGCCAATGTCTTTCCACAAGGGATACACACTTATCTTAGGCAATAATTAGAGCTGTTGAACTGTATTTGTACTGAACCATATTTAATCAGTAGGCAAAGCTCTGCATTAGGCAGTGGTGGAAAAGAAGGGCAGAGGGAGGTTGTAGGTGTGAATGTGGTGGGGCTGGACCTTTCCCTTCCTCCATTGCTCATGAGTATAAATATGAAAATTTCTAAGTATTTTTATTACCTTTATCTGTACATCCTGTTTGCAACACAGTCAGGTAGGTAATTATACTATATGGATTTATAACCTTAAAGGATGCTGTTCTGGCTTGGAAGGAGGGATATCAGTAAATAATATTACTGTGGTTGCTCATTTCCATTGTATAGTCCCCTATATGGTCATAGGGCCTCTCATTCTTGAGCATACTGCTTGCAGACAAGCAAGAGGTGAATATGATCAGTCATAGATAGGAGACCTATGTTAGCTGATTTGAGCATTCTAAAGAAAGAGCAGGACATGAACATATAATGAACCATAATATTTATCAATCACTGCAGAAAAGCAAGTTGCCCGTCATCATATGTTTTCCTACCAGCAAAGTATAATTCCTGACCCATCTGTGCACCAATTGGATAAGCAGGAACACTGCTGTAGAAACACTATACTCTGGCATACCTGGGAAACATAGTGCAGGCTGAGCTATGTGCAGCCCAGCCTTGCCAGAGACTGGAGAAAGAGAGAAAGAAATGCCACAGCAAGTAACAGTTTTTCATGCTCAGGGTCAAGCTGCACTCCCAGTGCTCAAAAGTGGCATGAAAATAGTTCTAGCACAGCCAAAGCAGGATGGAGGCAGTGCCAAAAAACTCAACACAGCATTACATTAGTGGCACTGGAACACAGGATGATGTTCAGGAGAAGTAAATCCATCGTATCACAGCAGTAAGGCCCATAGAAATGAAGCAGTCCCACTGGGGCATTTTATTTGCACACTCCAGTAGAGTGGACGCCAAAGGCTTTGCTAATGCTTCATAGGCTGCTAATTTCCTCCCTGACCCCTTTTGTTGAGGAGTGACCCCAGCCAGAATCCCTTTGCAATGAATGCCAAAGCCTGACACAGGTCTGGGTTAGGGGGTGACAAAGAGGCCTCTGTGGGCTTTAATCAGACTCCAGTTTGCAGTTTAAGAACTGGGGGGGGGGGCTGTGGCTCTCTAAAGATCTGGGTGGCACAATAAGCGAGGCCCTGGGGTCTCCCATGGAGGCAACCAGGTTGTGGCAGCCTGCAGAGGACAGCTTAAAGAATTTGTCAGGCGGGGATAGGAGGGGAGGGAAAGGGAGAGGAGGATAGCTTCTTTTGTGAGTTACTTTCTTTAGAAAGGAAGGTTTTCAGTGAATGCCCCCATTAGATGACCCAATCAGGTCCTGGCAGATGGATATCACAGGCATGCTGCTTATTCAGAGCAGGCTACAGCATTCACTGTTCGCTTCTCCCCTCACACACACACTCCCTTCTTTTCATTCATTTTAAGACTAATTTGTTTTGTTAATGTTTTCTTCTGTCTCTTCCTCCTCGGCTCCCCTGAAGACTGTGATTCATACTGCAAGGCATCCAAAGGGAAACTGAAGATCAACATGAAGAAGTATTGCAAGAAGGACTATGGTGAGCTACCGTCCCTCTTCCCCGAGGGCACCCTAGAGTTAGTGTGCGTCTGCCTCTGTTTATGTCAGAAATTTCAATTTAAGTTCAATTTATTTTCTGAAATGCCATTGGATTCCTCTGTAGAATTGATGGGCCTGGGCTTGCATTTATGGTAAGCAGGATTTGGGACACTTTGTTTCTGGAGAAGCCCCTGCCAAAGGGTGCAGCAGAGGGGCATAAATACTGGGAAGGCGTGGGAGTGGTGTGGCAGGTAGACAGTTTGGTTTTGCTCAGAGAGCTTCAAATGACCACTCAGTCTTGTCACTACAGGATGGTAAATGCCTCACTGGCAATTTGGTTGGTGGTTTTTATCTAATATTTTGTGTATGTGTGGGAAGGGAGAGAGACCTTCATGCTGTAGGCCAAATTAGGCCCATCAGTCCAGCCAAACATGGCTGCTTTGGCTGGCCACACCCACCTGCCACTCACACGATAGCATATGACATCAGGTGCAGGACTAGCAAAGCCATGACTGCCAAGGAACAATTGGGAGTGCACAAGTGTTTGGCAGCAGGGACTGTCTGAATCAGCATGGAATGCAAACTCCTTTGTGGTCAGTTCCACTTTGGAACTTCAATCCAGAGTGAAGCCAGGCCCCAGCAGAAAGCAGCAGGTCTTGTATTTTTGGCAGTGTATTCTATTCAAAGCAAAAAGCAAAAGTGCGAGAGAAGCAGGAAAAGTGGGAGAAGGAAGAGAAACTTCCTTGTTTGCCAATTTGCAAAACTGCTTGATGGTTTTTTATTATTATTAATTATTATTATTATTATTATTATTATTATTATTATTATGCATTCCTTTCATGTGATTTGTCAGTGGTTTTCCAGTGAAAGTCAGCAATCACGTAATATGCCATCAATTATCCTTTGCCTCATCTGAGGACACAGAGATGGTCACAGATGAGAAACCTAACTAGTTTGCATTTGACGACCATTCATGTTAAAATATGTACAACTGTGCATAAAACCATAGAACTGGAACTAAAAGGACATCAATGGGAACTAATAGGCTATTCTGTACCTGAGGCATGCCCAACTTACTCGTAAAAGTATGGTGTGTTTAACTTTGCTTACTGTTTAAGAACACTGTAGAAGTGATCAGGAGACATTTGACAGTGTTAAGAGTTTGTGGGTGCTAGACACCTTAAATTCCTGGATTCAAGAATCCTGGAAATTGTATTTACCCCTCAAAGAACTGTAGTTCCTAACACGCTTAAAAAACTACCATTCCTAGGATTCTTTTTTGGGGGGAAGGGTGTGTGTGCTTTGAATGAATGGTGCATATGCAGCCTAGGTTAGAATTCTATACAACACCAGTTCCCTCCCTTGAAAAAAATAGGCAATGGTTAACCTCTGAGTATTTATCCAGATTATTGCTGACGGTACCTTCTTTGCTTAAATAGTGGTACAAAAATCTATACAACTTGAGTCTATTATACCATTGGGCATATCTGAGAAGTCTGAAGTTCAAAATAATTGTTATCATTAACACTATTTATGCATCTGCAGATGCTTGGGGGCAGAAGCATTTAAGGTTTGCTCCTGAGCAGCATTTCTTTCTCCCCAGATTGGGAATGTCCTGCTCAGGCTTGTGCATATCACCCTTCTTTCTTCTAGCTCCCTTACTATTGGTTTTACTGGTAACAAAATCAATCCCTTTCTCAGCCTAATCTCATTCTCAGGCTAGTCCTGGCCATGGTCTGTTTATATTCTAGCAGAACTTGAAAATGTAGCCTTTAAACTGCTGGTATGCCTATTGGTCATGTATGCACATGATGAACTATGCTGATTGCTGGTGGTCTCTGGAAAAGATTCCTCTGCCTCTCTCCCCCCCCCCCCCCGTTTCCTCACTGAATCAGAATTTCCAGCAGCAGCACATTCTGCTCATTTGAAACTTAAGGCGCACTTTGGATGTGATTGGAAATGCTGAACTAAATTCGAGGTAGCATGCCTTCGCAACTTCTTCTTGCCACAAGGGAATTTCTGGCAGTAACTCAGTTTGTTCTGTTCAGGAGACGTGTTGGGATTTTGCTTTGTATCTAGGCAGCTTATTGCAAATTCATGGGAGCAAGATTGCACCAAATAACAGGCAAGTAACAAAACGGCCCTCTCCTTGTACACAAAATCTCCTCCCACTTCACCAGGCCATGGCCACCTGCCCACTCCAGCAAAACAAAATTCCAACTTGCATTTGCAGAGATAAACCCTGAATAATTTATCACATCCTTTTCCCATGGAAGGACAGTGTGCAGACTGTGCATGTATGTGACATTTAGTGAAAAAGTACTGTTGTTAGTTTCTTTGCCAGTCCCCCATTGAGAGGGTCAAATGCAAAAGCTTGTTGTTTCGACTTGCTTTTTACAAAAAGGCAAATGTGTTCTGAAGCCTAAATGAGAAAGCCCCTCCTCCCTTTCTTCCACAATAAATATTCATAACCAGGGCTACAAAGAAGAGTCACATGGCTATGAGCAAACATGAGTTGGGAGGCTATATCTAGCACAGCACACATCTCAATGCCAGCTCTAGCCTTTTCTCTCTCCTTTTGGAGCAGGGGGAGAGGAGATGCCTTCAGTAGGCCTACTCCCTGAGAGATCCCACATCACCCTTCCTTCCATCTCCACTGCTCATTCACATACTCTCCCCCTGTCTGGACCCAACCTACAAAACCACCTAGAGGGAAAGCACAAGGCTGGATATTCCTACATCTCCTCCTCCCCTTGTTACTGCTTGCATACTCAGAGAGGGCAGGTGAAGGGGCAGCGACAGCACTGAGCAGCAGCAGCATGATCAAGAACCCTGGGGGAACTGCAGTGTGTCCCTGAAGGTGCCCAAATAATCCCATCTCTGATGCCAGTCCTGCCTCCCCTTCAGTACTCAGTTCTGATCTAGCTTAGAGCCATCTTGTACTTCTGTATTTTCCACCTTCTCTGTCCTCTCTTGCACTGAGGTGTGATGTTACTTTCTGTTTTGTTAAGTTGCCTCTGCTGTTACATAACCTTACTCTCCCTAGGAAAGTAAAAGGCAATGTTTCATAAAATAGGAAATGTCATCTCAGTTTCTTTTTGAAGCTGAGTAAAACGGGGGCGGGGAGGTGCCAGGAGCCTGTTCACTTAAATTAATGCCTAAGGCTAAGGTGTTGTGTTCTCAACTCACAATCTAAGCCCAGGTGCAATTGCTCTTTGGCTCTTCTAGAATCCATTCTTTTGAGACTGCAAGCACTATACCCCATTGCATCTCAGTTTTTGGGTCCCACCTATGGACAGGAGGAAAATTTAAATGCAGGTATTTAAATGTTTCAAGCCCCCCTCCCCCCAGTTTTAGAACAGATTGCAGACAGGAGTGCTTCAAAATCAAATGATATTCAAATAGGCATGTGAGACCTTGCACACACGATTGTGAGAAAAACTCCTGATACGCCAAGTAACATTCACGTACTAGTAGCATGAAAGTTTATTGCAGTCATGCCTTTAGGTGAGGGCAGCACAGTGTTCAAAACAGTCCAGCTGCAAAGAAAGTGCAGAGTGGGTTACACAGAGGGACAATAAAGGCTTTTTCGGGACTTCCCAGCAGGAAGCCAATTAGGAGACTGTTTTCTTCAACTTTATGGAATGATAGCAGTTCTGAATATCCTAACAGGTCCTAATTAGATTGAACATGGTTACTTCCCTTGTGAGCTAAATTGGGGTGCTATCATCTGGACAACTATCTTCTATAGAGCTTTTATCATCATTTTAATTTGCTGGCTCAAAAGGGGGAGTGTGTCTTTAAAATTACAAAACAAAGAAAAATCCTGTCTCTTACTATTATTTATGCCTTTTAAAAAAAGATTCATAAGCAAATTTAATTCTGTTCAAATATTTGGAGCTGAATAATGCCAGAGGGTACTTAATTTCAACCACCTTTATTTTGGCTCAAACCAAAATTGCTTTGGTTTGCCTCTAAGTTGAATTAATTAATGACTTTGCTTAACTTCAACAGGAAGGCTAGGGGGGAAATGAGCTGGTAGACTTGGAGAGAGTCTGTGAGATTCTGGGACGTTTATAAGTAGCTCATTGCATAGCCACAGAATACTAAAAGGCAGGGTTTGCCATGAGACACCAGTGCTGAAGCCACTGCTTCATGGGTTATGAAAAGAGGTGGCTACTTATTTGCTTCCTTCCTTTCAAACTACAAAAATGTTAACAATTTCCTCCTAAAAATCTTCACTGAATCCCTCCCTCCCTCCCATAACTGCTTTTATCTTGTTATTTTATTCATAACCATTATGTCCCAATTGCATTTTAAGAGTGCCTTAACTACAATGGGCACTATACAAGCTCACTATCTAAAAATATTCTGTTTTGTGCTGTGTTTTAATCAGTGTACATATGCACTCATGCCCGGTGCTAACTTGTAAAAAAAGGGTCAAGGGGAAGAAATACAAACTGAAAACTGCAGCATACAGCACATGCACCAAATTAATCCCAGAAATTCTTCAAGTTAAACCGGAAGGCAGACAGAATGAAATGCTGGGCAGAGCCAAACCACAGCATAATAATGAAATTGAATGGGGGGATGTTGGCGGGGTGGGGGTGGGGAGAAGAGATTTGCTCATCCCTAGATTGTACTCATTTCTCATACTGGGCACGTCTGATGTCTGGGCTTGAGGGAGATGTGGGTGAATGCATAAATAGGCATGTGGAGAAGGTAAAGCAACAGCACGAAGTTTGGGCCGAATCTGGTGGAGCATGGAGACACCTTTACACTCCCAGGTAACCATCGCCTTCTGATCAGACGAGTTTGCATCCAAAGGGAATAAACTACCCTTGCACCATAGTGTGCTTGCGCAGCACCACACCTGGACTGGGAAAGGCAAGAGATGGTTTCAGTTTCCTGGGCTGTTTAATCTCTTAATTCTTATGCATTGTTCACACCACTCCTTCTCCTCTGCTGCCTGGACACACATTCACCCCCCCCCCCTTCATCCCCAGACAGCAGATGGAATGTCAGCGTCTCAGGCAGGCAGTCACTTTGATCTAGTTCACTTCCATGCATTTGTAAAATATTGTAGACTTCTTTTCCAAGGTGCTTGGTCAACAGTGATGCCTCTGGTTATGGCCCATTAGGGTCACTAAGCAAATGGATGAAAAATAAATAATAAATCATTTGAGGCCCTATTTGGTACTTAACAGAACCAGCCAAACAGGACTTCCCTTTGACTCACAAATCACCAGTAGGAACCTAGCAATTCTCACTGCCTTCCCACCAATCAATTGTCATTTTTATTTATTTTTTGGGAAGGTGCAGGGGTGAGGAGTGAGTCTGGGGGTTCCTATCCCAAAAAGTGATATCACCGTTCTGCCACCTTCAGCCATCCTTGGAAAAAATCCTTCTTTCATGGAGACTCTGGTTAGTCATCCTCTTTGTTGAAAGGCACTTTGGCAGCAGTACGTGGAAAAATAAAAAAATATGTTTTCAAAAGACCTTTTTTTTAAAAAAAGTATTCCACATAGAAACCCAAAACTCCTGAGGATAGAGCTGAAGAGGGAGAGGAAACATATGCTGTTCTAATAGCTAGTCTTCCAAACATTAATATGGTGAAACCATATTTCTGAGCTTTGGGGGAGTTTTCTGGGGTGGCAGTTTGTTCATGGCGAATCCTGGGTGTAACTGCATCCATATGTAGTGCATGGGTATCTTTGTGATAAAGGGAAGTTGTGCGGAAATGTGCCCTGCTAGGGTGGCCATAAAACTGGAGAGAGGGGGAAATGAATTAAATCTTGCGAAGGAAGAAAGTGACTGGATGGGTCACACCCTTCACAAAAAGCAGAGATTAAACCTCGTAAATCTTCAATATTAAACTCAGATGTAACAGGTAAACCCCATAAGCCTTCTAGCCCCACTTCAAAAGTAAGATTTTAATAATAATAATAATGACAAACTTTGCTCCAGAGAGGGGTTGAAACTAGAATGACCTGGTCTAGGCTTAGATACTTTCAAAGAATGAAGGACCATATCAAACATATTTGTTCAGGGCCTGTGGACATCTGGAGAGGATGGGAAGGTGAACGAGGGGAACTCTCAGTGAATTTATTGAATTTTCCTCTGTTACTGTTGTGAGTAAGAAAGCAACTCCTAGCATTTGTGGGGAGAGATTGTCTTGCAGTCAAACCTCTGGGCAATTGCAATCAGATATTGTCGGTCCAAGCAATAATTCCTAAAGAACTTAAAAGGTTTTGCTACATGTCTGGGAATTTCACAGTGAGCAAGATTTCTTGGTTTGTGTGTGTGGCGCTGCATCCACGTTACAACATTTAGGTGCAGTTAAGAGCCCTCAAATAACGTGTTTATAAATGCGTAACTTGTAACGTTGCAGAGGAAATACAAGAGGTTTGTGCCTCCTCCCTGATTGTGACCCTTGCCAGTTTCTCAGCTGCCTGAAGTGCTGCAATGCCACCTGGTGGCTGGTTAACAGCACAGTGAAGAACAGAGCCTTGGCCCCGCACTAAAAGGATATGCATCTATCCTCAACACCGCATTTAAAAGCCCTGTAAGAATGGAGGTTGAGAAGGCAATGGCAACCAAACTCCTACAGGGTAGTAGGTAAGGATTTGGTGGATTCTGTTTTCTATTCTTTATTGATGCAGTCCTTTCTCTGGAGACGTCTTTCCAGCACCACAGGTGTTCCTGGCTTAAATAGGCCGTATCCTAGCTCTGCTCATTGCTCAGCTTATTGTCCAGCTATTTCCCAGAAGGCTTGGGCTGTGTAAATTGGCCATGCATGAAGGTTTTTTTTCCTGTTGTTTTTAAATTTCCAAGAAAGATGACTCCTGGCTGACTTGGCCTTCTCCTCTCTAAACAAGAGTTTAAAAGAAGAGTTTACAAACATCAAGTCTGCTGCTTATTTTAATTGCACAGTAAGGGCCGTGAGCCGATGGCAGCCTGGGGACCCCTGCCCTCTTCTGCTCATATACTCCCAATGGTGCATGCCTGAGATATTTTTAGCAAGGAGCTGGACACACGCCACACCATGTCGGAAACTAGTGTCATCGGGGGCCCAGGCAGCAGCAAGCTCAATGTGAAAGCTGTGACTCATTTTATTTTGTTCTCCCCCTCAGGGGGTACATTGCTAGAGCACAGCAGGCTTGCAGAGCTGCTTACGGGGCACCTGCTGCTTGCTTCATCCACTTGCCCCCAGCTACCAATCCCAATCCTTTTGCCCATCGCATTTTTCCTGGTGCCAGGGCTCAGTCTAATCCACTTTGCTTGTGCTGATTTGACTGGGAGGGGGGCTTTGTAGCTCACAGCACAAGCTCAGCCATGAATGGAACAGAGATGCTGCCCCTGGTGGAATTTTCCCTCCTTCCCTGCTGAGAGAGGTTACCAACCCTGTTAACCAGATGGCTTGTCAGTTCTTTCCTTTAACCAAATGCTGACTTGTTCTCTTTCTACTCTGGCAGGCTGCTGAAGGATGTGCCAGCAGCTGTAGGGTTGTCTGCGTTACTCTCGCAGGGGGGCAGAAGGCTAAAACCAGCATAATTCAGGATAGGTTGTCCTCATTTTAACTGAAGCCAGAGCCCCCCTCCCATCACACTTTATGGTTTAGCAGTAAACTACTGCTTCCATGCATAGCCAGGCTGCCTTGTATCATTTTGTTCAGTACAGCTTTGCTGGTAGAGAATCGGAGTGGGCCTGTGGTTTTGGGGCTGAGAAGCAGGCATATCATTGTTGCTGAATGTTGCTTTTAATTTTTCTATGTGGGCTAGTCGGACAGGTCTCTATGAATATAGGAAGCTGCCTTACACAGTCAGGTTTTCAGGCAGGATTCTTTTGCTTCTGCACCTGGAGATGCCAGGGATCGGACCTTTGTGTCTTGGGTTTACAATCAGCAGTGCCGCACTGGGACTGCAAGGTGAAGCAGGGAGGCTGCATTACAGTGCAGCATATGCTTTTTAAAAAAGCAGTTCACTGATGGCAGCATCTTGAGATATAATCCAAGTATAATTAAAAATATTCAGTGCCTTACATTATCAGTTTGAGACTAGGGTTGCCGTATTTCAAACATTGAAAATCCGGACAGAAAAGTTATTGCGTTTCGGGGGGGGGGGGTGGCCCAAAGTTGTTGAGCTTCTTGGGCAAAATCACTATTTTAATGGAAAAGCAGCAACGTGGGATGCCATACGTCCTGATTTCCCCAATTTCCACCTGGACGCTGCTGCCAACTGCGGTATTCTGGATATGCCTGGGAAAATCTGGACATATGGCAGCCCTATTTGAGACAAGTGATCTCCAAGCAAAAGAAAAGTCAATGCCAAAATGTTCATAAATTGATCTGTCAACCAGTTGGGGGGCGGGATTTGCATCACTCTTGGGTGTTTGGGAAATATTTATAGTGGTCAGATTCATATAAGGTTTGCTGATATTTCCTAGAGCAGGTAGAGGCCCAGATGTAAGAAGAAGCCATTTAAAATTATAGTGACTCCTCTTAGTGCTAAATGGTGAAGTGATGGAAATGAGACTGATTGGATTATACTCAGCTTCTCGATGAAGCAATTTCACTCACAAAGGAAACAATAAAGAGGAATGTCAAACTCAAATGGATTAGAAGGCCAACTTCACCACCCACCACATACAGATACCAGACTCACTTAAAAAGAAACAAACCCAAAAATGCAGTTCCACCTGAATTTGATACCAGATCATTATGTGGAAGAAATAAAAAGTGTTTGCCTCTGAACTTTCTCAGTGTATTTCCTTCACTGCAGAGCAACCTGAACAAGCCCCAACATATCTAGGATTTAAGGAGTAAGACTTCCAAGCTTACAGGAAGGCTTGAACCCCAGCACCTTGCTTTTCAGAAGTTAACCCTTGGCTCCCTCATCCTCCCCCCAAGCCCTCCATCCAATCAAAGTATTTCCCCCATTCCAGTCCTTTTGAGTTTGGCACTCCAGAGTTAATCAATAGCCATTATCCCTTTTCCTCCAGACCAGAACCATAATTTCCTCCACCTGCCCCTCCTTACTGAATACTAGGAAACCGCCAGCTCCCACACTAAGTAGACTCCGGTGCATCTCATTTTCCTATACCTGCTATCCATGTTGTTAATGGTGAGGCCCATGGAGGTTGTTGGTATGGCATAAGAATTCCTAATGGCCCTATTCACACAATCCCCTGGTCCTGGTTCCGTCCTTCTGATCCTGACAATCTAAGACAGGGGAATGTTGATTTTGAGAGTCAGCCTAGGGGAAGAGTATAATTGTGGAGTTAAGGAACATGAAATATGCTTGAGTTTGGGATTTTTTCACATCTTTATTGTTTTATCTTTTTGTAAACCACTTGAGGGTGTATGAATTTTATGAAATAAATAAAATAACAAAGAAACACAACCTTGAAAAAAGAACACCAAAGATCCAAATCAGTTTAGCTTCACTGGGTTTTAAATTGAACCTCCTATAAATACCCCTTGCTCTCTTTATTTTCAACAACTTGAAGCACTCCAGCCAACAATCACCCTACTCCCACGTATCAAGCAATGCTCTGCTTTCCAAAATGATTTAAGATCTTCCCCCTTGTCACATCATTTACTGTGGGTGTGACTCTTCTCAGTTGTCTAATCTGGCAGAGGAAGAATTCTCAAACAGCCACTTCCCTTTTCAGCAGTACTTAGCCTACTTAGGATGGAGCTGAACAGTCGCCAGCTTCAATTTTCGCATCAAAATTGTGCTTTTGACAGCATAGGAACTTTACAGATTGATTGCCCACTTTTTCTGTGTGAAAGAAAAATTGTTCTCAAAACAAGGGGAGTTGCTCTGCAGCCCAAGAGGGGTGAAGCCCATGGATAAGCCTGGAGGAACTATGCAACCCCAGCTGAAAGTGAGTCTTAAAATGGACCATCCTGGGAAGCTGTTCAGTGCCACAGCAAGACTTGGAGGGGGCACACCAGAAGAAGTTGCTTAGTTTGTGGGGAGCCAGCTCTTGGTCAGTCCTTTTGGAGACTTACATGAGCACTGCTCAGGTCTTTCAGCTGAGTTTCCTCAACCTTTGTATCCATTTAGGGTAAAGGTTCTGTAGCCTATAAGGAAATTTAATAAAAGTAATTGGTGCACAGCATATGTCATATTTATTTTAAGCAAAGCTGTGAATGGTTTCTACTCAGCATTACTAACACCGAACATTGAGATTTTAGGTTGGGGCTGTTTTCCTCACCATGAAAATCTTGTGGATTTGAGATGATTTGGTTAGTCTAACAGCGTCTACGCTTGTGATTTGATTCACCCATCTGTAAACTTTTCGCCGGGTCACCCGATTGCCTTTTCATTTCTGTATACTATCACAAGTACGTCTAGGAAGGAAGGCATTTTTTAAAAGACCCTTACTGGCTGCTACTGGAGATAAGGCAGTAGACTGGTAGTCTATTCATCCTACCCAGTGTGACAAATCTTGCATGCTTATGAGCTAGAAGCATTGGGTTAAAAGGTAGGGACTCTGCTCTGTGGGGATGCATTGCAGCAATATTCTTTTCACAGGCTAGCCCCAGTACATGCCAAAAAACCAAACAGTGTGGCAAAGTTCTTGGTGGGTTTTAATTCCCTTCCCCCCAACCTTTTGCTCAAAATGAAAGGGGTGCCTTTTGTTACCATGGCCACCTTTCATGACTTCAGCCAAACAAGACCCTGACTTCCTTCACATTTTATTTATTTTTTTTAAGTTCTCATTGAGCCTCAAATCCCTAGGTAAGGGAAACATGGAAACGGTTACCATCATACTTAGACTTGGAATGTGGGACACTAGCAGAGACCACAGAGGTCAAGATGCCCAGCATGAAAAGAAGGGAGAGTTGGACAGGGAGAGACTTGTCTCCACAGGCAGAAGAGAGCTGGATACATTATTTCCCAAATGCCAATTTGCTTAGGGCAGGCACATATGTAGTCACAGGAAAGAGTGATGAAGGGTTAAGCAAAGACTGGAACAAAGTAGTTAACCAAACTGAAAGTGACTTATTACAATCAGGAAAAATGGGATGGCTTCTCTCTTTCTCTCTAATGCACATTTCGGTCACAACTCCAGAAAAAAATAGGCAGGATCAAATGAAATCTGAATGCAATACAAGTAAGGGCAACTCTTCTCTTAAAACTAAACCCATCTATCGAGGACAAACAGACCAGTTACTTCAATGACAGACAGATGCTGATAGTCCCCCACTGTCCCTCCAATGACCTTCCAGTATGGGAACACACTCTGAAGCACAGGCAACTCCTCTCATCTGCTGATTATATACATACAGTCTACCCATTTGAAAATACTGAATACTCGATCCCATTTAAAATATATACATAATGGGTCAATTTCCAAAGAGAAGGCATTGTAAGGGAATCTGCTACATATCACACTTTTTCTAGGTAACATAATGCAGTTGGGCAGTTACATCCCCGGCATCCCTCTATTAAATCAGTTACCCCATAAAGGACAGTAAGAACATTTCTATCATGTAACTTACAAGTCTGTCATTTACAGCAATGTGATGTCCTTCATGCATATTTCTGGATTGCTCTTGGTTAACCACTGCTGTTCAAGCAACATTTGCTTTGTCCTTGAGGGGAGAATTGGGGTGTTAAATTGATTGTCCCTGTTCTTGGCTTTCTGTTCTCAGCTGTCCAGATCCACATCCTGAAAGCAGATAAGGCTGGAGAATGGTGGAAGTTCACAGTCAACATCATCTCTGTGTACAAGCAAGGGACAAACCGGATACGGCGCGGTGACCAGTTCCTTTGGATACGCTCCAAGGACATTGCCTGCAAGTGCCCGAAAATCAAACCCATGAAGAAATACTTGTTGCTGGGCCACGACGAGGATTCCCCTGACCAGAATGGCATTGTGGCAGACAAAAGCAGCCTTGTTATACAGTGGAGGGACACATGGGCTAGGCGACTGAGGAAGTTCCAGCAGCGGGAAAAGAAGGGGAAGTGCAAGAAAGCCTAGGGGGAGAGAACTGGAGATGGGAAGAGAGACTGAACATACTGCTTTGCGTAGGACTTGAAGCAGACGCGAATGGGATTAGGGTCACTGGCAAGAAGCTCACTTTGCATTATGTGTGACGGGGTGGGGGACAAAGAAGGGGTTAATAACTTCTGTGAGACATGCCAATTATGTACCTCACAATACAGAAAAAACACAAAATGTAGTGAGAAGTGACAAGTTTAGAGAAGGACAGCCACGCGAGACCCTACTCACCATAGTAACAAATGTTAGGCCAGTTACTAGTTCCCATCATCCCCTTTGACTTTCCTTCTCTCTTTATTTCTGTCTAATCAGAAGAATGACCAACTGCCTTAAGTTCTCTAACATCAACTAGTCTTAAACTCTAGGCACAGAAAGGACTCAACCTGTTACTGAAGCAAATATAAAGAGAGATGTTGAAGTTGCACAGAAATTGCCCTTTGAATACATCTCCTCCAAAGGAGATTAAATAATGTTCTTATTGGTTGGAAAGATGGAGCATATGGATCATGGCTTGAAACCAATTTCTGGGGCTACAATCAAATGAACAGCAAACAAGCAGCCTGAGTAGCTCATCCATTATCTGTCATGCAGCATTTAATGGACTGGGTCACCTTTTTATAAGAATCTAATCAAAGTTCACAGAGATATAAGCTACTTACCCTGCAGACAAGGCAGTCAGTAGAGGGGTATGCTTTCTTGAAAATGCAGCCCCAGACTAAGGTCTTATTGCCTGACTTTAAAAGGCACTCTGCTAAGGAAAGAAAGCTGACAGCTATGAAGCATTGATGGAGCAATTGAAATAATAATTACTTAATAGCAATATCTGAAAACATGACCACCACCGATCTAATGGGTAATCTAAAGAATTAGTCAAATATAAATGACTCGGATTTTTAGGAGTTGTCCTTGCACTGCTGCTTTTGTGAATATAGCCCTACCCTGAGACCACTGGATTATTATTATTATTTTTAAATGCATTCACTAGGAAATGAAATAAACTCTGTCTATAATTTTAAGTAGTAATAACTTCTTTAGACACCCACTAGACTATCAATACTCATTCCAAAAGCAGAAAGCAAAAGTTACCATTGATAGATTCAAACTGACTCTACACACACACACACACACACACACACACACACACACACCACTTTTGTGCCTCTCCACAGCAATGGTTATTAATATAAGATCCATTCAGTGCTTCCTCTTTTACCAGGAGGGTTGCTGAGCTGCAGACAGTCCTATGTGCTGGCTCTGTCTGCAGGGAATGAATTGACCAAGATGGGTACCATACCTGCTCCAGGGAAGACCAAGTGGGAAAAGACACAAAAGAACAAAAGTGTTGCTAATGCTTACATGGAGCAAGGAGTGTCACTTCGGACAAGGAAACTCATGTTTGTAAGAACCCAAAATGTATGTTTTGCAGCCAATAACATACCTAGAATAAAGGGGATGCCCTCTCAAACACTCCCACAGCAGCTCTCTACGCTTTCCTTGCCCTAACTTCAATTTGAAGCAGATTTTTGTTCCACTCATGCAAATCTCCCATCAGCCCTAACTTGCAAACTAGGACTGTCTAGGCAGGCGGTTCACGCGTGAGCTCAGGGACGCCTGCTCTGCAAAATACAAACTTCCCCAAGATGTTTCCTATTAGGAAATATGGAAACATCCTTTTAATGACATTTTCCAGTGGTTTTGCCTTGTTTTATAGCAATTGACAATATTTATATAATGACATAAACTACCATAAAACAAACTGTAGCACAAATAGGTGTAAAGTGGCCAGATGCCGGGGAAGCGGAGAATAGGGGGGACAGGAGTTAGGATCCCTGGCTGAAGGCAGGGGGCGGGAACGAAGTGCTCTGACTCAACTGCTCTGCACACTGTTGAGAGTTTCTGGGCTCCCACTTCTTTATATGAACCTAGTTGCTGAAAAAGAAATATGCAGAACATTCTCACAGCTGAGGTACATTTATCAGTGTTGTTCATACTGACTCTCACTTTAGATTCAGAGGGAATTAGTTTACCTACTAAAATAGAAGACAAAAAAGAGCCAAGCCAACAACTGAAGCAAAAAGTGCTTGTCGCCATGTCCTGTTTCAGCCACACACTGCCCTGATCTACTCATACTGTGAAGTTAAGTAGCATAATATAGATCACGGGGTTCTATATTTTAGAGTGACACCCTCCATAAAATACTCCCTGAATGTAGAAAAGTAGCACAGCAGGAAGAGCTAGAACCGTCCTGACATGCTAGTTTGTTTCCCCTTTTTTTTTTTTTAACTTGCAGGGAATTTTGCATGCCGGGCAGCATTCAAAATGGTTATTTTCTCACCCACAAGTAGTACAATCCATTTTATCACCTCCAGATTCTACCGCCTAATTCTGCTGCATGACAGAACCAAAGTAAGTAACTCCAGAAAAGCTGCATCTTATTAGGGCATTGGTTTTCAAACTTCCTATCTTCATGATACCTGTTCTACACTGATTTGTCCGCTGAGGAACTGTGCAGTCTGTTGTTGTGCAATGTCTGCCATGATCGTGGGGCCTACCTGAGAGACGCTCCCCAGAGCCCACCCAACATTCTACTCAGTCTGCCGAGCGAAGAGGATCTGCTCATCAGGAGAAACCCTGAATAACCTTCTAAGGAACTCTAGGATTCCTAGGACCACAGTTTGAAAACCATTGCTCAAAACTCTTCAAATGCCATCAGCTTTCTTGTATTAGCAACATGTCGAAGTGTACTGTATTGAAAGAGTGGCCTGTAAAATCTTAGCACTGATAGAGACTCTGAATGCAGGCCCACCAGTGATAAACATCAGTGGTGAGGTAGGTACTCCTGTATGGAACATTCATTTTTTAAGTAGTAATTGGGTTTAAAGCTGAACTGAAACCCTCTGTTTAGCTTCACTTTTGCTACTGTTGAATTTTTTTTTTATTCATGCTTTCAAACGTCCCTCTCAAAATTTCATCTATTTTTCATATAGAACCTAGACACTAAAGAAAACAGAGAGCCTGGTTTTTATTTTAAAATCAATGGAACGCAGGGGTTTTACAAGTCACACAGCCTGGGTAAAACAGGGTATAAAGATACTCTGCCTAGGCTGTAACTTAGGTTCAAACTCTTCTCTGAGCTGTGCCCTGTGGGGTAGCTCAGTGACTGCATATTTTCTGTGTGTCCTAAAGGTAACAGGGAGGGGGAGGGGGGCTTTTGTCTGAGTTCTCATTAGTGTTCCAGCATTGAACAGAAAACAATTTGATTTTCATATAACGTGCTTAGTAGTCTGACGAAAGATTTATCCTAGACTGAAAATTCAGAACGAAAAATCAAAGCTCCTAAAAAAAGACCCTTCTCTTTGACACAAACCTCTCCTTCCCCGCTTTCCATATGGAATTCTCTGGCTACAATACAGATCTTGGTGTGATGTCGTTTCCCCTTGACAGTTCTGTTCTGCATCTTAACTACACAGCAGCACATATATATTCCTGTGAGCATTCAGGAGCCAGTTCTATGTTTGGTTTTGGGAATTAGTACTGATAACCACTAAATGATTCCTCAAAACAATGTTTACAAGCAGATACCCTCACCGTGTGCCCAATCCCCTATAGGACAGCTGGAAAATGGCCTGCGCTTCCATAGTGGACACCGATATCCGAGAAAGCTGTAAAGGCGAATGGAGACACTAAGATAGCAAAAGGTAGCCAAGGGGAGGGGGCTTATAGAGAAAACCAAGAATGCTGACTGTATAGTACAAAATGTAAAATAGGCTAGAACTCAGAAATTGTATATTAACCATAAATGTAATATTTTAGATTACTTTATCCTCATCCCAAATTAGGAATAAGAGCCTTTTCCTTGTCATCTATATTGGCAGGCTTAAGGGTTTGTTTTGCACATCCCACATTTAAAAAATATACCTATCTAGGTGTACTGCAATGGGCATATAGGAGAGTCAGAGAGACTTTCAGCTTCCATCAGTAAACTAAGAAATAAAAGGAGTTATATTGGGGGGGGGGTTGGCTTACATTCTAGAACCCCTCTCTCTCTTTTCTCTAAAACAGAAATACAGCAACACAGCCTCGGCATACTTGGGGCTACTTATTTGGTGGTGCTTCAAATCTTCCTACACCATCAAATGTGCTCAGGAGGTAGTATATGGTCAGAATTGTGTCTTACATTTAGGGTTGTCCTTTTTATTCGGAGGCTAACACTCAGTTAGGCAACCTTTCATAACAGAGAAGGTCAATAATCCTTTCCTGTTGGTTTCACAGCCAAAATTTAAGGGACTAGAACTCGGCAAGAGCAGCCCAGCAAAGGTGGTGGTTAAGGAAGCAGAGTGGCAAGCCGTAGTTTCCTAAACTTTCGCTCAGAAAGTAAGGACAATGCACACTTAAAATCTAAAGAACTAATTCTTTTTTTGCAGTTGAGAAAATAAGTAAAACTACCACCAAATTTAGTATTTAAATGAATCTCAAAAAAAGGAAGTTGATGCCTTGCACCTGCTCTAGGAGTGCCACACAGCAGCGGATTGTCAAGACTACATTCAAGGTCTTCTTGAGAAACATTCCAAGCTCTACATTGACAGGGTAAAAGGGCAACACAAACCATTCTGAGAAGCAGCTGAAATGCCAAAACAATCACCACTCATGAGTAGCATTGAACAATGGCTTCCTCCCCATTTTATGTTTTGTTTTAGCTGGTTCATTGTATGCTCATTCCCTTGATCATCTTACCTTTTCCCTATTACACAGGGGAAAAAATCAGCTGTGTTTTGATTATTCCTGTTAATATCATGAATTGTAAATGTTGTTTAGTTATGACTATTACATATAGTTTTGGGGCAATGTTTCTTTACAATGCATACTAATATATTATGGTTATATATATGAATATATTTAATGACATGTGGGGGGAAAGTTGTGGATTTTCTTATTCCCCCTCCCTCCGTTTTCTTTTATTTGTTAGATGGGCTGACAACTGAACCAGAAGCAGCATGTAACTGTGCAGGATCCATTTGATAGGACTAAATCCAGACATCTGTCAAATAAACTCTTGTAAACTTCTACTCACCTTATGCCAGTCTCTTCTGTTGAAACAGGATGAACAAGTTGGGCTAATTGCCATCAACTTAGCTTTGAAAGGGGATTAGGCAAATTCATGGATGATATAAGGCTATCGAATGCTGCTAATCGGGATGGCTGATCCTGATTAACTCCAGGATCAGAGGCAGTCTACCCCTAAATACCAGAGCTGTGGGAAACAAGTGAGAGTTAATTATTGTGCTCATATTCTGCTTGTAGGCGTCTCTTAAGCATCTGACTGGTCACGGTGAAAATCAAGACGCTGGATAGGATGGGCTTTTGGTATGATCCGAAAGACTCTTACATACTTAGCAGTGTGATTCTGTGAGCTTCGGGGAATACAATATCTTCCTCTGAAAATAAGCAAGTATTTCTTACAACTCTTCCCTCTAAGGTTTCGAAAAGTAATGAAAAACAGCAACAATACTAGATCAGAAGTGGAGAATCAAGCAAGCACATCAGCATAAGCTGTTTTTATGTGTACTGAATTTTGCTTCTGCTGTAACTACAGCCTTTGTGAAGTTCTGAAGTGAATGCATTTTTCTTTCACCTTCAAAACACCCTTAATGTTGAGAAAGCCAATTATTCTGCATATATTTGAACCAAGGAAGGAAGTACACTGGACACCAGCATTCTCAAGCAGAAATAATTGGGTATTGTTACTCATTATCACAGATAATAAGTATGTTCTGCTCTTGAAAAGGTGGTCCCACTGGGAAGCTTGGAAATACTGCTAGGTTTTTCCAGTGGCAACACCAACCTGCAACTGTTGTTGCTCCATGGATTAATTGGAGCTAGAACTTATCTTGACTAAGTCCTTTACTACCAAGGAACCATGAGCAACTCCTCTCCAAAATCTGAAGTTAGGGATAGGCTTCCTGCTCAAAAGATGACACTTTCATGCACCATTTTAGAAATGAAACACTAGATTTCCATACCAGCTCTTCTGGAAGCCATGGGGGAGTACCAGCCACACCAAAGGTAATGGAAGAAGCACCCAAGTCTGGTGATGTCTCTTGCTCTTTCCTCCATCTAATCAGTACCACACAGTTCTACCAACTTGGGTTCCAATACAGATCTGGCTGAATGCTTCTCTTTCTAGAAAAGCTGCTTTACTTACTTTTTGGCTTTCATTTCTTTATTACAACTTAGAAAGGGGGATGGTGGGGGGAGAACAATCTATGGAAAAAACCACTTTCAGCCAGCCCCCAGGTTCAAAAGATAACCTCCAGTAATAAGCAACACAAATGTTTGAATAATCTTCGGTGGAAAGTGGTGCTGTTACTTTCCAGAAGAACGCAAACAGAATCCATAGTTTTGCTGACCATGTCTCACCAGATTCAGCCATGTTTATGCGATCACTGCATGACTGTGCATGATAATTCTTCTTTGCATTCTTTGCTTGCTCTGTGATAAGAGCGTTGCAAGCAGAAAGTCCAAGGTTCAACCCCTAACCTCTCCAGGTAGGACTGACAATGTCGCCTGCCTGGAGAGCTGCTGCCAATACTGAACCAGATAGAACAATAGTTTGACTTAGTAGAAGGCAGCTTCCTATGTTCCCATGTTGTTTTTGGCTATTGTAAGGGAACATCCATATGGTGGGCAGCTCTAGAACCAACCACCTCTATGGAGTCTTAAACAAAAGGGCTATTGATTGCACATGCACCCATCTCCTTCCAGTGGATCATGCAGTGGTTATCTTTTTGATCTAGGATCTCTCACCTTTGCAGTATACCACCCATTCCCAACAGTGGATTAGAGGTTCACTATTTACTGTAGCATGGCCAAAACAACATGCTCTGGAGACTGAAGTATTGATTATAAAAGGATTTGCACAGCTGCTTCCTGCACTGTCTTGGATGTGGGCACACACGTCTTAATGCAGCTTTCTTTAAAAATCTACTGTTCTCATAGAAACATTTCCCAAAATTCATGCAGTCAACAAATATCAGAGCTTAGGTGGGTTGACAGCCAGAGGCAGTCTTTAAAGTTCTTTAGATTTCAAACTTCCCTGACCCACAGGAAAACAAAACAAAGAAAAGAAAAGAAGGGCAGAAAATGAAATAATGATGTGCCCAAAGAGTAATACAGAAATTAAGTGTTTTATTCCGTCTTGTTATTGTAGTAAATTGATTAATCAAGTTGGCACATATGTAGCAAAATAATGATTTCTGGAGGTGAGCAAACATTAAATAGCGACTTTTTGTATTGCTACTCTCAACTATTTTAATTTTTCATCTAAAATATAGATTTTGGAGCTTCAGGTAATCATGTTTCTTCCCTGCTATTAATGTAGTTAGGAGGAAAACTACACAGCACAGCATAATGTGTTAGTGTTTGCATTTTAGGATAGAAATATCATCTGATTTTCCAAACAATACCAATTTGCTCCTGTCTATATAAATGTAACAGCAGTAACTGTTCTGTTTCAAGCCAAAGATTATCCAGGATTTATGTGCATCTGAAAGGTTTGTGCAAATATCCATGTGCAACAGAACATGGATCAGAGCAGCAGTTTGCCTGAATACCACCAGATCCACTGCCCTGACATTCAAAACCAAGATGTATTAATTTCAGCTTCAAAGATAATGTTAGAATGAAAACTCCAATATCTTAGCTTGGCATTCTAGAGATTAACTGTAGATCCCACCTAGCAGAGACAGGTGGAATTGGAATTAATTGCATTTATGCTTTGATGTTTGTTAGGAGATTCGCCTCCTACCAGTAACATTCTCAAAAATATCAAGTCCTACTGGATAGAGATTTTTGCAAAATGAATTTCTCCACCAGCCGTGCTTCTGCCAGTGCACTGAGAACGAGTCAAATACAGCCAAGTCCACAGAAAGTGTCAGTAATGAGATTGAATTTTCCTTGCCTCAGAGTGCTATGGCTCCAAAGTAATAGCTCCATTGGTTATTTTGTGGGCCACACAGCAACGACGACTATCGCAATCAGCAGTAGTACGATCACCACCATCATCCCTGAAAGGAATCAAAACAAAACCTAATTATCTCTGTAATTATTATAAATCTCAAATACAAAATTAAAGTTTCTAGAAGAATAACTTCACATCATAAAATAGTTCTTCCCATGTAGAAAAAAGTTTCTTCCCGTGTAGCTGCCGTAATACAAGAAGCGGCATTTGTAGATTCTGCACAAGTGCCGCTCACTCAGCCCTAGTTTGAAATGGGAACAAAGCTCATCTCCACTAATGAAGGCAATATGATTGTAAATTACATTAGAAGCTTAAAAGAGATTTGCACATGAAAAATGCCATATGAACATTTTCAGTAATTAGCAAAACACAAATGAGTTCTGGAACTTAACTTCTGATCTCAAATAACTCGATCATCTGAGCCACTACTATTCTCATCCCACCTCCCTGATGGCTAATTTTACAAAGAGATGCTGTTTAACCAAGAAGGTAGGCGGTTCGGGCCCATCCAGGGACGGCTATGGGCAGGGTGTCTGCGTTGCAGGGGGTTGCACTAGATGACCCTCAAGGTCCCTTCCAACTCTATAGTTCTATGACCCCAACAAGGCTACTTTTATGTTTAGCTGGTGTTCCGGTCCAATTGGGAAGTCTTAGCTTTAAAAGAAAACTAAAAATATTTGGAGATGTGATGGCCATTTTGTATGCCACCCTTCACTATCCTTGTGCCCTACAGATGGACTACAACTCCCATCAGCACCAGGCAGCAGAGCCAGATGAGACTGGGGCTGATGAAAGTTGTAATCCAAAACATCTGGACTGCATCAGGATGGTGAAGGCTGTCCTGTGCCATATGTAACTTGGTTCTTTATTGCACTACTTATGCTGAAAGATAGGATGTACATTTCTCTGCGACGTAGCTAAAGGCACAGTCTTTGCACAAGAGGAGGAAAACAATGAATATTTATACTTCAGTTGTCTGCTATGTTTCTCTGTGCCTTTTAAAAATCCTATACATTTTCATTGCTAGATTCTATGTGTTAATTTAAAATCAGTAGTCAAAAGATACAAGATTCTTAGAGAATGAAAGCAGATCAAGATCATAGATAGAAATTTGTGATACATAATATTTCTAGGGAAACTCCCTCAAACAGCCTGAGAGGTAGAATTGTTAAAATATAAAAGGAAGATGAAAAGGAAGGGGGGCTGAGATTGAAATCTGGAGGGAAAGCCAGACTAGTATAGCTGGATGGAAAAGAACAAATTTGAGATCTATGCCTCAAAAAAGGGAAGTAGTTACTTTCATGATGACTGAAATTAGGCCTCCAAAGAAAATATGCAAAATCGTGCATGGCAAATGTAAACAGAAATGTACCCCTGAAATGAGTCACTCGGGTCTGTTTTACTCACTCACATACATTACAGAAGGACTGCACAATGATGGGCACTGTCTCCTGCCTTGCAGGGCTTCCAAGTGCCAGAGTCTTGCCAAGTTAGTGAGCAGTTCTCTTGGTGCTTTCTCAACACCTTGGGAATGGGTGATAAAGATGCCCAGGCAAGTTGCTCTTGCTATGCAAAATGTCACCAGTTTTTGAGAGCAAAGATTGGCTGCAACCAGAGAACTGCCGTTCCATGTTATTCTTTTTCATTTTCCTGTTGAAGCTCCAATTAATTAACAGAGTGTCCAGACATCAGAGAACAAACTGTAAGACACAGAGAGCCAATATGGCCCTGCAGATGTTTTGGAGCTCCCAGCAGCCCCAGCCACAAAAGCTCATGGTCAGGGATGATGGAGTTGCAGTCTAAAACATCTGGGAAGCACCAGTTTAGCAATACTGAACTAGAAGATGAATGCATAAATCTAACCGAAACCAGTCTGCTGTTGCTGTTAAAGAGACACTTCCCCCATGCACTCCCCCTTTCCCTTTCTGACATTTTCCTGTTGGGTAAGTGATCACTTTTGCAGTCACTTAAGTCAATATTCCACACCATCAAAGTAGCTTATTTGTAAATACCCTCAGCTGCCTCTCTAGGGAATTGGTCTTGTATTACTTTGTGGCAGCCTGGCTCTTTCACCTGAGTGATGTGTCAGTGTAAACATTTCAAGTGTACACGTGGCCTCCTGCACCAAGGAAACTGACACATTATTACTTTTGTCCTCCTTTTTAAATGTTACAGCTTGGGAAACAATGTTAACTCTTTCGTCCGCTTTTGTTATCAAGAGCAGGCTTAGGTGAGTGGTTGCTGAAGACTCAGAAAGTCGCATCCAATGGTGAGGGTCTGTATGTAAGCTTATTGGATTGGCTGTTAGCCCAATTCCCAAATCTCAAGGAAGGAACACGTTTTTCCTTATTCAATTGTCTCCAAAAGACCCCCCCCCCCAGAAGTCAGTCATATTCAAACCATAGCTGTCAACGTTTCCCATTTTTTAAGTGAAATTCCCTTATTCCGAATAGGATTCCTCGCAAGAAAAGGAAAAAGTTGACAGCTTTGATTCAAACCAGCCAACATTCTCTTCCAAATTTCCCTTTACAATTCCCACTAGGCTTATGTGACAGAGGTTCCCAGTAGGTCACTTACACTTTACACATGGGGCACTGAGGCTGAGAAATAGCAACCTTGAAAAACTATCCAGGAAGCCTGAGAAAATGTATAAATACAGTGGTGCCTCGCAAGACGAAATTAATCCGTTCCGCGAGTCTCTTCGTCTTGCGGTTTTTTCGTCTTGCGAAGCACGGCTATTAGCGGCTTAGCGGCTATTAACGGCTTAGCGGCTATTAACGGCTTAGCGGCTTTAAGAAAAAGGAAACAAACTCGCAAGAACTCGCAAGATGTTTCGTCTTGCGAAGCAAGCCCATAGGGAAATTCGTCTTGTGGAACGACTCAAAAAACAGAAAACTCTTTCGTCTTGTGCGTTTTTCGTCTTGCGAGGCATTCGTCTTGCGAGGTACCACTGTACCTAGGCTTCCTAGAACAAGTTTGGCACCAAACAGAGAGTCAAATCTGTGATAAAAAAAACACATCCCTTTGCACCATTCAATTTCAGAAGTTGGAAGTTGAAAAGATGTGATTACTGGTATATAAATGGTAAATGTGATGCACAGATGGACAATAGCCCCAGACATGATGATAACATACTGAAAAAAATCCATTTTAAAAAAGGCAGGTTTAATGGAACTGCTTGATTACTGACCAAATTATGGAAACCTAGTAGCAATATTTCATTAAAGGATCTTTACCACAAGAACTAAATAAAATAGTAAATGCTTATTTATAAGTCACATTTTTTAATGTAAATATCTGGATTGTTCTGGAAAGTAGCACTGCTACAAAATCCCACCTAACATACAGGGCTTTGTCAAAATTAACACACCATGCAAGGCATAAGTGAAGTTAATGTTTCTCTAGATTAAGTTGGAAGATAAAACCTATTTGTGTAAGCTACCGATACATTTTCTGTGTCTCCTGTGGATGCCAGTGTGAACTAAAAATGAAATTTGCAACACAGTTGTCAACTAACAAGCGCCGAGTCAGAGACAGACGCTCTTGCTACAATTCTGCCTGCCATTAGCTAAACAAAGGCAGATGTTGTGCAACACTGCTTTTTAATTCATTTCTCTTTTTAGCAATTTTATGTTTCTGAACCATATAAAATTATAATGTGGGGTTTCAATTAACGACTGGGCCTGAGCACCTCCATAAAAATCTCAAGAACCTATATGACAGGTAGGTAAAAAACCCCTGGACAGTTGACTATGGGGTGTGGCGCTCATCTCGCTTCAGGCCAAGGGAGCCGGCTTTCCAGGTCATGTGGCCAGACAGCTTTCTGGGTCATGTGGCCAGCATGACTAAACCGCTTCTGGCGCAATGGAACACCATGATGGAAGCCAGAGCACATGGAAATGCCATTTACCTCCCCGCCACAGCAGTACCTATTTATCTACTTGCACTGGTGTGCTTTCGAACTGCGAGACTGGCAGAAGCTGGGACAAAGCAAGGGGAGCTCACCCTGTTGTGTGTATTCGAACCACTGACCTTCTGATCAGCAAGCCCAAGAGGCTCACTGGTTTAGACCACAGTGCCACCCACTCCCTAACCTGCATGAATTACCAGTTCTGGTCTAAATTTCTAGTGTCACATAAGTGCAATATGTTGCTCAGGTCTGAAGTGCAACTTGTCTTCCATTTTTATCCATATTTTAACTGATTTAAAATGCTTTAAGTGATTTATAATACTTTGATAAAATAGCTGCAGTTTCCAACTCAGGCTGTATTGTAAACAACAGTTCTTAGTGCTAAATCAACGCCTGTGCACATTTTAAAACTGTCATTCTTCTAGGCACTGTAGACATCCCAAGTGCAAGACAGAGTCTGCCCAGAAGGATTACAACCTGCACCTTTGATTTAATAACATCTTCCTCCAAGGCCCCCATTAACTTTATTGTATGAACCGTTGACCCCAACAGCTCCTCCAAGATCAAATAAGGCAAGCTGCATCCTTTAATCACGGAAACACCTGAGACTGTTTTATGCATTTATTTATGATCACCATTCCAGTATGAAAGATTTAAAATGATTAAAGATATAATCACTCTACAGGAATGCCAATCAGAAATAAATGTGTGCAGATACAACAGTTTCAAAATCTTCACAGCCCAATCCAACAGTTGGTAAGAAACTCTCTTTTCTTTTTCACCGAGACTGGCTGGCAAAGTAATGAGAAGAAGAGAAAATAAAAAGCAGAAGTCCATGAGAATTCCTGCATGTCAAACTCAGTCAGAAAAAGTGTGTAGTGAGTTTTCAGTCCAAAATGTTTATTGTCTCTATGATGAAATAATCCCTAGAGTTTATGGTCCCAAACCACATGCATAACCCAACTGAATGAGAGGAAATGAGATAAGTGTTTCCCCTCATCTATCATTGTTAGACCTCCATTTCTGGTTCCATCATATATATATATAATCTGTTGCTACTTTTCTAAAAGAGAAATCAATGCCAGATAATATGCATCGCTATTTCCAAGTGGAATTTCAAAGACGGCCTATTTTCTTTCCAGAAAGAAGAGTTGCTTCAAACCCTCCATTTAGAGCAAACCTTTCCAATCAGAGGATTGCTTGCTTTGAGCATATTTTGAAACATTTCCATTTCATGTAGCGGTCCAGTCAAAAGATATTACTTTGTCTCTCTATGGTATTTCCACTCATACCTCTACCCTTACAAACACTCAGGTGTGTTCATAACTACTACTTGATAGAGCCCTGTTAGTTTGAAAATAGAATGAAACTAAACAAGAGACAACAGACATGATTCAGTGACAAACATATAAATAAAAAGCATAAGCAAAAAAATTACTCACAGGATACAAACTGCCTCTGTGTAGCGTTGTGGGAAAAGAATAATTTCAAATGCCTATAGCTCACAGTCTGTAGCTCAAAAACATAAGGAGCTCCCACTGCTGGCTATGAAATGGGGGAAGCTGTGAGCAAATAAGGATATTAGTGGACCAAAAGTGTAATCTCAAGAGCCTCTGTTTATAATATTTGAGAACAGTCCTTGTGGACTCGAGATGAGCAAATGTTGTTTCCATCTTCAAAAGATTCCAGCTAAACATTGGGAAGAGTCTCTTGGAAGGTGGTGGACTCTCCTTCCTTGGAGGTTTTTAAGCAGAGGTTGAATGGTCATCAGTCATGGATGCTTTAGTTGAGATTCCTACATTGCACGGGGTTAGACTAGAGGATCCTCAGGGATCCCTTCCAACTCTACAATTCTAAGACAATCTCATTTCCTCCTTGGCCACCCCTCACAGAGGAATGAAGAGGAGGAAGTGTGCCTTTTGACAGTGATGGCAGGCAAAGGGCTGCAGCAAGAGGAAGCACATGAAGGCCTGATGGCTGGCCTGCTCATTTGCTCAGCCAGACTCCCCGCTAGGACCCTGGACTTTCCTCAGCTTGTTGCTTGTGCATGTGAATGAGCAAACAAGCAAGCAGGTGGGTGGTGGCAGTGACAGGGGAGCAGGGAAAGACCACTTGGGCCACTCAGCTACCTGCTCGTTTGCTCACTGCGACGATTTTCTCACTCTTTCCACCTGCTCTCATTGTGCTGCAGTTCACATGGCCGCCAAGAGGCAAACTGCTGCAGCATGATTACCTTTTTCTTACAAACACGTTCTATAGTAAGATAAGACAATAACTAAAGAGATGCACAGTTTGGTTACCTCCCTACCCTCAATAATGCAGAAGCATGCTGAGATAGCAGCCAGGAAGCACTGAGACGCAAGTGCTGCTTGTATTAGCTAGCACCCTCACACTGGGACTGTACCATGATTTTGCCGTCATGAAAGCCCTTTCCTGAGCCACAACAATTGCTCAAATTGGAACAGTGAGTACCTCCAGTTGTGAGTTCAGCAACAGCCACTTGAGCATGCTCTCAACCAAGCTACTGCAACCTGATCTCTATTCCCCCCCACACCAACCAAAAAACCACCCACCCATAAATGTGGCATAAACTGTGGGTTAAACCACAGAGCCTAGGGCTTGCCGATCAGAAGTTCAGCAGTTCGAATCCCCACGATGGGGTGAGCTCCCATTGTTCGGTCCCAGCTCCTGCCAACCTAGCAGTTCTAAAGCACGCAGTGCAAGAAGATAAATAGGTACTGCTCTGGCGGGAAGGTAAACGGTGTTTCTGTGCGCTGCTCTGGTTTGCCAGAAGTGGCTTAGTCATGCTGCCCACATAACCCGGAAGTTGTACGCTGGCTCCCTCAGCCAATAAAGCGACATGAGCGACGCAACCCCAGAGTCGTCCGCGACTGGACCTAATGGTCAGGGGTCCCTTAACCTTTTACAGAATAGACAATTTCTCTAGAATTATTGTCTTCTTCCTGCACAACATACGAGCAGGCAGGTAGACATTCCAGCAAAAGAAAAAGTGAGACCTGACTCAGGCGACTACATCAGCACAACAAAAAGAAAGGATATTTTGGGAGAAATACACTGGCTGGGGTTTTTTCCCCATGTTAATGCAAAAAAGGTCTATACTCAAATAGAAGGGTATATTGAAAATATTAGATCCTTATGGGCCTTGTGGTCCCTGGAATACTTCTGCATTCTTGATCACAGTATGACAATGAAAGTGATTTCTCTTTAATGCATTCAGTTATTGGAAGACTAAAAATATCCCCTAGGCCTGGTACTGCTCTGTTCTCTTTTATCAAGACACATCTTCATCCTAATATGTTGCATTTCAAAGACAGCAATAAACATTTCAGTATGGGTTACCCAGTCCCCAGGCTCATATTCTCTATTTCCATCATAGCTCTGTTATCACAAATGAAAAACCCTTAGCTCCACTGCCATCATAAATCAGTTTTTGAGAAATTAAGCATGAAAAATTCCAGCTACATAATTTTTCATCTTGAAGAGAACAAACCTATGAAGCAAACAGATTTTTGTGTGATGGATTAATGCACACATCCCATGGGAAATGCAGATATTAAATAATATATTAAGAATTCCACTAATACACACACTTTGAGTTTATGCTCTGCCTGATAATACATATTCACTCTTCAAGACAGAAGCTAAGGTATTATACAAAGCAAGAGAACACAAGTGCATCATCTAACCTTCAGTATTTATGTTCCTAAATCCTCATTTAAGCAACTCAAGCCGTCCTATAGCTAGGAGGATATACATTTCTTTTCCAGTCCTGAGACTGTTGGTGAACCCTTGTCCATCAGTTCCGACACAAGCCTAATGCAAGAGAGGCAAGAGACTCCAGCATCTCTGACTGAATACTTGGCAATGAGAATCAAACAGACTGGGATGCATTCCCCTCCACCCTCAAAGCACACAAGTGAGATTTTGCTGAAGTATCCAAACTGATTTGTTTCATGCAACATTCCTTCACTTTTCATTTCATCAGGGCTGAAAGAATGCGCAGATCATGCCAACTTGGCTTCAAGAGCCATAGAGCTCAATCTAGCCAATATGAGCTCGCACCTTATCTTTATTAAGTTTTAATTGCATCAGACATTGCTGGCATGTTGTCCTCATACCATAAAACAAAAAATGGGGTCCCTCTGTCACCCCTTCCCAGCTCACATCACGAGTATGATCTCACACCTCTCTGACTCATTTTACAGGTAGATGACTTAAGACCAAATATATCCTACTCTGTGTCGCACCCCTGCAGCCCTACTGGAGAACCACCAACACATGCCTAACTTTCTAAAGTGAAGCCCCATTAGCACCTTTTGCTGTGCTTCTCTTCAAGGCTCATTGCTGAAACAAGCCTCCTGTGACCTGTTACTAGATCATCAATCCATGTCAAGGAATCACTGATCTATAAACTGGGTAACAATGCAATTTAGAGACATCTGGGACTCCAAGAACACACCACAATTTTATTAGAAAAAAGGGATACAAATGATACACTCAGCCACAGTTGCTTGCGTCATTCCTTTAAGCTTGCAAATTTGATCGCAGTTGCCTAACAGCTTGTAACAGCTGTTACAAGTCTACTGCCAGAATTGCTCCATGCTCATGTTGCACACCTGAGTGGAGTGTCTTGAAATAATTCACCTTAAATTGGTTTCCAGAATACCTAAGTAACTCAAACCAGTGCTAGTTCTGTATATTATGATGTGGCCCAGGGTGCACCATCCTGTAATGTTCCTGGAAACTGGGATGATTTTTAAGCATTTAAGTTCTATGTAAAGTTTTCAGACATCGTGATTATGTGCAGTCTAATAAATCTGCTGAAGATATTAACACTTCTTGGGCTGTTTTTCGCATGAAAATGTAGGAATTATTTCACCATTTGATGGCAAATACAATGCTTCTAACCATGATTCTAAACTTAAATGAACAGCACAAACCTAAAGCACAGCATTGTACAATAGTTATAGAGTAGCATATATTTGGTTTACCTGTAAAATGAGTCCTGTGGGTATGTGTATCTCCTACATACACAGGTAGGCATTTTTACATGCAGTGAGTTGGACTTTCGTGAGACATGATCAATTACCACCTAAAGGTCACTCAGCTTGCTGGTAACTCTCCACAGTGGTTATGCAGATGTTTAAAAAGTTAAACAAGAGTATCTCCCAGTTAATTTCCCCCAAGAGAAAACCCTGATGTACTTATCCATACTCTTCCTGCAAATCCATCAGCCTTGGAACATGGCAAACACTTCCCCCCAGATCAGAGAATAGTTATTAACATGTTGTCTCTTGAAATTTGCTGTAAGGCCCATTACTGCACTTAAATGAAGGGTGTTTTTCAAGCTCTCTTTCTCACTTAACCTACCAGTAAACATGGGAAACCATTAGTTCAAGCTGCCACAATTAACTCTCAGCTTTCCCTTCAAAGGCTTGAAGAGTCTGAAGCTACTTATCATGCAAACAGCCTAGGAGCCTCTTTCTCCTTGTGAGGCAACAGGAGGGGAAAACTACTGAGTTAAGTAGATTATTGGGGAAGGAGTCACACTCAGCTGCCCTATGAGATGATTAGACCCTGGGAAATGCAGACTCCAAATCTCCTGCTCCTGACAGTGAACATTCATCAACTGCATTTGGATAATCTGCTATCAAGAACCTTTACAGAAGCTTCCAATGCTCTTCTACCAATGGTATGGCAGGTGGAAAGGAACACACTTATTTGTTCAAAAGAAAGCTTCATCGCTAGCTGCTGCAAAAACAGCCTTTTCCAAAATGCAGATGCATCTCTGGCTAAATCACTCTAATGGATCATGCCCACTAAAGACACACATACATGCCCTGGCCAGGAATGGGTGCTTAGAAAAAACTCTGCGGCTGTCTTGACACCAAGTTACACTGCCTGATTTAACCAGTTCTTTCCTCCTTATAATTCAGTCTTGAACATTATCAGCCACAAACTGGAGCCCAAATATTCTCCTCCCTTTCCTGATTTTGTAATTTTCAGCAGTCCTCAGTAACTTTGGTTATCAAATTCAGTTAAGAGAGAAAATAAGGGAAGAGTGTTGCCCCTTTCCTCTCAGCCTACTTCCTTCCTTACACACACTTTTCTCTTTGGTGTGTTAAGCGTGCATGAGAATTACCTGTGGCTGAATAACTGATGAGCCTCTTTATAGGTTTACATGCACAGAAGGAAGCTTGAAGCATAGCATGATGTGAAAATAGCCCACTACTCATGTGCTATTCAGCAGAAACTGTTTTACAGGAAGAGTTCAACAAAATGAAAGGAGATTATCCATGAGAAAGTAGATAGGAACAGAAAGTGTTCAGATAAAGTTACTGAGAGGAAACCTAAACAACCAAGCCTAAGCTACTTCCTCAGTCCTTTGGTGCAAACTGCTAAGGACAAGCGCTGCAGTGAGTCCAAAAGGGGAGCCTTGCCTGATCAACAACAAAAGAAAACCAAAAGGCTTCCACAAGTAGATCATATAGTTGTTATAAAACAGCCACAAGAGTGCAAACTGATTATTTAAACTTGCAATTGAACTTTCCATACCTCATTCATTCACTGACATCCACTCATGGGTTATCCCCTTTTTGCAGATATAGAGAAAGAGGGCCAAGAGGTAGTGACTTGCCGAAGGGCTTCCGGTGTCCAACATTTAATCCACTGAACCACCTTGTTCATTGATGTTGAAAGAGCTTATGAGGGGAAGGGATTTAAACACAGTGAGATGTAAGCAACCAAACCCTAAAGTAGGAAGCTGCTATTACTCGTACAATTTAAGCAAAGCTATATTGCCAATCTCAGTTCTGCACTGAAAAATCTTCAGATATTTAAAGAAGGATTTGCTCTGCTCTGCAGTAACTGAGGACAGAAAGATGCTCATATGGATTCAACAAGAATGGATGGAAGAAATATGTAGAACATGTATGTATTAAAACTTTGAAAAACATTAGACGTAGTAGTAGTAGTAGTAATGAACCCCAAGGTCCCAAGTCATACTCTAATACCTATAAAGCAGCCCCTCTCAACCCTTGACTACAACTGCCATCATTCCTGATCACTGGTCCTGCTAGCTAGGAATGATGGGAATTGTAGTCCAACAACATCTGGGGACCCAAGGTTGAGGGAGGCTGCTATAAAGTATAAGGGATTTTGTTTTGGGCACTCACCCTTAGTTTTAACTAGGGTTGCCTCAGTTAATCAGAAGTCTGACTGTTTCTCTCCCCCAAATTTTTTTAACTGCAACTCATTCCAAATGCAACTCATTGTGGAAACTGCATGGCAGCAAATTAAACCTATGAATTCACCTCATAAACCAGAATCCAAAATGACTGTATGTTAATTCGAATCTCTGCCTAATCCTGTTGTTTTCTCCCTGCTCTACAAATGGCAATAAGTTCTAGAAAATGTTAATCCATGTGCAAATATTTTTCTCTTTTCCTGTGTGCACAAGTATCGGCAGAGAGAGTGAAGGGCTACAGCAACTCAGCTTGAGAGTAAACTTAGAAACTCCAGCCCCCGATGTTCTATTTTTAATATTGCTATGAAAGAACAAAATTTCTCAATACGAACGCCTCCACTAAATGCCTCCCTCTCTTTGGAAAAAGAAATATACAGAGTAGGAAACTCTCCTTAAGATCCAAACACGTGGAATACTTTAATATGGCATGTGTTTATTGAGATACCTGTGACCTAGCCATGCAGGACTTCATAAATAACCACCATGAATTGTTCTTAAAAAGCAAGCATGTAACCAGTGGAATTTTTAAATATGCAGGTAGTGTCTCAGACCTCATCATACAAGTAAAGTTTTGCATAAGTTAAGCTTCCAGGCATGTTCACACAAAGCATATTAAACAAATCAAATTCTTAAGATTATTCCAGTATGAGTGATGACCCCCCCCCCCAGCACCAGGAAGATCTTACCTTCCAATAAGAGTTGCAGCAGCTAATATTGAGTGTAAGTGGAAAAAGCACCCATGGCCACTAGCGACATTTCTAGGTTAGGTATCTGATCTTTTGGGACACGGGTGGCGCTGTGGGTTAAACCACAGTGCCTAGGACTTGCTGATCGAATGGTCGGTGGTTCGAATCCCCGCGCGACGGGGTGAGCTCCCGTCGTTCGGTCCCAGCTCCTGCCTACCTAGCAGTTCGAAAGCACCCCAAAGTGCAAGTAGATAAATAGGGAGCGCTCTCCAGCGGGAAGGTAAATGGCGTTTCCGTGTGCTGCGCTGGCACTGGCTTGCCAGAGCAGCTTCGTCATGCTGGCCACGTGACCCGGAAGTGTCTTCGGACGGCGCCGGCTCCCGGCCTGTTGAGCGAGATGAACGTGCAACCCTAGAGTCGGACACGACTGGCCCGTACGGGCAGGGGTACCTTTACCTTTACCTTTACCTGATCTTTTAAGTGAATATGAATGGAAGGAAGCACTGCATCTTCAGTCTTGTCTGCCTTCTGCTTAAAGTCTATTCCACGTTATCTAACCACAAGAGCTTTTAGACGCTGATTCACAAGTGGATCTCCACTCCCCAAAACAGCAACAACAATGGTGGGGAAAGAGACTGAACAGCTGTTAATAATACCCTCTTATACCCGTCAGAAAGGAAGCAGAATCACACCAGAAGGATGCTACTTACTGTCAAATGGGATCAGCAGGTATAGTAGCAACAGCTGAGATTGTCCACTACAAGCAGAGAAGTCTCTGGGCTTCAATCTGGCCTAAAGCCAGAATGAAACAGATTTAAAACTATCAGTCTCATGCAGGAATGCACAGAGTTAGACACTATCGTTGTGCCTCGTGAATGCCAAGTTTCTTCTCAGTTGCTTTTCTAGCAGAGACATTACCCCTACCTTGAGGGTAGCCAACCTGGTCCCTCTAGATGTTATGGACTGCAACTCATCAACCACAGACAGCATTGCCAATGATGCAGGGTGGTCAGAACATCTGGAGGGGAACACAGCAGCTGCTCCTGACCTACCTCATCCAATCATATTCACAGCCTATGCGATAGAGGATAGAGAGTCCTTCAAGTGCCTATCCAGGCCACCTCACTATTCACCTGTTCGACTTCTCTCCCCTGAACACAGTCACAACTACCAAGACCTCTGATGAACTGAGAGGCAAGATATGGTCACTTCTATAGGCATTAATTCTCATGCAAATGAATAGAAAGGGCTGGCCTTATGGCTTATCTAAAACCATAACCAGGAGTTTAGGCTTTTCCTGGAAATGGAAGGCCAGCCATTAAGCTTTGGACAACACTCTCAAAGTGCTAGGATTTCTCCTGTGAAAAACCAAAATAACAATGAATCTTTTTTGTTAATCATTAAAGTATTAAAAATAAATCTGACTCGTCTAGAAGGGAACATCATAGGTTATAAATTGTATACCTGGACTCATTAATATCTGGGTATGAAACCCCAGATATAGTCCCACATACAGAAATGGACCCAGTGTTGACTCCTTGAGGAAAAGTGTTTGCCCTTTGTGGTTTAGCCTCTGACCTTCCTTAAGGCTAAACAATCATCCGCTGGAAAGTGTTACAAAACCTCTTCTACCTCCCACTGGCTTTTTATTTATACACACACACGCACACATATATAAAGGTTGGTTACTCTCCAGTTCCTAAGAAAGACTCCCTCCAGCTCCTCTCGCTTTCTCTTGGGGTTGTGGGCTCACTTCTCCGAACAAGAGGATGACCTCCAGCAACATGGGGCCTGCACTTGCTACTGTCTTCAGTTTGGCAACCCAACACAAAGGCAGTGGGCCTGGTATATACAATTTTGGGGCCAAGCTCCCTATTCACAGAAACAGGCTCCCCAAGAGACAAAGCCTGCAAGATTCTTAATTAAGTCTAAGTGAAAGACGGCCTAACCACATCCTGCTCACATCTTCTGAGTACCTTCATTCTGGACTTCAAACAGCCACAGAACACTGCCCATCAAGCACGCCAAGGCATTCACAGCCAGCAACAAACAATTCCCCCCCCCCTTAAAATATAGAAAGCCTAGTCTTCAGCACTGCCTCTTCAGCCTGCTCTCTTTTGCTGCTGATTTTAGACATGTCTCTGGTTTGTAAAACAGGAAACAAAGGGACTTCTTGTGTGTCAGAAGCCCTCCAGAGGGTCTGCATTTCATTCCTCCCTCTCCAGGCAGTGTCTGGAGAGCTCTTTAGCCCATTTCGTCTCATTAACATTTCCATGAAGGATCAAAGAATATATTAAAAAAATATCTAAGTATTAAGTACAATTCCTGCTAGGGAAGCCGCATAAACAGATACGTTTAAGAAACCTGTGCAAATTCCTTTGCCTGACCCATTTCTTTATTAGATAATTGTCTCTTCACAAGAACAACAACAGCTTTTCTTTCCATTGAGCTGCCCTTTCTACAAATCCTGTGAAAATCTTGATAAATACATTCCATTGAACACCCCCCTCCCCAAAACCAGCAAACAATTTCTGTTTTCCAAGCTTCGCTGTGATAATGTCCCTTGCAAACAGAAACCAATTATTCCCTGGCAGTAAGTCACCCGCAGTATGAATTGCTGTAATTTTGCCCCTTTTAGCAGCTGCTCAGGGTGGGCTGAGAGGTGGCTGTGGTAATGAAGCACGGATGAATACTAAAGAAGCACTGAGGCATGGCATCCTGTGGAGCAGCAGTGTTTAATTTTTCCTAAAGTATTTTCTTGCTCCAGGAAGCAAATCAATGAGATTTATGTGTCAGAAAGGGAGCTTTCTACTGTATATTTGCATTCACAATCCCAACTAGAATACGAATTTCTATGCACCTGCCTAGCTTGTAAAAAACTTTCACCTTATGTTTTAAAAGTGCTAACACAGCCCTCCCCCTCCCTCTCCACAATTCTTTGCTTTCTCATTAGAAATGCCCAGCAACATCCGCCAGACAAAGGCACTGCAAACAAAGTGTATGGAAAGGAGTGAGAAGGGGGGAAATTAGGGAAAACAAAAAAAGAAAAGAAAAGAAAGACGTGCAGAGGAATTCCTTTTTTCACTGATCTGTGGAATACATTAATATCCCAAACTGTTGGCACAGACTCGAACGCTCAAATGGGTGACAATGCAAGCAATGACTCTGAGTCTGGGATCTTCAAATAAACCTCCGCTGCTGTCATGGCCACCGGGAAAGAGGCTGAGGGCAATATTCGCTGACCTTCATTTCGTTGTTTCACCAGACCTAACTGCTGGACCTTTGTTTGCCTGTTACTAGGAGTTCCTTTTTCAAAAATGTCAGCATTTCCTAGACGATACAAGAGCCAGTTTATTAGGTAAATAAACCCACCCTAAAGCAGTCTCTCCTGCTCCACGGTGAGAATCCACGGAGAGCAGAGACAAGGAGCAAATCTGAACCCTCGAAATGAAGGGAGAGAGAGACCGCAGAACTTTGGAGCGCATTTCAAAGCAAAATATGAAAAGGCCATCAAATGTTATATTGAGCCATCAAGGAATACGACTGGGAAGACTGAAAACTGCAACAGAGAAGACCTTTCGAGTAACCAGGGATTTGTGTGGCTTATGGCACTTTCCATGAAACACATATGCACCACAGAAGTCTCTGGCCCAGACTCCGCAGACCAGGATGAATGCAGGGAAATGATAGGTGTCCCTCATTTCCAAATATTACAGTCCCATGTACATCTACAGGACAGGCATCACAGATCCACACTGTCACTCACCACTTTGGCAATCAATTACTTTGCAGTTGTATTTCTTTGGTGAAAGCGGGGGAGGGGGGCATTTATTCCACCCTTCCTTCTTTTTGAGGACTCCAAAGGGAGGATAGAGTTACTGAACACCATCTACAGCAGCAATGAGACAGTGAAATCCACCACACAACACCGTGGATTCAGATGCTTTCCTCAAGATTGGCCTCCTCATTTATTTGAAAAAATGGTCAATGCATCGGCCCCAGATCATAGCCCAACAGTAGGGCTGCAGTTGCACAATGAAGAGCAAACATGAGCTGGTCCCTCTCCTCTACTACACAAACAGGCCCTGAGCAGGAACGGCCAACTGCGCAAACTATTGGTTTATGTGACTGTCCCGCCATTTTCTTGAGGTTCAGAAATGCTACAGATCAGCCTAGCATGTAATCAGGCACTCATGAGGAAGGGCCAGTTCACATCGCAGATGGTTTCATGTGGTGGAGGGAATGATGTTTGCACTGCTCCTAATGGATCTCTCAGTTTTGTTTCAGGTATGAAAATAAAGAAGGAGAGGGGGAAAGGAAAAGCAGCAACAGCATCAGACTGGCTGGTTGGATATGCGAAATCTTTCAGGTGGAACAGGGTATGTTAACCAAGGTATCTTTAACCAAGAAAAAGCACCCTGGATGTCCTTGCTTTTAGGAATGAAATACTATGAATCCTTATCATCTCTATTTTGGAGGCTGACGTGCACCTTAAGATTGCCCTTATAAGTGGGGAAAGTCTTTATCCTGGAGCTTTCCACCATCCTTCCATTATCTGCACCCTATATTTCTGCTGCCTAGCATCTGCTTTTGAAATACCCGTCTTTATGGTGAAGTGAATTAAAGAGCTTCAGAAAAATGCATGCAGAATCAGGAAAGCGGGCCACATATGATTTTCACCCAGCTCCCAAAAAACAAAACAAACTAAGTCATGATCTCAACAGAACCTCAGCACGATAGCCAATTGTATTTTTTTCTCTGTTTTTAAAGGAAAATTAAACAACCACCTAAAATCACAGGGAAGCCTCCACCGACTTGCAGGATGTGCTATAAAATAAACAGCAGGCGTCAAATTCTGATTATCACATTTCTGCACTTTTTCCAGAAATATCAAGCAGTGATTTAACTCCTGGACACGTATCCTTGGAAACCAAACTATAAGCAGCTGCCCCTGGATGTTCACACAATGCCAGGTTTCCCCTCTTTGTATTCAAATATAACTAATTACTTGGCCTTTGAAATGATAGATGGTTGAGGGGGCGTCCCGGGGACGCACCCCAGCCCTCCAATGGCAGAGCCAGATTGCCGGGTCTAGCAACAGCTGCTCCAAATCCCCCACGAGGTGAGAGCAGGCACCAGAGAGGCTCTATTTGAACAGCTGCATATGCAAATGTAATTAACTAGGTGTTGCTGGCCTCTTCCGCTCACCCAGCCTGCATAGGCATGCTAGACTCCCCTTACCCATTTCTTTAAGGTGAAAGGCTGGGGGGGACAGGACACAACAGTATTTTCTCACTAGACATGCCAAATCCTCTTCTGAGTTTAAAGAAAGAGTAAATAACAAGGATATAATTATGAGTATCAGATCCAAACTGCCTACCAGAGTAGCTCACAATCCTGTGTCTTATCACTCTAAATTTTTAGATTTCTGCTCTTGGAAGCCTAACGAGACAAAATATTAACTAAGCTCGGGGTTTATTTTTCTTTGGGGAGACTGTGGGAGTTGGAAGGATTTTAGTGTCCAGACTATTTCTTTCTGAATGCTTTCACCATGGACTTCTGCCAAGTGACAAAGAGGTTGCTCAGTGATTAAAGCATTGGGATAGAATTCCAGAGATACAGGTTTAATGATAGCCATGCCATGGGGCTGTTTGGGTGACCTTGGCAAGTCAAGCAACTTATCGTTTACTCCACTTCACCAGAGGAGAATGGGAAAAGGAGAGAGTGCATCTGATGGTGGTGGGAGGCAAGCATATTAGGATCTGTGATGCTCTTGACAAGATATAAAGAGGAAAGAAATATGTATGAAACGATGCTGTCTTGTGAGCGTCCACTGCTGCTTAGGGTCTTGAACTCTGCAAATCATAGCATGCTGGGCACAATTATTTGAGCTTCTGATTAACATGCTACAGCAGTTGAAGTCCTCAAAAAGCACAAACATTTTGACAGGCATAAGGGGATGATATATGAGAGCAGCAGTCCCAGAGTCTGCATCTGAAATAAATGACAGCTCAGCAGTTACAGGGCCCCAAGTGCAGCCAAAGGCCACTGTTGGTCACCATCCAGACAAGTTATCTCTATGTCTCAGGGCCAAATTAGACTGATCTTAACTTCATGAATGAAATTAATGCATATTTTTATTATGTAAATAGCAGCTGAAATAAGAAACCACCTCCCATCTTACAAGAAGAAGTTACTATGTTTTTATGCCCCTTCTCCAAACTTGGTCCATTGTTCTGCTATCGGTATGAGGTGTCACACACACTTCATGGAATAAGATCTGCCAACATCACAAACCAAATGGTAGTAACATCGTGGAAAGTGATTCCAAATACCCAGATATCTGGGCTTAGGGAACATGAAAAGGAGCAAAGAGAAAAATGGAACAGTTCATAAACCAGGAAAAAAAGTTGTTTCAGGGAAATCATCTTTTGGTTCAGACCCAAGGCAATTGTCCGTGCAGTTATTGGAAAGAACGCTGGCACAATCTTCTGGCAAACCAGCCACAGGAAAGGCTGACTTCATGTCACACTGAACTAAGCTCCCCGCAATACTAAAAATAAAGCGGATGGAACTTTCACTCGTCAGAATATATATACTTTGCATCAGCTGAACAAACCTGATTACTTGCAGCCCTGAATTTATCAAGCCAATTGACTTTCTGAGAAAAATAGCCAAAGAATGTGGGTACTGCACCAGAATGATGAATAAGGTGAGAGCTGGGGGCATACTCCTACTTTCTAGGGACATTCTTTTAGGATGTCATCCACATTTTAAAACCCCCGCAGATTTATTTGAAGTTTGCAGCAAAGTTTGAGGAACACCGTAAAAAAATAATATTCCTGTGAGAAGTTAATACAGCGCAGCGCATACCGATTTAGGTGATAGAAATTAAAGCCATGATTTTTGTTCTCCCCTAAAGACACCATAAAAACTAAAAGCAAAGAGACATCTCGCTGCGATGCCCCCTTGTGGAACAGAAGAAAATGGGAGGTTTTAATACAACCCATTCCTATATCTTACCATTCATATGCATTTCTAGTGAGCTGGAAGAACTGGCAGGGAAAGAGGGGAAAGCGTGGAGGATAGACTAAGTCATCTTTAATTGTCCTTGGAACTATCGGATGAAATATACCTTTGTTCTCTGACTCTTAGCATTTCATAGAGCCAGGTTGCTAGGTAAAATCAAATCAATCTGAAAAGCAACTGCCACCTGCTTGATGATGGGGGAAAAATATCACTAGCCTACACTATATGATTTCACGACTAGATACGGGAGCAAATCCCTGCTTTCAGATTCAGAACTCAACTACACAGCAATCTGTAGGGGTTTAATATCAAATGGCTGACTGCCACCAGGCCTAAGATGTTGATGCTAATAATGCTAGCACAAACTGTATGCTTCTGAAGCTCCTCCCCCCCCCCCCCGGTACCATGGTAAAGTTGCTAATAAATAACAACAACAACATTTATAGCAGCATCTAAAGCCAGGAGATCAAACATTTTCCATCATCATCCCCTCCTCCCCGCAGAGCCATCATGAACCACCACTATCTTAACCAAGTATATTATGTTTGTTAACTGTTAATTTCCATTTACTGTCCGCGGCATTGAAGTCTTTTCTGCCAGACAGAAGGAGGGATACAAATACTTCTAACAAACACAGGATTATTCTTTCTAAGTGCAGTTGAAGAGTCTAACTTGATGGCCTTCCTTCTTTTTTGCTTAAGTCATTTAAGAGACATTCAGTAAATTAAGTGCACTGTGAACACAAAACTCAACAATGAAGATCAAGGATTCCCCTGCCCCACACAATTGGTTTTAAATCTAAGTCTTTTGAAATTTAACACATGCAGTTATCTGAAACATCAAGGAATCATAGAAGAGTATTCAGTTGTATTTTATCAGCCTGACCAGTGTTTCATACTGTTTTTCACTAACCCAGGGTTTCCAAACTTGGGTCCCCAGCTGTTTTTGCACTACAATTCCCATCATCCCATGATGGGAATTGTAGTGCAAAAACAGCTGGGGACCCAAGTTTGGGAAACCCTGCACTAAACCAACGTATTATATGGAAACGAAATGGTGCTAAATATCCTATACCTATCATGTGCCAAGAAAATAAAGATTTAAAATTATGTACACATGTGGCTTAACCGGCAACATACAGTTTATTACAGACATAGGCAAACTCCACCCCTCCAGATGTTTGGGACTATAATTCCCATCATCCCTAGCTAACACAACTAGTGGTCCGGGATGATGGGGATTGTAGTCCCAAATGATGTATGGGGGGGGAGGGGAGTTTGCCTATGCCTGGTTTATTATGTTTGACAATATGGAAAGTGCAATAGTAGAAACAAAAATTGCAACATTGGTGGCCTTCACATAAGAGAACACTCTGCTTTGTAGGGTATCTGTAGGCACAGGCATTTTACCAAATGGAATCACTTCTACAAATAACTCCCCTTCTCTATGAGGATACTAATTTTACTCCTCTTCTATCATGTTTTCTTTTTTTCTCTCCTCACACTCTTTCTCAAAAGCAGTAGCTGCTTAAACCATGCTTAATTAACTGCCATTAACCATTACAAGAAGGCAGTGAAAAAAGATTTATACTGCTTCAGGCCAATAATTAGAAGCTACAAAATGGCTTCTAATTAAAAAATATATATTTAAAAAGTAGACCTTTAAGTCAAACCATATCTTACCACAAGAAGATGATTTTCTGTCCACTGTCATTACACGCTTGGTTTGGTTGCGCAGCTTGTTGTCGGTATTTTCTACTAAATTGGTGATATCGTCGATGATTTCTAGTAAAAAAGAGATATTGTTATATAGTATTAATATCCAGGTTTTCCACCATCACACCCAAACAAATGCAATGTTATCATTTCATGGCACCCTTCCAGCAACCAAGAGCTCTGCAGCTTTGATCTAACTTATTGGCATGGCAGCCCTCTGAGGAAGGTTAGACAGATGGCTGTTTTAAATGTGACAGAAGCCAAGCAGAAGCCACCCAAAAGCATCACGGTAGGTGTAGATGCCCATGTAGATGCTGCACTTAGCTAGCATAATGGATTAAGAACGAGCAGACACATCTGTTGCTTGGCCCATAGTTAGTAGTTAGTACAAAATGCTTTATAAATTTAGACCAGGAGAAGGGTGAAAATTTTATCAGGGCTGTTTGGAGTGCCTGCACAGAACCTCCACTTTTGCACTTTTGCTACCTGCAAATGACCAGAGATTAGAAACTGGCCCTGCGCATTCAGCCCTCATGCTACTTGCACTGCACTATATTGCCCCACAGATTTTGTCCAAACCTGCAAATGGAAAATATTTGCACCTTTGCATATTGGTATAAATACAATTTCTAAGGCTCAGTTATAACTGAGAATAAAAACTGAAGCATGATCCTGTTTAAACAGCTTCCTTATAGAATATCTCTCTTACAGTTGTACTTCTTCTCTCCAATATTCCATTTTTCAGCACAAATAATGACATCATGACTATATGCAAGCGCTAACTGCATTATTTGCTTATTTGTTTCCAGCTGAGATTCAAGGTGCAGGTATTGATATATGTGAATAGTAAACCCCACTCTCCAAGTCTGCATTCACATGTATTCCCCCAAAATGGGGGGGGGGGTGTGCAGGGGAGGGGGAGAGACTGAGCATGTTCAGTGGACACAGAATGCTGGCTGACTGCTGAAGGAAGGCAGGGGGCAGAATGGAACATTGTAGGGAAGAGGGATAAAGTGAAATGAGAGGGGAAAGAAGGCACAGCTGCCTGGCATCCTGGCACTCCACACTTAGCACAGGTCCCACTTGCACTGAGAAGTGTAAGAACATAAAAATATATATAGAAAGTGGTTAACATTCCAGTTTCTTCAGAGATGGCATATCCAGGTGAAAAAGTCATTGATAACGGCAGAGAAAAACGTCTCCTAAGGATGCCATACATCCACTGAAAACTCATCGGGTTCACAAGGGTGACGCTGTCTAAAACAGCTCCTTACAGAATGGTTGGTTTCCATCACAGACCTTGCAATGGATTCAGAGTGAAAAAAACAAGGAAAATTATTAAGTAGTACAAAAATTAGCAAGCTGCCAACATCCGAGTGAAGTTTCAACATGTTGTCTTCCAGTTGCAAGCCTCTTGCTCTTGGCTATTGGTCAACGTTTTAGTAAATTCAATCCCGTCTTCACATATACAGTCGGTGTGGCAGGGGTGAGGCCAACTGACAGGTGGTAGGTTATGAAGTAATTTATGAGGAAAAGCTTCTACTAGTATGTTTGCTCAGTTCGATGAAAATTCAAAACTGATGACTTTCACAAGTTACACAGCCACATTAAAGTAGTTTTAAAAACAAAAAATAGTGTCACTGTCTTTGAATTATGTTTTTCTGGCTTCTGGAGCACAAAACAGAAAACTGTTCCAGAAAGAACAACTGCCAAGTGTATAAATTGACCATGCCCCACTTTGAGTCCATTGACATTCAATAAAAAAGAGCAATTGTACAGCATTTTCTTGAGCAACCACAGTACTTTCAAGGCCTCACTGCTTAAACTACCCCTGTAGTTTGTACATTATAAACACTTCACTTTATAAACAGTTACATCTATGGGGACGGTTTACATTTGGAATACCAACCTCTCTGCTCTGAAAACCATACAAATGATATTGTATTTTATTGTATTTCAGTAGCCAAGAGTGTGAGCTGTGAGCCACCTGCTAACCTCACCCACAAATTCACTAGATAGTCTTGGGCAAGCTAGCATTCTTCTCGGTGCTAAGCCCTACCATCAGTAATAGAGAGGGAAAATACTGCTGTACCTTACAAGGGTGTAGCAAGGATCGCTGAGATTATGTGAAGTGTACTGAATTCCTGAAGTGTTCCATGTATACTATACATTGCATAGGAAAGCTCTCATTCATGGCAAGGTGCCACTGAGGTTTCCAGGTAGACCAGACCTGGAAGTCCCTAATCTTTATGAGCCCAAAATATGCAGTCTGTGTGAGGCACCGATCAGGAACCCAGGACATTACAAAATGTTAAGGAAAAGGAAAATAAACAGCCTTCCCTTCCATCACTCTTCTTTAACATGAATTCACCAGGAAAGAATTTGGAGGGGGAAATGGGTAGAGAGGGAAAGAGAACTCTGTGAAATTCAGGGCAGATGGGCAATGAAGAAGGAAAACTGGAAACTGCTCAGCTTAAGAAAATAACATTTTTGTTCTGTAGGAAGTAAAATGCTCCTTCTCTCCACCCCCATGGGAGAAGGAAGATTTACTTGGTTACATCCCATCCTGAATCAGGGTTTCTGTTTGTGTGCTACTCAGGTGTGCCCTCTCCCAAGAGGCTTGCGAGTTTTTATACTTCTGAACCACACACAGAGTCCCAAGCATGGTGGGATTCCTATAGCACTCAGAAGAAAAGCAGGCTGCTTGCCATATAACCTCCTCGTATTTGTACTAATTGATTTTCTGATTTATTTAAAATATGTAAAAGCCTTACTTGGATTTGGCAGCTGCCTTAAAGAACAGGCTTCACAGATCCTGCCCACTGAGTAAGCCAAATAAAACTGCACTTGCAAAATGCAGAGGGGAATGGATTTAGCAGCAGCGCTGGGTACAATCGCATCTTAGCTACAGATTAATAAGACTACAGGAGAGCAGGATTTCCTTTATTTCAGTTCCACCCAGCCTTTCTTCCATGTGTGAGGTTCCATGCCAGGCTTTTATTCGAACTTGATGATGTTACAGCGTGACGCAAGGCTGCCACTGCACACCAGGTGCCACGGCCACTGCCTTACCTCTTGCACTCTGGCGTCATGGTGGTGACTGGATCAGGGCCTTGTGGCAGAGGCAGAAGCCCAGGTCCAGTGGCTGTGCAAGAGTGAAAGAGGTAAGGCAGTGGCGGTGGAACCCAGTGTGCAGTGGCAGCTGCGGAGGAGGCAGAGGTGAAGGCTGGGCACCCACGGGCACACATAACTAACATTTTGTGGGAGCCCAGGCACACAGAGAGATGGCGCCTATGATTTAAGTGGAGGCAAACACACATTGTTCCAAAGGGAAAGAATGATAGTGGACAAAGGCAGGGCATGGCAGCGCCCTCAGCACTAGACATAACAGGTAACCGAAGCAAAGTATGCCACTGTTCCCATCTTCTTCTTCTACTGCTGCTGCCACCTCCTGCAGGTAAAAGTTATTGCCCCAGAACCTCAGAAACCACCCTTTGACATAACATGGTGTGTGTGTGTGTGTGTGTGTGTGTGTGTGTGTGTGTGTGTGAAATTAGTCACTCTTCTGGAGTTCTGTATGGAGGAGGAGGACGACCACGTTCAACATGTCCTTCTACCATCTGGCTGGCATGCTGTATCAGGGTTGGGTGAGCCTCTCATTGCTTCTGCAGAACCTTTTAAGTTTTCTCCAGCTGGAGATGGCAGCAGCTGTGGAGGAACAGCTGCATCTAGGTCCCGCATATGATTTGCTGCTATGCATACTGAGCTGCGGGAGGTGGCAGCAGAAGTAGAAGAAGATGGGCACTGGTGACAAGCAGGTACATAGTAGCAAGTCTGGTGAGGAACTAGGATATTCTTTTTGAGAAAACTGTCACAGATTTCCTTCCTCTCACCTGTAATGTTAGCCAGTTCTAATGGACTGATTTGATTTTTGTTGTGTGGCTAAAGTGCATTATTCTCATTATTAGAAACTGCCTCTGTTTCATGAAGAAGGGACTATAAATTATAAAAAGAAAGGAATAAATGTCCTGGAAGAGCAAGAAGATGCCATCTGTGATGGAAAACGATGGGATAAAAATATTTTAAAAAGTCAGGCAGTTAGAGATGTGAATCTGCACAGGGGGAGGCAAGACTGAGGGAGAGATACCTGAGAGAGAAAAAGATCACATGAGACAAGCAGAGAGTATGTATAGAGGCAGGTGTGGGAAACCTTTGGCCATCCACAATATTGTTTGACCAAATCTCCCATCAGGCTTGACCATGCTAGCTCGAGGGTGGTTGGGCATTGTAGTTCAGCAGGTTCCCCATCCTAATATAGAAAAATTGCAGGTCTGGGTGATGTGGACTGCGAAACAGATGAACATGTGAAAGTGATTAAGACTACATTAGTAGCAGGGGTTCACTGTACTAATATAGTGGCAAGAGAAGAACACCCCACACCTACCATTTTGGTTATGACGGAGTACACAAATAAATTGGCTGGCAAACCAATGAGTGACAAGGCAGCCAGCCTCTGCATGGATGGTATTGGCTAGCTGGAATCAGGACGCCTGGAAGCCTCCCAGTAGCTTCCTCGCTCAAATCCCTTATATTTATTCTGGAGGTACACAGTGTAAAACCCAGCTTCTCCAAATAGATCTATATCAACAGAGTAATGTATATCTGTAAAATATATACCACAAAACTAGTCATGGGACATGGCAAATATATGTATACTGGAACCGGGTTTAAGAAAAACATCTCAAAACCTGAAGCCCAGAACATTTCATTTCATATCATACCAAGAACATTACAGTATGATGAAGCTTAATCTGGAGGCAACCCAGTCTCCATAGCCGTTGCCACCATCCAAGGGAGCACCTTAGAGTGAAATGCCAAGGAAATGAATCACGCAAAGCACCAGGCTACACACTTCAAAACAACGCAACACTATGCTCAATAGAAGAAAGCAAACATTGTGTATCATGCCAGTGATGAAAAAGATTGTGGCCAATGTGCACATGCAAAGCAGAGCACTTTAATACTGAGCACCAAATGGAATCTAAAGCCCAAAGAAAAATCTAAAACCCAAAGCAAATAAAAGCCATAAATTCTCATCTATGCCCAAATAATGGGAAAGTTTAATAAATGTCTAAGAGGATGCAACCTATAAGCAGCCCTTTACACAAGAGCTAGTCTCAAATAATAACAAACGGAAGCAAGTAGTGCTGCTATAAACTTTGATTTCCTCAGCAAATGCTTAGAGGCAACGGTCTTGACATCATGAGAACGACCTTGCTAGATTAGGCCAAAGGCCCACCTGGCTCACAGCATCCAACATGAGTGCAACAGCTCTCTCCCCCATTGTGATTCCCAGCAACTGGTATTCAGAGGCATACTGTCTCTGACAGTGGAGGTAGAACATTTGGTAATGGCTAAGTTTCCTCTTTTCAAGTCAAATGTGTGTGTTAGGTTTTCTTGGCAACTGTCCATTTACATATATATTGAATTTGATAGCACTATGGTCTCTATTCCCAGTCTGCTCAACAACATTTAATCATGAACCAGATCCCAAAAACTGCTTAAGATTAAGCCCAGGGTTATTGCCCTTCTGGCAGCCTCCATGACCAACTATTCTAGGGCACAGTCATTTAGGGTATCTTGAAATTTTATCTTTTCTTCATGAATGGAGCACATATACACTCAGTCTGTGTAAGGGTAATTGAAGTCACCTGTTACTACAACATTTCCTCTTTTGAATGTCTCCTTGATTTCATTCTCCATCTGACTATTTACTAAATTTAGTAAATAATAAAATGTTTGTGAAAAGGGGGTTGTTCATTTGTTCTTGTTTCCATTATGTATTTTGTGTTCTGCTTTTGTATTTTTATGTTGTGAACCACCCTAGGATTTTTGGTATACAAATCTATGAATGAATGAATGAATGAATATTGCCCTGAACATTTTGTTCAACTACATCTCAACTAAAGCATTCATGACAGATGGCCATCCAAACTCTGCTTAAAAACCTCCACCTCCCATCAACCCTAGCTTGTATAGTCAATGGTCAGGAGTGATGGGAACTGAAGTACAGTAACATATCGAGGGCCACAGGTTCTCTACCCTGAAACTAAAGAAATTATTTATATTTGCAAAATTATTCCGGAGAATGAAGAAAGAATAACTACATACCATCAGTTACAGCAATAATCATCACTTAGAATGAGTACTTGGTGGAAAGAGTAGTGGGGCAAGAAGTGAGCTCAGAATCCATGAATATTAATTGGAGCCCTTGCTCTCCAACATGCACCAGGGATTTTCTTTTCCAGCTGCTTATTTTGTTTTATTCAAACAAAACACACAAGCATTAATTTTAGTTGTATTTAATTGAATAATTTCCCAGGAGAATAGTTCAGGAGAGTTTTAGAGCAGCTTGTTTCCAAAACCCATTACTGACTGGCATATACCACAGCATCTGCGTGCCAACCAAAATAGGATGCTTTAATGTTACTGGAACTACTTTCGTTCCAGATGTGTTGAGAACTCCTGGTGATATAATGCAGGCATTAGCTGTATTCACACAAGGTAGTATTTTGAGTATCCTTTTCCAGTTATCTTGGGTAAGATAACAGACCCCTTAATTGGAAGCATTTGAATATAAAGCGAGGTCACTTGTTTCTCCCCCTCATTCTTAAAGTTTTCCTTGCTTTGCTTTTCATTAAAATTGAATGTGAGGCAGACCAACAGTTAGCAAAGCAACAGATCATAAAAACATGAACATCTGCAATCTGAAAGACCTTAACAAGAAACATTGCATGGGCCACTCCAACTCATGGGGGCAAAATGTTGTGGTCGTGTCACCTTATGTAACTCCTCAAAGCAAATGAGCCAAATTAGACATCTCTGCACATTTTTAAAAAAAATGCAAATAGGAAAGGCTAGTTGATAACGATCACAATTTGTATTGGGAGGGAACCCCCCCACCCCGGCTGTCAACCTGGATCCAATGGAGAATTGCTTTCCTATGCAAATAGCAGCTTCAGAAAAAGGTTATCATGAATGCAGTGGAGGAATAAGTTAAATTTCACATCCTTGCCTTCCATGATCCCAAAAATATACAGGAAGCCCCCCTCAGGTGCTAATTGAATTTCTAAAGTGTACATATTAAATGAAAAGATGCATGCAATATTACATCTAGTTTGGTCCTTAGATGTTCAACAGAAGCAGAATTAGGACTGCAGTGGTGCAGTTTTGGTACTTGATTACGGTTTAGGGTAAAAGAGAACACGACTTGACCAAAGTGGCTTTCTAACATGCTAGGCCAGGGGTGGGAAACCTTATTCAGGTCACATTCCCTTCTAGGCAACCTTCAGGGGGGCATATGCCAATGCTGGGCAGGACTAGAAACCAAAGTGAACAGAACAATAAATGTCAACCTTGCCTTTGCACAATAGACTATCTTTTATGCACATTCCTCTCTATTCCCATCCAGGCAAGCTGCATTATCAGGGATATGTTCTAATCTAGTCAGACATACATACTCGAGGAGGATGCAAAGCAGGGCCAGTGAAGGGTGTGGCAGGGGTAATATACCTAAGAGGAGTGGTGAATATAAACACTGCCTATGTTGTTACACAGAAGGCTTCCCATTAAGGAAGAGGCTTGGAAAGAGATGGGGAAGCAGGATAGGAGTTGCATGAAATTGAAAGGCTGCCTCCTTAAAGGACCTTAGTGGTTTTTAGCACACAAATACATTCTGTGACTGGCAGAGTTGAAAGCAATTACCCTCTCAAGATCTAACTAGATGGGGCTTTAGGCACATGATGTAAGAAGGTGCTTGGACTGGTCACATCTTGTCCACTAAAAAGGAAAAAGTAGTGGAAAATGTTGCATGGGATGAGGGCTAACAATTTGGGGCATTCTCCTGATGATAACTTCCTTCTCCCCAACTGTTATTTCCCCACATTTTTAGAAGTTATGAGTAAGAGCATTTTCAGAGGGTATTGTTTTTGGTAAGAAAATAGCATGGGATGAGAAGTAAGCCATCTTCCCACCACTTCATGGCCCTGATCAGGATTAGGGACCTTTTTGGCTAGTCTGAGCACAGTTTAAAACCATGTGTTTAAAGTCACGGCCAGTTTGAGCCTCAATAATTTGTTTATGGGCAGTAGCCATCATCCTGGTGCCATTCTCCTTCCAGCTGAAAAGTTAAACCGAACCACTGGCCTGAGTACTGTCAGTCTCTGGTTCCTGCCAATTATTTCAAGCAATTGTACACATTTATAATGAAGCCGCAGCCTGTTTTGTTTCCAGCTCTGTGTGCATCGTTTCCCCGTTCCACTCTGTTCCCACTGTGGACACACAAATCGAAACACAGACAAATACAAACAGCAGCTGCAACAAAAGTAATTTAATCTAGTTTAAGCTAAAGAATCAAAGGGAATTAGCTGCTCCAATCCTTTTTCCATCCCAAATGGGATGTAGAATCATAGAATCATAGAATCATGGGATGTGGATACCTTAACTTTGACTGCATTCTATTCTAAGCATTGCTTACCCCAAACTGGTACGTGAAGTCATTTTGATGAAAAACAAAATCAAAATATGATTAATTCTAATGCTAGTTTGAAGCCAGTTTGAAAACATGAATAACATCTGCCAACAGGTAAGAAACAACAACGGATCTTCTGATACTTCCTAGTTTTGCATAACTGTCCTGTCTATGTCCTCAAGACCTATAATTTCCCTCCTGCTGTAGCATGCGTATGAATCTAAACCACAGGTGTGTTTGCATTCTGCAAAACTCTGGGCTTCGGACCTGGAATAAAATTAGCATCTAATATCAATATATTCTGTCCATATTTCCTACACTGGACAGAATATGTGCATATTGCATCCCAATGAAGAACTACTGGACCCTGATAAGCAGGGAACAGAGATGTACATGTAATCCTTTAGTCATTGGGCCATTAAATCTATGTTGAAATGATACTGTCTCCTGCTGGATAGCCCTTCATGAACTATGAAACAAGGTGGCCCCAAAGCCAATACACACATAAACTTCAATGGGCAACGAGAGATTCAGTCCAATAAATCCCCACTGCCGTTCTGAGCTGCTGGCCTGTTTGGCAATATATCACCAGTGAAAGGACCATTAGAAAACACTCACTGGTCAGCAAGACACAGATGTGAACTCCTCTGTTTGACCTGCTTGGCACTGAGTGATGAAAGCTATGCACTGATTGATAACTCACAAAAGGCAGGAATCCTGCTGCAATACAAAGACCTTGCCACATGGGAGTACAGTGATAGCATCTCAAACACCTTGCAAGCAGTTTACTTTAACTAGATCAAAGTAAACACCATTAGTTGCAGAACCAAGAGCTTTAAGTCACTGATCAGAGCGCTCATACTATTCTTCCCTGCAAGAAAAGTCACTGTGACAATTATGTGTGCTTGAAGACAGACCAAACTTAAATACCTCCACTTTCAGAAGAGTCTCAGATTCTGGAAATGCCTAAATTACAAAGGTGAAGACAAGTAAGAATAAACCTGGAATTCCTGAAAAATTAGAGGGGAACTAATTTTCTTTTTTTAAAAAAAATAATCCAGACTTAAACAAGCACTGGGATATCTATATATAAAAATGGATAGGACTTCATTTGATACCTCAACTGAAGGACATACCCAAAATGCCACTGAACACACAGAAAGCTGAAATTTAATGCTCACATATTCCAAAACACCCTGTTAGTAAAGTCAGAAAGGAAGTTCATACATCTCCCCCTCAAAACTTGGGGATATGAAGTCTGGGGATATGAAGTCTGTCTCAACCGTGGGCAGCATGCCAGCCCAGCTCCTAAAGCAATGACTGACACTGGAATCAACCTCTTTCTGGGGGAGGGGAATTTTTTTTAGTGAGAGCAGGAAAGCAAATCTGAAAATGGGGCAAGCTGTATGCACCTTTGGGGAAACTTTCCCTTTCACGTGCTTTAACAATCCTCAGACTGATAGAGGACTATACTAGTACTAGTATATATCTAAAGGGATTAAGTGCTTAATATTCAGGTAACCAGATGCTAGATTAAAACTCCTATCGAGTGTGTTTATTCTTACTTATAATATCTGTTTTCCTCTCCTATTTGCTACAAAATGGAAACATGGACAGTTTAAAGAGTTTAAAAGCTTTAGGAGGTGGTTGGGCCCCGAAATTCATTCTGTGACACCGATCATGACATGACTATTGAAGGTCTCTCCTTTATTTGGGAAGCCATCTAATTATCTGTGCTCCTGGAGGCCCCCTCTGGCACTATGTAGTCCAATTTTGCTCCCTGGTATACTGAGGAGCTGCTGCTGCTGAAACAGATGGGCAAGGCCTGAACAGTATGTGGCATAAATCTCACTACTTCATCTTCAGGAGTGTCACTAGTAGTTTCCCAAGCTGGTGAGGCTCATTTGATAACAAAAAGAAAGAGAGAACATTGTGGGGTACTCTACCAACAGAAATTCAGCAGGCACCTTCTGTTTCAACTTTTAAATGCCTGCTGAAAACTTTTCTATTCTGCGAAGCCTATGCAGGCGATGAAGAACACATCTTCCCACAATAGTTAATTGAAGTCTGATTTTAACTTCCATGTGGTTTTAACTGTACAGTTTTATGTGTTATTGTTGTTAACCGCTTTGTTTTTTAAAAAAATAAAATAGTGATATATAAATATTATTATAAACAAACTACATATGATGCTACTATAACATTCTCATTTAAGTCTACACATTAGCCATAGGACTCTAGTTAACTTTATTTTTTATAGTTCAGCACGGTGCTCAGCAATATGTTTTCCCTTTTAAAAGTGAACCATCACATCTGAAAGGAAACAGGAAATAAGTTTAGGACTTCAAGTGACATTTTGAGCCTTCAAAGAAAAGGGGGGGAAATCACACATACCTAATTTAATCCTTCATTTTCTTTTTTTAAGGAAAGGTCTGACATCTGGACTGACAATCTGCATTCCAAAGTTTCGGCCCATCACAAATTGAAACAGCTGAGTTATAAATCTTTAGGAAGAGGGTGATTGGTCATGGAAAACAGCAAACGTGCACTTAAAAACAAGTGTAGTTTGGAAAGAAGATAAAACTCACAGTGCAGCTAGCTTTCCCTGGGACAACTTCTCCAAAGGACTTGCGCAGATAAATCTTGCTCTTGAAAATAAATCCTGCACCTGACATCAGTAACGCTACATCTGATCTCACGGTAGCTTGTTTCTTTCTTGTTTTTAATTCGCAACAGGTTTATAATAAGAAAAAATGAAGCTCAGGACCTCTACATCTGGTTGCTGAATGAATGCCACATATATTCCTCCTCATTCCCACTCTCATATAATATATACATTGCTGATTTCTCAAGAGCCCTTTCACATATTATTTTTACAGCAAGGAAAAACTGATATTTGGCATGCAGTCTTGATAAAGCTGAGTACAGTGGTGCCTCGCAAGACGAAATTAATCCGTTCCGCGAGTCTCTTCGTCTAGCGGTTTTTTCGTCTTACGAAGCACGGCTATTAGCGGCTTAGCGCTATTAGCGGTTTAGCGGCTATTAAAGGCTTAGCGGCTATTAAAGGCTTAGCGGATTAGCGGCTAAAAGGCTATTAGCGGCTTAGCGGCTTAGAAAAAGGGGGGGAAGCGGGGAAAAATCGGAACACTCGCAAGACGTTTTCGTCTTGCAAAGCAAGCCCATAGGGAAAATCGTCTTGCGAAGCAGCTCAAAAACGGAAAACCCTTTCGTCTAGCGGGTTTTCCGTCTTGCGAGGCATTCGTCTTGCGGGGCACCACTGCACTCATCTCCCACGAGCAACCCAGGGCTCCAGACTGCTTGTGCCACAAGCTTGAGAACAGCTCTCATCCCTGACACTGTTTCACAAGCCCAGCACCCCTTGGTTTCACTGGCAAATTGGGTTAGATGGGGTGAGCTTGTTGCTTCAACACTACCATTACAGAAACTAAAATCTAAATTGTAAGTAAATGTGATTTAATGAGAGGTTCTAAGTCTTGGCATATATCAAGCAAATATCCTCTTCATTAGAGAATAATAGATGTGAGTTGTAGAATCTAATTTTTTAGGTAGGATTATCTAATTTAACACTTGGATCATAATAACCTAGTATTGGCAACTCCTCATTAAAAGCAATGTTGGTACCTCTTATTCAACCACTTTGGAACCACATGCTATGACTTTTGTCTTTACTTGCATAAAGTGGGACCACCCTCCCTCGTCTCATTCTGCAGACACACCATTACCAAACTCTTGCCCATTTTATGTACAGATAACGAGTGCAACATAAAACATCCCTTATGTGCTACAAACCAATCACAAATGCCATTTAATATAATTACAGCTTAAATGAAAAGTATAATGATCCTTACAACTTCTGCCTATCAACAGAGGAAATGGTCCTAAACTAGGGGAACTTGCATTCATAGGCCACAATATACTGTTTAGAATGCAATCCTTTGAAGATCAATAGGGGAAAATAAAAAAGGATGATTTTGTGTGGTGGTTTTGTGAAGTTTGCTTTTAGGAACAAAAGGTGATGCACACCAGCTTGATATGCAAAGAAGTGACCTCATCGGGCTGTTAACCCAACTAAAAAGCAAGATCATCCCATGCAAGAAGATGTGCTGCTTAAATGCAGTTGTTTTGGACTTTGAGTGGCATCAGCATTAACAGAATATCAATGCAAACTTCATTACACAGGCAGAACATGGCACATAGATTTCAGTCTTCTTCAAACAGTACAGCCACATTGAAAAGTGGAATTTCAGACTAGTGTCTCACGTTTCCCCCCATTTATGCTCAGACTATGGTAAGGCTTGCTGATGTATTGCTAGAAACAGTGTCTGTATTATGAATTCATACAACAACAAAAGATTCCTTGTAAAAAGGTAGCCGGCAGTGGAAGAGAAGAAAGGGTAGCACTTTCAGACTCAGCAAGAATTGGAGAAACAAGGCCACACATTTTTGCCTTCACACTTTCAAGTTGGGTCACATATTTCTATTCTTTCGGGGGTGGGGGCTGTGAAATGGGCAACATGCTTTAAAAGATACTGAAGTGTCAATCTTAATTTTTAACATTCTAATTATTATTTAAGCAGCTTAACTGTTGTGGGATATGGAAATAGACTTTCTTTTTTCTATAGTTCTAGAATAACTAAGTTGTAGAAGTCCCCTCATAGGCAGACTGCAATGTGTGGTCCAGCTGGTCAATTGTCTATGGAGCACTATTGACCCCCGATGTGCAACAATATTCTAGAAAACATTTAGCGGCATGCCTCCTCAGGTATACAGTGTAAGTGCCTAAGCCATCCTTATATGCTATTAATACTAATTTTTTGTCTGATAAACAGTGAAACTCAGAAGGTTGCACTTCTGGCTACTAAGCTGAAAAGAGGTTAGTATCTTCTAATTCTATAGCTCCACACAGGCAACCAACTTACTAAGTGGTAAGGAATTTTCTACCATGCTTTGTCTTAGCTGTCTGGATACATGAAGACATGGGTTTGGAGGCAGTCAATAATGGCTGCCAGGGTAGTTACCTGACACAGATGGAACCAAAAAGATATTCCTTCTTCAATAGTCAAATAATTGAGGGAGGAAGGCAGAGAAACATTTTTATTGCAAAGTGTCATTTTTATTATGTTTTGGAATTAGAAGGGAAAAGACAATGCACAACCAAACAAACTGAGTGCTGAAGAGAAAAGGAGGACTATTAAAGCCCTATCTTATACAGGAAGCTTCAGAAATATAATTTCCAATTTAATATACAGTGGTACCTCGGGTTAAGTACTTAATTCATTCCAGAGGTCTGTTCTTAACCTGAAACTGTTCTTAACCCAAAGCACCACTTTAGCTAATGGGGCCTCCTGCTGCTGCTGCGCTACCGCTGCACAATTTCTGTTCTCATCCTGAAGCAAAGTTCTTAACCCAAGGTAATATTTCTGGCGGAGTCTGTAACCTGAAGCGTATGTAACCCGAGGTACCACTGTACAGCTAATAGGGTAACCCGTCTAAGCTGTTTGACAATTTTATTTAGTGTGCATTTTGAATTTAAAGATGTTTAACTGGCTACTTTTACTTTATCTGCTCTTTGTGCAATATTGCTTATTTGTAATTTTTCATTGTGAATTTTAAATGTTTATGCTGATGTAGTTATTTTAAGCACGTGATACACTTTTTAATGGCATTAATGTGAGATCCCTGTCCTACAGAATTTCTAAAATGTGGTGCAGTTTTTTCTGTCACACATCTGACTGTGGAGTAAAAGATGAGAGCCCTTTCTCAATGAGACTTCCCACATTTACCATTTGGTAAATTGGTGAGCCGAATCCATGGCACGTGACACTGAGAGGGGGGAGATATTTCTCTGAGCTAATCTCATGACTAGTGTATTATCCCCCTTAGGGAACAGAACCCAACTATTACTGCAGGCCAGGGGTACAGCATTTACATGCAGAAGGTCCCAATTTATTTCCTGATAGGCCTGGGAGAGACCCCTGTGAAATCGTGATGGTTTTGTGAGTTCAGTTTTGAGACTCTCTGTGGGATGTGCATACAAAATATTGCTTTTACGATGCGAAAGTACACAGAGTATATGCCTTCACATGTATTACTTAAAGCACAATCTACTTTTTTAAATGTCCCAGATTCCCCACCCCAGAAAAAAATCCTCTAAGAGAGAATGCTTTATTGGTGAGGATATATTAAGTATCTACTTCCCGAAACAAAGAGCTGGGAATTAGTGACAAGACACTGCAGCGATGCATGGTGGAGTTCATCTTTACTCCATGGCAACAGAACAACTGACTGACTAACTAATTAGGGGTGGAGCAAGAGCAACCACAGAATCCTACTAAGCCAGCCATGGTCATCTTTACTGCTGCACTTCAACCCACTTTTAAAGAAACAAACAAGCTTCCCCACATTTATTACTTGGCAGGTTGATCATCTGCATTCACCCCATGTCTCTATCTCCCATTAAATTAACATGCATCAAGTCATTCCAAAAGAGCCCTGAGATGCACTTTGGGATCCAAGTCTATGAAAAAGTAGTAAACCAGGGGTATCCTTCCGGAAGCCAATTCTCCCTAAATATATTACAGGATATGAAGCTGAGATGCCGGCTGCTTTGTAAGCCTGGAGCACAGCTCTAGATTTTCTCAAATGCTGCTGCTAGGAATGGGCTCCTTCCTAGGCCAAGGAGATTCTTTTCATAGGGGTGCATCCCAGAAACATTCAGTGGATTTTCCATCTCAGCTTTGTACGAGGTGCATATGGCGAGGTTTGGCATCCTTTGGTGGCAGTTCTCCAGGAATTAGGGAGCTGGACTGGACTTACTTGCACCTAGATCATTTCCAACTACATTTGGTCCATGTTTTCAGAGCAGAAACAGTGCAAGGGTCAGTGTGGTGCAGTGGTTAGAGTTTTGTATTAGGACCTGGGAGACCAGGGTTGAAATCTCCACTCATCTATGAAGCTCACTGGGTTACCTTAGGCCAGTGGCTGTCTCCCCCCCCCCCCTAGAAAAATAGGTGCCAGTACTCACCACGAAGTTGTTACAGTAAGTGTCACAACTTTTTAACCCAAAAAAGAGGTGCTGGTACTGAGTGCCCTTCCCTTGAGTACCCCCTGAAAAAAAGCATTGCTTACAGGGTTCTTGAGGACAAAATGCGGAGAGAAAAACCAATGTATTTGAGCAATGTGGAGGAAAGGTGGGGTATACATCAAAAATTTTAAAGAAACAGCTCATACAACGGAACCTCGGGTTACAAACACTCGGGTTACAAACACTTCGGGTTACAGACTCTGCTAACATGGAAGTAGTACTTCAGGTTAAGACCTTTACCTCAGGATGAGAACAGAAATTGCGCGCCAGCGGCACGGCGGCAGTGGGAAGCCCCATTAGCTAAAGTGGTACCTAAGAACAGTTTCAGGTTAAGAACAGACCTCTGGAATGAATTAAGTTTGTAACCAGAGGTACCACTGTACAAGATAAAATGAAAAGAACACAATCATGGTTGCTCAAGTCTTGATTTCAACCACTGGATGGTGAAAGGTATGCATAAATGGCAAAACTTACAAAAGAGGCAGAGTATGCCCAAATGTCCATTCCTGCATCCTACATTTTGACATACAAAGAGTTCTAGACTAGATCAGAAGGAAACAAATAAGAAATTATAGAGCATAATCAATGTCTATAGATATCAGGAGCTCAAAGAAACTCTTCTCTTGTCACTGACTATGTTGACTACACTGGTTTCATACTTCTGTACCTCATGTCTCCCAGAATGAGGAAAAGATAACATTCACCTGTCTAGCAAAAAACCATTTGCAAACATTCAGGAAAAGCATTAATCCAACAGGTGGGCCAAGTGATATATCATGAGCCTCCTGTCAGTAAACAGATATGATTAACGACCACACTGCCTCATTTTACTGAGGTCTGACTGCTAACTTCTCTGGCGCATTGCTGCGGTTCTCACAGAACAGTTCCCAGCACTCGGCAGACTCTTCATAGCAGCTGTTAAATGAAAACTTAAAGAGTGTATTTTCAATAAAACAAGAGGGATTTTACCTTCTGTGTCAGAAATGATAAATAGTTTCCAATGAGTTCCTGCTGGGAACCAGGGCGCTAATGCTAAGCCAATGTGAATGGGATCGTTATGGAATGGCAAGTATGGCCGTGCATTTGGCCCATGTGGGGAGGACCACAGCGCCCCAGCCAAAAGCTCCAGTGCTCCCAGCAGAGTCACTCAGCAGCCTCACTCTCTTCACCCTTCCCCATCCAGTCAGATTATATGGAAAGCACCAGGGGAGGTAATGCTAAGTATGTCAGGCTGTGTCTGCTCCAGACACAATAATGGAAACAGGAAAGCTATGCATACATACAGATACAGAGGCTGCATTAAGTAATAAGAACCAGAAGAAACAACCCACTCTGCAGCCAGGACAGCAGCACTGTGTGGAAGGATGGGAATTCTGGGCCAGGATGGAATCAGGTTTTGAAGTGTGCAACATGGCTAGAACTTGAAACGGGGATAATAATGCATAGAAGACTGGTGACTCTGACTAAGAAAGAGTACTGATCTTATGTTGTCCATCTTGTGTCATCTACAAAAAAGGTTGCTGATTAAACTGCCTTACTCTGCCCTTAGTTCTACAAAGGGATTCCACTATCTGTTTCCTAGAATATGAGAAAGCTCTTCCTAAAGTAACTGTGGGGACAAAAAACAGCAAATAAATGGCCGATTAGCAAAAACTGGAGTCAAACCCTGACACCAGCTCGTCAGGACACATCAAGGTGCACAACTAAAGACGGAATTATAGACTTGTGATGAAGTTATACATTTAAAATCCTCTCTCCGGAGAGGGCTGCAAGAATGAATAGGTCTGGTTTGCACAGTGGGGATCTAAAGCAGGAATAGGTAACCTGTGGCCCTCCAGATGTTGGAGGGCTACAACTCCCATCATCCCTGATCATGTTGGCTGGGGCTAATAACAACTAGTGTCCAAGAACTTCTTCATCATCCTTGAGTTGGTGTTAAGAAACAATTGTCTAAATTGCATTGGCTGTTGATGCTTGCCTGAGTGTGGAGCATAACAAGAAGAATTCCAAGCTATAAATACTTCATTTACCTTTGTATATGGGTATAGTGTGGAGCAAAACTGGAATACAGGACTTGGATATGCATTCCAGTCACTGGGCTGAGCTTCTGGGTCCATGTCTTTCAAAGTGTCTTCCTGTCTTTGTTGCCCTGTCTGTTGTCCAACACATGCCCTTCTTTGCCTTTCACGAGCCATTGCCAAAACATTGTTACAGAAATAGAAAATCTAATTTGGATTATCTATGATGCAGCCTTTGAGTCGTGATTTTACTAATTTAGCCCAAGGAGAGCTTAGGCACATTTAGGACACCCTGAGAAGGAGAGTTGGACACATTTAGGAGCACCAAGGACACTGAAAATGTTGAAACAGATGCACCATCTTCTTCCCACTGAGCTGGCGGCAAGATTAAAGAGCTCACATCCCTGATTTTGGCAAGCGCAAAAGCAATTCCCTTAAATGCAGGATGCTCTTATAAGCACTTTTGTATATTGTATCTAATCAACATGCTCTCTGAACAACCTGGAGATATGATTAGACTCTGCACAATTCAAGCAGCTGATGTGATGACAAGAAGAAAGCTGCCAGTTCTCATTTCCCAAATAGGACATGGTATGATTGCTTTTCCCTCCAGTTTACATAGACCTAATTTAATAGTTAGCCTGAAAGATCCTTTTAACTGATTTTTTAAAATCATCCATCTTTATCATCCACAGCACAAATCATCACAAGAAGGCTATCAAAAAGGCCCAGTAGTCAGCTCGGCATAATTTGAGATGAATACTGCTTCATGCAATTCATGGCAAGTCTCTCTAAATCCTTCTGCAGAATCAAGTACAAAGAATACATTTAGCAATTTTACAGTGCGAGAGATGCAGGTCAAGCACTCTGTTTGAGTGCCCAAAGCGTAATTCTTGCTCAATAAAGAACATAAAATACTGTATTCTTAAGAATCTGTCACATTCATATTGGGGGTGAAAAGAGGCCAGTGGTTTTAATTCATTAAGACAGATTAATGCGGCCTCAGCTCACCCGCCCCCAATTGCATAAATGCAATTATGACTTTCCTTGATTGGCTGCCAATGTGATATAAGTCTAAGAGAAATGAACCTTTTCTACTGAGACAGAACAATAAATGGGTTTCCTTGAATACAGTGGTTGAGGAATCCAAGTTCCTGACCTCAAATGTTTTACTAGTAGTGCTCTATGCAGTAGGGAACTATCAGAATGACATTTGCTGAAACGCGGGTGATTTACGATATAATTGGTTCTGCACATGTGCCAAGAGTAAAACTCCTAAACCCAACAAAAATCAAGATTAATTACTGATTAACATATGAAAAGGGAATAGTGCGATACAGGTGGCGCAACAAGCTTACTCCCCCTCTACAAACTTGTGATTAAGGAAGTTATTTCTGAGGTCATATTAAGCCCAATGCATCTTCCCCTGCACTCTCTCTGGGAAAAGGAAGAAGGACTGTTACTCAGCTTTTTCATTACATGCTCTGGACTTCCATAAACAAATGCTAGGCGGCTTTTCAGAGGCAGAGGCAGCAATGGGTGAATGAGAAGTCAGAATGGGGAAGGTGCTATTAGTGCCTAGTCTTTACAGTACAGTACAGACTGCCTATGTTGCGTGGGCAAATTACTTACAGATTATTCATCCCAGAAGCATAAACTGTGAAAAACGGAAGAAAAGCAGCTTCTACTTACTTACTGCTCCAGAACAACCAGTTTTCACTTTTCCTGCCATAAAAGGGGGTTAGTTAGCTGCAACTGCATCATGTAGTCTGCAATATAAATGTCTAAAACAGAATTCAATTGCCAAAGAGCACCAAACTGATCCTGAGTATGTGGCGGAACCAGGTAATGCTAAAATGCCATTTACTAACCCACCTTGGGGTTTAAAAGTGAGTTTGAGAAACACCAGAAGCCTAAAATGCCAGAGTTCTTGAACAATATGAAAAACGCTAAAATCTTGCACAAATATTTTAAAGTCCTTCTATATCCCTTTTGTCATATTTTATTTGTAATGAAACACCTAGCACTGCAAATGGAGTGCTCTACGAGTAAAAAAATAGTATTATAAGAGTCAATGACATTGTGAAAAGCCATCAGATTCTTATCACCCCCACTGGTTCCAAATTTGTCAACTGAGAAATTATGTAACCATGGAAATTTTTAGAAAAGGAACCTTGTATTCAGGATTTGAATACTAAGTTCTAACAACAGACAAAACTAAGGGATTACCATCAAAAATATACCGTCTTCTAATGAAATAAGTGTTACAGAAAAATGATTTTTTTTTAGAAAGAGATGGGTAAAATGACTGACACTTCTATGCAGATGGACATCTGTTTTTACTGGCACAGCAAGCAATGCCATCTGTGTCAGCTTTAGCTTTTTTATCAACTGTAATATAGTTGGTATTTAACCCTAAATAAATTAAATAAAACTGATAAGCACAAAACATACGGAGGTTGAAAATGTGGACAAATAGCAGCTGATGATCTCCATATGTGATGGCACTGTCCCAAAATTCAAGAATGCAAGGACTCAAACAGAGAAGATATCCAAAGGACAGTTGGTTATGATTTAAAGCTGAGACCAAAGATACGACTTATTGTATACTGCTTAGAGAGCTCTTCAATTGAGCGTTTTATAAATCTTCTAAATAAAATAAAATCATATATGTGAAGCGGGTCCTAACAGATAGTGACTGACCATGAGTCAACAGCTCAATGAAGATCTTGTTGTGAAAAAGGCAAAATAGGGTGGTTTTTCCATAACAGTTAGACAGGTAATGTTTTGTTTTGCCCTTAAATGGTCAGCCCTTCCATCTAGGACATTTCTACTTCCCACTACACAAGAATATGAAAAAATGTCCTTGCAATCTCCTAAGATTCCCTGCTATTATTCTAGCTCAATCATCTCTTCCTCTCTAAAGATCACATCAATATATCACTAGCAGTCAAGCAAAATAGTAAAAAGCCTAAGTTATTGCAAGCGTGCAGTGGAATGGATTTGGTAATCATCAAGAGAGTGATTTGTATTAAAACAGCAATATAGACCTCTAGAGGAAGCAGCAACTGCCTTGAAAAAAATTTAAATGACACAATGTTGATTCTGTGCTGGGGTAAGAACAAAGAGGGTAATGTTGCCATTTCCAAAACTGTTCTTTAGCTGCTTTCTGGTAAAAAGAAATCATTTCGACTGGATGCGTAGCTTCCTCAACCCTGAAGGGCTGGAGCAAGGGACAAAGTATTAGTACACAAGAAGAAACACAAAGAAAGATATTAAGATTTCAGAGCTTTGTCAGCGGATCCACAGCCATCACAAAATAGCCAAAATGCAAGTATTTTATACTACTTCCAGAGCACACACTACAAACCTGTTCCTCTAGAGAAGGGAGTGCACCCCCTCCCAGAACAGGTTGTCCTCCTAATTTCCAGACACAGGACTTGCCTGTCCATCCCAGCTCCATCTTATCAGGATTCAGCCTAAGTTTACTGATCCTCATTCAGCCCATCACTTCCTCCAGACACTGGTCCAGCACTGCACAGCTGCTACTACTGATTCAAACAGAATGGAGAGATGGAATGGGTATCATCTGTATAAGGGTAGCGCAGAGACCCAAATCTTTGGATGACAGCAGGCCAGGAGAGCAGCACAAACATGCAGAGGGGGACCCAAACAGTATAGTTACAGAGTGTCAATTTCTCCCAAATAGTATCTGAACTATTTCATAAATGATAGACATTAATTGGAAGCAGCTGCAAGATGATTCATTCTTCCATAGATAATTACATATACTTATGTGAATCATTCATTTGGGTAATTTCAAAGATTCTTTTTTTAAAAAAAACCCTTTGGGATGAAGCAAGTTAAGCCAGGCAACAGGTCTTTTACAAGGAAGCTGTGTGAAATGGTAATTGCACTAGCTGTCAACATATATCCACTTTAAGACAGAGAAACACTGACAATGGCAAGAGGACTAATGTGGCATGCCTGTCAGGTGTTTTTAGTTGCATTCAAACTCGTCTGTACCCCACAGTTAAGCCTATCTTTCAAATCTTACCTCCAAAAACAAATAAATAAACAAGGGAGAATTTAAAATGTAACATCCAACCACTATTTTGATTTTAAATATTTTTTCCTGTTCTAATTTTATTAAGAGCAATTTAAAAAGGGAAAAAATTCCCCTCTGATTATTGCCTACCAGGTACATTTGGAAATGCACAAAATTTAAGCATCAGACCAAGATGTGAAAGGCTTGAAGCTAGTTCAAGGACCACATTCCAGAGAGATGCACCAACCACTTCTGGAACGGGGCTTGTAATCTCAGCAGCGGTCCTCCGATACACATGGCAAGCCCCTTTTGAAGGTTGGTAGACTTTCAAAAACAAATTGGGATTGGCAGTTAAATGTAAAAACAAACAAACCCCAAACCCTAAGGATCCTGACCAATTGGTACAGAGGATCAATCTGTAGAAATAACAGTGTGTTGGGTTAAGATGACAAACCATGGAGTCTTCAAATAATGGTTTTAGAATATGAAGAGGAAAAAAACATTCATTTTTTCAAAGCTACAATAGAAATGGTTACACTGGTATAGATGGCTGGTTCACTGTCAGTATTATTTTATTAACATCTGGTGGCAGTTATATATTTTGGAAATTCAATTCAATATATTTAACTTTGCAATTCCTTATTTCAAACATTAGTTTGTTGTATTTTAAGGGCATCTCTATTCTTAAAGTACCTCTGACCCCAATGGCTATTATCAAATGCAGTATGAACTCTTAAGCACATACCGCTAATATTTCAGTGTTTCACAAAATGTTCATCATTACCCCCATCCTACCCACAAGGGGGGGGGGGGAGGTTTATCAATGCTGCTAGCAGTTCCATAAATTTTACATCTCTACTCTAGTAAACAGGACTCAAATACATAAAATGTGGGAAGGGCAGTGGACAAGGTCATTGACTCATTTTTCATCCTCTAATAAATGAGGCCTATCCACATGGGGATGGGTGGAAAAACAGGACAGGCATTTGTTTGAAGACCTGGAATATTCTCTCTACTTTCCAACACATTGTTTACAAGACACTTTCAGAGGTTCTGCAGAACTCAATTCCAGCAGAACATAGGAATCTAACTCTGCACTCACACCAGGCGCTGGAAAATTTAAGTTTTTGACGTTACATGTAAAACAGTTTTCTTCATCCTACCTTCTCTCCTAACTCCACCCAAATTATTTCCCTTTTTTGCCCTAGTACCACCAGTTGTTTATGTAACTGGAGAAGAGACAGACTTTCTTCTTCCCAAGTGATTTAAAGTGCTCCAGTGTTAAAAGTAAAACAGAGAACACAAAGATGTTAAAATATTAATCATCTTGTGCAGCATCCACTGGGAGTAAGTGAAAAATGCAGAGCTTTGCAATTTGTTGGCCTCACTTCCTCACTAGGCACAAAGAGACTCCCTTTCCTGCACATATGGAGAATACTAGGGAAGGAATTTACCTTGGGGGCCATTTTCATCCATAGTTCAGTCTTCCATGTGAAAAGATCATAGCGCCCATCCCTGAGAGCTGGTACCTATTTCAGAATGCCTTAACCATGATTCAGAACATACACCTTTTAGGAGGTACTAGTACTGTACAAAAAAAAATGTATATTGAAAAGCTGAGAGGACATCAAATACCAGTGGTATTTGACCCCGGTTAAGTTAGCAATAATGTACAGAACAAGTCCAAATACTTGTTGGAAATGTAAAGAAAATGAAGGTACCTTTTATCATATGTGGTGGATGTGTAAAGTAACTAAAAGTTTCTGGGAGATGATATATAATGAAATGAAAAAAATGTTTAAAATATATTTTGTTAAAAAAACAGAAGCTTTTTTTATTAGGAATTATAGGTACCGAGATACCAAAGGACCAGAAAAGACTATTTATGTATGCAACAACAGCCACATGGATGCTATTAGCCCAGGGATGGAAGGAAGAGACAAACCCTACCAGAGAAGAATGGCAAACCAAGTTGATGGACTATGCCGAAGTGGAGAAATTAACTGGGAAGCTTAGAAACCAAGAAGATAAGAACTTTAAAAAAGAATGGGGAAAAGTTTATAATTTATTTACAAGACCATTGTAAACAGGTTAAAACATTGGCAGGATTTTAGCCACACTTGTGAAGTAACGGAAAGTATGGACAATTTGGAAGGATAAAAATTTGGACAAGTACTGATATGCAGTTGTAAATATTATTAGGACCCATGGAAGGGATGAGGGGAAGTCAGGAGATTCAGAGTAATCTTGATATTTGGATCTTTTTTTGTTGTGTGTGTGTGTGTGTGTGTGTGTGTAAGAAAAGCTGAGAGGGTGGTAGATTGCTTGTGCATTCCTGATCTAGGAACATGAAGCACAAGATAGCTACAGGCTCACACGCGCTCTGGTTGTCTACACGTGGAGGCAACTGCTTCATAATGAATGTGTACAAGTTCCATGAAGATTCGATTACAATTGTCCAAAGAACAAGATGCAACTCTCAGTCAACCCCTACCTCTTAAATTCTAGGCAATCCCCAGCATAAAATTTAAAACCCAGTGCAATGTCCTACAATTAGACATATACAAAAGAGAAGTTAGAAAATAATAGATCCGAAACAAATGAGTAATGCAGACACCCAACCAGACACACTGGCATAAAGAACTATCTGAAGGACACATGAGGGGAAACCAATCTTAAAAGGTCACAAAACCATATTCTGCTTTGCAAATTGAACTCACCTCTTGAATTGCACCAAGAAGCAGATCAACAATGAATGCAGACCACAAAGATCTGCTGCGATGGGATCCCTGCAGCCAAACTGATCAAAGTGCAAATATATAATATATACATTCCACCACCATCTGCAGCTAGACAAGAACAATCAACTATTTTCTTCAGAAATACCAGTGATCAGAACTGATCTACTAGGAAGAAAGTAAGTTGGTAACAATGTACCATGAACAATAGGATTTCACTGCAAGATTGAGTTAAAGGATATATTCTCCTCCTCACTCATCCCTAATGAACTGTACAGTTGAATGCAGGGTTTTTTTTGAGGAAATGGAAGGATTGGAAGGGAGGATTTTGCATGCTGAAAATGACAGAATAATAGATTGAACAAACCAACAGCTCTGGCCAGTATGGCATCCTCTATTCCAAAAAGTGCTTATAAAACAGAAGATAAGTATTGTATGTGGTGTTTAAAAGCAAGAAAAATAAGAAAGGCTCTGGAAAGAAAATATTTGCCACTCTCCTCCTCAAAGCATTTTATTTCAAATAACCTCTGCTAATTGAGGGAAAAGATGAAGGATTGTGTGGGGAGGAAGGGTGGTGACTGACAAATTAAGATTGCATGAAACGGCTGTTCACTCTCAAAACAACCATTTCTGCTTCCAATGAGAATATTTAAATACCTCTTGAATTTATAAAGCATTGCAGATTCCTGAAGAACTGGAGGGAGACCTTCTTTTGCCTTCAAGTTTTAATTTAGGATAAGGCAAAGGTGAAGACTCTTTCAGACATTGTCAGGATGCCAAGTCCCATCAGGCCCAGCTGGCATGGCTGACTGTCAGGGATGATGGGAGCTGTAGTCCAAAAATATATTGATGGCCACAGGCTTCCTACCCCTGTAGGAATGGTTTAAATTATATTTAAGGGGTCCCTATCTTTAATGAGCTCCAGCATTTAGAAAGGCAAATCATCATAAGGTATAGTCCCTTTCCATAACTCGTTAAATCCTTGGATAAATAGGAAAAACTTTTCTATTCCAGCTCAGTGTCAGGGCTCTTTCTCACTGAGCATACCTCTGCAAAGCAAATAGCCCAAAGGTCACTGCTTGGGTTTTCCAGTTTTCCTTTGAGCTCATCCACACTGTTACAAGGAAGAGAGAGCATCTCTTCTGGAATGAATGTGTGTCTTCTGTTGGGTGTAAGTAGCTTATACCCTTCAAGCCCCGGCACCACTGTGAATAGAAAAAAGAACACATGCTGCAAGATAAACAGCTACTCAAGCTTTATCAGTATGGATTCTCAGAGGGCTAGAAATAGAGCACGATCTCAGTGGTTATGGGAATTGCTACCTCATTATTGAGGTGTGAACAGCTAGAATTTAAGAGTGTTTATTACCATTCACTCTTCACGTAAAACCAAGCATGTTTGTACTGGCACAGATCTGCTAATTAGATGCACACTGAATGCCCCCAACACAGATTCTGCCCATGCAAAGTACATTAAACCCAGCATTTGACCTTAAGGTGGGTTCAGTCCCCTTGGCAGCATGCTAAGTGGCTAAGCTGCAGAATAAATATCTGTGCGAGGCTAATCCTCTTCCACAAAGAAATATCAGTGGGTCATTTGGGATATTATTTCTTCCCAGGATCATAGTGGGAATTCAAAACCAGGATTCCCTTGGTTTACTTAGGATCTCCTCCCCAAAGTAAGTGAAGCAGAGAGGGTGATGGAAGAGGGAGCACTGAAGACCAGGGCCCACCCTCATCTCACATGAACACCCCCCCCCCACGAGCTGTTTCCACTTAAAGAGGAGGAGACCAATGATATGGGTTCTGAATTAAATTAAGGGAATACATTGGCAGGGAGCAGTGTAAGTTTCTAACAACTGAGCACAAAAGCTCATTAAGGAATAAGCCATCATGAGCTGTGAAAGCAAAAGGGCAAAATGCCTATCCTCTCAACTGGCCTTCCCTTTCTTCTCCCCATTTGGGAGATGCCAAAGTCTGGCTGTACGAGCGGGTAAAATCATTGTAACCTTTAAGACTTAAGTGGTGAAGAATGAGCAAGATAAGCAACTGGAACCAGATGGAAGCTGTATGTAAATAACACCATCACTAGTGGCATACAGCTCTAATGCACTATTTATAAACTCTCTGTACGCAAGTTGAAGGAAAAGTAGGACAGGTGACAATCAGTCCTTCTTAGAATATAATACATAACACTTTGCACTTATGAAGCCCACTTCCCCTCCTACCACTGCAGATACACAATAGGAACACAACAGGAATCTGTGCTAGTTCAGCTTTGTCTACAATGACTGAAAGCAGCTCTCCAGTATTTCACACAGGGTTTTACCAGCAGCCTTCTGCACCTCCAATCTCCACAAACCTTAAACCAATCCTGTAAGGAACGTAATTTTCATTTTCCTCATATTACAGATTAGGGAGCTGAGGGTGAGAGATGGTGGCTCATCCAAGGCCACCTAGCAAAGCTGTGGTTGAGGTGACATTTGACCTGAGGCCTTACCAGAATAGAATAGAATAGAATAGATTCTTTATTGTCATTACACAAGTGCAACATTGCACAAAGTGCAACGAAATTGGATGCCATCCCTTAAAACAACAAAAGCAAAACAACAACAACAACCAAACAAACCACATTCCAGCCACACCCACACCACACCCATCAAACTCCCAGGTCACACTATCGAGTTACAGCATTCAAAAAGGCCACAGCTCTTGGATAGAAACTGTTTTTCAGTCTATTTGTCTTTGACTTGATGTTTCTATATCTCCTGCCAGAAGGCAGTAGTGCAAACAGACAGTGTCCCGGGTGAGATGAATCCTGCAGGATGTTATTTGCTTTCCTAAGACAACGGGAACCGTACAGTTCTTCCAAAGATGGGAGAGGATGACCAATAATCCTTTGGGCTGTGGTTATGACCTTCTGGAGCACCTTCCTCTCCCTAGCTGTACAACTGGAGAACCAAGCACAAATACAGTATGTAAGAATGCTCTCTATGGAGCCTCGGTAGAAGGACACCAGCAGTCTCTCACTCAGATTGTTCTTCTTTAAAAGTCTGAGGAAATAAATTCTCTGCTGGGCCTTCTTCACCAGAGCAGTGGTATGTGCGCTCCAAGTCATGCCCTGATCGATAGCTACTCCCAAAAACCTGAATTCCGCCACCCTCTCCACCCGTTCCCCGTTGATATACAAGGGCTGAATGTCCGCCTTTTTTTTCCTGTAATCCACCACCAATTCCTTGGTCTTAGCCGTATTAAGAGCCAGATTGTTCTCTCTACACCAAACACAGAGCCGCTCCACCTCGTCCCGATAGGCGGACTCATCCCCTCCTGAAATGAGCCCTACCACCGTAGTGTCATCAGCAAACTTGATGATTTTGTTGCTGGAATAGATGGCTGTACAGTCATACGTATAGAGAGTGTAGAGCAGGGGACTCAACACACAACCCTGTGGTGAGCCGGTGTTAAGGCTAAGGGCTGTGGACATGTGTGACCCTACTCTAACCCTCTGGGAACGTTCTGACAAAAAATCCAAAACCCAGAGACAGGTGGAGTTGGAGAGTCCAATCGCCTCTAGCTTGGACACCAGTCTATGGGGGAGGATAGTGTTAAAAGCAGAGCTAAAATCCACAAACAGCAGCCTCACATAACTCCCCGGCTGCTCCAGATGGGACAGAGCAGCATGGAGAGTGGTATTGATGGCGTCTTCTGTGGATCTATTTGCTCTGTATGCAAACTGGTAGTTGTCAAAAGTTGATGGAAGACAGGAAATAATGTGACGGCGCACCAGTTTCTCAAAACACTTCATGATGATTGGAGTCAGTGCAACTGGTCTATAGTCATTCAAACTACTGATTGTGGATTTTTTAGGCAGAGGGACAATAGTTGACGACTTCAGGCAGGGTGGGACAATAGACTGGTGTAAGGACTTATTGAAGATCTTAGTAAAGACCCTCGCCAGCTGATCCGCACAGCCCTTCAACACCTTTCCAGTGATGCCATCAGGTCCAGCCGCCTTCCTCGGATTCGCCATCCTCAAAACCTGTCTCACCTCATGTTCCTCTACCGTGAATGAGGGGCCCCTATGGGCTGGTGGCTGTAATACCGGCGTCTCAGGTGGCTCCTTCTCGAAGCGAGCAAAGAAGAGGTTAAGCTCCTCTGCCAGCAAGGGGTCACCGTCGACAGCACCAAGGTTAGGTTTGTAGTTGGTAATATGCTGAATCCCCTGCCACATCTGTCTTGTGTTGTTGCTCCTTAAATTATCCTCAATCCTCAGCCTATAATCCAATTTTGCCCGTCGAATACCCCTCCTCAAGTTTGCTCTTGCTACACTGTAAAGCTGCACCTCGCCTGACCTGAAAGCCCTGTTCCTTTCCCGCAACAGGCACTGGACCTCTCTATTCATCCAGGGTTTCTGATTGGGGTAAAACCGGATGGATTTATTTACTGTGACAGTGTCTGTGCAGTGATTGATATAGCACAGAACTGCCGCCGTGTGCTCCTCCAGGTCTGAACTATCGAAAATATCCCAATTGGTTCTCTCAAAACAGTCCTGCAGCTGGTGAATAGCACCTTCAGGCCAGATTTTAACAGATTTTAATATTGTGGGAGCCCGTTTCCTGAGTGGGATATATGCTGGTACCAGGAACAGAGACATATGGTCGGACTGGCCCAAGTGTGGCAGCTGTAAAGCCCTATAGCCGTGATTTACATTCGAATAAACTTTATCCAGTGTCTTATCCCCTCTTGTGGGACATTTCACATGCTGATAGAGCGTTGGGAGCACTGTTTTAAGTTCAACATGGTTGAAGTCTCCCGCAATAATGTGCACAGCTTCAGGATACTTGTCTTGCTGGCTGCTGATAAGGTCCTGCAGGCATCCCAAAGCCAAGTTGGCATTGGCATCTGGTGGCACGTACACACCAGTTAACATAACAGCTGTGAACTCCCTAGGGAGATAGGCTGGTCTACATTTAACAGCCACATATTCCAAATCCGGTGAACAGTGACTGCCCACAGTCTTCGAATTATTGGACCAGCATTTGTTCACATATACACACAGCCCCCCTCCTTTGGTTTTTCCGAAGTCCATGCCTCGGTCATGACGATGTACCGCACAGCCTTCCAACTGAATAGCTGTGTCTGGTATGGACGGTTGAAGCCATGTCTCAATGACAAATAAAACGCAGCAATCTTTTACAAGGCTGTTTTTTGCTGCCTGCAGCCTCAATTCGTCCATCTTGTTGGTAAGAGATCTCACATTAGCAAGAAATATGCTAGGGAGCGGTGGTTTAGATGGACTCCTCTGCAATCTTACCAGGACGCCAGCCCGACAACCCCGCTTTTGCCTCCTGTCTCTACGCCGCCTTCGCCTCCTCCCTGGAGGCATAGTAATCCATGGAGAGCCCGGTGGCCTGGCTACTCCCACAGGAACGTTATCTGGGCGAAAATAATCAGCTCTTACAGCTTGTTCACACTGTAACCCAACCTTCAGAAGTTCCTGCCTGCTGTAAATCTTTCTTGCCCGGCCAGACATACTCAGACCAAGTAAAAATAATAAAAACAAAACAAAACGCTGAGGGAGAGCATTAAGCCACAGCGTCTATGCGCGCTGCCATCTTGTATATCTTGTATCTGGTTACTGGCTATTAGATTCCCATTAAACCACTCCTTTCCTTATTCGCTTGTTCAAGGCTGAATTAATTTTCGGTCCTCTTCACAATCAGGAAGGTGCAAATCCCGTGTAGACAAATGGCATCCCAAAGCCAGCGCCCTACAGCAGCTGAACTGTCAGTTGGACTTTAACTGCCAGTTGGACTTTACCTGGCTACTCCCACAGGAACGTTATCTGGGCGAAAATAATCAGCTCTTACAGCTTGTTCACACTGTAACCTGACCTTCAGAAGTTCCTGCCTGCTGTAAATCTTTCTTGCCCGGCCAGACATACTCAGACCAAGTAAAAATAATAAAAACAAAACAAACAAAACAAAACGCTAAGGGAGAGCACTAAGCCGCAGCGTCTATGCGCGCCGCCATCTTGGAATATATTACCAGCTCACTCTATTCACTATGGTACATTAGCTGTCATATAAAACCTTAATTTCGACACATCAATGAACTTACTAGAAATGCATATACAGAAGCACCTTGGTTGTCAAACTTAACCCGTTCCGGAAGTCTGTTCCAAAACCAAAGCGTTCCAAAAACAAGGTGCGCTTTAACATAGAAAGTAATGCAAAATGGATTAATCCGTTCCAGACTTTTAAAAACAACCCCTAAAACAGCAATTTAACATGAATTTTACTATCTATCGAGACCATTGATCCATGAAATGAAAGCAATAAACAATGTACTGCAATTACACAATCAATCAATCAATCAGTAGCTGAACTGGGTTCCACGCAGTCACAAAAACAAAACAAAAACGCAAAATAAATAGCAAAAACAGACAGTCCTCAGTGTAACACTCAAATTGGAAGTGTGGCCCTCAAATCAGAAGCGTAACACTCAAAATGGAGCACGTTCGACTTCCGAAAAAAAATCGCATACCAGATCACTTACTGCCAGGTTCTGGTTCCAAGTTGTTTGAGTACCAAGGAGTTTGAGAACCAAGGTACCACTGTAATTGATTAGCTTAATGGAGCAAATTGCTGCAGTATCACAGGAAAGGTTAAAGATTTTTTTAAAAAATTAACTTTAAAACAAAATATCCCATTTTACATAAATAATATATTCCCTGGAGGACTAGTTTTTAACATCATTGCCCCTTCAGGAGTCTCAAAGCGGCTAACAATCTCCTTTCCCTTCCTCCCCCACAACAAACACTCTGTGAGGTGAGTGGGGCTGAGAGACTTCAGAGAAGTGTGACTGGCCCAAGGTCACCCAGCAGCTGCATGTGGAGGAGCGGAGACACGAACCCGGTTCCCCAGATTACGTGACTACCGCTCTTAACCACTACACCACACTGGCTCTCTGAATAGAGATAAAAGATTATGCACAACATATTCAGCTCCTAATTTTTTTTACACTGGATTAAAAAGCAATCTGAACTCTCCATTTGTAACTCTACAATTAAATGGTTGGTAGTGTCAACTGAAGCTTTTGGTACAAGCAAAAGACTTTCTACAAACCATCAGAGAAGAATGTGAGGATTAAGACTGTTGCAAGGAACCTTTTTTTAAAGTAACTAACTTTCCTTTCCCCCTGTAATTATTATTAACAGGAACCATTCAAAAGCTTTTCTATTTCCAAAAACAAATCTCTTGCTAATGTCAATAATTGTAGTTGCTATATAAAGTGTTTTACAAGATACAGCTGACGAATAATTATTTTTCCCTTATTGAATATGTTTTTAGTAGGAAGAAGCCATACAGTAATGATGAATAAAACCAGCTTGTTTTTAAACTTCAGCTTTAAAATTTACTTGGGCCCAATTAAAACATTATTAGAGTTCTTTAAAAAGTACCATAGGATATTTTTACGTCCCCCAAACTCTAGAATAAAACTCTGCAACTTTTTTTCATAGGGAAGTTGCTCCACCCCCTTGATCATTTTAGTTGCCCTTTTCTGAACCCTTTCCAATTCTGGAACATCCTTCTTGAGATGCGGCAACCAGAACTGTACTCCAAATGTATTCCAAATGTGGTCGCGACACAGATTTGTACAACAGCATTATGATATCAGCAGTTTTATTTTCAAGTCACTTCCTAATGATCCCGAGCATGGAATCCGCCTTCTTCATGACCACTGTACACTGGGTCGACATCTTCATTGAGCTGTCTAATGAAGCTACCCAAGGCCTCTTTCCTGCTAGCTCAGACCCCATAAACATAAATATGAAAATAAGATGCTTTGCCTCAATATGCATCACTTTGCACTTGTTTACACTGAACTGCATTTGCCATTTTACAAACTCAAACAATTTAATATCATCACCAAACTTGGCTACCTCACTGCCTACTCCTAGCTCTAGATCATTTATCAACAAGTTAAAAAGCACAGGTCCCAAAACCAATCCTCGGAGGACTCAATTTTCTAGGCTTCTCCACTTGGAGAACTGTTCATTTATTCTTATTCTTTGCTTTCTGCAACTTAACCAATTCCTGAGCCACAAGAGGACCTCTCCTTTTATTCCTTAATGGCTAAAGCTTATTGAGAAGTCTTTGGTGAGCTGCTTCGATGACAGCTTTTTGAAAGTTCAAATACACTGTATCAAGGAAGGCAGTAGTTCATGGAGAATTAAAAATCCAAAGAGCTAGATTAATGTTAAAATAGGCAAAAAAAAATCACAAAATAAATAACCACATCTATATACCAAACCCATATAAAATTAGTCATTTCCTAGACATGTAAGGAAACGAAATGTTTGAGGTAGTCAGAATTATCAGCTTTATAAACTCCTTGAGATGCAAAATTGATGCCAGCAACCAATGACTCTTCTCCACCACTAGAATATGTATTGTCCAAGGTATTTCCTATTACAAAACAGAACAGTACTCTTTTAGGGTGTCCCACTTGAGGTTATGCTCCTTAGATATTACACACAAATATCTTTATCACCCTGAGTTACTGTAAATGACAGGATGTGACTAAGTGACTCATTACTTTGTGGTTGCTAGATTCTGAGTGCCCAGATTGTTCCTGTAACACCTCATGGCAAAAGTCAGACCTAGGCTGTAGGCTCCATTGCCTGTCTCTGGTGTGATTGTTCATGCTTGGGTTGGGTTACACATCCTCTTGGAAAAGCACCAAGTAAACTAGGAACAGGCAAAAGCCTCTTCAATGAGATCACTAGGATGCAACTGACTCTCAGTACGTCCAACTCATAGCCTTTGGCATGCAATGTCCAGTACTGGGGCAAAAAGCAGGTTACCCATCATTACAAAATACTGGGGGGAGGGGGGAGAGCATTTGAAGGGTCTATTCTGGTGATACAATGCTGATGGATTTGCTTTCTTCAACTGGAAAAAGGTGAACAGGAATTCAGAATTTACATTTTTTTGTGGATTTAAATTTATAAGGTGCTCTGAAATAAGGTAGAGGCAAAAAAATTCAGCTGGCAACGTATCTTCCTTTTCAAAATTAATCATTTGCTTCCCATTCATTTTGGTTTTTCTCTGCACATGATAAAGGGATGCAATGGTAGCAGTGATATAATGCAGGAGAAATGGATGTGAGACATTTTTATTCAGTGGTTTTATGTTTGGAATCAATTTAGAGTTAGCACACCCATTCCAGCTTCAACAGATTGACAGATAAGCTACGTTAAAAATAAAAACCAGAAGACACTTGCATATATTTCATATTTCCCACTTAAATTATTTTACACTTAAATATCAGCCTTTCATGAGACTAGAGCTTAGATATGACAGACCTGCTATTAAAGTAAAATCAAATGAGAAGTAAGTTTTAATGCTCATTTTTCTCTTTGTGTGTACAGTACTTAAAACTTCTTATTTCTTTTGCTTGGCTGCATATCTTCAAGATGGATGAAGGAAGGCTTGATATTCCTCTCTTCCCACCAAGAATGATGCTGCTTACTTCAGAATTGTGTCATCATGGCAATGAAATTTCTTATAACTAAGGGCATAGCAAGATGTCACAGGGGCACAACTGATGGCTTAGAATGCAGGTCATGCCACAAAGCTGTAAAAAAAGGATGCGTGGGCAACAGAACCGTACTTCAGCCATTCCCAAAGGAGAAAAACATTAAATATACCACAGGAATTAGAACATTCACAGAATGAAGAATGTACTTAAAGCTCACTCTTTATAAAGATATTGTTTGCAACACTCTGCAAATCACTTTTGGTGACAATCTTGTTCTTCAAAGAAACAAAAATCAAAAAGCACCTGCTTCCTATGCTGTCATCGCCCACAACATTAATTTACTATTAATTAATTTTAATTTCATTTATATTTCACCCTTCTTGGAGCAGTAAACACTATCATTTGTACCATCACTGATCAGTAGTTTAGGGGGACAGTGTGTGACCAGAACAAGGCACATAGTGAGTTTTGCGGGGGTTTGAACCCGGCTCTCCCAACTCCGGTGGTGATATGGAAATATGATGGGTAGTTCGATTCACTGCGGTTTGCATTACAGTCATTTACCATGCTCTTGGGGAGCCACGAGATCTACGGGAGCTAGTTTCATAGGCTTGGCAGTGCTGCTTTCCTGCAGACCATTACGAATTCATCTGGCTCCAAACACACACAGTTGCTTGTACACTTGTCAGAGATTACATATTATGAAAATGGCCTCAATACAGACCAAAAATACACAGATGAGGGAACTGTGTCTTCTGTCCAAGACAGATCACTGAACAATAATTTGTGCAGATACTGAGTTGATATTAATCAAGGGCGGAACACTTCTGGAAAAATATGTGCTCCACATCGCACACGAGGCTAATCAGAGACCCCATGTGCAAAGTTCTGATTATATTGCCTAGGAATGGGAGTTCTCAGCACTAGTCATGGAAGAGACCCAAACGGAAGTTCAGCAACTCCAACTAAACAAACATACACATGAGCAGCAGAAGGTATTCATGTGATATGCACTGTGAAGTTTTGGTGAGATTTGGTATCAGTGTGGGCAGATCATAATCATTTTACCTTGATTTATTTGTTTGTTCTTTTGTCAGTTTAAATCTGTTCCACCAATGGAACACTCCCCCTGACTCTTTTTACAAATGCTGTTTTATGGTGCTCTTTTAAAGTTATGTCAAGACAGACTTTTTTTTTTTAAGTCTCCACATCTCTTCCCTCCTAAGGCCTTCAGTTTAGTAATCTCAGAACAGCTGGGGTTTTAATCTGTTTTCTCCGAGGACTGAGATTAGAGAAATGCTTTTTTTTAAAAAAAAGTTTCCCATTTCAAATCTGGCAGGCAAGTAAAGTTGTTGTAGGCTAGGACAACTTTTGTGAATTTTAATTTTCAAGGCTGATCTCACTCCATCATTCCCACAGTACGTAACAAATTAATAAACCCAGGGACATGTGAGCAGGCAAGTCTGTTAACTTTTGTGCAATGCTTGCCAGGGCTGAATATGCACCTCAGAAACCCTGGAAAAAACAGGATCAGATTGGGAGCAGAAAGGGTGAAAAACAGGGCATGAGGACCCAATATGTGCACTTGACCCTTAGACTACTAGTATTAATGTTTGATGTTTTATCATGTTTTTAATATTCTGTTGGGAGCCACCCAGAGTGGCTGGGGAAACCCAGCCAGATGGGTGAGGTATAAATTTGTTGTTGTTGTTGTTGCTGCTGTTGTTGTTGTTGTCAGTGACACCTTCTCAATGAAGAAAGTGCTCAGCAAATGGGGAAGTATCAGAGCTGCTGCCTTCCAGTCACTTAATGTTCACGCAACCCTCTCTAGAAGCAGACCAGATGGATCAAATCTTTGCAGAGATCACACAGCTGGAAACATTTCAAAGTTCTACCATACTGTAAGAAAAAAGAAAAGCTCAAAAATCTATAGATTTGCTCCCATGGGGTCATCTCAACAACTGAGTGAGTGCTATAGTATGGTTTAACTTCAAATCTGTCTCTCATACTAGTCCAGGAAAAAGAAAAGGGTGTGCATCACCAGACTTCGACAAGCTACATTATAATGCAGGATCCAATTGATCCCACTGAAACTTCAGGATGTAAAATACAGCCGGGTGTTTGTATATAACTACTTGCCTGGGACACCACAAGGAAAAACAAGGCATTCCGATCAGGTGAGTGAGCAGACTGGTGGCGAAGGAAGTAAAGTGTCTACCTCTGTAGCAAGAATGAAAATACAGTCGTTCGGTGGAGGAAAGACTGATCGCTCTTATCCCTCACTCACTCACCTGCTGCTCCTAGGCACTGAGGAAGGAGCTTCCTGCATATCCCCTGCTGGAGGAAAGCAAATCGCTTCCTCTGCAGCTGGCTGCGAAACCAAGTGAGCTTCCCATGCTGGACTGGTAGAGGATAAAGCCTCTTCCCCCACGGTCAGCATGGAAACCATGTAGGCTGGCAGACAAGGGGCAGAGACAACTGCCCCTGCTTCATTTGTTCGGAGACTTTATAATCATAATAAAACCTAGCCTGCAAATGTTGTGATCCATGCAAAGCAAGCAGCGCTAAGGTGAAAGAGGCCAAAACTTTTAAAATGCCAACACCCTGTCCTGAAGGAGAGTGCATATGCTCCTTTCTGTGGCCTCCTGCCAGACCTGCCTCCTGGACTATGTGAAACAGGAGGTATTAGACTGCTCTGGCAAATCACACTGGGGGGAAGGTGCCCGTGAAGGTCCTGGCTCAGGGTCCACACATTTCTGACTGCTAGCCTTAAGTTCAGTATTGTTCAGTTCCTCAGCCCGTGGGTGGTGCAAAAGCCAAAGAGTCGATCAGTTCATCCTCCCAGATCTGAGCTCGAGGCTGAGGCCATGGCAGCTAAGAGGCTACTTTTCTTTCATTATTTTTTTTTAAAGTCAGGCTAGCAACTTTTCAGGGCTTATAATGGCAAGGCTGATCTAATCGTCAGCCCTAGATGTGATCATTTAAACTAAAAAAGAATATGTAAGCATACTCCCAGACCAAAGGACAAACTATGGATAAAAAATAATGCTAAACTGGAAAAGGTGCGTTGCACAGCTCCAAGAAAAAACGAAAAACCACCAATCATGCGCTCCTCAAGGTCAAGAACCGATCATGCACTAGGCATTTTTCTGTCCTGTGCTGCCACCTACTGGCTCAGACAGGAATAATCAAACAGCTAACCGTACCTAACCTGCTTAGGTCTGTCTCTCTCTGCTCTCATGGAAGGCTCCCCTGAGAAGCACAAGTATGAACTAACACACAAACACCCTGCACCAGAGCTACATGTTGGTGACACACTTTTTAGACATGCATCATTTCGCGGCAGTAACTCAGTTTTACTAGCAAATCGGAGGTTAAACTAAGCCCTTTCCAGCCCTGGGAGAACATGAGGAGTGTTCGTGCGACACACCTACACACTGCAGCCAACACACTAATGTATCCCGACACACAGTTTGAAAGGCCCTGCCTTACACCTACCTACAAACAGAAACTGTAGCCTCTTGAGCGAAGGGACTACTGTTCCTGGGACACTGCTGTAAATAATCTGTCCTCCTTTTACAGCTCATTTTCTAGATCTAAGAGGCAGACCCCCAACAAAGGCACAGGGACCAAAATAAAAGTATCCTGAGGCCCAATTCTATGTCCAAGGGGCATCCACACCAATGTACTCTGGTTAATTTTGCAACTGATGGGAGAGAAGGGGAGGCATAGAAAATATTTTATGACACTGTGGCATCCAGGGCCATACCACACCATACATGAGATAATGATCCAGGCGGACATGGGCAGATTGAGTAACAGTTTTGAAACAATTCTTCACTTTTTAAAACTTCTCTGGAATCTGTACTTTGATGACATAAAAATTCAGCACTCTCTCTTTCCCATTGCTCGGCCTGAACCCAATGCTAGGAGTGGGAAGCAAACTCTGTTGTCAATTCACTTTTATACCATCACACTTAGAAATGGAGATGATTAATTGTGGCTCTTCTATTACTGTTTGGGGAGGGGGGGACTATCATTGGGAGTGGTTAATAACGATGCAGCAGAGATGACGCGCCGAAGGTTTTCAGTAGAACAGAACTATGAGAAGGTACAACACCGAAAAGAATGACTGTGTGCTCTCTTGAACCCATCAAACTCTGAAAGCAGGACGGTCCTTACCATTCTGTTCCTCTAACTCATTCCCAATTTCCTGCCCCATCTGTTTTTGACGGGCTAAGACAGAAGAGAGAGCATCAAGACCAGCATCTTGCTCTGCACAGGGGAGAAACAAAAAACACAACAAAAAATGAATCAAATTAAATTCCAGCGTTCTGATGCTAAACCCCAGATTTATGACCCAAGACAGCTAAGCAACATTATGAAAAGTCTGCAACTGAAGTGTTACAAACTTAATGACCCAAAGACCTCACCGATGGCACGACAATGAATTCCAAAGCAGACAGATCTTAAGAAACTAGGGTAAAAGTGACAGTGCTGGGTAGTGTCTTAGAAAAGAAAGTTTAGCCAAGAGTCCCAAACCCTTCAGAAACTGGATTTGCAGCTGCTCCTCCATCGTAAGAGCACTGGATGTTTTTTTATTTTATTTTGGCACACTCATATAGTTTCCTGATTAAGCCTTTTTGATTTTCCAGGGAAGGTTTAACACGACTGAGAAACAAATAGGTGATGCAAGCACCAAGGAATCCAAAGGGTTTCTCAAGCTGCGTGTTAATGTGGCGTTTATGGGGGGAGATAATCCAACTCTTGGCAAGGGGAGCTGCAGCCAGCACAGCCGCAATAGAAGTCTCCCTCTAGCCTTACAAAATGCCCCCTATTGTAATCCAGAGCACATGGCATTACCACACCCTTGGTCCCAATGGCACTGAATTACACTCCAGTCGTACACAGCTCTCTTTTGTACTGGAGCCCTCTTGGAGAGTTGCTTTTGGGGAGGTCCTCCAAAGACAGCACAATCAACTACTGTGGGTAGCATTTTGCAAAGGGGGAGGGGGTTCTTTTACAGGTGCCGGAGCGGGAGAGTTGTGTGCCAATGGCTGTTTAAGCAAAGAGGGCAAAAGATTAATGGCTAACTGATGGCTCAATAGATCTTTCTGCAGAAGCCGTTATTTTTATTTTTTTAAAAACTCCCTACTTGACAGCATATACAATTGCTTTGAAATGCCCCCAAAGTGTCCACGAGGTTTTAAGACAAGCACTACAGGAGCAGAAAGTTGTTGTGGAAAAGCTGGCTTACTGGCATCAAGACGCTGTTTCCCATACAGATGGCATAGCCAAGCACCACACCATTATGACTGCTGGTGCATGGGAGAGCGTTTCCAAGGCCAAAAATACTCCTCCTACCATCAGGGAGAAGGACGTAGAACTTAATCAGCAAAGGAGGCCTCACAACTACTTCACATAAAATCACTGTTCAAGAAAAAGCATAGAGGCTAGGAGACAGAAATGATGTCAATGAGAGGAGCAGGAAAGGGCTATATTCTGTGTGAGGAACTGGATCTGGCTGGCAATGACACCAGGTGGCCTTTTTTGCTAACAGGGGTCTTCGTACAGCAATTTGAAACAGGCCCCTGAAGAAAATCAGTCTTCAAAGGCCCCTTTCAAAGCACTATCTTCCAAGCCCTTTTTAGACACTGCTAAAAAGCTGATGGGCAGTGCCTGCAGACCCACTTTTGGCTGAGCCAGGACTTTACCTGCCCCGCACCTGACATTGGGTGTAGGGAAGGCGGATGTCCCTTGACATTTGGCGATGAAAGCCTGGGCATGGGGAAGGACTCGATCTACTTAAACAAGAGACCAGGGTAGATCTACACAACCTGTGGCTCACTATGCCAATACAGCCTGCTGGGTTTATGCTGCTGCCTGACAGTTGCTTGGACAGCTCTGTTTTAAGGTTCAGCACCTACAGCAAAGGCTTACCGAGCCCCAAGTAAGCCACATTTTCTTGGTGGGACACAAGCCACACCAGCCAGTTCTAAGCTCATAATGATGAGGCAGCCCAGATCAAGGTGCCAGACTCTGGTTGTTTCAGGCTAAAAGTGGTCTGCAAGATAAAGTGGGCCAGTAAAAATTTTCATCCCTCACAAACAAGCCTGGATAAGAATGAGGTTTCCCTATCTACACACTGACATACGTTAGCCTGATTAGTGTGAAGTACGTCCAAGATCTTCCACCAGCAACCAAGGGATGCAGAAGACTGATATCTTCCAAGGAGCCTAGAAAATTCAGGAACTGAAACTATGCTGGCACTTAAGGCTTGGTGCCTAATTATCTGAGGCATCTTAAGGAATTCCGGTTTAACAAGCCAGCTCCTAGCTACCCACAGAATTGTTTTTCAAATGACGAGTGTGTGAACTTAAGCAGAGAAATGCCCCCGGACTCAAAACAAACATTTAACAAAGTGCTTGAATGTTTTGGATGGTCAGGGACAAAACAAGCTGGACATCAGAAATCAATACCTCCATCCTATACAAAAGAAGGTGAAGGTGGAAGATTTTCTGACCTAGGTCACTGGAGTAAGAGGATGCAATCAACACCAGTGGCTATCAACCATGAGGCCTATGTAGAGGTTCAAGAATAGGATTAAGGCTTTACAAACCAAGAAGGATGACTTACCTTCTATAATTCTCTGTTGCTGCTGCTGGATTTCATGAAAGCCAAGCCCTCTTGTTTCCTCAGGCTCCTCCACAAGCCATGGGTTTACGACACCTTGTCTGACCCCTCCAGCCATTAGGCTAGACCTGAAAATATATATTTTTTTTAAAAAAATACAAGCTTCAACATTTTAAAATAATTTATTCAAAGGGGGGGGGGAACCCCAGCAAGCCTGCCATACAGTTTCTGAAGCCTCAACATAAAAAAGTGCAACTGCATCTCCAAAATTGCACACATACAAAATGTATGAATGACTTTTTTTGCATATCTGCAAAGAGCACAACATGTGTATATTATGAAACATACCCCCACTTTTCTTCTTGCAATATATTTTTATACAGAGGAAGGAGCTGCAACTGCAGACTTTGCATGACACCAAAGCCCCTTTTTTCCTGCAGCTACAGCTCTGCTGCTCCCTACTTAACAGATGGTGCTGGGAGAGGAGAGGACCCAGAAGGCAGGGTGGCTGCTGTGGTATCTGGCCAGCAGACCAGACTTGGGAGAACTCCCACTGAATTCAGAGGGACTTGCATGCAGAATAGTGAACAGGCATGCACTTAACCTGGAGGTAGGATTTTATGCAGCACTGCAATATTAATATAAATGAAAGACAGAGACAGGCCCTCATATTCTGTTGAAGTGCATCTATGCAACAGAAGAATGAAGTGTAATGGATGAAAACCAGGATCTCTACCAAATTCATTTCTGCAGCATACAGAAAATGTGTGAATTTTCAGTATGAGAGAGACACCTGCTGGCTAAAAGTGCAAGTTGCACAAGCCCTTCAGATACATCAAGACTGGGGTATTTGTGACTCTCCAGGTGCTGTTGGAGTCCCATCAACTCCAGGCAGCATGGCCAATGATCAAGGAAGATGAGAGTTGGGTGAGCAACAGGTTCTCCATGCCTTAGATACATTTAACCGCTGACTATAAGCATATGCCATGCTAAAAAAAAGGGGGGTCACTTTACATAGAAAGAGTGCCCTGTCCACCAAATCAAATACCTGTCTACCAAATGAATTACATGTTAGTGCTTAGAGTTTACAGAAGGACTGGTGGATCACTGGCACATCTGCTTTGCATGGAAAAAATGCCAGGCTCAGTCCCCAGCACCTCCTGATAGGGCTGGGAGAGACTGAAAGCAGCATTGGCCCTCCAAGGTCTACTGAAGTGACAAACCGGTGCCTCGGCCCTGTCCGTGAAGCTATTTTTAGTAGCTCACAGCTCTTTTCCAAAACTGAATACTTCCAAAACTGTTTGCTGTGCTTTTCTAAGGCCTTCTGACAATGGTGCTACACCAGGGGGAGAAGCAGCACTTTTCCAAAGGTAGTAAGAGGCACCCAACATTTGAAGGGCTTTCCTCCCCATCTAAGGAAGAGAGGAACCTCTCTTCTTAGACCAGAGCTGCAGTGTGGAGGGACCTCTCCTCCTCTGCTGGCTGTGCATGAAAGTGTGCATTGGCCACATCCACCCCAGCATGTGGCCCTCAGTGGGGTAGTCTACCGCAATGTGGCTCTCAGGCCAAATAAAAACAAGTATCTGTCTACAGCAGGGGTTGCTGAGCTAGATGAACGTATGATCTACCCTAGTATAAGGCAGTTTTTCTATGTTCTATGGCCAACTGCCGTCTCACCTGTTCGGTATCCACCAGACACATCAGTTAGATAGCAGATAGCTGTATTTTTTTTACACTGATCAAATCTGATGGTATATGAAGAAGTGGACAGGCCCTGCTACCACAAATTGGCAAGGCCTTAAGATGCCACAGCATCTTCTTGGTCTTTTTTTTTAGCAAAGAGAACAGTTCTTCGTTTACAAATCCAAATAAAATGAAATTTGGGAGACCCAAATCATTGATCTCTAGCTAATAAACAACCCAGGAACCAGCTGTATTAAATCCACTCTGGTTAAGTTGGCCATTCAATTTGTCACCTGTTACACATGTCAGCCACACTCACTAGGACAGAAGGAGCCTAAAGGTCATTTACCTCCTTGTTTTCTCTTTAATTAAAACCATCTTCACTTGCAGTTGAATTAAAACTACTACAGAAGAAGTAGGGCAGGATTCAATTGCTCTGCAGGGGGTTGGACTAGATGACTCCTGGGGTCCCTTCCCAATTCTGTGATTCTGTTATTCTAGTTCCACTAGCAGAAGCCAGTTTAAGGGCTCTACCTAGTGCAACAGAACATTCCTCAGAGTACACACACCCCACAAGAAAAAATGGCTCTAGGGGGTTTGAGAGAAATCCCAGAACAGCACCCATAGGGAGGGTGGGGGTCGTTCTAGCTGGCAAGCTGAAGAGATTGCGCTGGCAAAATGACTGCTAAAGTACTCCTCTAGTCTTCACCAGCCGTATTATTACTGTGTGCCTCAAGAGCTCACAGTAATAATAAGCAAACAAGGCAGGCATGTGACATGCGGGAAAAATATATTCATATTTAGCAAAACAACTCCCATTAGCTTCAAGAATATTGTGTAATTCAGTATAATGGGGACATTTGTGTTTTTTAAAAAGCCAACTCCCATAGGGGACATTTTTACTCCTGTAAGGGGCCCAAGTCCCCATTAAACGTTGTCAAAATAAAAAGGTGCAGCTCTCATCAGAGTCTTCCCAAGAGAAGATGGTCTAGCCAAATCCTCTGCTCCAAAATCCACAGCTGTGGCTCCACTAGCTCAAATGAGAAAAACCTTTTGCCATTTGAAAATGTCAATGAGAGAGAGGGGTGTGTGTCATGTAGTGGCACAGTTTTACCCCCAACCATGCTTTCTAGTTTTGGTTGCGGCAAGTGACCTGCTAGCATTTTAAAAATAATCTTTCTGACATGTTTGGTAGCTCTCTTCCCACCCAGGGCAGCCCAACTTCCTCTTTCTTCTGATCTTCCTCTGTTTCATTTTGGCAGTGTGAAGATTAAAGTTTATCCAATTAGCCACCCACTGCTTTTGCCAAGTTAATCACTTAAATCTTTGAAATTGTCACAGCACAGTGGAGTGTGCAGATAGCTTTTGATTATAGGAGCAGATTTAACTAATTAAAAGGCTTAGCAATGTGCCCAAATATAAAGGAAGCTGGAGGGTTATAATCAAGGGTTGTGCCTCTACTTAACAAACAGCAGCTTATCTTCCCAACTGCATTGTTTCACTGGTTAATTCTTACAAAATTTCCCAAGAAACACAAATTAGTCAAACAGACCTTTCCCTAGACCACGGCCACACATGAAGGCTTTCAAGCCTTAGAACAATCAACGTGAGTGATTTTAAAACGAAAACCCAGGTCATGTGACATTGGTCTATGTGATTAATCACATTTCCCCTTGTGAATATGGCAGTACAGTAATAATATTTGAAGTGTTTTGAGTACTTCAATCTGGATTCATAAATTGCTGTAAAATGTGATTGGGGGTTTCCAAAAAACATTGGATACGAGGCCCTTGGAACAATCTGCATGGCAATATAGTGAATTTCCCCATTCCCCCCCCCCCCCAGTACTGGGTGCTGCTTTCATTTTATTTGCTGTATTGGTGCAACAGGTGGCATTAGGAGGATACAGAACTGGAAGGGATGCTGGAGGCCATGTAGTCCAACCCTTGGGCTCAATGCAGGATCTGCCATGCAGGATGTAACTGCAGCATCCCTAACAGAGGGCCACCCAGCTTCAGCTTAAATATCAGCAGCAAAAGACAGCCCTCCTCCTCCTGAGAGCGTCTGTTCCACTGTTGAGCAACATGTACTGTTATGAAGCTATTTCTAACAGCCAAAATCTGTTTCCCTGCTATTTCCACCCACTGTTTCAAGTTCTGCCCTCTGGAGCAAAAGAGAACAAGTCTGCTCCATCTTCTCCAAGAGAGCCCTTCAGTTATTTGAAGACTGCAACCATGCGTCCTCCTTTTATTCTCCAGGTTAAATGTAGCCTGATTATTCAAATGTTCCTCACAGGATGTTTCCAGAGCCATCACTATCAGAGTCACCCTCCTCTGGACATGCTAATTCCTTTTTAAAATGTGGCACCCAGAACTGGACGTGGTACTCCAGATGAGGCCTGAGCAGCACAGGACAGAGTGGCATTATTACTTTTCTTGATTAGCATAACTCATAATTGCATTTGCCTCTTTAGTGGCTGCATTGCCCTGTTGGCTCCCTCAGCTTACAATGCACACAGAGACACTCAGAACCTTTCCACATGTCTTGCTGTCAAGCCAAATCTCTCCCATCCTGTAACTAGTGTTATTTGATTTTTACTTGTATTTTTAAACCCAAACGCAGGACTTTACATTTATCTCTCTTGTCAGTTTTGGTCATGCTCCAGCCTGTCAAGAGAATTTTGAATCTAGATTTTGTCATCTGTGTCCTTAGCAATCAGATTGTTGAGAACCATTCATTGCTTACATCTCTTAGGCTTGGGGTAAGGGCTTTCCAACATTTAGTATATGTACAAGCACACACACAATAGGTAATTCAAAATACATGATACAAATATTAAGCGCTCTACCTGTAGCCCAGTCAAAAGCCAGCTACAAGGAAGCCTTTTCAGCACTGCTGAAAGATGCTCAGCTTGGGGTCTGGCCAGGGTCCAAGGGTGGAAGACATTTCTACAGTTCTATGCTAGCTGTGTAAGAAGAAGGAAGTTCCCATGCAGATGGTTTTAATCACGACTGTGGCTAGCATTAGTTCGGGTTTTCAGTTTAGGAAGATGCTAGCTTCCTACAGGTGACATGCATCATTTCATCACCCTCTTCATTTTATTTCCTTTTACCAGGGTAGCAATACACTCTCCATACTTCCAGTGACACCTCCCACAACTGCAGCTACTGAAAGCTAGAGATGGGGACTTTTCTCAAACTGCAGTATGAATGCCCTGCCATACAGGTTCACTCTCAGCATTAGCAAAAGCTGTATTATTAGTTTCACAGGATGTGGGTGGGTTTGCTCTTTTCGCCTTCTACTCTGTCACAGGATATCAACCTCCATTTCATTACAACTTCATCCATTTAATAGATTCTCTGATTAGGAGTCCAGCAAAGGGATCACCGTCTCCTTGGACGCAAGGAAAATATTAAGTTTAATATCTCACAATTTCCTGGACCTCAAGCTTTGCCCCTAATGACATCTCTAGGATGGTTCATGAAATTGGCATTCTACGTGTTAGATACACACGTCTTCTTCACATTCGGATATTGCATGGTTAATTTAAAGGCAATTGAATAAAATGGTTTGGGTCGGGAGAAATAACTGCATTGAAGCAGCTATGCAAATGGCACAACCCTTTCGGATACTGAGAACTGTGTCCTAATTAAGTCTGACAATGCCGGAAGGTAAGCTACTTGGGTGCCTCATAAAGCAATGCCTTGATCTGTATCGTGGCCCAGGTTGTCACTTAAAATAAGAATTAGAAGTACTAAGGCCACTGTACCACACCAAGAGCACTCGCATTAAAGCAGATTTCAAAGGATGTAAACTCACTGAATGGTGACCAAACGTAAACGGAGATTAATTTTGAGAATGCTTTCACAATTGCACACCATGAGGACAATAAGACATGTGATCACTGATGCAAGAAGGTTAATGAAGGGGATGACTACGGGATAGGACGGGGGTGGTGGTGGAGGGAGAAGTGCGAAAAAAATCTCCTGAAAATGTGGGGTGTACTTTAAGGATGGATCAGATAAAAGAAAGGTGAAGCCTGCATATAGGAACAGGAAGAGAGAAACAGAATGCCTACTCAGAGTAAGACCAAACTGCCATGACCCCACTATATCCAACCACACCCACATCACACAACTTCTAAATTCTGAAAAGAAAATATGAAAATAGAAATATGCATGGGCATGATGAAATAGAATTTGGCTTGTAATATAGAATGGTTGGGCTTTTTAAAGGGAAAAATAGCAATAATTATAGACCCCTAAGGGAGGAGCCATAGCTCAGCAGCAACTACAGCCAGATTGGAAAGATCTAACTATCAGGTTCAAGTTGGAATACATTTTCTTTTAAAATACACATGCAAAGCTAAGAGTTACAGCTTTGGAGATTCTTGGCTGGCCAAGAGAAATCCACAGAAATTTCCATAGCCAACAATAATTCCAGCACTAGCAGTTTCTAACCGCCATCCACCTTTTTTTGGCACACTAACGTCCCCAATATTTCATTTATTTTTGTTTCAGAAAGGTGAGGATAGGAAAAGAAATTATAAAAAACTTGAAATGTAAGAGGAATCTTCTTTACGCTGCAATTTGTATTTGTGGGTTCAGGGATGGAGGAAGCAACAGTTGCATGCTCCTCCTGGTGGCAATTCAGTAGTACTGAAATTCCCAAGACAATGTTGCATAGGCTCACTTTATGCTGTTGCTGGAGCATGAAATAAACAACGACTCAACTCAGATAATCCATCAACATGGAAAGCACTGCCCGACTGACTTCTCATGCTGAGTTAAACTAGCTAAATACAAAATCCAGCACACAGGAGAGCTGGAAGGATTTGTACTGCTTGCCAAGGGATTACAAGGCCAGAAAAACAATTAATCAATTAGACATTCTTCCAGAGTTTCCTCTTTCAACAACACAGGCAATCCAAAACACATTTTCTCCACCTGAAATGTCTTGGGTGATACATATATGCTTTAACTATTTCAAGCTTCTGTATAGAAGATATAAAAAGAGAATGGGATAGATCATCAAAACCCAACCAGCAGCTGGAATCATTTTCAAAATTTATGTTGCTTCTTTTTTCCCTTTAGCTTAGGACAAGCGGGAAATTAATCAGGATATCATTATTACTGTTAGCATATAATCATTAAATATTACTAAAAGATGCATCAATGTAATGTAAAAAGCACATCTTGAACCAATTTGCAAGACCAATACTATGTACCACCACGCTTCTCCTTCCAAATTTTGTAGTGTGACTGGTTTTCTTAAGGCATAGATCTCTATAGTTCCCTTATTCACAGTCCAGAGCAACACTGCAAGGACAAGGTATGCACTGCTGGGAAATTCCACTCCATAGATCCCCCTGTAGCTCTGGACCACATAACTGCCTTTCTTTTGATTGGCCAGTTTTCCTGGCTTGTGCCCTAAGGACAAAAAACCACCCTGCCTAGACAAACTATGTGCAACTATCTCTTTATTTCTCATTTATCTCCCTCATCCATCCCTGACACCATATGACTCTTAAATTCCAATGCACGCTTGCTTTCTGTGGCCATTGTGATGCGAAGTTTTGTCTTGCGTGGCTTCTGAGCCCATCTCTGTTAAAGTCTGCTTTGGCTTGACCTTGGCTCTGAACCACTTAAGACACTCAGCCTTTTAGCATGACTGGCTTTGATGCAACCTTCAGCTCCGGTTTTTTTATTCGATTCTGAGTGCAGATGCTCCATCAAGTCTGGGTACCTGGTCAAGGTACTCAGAGAATACATGAAAAACAATATCCTGAAGGGGAGCATAACTGATCACACACAAAACAGGAGGGGTCTGTGTGAAAATAAGGTACAGCAGAGGCAGGGAACCTGTGGCCCTCCAGATGTTGTTGGACTCCCAACAGGCCCCAGCCAATATGACCAGTCATCAGGATGATTCCTGGGGTACAGGTACACTGGTGCTTCATAGCTCAAGAGAGAGCTACTCTCATGCATTTCTCATTTATAACTGTACCTTATCACATCCGGTTCTGTCCCCTCATTTTTGAAAGATGCCTGAAGATGACGATGTCGCGTGAGGAGGTCATCCACTAAGTTCTGCCGCCTGTCCCCTTCAAGTTGTGTTCTGCAGGAACTGGGTTAAGGTTGATTGCCAGAAACAAATGACTGAACATCTAGACCTCATACTTTTGGTATTAAATCACAAATCAAGTAAGTTATGACTTCTTTATCCAGTCAGGAAGAACCACATGCGTACCTATCAGTACAGGAAAAAACATACTAGATCTATACTGGAGAGGCCAGAGTTAAAAAATATCTAAGTTCTATTATGACTAAATAAGGATATGAGGTTATCTTGTCCTAGGCAGAGAACTGACGACAGACTACTATCATTTTTATAACACTTTTCCAGGTGTAAAAAGTACTTTACAACATTTACCTCATTTTATAAGTCTATAAGACACATGGAACGTTTTAAAAACAAACAGCAAGGTGGCAAAAGTCATAACTGTGCAACTACTTATAGCAGAATTCAGACTCACACATGCAACTACCTAAGTGAGCATCGACTTGTAATAAAACCACATGGGCACAGCTTTACACAGCCCATTCAGTTGCGTGTGTAAAGTGGGCTCCAGTTGGATCTGACACAACATTTGCTGCAGCCCATTTAGTTAGGAGTGCCTTGAAGAAGTGCTTGCACATACAGAACAAACCCTGGAAATAAAATGAAGACTGCAAACATTTCTTTTGTACCTGGGTTTTTCCCAAGTTGTTGGGGATTTTCTAAACACAAAGATATAATTTAATGGTCTCGTTCCTTTTCCAAAACAGAATGCTGACCCACTCTTGTCTCACTGGCCTTCCTGGTATACAGCTGTTTACATGGATACATCTGACGTGTTGATACAGAGTGAAGCAAGAGGTCCTTCAGACGCTCGGTCTTTTCTTTGAGGTTTTGCAACAGTGACCTGATGGAAACATTGAGCTGAAAGGAGACAAGAGCAAAAGGGAAATAAGTGAGATCAGCTCATCAGTGCTGCATTGAATTTGCAGATGAGACCATCCAGAAACACATAGAAATAAGCAAATAAAAACAGAGTATAGCTCATTATTACCCCATCAAAGTGGAGAAGACTTATCTATGTAGGATAGTTTTTTTTAAAAAAAATCCTATTAGAACTCCAGACAGTTAACCGGAAGGTGCACTTACAAACTTACTCATGTATCTGAGTTGTTTTTGGCCCCACTGATTTCCAGTTAAACTACTGCTTTTGTGAGCCAATGCCTTCTACAGCTTTCAAAAAGCAAGACATTCATGAAAAAGGAAGCCAGCTATACACAACAGGCTTGGAAAAGACCACTCAAGTTAGATCATTCCCCCACCCTTAGGATCCAGCAAGAAACCCTATCCATTTTAATCAAAGAGCAACAGTCAGCCCTTGTAACAATACTATAGTGCCAAGGAGCCGCAGTAGACCCTGCATGGCCAGCCTGGTAAAGAATGCCAACCATCTTGGGAACAGAGAATGACCAGAAGAGGGCTACACTACATCCATCCACAGGGAACTGGTAATTTGTGGGGAATGTGGTGCTAAGCATTCATCAAGGACTTCATTCTGGGTCAGAATCTCAAGCGCACTCTTGAGGCAATCTACTGAAAGTCAAAGAGCAGCAAGTATTGCTAAGGTGACATAAGCTGACAGCTAACCCTGTTAAAGTCCAGGAACTCCCCAGAATTTCATGTCACTTTAATCCAAGGTAATGAAGCAATACCATCCACTCACAGGACCTTTCCTAGGTGACAATTCCTTGAGAACTAGCAGCTCCCACGACTGTCCACTGTCTCGTAGAACAACAATAGAAACATTAGCCCTGTCTCATGTACACATTTGATTTAAAAGCCAAAAAGGTGTGGATGGTAAATTTCACTAATGCCCCTACACTATGTTTACTTGGACGTAATACCCACTGATTTTTTAAAATGGGATTTACTTCCAAATAAATCTTAACTTCTTAGGAATACAGACTTGCTACATCAGGGCAAAGTGGTTGGAAGAAGTTAAGAAAACAAACAGTTTTCAGTTTGAAGTCACAATCCACTAGCTCATTTCTGCAAAACAAGACCAGTTTTAACTGTAAGACTTGTGCAACCACCTAACTGTGCTCTTACGTTACTGTAATTCATAAGGGAAACATTCTTGAGAGATTTGCGTCCAGTGTGGACTTACATTTGCTTTCCACATTTTTTAAAAAAATGTATACATTTTACTGAGGAATGTTTCCAATCTTTCACACTAAGTATTAACTACCAACAAAGCAAAGAGATGAGGAGGGGAAGGACTAGGAATAAGAGTAAGTTTTCTTTTGTCTCTCATTCAGAATGGCAATAGAAATGCTTGATTTTTTCTCACTACATTTTTTAAAAAATGTCTAAGCGCATGAAAGTGGCAAAATCCCAGAAAAAACAAGACACTGATGACATTTCCCCTACTTGGCAAACATGGGAAAAGAACATTTTTCTTCATTAAAACATTCCCTGGCCACAGACAACATGACTGAGCTGCTTAATGTTTTTCAACATCAGCCCATAACATCAGTTGTTATGGCAATAAATATTGCAATTGTTGGAAGCCTGTTTACACTGGACTCAAATGCTGGCTTCCTACCTGCTCACTGAGCAAGCGTCTGCAATTCTACTCACGTACAAACATGGAAAGTTTTCTTCAGGGAACCATTCGTCTACTGAGCAGTGCATTTTGTAACATGAACCACTGTTCCTACAGTATGGGGAGAGCGCAAAGGAACAAGAGGTGGCCTTGACACATCTGCACTTGGTCACTGCTCTAGTCACAGACACACATTTCAAGATGTGCATCTTTCTTTCATACTTCAGGTATCTACTAAGTGAACACAGCTTTGTGAAACAAATGCTGCATGTGAAGTAGCCCTAAATTATTAGGGCTCAGCATACCTTCTGGATTCTCCCATCATCTGAAAGTGTAAAGGATTTTGCAATTTTACACGAAGCAAGTCATTTCAGTCCAGCTTACTGAATATTTTCTGACCTTAGCTGGGCCTTTACCTGACAGCTATGGCTTAGCTTCCCTATTTCAGGATTAATAATACCATGGAAATGAGAACCTCTGCTTTGTCCCAACACTGGGTTTGTTCTGGTGCTGTTGCCTTCTCTCAGGGGACAGCCGAAAGCAATGACGTGACTAACAGGTAAAAGAATTGCAGCAAATGTCCAGCTCATTCATTTTACCTGACAACAATACAGTTTCAAAGTGCCATGTTCATGTTCTGAGACAGAGGTGGTTATCTTACATCAAGAGCATCCTCTTTCCAACTGATATCATACTCTGTACCCTACCCTTACAAAACCAAACAAAATATTATTGTTTCAAAAATATTTATTCCAATTTTTATCTCACTCTGTCACTAGGACTTAAAATAGGTAACTATAATTTACAAATCCAGGCCAATGCGGAGGAGTGGGGACAGAATAAAATAGCTAGTTACTAATCTCTACAAGCTTGGTCTGTTAGAGCACTCAGCCCCAAAGAATCTGATGAGTCTTTTAAGGATAGGAGCTCCAGTGTTATAAGGCAGCTACCAAGATTACCTTTCAATAGATTTCAGGTGCACACAGCTTGCTCAGTCAAGAGGACACTGGCTGCTGATCTTTAAAAGATGTAAGAGAAGGTAAAGCAAAGCTGGAAGGTGGTCCATGAATTATGCAGTACCTTAGTTGTACTTTCACCATTCCTCTGACATCGATTGCGTTCTTGAATTTTTTCAGCAACCTCTTGGGCAGTATGGCAAGTGGATTCATACATCGACAACCTAAAACAAGTTAATATATTTTAACTAATATACATACATTTTTGCCCTTATTGTTCATCAAAATATTCAATCTTTCACCACTGCCCCATGATCCATAAAGATGCCTATTTCAAGTCAAGCTGATTGTTTCTGTGTTAGGTTCTGAGGTTATGCAGCACCATGCATGTTATGATTCCATAGCTGGCAGTGCATGGATGGAAATAGTTCTATACCCTCCAGGGTGAGAGCCTGGGCTCACTCCAGGGAGAGGTGGGAGATGAGTATTAGATCGTTCAGTGAGAGTGGGACACAAGTCCAATACTGCTTCATGTATTAGAAGTGTATCTTATTATGTATGCTTGGCAATGACCTTTTGTGTGTGGGTTGAAAGTATGAGTAACTGATAGAGGTAATGTTTGGTGTAGCAAATGGTTGTAGTGGTTGTGTGAAATGGATGGTGAGTGAGATTGAATGAATGATTGCACAAATGCTGTGCTGTTTGAAATTTTACATTATACTGCCTAGTAGTTCACTCTGATTTTATATTATGTTTATGGATTTTTTAAATGTATTTTGTGGTGCAAATCATTTGATGTGGTTTGTGGAACATACTGTATATGTAGACTGCTTTCAGATATTTTAGGTAGTAAAGCAGTCTATAGATGGAAACAAGAAATAAAACAAATATGGACAGCTTATACATAAAAAAATTCCTCCAAATTTAGAGCATAGCTAAGGAAGCTATCCCAACAAACATCCTATAGAGAAGCCAATATATTAATTGCCACCAAGTTTTAGCAAGTAACAAGACACAGGATGCTAAAACACCACTGAGGATTTTTAGCACATGGTCACAATTCATAAACAGCACCAAGGTAAGATATTTTATTTTTATTCCACCCTTCCTCCAAATGAGCCTAGGGGGCAACAAGGCCCCACCTCTCAAATCTGCTCAGGGGTCAAGAGAATCCCTGGAACAATGTACAATCAGTGTTTGAAACAGATATGAAAGCTAGGAGCTAAATGGCACCTTAAACCTATATTATGGGCACAACGATGTAATGTCTAGGCACACTTTTTTATAAGAATACAAACAAAGCTGAAAATGAATGAACAGCAGCTAAAATATTATGTTCATTTTTCACATGGTCTAGTCCTTCCCCTACCCACCCCCTAATATTCTTAAGAGGGTCTCTTCTCCAGTCTTCAGAGAGTAGCTGGAAGTGGGGAGGCAGAAAAAGGTCCTCCTTTCCTTCCACTCTGCAGTTTTAATCTGAAATCTTAGGCACAGTACTGCACCTAGAACAATGGGAGTTTTAAACACTGTGCACAATGTACTGGGGAAGAAGATTGTTCCATTAGACAAGCGGAGAGGCTTGTGATGACTGAGCAATCTCCTTAGTGCTACACTGAATTCACATGCAAACACTGTGGTCAACTTCCCTCTCTCACAGTAATTATATGTGGTTGAAGCAAACATACAGTCAGTCAACCTAAAGAAAATATAAAGCATCTCACTTGAGGTATTTATTGCTATTGTTATTGCCCTGGTAATAATCCCTGTTCAAGTAAAGCAAGCTATCTTGAATAGAATTCCAATCCCTTGTCAAATTTGGGGAGCATTGCCTTGTATCTCAATCACAATGCAAAAGTCTTAACCAGAAGTGTTTTATCCAGCACAAGGAACATATATTTAGTTTTTTAATTCATTCTATCTAAATATCTCATAATAGGCAAACAGGTTAGGGAATCCCCATCCCCAAAACAGATTGAGTCTACTACAAAGAAGTGTGTGTGCTTAACGGAGGAGAAACTTGTCTCCTTCTGTTGCAAAGTAGTACAACTATATTACACCTAAGCACTTGCCGTATCAAAGGAGGAATCAAACAAGGAAAAGCTGGGGGGGGGGGGGAGATGGAAAGAAGTCGTCCCAGCAAAAGAATAATGGATACAAAAACTTATGGAATATGCCTAAATGGTGAAATTTACTGGAAAAATATGAAATCAAGATAACAAAAATTTTATAAAAGAATGGAAATGGTTTATTGAATATTTACAAATAAAATGTAAACATATAAGAACTTTGACAGGATTATTGTAATAACCTGCAGTTTTATAAGAGTATATATTTAAAGTAGATTAATAAATGAGTAAATTAAGTTAATGTGGAGGGAAGTTCAGTTTTGCAATGTTGAAATGATTGTAAAATTACTGAAATGTACAAAACTGAAAATCATAAATAAAATAATAATAAAACAAGGAAAAGCTACACATGTGTAAATTCTCTCTGTTATGCTACTATCCAAGTACAACCCTTCCTTTGTATCCACGCTAGGTGCAGGCTTTTTTGTCGTCTATTGCCACAGCACCAAGGCGGAAGAAGCTGCACCTGTGAAAATTCTCCCATTTCTACAGCAGTAGCCCCACAACTGATTCCAGAGGAAGGAGATAGGAGGGAAGAATGGTGAGGACAGAGGAGGAGACACCTCATACAGTGGTACCTCAGGTTAAGTACTTAATTTGTTCCGGAGGTCCGTTCTTAACCTGAAACTGTTCTTAACCTGAAGCACCACTTTAGCTAATGGGGCCTCCCGCTGCTGCTGCGCCGCCGGAGCACAATTTCTGTTCTCATCCTGAAGCAAAGTTCTTAACCTGAAGCACTATTTCTGGGTTAGCAGAGTCTGTAACCTGAAGCGTATGTAACCTGAAGCGTATGTAACCCGAGGTACCACTGTACTGTATTGCAGGGGGGAAAGGGGTGCTGCGTTTCTGGGCTGCCACTCCCACTGTCCCTAACCATTAGCCATGCTGGCTGAGGTGACAGGAATTGTGTGCGGGGAGGGGGGGGGAAGGCTACCACAAGCACCTGGAGGGTCAAACTCTCCCCATCCCTGCCTTAACAAGGCGGAAGGTGAGAGGCGGTATGCAGCACTATGCCTTCAGGCTGCCCACGCCCGGTTAGCATTAAGTGGAAGGGGCAGGACGCGCCTGCCCTTCTCTGGCCGATATCAGGCCCAGAGTGAAGCCCCCCCCCCCCTTCCACCCCTTGGGTCAAAGGCAGCAGCCCCGAAGGGAAACGCTCCACGGCTTCAACCTGCCCCGCCCCCCCCCTCACACACACACACATTTACCAGGGGTCCGGAGCCATGGCGGCGCCCGGCCACCCAAAAAGCCTGTATTCCGAGTTCCGTGCCTGCACCCGGTCCTAGTCAGGTCAGCTGACAACGGCGTCCGCGAAGGCTCAGGCGACCAACGAGACGCAGGGAAGCGCGACCCTCGGGCGCATTCGACGGAGGGGTCGAAGGGCGGGGCGTCGCTGAAAGCGAAAGAGAAAGGGGCGCCGGGTACAGAGGTAGAGGGAGAGGGCGGGAGGGGCAGGGCAAACAGAAACCGCGCGTGCGCGAACCTGCCCAACAACTCGCGCTCAACTTAAGGCGACCACCCTGCAGCTTCTGCGATGCAGCAAGGCTTCTCCCCTCCTAGACATGCATAGCTATCACCTTTTCCCTTTTCTTACGAGGAATCCTATTCGGAATAAGGGAATTTCCCTTTAAAATGGAAACGTTGACAGCTATGTAGACATATAGGGCGTTAATACGGGCTTGAATGCCTACATGCGACTTGTCCGTGGGCATCGCCCGGTGAGGAATTCTGTGCGACGCGGAAAACTTGCACATTGGTTGCATTGGTAACAATTAACAGCGCAGAATTCACTGTACCTGTTTTGTGTCCTCGACAGCATTTCCCAACCTTGGGCCTCCAGCTGTTTTTGGACTACAACTCCCATAATCCTCAGCTAGCAAGACCAGTGGTCAGGGATGATGGGAATTGTAGTTCGAAAACAGCTGGAGACCCAAGGTTGGGGAAACACTGCTCTAGCAGTCTGGCGCCACCGGGTTAGGCTCTCGCGGCACTGACTGAAATCACTTATTTGCCCTGCTCTTTCCAGGCAAGGGTCTGAGCCGTAAAGCTCAGTGTCCCAAGTGTGTGTGTAGGTGGTTGTGGTGTTTCTCTTTTCTGTTGCTTTTGCCCTGGAGCTTTCCCCACTAAAACCCGCTGTTTAGCGCTCAGTCGGCGCAAACACAGATGTGGGTTTAATGTGGGTTGTTGATTGAGTGCTAAATAGTGGGTTTTCACGGGAAAGGTCCAAAGCAAAAAAAGGAAAGGAAAAGGAAAATAAAGGTGCTCAGAGATGGAGCTTTAAAGCGAGGACCATGCCTGGAAAGAGCGGAGGAAAGGTAAATGTGGATAAGCCCTAAGGATTACTGTTATTTATACGAATCCTGCTGGCTCATTAGGGATAGCACTGACCATACAAGAGCGATCACTGCAACTATATCTTGCAGGAACGTGGCTCATCTTGCTATTATATAATATCCCTTAAGTTTTTTAAACTTTGTTCCTTTTTATGTTATCACCCAGGGGCAGGAAGCCTGGGTGTTGCAGATGCTGCTGGGCCATTGGCCATGTGGCCTGGAACTGATTAGAGTTAGATTCCAACATCTTGGTTGCAGCTGCTCTACCTCTGCTGTAGATTATTCTTAGTTCAGAACCACTCAATCTACAGTTCTCTGCAGGACACATACCAATCTTGCTTCACAATCTGTCTTTTCTTCTGGCAACCTAGGCTGCAACATCTGAAGAGACTGCAAAGCTTGCATCATCAGTATTTGAATCACAAACACGCAAGGGAGTGATCAGTTAAAATTGTTGCCACACACTTATTTTTAATTATGTTACTCCATTGCTTCTTGACAGGACTAACACTCCTTTACAAATGACTCTACTATCCTCTGGTCCTGAGGCATTTATGTTGCTTTCCTGATTGTTATTGCTGTTTGGTAATAATTGTTATTATTGTTTTTTAAAATTACATGTGCTAAGATCTGCTAATTTAGGGCTCACAGCCACCATAACAGAGGCTAATACATAGTGTGACTTGGCCCTTGTCCTGTGCTTTCAATAGCAGCATGACATACCGAAATCTAGCTGGTGAAGCTTTTCTTGGCATGGAGATAAACTTAAGTGATGGCACAGGAAGCATCCCTGCCGGAAGAAAGCAATGAACTATGTAAAGTGTATCCCAAATCATAAATATGATTTGACTTATGCTGCTGTAATAATTGTGAGCTGCAAACTGCTGCAGAGAAGAAAATTTATGTTCATTAATAAAAAATATTGTGTGTGTAATAGAAAACTAAACACAAATAAATGTGTTTTTTATAATTTACTATTGCTACTAACCAGCCCTGCAGAAAGATAACATTATTGTGCCAATTAATAAAAATATATTGACATTGTTTGTTTTCTGTTAGGTGGTGTGGCTGGTGCAGTGCACACAAAAATAGAGTTGATAAAGGGACAGGACAAAGACTAAGGGAGTGGGCACAGTTCACTAAATGTGGGTCAGGAATAGGGAGTATGAAAGAAGGTCCTTAACATGTACCATATGGCACCAGTCTAGTTAAACTTTGATGAGTCCCCAAATGCTTTGTAGAAGAAAGGAGGAGAGTTGATGATTTCAGAAAGGCAGTAGGAGTGCCACTTCCACCCTCCTCCCAGTCCCCCTCCTGTTGACAATAGCCTAACATTACTTTATCTCCTGCTCAATTGATGTGCATCAAGCTGTTATCAAAGGCACTGTTGTTGTTTTTTAAAGTGATAATACTAGGCAGAAGAAATGCTTACAAGGATTATTTGATGCTCATGCGTCAAAAGAATAAACAAATTTATTGCTTCAAACACAGCCGTATGTTGTGCATTAAGAGTGGTTAGCATCCAGATATCACTGAAGGCTGAAATCCTATGTATACTTACTTGGGATTAAATCCCATTGAACTCTAGGACTGGCGTCTATGAAAACATGCACAGGTTAGAGATACAGGAGAGGATTGCACAATTCATTAGTTGCAAACAGCATATCCTACTCTGATCACTTGAAGCTTCAGAGTCACTGCTGTGGACTTAGACTGGGGAGGCTTGGATTCAGATCCCCACACAACCAGAAAATTTACAGGGTGGATTATATCCCAACCTACCTTACATTACAACAGAGGTTTCGTTAGGCCACAGCAACCTTTCCCTGTGCCTGATGTCATTTATGTCCCTAGCTGTGGGAAACTTCAAGCAACAGCTGTAATGAAGAATCAAGAGCACACACTCTGCTCCCAATTCTTCCTGTGAATAAAAAAATCTGCTTCTTTTTCAATTCAGTACCTTTTCATGTTGCCCTGCATGGGACAGTCCTGGATTATTAGGTTGTTGTGAGGGTAAAAAGGGGAGAACCATGTATGCCATCCTGAGCTCCTTTGATGAAGGCTGGGTTAAATAATGAATAATATTGGCATTCCTTAATAATTCTGCAATAAGAGTTTTCAACACATATAAACTTAACATTTACAGCCATACATGGCAGAAATGTCCCATGCAAAGACCTTAGCTCCATGTGAAAAGGGGGGACAGTAGGCCATGGAGGGGGATGTACACTGAAAAAGGTTCCTGTTGTGTGTGTTCAGAGTAGAGTGTGTAGTCCTCATGGTGGATGGAAGTGGTGCATTATGCCAGTCACTGAGCACAGAAAAGGGTTAAACAAGCATAAATGGATACCTATTAAATCATGGGTGTCAAATACCCTTTGTATGTGAAACTGTCGCACCTTATCTTCAGTAAGCCTCCTGTTTCAGCTTGATCGTATCAGCATGTGGCAGTCTGCTTAAGTATATTCATGACAATCAAGAAGTTAATAATCATTAACAGGGCATTTTGGCATCCCTCTGGTGCTTGAAAGCAACCAGTCAAGAGTTTAACAGCAGCAATGTTTACAGAAGTGAACTATATCCTCAGTTCACATTTTTTGGCATCTGCCGCCGCCTTCTTGCAGCATTCCCATCGCATTGCTTATTCCCTGTAGTAAGGTAAATCTATGTTATTTTGCTGATGCTTTAGAAATAGGTAAACAAGTAAAAGCAACTGCTTTAGGGTGTACAGTGGTACCTCAGGTTACATACGCTTCAGGTTACATACGCTTCAGGTTACAGACTCCGCTAACCCAGAAATAGTGCTTCAGGTTAAGAACTTTGCTTCAGGATGAGAACAGGAATCGTGCAGTGGCGGCGCAGCGGCAGCGGGAGGCCCCATTAGGTAAAGTGGTGCTTCAGGTTAAGAACAGTTTCAGGTTAAGAACGGACCTCCAGAACGAATTAAGTTCTTAACCCAAGGTACCACTGTACAAAGTATTTTACACTTACAGCCACACTCCATGTTACAGTAAATGAGTTGTTGCACTGGGGGGGGAAAGCTGCCATGAGGACCTTTGATCAGGATCATGGCCTGAGAAAGAGAAAGGGACCTTAACTCTCCCTCCCCGTCATGGTCTCAACAAAACATATTCATCTGAAGCTGCTACTTGTATTGTGAGGGAAGGCTGTAGCTCAGGGATAGAGCACCTACCGTACTTTACATGCCGAAGGCCCCAGGTTCAAATCCTGATATTTCCAGGAAGGGTTGGGAGAGATTTCTGTCTGAAGCTATGGAGAGCGTCTGCCAGTCACAGTGAAGAGCTTTCCGCACCCATTTACCCGCAGGACAAATCTATAGGGCAGGGAGGCTTGCAGCTAATGGTAGATGCAACCAAAACCCAAAGAGGGCAGAGCTGGCAGGCTTGTAACTCTTTCACTTCTCTCTCCCTCTCTTGCTCAGTGTGGTCCAGAGATCAAGAGTGGGCCCACAGCATCTGCTGGGCCACTTGAAATGAGTCGGGGGGGGGTGTCGCTGGTTACCCATCACTAGTGTAGACAATGCTGAGCTAGATGACAAAAGGTGGTTCATACTATTCAACAAACCTTCTATGAGCCGCCTCCTAGATGTAAATAGCACCGCACAGCACCTCTATCAAGAAGGAGGCTAGGCCTATTGACCTGATAGCTGACAACAGATCGTTTGAACCAGCATCTCCCAGTTTGACAATTGAAGCCCAGCAATCTTAATCCACTTCCTTTACCTGATCCTCCCTCTGAACTGAATTCATGACTGGTGTGTTCCTATTCCTCCATGTATTCATAAACAACCTTCATTTTGTTTTATTTAGGCATTTCTGTACTACACAATCGGCTGTGTGCTCTGGACGGTTCACAATTGAAAATCAATAAAATGCAAGTACAGGACTAAGAACAATCCATGCAGAAAAGCACTGCCAGCTCAAAGTTAATAAAAAGCAGCATGAAACCACCCGACAGCATAAAATCAGTAAGCAGCACTTAGGAAATAGCAAGCGGAAGGCAAAATAGTTCTAAGGACTAAAATAATGGGATGTACAGTGGTGCCCCGCAAGACGAATGCCTCGCAAGACGAAAAACTCGCTAGACGAAAGGGTTTTTCGGTTTTGCGTTGCTTCGCTAGACGAATTTCCCTATGGGCTTGCTTCGCAAGACGAAAACGTCTTGCGCTTTTTTTTTAAAGCCGCTTGAAGAGGCGCAGTTGCGACGGACCGTGCTTCGCAAGACGAAAAACATTGCAAGACGAAAAGACTCGTGGAACGAATTCTTTTCGTCTTGCGAGGCACCACTGTAATATTTATCTGGAGAGCCATTTGATAATGGGAGACTTGTTTTGAAAATTATATTGTCTTCTTAACATAGGAGAATACTGTTTACTGGCTTTTGCAAGGAGCTCTTTCTGGTCAGTCTATTTTTGGACTTCCCTGCTCTTCCTCATTAATTCTTCAATAAACGATTTTTCCTCACACACACACCCTGGAATCACAGAAACAGTGAAGCTTTTCCTTTGCGTGTCCATCATAATTTACAGAATGCAGGATGATTTGTTTTGGTAAACAAAGGGCAGGATGCTGATTAAGCTTCACAGGACAGGAGAGGCATGATTAATCCAGAATGAGTGTTTGCTCACTTGACAGTAACAATAGACACACCAACCACAAGAAGAAAAATCTTTGGTGCCCTTTTCATGAGTTAAATGACAGCATTTATTTTACTCATCAGTTTTTAAATTGAAAGCTGAACCTGAGAGATTATGACACACTCAAGGTCACACAATGGTTTGCACATAGTGATGTAAACCATGCTCCATTAATCTATGGTTTATTAAGCCATGGCTTAGTGCTCTGTGTAAATCCAGCCTAGCAGAGTAACTATTGTTTATTAACTATGTTTAAAGGTTGCCTATTAAACAATGTTTGTAGTTGGTTCATAAACCTTCATTAATGTTAATCATAGCTTAGCGTTACATGTAACCACCTCTTTAAAAAGGAAATTATAGAAGGCATAAAAAGTATACATTTCCTACAGAGCCACCACTACCCAAAAGCTACAGAACTGTAACTAAAGGGTGATGAAATTTTTTTCCAAACCCTCCCAAGGCTCAGCTGTTATCATTGGTGCTTTTAATTGCTCTATGATGTAATAAACAATATTTAAGTGACTGATGCCTCAGCTTTAACTATGGTTACCATTAAAACCATGGTTTAGTATTCTGTGCAAACCAACTCAATGAATCCATGCTGAGCATGATTTATTCATTCTATTTTTATCCCTCCATTACTTTAAGCTGTGCAAGCCCACAGAAAAAGGTACCATATTCAAAAAGACCAACACAACAATGCAACAACAGGAAGCCCTGGTTCTTCCTTTTAGCCTTGGCTTGAAAATTTGAGCAGTGGCGTGAACTTTCATGTGCCTGATTTAATATGTGATATCAGGTCAGGAAAGCTATGTGTCATTTGCCTAAAACAGTTTGGTGGGCCAACCTTCAAGGCCTGATGGATGACTGGGAATTTGAACCTAGATCTCCTTGGTCCTAGTCCAACACTCTAAACACTACAGCACAGTATAATGGTATCATTCAAGGCTCTTGTCCCAAGCTAGCTACCCAACCTCATTTTACCCAGAAGTTAAGTCTCACTGAATTCAATAAGATAAGCAGATCCTTAACCCAGTGTGCACTGGACTTTGTGGGGAGGGGGCTTTGCTGCTGCAGAAGCCTACACTGCACCCATAGGAAGCGTGGTAGAGCACACACTATTATTGCTGTTGGCCATAATCATTGTGGGGTCCTGAAAGAGCAGGGGCAATTGTGGAAACAACATACCCAACTATGCCCCCTCCTGGCTTCCACCCTGGCCAGGCTGCATATGTCCCTGTTAGGCTCGCTTCGTTACTTTCCATAAATGTGCATTGAACTGTATCCTACCTACAACCAAGCCCACTGGATTCTCCATGCCACTGTCAGGACACGTACATCATGAAACACTGATCAACTGATTACTCTGCTAGTGGCAGTAGTGTCCTCTCTCTCTCTCTCTGTCTCTCTCTCTCTCTCTCTCCCTTGTAGTAGAATTGGTCTTAACACACCATGCAGCAGTTTTCTGTTTCCGCTTCACTTTTCTGAACCCTTTAGCAAAGTGGATTGAAGAAGATGCTGGGCTCAATTCCTGTCTTTGCACATTTGACATGAAGTAATCATGAAATATTCATCATGTTCAGCTGCATTCCTCATTGGGAGGGAGTGGGGCCTCTGCATATTTCATTTCTTCCCCATTAAATTTTAAGAAAGAGTGATCCCTTGCTCACAATTCTTTAATTAGTTCTTTTTATCCACCTCCATTTGGATTACTTCGATTCATCTAGAAGAAGGCAATCTTCCAGATTGCCGCATGTCAAGACTATGCAAGGAAGAATGCATTTTGGCACTCTTCTCAACGTAGGCTTGGTCAGTGGCACTTACTTCTGAGTAAACATGCAACAGGTCAGGATGCACATGATGCAAACTCAAGAGTGTAGCTGCAGACAGTGGCGTAGTGTGGGTTGGCAGCACCCAGGGCAAGGCAAGTAATTTGCGCCCCCTCTGCCCTAGGGGCAGAGAGCTGCGAGTGCAAGCGCCCCCCACAAGATGTTGCGCCCGACCCCCCCTGCACCCCCACGCTACGCCACTGGCTGCAGAAGCAAGAACGTGTGGGGCAGAAATTAGTTTCATTGTTTGGGGACATTAGGTAGCAACAGGTGCCACTTTTATTTAACTAGTCTCATTCGTGTTCTCTTAACATCAGCTTGATCTAGAACAATTAGAAGATGATAATGTTTATCTCTACAGGCTGTGAAATGCTCAGCCAATTAACATGCTGTTAAAGGCATAGACATATACCAGACTGTGTTTTTCTGATCAGCTCTAGGGCTAGAAATGAATGGTTTAAAAATGTTTGCAGGGAGAAGGTTGTGCTGTGATTAGGAGGGATGGAATACTGCTGCATACCACCCTAATCCAGATTCCAGGGGTTTCATGCAAGTACCCAGGGTTTGGTTTCCTCAGAATGAGGGACAGCAGAGACTGTGGTATCTCTATGATACATGGTTTATTTATGCATATATACAACCTGCAGATTGATTTATTACACACATTAACAGCAGGAGGGCACTCTGATGGTGAATAATTCCCAGTCATTACATTCCCATCTTAACAGTCCTACCATCTTTCTCAGTGCAAGTATAGCAGTCACTTCAGAACTTGTCCTGCTTTCCTAGGTTAGACAAAACTCAAACAACAGCCCTGTGCTTATTATATTCCACTCAAAATTAAAACTGTTTATACATGTACCTTTAAAGAACATTGAAATTACATTCTTTGCCTTGGAGAATTCTGGGCACTGTAGTTTACCTCTCACAGAGTTACAATTCCCAGCAACCCTTAACAAATTACAGTGCCCAGAATTCTTTGAGGGAAGGCATGAGCTTTGAATGTGCTTTAAAGGTGTAGTGTGTATGCAGCCTGTGTGAACAAAAGGCCTCCCCTGTGTAGCTCTGTGGTACATTTATAACAGCTTTCCCCTTTGTTTTTATACACTCTGAACCTCACAGCTTCGTCAGTTAAAACACTTGGCATTCACTGTTCACATGATTCTATTTCTATCTTCAAGTAGAAACAAAGGAACCAGCGGGAAGCAGTTGGAGAGCCAGTTTTGTTGTTTATGTTCCATCCTTTCAAGGACGTTTAAACAAGGACAGAAATCGAGAGACACCCCTACTTCCCCTCCCCTCTCCTCTGTATATTGGTATGTTTGTTTTTCTGGTACACATGGGACTCGTTTTCTTGTGATATTGCAAGGACCACACAGGGAAATAAAGTTTACCCTTGGAAAAATAAATGAGCCTTTTTAATGGTCCTGATGATATTTTGATCAGTATCTTGCCTATTTACACCCTGCTTGTCAGAGAGGCATATGGCGGGCATGAATGAGTGAGTAGGTGGGGGAACATTTTACTAGTGTTTACACCAAATAAGCATCTCCGTCGGGGAGGAGCTGGCTGCACAGGAGGCCTTGGGCCCAATAAATGAGGCACAGGAGCAAAGCTTCAACCAGGTCATTCGAGCAAGGACACGGGATGCTGCAGATTGGGCTGAGTTATACCAGCCCCACTGGGGCCCCCAGAGCAGATGTCCCTTTGGACAAAGCAAGGGCAAGGAAAACAGCAAACACCATGATGGGTGAGCTAAAGGAAGGCAACCTGGAGACCACACAAGGTAAGACATCTCCAATCAAACTTGCAGATCATCAAGAAGAGTCAGCCTAGATTTTACTGGTATCTATATACCAGAAGAGGGAGCGCGGGTGGCGCTGTGGGTAAAAGCCTCAGCGCCTAGGGCTTGCCGATCGAAAGGTCGGCGGTTCGAATCCCCGTGGCGGGGTGCGCTCCCGCTGCTCGGTCCCAGCGCCTGCCAACCTAGCAGTTCGAAAGCACCCCCGGGTGCAAGTAGATAAATAGGTACCGCTTACCAGCGGGAAGGTAAACGGCGTTCCGTGTGCTGTGCTGGCTCGCCAGATGCAGCTTTGTCACGCTGGCCACGTGACCCGGAAGTGTCTGCGGACAGCGCTGGCCCCCGGCCTCTTGAGTGAGATGGGCGCACAAACCCCAGAGTCTGTCAAGACTGGCCCGTTCGGGCAGGGGTACCTTTACCTTTTATATACCAGAAGGTGGCTTGAGCAGCCCAGACTAACAAACTGTTCACCTGGATGGAAGTGTTATTTGCTCTTTATGAGTAGTTAGTTGTAATAGTGCATTAGATCCAGGTGTTGCAGGGTTTTGCATTTGGCTGGGGTAGACCTGATGTCTGTTCTCTTCCTAGGGCTAGTACACAAACTGTGTGGCCACAGTTTCGCCACACCTGAACTACATACAGCAACCCAACAACTACATACAGCTTTAAAGCTCCAGGCATGCTCCCTGAGATGGGCTAGACAGAGGGAAGCATGCATTTACAGGCTGTTTCTGTTTCATTTCATTCTTTTATTATGCATGTTTTATTTGCACAATAGGTTTACAATGTACTGTACTAAAGAAAGCAAGACTTTCAGCAATTCAGCTTGTGTATGCATTATCAGTTTAAAATGCTAGTCGTTCTTTTTCTTAATTCAGATTGAAGCTGGTTTGGAGGAAATGAATCAAATTGCAGCATTTCCCAAGAAACGACAGTGTGTAAGCAGCTTCAGTCTAACCAGGCCCTTATTTCTGGATAGAGGCAAGGCATGCAGATATGGCACAAGCAGGAAGCTTTCTGTTGTATAAGCTAGCTATACTAACATAGTTTAAAAAGCAAATCCCAACTACAGAACAGCACAAGCTGCAGAATATAATGTTATCTGAGATATATTTATTTATCCATGTGCTGTTAAAAGACAACAACACCTCCTAAAAACACTTAACTACAAGTTTCAGTTACTGATGAAGCCACAATTTTTTCAGCAATTGCAAAACATTCCCTCCAACTACTCTTAGGTCATCGTTAACTAACTCTTTTTAGCAATTGCACAGTATTTCCCCCAGGGGGACTCAACTTCAACAGCAGAGCTAAAGAACTTGCCCACAGCACACATTTAATTTCAGAGGTTTTCATCTAATGCAGGAGTTTTATCTCTTGATCCATTTTCTCCAACATGTTTTGTTTACCTTGCCTTTTGTATATGATTTCCTTTGCCATGTAACTCTTTTGTTCCCAGGACTTTCCATATGGTTTATCCCAGGGATGTGTAAGGACCCCCCCCCCACTCTCTGTCTCATTCCCACCACAGCTGCAAGCCTTTTTTCTTCATTTCTTTCTTGCTCTCAGTTCTTTGGTTTCTATATTCTGACCTGCTCTCCGCTTTCCAAGTGATAAGAACAGGGCCAGCCCCGTTATAATGCAAAGTAGATCTAGCCAATTAGGGAAAGAGAATGTGACATACTCCTTGGTTCATTTTAAGGTGTGTCTGTGTGTGTTTTCCCTGGTGAAAATGTCCTTGCCGCCCCATATAATGAAGCTCAGAAATCCAGGATGATAGCGTAACTGCATTTATGAATTTTCTAACTCCAGCTTGTTTGTATGAATTTTCTAATTCCAGCTTGTTTGTATGAATTTTCTAACTCCAGCTTGTTTGTATGAATTTTCTAACTCCAGCTTCTGTATACCACCCATAAGCGCTGACTTATGTGGCACACTGGGTGCCCAGGTACCCACAAATTTTTAATGAAGGCCCCCCCCCAAGGTTCCACTCCACGGAGTGATCATACCACAGGGCCTGTGCATGTGACGTTGGCACACCCCCGCTACGTGCGTGAGTGATGTCAGCATGCTGCGGGTCATGCTGATGTCTTGTGCTCATGCTGCAGGGCATGCCGACACTACACAGGCACACTGCGATGGTGCCAGCATGCCCCAGGCACCCACTGTTTTGGGGCCAAGGTGGCGCACCTGATACCACCCTTCATCCGAAGATCTCAGGGCAGTTCACAGCATAAAATGTGTATTTAAGACATGATTCCCCCCTTCCCCTTTGTAAATGAAAGAGAAAACCTTCCCGATGCAGAGAAATCCATCATTATTATACCCATACAGTGGTACCTCGGGTTACAGATGCTTCAGGTTACAGACACTTCAGGTTAGACTCCACTAACCCAAAAATAGTACCTCGGGTTAAGAACTTTACCTCAGGATGAGAACAGAAATCACGCAGTGGCAGTGGGAGGCCCCATTAGCTAAAGTGGTACCTCAGGTTAAGAACAGTTTCCGGTTAAGAACGGACCTCCAGAACGAATTAAGTTCTTAACCCGAGGTACCACTGTATTGCTGGGTGTGGGGAGGTTGAGAGGATATGGTTTATATCAGTCCTGCACCCAGTGTTGCTTTACCCACTTTACTGGAAGGACGGCAAAGTTAAGAGTGTTGTATGACAACCCCGCTGTTGTTATTCTGGTTTGTTGCTGCTGTTGTTAAAGGGAAATGCAGGATGGACTGTGAAATTGGTTGTAGCAGCTGAGAAATTAATTAAAGGTACAGGGGTGAAGGGAGCTAGGGGAAAAAGTTTCAGTTGTGGGTGGAAGGACGTTATCTAGATGCCAGACATAGACAGAAGGTCTAGCCATTTAGAGAGAGAAATGGGCGTCAACATGGTGCATAAGTTTCTTAGAGGCCAGGCCTATCCATCTTGGATGACTATTCGTCACCAGATCTATCAGAAATGGTAGACATGTTCTTTGATGTCAGTTCTGCATGCATGTATACACCCTCCTGCATCTAAAATATTCCTGCAGAACACCAGTGAACTGGAGTGTGTCACTTTCCCAGACCCTGAAGAATATTACATCCCCAGGCTAGAAATAAAAAGCCAGGGATCAAATACATTAACATTATTTTGTTAAGTGCCTGAGACCCATCATTTGGGGAAACCATAGCTACAGACTCTGTAACTGCAATCAGGGCCTCCAAACTAACACCACCCTCTTCAGCTCCGAGGAGAGCAACAACTTCCAGATGGTTTTTTGCATTTGATTGTCACTCGCTACTCTCCCCTCCCCACCTTCTTTCCCCAAGCAATGAGCCATTGCAGCTGACACCCGTGTTTCTGTTCTGGCATTTCTATTTCTGTAGCATCTCTGCAGTACAAATTAATAATATAACAATGCTATAAATTGTTAGGCGACAGGTGTTAACTGAATGCTAAGCATTAGCACAGTTTAACTTGCAGCCATTATGAAGGATTCTGGGAAAACAGTTCTGGACCTTATCAACTCCAAACCTACAACAGCAAGTGTGCACTGAACTGTTATCTCTCCCACCTGCAGGACCATGCAAAATCACAGTGATATCACTCCCAGTATATTTCAGCTTTAACTATTCAACCTCTAAGGTGCTTTTGGAATTACTCTTCCCAATGTATCTTCTAAACCTAATGCAGGGATGAATAGCATTAGGACCTGGGCAGCCATTCTTGGAGGCATGCTATTCGGAACAGATTTTAGTAAAAACTTGCAAGTTCTTACTCTATCATGTCATCAGAGATGTCAACAGGATTTCCTGTAAACAGTATACTGTATAGGGATTAGGGTCCCTGCATCCCAACCCCCAATCTATTGACAAGAACTGCTGCTTAGGCAGATAGATTAATGTAACCTAGCCTAATTTAGAGGGCTGTTGCAAATGTAAAATGGGGAGGGGAGGAAAACATACACAATCTTGTGCTCTTGGGTAGAAAAGCAAAATGCAAATATATGCTACACAGCACATAGTTATCTGAAGAAGTGTGCATGCACACAAAAGCTTATACAGTGGTACCTCGGGTTACAGGTGCTTCAGGTTACAAACTCTGCTAACCCAGAAATAGTACCTCTGGTTAAGAACTTTGCTTCAGGATGAGAACAGGAATTGCATGGCGGTGGCACGGTGAAAGCGGGAGGCCCCATTAGCTAAAGTGGTACCTCAGGTTAAGAACAGTTTCAGGTTAAGTACGGACCTCCGGAATGAATTAAGTACTTAACCCGAGGTACCACTGCATTTGGATTTGTAAATTAAGAACTGTTCTCTTTGCTAAAAAAAAAAGACCAAGAAGATGCTGTGGCATCTTAAGGCCTTGCCAATTCGTAGTAGCAGGGCCTGTCCACTTCTTCATATACCATCAGATTTGATCAGTGTAAAAAAATACATCTACAGTGGTGCCTCGCAAGACGAAATTAATTCGTTCCGCAAGTTTTTTCTTCTTGCGAGTTTTTCGTCTTGCGAAGCACGGTTTCCCATAGGAATGCATTGAAAATCAATCAATGCGTTCCTATGGAGACCGTCCGGGGACAGAGGGGAAGCGCCACGCGCCTTCCCCTCTGTCCCCGGACCTGTTTAAAGCAAGGGGCGGCGGGGAGAAGATTGCTTCTCCCCATTGCCTGCCCCGCAATCTCCGGGGACAGAGGGGAAGGTGTGCGCGCCTTCCCCTCTGTCCCCGGACCTGTTTTAAAGCAAGGGAAGGGGCAGCGGGGAGAATCGCTTCTCCCCCGTTGCCGCCCCTTGGTTCAAAAGGGGTCCGGGGAGAGAGGGGAAGGCGCGCACACCTTCCCCTCTGTCACCTCTTTTGAAGCAAGGGGCGGAGGGGAGAAGATTGCTTCTCCCCGTTGCCGCCCCTTGGTTCAAAAGGGGTCTGTCCCCGGAGATTGCGGGGCTGGCAACGGGGAGAAGCGATATTCTCCCCGCCGCCCCTTGCTTCAAAAGAGGTCCGGGGACAGCGGGGAAGACGCGCTGTGCTTCCCCGCTATCCCCGGAGCTTGCGGGGCAAGCTTCGTTTTGCAAAGCAAGCCCATAGGGAAATGCGTCTTGCGAAGCGGCTAAGAAAACGAAAAACTCCTTCGTCTAGCGAGTTTTTCGTCTTCCGAGGCGTTCGTCTTGCGGGGCACCACTGTATCTGCTAGCTAACTGATGCGTCTGGTGGATATCGAACAGGTGAGACGGCAATTGGCTATAGAACATAGAAAAACAGTTTCAGGTTAAGAACAGACCTTCAGAACGAATTAAGTTCTTAACCTGAGGTACCACTGTACCCAGAACAAACTTAGTTGGTCTCTAAGGTGCTACTGAACATTTTAAAATTTTATTTATTTATTTTGACTGCATGAGACCAACACGGTTACGTACCTGAATCTAGAAGCACATAGTTAAATTATGGAAGAAACGCTCATGGGAAGCAGTGTTGGGATGTAGATGGTCATCAACTTAGATGGAAATAAAAAGAGGATTAGATAAATTGATGGAACATAAAGCTACTAGCCACAGTGACTAGGGTATGCTTTCATTGTATGCTTCTGAATACTAGTTACTTGAAACCATAGGAGGGGAGAGTGCTGCTGCATTTAGGTCTTGTGTTTAGCTTCCCACAGACCTCTGGGTGGCCACTGTAAAAACAGGATGCTGGACTAGATGGGCCACTGGCCTGAACTGGCAGGGCTCTTATGTTCTTACATCATTGCATTCACACACATCACATAAATACTGCAACACTATAAAAGTAGCCTCCTTGCTCTAACTGCAGTGTTTCACAATCCAGATATTTACAGCAAGATACCCAGGCAAACAAAAAGTTTGACAACCCTGATAGCTAACAGACACAGAAAGCTGTATACATTATTTAACAATACATTGCATGGGGCATTCCAACCTAAATTTTATTTTATTACTTATGTTTTAGCAGATCAGGAAGCAGGATCAATTAAGTATTAAACACACTGTGATTAATGTGACCTATATTCACCATGATTTCTAACGTTTCACCGGTTTTACGTTCTGTCTTCTATTTTAGAAAGCCCTAAACTCCATCATGGGGAGAATCAGCAAAGTAACCCATCTGTTTATTTTATGGCTGTCATCTGCAGCTGCAGGCATGACATCTCTTTTCTCCTGAGGAGGCCTTCCCAGGAAGTGGGTATTAATTGCCTGCCTGCCTGCCTGCCTGTCCCCACCTCTCTCTCATTTAAATGATAATCTACCTTGTTACTTGAAGAAGATGCAGTTGCCTGGCTCAGATTGCATGATATTATTCACGCCTTGATTGGCTTTTCACAAGCCTGCCTCTGGAACACTGAACGGCCCATATCATCAAGCAGGTGGTTACCCTTTTGCCCATGCCAACAATTTCACATTAGGAGATTCTGATTTCAGATCTAAATGGAGTTGAAGCTTTCTGAAGGAAGCCTATGGAATACTTCCTAGCTTCCTGAACTCCCTACTCCCTCAGAGAATATGTGCTTGGGTGATTTTAGGCTCCAAATACAGTCTGGGAAAATGCACTTTGAAAATCCTGTTGCTATGCAAATACCGTATTTTTCTCTCTATAAGACGCACCAGACCACAAGATGCACCTAGTTTTTGGAGGAGGAAAACAAGAAAAAAAATATTCTGAATCTCAGAAGCCAGAACAGCAAGAGGGATCGCTGCGCGGTGAAAGCAGCAATCCCTCTTGCTGTTCTGGCTTCTGGGATAGCTGCGCAGCCTACATTCGCTCCATAAGACGCACACACATTTCCCCTTACTTTTTACGAGGGAAAAAGTGAGTCTTATAGAGCAAAAAATACGGTAGTTCCTTTTGCCTTTTTGTACCACTTTAAGATAAAGCGTGGTTTATAAATCAGTTTTAGAATACCATTTATTCATTCTAACAATGCCTAATGATTTTGATTTCCTAACCAACAAACCTATGTTTATATGTAACATAATGTGTATATGGATCTACATTCTCTGTGCCGGGGATTAGAAACCCCTTTTCAGCCCAAGGGCCACATTACTTTCTGGGGGCCACATGCTATTTCTGAGCAAGGCCAGAGGCAAACATGGGTGGGGCAATGAATTGAAGTTTTACCCTTGGACAGTAGGCTAGTTTCTACACACGCTCTCACACCCTTTATCTCTGCTCCACCCAAGGAAGTAAGAGTTAAAAGACACATTCCAGCCTGGCAAAAACACTCAAGGAGGGTGAGAAGCAAGGCTAATGGTGGGTATGGCTTTGAGAGAGTCCCAAGGACCAGACAGAGAGACTAGAAGGGCCACATTCAACCCGCCAGGCCACCACCCTTGCTCTATGCTTACTCACATTTAAATGTTTTGTTGTTCTACCTTTTTAAGTAATGATGAGCAGATAGTTTTTATTTACATGAGAGATGGAAGCATCCCCAAATACCTAGAAGACTAAATAAAAGCCTGTGAGGTGACAAGTGATAACTATGACTGGTGCTTGTGTTTAAATTTTAAGCGGGAATTGTCTGTGGTTGCAATTCCCAAGAGACTGGATAAAATCCCAGTGCTTTTCACCCACAGTTGTCAGGAACAGTTTAATCAATCTGCCCGATGGTGAGATGTGAATTGTGCTGAACCATGGTGCTTTTGCTCCACAGAGACCACCGATCTATCTAAGGCCTCCTTGCAAATCCCTTCGGTGGTTGCGATGGACATGGACGCAGCCTCCTGCTTATGCTGTAGCGAATTTGTGGACCAGAACAAGATGCCCAAGCTGAACGAGCAGCAGGACAGTCAGGAGCACCTGTTTGGCAAGTCTATGAAGGAGCTCAAAAAGCTGGGGAGGGAAGGGCGCTGGGCAGGAAGTCACGCTCTGAGGGCGCAGGCTTATCAGCATGTAATCCAGCACATCCCGTGCATGCTCATGACCCCTGACGCCGAAGTCTACAGAGATGTTGCCAGCAAGCTGTTTGAAGCCCCGAACGAGAGCTTCGACCCATTACCTGAATTCCTGGAAGGAAGCATCATGCCCGAATACTGCCTCTCTGAAGAAGGGGTAATTGCAGTGAAAAGGATACTCATCTGCATTTCCAGCTTGTACCCCGACATCACCTACTGCCCCCTGCTTCCTGCTGTGACTGCCCTGATGCTCCATTACAGCCAAGGCGAGGCCCAGTGCTTTGAGGACACTTGCCGGCTCCTCTACTGCAACGCTCCCCACACCTCCTACATCGACCACTCCTTCCTCACCCACGAGGCTTCGTGCATGACCTTTGGGGACCTGGCCAACAAACACTGCCCAGCTGCCCACCGCCTGATAGCGAGCTCATCGGACAACATCTTTGAGGTGTATTCCGACTGGCTGGTCTGGCTTTTCGATGGCCTCCCGTTCGATTATGTCATCCGCATTTTTGACGTGTACCTTTTGGAGGGGCAGAAAGTCCTCTACCGGATCGCGCTGGCCCTGCTCAAGCAGTTCCAGCTGTCCATGGCTTCGCAAGGCTTGGAGGTGGTGGATATCAAAGGGAGCTTGTGGGGTTTCATGCGGGACATTCGTGAGCACATGACCACCGACAAGCTTCTGGAAAAGGCATTCAGCATCCGGCTTTTCTCCCGCAAAGAAATCTGGCTCCTTCAAATGGCTAACAGGAAGGCATTAGTGGAGAAAGGAGTGACCGCAGTGCAGCACAGGTACAAAAGGCCATGAGGCACCATCCAGTTAGATCAGTCAGTAGAACATGAGACTCTTAATCTCAAGGTTGTGGGTTCAAAAGATTTCTGCATTGCCGTGGGTTGGACTAGAGGACCCTCATGGTCCCTTCCAACTCTACAGTTCTATGATTCTATGAAGGATCTCCTTTACATCCTACTTTAGATATTGCACATTCTCTTTTGAGAAGCACTCCACCAAACATTACGGCTAAGTCAGTTACAGAGCACTCTACAGTACAGCTACAGATGACCAGAGACATTCAGTCCCCATAAGATAATCTCATACAGATTTTTTCCCCTGCTACCATTATGGTCCCCACTTTAAACAGTCATGACCTGCGACTAAAGAATTCTGGGAGCTGTAGTTTGTTAAAGGTGCTGAAAGTTGATAGCAGCCCCCTATTCCCTTCCTAGAATTACAATTTGCAGAGTTCCCTGGGGATTGATTGTTAAACCACTCTGGAAATAGTAGCTCTGGGAGAGGAACAGGACTCTCCCAACAACTCTCAGCACCTTTAACTAATTACAGCTCCCATAATCCTTTGGGGGTGGAAATCATGACCGATAGTGCTTCAAATGTATGGTATGATTGTGGCCTCTGTATAGAAGCACAAAAAGGACCAGGATTGTCCCAAGTGACAAAGGGATTTAGGAAGCACAAAGGCCCATGACATTGGTAAAGTGATATTTCTGGGTCAGCTGCTTTAGAATTAATCTATACCACATTGCCAATTGTTGTATTCGTTCTCGAAAAAGTAATTGCCTTGACTAATTTTGGATCTCATTCTTTGGAACTGACACAGCAGTCTGTTATGTCTACTACCATTGGACATAACATATGAAGAGCTGATTGTGTGTTTGGTTAGTAGTATCTTTGGAAGAAAAATCTTTGTCCTCAGGATCGGGATCTATGGAGCTATTTACAGTACAGGATTAATTATTTCCCCCTTCTCTCCTCTGCTGTACAGGCAACCATTTCACCTCACTGTGAATGCCCACAATTTCTCTTCTACCATTGTTACTGCTCAGGAAATGCGTGTTGTCTGGTCCTGGATCCCCGAACGATTTTCTTTGTTCTCACCTGTCCGCATATTCTCAACTTCAGAAAATGGATACAGCTTGCAGAGGTAAGTTGGCATCCGCACAGTGAGTTTCAAACCATCAGAATTCTCAACAGGATAAAGAAAATGAACAGAAAGGTTAAAACATTTGGGGCTTTTTAGTTTAGTTATAAGGCAAGTAATGGGAGACACGATAAGGTTTTATAAAATTATGCATGGTGAGAAGAAAAGCTTTTTTTCATCTCTCCTAATACTAGAACCTGGGGCCATCCGGTGAAGCTGAATGTGGGAAGTTTCAAGATGCATAAAAGGAAATACTTCTTCACATAGTACATAGCTAAACCAGTGGAGAGAGATTTTTCTCTCTCTTCCACAGAAGACTTGGGACTATCCAGTGAAGACTCAGGGCAATCCTTTGCACAGTGCATAGCTAACCTATGGAATGACCACTAATTTGGATGGCTTTAGAAGGAAATGAGAAAAAAAATCATGGATATGGGTATCAATGGTTACGAGCCACAACAAGGCTTGTTCATTCAGGGAGGCTTGGGGAATAATTCAGGGTTGTGGAGGAAATGAGGTACCGGTAATATCCTGTGAAGTGTGTTACTTTGCCTTGGAATGGTGCGTTGTGTTTCGGTTAATTATGTATTTTGTGTTCTCACTTTGTATCTTTATGTTGTGAACCACCCTGTGACCTTCAGATGAACAGAGCAGTGCCGGTTTTACATATAAGCTAAACAAGCTATAGCTTAGGGCCCCACTCTCTTGGGGGCCCCCAAAAAATGTAAAGGAAAAAACACCTGGATGTACATTTCCAAAATATAAGATAAAAAAACAAATAAAATAAAACGTACATACAGCAACAGTGTTTTGTGTTGTGTAGGCTCCTATGATGTGTAAATAATGGGCCCCGCCTGCTAGCCTGCTCCCTAAAATATTCAACACAAAAAACAGTGACAATTTGTTGTTGACAGCTGGACATACAAAGGGTCCCATTACCTTCAGTAGCTTAAAAGGTAAAGGGACCCCTGACTGTTAGGTCCCGTCGTGGACGACTCTGGGGTTGCGGCGCGGCACTCATCTCGCTTTACTGGCTGAGGGAGCCGTTGTACAGCTTTCATATCATGTGGCCAGCATGACTAAGCCACTTCTGGCGAACCAGAGCAGCACACGGAAACGCTGTATACCTTCCCGCCGGAGTGGTACCTATTTATCTACTTGCACTTTGATGTGCTTTCAAACTGCTAGGTTGGCAGGAGCTGGGACTGAGCAATGGGATCTCATCCCGTCGAGGGGATTCAAACCACCGGCCTTCTGATCGGCAAGCCCTAGACTCTGTGGTTCAACCCACAGCACCACCTGCGTCCCTTCAGTAGCTTAGGGTCTCATCAAACCTAAATCTGGCCCTGGAAAGGAGGCACACAAATTTAATAAATAACAACAAGTTATCTGTTGGAGGCAGTATGCCTCTGAATGCCAATTTCTGGGAATCACAAGTGTGGAGACTACTGTTGCACTCAGATTCTGTTTGCGAGCTTCCCAGAAGCAACTAGTTGGCTACTGTGAGAACATGATGGTGGACTGTTGCTTATTATTCAGGGCATTTATCTAGGCTTAAGAATTAATGTGAGAATGTGCCCCAATGAATTATTATTATTATTTTTGCACAGGAATTGCCATAGGGATAATGTTTGTTTAAAACATTTCTTCAGCCAAAAGGGCTCCCAAGGTAGCTGACATGAGATCGATAATAGTGTGTGCCCTCAGACTAGCATGACACAACGTGATAAAAAGGGAATAAGAAAACTCCAGGAATGGTTTTTAAAGATTGTATAAGGATCAGTTGGGGTGGAAACAGTTGAGGAAGAGAAGGAGCAAAATGGAGCTGACCTCTCTGGAGTGGTCCTGCTTCCCTTCTCTTCCTCTGCTCCAGGCTGATGGAAAGGAAGTGTTCCTATGCTTCTGACCCATAACCTTTATGTTGCTTGGAGAGAAGTCTTTTGGAATCAGGACTGACTAAAAGCAAAAGGCAAAAAAACTGTACAATATCATGTTAAGATTTCAATGCAACACACAAATAAGCGATGGGAAAGACTGCTTAAATTTGCTCCATGGATCATTTGGAGGCTGCTGCCAGTGTTGTCCTCCCCCCCCCCCCCCACCGCTGTTTTGAAAATGTGCATGCAGAAGCGGCTATAGGGATGCAGCCTGCTAATGTCAGAAGGGTCAACCATGAATTTGTGATGACTACCTTGGAAAGTTCCCAGGACTCACTTTGCAGGCCTTGCATCTCATACTAGCACCTGGCCATTCTGTCATTACAAAGAGATGGGCCTCGAGCTATTTTCTATTGACATTTCCAAAATAAAAGAACGTAAATATTGAAGTCTGGCCAGGTACACTGGGACATATGTAACAACAGCAAATCTTGTTAGAAAACAGCCCTGATGGTCTGCTTGGTAGAAGTGTGAAAGCTCCCCCTGCCCTCTCAGAAGATATATAGTAGGATCTGATCAGTGTCACAGTCCTGGGGCAAATAATAGTTAAGACACACCCACCTCCAAAGAAATATACTTTCGCAATCACAATTAAGCCGCCTGATTTCAGACCTAGGAATCGTATGTCAAGATCCTGCATGCACCCCTGAGATTATGTTGTGCTTAAAATTTTATCTGAGCAATTACCTGCACCACTGAGCAAAAATTCTGGCTTCAAACTCCACATAGCATGCCAGCTTTGCCTGTTATTACACATCCCTAAACAATACTGAAAATGAACGAAGGAGTGTTTTTGCCACCTCTCCTTTATGAGTTTGCAAAGGCTGCCTGTTTAACACAGCAATGGTAAGCACGAGGAGATTGATGACTGTCACTACGTACTGCTATTCCTCCAGGTATTTAAACTAGTAGCGTCCAGACCTATCGAAAGTGATGCACAGACAGATTTCTCAGTGATGCATGAAAACACCAAAGGGATGAAGTTACATCCAACTTCTGCAGAGACCTTGCAGTATCAGTGTTGCAACTCCATCTCCTCCCTGCATTACTTCTTCTTTCACCAGCAGTGGACTTAGTCCAAAAAATCCTCCCCCAAACCCAGGCAGGAGGATGCAAAGCATCATGGGGTCCAGCCAAAGAAGAAACAGAAGAGCATAGAGTGCAACAGGCAGTTTGGGTGGCTTACACGAGCCTTTGGCCTGATCCAGCAGGACTCTTGTTCTTAATGTGGAAAGCATGCAGTGGATCTGGATGATTATGCAGGAAGCCTGTTTTGCTTGCACCTTGATGCTTTCATTGCCCCAGGCTTCCTAGTAATGCAATAAAGTAGAATGTACTGTGCTGACAGGTCACAGTCCATTCGACTTCCACCTCAGTGCTATAATGGGATTGCTTTCCCTGACATTAGTTCATCCTTCTTCCATCTTTGTTTCTTGCAGGTTTTATTCCTGCTGTGAAGGCTACGAACCAACGGTACTGCTGTTAAAAACCACACTGGGGGAAGTAAGTCTCTTCTGAGCATCCGAGAGACCTGTGGGTCGGGCCTTTCTTCTATGGGTCTAGGCTGAAAACGCAAATAACAGAAATGTCAGAAACCATCAGCAGGGTACTCTGTAAACTCTGCCTGGACTAGAAACAAGTCCCAAAATTGTCTGCTGAAGGATCCTCGCTGAATAGTGAACACAAGCATTTGTTCGTTCATATCTGTAACTCACTCTGATGCTTGCCAAATCGGGAAGAGTGGCGATCGTGGAGGCAAATTGAGATCTGGGTCAGAATGGTTAGGAAGGCTATAAAGAGCATCTGTTTCGAGACACAGGACAGTACAGGTTACCTTACCCCCAGGTGAAAGGGATGCTTCCAAACAGTACTGTTCTTTCAGAATTGATAGAAGGCACTATTACTTTTCTTGGGTCACTCCTAAAGACAGCAATACTGGGCAAGCAAAGCTATTTTGTCATAACAAATGAATGAGTGTATTTATTCGTAACTGTGCTACTTTGGATGTCAGTTACATGCCAGTTGCATATCTGTTTCACTCCTAAGAAAGGAAAAAGAACCATAACTGAGTTCTGTTCCACCAAGTTTTCATACTCAATAGGGAGCTGCAGCCAAGGACAACGCATTGCTTTCCACTCACAATCTTAAGTGTACACTTCAAAATGTAACACGTGAAATGGTCCAGGCTTTCCTTTAACTAAAGTGACATTGACACATTATGGGTGGTGCTTATCTTCATGGCTGGGTACCTGAAGGAACACTTGCTTCCACCTCAACCTGCTCAGGCCCCCCTCTCTGTCTATGTCAGCCTTTCTCAACCTGTGGGTCCCCAGATGTTGTTGAACTACAACTCCTATCACCCCTAGCTAGCAAGGCCAGAGCTCAGGGGTGATGGGAGTTGTAGTCCAACAACATCTGGGGACCCACAGGTTGAGAACCACTGGTCTAGGTGATCAGAGGTGAGTGAGGAGAGGCCTTTTCTGTTGTGGGGCTTTGCCTCTACAATCTTCTTTCCAAGAAGGCTCAGCCTTCAGGTCTTTAACAAAAGTCCTGTCTTTTATTTTGCTCTTTAAAGTTTATAACTTTTTAATGTTCTGGTTTCATGCTGTTTTGCTTAAAACTTTTTAAAAGAAGGCTTGAATTATAGCGTGTAATTCATGTTTCTTTGATTTGTTAGACACCCCAGATCTGCATGTCATTGAAGGGAAGACACATTTTAAAATTTAGTTTAATTAACAGCGAGAGATCACAAATTACAAACCTTAAGCTCTCTGTCAATCCAAAGTCCCTATCCTAATATTTGCTCCAGTTTTATCTGCTTATTATGCTGTCATAAAATGGCTGAAAGACTGTGATAGTATCTCATTTTGTGACACTACTCTATTTGGTACATAGCCATATCCAATAATGGCTGTGCTGCTCCAATTAAAGCGTTCGAAGGGAGTGACCCTATCAATCTTCTGTGATAAAATATATATATTTGGCTCCTCAGCTCTTTCTGAGATCCTCTAGGAATGACAAATGACAGAATTTATTGCTTCTTGCCTCTTCCTTCCATACAGGTGTGTGGAGCATTTCTGTCCTCTGACTGGAGCGAAAGGAAAAAAAGTGGGGGGACATCAAGTTTCTTTGGCACAGGAGAATGCTTTGTTTTCACAGTGAGTCTAAAATTTATTCCCGCAATGGAGATTGGGTTGATTTTACAATTTTTAAAGTCCTTTTATTCATTGGCCTTCAACTGGTAGGTCACAGCCTGACCAATACTGGATCACAGTGCGAACTAAAGTGGGTCCCACCAGCAGCACCAACACCATATACCTAAATAAGCAGTAAAAATTAAATGTGGGCCTCAAAATGCATTTTCAGGCTAAAGTTGATGCCCACTCTGCCTATCCCAAAATGTAGCTGTGAGTCTCAACACCCCTACTAGGTAAGGCGGCTAGCTAGCTCTAGAAGAGGGCAGGGCTCTACCTGTTGCAATTTCCTCTTCTTCGCCACCTTGTTCTGAAAGCGCAGCATGGCATGTGAGCACAGTGGGCTTCCTGCATGTAGTCAGGGATGACTGGGACTGCAGTCCAAAATCAGCTGGAGACCCAAGTTTGGAAAACCCTAGTCTAGATTATCTTGAAGGTTCCCTCCAAGCCTTAAATTCGATGTGCACTATGTTCATATTGAGGTTACCAGGAGTTCAGTTGGAACCAGTTCCCTCAAGGAGTCATGCCCTGGGGCATAGCTTTCCAATCTCTGTGCCGTGACACTTTAGTGTGTTGCCTCCAGTGTGTAGGTGTGCCGCATGAAAACTCCCTGCGCGCCTCCCAGGGCTGGAAAGTTTGACCTCCAGTTTGCTAGTAAAACTAAATGACTGTGTTGCGAAATAATGCATGTTGAAAAAGTGTGTCACCAACATGAAAAGTTTGGAAAGCTCTGTCCTAGGGGAAGGGCCACAGCTCGGAGTAGCACATAGTGCCAAGTTCAATCTCTGGCACCTCCAGGGCTAGGAGAGACCCCTCCCTGAAACCCTGGGGAGCTGCTGCCAGTCAGATGGGCTCAGGCCCTATGTGCTCTCCTGTTCCTGTGCTGCCCTAGCAGAGCAACCGCAATGGAAAAATATACTTGATTTATGTCATTTTGCTTTGAAAGGTTCACCCAGAAATGGAGAGATATGAGTGGGTGTTCATCAAGAAGCCGGAACAAGCTAAAGCTCTGCCTCGATCCCCACGCCCGCGCTCTCCATCTCCCTTCTCTTCCGAAGGTCACTCAACAACCAGCTCAAACCACCTCACTGTGCCAGTGTTGGACATGATTAAATACCGCCTCTCTCCATTCCTGGCTATTCGACACTTCAAGCTGCCTTCCAAAACAGCCTCCATGTTCATGTCTGGAACTCAGAAAGAGATCATCATAGGTAGCTATGCTTCTACTATGACACTATAGCTGTCACAGAGACCATAGTGCCACAGACATTTCTGGCACCCAGGACTGGCCCTATCATTAGAGCGGGGAAGCTGCCTCAAGCAGCAGTTGCTGGCAGGGAAGGGAGGCAGCAGTGGCATGGTGTTGTTGGGGTAGAACTGAATGTGCCATGTGACCTGTCCTGCACAAACACCTAAACATTGACCATGCTGGTTGGGTCTGATGGGTGTTGCAGTTTAGCAACAGATCCCACATCCCTGCTGTTAGGGGTAAAGGATAAACCAAAACATTTCATAGAGGAACTGAGCACAAATATTATCAACTTGACAGCCTACCAGTGATGTTACAATGAGGCCGGACTGCTTGCATGCAGCAATATACACCTATGGACTACACTATTTGCATGCAGAATAAGGCATTAATCTAAACTGAGAGAACTTTGTGCTCATATATAATTTAGGGGTGCTGTGCTATACGTGAGCAACCTAGCAGCACACACAGCTTGAGAATACTATGCCTACTGATGACAGCCACTAGGAGGCTACATGATCACATTAGCACAGAAAATATTCCCAAGTACTTTGGCGTAAGATAGGCATATGCCTTTCCAGTTTAAAAGCTTATTTTGGAGCTCCTTGCAAACCGTGTTGAAATTTAGGTCAGGTTTAGTCTCTGGAAATGCAAGATTAATCCCTTCGCTGTCTTTCACCAGTTCAATTATTTAGACGAAGCCATTTGAATGGTTGTTACTATGTTTCAGCAGGTGGTTTGCTGACAGAGTAACTATAATGAAAAGGAACTAGTTTTGCAAAATACCAAATTTGGGGCCGATATACCGTACACACATTTCTTTTCTGTGCCCCTGCATATGCTGCTGTCCTCCAATCAGAGTGTTTCAGATTTAACTTCACAGCAATGAAATCTGCTACTGATCATACAACAGAGGACAGCATTTCAGTTTGCTTTTCACAGCTCACAACAAATCTCTGTTCATTTCCCCCCAGGTGGAGGAGGAGGCCAAGCTCTGTTTATTGACGCTGATCTGCATCATGGGAGAACGGAGCACTGCGAAACATTTGACAACCCTCCTCTCTGCCAAGAAAACTTCCAGGTGCAGCTTCTAGAAGTCTGGGGCTTTCAAAACTCCTGATAGCACCAATGAGATACAATATTTCAGACTGGCATTCGTCTCCACAGCACTGGGCATGACAACTGGTAGTGAAAGAAATGACACAAGGTGGTATCTGGAGATGTAAGGAGCAGAACATTTTCACACATTTTGGAAACTGTCCACTAATGCGAGACTTTTGGCACTAGGCTTTCTAGTGAACAATACGAACAAAGGGAAATAGTCCCAACCAACTATAAATAAGATGAGGGGAAATGGGATAAAAATGTGAATAAACTGATGTAGTAGCTATAGTACAGTGGTACCTCGGGTTGCAGACACTTCAGGTTACAGACGCTTCAGGTTACAGACTCCGCTAACCCAGAGATATTACCTCAGGTTAAGAACTTGGCTTCAGGATGAGAACAGAAATGGCACGGTGGCAGCGGGAGGCCCCATTAGCTAAAGTGGTGTCTCAGGTTAAGAACAGTTTCAGGTTAAGAACGGACCTCCAGAACGAATTAAGTGCTTAACCCGAGGTACCACTGTATATGGAAAGTATTTTAATAAGATGGAATACCAGCTAAAACAGGGGTCGGCAACCTAAGGCCCATGAGCCACAAGCAGCCCACAGGGGTCGTTTAACTAGCCCACGAGCTGCCCCTGAACCGAGCTGCCTGCTTGGCAAGCCCCTGCGAGCTGCACTAAACTGGCACAGTGTGGCGACTCGCTTCTGCGGCGCCGAAAATCGCGTCCATGCATGCGGAGATGCTGAAAATTGTGGGTGCATGCGCTATCTGGCCCACAGAGGGATCTCCGCTGGAGTGAACTGGCCCAGGTGTGGTAAACCTTGCTGACCCCTGAGCTAAAACCAATGTATGTCTCTAAGGCTTTCTGGTGATAAAAAAAAATATATTATTTTACCACAGGGATGAGAAACCTGTGACCCTCCAACCTGTTGTTGGACTCCATCTCCTACAACTATGACCATTGGCCATGTTGTTGGGGCTGATGGGAGTTGGGAAGCCACATCTTCCCAACCTCTGCTTTTTGTCATTTGCTCTGAAAACTCTTCTACTTAGATGTCTGAAAGGTTTAATTTTAATGAAGATACAGAAACGGTCACATTCTGCTCCCTTTTATTAGACAAACCGAATGGAAATTTCCAAGGACTCCTTTTATATTGGATTGTTTGGGGCAAAGATAGATGGTAGCTTAATAATAAGAATGCCACATACTAGAGCAAAAGAACAGCAGTTTTTAAAAAATGTGTTTATAAATCATTGAAATAATAAATTCTAAGGTAATGTATATCAATCTATTTTTTTGTGTATGATGCATTTTCCTTCAGGTATCCATATTTTGAAATATGTACTGTTTTTCAAATTTTGTTATAATAAATAATGCTTTTGAAGCATGTTCCCACATGTGAAATGTTGCTGCCATGTGCTCCATTTAACACATCCTCTTTTTTTCCCATTTTCACTTCTCCACACTGAGTGGGGAAGGGAGGCTCTTAAGATAATATTTAATCTTTGTATGCAACTCATAACCAAATCCTTTGTTTCCCAGCTATTTTATTTTATTCTTGATTGGGGGTTTTTTGGTCACCCTACAAACGTTACATAATTCCCACCCCAAATACAACCAACCTGTGTAATATAAACTTTGTTACAGTGACTTAATGATTACTGTCTGGAGCTTTCTTTCTTGCCCCATAAGATTATGATACTATTAAGCAGAGGGACGAACAACTGTCTTTAAAATTACCTGACTCTATGAGAAATAGTATACATTGGCTTAACTGTTGTGCAGGGTGGCTGATTTTGCCAGCAAGGGGGGGGGGGGAGAGAGAGAGAGAGAGAGAGAGAGAGAGAGAGAGAGAGAGAGCGCAACCAACATTGTACCCTTGGCCCTTAATTCTTGCCTCTCTTTTTAAAATGTAATTCTGGAGAATAAAAGGCCACATTTGTAAAGCTCCTGTTACATTCAGCAGCACTTGTTATGCACACCTGTGTCGTTCTGCATCTGTACGACAGACTCAGACAGACAAGCAGGTAGCCTCTCCCTATGGCCAAAACAAGAGTTCAGAATGCCCTTGAGCCACCACAGACCTTCTCAAGAAAAAGGCAGGAGACATCTGGTGACTGGGCTGCTCTTTGGACTACCTCCCACCGCACCAACACTTCAAAACAGTTCTGCAGTTCCTCTGGGCATCATGCTGGATATAATTAAGAAATGTCAGCAAAAGATTTGCCATAAAATGGCCCTTTCCTCTTAAAGAGTGGCTACTTTTAGACGAGGGATGAAAACAGGGAACCTACTTTCCCAATTCACCTACATCCTAAAGATGAAAGGAAATAAAATTGTCTCTGCCCTTCAGGGCTGCCAATCATTCCACATTTCTTCCTGTGCTGATGAATAAACAATGCTATGTGCCATCTCACTGTCATCAAAGATGTATATTTACAACAAAGAGATTGGTAGCATGGTTGACACCAGACACCAACAAGGATCATTGTTGTTCAAAATATAAAAGTATATAGCACATTCACTAAAGCACAGAGTCTATATATATGGGTAGCATTGAGATACACAACACTTAGTAGGTTTTAGAGCCTATCTGTTAAACCAGATGCTTTCTGGGAATGGCAAACAAGAAGAGTACCTGAGGATAAGGCTTGTTGCATCTGAGAAGGTGGACTCTAATCCATAGAGCTTTGTGCCTTAATAAATGGTTTAGAGTTTAAAGTGTAACAACAAGACTCTTTCCAGTTGTTTTCAAGCAATTACCACAACTACCATTCTGGAAAATGTGTTCAGTATATATGTTCCTGATTGCACCTCTGTTTTCTTGCTCTTATTTTCTTTATCTATCGAACACATAACTGATCAATATACCCAAGGTAGCATAAAAGGGCTATGGCAGTGTAAGGTAAAATGACAAAAAGCACAAATAAATGTAATGAAGGTCATAACTGAGTTTTTTTTAACTATGTGATTATGGTCAGGGGACAGATACAGATATAATAATTCCATCATAGATCATCTAAAAAGGAGTTCCAGCACACTGATAACCAGAGAGAGAAATGAGCAGGAAACATTGGGGGTGAACATGGGTGACAGAGTAGTGATGGGGAATGTCTCTTGCAGGGATATATCAGAATAAAGGACCAAAATAGCAGGGTAGGGGAATGCCATGAAAATACTAAGTAAATAAGTTTTGCAATGAAAGTGAATGGCAGCCAATAGAGAGAAGTGAAGATCTGACATGATCACTTTAACTCAACATTCAGCCACTTGAAAAAATTGTTGTGCACATGGTAACTAGAACTTGCATCCCCTGGAAGAGTATAATTTAGACAACACGTGTTAACTACTTAATGTACTATTGGGATACTTTAATACATTCTAATGCAAGCAGACAAAAACAAGTGTCTAAATGGACTCAGTGTCTGAATGCTTGGGAATAAGCTGCTTAAAGGGATTGTTCCAAACTGCACATTTTTTGTGTGCACAGTTGTAAGATATGGTTGACTTAGGCTGTTTCCAAAGGGGGAGTGTGTCGTTGGATTTCCTGGGCGTACCAGAAAAACTTCTTAAAATAAAATTGATCTGGTTCAGAATCAAGAAATGAAGCAGGGTAGTTGTTAGGAATTTAGTGGGAATAAAGTTCTAAAAATGTTTAGTTAATGCCTAGGAATTGGTGCGTTGCAGTATATGCTCTGGGGGACAGGTGAACTACATCAATAACGTTGACTAGAAGCAGCATTGGCATTACCTGACCCTCTTACTGGATGCCCAGAGTGCAGGACAGAAAAGGCCACATAGATTTGTCTGTGCTTAATAGCATTCCCAGAAGAGTTAGCCTGTTTCCCTATGCTCTAATTCAGTAGAACTATAAATGTATAGAATTTACCCTAGCATAAATCCAGCAAACAGATACATTCCTATCCATTTATTCTACACCTATTGCCAGTGAGGAACTTAAAATGTTACAGTATATGCATATTGTTGCAATTACTCCAGGATGTGTCTGTTCACCAGCTTCCCACACACATCTTCTGAACCTTTATGCAACACCAAAAGGCAATGTCCTTGAAAATGACAGGTACCTTTTCTGCCAGGGGACCTCCCTCCCTATGCAGTGAAGCTGATGTTGCAGGCTTCTGCCTTTGCTATTCTTGCATGTACCACCATTACCTGAAATATTAGCCTGGCAGAAGAAACCGGCACATGATGTGGACTCTGGGGATCAGATAGGGTGATTAAAGGCAGACAGTCACTTAAAGCGCTAATAGTCAACTTCTTGAGCTTGGGGAGCAAAAGTACCCAATTGTGCTCAATTCCTTCTCTAATGTTAGACCAGACAATGTCTAAAATGTGAGCCACAAATCCTCAGAATAAATCCTAACGGCCAAGAACTTCTGGTGAATGGCCAGAATTTTGCAAAGATAGTTAGAAAAGGCAGCATGAAGTTTAAAAATGGAAGCCAATTTGGAATGTCTCTGCCTATGAGATGCTTAAGGGATAACGTTCTTTACAAAGGTCAGCGTGGCAGACCAGTTTGAGTTCAGCACTGAGCAGCGTGGGGGAAATGTATGTTCAAATGCCCGCTCAGCAATGAAAATGCAGATTCAAATATTTAGCCATCTCTCAATCTAAGTAAACTCAGAACTGATATCCAATGATTGCAAACTTAACCTTTTTAGAGGAAATGCCAGGCATAAATGTGGCAAGATTTGAAAGACTGGTAGGAATGAAATACTGTGCACCTATCCTGTGGAAAGCAGGCATGATCAACATGACAGATTGACAGAGGCAGGCAGTAGCCACCAACCAATAACTAACCACACCATCTCAGTTTAACGTGGCATGAACTGAGACCCAGTTGAGGTAAGTACACATGGGCAGATAAGCACATGGATAAGTGTCAGCTCCAGATTTTGGGAGGCCCTTGGGCAAGATGCCCCCAGTGTGGTCTCTTATCCTGAGTGGGTCACTCTTCTTGCCACTGTCCTGAGGAGCAGAAATAGGTTGTCTGACCCATTAGAGCTGAAATGCCTGTCTGCATGTGTGTCCCTATTCACCTGCTTGTGTGTGGATATCTGTTTGTGTTGTCTGCATGTGTGTGTGCATGCACAAACATTGCCCACACCCACTTTTGCCTTGGTCACAGTCACTACTGGCATGCAGCCCTTGAGGGGTTTGCCAACAGCAAATACAGAAATTTTAAAACACCTTAATAAATATGCAGTGAGAACAGTGATGTATGTTGATGATTAGACTGTGTTTCAGGAGTCCCCCAATGAGTAACTGTCATGCTGCACATTTCTTTTGCATCATGAAGCTGACAATTTGTAATCTCAAATGATGCAAAACTCTGTGCAGCTGAAGAGGAAAAGGTAAAGGAGTGGTGCTTCTAGGAAAAAGGTGAATCTGTGAAGCTCCCTTGTTATTTATACTGTTGTATGCTGCATGTTGTTATAGTTCTATTTATAATATCGGAATTTTTTTGTATATTTGCTATTGTTTTGCTAAATTATGATTAAATTGTTACTATGTTACTGCTTTGCTGTTATGTGCCTTGCTGTGTTGTTTGCTATGTTAGTATGAAATTGTTTTGTAGTGTTTGTTTGAAATGCATCCATTTCTTTGTTGTAAGCAGCTTTGAGAATGATGATCTTTTTTGTGGAAAAGCAGCATACAGATATAATGAATAAAGGAATGAGGTTGTCTTTAAAACCCAGCCTTTGCCTTTCTTGACTCTGCTGTGCATATAAAATCAAAACAAAGCTGCATTTATCCACATAGGGGATAAAAACTACAGACGTGCTAAATGTAATTCAAAGCTCAATAATACAGCATCTGCTTTGAATGCAGAAAGTTCCTGATTCATCATCATCATCATCATCATCATCAACTTTATTCCACTAGCCAAAGGTCATGCCATCATTCACAAAAGAAAAAGAAAAAGAAAAACAACAAATAATCATAAAAACCATAAAAACATCAGGCACTGCAAACACAACGAACCACGGTCACGTCTCCTGGAAATTATTTGTTGCATACTATATAATAGCAGGGGGTTCTCAGATAGAATGTGCCAGCTTAAATGTCCAAATCACTTTTGCAATTGACCGCTATTTTATCTAGTTCTTTTCTCCTGATCTTCTTAGCTGCCAACACATATAGTACCACTTTATAAGTTACGAAGTCATCAGTATCACTCAGCAGCCATTCCACCCTTTCCACCCTGTTCAAGTGTGTTCCATTCATAAGCAGGGGTTTTTATAAATTGGTCTCTTGGTTCTATATATAGCGGGCATTGCAATAAATAGTGGTATAGGTCCTCTATGCAAGGTTGCCCACACAGACAAAGTCTCTCTTTGTACTGTACTTTGCTGTACCGAACACCCACCACCGCCGAGGGCATCGATTGGAATCGTAATTCTGTAAAAGCGATTCTTAGTATGGCAAGTGGGAGCTTCGTCAGATAGCTAGCTTGGATGTGGTCTGTTTTGATAAGTGGGAACCATGGTGAATTTTTGGTAGAGGCAATCGTGGTTAAATCCCTTTATGCATCGGACCTGAAGAGACAATCTCTTAGGTGCCTCTTTGTTGTTTAGTTGTTTAGTCGTGTCCGACTCTTCGTGACCCCATGGACCAGAGCACGCCAGGCACTTCTGTCCTCCACTGCCTCCCGCAGTTTGATCAAACTCATGCTGGTAGCTTCAAGAACACCATCCAACCATCTCATTCTCTGTCGTCCCCTTCTCCTTGTGCCCTCCATCTTTCCCAACATCAGGGTCTTTTCCAGGGAGTCTTCTCTTCTCATGAGGTGGCCAAAGTATTGGAGCCTCAACTTCACGATCTGTCCTTCCAGTGAGCGCTCAGGGCTGATTTCCTTCAGAATGGAGAGGTTTGATCTTCTTGCAGTCCATGGGACTCTCAAGAGTCTCCTCTAGCACCATAATTCAAAAGCATCAATTCTTCGGCGATCAGCCTTCTTTATGGTCCAGCTCTCACTTCCATGGACAAAGACAACAGGTGCCTCTTACCCTGATTCAATCCATGGCATCTCCAGGCAGAGCTGGAAATGCCCCATCTGGAAATCTAGGAAGTCAGTGCCAGGCCATAGGAACAAAACTAAGCTACAAAGAACAATGGTCGGACTCAGAGTGTCAGCTATTAGAAATGCCAGTTAATTTTCAACTACTATTTGGTTCCGATTCTTATTTTTTACATAGGACTCAATTCTGACAAACAAACCATGGCCAAAAAGGAAATACTTCAGTCCAGCTCTGTTAGTGTTCATTTCACTTCAAGACAATATACACTGTTAAAGTAGGTGAGATGCCTCATTCATATTTTGCATATGTCCGGCGTTCTGTGAAGACATATGAGCAACTATATAAGGCCAATATGACCACTAGCTTGGTCATATTCAGGCCAGGTGGACAGTGGGCCCCATCCATCTTCTGATGCTGTCAAGATATTCTAGTCTGTAGCCGGTTGTTCTACTGAGTGCCAGGAAGGAATGGTTTCATGCTGTCCTAAATGGCAGTGGAGAGGCATGTACACCTTCTTTGTATTATTGCTTTTCAGTTAAAATATGGCATTAATTATTACTGACAATAGATTTAATCACAGGTGGAATAGTGAGGGATGGGAGATTAAGGCTCACCTGTGCTAACATGCTAGGCACCTGTAAACAAGTTGAGGTGGAGGGGGTGGCTGAGGACCACTCTGCAGGTTCTAGGCAGCTGTGGGAACCAGAATGTGCTGTGGTTGAACTATGTGCTCCACCAGAGAGGGCCAGATTCAACTAACTTGGAGCAGTAGTGGAAGCCTGTGCAAGGACTTCCACTAGTACAATGAGCCTTTTCTCCTCCCCCAAATCTATTCTGGAGGTTTGGGAGAACCCCCAGAACAATGCACAGGGAAGGAGAGATTTGTTTCATCTGGCAAGCAGAAATGCTTGCACTGATGGAACAATCATATTAGCACAATATTGAATTCCACTGAATTGTGACCCCTCTCACCACACACACAGAGCTTCTTTGTTAAATATATGTACATCGGAAGAGACATGCTGGATCAGACCAAAAGCCAGTCTAGTTCAGCATTCTGTTTCCAGTGGTCAACTAGATGCTTATGGCAAACAGGACAGTGATTCCCATCAACTGGTATAGGCAGCAGGCTTGAAGGCAATTGTGCCATGGAGAGCCAGGCCAGTCATGCAGGCAGCACAGACATCAAACTCCTTGCCTGCCCCATCCTTTTTTCTTTCACACAGCCACTGACATAAATTGATTTTTCTGTAGTTAATCAGATAAAAGCCGTGGCCTGCTGTATTCCAGGACTACTGTTTGTCTCCTTCTTGCCTGACACTAATGTACTCAATTTCTCATAGGTATGACCAGTGCTCCATGAATTGAGAAACACACCAGCTCCTTAACTAGGCTTAGAAGGCAGAGCCAGGGCAGATACAGGCTGTTCAATCTCCACAAACCACACAGACTCCTGATGAGAAAAAGTGTTCCTTTAGTCGGAACAGGTACAGATGCCTGATAAAGTAGGACACACAGATACACACACCAGCACTTGCCAAAGATAGCATAATTGGCTGCCTGTCCTACCTTAGGAAAAAACTAAAAAAGTGGCAGCTTGCCTGAAAGTAGGGCAGCCCCTATCAAAAGCAGGATTCTCTACCCTACAGTAGCTAGAAGGAAAGGAAGCAAGTCAACTGGAAGAAGGTTGATTCAAGACACGTTAGTTTATAAAAATGATTGCTTTGCTCCATGCAAAAGGAAAAGCTCCCAGGATGTACATTTGACAATGAACCACCCAATCCAGCTAAGAGCCTTGCCACGTTCCAGGGAGCCCTTAATGACACTTTGGGTGAATTTGTTAGCAGTGCCCCTATAAATATTTGATCCTGGCATTACTCTCTCAACAGAATCCTAAAAATATGGAAAAAGGCAGAAGCTTACACATTTTTGTCCATTTACAGTTTGAGTATAGTGGCAGCCCTAAGAAGCTGCAGTGATCCCAAGAATCATTGCTACGGCCTGAGGAGAAGAGTGGTTCTCCCTCAAAAGATTACTTGACACTGGAGCATTTTTCAAACGTAGGGGTTGAATGAGCTAGGTGTCCTGCGGCATCGGTGAGCAGAAATAAGAACTTGTCTGGGACCTGATTCCAGCCAGGATTTAGCTTCTAGCATGTCAGGCTTTATTTTATTTAATTTGTTTTAATTTAAATTTTGACATTTATATACCACCCATTAAAACAAGGCCTCTGGGCAATTCACAAAACAATATAACAGCATGCTGAAACACATCAAAGCATAATTGAAAACCAGATTAATACAACCAAGATGAAAACATATAAAGCATAAAAAGAAGTCAAAATCCACATAAAAAACCAGCACAGAACATTAAAAAAATAAATATAAAGAGATTTACACTGTCCCTATGGCATTCTCATATCTCCTAATTGTTCTCCTCTCCCTGTGGTAGCTAAGGAGATTAAAACTTAGTATATTGGTACAATGGCATCTTGTAAGAAACATGTCATCCTCACTAGGCCTTAGCAGAGGAGAGCATATGAGGCTCCTTATTGTTTCATTGGGAGTGATGGGGCCCTGGAATTTCCCTGAAAGGCAAGATTTAGCTCCTCTAGATCCTATCTCAGAAAATGTTGAATCTTGTTATCAGTGCCTGCAATATTCTATTTATGCTTTGTTCAGTTATTCAACGTTCTGAAACCATTTGGAAGCGATTTGGACAGACCACGGAGGATGAACATGAGCTTTCTAAGGCTGTAACCCTCTATCACTCACCTGGAAATAAGGTCCCATTGAACAGGTCTGGATATACATAGGATTGCACTGTAAGTCCCAGACTTCTAGTTTCAGTGGAGTTAAGGGGGGTACCTCCAGTTCAGCTTCCTGAGAGGGACCAGGCTCCCCCATGATACGAGTAGGTGAATTTGAACAGGTGAGAGGAAGCACACATCAATTATGTTTCTTTGGAGCTATGAAGTTTGTATAGGTTATGTATTCTACTCCACATTTCTACATGGCAACATTATAAAAGAAGATCTTCAAAGAGCTGCAAGAAACCAATTATTTTCCCCTAAACAGAATCTTAGCGCTATTGAACTCAATGGGGCTTACTTCTGAGCAAACATGTATTCATTGCACTGTAAATCTCCCTGTCTGTATAGCTGATCAACATTTAGTCATAATTATGCCATAGAAAAGAGGAGACTTTTGTTTCCATATGTATTGGGGAGGTGACTGGGAACATGACTCTGAGCCCTTCTGCTTCACACATCAACAGATGTCATAGTACATAGACAAAACAAAAACACAAAAAACACAAAGTGCTGCACCAACAAGTACAAAATAACCCCTCTGCAGCACCACAGATCCAACTCAATGGTGTAACATTGGAAATGGTGTAACTGCTACCTGGGCAGTTATCTTTCCACGAGGGCCAACATTGATGCCAAAATCCAGCACCGCCTGAGCTCTGCGAGTGTGGCTTTCTCCCAATTGAAGTGCAGAGCGTTTGAGGACTGGGACATTCTCAGGGAAACCAAAATGCTTGTTTACAGAGCTATTGTACTACTAACCTTACTGTATGCTTGTGAAACATGGACCACTTATAAACGCCACCTCCCACTCCTCGAAATATTCCATCAATGATGCCTCCGAAAAATTTTACACATCACTTGGAAAGACAGGCAAACTAATACCAGTGTACAGGAAGAAGCAAAGATCACCAGTGTCGAAGCAATGGTTCTTCAACATCAACTTTGTTGGACTGGTCATGTTGTGTGGATGTCTGATTATCGTCTTCCAAAGCAACTACCGTACTACTGTATTCCAAACTTAAAAATGGAAAGAGTAATGCTGGTGGTCAACAAAAGAGGTTTAAAGACTGTCTCAAGGCAAATTTTAAAAAATGTAGTATAAACACCAACAACTGGGAAACACTGGAGAACAGCCTTTACCAAAGGTGTCATGGGCTTTGAAGACACTCAAACTCAGGACCCAAAGGAGAAAAGTGCTAAGAGGAAGGCACGTTTGGCAAATCCACACCGTAATCAACTCCTGCCTAGAAACCAATGTCCCCACTGTGGAAGGACGTGTGGATCCAGAATTGGCCTCCACAGTCACTTATGGACTCATTGTTAAAACTGTGTTAATGGAAGACAATCTTACTCGGCTACGAATGATCGCCAAAGAAGAAGAAGACATAGAGAGGGAAGCACTGTTTAGGGAATAAAAACCCATTCCATACTTCAGACTATGCCTATGTATTCAGGAGCACCTGAATATGTGGTTATTATGTGGTGTAAAAAAGACGTAACCATAGCAACCTTTCAAAAAGCTTTTAAAAGCAGCCTTTTTAAAAGGTCTCCTTAAGCAGTTATTTTATGCATCCTGCTCTCCTGTTTTGAATTTTGAGGACGGTTTTAACTGCTGCTGTCCTTCATAACTGAATGTCTATTTTAATTTGTTTGTTAGACAGTATTGTTCAGTGATATTGATTGTTTACATATGATTTCTTTTTAGCACCGATTGTAAACTTCCCGGAGAGCCATTTGGTGGCAGAAAAGCAGCATAGAAACATGGAAATAAACAAAAACAACCAGAGAGTTGGGAAGGAGTTGGGAGAGGCTTAGAGGCCATTTAATCCAATACCTTGTTTTAAGCAGAAAATCTAGAGGGAAAAACATATCCAGCCTCTGCTTGATGACATCCAGTCATGAAGTCTTCCCATCTCTCCAGGTAATTGATCCCATTGTTGAACAGCCCTTGTTATAAAGAACTGTCTCCTACTGTTCAACTGAAATTCACCTTAGGTCTGTTGCTCTCTGTGGCCGCAAAGAACAAGTCCATTTGCTCTTCTCTACGCGGCAAGGGCATCTGAAGAGTGACATCACATCTCAACTCTGGGCTAAGCATACCCAGTTCCTTCAACCTTCCCATATACTACTCTATGCGTAGTTTCCTGGCCACAAGCCCCATAAAACACAACTCCACTAATTTCTGAGTAAACGTGCATAGGGTCACACCATTTCCAAACTGACAAAGAACGCTTTTGGAGAGGGGGGAGGAGAACGTAGAGAAAAGCTGGCCTTTCCCACTCTTTCTATGAATCCTTCTCTGAGATTTGCAGCTTCTCCTCAAGGAGCTGAGGGCATCGCCTCAGAGCAGGCGCGGGGACCCCTGCAATTACCCATGTATATTCCTGGACTCCAACTCCCACCAACCCTCTCCACTGGCCATTGGCAAAAGGCGCTGTTGCTGGGAACTGAAGTTCAACTAGGGTTGCCACCTTTGTTCTGACAAAATACAGGACAAGGCAAGGCAGAGCGGTTGGGATTTTATTTCCATCTAGTGTTGAAGTGACTTCAAAGCAATCCATTGCAACCTATCGCAGCCTAACAGGACGGTGCCTCTGGAATATGTCACACACACGTGTGTGCGGGCACACACACACACGTGTGTGCGGGCACAGACACACACACGTAAATTTGTTAATCTGCCTGTGCTTTGCAACCCAGAGCTTAAATCCGTGACCTTTCACGCCCCCTTTTCAAACATATACATTTGGAGAGGAGAGAGAGAGGGGAGACCTGAAATTCAGGACGAACAGTATCAAGACCGGGGTGCGGGGCAGGTGGCCACTGGCAGCCTGGAGAGCCCCTTCCGCACCCGCGTCTTAACAGCGTGCTTGGGTTATTACGATCTGGTCAGAAGGAGCCCTCGAGGTCCCCACTTAGGTGTTTGCAGGAGGAAGGAACTGCTATCCCACACAGCTAGAATGATGTCCGCTCTCGCCCGCCAACCGAGTAGCTTTGCGGGCGCCTCAAAAGGAGAAGGAACCAAGAGACGCGTCTCCTCCCGTGGGCCGAAGCCACGCTCGGCTTTCCTCGCTTCCACCAAAGAGGCGCCCGCCCGTGCGCGCGCAGAGGTCCTGGGGCAGAGGCGTGTGAGAGCGCGCGGGCCTCCTGCGCGCCTGCGCGGTTTCCTTGGCGACGGCCGTACACAGCCCCTGAGCACTGGAGGAGGAGGCCATGGCGGCCCTCCCGAACGGGGAGAGCGGCTCCACTAACGAAGATCTGGAAGGCCTCCAGCTGGAGGCGATCATCGGCTTCAATGGTACCAGGCGAGAAGAGGGTTGGGGAGGTTGCCTGTGCCTGAGTGAGGTGAAGGGGGCAGGGGCGCTGAGTGCTTGCTCGCTGAAAGAAAAGGTGCCGGGGCTCAAAGTTGGGTGCCTGGAGAAGTGGGACGCCCCGGTTGCGGAAGCTGGTGAAGGGCCGTCTTACCCCATGCCCAAGGGCACCTGCCTTCTTTCCTAGCTGTAGCTTTCAAAACCGTCTCTCAGAACTGTGGAATGGCGGGATATAAGTATTAAAAAAAATACTTCTGCACGTGCATATACCGTACTTTACCCGCCAGTTGTGGGGAAGGGGGGGTAGTGCTAATAAATCTAGCTTTCCCATTTCCATGCCTACATTTCCCATTTCCATTCTTGCTGCAGCAGCAAGACGTATAATTGACAGCGGCCGAGAGAAGTGGCCAAATCCAGTTTTCCAAGTCTCTCAATCAAGAATAAGCTTTCCTGTGACAAAGCTTGTGCCTCTTATGATTTTATACCAAACTGCTTTAACTGTTTTGTGCAATGGTTATTTTGTGAGTTGCTCTGAGCATACCAAGAGGAAAGTCTAACCAACACACAAAAATAAAATAACGTTCTGGGACGTAACCTCAGTGAGCTTTGTTTACAGTCTATTGGAGTCGTAAGGGTGCAGTACCAAGAAATGAGAAGTGAGTTGGTTCAGGGGTCTGGATATGGAGGAGTGATCAGTTGCTGGGCTTTATTTGGTGTGCTTTTAAAGTCCTCTTGGAAGCAAACCAGATGCCCTCTCTGGCTGAAGGCATTCTCTGTAAGTCTGTAATGTATTAAAGGAGGAGCTTCAGTTCAGAATACTTGCTCACCTTGGGGAACTTTCCATGAAAAGCAAACAATGGAAAACCAGCATTGGCGACTGGGCATTTTTTTACAGAAAGTGAGTACAATAGTTGCATTTTAAAGGGTTTAGTGGGGACATAAAATGTAGAGTTCAGTTCACAGAGTGAGTGAGACTTGTGAGTTTTGATTTGGAGGAAGCACAGAGTTGCAGGAAAAGATTTGAGCATCTATGTTTTTCAGCAATCCTGTTGCGGTTCAGGCTGCGGAATGGGAGCTCCTTCAGCATTCTCCCAGAAGCCACAACTGGGAAAAAAAATAGGTTAAATATTTAAAGCTACTGAGAACCACAACCTTCTATCTCTTAGATCTCTGCCCAAAGGTAGGGCGGACTGGGAGCCAATCTGTATGGATCAAAAAGGGTCTGAGCACAGAGTTCTGCCTTAAAACTTTAGGCTAGATCAAACTCTGTATTCAGTTCAGTATATTCCCTAATGCCTGGGAAGAGCAGAGTGGAATGAGAGATTGGGAGAAAATCTGAGTGGCAGGAAACATTATCAAACACTTGTGAAGTGCAGAGCAGTCTGTATGCTGAGCAGCGTGGGTTAGCATGGAACAGACATCCTGTGCTCATACGGTTTTATCATGAACTGTCATTTACTGCATGTGGAAAGCAAAGTAGAAGGTATCTAAGAAGAACCCTCCCTCACCTCAGTGCAGCTAACTAATGCTCAGAGTTCCCTAGAGCATGACTCTGACTTTCTCTTTCATGCCCTTTCTTTGCTTACAGGGCATGTCCCCTTTGGCCTCATCTGCCACCCAGATCGAGAGCACCTCATCTACCCTTTGGGCTGCACAGTCATTGTCCAAGGCATAAATATTCGCACTCAGGCTTTTCTACATGGTCACACCAACAATGTCTCCTGTGTCACAGTTTCTTCAAGTGGATCCTACGTGGCTTCTGGTCAGATCACATTCATGGGATTCAAGGTGGATAAGGACACCTTTTAAAAAATGTATTGGACACCCAGTGGATGCTTCAAACAAAGACCTAGCAAAAGCATGGTTCTGATATCTGGTTTCTCAATACTGGCCTGGTTGTTTAGCCTTTAGGTTGTGTTGTGCCTACTGGTTTAGGTCCCATAACATTACACCCATGAGCAATACCTCTGAACAACCTTGTTTTATTTATTTTCATGTGGGCCCAGTGCAGTTGTAAACATGCAATTCGGAGGGGGATGTTTCAAGCCAAATTTTAAACAACAAGGAAGATGTTGAATTTTTGATTTACTTCATAGCATACCATGTGGCCCTGAGCAAATCACTTCAAGCAAGAGTGTCTAACCTGTGGTTCTCCATGTTGGCTTACAGCTCCCAGTATTCCTGACCATGCTGCCTGCAGCTGATGAGAGTTGGACCTCTAAAAATATCTGGAGGCCCACATGTTAGCCATCTCTGCCTTAGAAACTTTTACTTCCTTATATGGAAGCCAACAGTGTTGCTTAATTACAGTGGTGCCCCGCAAGACGAACGCCTCGCAAGACGGAAAACCCGCTAGACGAAAGGGTTTTCCGTTTTGGAGGCGCTTCGCAAAACGAATTTCCCTGTGGGCTTCCTTCGCAAAACGAAAGCCCATAGGGAAATCTTTGGGACAGCGGGGAAGCGCAGCGCTTCTTCCCCACTGTCCTCGGACCTCCTCCGAAGGCTGGCGGTGGGGCGGAAAGCCCTTCTCCCCGCGCCAGCCTTCGGAAGGCTCCTCCGAAGGCTGGCGGTGGGGCGGAAAGCCCTTCTCCCCGCGCCAGCCTTCGGAAGGCTCCTCCGAAGGCTGGCGGTGGGGCGGAAAGCCCTTCTCCCCGCGCCAGCCTTCGGAAGGCTGCTCCGAAGGCTGGCGGTGGGGCGGAAAGCCCTTCTCCCCACGCCAGCCTTTGGATGGCTGTCCTGAAGACTTGCGGTGGGAGGAGGGTTTTCCTTCCCACTGCCAACATTCAGAATGCTGTTCTGAATGTTGACGGTGGGGAGGAAAAACCCTCCTCCCACCGCAAGCCCCGGGAACAGAGGAGAAGCGCTGCGCCCCTTCCCCTCTGTTCCCGTACCTGTCCTGAAGGCTTGTGGTGGGGAGAAAAGCCCTTCTCCGCACCGCCAGCCTGGCAAGCGGTTTCCATAGGAACGCATTAATTGATTTTCAATGCATTCCTATGGGAAACCGTGCTTCGCAAGACGAAAAACTCGCAAGAAGAAAAAACTTGCGGAACGAATTAATTTTGTCTTGCGAGGCACCACTGTACTGTGTAAACACCTAGACTGAAGACTGAATAGAAACTTGACAATACTTTAAAAATATGGATCACGTGAAAGCATTCATGTTTTTCAGCACTTCTGCCTTGTGTCGATACATTCTTCTTGGCCCTGCCATTTGCCTTTAAAGTGAGATATGCTTGTGTTAGGTAACTGATTCACAGCAAGCTCTCTTACTCAGTAAGCCTGTAGCTGATCTGTAGGGCTGTTTAAGATGAGTTGTTTATGGCTTTTTAAATTTCATGTCTTGTTTTGTTCCAGTATCTTTCACATCACATGTTTTGGAACTGACCTAAGTGTTGTTAATATGCTGATACTTATTTTTGTGTGTTCCAGGCTGATATAATTTTATGGGATTACCAGAAAAAAGAGATGTTGACTCGGCTATCACTTCACAAGGGTAAAATTGAAAGTCTAGCATTCTCTCCAAATGACCTTTACCTAGTATCGCTGGGAGGTCAGGATGATGGAAGGTAACATTAATTGAAAAGTGGTTTTCTTTTTCTTTTTCATTATATAAACCAGGAATCAAATGTGAAGTAGATGACAACCCCTGTCTATGCCTGTCTGTCTATGTCTGTTTCCATTTATTTGCTTTGAGTTCTTTTCAGAACAACTCCAACATTACTTTTCCCTACTCATGTGTTTCCCAAAGATGCATGTGTGGAAGCTGGGAGAAATTAGCAGATGATGTATTTTTAATTTTGAAATGAGGCTGATATGCACAAGTGACAAAGCTGCTGCAAACTGGTCTGTCAGTTAAATGAGTCAAAATCATGTCTGACTGTTCTAGTTTTACTGTTTACACTGTTGGCCTTTCTATCTCTAACTCTTCACACAAATGTAAGAGAAATATAAAAATAAGGGTTAAGAGAATCAGCCTTCAGTCTTTGTGAGTTAAGTAATAAAGCAGACTAAAATACAATGCTAATGGTGGGTGGGCTCCTGGAGGCCCAGACACACACACACACACACACACACATTATTCACAATGGTGCTTGTTCTACCCTAACACTCCTGATTGACGCCAGCAAGTCTCACAACATCTAACTACTAAGTACTGTACATTGATACAGCAAAATAAGTTAGGCTGGACACACACACCCCACCTTGATCTTAGTCCCAGTAAAGTGTATCTTCCCCCACCAGGTTTGGGTCCTGATAACAGTGTATCTGTTTGCAACACCTGAAATATTGGCATCAATATGTTTTGTGATGTTGCGGTGATGTTGTAGTCAATAGTCTCAGTCCTATTCACTGGCAAAGTTAAATTTACAGTCTAATTCTAAGGTACTCATGTCCCATGGAATAGTCCAGATGAGATTCACTTCTACCCAACTATCTTTTGAGTGTCGGGTTTAACTCAGGGAGGGGGAGTGTTTCAAAATGGAAAAATCAGTTTCTTTAAAACAGCTATGTAACAAATGATGTCAAATGATGGTTTAGCGTTCAATGAGGAGTCAAGGAGCTCTTGTTCTCCATGGTTTTCTGCCTATCTTCCTGATTTGAAACATTTTATCTGAACTGGCAACCTATAGTTTGTTCCTGCCCTGTAAATGGGAATCAGAAACCAGCATCTGAAAGCAGCAGGTGCAAGGGGAGGAGGATGGAGCACGCAAGACTGAGGCTCCTTGACTGCTTGTTTTTGTAATGCCATGCCATGGTTTGTTGTTATGCCTGAACCCAATTCTATGTGTCACGCTTCTAAGATTCTGATTTTGTGCATACTTACATTTGAGCCATAATTCAGTGGGAAGTTCTTCATTGTATTTTATCACGTTATGCTGTAAGCTGACCGGAGAACAATGTTAAATGAATCGATGACTGGCTAAAAATTATTTCCCCTTTTTGGCAGCGTGGTGGTGTGGAGCATCCCAAAGAAAGAGGCCATTTGCGGTAGCCCTGCTGCTGCACGTAGTGCTGGGAACCCTACCACACTGGTGTGTTCCAACTGCAGGGATGAAATGTTCATTACTGCTGGAAGGTATGGCTTTGTTTGTGACAAAGGCACCCATTTCATTTTAGAACTTCAAACTCTGCAAATCTATTTCATTGTACAAAAGTGAATGGCAGGAATGCTGAATGAGGAAGAGAGTGGCTTCTCCTTCGGTGTTCCTGAGTACAGTGGTACCTTGGTTCCCAAACTTAATCTGTTCCAGAAGTCTGTTTCAAAACCAAAGCATTCTAAAACCAAGGTGTGCTTTCCCATAGAAAGTAATGCAAAATGGATTAATCTGTTCCAGACTTTTAAAAACAACCCCTAAAACAGCAATTTAACATGAATTTAAATATCTAACGAGACCATTGATCCATAAAATGAAAGCAATAATCAATGTACTGTACTATAAAATAAATAAGACTGGGTTGTAGGTGATTAAAAATAATTTAAAAATTCTTTACGTGCACCGATGATAGTCATTGTTTTGATGGGGGGGGGGGCTTTTATCCATTTCTGCAGTCATACAATCAATCAGTAGCTGAACTGGGTTCCACACAGTCACAAAAACAAGTCACAAAAACGAAGTCAAAAGCCACAGTCACAAGTCAATTCCATAAAACAAAGAACAAATCACAGTCAAAAAAATGAAAAAGCCACACAAACAAAAATGCAAAAAAATAACAAAAACAAAAGCTCCAGATATCACCTCTGTGTTGCATGGGTGCTTGGGACTCAGCAGCTGACAGACTCAACAGGAAGCCTCTGATTAGCAGCGGGGGAACTCAATTTACAAACTGAACACACTCAACAGGAAGCGGAACATGTTCAGCTTCCAAGGCAAAGTTCACAAACTGGAACACCAGCGATCTGTTTCCAAGTTGTTAATAAACTAAGCTGTTCTAAAACCAAGATACCACTGTAGTAGTAATGATGGAATGGTTTTGGATTCCTGACAGGCATTTCCACCAGTTTTAAACTTACCAGTGTATTGAGAAAAAGCTAAATCTTCAAATTTTGCGATTAACAAGAGGTTGTACAGCAGACACCTCCTATAACGTTTACAATGGCCGGGCAATGTAAAATTGCTCTGCACTGTGGCCTTTTAATACTGGAAGGAGGGTGTTTTTGAAATTGCTGGTTTCTTTCTTTCATCACCCATGGTATGCAATCATCTGCTTTAATAGAGAGTGAAGCAGAGGAATCAGTCACCTGCATTTTTGTTGGGGCTTGCTGTATCTTGAATGATGACTACTTATAGCCAATTGCAGGCAGTTTCCATAGAAAATAATGTAGTATGTGGGAGCTTTATGTTATGGTCAGAAAATATATTTATTTTCTCTGAAATGATCTAATCAAGCAACCAGTTCCACCTTCTGTCCCTGGATAACAAGAGAATAGAATGAGTTTGTGTTTAGCTTCTTAATACACTGCAGTGACACATCGTTAGTTGGCATATACTTTTCCAAAGCTGCCAGGCATTGATAGGTAGAAGACAAATAGTAGATTCACCTTTGAATACTATGATCAAGAAATTTGTGTGACATTTTTTTCTATTTAGAGTCAATTTTGAAATATGTTTTTTGGCTGCAGTGGAACCATTCGCGTATGGGAATTGGATTTACCCAACAGAAAAATCCGACCAACTGAGTGTCAAACAGGGCAGCTGAAAAGAATAGTGACATGTGCTATGGTAAGCAGACTGCTGATCTAACAGTTGGATTGCTTTAGTGAACTCTGCTGTTGCGTTTTACTTTGCTGTCACTTGTTTCATTGCTTGGTAGTATTTTTTTGGCAATTTAGTCTTTTTTTAATTGTGCCAAGTAAAAATATTTTTAGAAGGTGTGGGGTAAGATTTAATAAATTAAGTAAATTTGTTGGCATCCATCTGTCTCCAAGTGTGTAAATAAATAAGCTGAACAGAAGTAGTGTCTGAGACATAAAGACACAGAAGAACTCCTTTCCCCCTGTGATTTCCAGGTCCTATGTGAGATGGCATCAAATTTCTATCCTATATTACTCAAAAGAAATTATGACAATGAATTTATGACTACTTGTCATCTTAAAAGGTGTGGTGTGTGCTTCTAATCTTTCTCCTCTTCATTCTTCCCCAGATGACTGATGATGACAGTTATTTTTATATTGGGACGTCCACTGGTGATGTCCTCAAACTCAATACAAAAAGCACATTGATGAGTACCTTTGGCCCAGTGAAGGAGAAATTCAGCCTGGTAAGTGGCTGCTGTGCTCCACCTCTCACTAGCAGAGAGTGTAGTCATGCAGATAGTATAGCAACAACCAACTGTTGTAACCAGTGCTATATTTCCAGAAAAAAGAGGTGCCAGAACCATGAACGTCTCCCTTGTTCTCTTATAATGGCAATGGCGCCCACCTGAGAGGTTTCAGAACTGAGTTCCGGCTGAACAAAAGCCCTGGTTGTAACAAACATTTAGCAGGTGTCAGGTGACAAAGTGCCAGTATAGTTGCATCTGATCCTGTGTAAAACTCCTGACTTTGGGTGGACCCTTCATTCTGAGCAACTTGTTATTTGGGTGTAGACTGAGCTTACCTCCGCCTTGCCTTTTGGTATGTATCTGCAGGGAAGTTTAACCACTTACCTAGCTTCTTTTCTCTGGACTACCTGATAGTTGGGCATCGACTTGTTCACATCTCCAGTAAACTATGGTATGTCTAAGTGTCTATGGGCAAATCTCTCCCAACCTTTGTTTCCCACTGTAAAATGGGATCCCTAACAGTAAGTATTAGGAATATAGTAAACTGCCTTATACAAAGTCAGACAGTTTGCCTACCTAGTTCAGTACGGTCGTGCTAACTGGTGCTAGCTGCTACTTGATCCTTTTAATTGTTGATGCCAGGGTTAGAGATGGGTCCTTCTGCATGAAAGACGTAACCCAAAGTTAATATCTCAGAACTGTTGTTAGGAGGAATGACAAAAGCACTAGTATTATGTATAGTAGAGTACAGGAATCTGGGCATAGGTTTTCTGACATAACACCTAGTAGGGTGCTAAATTTGTTCATATTTCTAACTGCTCCTCTGCCTACCTGACCAAATGGTAGCATCTTTGTGTGGGCAATTTTGAATACCTGGTGAAATTAATCTGTCCTTCCCAACACTCTCATAATTATGTCAGCTCTTTTCCTCATTACATACACTGACTCTTGGATATGTATCAGAATTCTAGTCTTTACTTGTATTCTGTTTTCTCTCTGTTGACAATTTTTCTCAATCATATCTGTTCTCCCACTCAATTTTTCCTATGCATCCCCTTCATCCTAATTCAGAATTGCTCCAGATCTGCTCTTGGCTTCCCTTTTCCCATTCTCCCATTCCTATCTTTGTGTCTTGTGCTATGCTGATCCTATGATTAGGAAAGCTTCCCCTTTCTCTTCTCCATTCTTCCTGAAAACCTGCTTCATTAGCAAAGCTTTCCCTGAGTTACTCTAGACTCACCCTGATTTGATATTTCACTCACTGCTCTATGATACTTGCCTTTACATCATGTGCCTTTTGCAGATTATAAGCCTTCTAACTATGACTGTACAGCATCTGCATTGACTGGTACCGAATATTAAATGGTGAGAGGAGTAGCATCTCTTCTCTACAGAAGGGAGAAGGAAAATACCATGTGGCTAGCAGTGTGATTCTCTCCCCTCTCCATTCTAGTCTAATAAATTATGTCAATGATTTGGATGTGGACTGCTCACTTGGAGCACTCTTCCCTCAACTTGTACTCTCCAGATGTTGTTGGACTACAGCCCCCATCACTCTTAACCAATTGTCTATGCTGGTTGGTGCTGATGGGGGTTGTAGTCCAACACCTGGAGGGCACCAGCTTGTAGAATGCTGACCTAGAGGAGTCTTGCTAACATAATCTATATGTGTTTTGCTCTATATCTCTTTGTGTGTGTGTTTTGCAGGATATGACTCTTGAGGCATTTTAAGATTAAACACATATTTCTATATGTTTATAGAGGATTAAACATGTAAGCTTTTGTGGACTAGAGCTTTGTTACATACATGAAGTAATAACTTGAAGGAAGGTACATTATTCTCTCTGCTATACTCATGGTATTTCATATAGATCTAGCCACAAAAATGTGTATGATGAAGTAGGCTCTATCCAACAAAAGCCTATGCCACAATATTTGTTTTAGCTTCTAAGATATCCTAAGACTCTTTTTTAAAAATGGTATCAGGATTCATTCCTTTATCTTTTTCATCCCATCTTGCAAATAATTACAGTGGTACCTCGGGTTAAGTACTTAATACGTTCCGGAGGTCCGTATTAACCTGAAAATGTTCTTAACCTGAAGCACCACTTTAGCTAATGGGGCCTCCTGCTGCTGCCACGCCGCCGGGGCACAATTTCTGTTCTCATCCTGAAGCAAAGTTCTTAACCTGAAGCACTATTTCTGGGTTAACGGAGTCTGTAATCTGAAGCGTATGTAACCTGAAGCGTATGTAACCTGAGGTACCACTGTATCCCATCCTGGGCCTGTGCTCATATCGTCATCGTTGTCGTCATCATCATCATCTTCATCAAGCAGCTTTGAGACAGCTTCCAGTCATAAAATAAGAAAATAAAAAAAATATTCAAAATCACAATGGCAAGCACAGTAAAACAACTGCAGTGTACTCAGACAGAATACAATACATGATCCAATCAACAAAGTCAACAATACCCAATCACTTGAAGTCAGTGGTGCTCAATGTGCATGACATCACACTAGGGACAATTACTTTTTGTAGTGAGTAAATCAGTCATAATCTTTATTCAAAGGGAGATATATATTTGTTCATCAACTGTAATTTAGGAGCCTCATGTTCTGTTCTTTATAAGTCTTTTGCATAAATGACGTTGATGATAGATGCAGAGCTTGGATGGTTCTTGACAGTTTGAGATGTGCAAGTTAATTCTTACTCGTTTGCACAGACTAGATAGAAAAAATATACTGTCCTTCAAATATTCTTTATTCTAGAGCCAGGCAGTAGTTTTCTAGAGCCAACGAAAACATTAGAAAGAGATTCTGTTTCATGATAGTGTACTCCATTAACATAATGTCTGAAGGACCCAGGATATGCTACCTGTTAATGTATGACACACATGGGCCAGAGACATGTTAATGGTTGATTTGATATCATAGGCCTATAAAACTGGAGCAGAACATCACAATCCAAATAATTGACATGAAGCAATATCTCCAGTCACCAAACACCCGTTAAATATTATTTATTTGCTATATCTTCACCTCTTCTTTCTCTAGTTTTCAGACTTATGAGAGATTCAGCCATATCATCAGAAGCACAAGACAGGCAATTGGTTTAATTAAAAAAACAACCCTCAGCTTTCAGATACAATGTACATGAAAATATGTTTTCTATAAAACATTGTAAATAGCACACAAGGAGACTCTCATGCTGGTTTCTGGAGCTCAGTACTTTATCGAATTTGGATCTCATTAGCAGAGCTTCCTAATTCATTTTAAATATAACAAACTACAGTAACATCTACTGAATGAAATGCTACAAAAAATAAAAAGGTAAATAAAAATTAAAGCAAGTAACCTCATTCACATAAATCCCTTTATTTATTTAAGTTTTGAATATATTCCCCCATTAAATATGTAGCTGATTGTTTCCAGACTCCAAGTCCAGTCTTTAAGATCTCCAGGATAGGCCCTTCTTTCTGACCCTTCACCAGGGTAGCTGTTTCTTGCAGTAATGTGTGAAAGGGCCTTCTTTGTGGTGACCCCCACTTACGGAATGCCCTTCCCTTCTGAAATATAGCTGGTACCAGCCTTGTTTACTTAATGGTGTTCAGCTGATCTGTTAAACAATGGGGGTCAACTATAGTAGGTTTAAGACAGTTTAGAATAATATGTGATGGTTTGGACTATTATCTTTTATCTGCTTTCGTTCTTTGACTGGGATCTTTTTAAAAATCTTTTCATGCTGTAACGTGCCCTGGGATCATTAACTCGATGAAGGGTGGGCTTCAGATTTAAAAGAAATAAAACAAAACAATTATATTGCCATTTAAATCATTGGGATTTTTTATAGTTGGTTTAATAGGAAATGCATTGAAGCAGGCAGCAGAGATGTTCTCTACCGAGTTATCAATACTGTAACTATCTGGATATGGTTTTATTTTCAACTGACGATGAAAGATGCTTTGAAAGCAAAGTAAGGAAAAAGGCATTTCATTATAGACACATTGCAGCCTGAGTTATTCAAGTAAAAAGAAAGAATTGTGTGTCTTGGAAAGGGGTTATCAGAGATACTGGGATGTTTACATTTGAAAGCAATTAGGATGGATGCAGAGCTTCATTTTCCTGCAGGGAAATAAGTGAGCTTTATTTGGCTTGGAAGTTATCTCTTGTAATCGGAATCAGTCATGGCTGTGATTTCTTTGTGTAACAAGTAAATAATAAAAGAAAAGTTAAGCCATCCAGCAGCCTTTGTGTTTAGCTCACAAGGGAAATGGCAGGGTGTAAAGTGGAGTATTGCATCATTAATATGAACTACTGAGCATAATGAATAACAAGTGTGGATTATAAAGCAATCTGCTTTCTCACTGTGATTCAAGGGACAGTCATCATAGGCAGGCTTTGTCCGTCTGAAGATTCTCTTTTTTGGTAGCTGTTAGTTGGTTTCTGATATGATTCCGTTGCAATAATTGGAACTTGCTTCCAAGTCAAGCTGTTTAGGACTGAGTGATGTCAGCAGTCTATCCAGGAAAATTAAAGCCCTGACAGGATCGTGTTAACACCACACATTACCTAGCAAGGTAGTGAAAACCTGTCATCATGAAACTTCTCAAATGTAAGAGAGTTTATATGTAATTGTGCCAACTGTGTGTTTTTCCCCTTCTTCAAACCAAGTCCTGTCTTAGAAAGTAGTATCCTGCAACATATCAAAAAACAGAGCTGATGTGGATTTGATATTTGGACACTTGTAAAGTCCCATTGACACCCCTAAGAAAGATTTGTGTTTAAAAGTAATCCTGCTTCTGCATAATAATTTATAGAGAATAGGAACACCTACCATTTGGCTAATAATTTGTTCCACACCATTCACAGATGTTTCTTCTATGCCTCTTTGTTTTAGAAGGGCATTACATTTGGTAATTTGGTGGGAATTTCTGGAAGGCAGCAGAAATCACATTTTGGGGCGTTTCCTAAAAAAAACCAAAAAAACCCTCAACAATTTTTTGGGATGTCTGGATTTTTATTTCTTGAAATATGGCAACCCTACATCTTGGAACACTGAAACAATATGACATTTTCCAAACTGTTGCCCCCCTACATATGTTTTTGACTACAACTCCCATCGACCCCAGACAGCAAACTTAATGGTCTGGGATAATGGGAGCTGTGTCTTCCAGATGTTTTGGACTGTCAGTTTGAGGAAGACTATGAGGTTTGCATGGTTAAAATTTACCCAGACTTCACAAGAGCTCTGCTCATAAATGTTCATGTGATTGGCTGCATATATGACAGGGGTGATGAACCTGTTATCTTCAAGATGATTTTGGACTACAATTCCTGTCTTCCCTGATCATTGGCCATTCTGATTGGTGCTGATGGGAGCTGAAATTCAACTGTCTTAAACTACAATAGCTCAAGGCTCATGGAAAGTTCAGCAGTGCCCCACCAAGATGCCAAGGCAGGAACTGAAAGCACTTGGAACACTTGCAGGACCTTGGATAGTTCCAATATCCTTCCATGGTATCTTTGCAGCCTGCTGGTTTTTGAGGGACCTTGTTCTGCAGCCTTTTACCCCTATGGAGCTGGAAAGACAATGATGCACTGGGGGTCTCCTTCAAATTGGAAGAGACTGGCAAGGCTCTGTCCCTTAGCTGGGGCTGTGCTGTCCTGGAAGTTCTTCTGTCAAGGACAAAGATGAAGTCTTGTTCTTCTCTGCCACACAACTCATAGTCTTTGTGAGTTGTGGGTCATTATACCAACAACATCTGGTGGGCCTCAGGTTAGCCTCCTCTGCGATACAAATCAGACCTAAGATCGCTGAGGGTGTCCCATAGTGTTTGGCAGTAAAAACCTGGAAATTATCAAGGGAGGAGGAGAATCATCCATTGGTTCCGTATGCTGAAATAAATGCAGAAATGACAAATGGAGACATTTTGGGAAGAAGATAGAGGGCTGCATAAACTATTAAGCTGGTTCAGGAAGGAAGTTCTTATGTGACTGCTAAATGAGCAATGAAACACTCAGAGAGCACTCTTTTATCATGTAAATAATCTTATTGAAGACTTCTCGTAGTGATCTTCCTCTTACCTGCTTCACAGTCCTCCCTTCTTCATTGTCATTCAGCATTCTACATGTCCTGTCTATCCATTCTCAAAAGCTCATCCTGTTAATGTCCATCTCCTAAATTTATGTCTATATTTTCATGAATTAGATCTTAAACTCTAAAAGGCACTTGACATTTTATGTGACTTCTCAGGAAAAGGCTGACCTAAGTGCATGCAGTGTGAAGAGGAGACACACACCACCAGCACCACCCAGAAAACTATTCAGGAAGAGCCTGCTGAACCTGAACCTATTCAGGAAGAGCCTGCTGAACCTTACCACAAATACTAGTGGACCACATAAAATGCATGTGCTTGTCTGTCCAGGGAGGTGGTGTTCAACCTGATATGAATAGAGCTGTAAAAGGTGTTTCTTTCCTTGGTTATTTTTACATTGCTGAATAACAACAACTTTCCCTCTTTTGATAAGTCAGCACTGGTAAAAGAGTAATCTTAATTGCATACACACCACCTCAGATTGCAAGGCAAATACTCTGATCTGTCCAATCATCCTGCACAAATACAGTGATTTGGCTAGCATATAAGTGTCTTAATCCTGCTTTTTCCCCCCCTACAGGGAGTGACATCTTTGCTATTGCTGAAGACGGGAGACTTAGTCATTGGTACAGGAGCTGGAATTGTAGCTCTTTGTTCAGAATCAAACTATAAAGTAATAAAGTGAGTTTCTGAACATTCATTAGCAAGGATATTAGTGCACCCTGGTAGTTGCTTTCAACATGGAAATAATGTGTATGATTACATTGTGCCACCTACTTTTTCCATGGGGTGAAGTGAGTCAGTTTTGAATTTATTGAAACAAAATTTGAATTTTATTTTGAATGTCAAATACATTTAGTTGCTACTTTGTAAGCAGAGAAACTAGAGAATAGAGTGTTGGTGCTCTTAGCTAGACCACTAGAAAAGAGAGCTTTTGACTGGAAAATGAAATTAGAAGTTCCATTTTGTCAAGAGAGCTTCAGACCAAAATCACTAAATATGGATCTTTACACAAGAGTTGCTAGCTTAATTTGATGGCTTTCAGTTCACAAAATCCAATGCAGAACTATAGATTTGTTAAAGTGTATTCTTGTCATCCAGTTGTGCTCAAAAATAAACCAGTTTTATTTTTCAGCCAATTTCAGTTAATAGATTATGGAAAATATCCACAGCTTTTCCCCGGAACATGATTAAAAAAAAATCACAAAGAAGCATTAATAATAACAACAACAACAATTAAGAGGAGAAACAGGAACATTAAATGCTTCCTAATCTCTCAAATTACAGACCGAGTACTGAAGCCAGGTCCTACCATGGGCTATTGGTGGAAGAAAGGATAACAATGCCGAAAACAAACATTAACTTAAACAAGCAAGGCCTGGGTAGGATGAATGGTCTTTTAAAAAAGTCATTTTCAGTACCAAACTTTCTTTTGGCTTTACAGAAAAGTTCAGTTGGAAGGTGCTGTCACATCCATCACGCCACGAGGGCAGGGGCACCAGTTTTTTGTGGGCACTGAGGAGGCTCAGATTTATCGGTTCTCATATTCGGACTTTAGGGATGAGCTCATAGCCACCTGCCACAATGAGGCCATCCATGATATCATTTTTCCATAGTAAGTATGATCCAAAGAATCTTGTTAATCCTGCATATATGTACAAGGTACAGTGGGTTTGGTAGACAGCAATCTTAATCTTTTGGATGGTCCTGTATGTTCACTGACTTGCAAAGGGGGGCACTTATTTAGGGTTAACAAAACCAGCTAGTAAACTGTAGGCTCTAGCCTGCAGGAAATTCCAGGAAGCAGGACAGACAAGAAAGCAAATGGGGTTGGAGGGTTGTAGTCTTAAACATCTGGTATGCACCAGGTTGTGGTTTTACTATCTGATTCTTTGTAGGTTTTCTCTCTGCTTTCTCTGCATGGTTACAATAGCTCTGTCTTGGAGCTTTGGATAAGACGCCCTATGCTGACACTGCACAGAGACGTATCATAGCATTTCTGCTTATGTTATTTTCAAAGACATCGGCATGCAAACCAATGTGTTAAGATGCATGGGAAAACATAATGCACACATATGTTTTCCCAGAAAAGATGTGAGCACACCCAGCAAAGAAATAATGTTGGAAGCAACCCTCAAGTTGGTGGTTCTTTCTAATAAGCCCAAGGTCTATTCAATCCCAGTGCTCTGGGTTTGGCACATTCTGGGGAAAAGAAGAGAATTTAGAGAATAGAATACTTTGGGCAAGGATGAATGGAAAGAATCAGCTGGATACTCACATAATAGGAGCTTGGCGGGGGGGGGGGGGGTTACACTCTTGCCAGTGCTGCTCTCCAATAAAATTTGCTTTGCTCATTGATGTTTCAGCAAATATGGCCCTCACATTCTCTTACCTTTCTGTAATGACTGGACACCTGCCAAATTCTGCACTGCAAGTAGATTTATACACAGATTTATATGCACAGTCTTCTTCTTGTTCTTTCTGGGTCTGCAAGGCCTTTGGAGCATTTCTGTGAAAAGATTCCATTTCATTTCTAAGGTGTCCTTTACATGCAGCCCCCAGCTTCATGGAAGCTATTTTTTTCATGAAAAGTTCCCCTATAATTGGGGTTGTATGTAATTGATTCAGTCAGGTGTGCAGAATCACACTGATCCCATGAGAAAGACCCACTTCAATTGCCCCCACCATGTGGCCAATCTGTTCATGGAAATGTGGGAGCCACATTGGGAGAAATCTGATCCCAAGTAGCTGGGACATTCATCCATTCATTTTATTTGTATGCCACTTTCCCACCCAAAATTCATGCTGAAAGCAGCTTACAACAAAGAAACAGGGATGCATTGCGGCCAGTTGAATGGCATTTTATTTATTGTTGCAAGTCTGACTGCCCTCTTTTCCACCTCTAAAGCGCTGAATGTAAATTAATCCATGGCTAGCACTGCAGTGGCAATGTTGTGTTTCACAAGGTGTTTTGCTTGGTTAGATTCTGGGTGTGCCATATGCTGTGCTGTCTGTCCTAGCTCATCATCTGTTTGAATTCCCCTCATGAATAGGCAGGTGACTTCCCATTTGCTGTCAGTACTGAGACTGTGACATTTCTTCGAAATGATGGTTCAGTTGCTGTCTCCTGCAAATGGAGCCTGGCAGTATGGGGCAGAAGGACACGGTGGGTTTTGTAGGCCACAGCTGTCTCCCTTGCCCTACCTTTCATGCAATGTCAAACATTTTGCTAAGTTACATCAAGACGAGTGCTGGGAACAATTGCAGGTCGCCCTTGTCATCGGAGTGCCAACAGACATATCTTCTGTTTAATGAGACAGCCCTGTGAGCTTTACAGTAATCTGACGCTTGCGTGTGATTCATGCCTCCTGTGTGAGAGCTGTTCAGATGAGCTTGATGGAATGGCTATTGTTTGCTTTCACTTGAATTACTCATCTCTTTTCTCTTTCTGAGCAGGATACAGTGCAACCTGTGAACTATTCTTTTCTGTCTTGACTTATTCTGAAATACTTCAAAGTGATTGTAGTATTCTACTGTTCTGTGTACAGAGGATGGACTGCTTGACTCTAGTATGAGATTGACAGAATAATTTTATTTTAAGCAAAGATTATGAGGGGTTATTTATTTGTTTAAGGCATTTATATACCACTTGATCATTATTATTCTGCTGGAAGCCATCCAGAGTGGCTGGGGAAACCCAGCCAGATGGGTGGGCTATAAATATTATGATTATGATTATGATTATTTCTTCTAAGTGGAATGGAAGTAAAGAGCTCATGGGAGTAACGAAACATGACTGGAAGCTAAGGTGTGATAGCCATGAAGGGCACTGAAATGCAATGTCCTCAAAGCTGGGGCTTTAACATAATTAGCACATGCTTAGCACATTCTTAGCACATGTCTCTCTGTTGGGGCATTTGTGGGCCTACAAATGTTGCTGCACTGCAACTCCCATCATCCCTGACCATTGGCCATGCTGGCTGTGGTTGATGGGAAGTGGAGCTCAACAACATTGGGAGGGCAACAGGTTCCTCATCCCTGCTGTAAGGGCTTTCAGTCCAAGTCCAGCATTAGGGAAAGGGTTTGCCCTACCCCAGATCCAGCAACTCCTTTGAGCAGTCAACCTGGAGGTTTTGAACATGTGGAGGGGAAAATGTAACAAGTCCCTTACCTTTTTCTACTCACACCTGCTCCCTAGAGCTGCTGCTCTGCTTTCCATCAGAATTGCCCGGAACTAGTAATACACCAGTAGCACCAGTCAAAGTGGCAAGTAATAAGCTCACCCATTGAGTCATGGTACTCTACATGCTTCATATCTATTATCTTCTCTCACTGGGCAAATCACCAGATCTGTGACATTCAAGCTCTCATCCATTTCTGAATTACCTTGAGAGCCAGTTTGAAAGTGGTTAGATCTTATTCTCCATTATGGTCATTTAATTATCACTGTGTGGATTTGCTATAATGTGATTATAACATTCACTTTTGAGCTGGACTTAGACACGTCAAGTTTCTTCTCAAAATGACTATGTTGGGTGTTCTGAATGAGAAAGGCCTTCAGGGGAATATGGCCCAGTGGCTCAGCTCTGGCATTTTAATACTGTGGTTATTGAGAGTTAGCAGCAATTCTGTTGGAATCTTCCTAAGCCAGATTCTCTGCCTCCCATAGTGGTACATCTGACTTGTTTGCCACCTGCTCCAAGAATGATATCCGTGTGTGGTATACACCTGAAAACAGGGAGCTGCTACGAATAACAGTCCCCAACATGACCTGCCATGCCATAGATTTTATGAGGGATGGCAAGAGCATCATTTCAGGTAAATACATTCTGCATGTTCCAGTCTATTGTAGAATTGTATCCACAGACAGTTGCCCTATGTTTTAAATTGTCCTTCTGTCATTAGATTCTGCCCAGTGCTTTCAAAGGTCTTTGTAGAACTACTGCTGTTGCCTTATGGGTAATTGAGCTACAATTGTCCACTGCATAATTTGGAATCATGGAACGGAGAGAGAATAGTTTTGTTGAATCCCCACAGACCTAAACTCTGTGGCTGCAGCTTCTTACATAGAAATCACCTGCTGAAGAGTGATGCTGTGAGTGCCATATCTTTTCCTTAGCATTTTCCTTGGCAAGAGCAGGTCATCAAAGCCATGTGATCTGGACATTGGCGAGCTCTGTAGCAGAACTGTGCGTTTTCTTGCTGCTTCCAGCCATAATGACCGTGAAAGTAGCAAAACACCAGGTGAAGGAAGGAAAAGTAGAAGAGACTTAGCAAAATCTTTCTATATTATTTTAGCATGGAATGATGGGAAGATCCGTGCCTTCACCCCAGAAACTGGGCGGCTAATGTACGTGATCGAACATGCTCACAGCATGGGTGTGACGGCTGTGGCTACCACAAGTGATGGCAAAAGAATCATCAGTGGTGGAGGCGAAGGCCAGGTAATGAGCCCTCAAAGTCCTTGGATCTCCTTTGCAGATTTCACCAACTTTTGTACTGATGGATTCCTACCTACAACACATTTCTTTTTAATGAGACACATGGCCAGTTGTGTGCCATTGCATGCTGAATAACTGTGTGGTGTATATATCCTGTGGCAGAGCAGACCCAAGAGCCTATGAAGCTCAAGCCCCACGTTGAAATTTCATTTCAGCCATGAATGCTTTCTCCCAAGTAGCCTTAAGCAGACCAATTCCTCAACTATAGTCCACATTATAACAGGGGATAATGATACTGGCCCCAAAATATACGGGATATTTATAGATTGCCAAGATAAAGCACTTAGAGAAAGACACTATATAAATGCATTTTCTGAAGATTCCGCTTTTGGGTTACAGGTGAGAGTATGGGAGGTTGGCAAGGAGACGCGCAAACTGGAAGAGGTCATGAAAGAGCACATCTCTTCTATTTCATGCATCAAGATCAAGAAAAATAACCAGGAGTGTGTCACGGCCAGTATCGACGGATCATGCATTATCTGGGATCTTGTGTAAGGCCCTTCTTGCTTGGAATCGTGGCTGTCTGCAGCCACAGTATTGTGCTAATTTCTTCTTTCAACTAAGAGGGTTATCTTGAAGAGACAAAAAAGGGAAAAAAGCAGGGTGGACTCCAGGGTCTTCTGGGATTTCAGTGCATGCCTCTGCAGCTGAAGGGGACTTGGCTATTTTATAAATCACAGATCAGTAGATCAGGGTCTGAAAAGTAAGAGTTATTGGTGGAGGGCTCTGCTTAAACCTAACAATACGTAACCTCAGAAACACTGGGTGCTTTTCTCCCCACCCCCAGTCGCTTCATGAGGCGTCAGATGATCTTGGCCAACACCTTGTTCAAATGTGTGTGTTACCATCCTGATGAGCACCAGCTTATTACAAGTGGCACAGACCGGAAGGTGAGTAAAGGTAACACTGGGACATGAGCCCAGCAAGACGGGTTACTGCCTAAGTACCCGGCTGCATGTCTTAGACGTCTCTTGGAGTAAATGTATGAAATAGGTTACTTGTTGCTGCACAGAGGAAGGCTCTCTCACACAGGTTTTCTTCTGGTTTCTAGATTGGTTACTGGGAGGTGTTTGATGGGTCCCCAATCAGAGACCTGGAGGGCTCCCTGTCCGGTTCTATCAATGGGATGGATATTACATCAGATGGAATCATCTTTGTCACTGGTAACATTGAATTTTAAAAAATGAACCTTATACTGGAGAGGCATTGTTCTCCTTCTGCAGAGATACTTGCTCCTTTTCTCATTCATTCCTGACAAGATCTTGTGCTATTGAGAACTGAAACTAAAGAAATCAGATATACTCTGTAAAGGCCAGAAAGAAAATGAGATTTGACTTTGAAAAATGTGGTGGTGGGCTACTTCTGAAAGGCTGCAATCCTATACTCATTTACCTGGGAATAAGCTCAGTTGTACTCAATGGTGCTTAATTTTGAGTAGACTTGTATAGGCTTCTATGATAATCATTATCGTGAATGACTGCACTCTGAGGTCCCTGTTGAAATCCATTGTTGGATTAGGGAGTTGCTCCCCATAGTCTTCATTCATGTATCATGCTCGTGGCTCCCTTCCTCCATTCATGTTGCACAACTTACACTTCTGACTACCATTTTCCAGCCCATTTTAGCCCCAAAATTCATTCTATATATACTCTTTCTCTGAGTATGGATCCTTTTGGTTCCAAAATGGCACTACCCACACACAAAACAAAGATATCAGCATTCCCTTGGGGGAAGTCAAAGGTTTGCATAATTACAATAACTCTTTGGAAAATATCCCGAGGAGAGAGGAAACCCAAAGCAACTCGCTGAGGGCTGAGTAGACTTAACTGGCTCAGAGTGCTGACTGTTAGAGGGGATGAAGTGGTGCAGATGACTTAATGATGGTGCCGATGGTTCTCCAACCTTTTGGGGCCTGGGAGTACGTTGGGAAAGCTAAGAACCTCTTCCTGCACCACAAAATGATTGATCAGACAGACAAAAGACGCAATGCTCAGAATCACCTCCTCCCCAAAAAAACCAGGCAAAACATCCACGCCCTCCCAAAACAAAAACATGGAAGAGGAAAGCAATTCCTCCCAACAAAATACCCCAATCTTTTAAAAATAAAAATAAAAATTGGGAGAGCCTTGGTAAGCATGAAGGGTTGTGTGTTGCCGAGGACACGTTGGTGCTGATGGATTAGAGACTCCTGAAATACATTGCCATGGGTAGGCTGCCTGGAACCTTGAGCAGGAGCTCTCCAAACTGCAGCATTTTGTTGCAGCTGCCCCTATTCTTTGCTTATTCCTTCAGTGGATTGCTGGCAGTCTTTCACAAGTCTAACCTTCCTTCCTTCTCTCCCCTTCAGGAGGTGATGACCACCTAGTGAAAGTGTGGGATTACAACGAGGGTGAAGTGATGTTTGTTGGGGTTGGCCACAGTGGCAGCATCACCCGCCTGAAGATCTGCCCTAACAACAAATACATTGTGAGCGTGAGCGCTGATGGTGCCATCCTTCGCTGGAAGTACCCCCATGTCCACTGACGCCTAAGAGCAGCTGCCGCTAGACAAAGATTCCAGTTCTGAACTGTTCTTTTTTAAGTTGATGTGCTTTTCAAAACTTAGAAGCCCTTGCTGCTCCTAAGGGAGATAATAGTTCACTTTGTTTGAAATAGTCAGACCTTCCTGTAGTATTATTGTCCATAGATCCAAGTGCCTATTGTCTGCATTGGTTTCAGTTGGTGCTTAATCACATGGCGCTGTGAACCCCAGGCCTGGCACATTCGTATTTATGTTTGTGATGTATTCTGTTTGAAATTTCAGTTCAGAAAACTGTGTCATGTCCCCCTCCTTCACAATGTATTCTGTGTTGTGCAACTCTACCGCTCTGTGTGCATCTTTAATTCGCCTCTGCTAAAAAGACAAAAAGCTTAGAATCATAGCAGCAATTCCACATTTGGAAAGGCTTTCGAAAGCTATTGTGTTCAAGTGATGCACTGGAATGCTAACCCCAGCAGTCCCTGTCAAGATCAGAGTGTAGGAATCTGCCTTATGTGGAGATAGAAGATCGGTCCCTCCAGCTCAGGATTGTCTACATGGACAAGCAGCAGCTCTCCAGGTTGCAGATAGGAATTCTTCCTGGCCTTGCTTGCAAGCTTCTGCATGTGTTCCAACACCACTGGCAGACCTCCATTTTTTGGGCCCTGAAGCTTGGGCAAATCACAACCCCTTTACAACATCTGTGCTATTGACTCTCAAACTTCGGGATTGTTGAAATATATACAACAACAAAAATAATCACTTTCAGTTGTGTGACTCAAACTGGGTCTACTAGACCCCAAACTTTTAAGCAGTGTGGACTATAGTTTATTCTGAGGCCCCTCCAGAATTAAAGGGCCCTGAAGCTTAAGCTTCATTAGTTCATAGTAGATGTGCCCCTGTCTACCACTAAGCTACAGTCCTTCCTCTTCGTTAAGATACTTGTCTCCTCTTGAGATTTTGCGGAGAGGGCTAAGCCCTTCAGAAACTTATTTCATTTACCAGTTATTACTGAGTTTGTTTATTGTAGCCATAATCCAGAACAATTATGATTAGGAAGCTTTTCCTAATATTATCTTCATAAAACTATCCCACTTCTTTTTCATATGTTTGAATTCAGAAACCCAACTGGATAGGAAAGGGGACTGGAACAACACGCCCTGCTGTTGCTCAGAATGCTTGAGGTGCATCTGGTTTGGCACCTAATAGTGCAGTTTTTGACTTGCAGCCTCTGTCTCCTTGAATATACCAAGCTGCATGTGATCCTGGAAGTCTTTACTTGCCATTCTGAATGGGACTTATTATTGTGACATATTGTGCATGCATCTCTTAAGGTATCATAAAAGCCATTAGGTGCTCACTTTAGACCAGCAATGAGGAACCTGTGGCCTTCCAAATGTTGGAGTCAAGCTCTTGCCAGTCCTAGTAGTTGGGGTGGGGTGGGGGGGGGTTGCAGGGTTCCCACCCCTGTTTTCCACCAAACAACTCTTTCTAAGCATTTTTCCTACCTCCTATGGAATCGTGAAATGACCAACAATCCTGGTGTGATAGGAATCAGCAGCAAGTTACTTTCCTGTGACCTGTAAGCTAAGCTCCAGCTATAGCCATGAAAAAAAACTGAGAAGGTGGCTTCTCAGGACCTGAAAAACTCTTTTCTCTGAGGAAGTACCGAATCAAAATCTCGCCTGTTCTACCAGCGTTTTGGTTCTGTTGTCCCTGCAGTGCTGGAACTGCTTTACAATGGTTGTCACTCCTGCTCACTGTACTGGGAGATTAGCTCCGTGAACAATCTAGCTTCTGGCACAGACCTGAATGAGGAATAAAATTGCAGAGTGTGCTTGTATTACTGCTAATCCACCCCTCCGGGGGGGGGGTGAATACAAGGAGACCATGCAAGACAAATGCTGGGGCATGGCGCCAAATGACGGCATGTGATTATTTTTGAACATGAGGGGTATTGGGAATTATTCCTACTCATGTCAGGTATCCTCTCATAAGAGAGAGCAGATGCCCTAATGGATGTGGATTTGCTGCATCCTATAGCAAAGGTCCTATAGGGACGCGGGTGGCGCTATGGGTTAAACCACAGAGCCTAGGACTTGCCGATCAGAAGGTCGGCGGTTTGAATCCCCACGGCGGGGTGAGCTCCCGTTGCTCGGCCCCTGCTACTGCCAACCTAGCAGTTCAAAAGCACGTCAAAGTGCAAGTAGATAAATAGGTACCACTCCGGCGGGAAGGTAAATGGCGTTTCCGTGCGCTGCTCTGGTTTGCCAGAAGCAGCTTAGTCATGCTGGCCACATGACCCGAAAGCTGTACACCAGCTCCCTCAGCCAGTAAAGCGAGATGAGCGCCGCAACCCCAGAGTCGGTCACAACTGGACCTAATGGTCAGGGGTCCCCTTTACCCTTTTATAGCAAAGGTGAGGAGCCTTAGGCCTGGGGTCCAAATTGGTCCTGAACCTCAGGACTCTGCCCAGGCCACATCCCCTGCCTAGCAAAACACTCTTTCATTGGGCCATACTCCTCACTAACCCTGCCTTGCGTTCCCCTTGGGCATGTTTGCCTGCCTGCAATGTTCCTGGACGCAAGGGTGAGGGAGGTGAGTGTGTGTAGAAACTAGCCTGGTGTACAAAGGCAAAGTTTGCATTAGTTGCTCTGCTTGCTTTTGTCTCTGTCCCTTGCTACCACCGTCATGTGCTCCCCAGAGGGGAATGTGGCTCTCAGGCTAAAATCCCCCCCATCCCTGATCTACAGTATCTTTTCCCTCCTGTGGAATAAAGTCAGAGCCTGTAAAAGCAGCTGAACCCATTTCACAAACTCCAGCTTTGTCAGTTCAGTGGATTTGTCTCTCAATGGTAAGATTAATCCAACAAAATTCCTGGAAAAGTCTCACTCTGAGGCTGCTCCTTTTAACATATATGGTGATCATGGAATAATCCCTGCTTGCTGCCCATTTCCCCAATTATGAATGAGCATCCATCTCATTGCAGCGTGCTTCTGAATAGTTCCGACATGGGGACTGCCTTCCTGTACAGCAGCAAGCACATTAACCACAGTGGGGACTGTTTTGCCATTTGGTTTTTAACAGCAGGTCAGCAACTTTGACCCAGTTGGAGACAGATAATGAAGAGCTTTCCTTATACCCCAGTAACAAATCTGGGCCGCAGCACTTAAGGCTGCAATGTGGAGATTTGAATGCTTTCCCCCAACTAATTGTTGGGGGAAAGGGGCCTTGCCTTGTCATCACCCTGGCATGCTATTTTCCACTTGTCAAAGTGTTTTCTAGCCAATGTAGTGCAGAGTAGGCTGCCGTTGGGTGGGGCATTTCTGAAATCCAAAAAGATTTGGGGATACGGCCTTTGCATTCACCCACAGTTAGGGTCAACACACAAAGCAGTCTACTTCTTATAACTTTCATTTCTGTGTCACATTTTAAAAAACAAGTTCCAGGCATGTGTATGTTGGTGATTTTGGTTCTTATGCTTCAGGTGCTAAACTACTTTAAGCTGGATTTCCTCCCAAATAGCATCCGCACTAACTGATTCGCAGTATTGCCTGAAGGTGAGAAGGTGAGTTTATCCACCTGTGTTCATAACTTTGGGGCCATAGCATCAAATGGTTTCCATGTACAAAACGGGTTCTCCATCAAGCACATGGATGCAGCCTTCATGCAATCTCACACCACCTCCAACAAAATTTCAGTGGAGGCTGTTCACACAAGCTTGCTGCTTTGGTGAATCAGCCCTGGTGTCCTTATTTTTGTGCTATGCTTGTCCCTTATCTCAGAACCTCTGCCTTCGTTTTCCTAATCCACCTTCCTCCACATGCTTCACATCATAGCATCATCTCTGGAGCAAATGAGATTGACTTTCGCTTCTTGACACGCAGACCTGACACACAGGAGGGGGCGTAAAATGATTTCCAGTCAATGTTCTTCCTCGCTAGCTCAAGGTTCCCTTGAGCTCCAATCTGAGGCAAAATTGTGGTTTTATTGAAGCTGGTGGCTAAAAGCTTCCATTATCCTAAAAGACCCCAAGTTTTTGCTACCAACCGCTCAGCAGGAAAATGTGTGTGATTGAAGGTGGGGCAGGAAAGAAGGATTTGGGCAATTTGATCACATGACCTAACAAGAAGCACAGATTCCTCCCACTGCAGCTCAATTCTCTTTGCTGCCTCTTCAGTCATCATAATCTTGAGTGGGAAAGCACATTTTGTGTACATCAAGTTATGTAACTGCACCCTGTAACAATGAAAGGTGTACAGGGGTGCTGCTATTCATTGTACCTGCCAATGCATCCGCTAGAGGGCACCCAAATGCTTTTCTACGCCGCCTGGGAAAAGTTCAGATTTGGATTTTTACATATTAAATTTACTTTATGCCAGCTGCTTTGTAAAATCAATTCTGCTGTGGGAGACTGCTGGGAGAAATTTTTGTGTGTGTTATAAGCCAGACTGCCACTTTGCCTCTTCAGGCCTTCTTTGGATTGGGTTTAAGAAGGTTTGTATCATTAGGAATCCTTCGCATTTCTGGTCTGAAAAGTTATTTACACTCTCTGTCATCATGTACACTACTGTTCGGTCGTTACTATTATCAGTCCTGTTTAACAGATAAGGAACTGAGGCTGAGAGTTCGTTGGGAGTTCAGAGTTTCTAGGATTTGGTATTCAACTTAGATTTGTATCCATGTCTGTATCCAGTGTTTCCATGGCATATTCATATCACAGAGACCTATGAAAACTGATTCTCTTAAGTGTGAGATGGGTTTCCCTACTGTTGTGCAAATGATTCCAAAGGGATACATTATTTGCTATGTAACTGATTTATTATAGGCATAGTTATACTCCATCTGTCAAACATTCTCAAGGCAGGTTGCGAAGTTTCAAGATCCAAATTGCCTCTTCACGTCCCTAACTCCTCCTGGCTCCATTTTCCCTTTCTGAATGCCTTGACCTGAATACCTTGATCTTCCACCAGCACCCATTCCTATTGGTACAATGTGAGCACTTTTTGTTCCATTCACTGCTGGCCAGTGAAACGTTTTCTATTTTAGGTGAGCTTTTGTTTCCTCTGGGCAGGACTCACCTGGAGAACCTCAACTCATGTCGTTATCTATCCTTCTCCTATTGATCTGATTCATGTCATTCATAGAACTAGAGTAGATTCTGCCTGGCAAGTTTGGTTTTGACTTGTTAAAGAGTATTTTTATACTATCCTTCCAGCATATTCCCAGGACATTTTACAAAATGGACAACACCACGAGATATGAAAATTAGTAAGATAAATCCATAAAATTATTTTTAAAAACAGCATAAAGCAGTCAGTCTAGGGTGAGTGGAAGCAAAGGAGAACATTACTTTTGCACTGGGTAGAAGAAACTTTGGCAGGTGCCTTTTCCATGCAGAGGAGAGAGGAAGCCAAATGTGTCCAAAACACTCTTTTCTACCTAATTGTTAAAAGGACTGTGACCCTACCCACATTGCTTCTAGCCAGCTTCATCCAGATGCAAAGTTTCCTTGATCATGGATGGTCTTTTGTAGAAAATAAGCAAAGTGGGCAATCTTGCAAAAAACAGGGATTGTGGTTTGGAGTTGTTTCTGAAACCATTTTTTCATGCAGGCACATAGCATGGCTCCTGCTAGGCAGATTGCATTGCTTAGTTTAGTTGTCCCCATGGTGTAGTCTGGTGAGGACAGCAGGCAGGGGACCAGCAGGAGAGGGAGCAACCAGGATGTATGGCTGTGAGCTTTTGATGTACAATGAAGGTAAATCCATTGTCCTTTGGAGTACTAATGGGGATGGCATGTTTAGCCATCGTTGGGGAGGTTGAAACGGTTGAGAGAGGAGGGCTCACTGTGGCAAGGCCCCAGCTTTAACTGGGTATCCCCTGCATTTGATTGTTTTTATCTGTGCACTGTAGCACTTTGCTTCCTACGAAGATCCTAGATTTTTCCTTCTGAAGGGGTGAGCAGAACTAAGCTGGGAAAGACAAGCTCTGTGGAGCTGAACAGCTGGCTCCCATGCATATTCATCACTGAAACCGCCACAAACATAGTGCATAAGTTACCACAGCAGAAGGGTAACTGAGCTAGCAGCTGACCTTTCATGTTGAAAATCAATGAAGCATGTCTATGGCTGTTCCTCAGGTTGATAAGAGCTCCCAGGGAAAGCAGCCCTCACCTGTCTCACTGCCATTCATACCTGCACCACCTCCATCTTTTAATACAATTACCAGCTAAACTTGCTTTGTTATGTATAATTTAACTCTGGCAGGAAGCTTTAAGATAAAGGAGACCTTTGCAGGCATCACTTTTAATTTCAGGAGATTCCTCCTCGCTCAAAGATGTGACTGAATTATTAGCAGGTTGCAGCAAGCTGTACTACTTGCCTTTGGGCCAACAACTCTCTTAAGAATGCACCAAATATAGAAAGTCTTAACATTCCATTTGCACATACAAGTAATTCTGAATGTAATGCTAATGTGGCTATTCCAGACATTAACTAATCCACACAGTTCCCTCCTCCCCGTTTGCTGGCCTGAACAAAGGCACAGAGGTTAATCCTATTAGAGATGGGTGCTTTCAGAGATGACATTCTCTGCTCACCTGCATAGTGAAGTGGGAAATCCCATTCAGCTGGAGGGCAATCAAGAAGCAGCTGGAACATCTTCGACTGAAACTGAATTGCCACAGGCTGGCACACCCATTGTAAGAGCACTGTCAACGGGACACAAAGAGTAACTTTATTCACTACCAAACAGAAAATCAGTGTGTGTGCGCTCAGGTGAGAATTAAATGGAGCCTGGGCCAATTTTCAAAGAGTTCAAGACGGTTTAACATCTGTCAGCCCTGATCTAAGTCAATTTTGTGATGTAACTTCTGCTGTCTGCTACCTAGGTCCATGTGCTTTGTTTGCAGTTTAATATTCCAGGACGTGATTTTAAGGTTCACAAGTAGACATGGAACCTGTTGATAATCCTGGCTCTGTTCTTTGGAAAGGACACTGGCCACACCTTCAGAAAGAAGACAAGGGCCCCCCGAATCTTCAGGGGGAACTGGCAACTTTGGTTGGGAACAGCATAATCAATAGAATGATCATGATCACTAGATTCATACATTCCAACTCTTTCCTACACAAAACCGGGATGCGAGTCATGTGACCTGCGCCTCGCTCTCACTTTTTTCCTGGGGCAAAAGCACAGGGCAAGAGCTCGAAAGATCATAGAATCCAAAATGGCTGTCAAGATCTTGTGCCAAAAAAGAAATGTCCTGTTTGTTTCGGTGCGCTTAGAAGATATGTAGCTTTAGGATTGCACTAGTACTGTACACGTTGAATGTAATTTGAGTGCAAAGTCACAAATCAGCAAATAGGATTTAGAGGGAGTGAGTGAAATTCAGGTTGCAGCTATGCATTCAATGCTTTACACATCTTCTCAGAAGTAAATGCTACTGGGATCAATGGGATTTATACCCAGGAAAAAGTGTGTTTAGGAATGGAGCCTGAGTCCTGTATATTGCATCTGCTGGAAATAATCCGAGAGCCAATCAAAGCTGCTCCATATTTATAACACTGAATTGGAATATTTATCTTAATCTCTCACAAAATTGGGCTCCTGCTGACCTTTGAAAATAGTTAAGCAAAATAGAATGTTTAGAGTTTATGCATTTTGTGGGTGGTGGGGAGGGAATGGAATGAAAATCCTATTTTAATATCATTCTAAGCAGCACATTTTAAAATTCGAATTGGTTTTTTCCAAAGTTAAATGTTTGGGCATTCTAACGAATTTAAGGGATATCAGTATTTCTAGGCTGGTTTTTATACATATTTAATGAAAATGCTTCTGTTGCTTTTGATATACCTGAATTATGGACCCATGCCTTAGAAAAGGCAGACCTAGATGTTTGTGTGCATCTGTTAGTAATCTCCAGAGGAAATGGAAATAATTCAGTTTTTTATATATAAAATCCGTATATTCCACATGCTTACTAATCAAGTCTGAGTCTTAAGTAACTCACTAGCTGGCTTTGTGCCCACAAACATAGAGATAGGCATTGTCAAGGTAGAAATCTGGGTGCTGCTTTTAGTAGCTGGTCGGCTTATCTGACTATCCTGAACATTAAAAATACACATCTTGGGACTCAGTACCCTTGAATTGTACAATTCTGTGAATTGTAGTTTTCCCCTTACAGAGCTACAATTCCCAGCACCTTTAATCTTCAGTGCCGAGGATTCTTTGATGGGGGAAGTGTTCTTTAAAGGTATAGTATGTATGTGGCCATTAACAGCTTAAAACACAGCAGGCCACATTTTTTCTCCATTTAGATTGAACTGACATGTGCCATGTGAACCTGAGTAACAGCTCTTCTTAGTTTTTGAATCTGTGGAGGTTAAAGATATCATTAATATTGTTGCCTGAGACATGAGGGTGAGGGAGCTAAGCATTCCCCAAAGAATTAAAGTTACATCAAAAGAAGTCCTTGAAGCTCAACATCCCTGGGAACAAACTGGAAATGTTGAGCGCTGCGTACGTGTGTGTTTAGAAGTAAAAATGATGTAAGACTTGTTCTTAAACAGAAACCCAAGTTCACATTTGCACCGCCCACCTTTGCAGCATTTACACGAAGTCATGGTTTTATTTTAACTCTCCTTTAACAAAGGGCCTTTTTAGTCATCGAATTCCAGTCATGTTTGGTTTCTCTGGCTATCCTTCCTTTCCCCATTCAACTTCCTTCTCTGGTTTCTAGGCCTTGTTGATTGCCAAGTTGGGGGGGGGGTGTGTGGAAGCGGGGCATCTTCTACCTGCTTTCAGTGATGTGAGACACAAATCCCAGGGGGGGGGAAACATTTGTCAGACTTCTCCTCTCCCCCCCCTTTAATCTGCTTTTGCTTGAGTGATGGGAAATATCTATCTCAAAATCTATCCATCCCAATAATTGCTTAAAGGTAAAGGGACCCCTGACCATTAGGTCCAGTCGTGACTGACTCTGGGGTTGTGGTGCTCATCTTGCTTTAATGGCCGAGGGAGCCGCCGTACAGCTTCTGGATCATGTAGCCAGCATGACTAAGCCACTTCTGGCAAACCAGAGCAGTGCACGGAAACGCCGTTTACCTTCCTGCCGGAGCGGTACCTATTTATCTACTTGCACTTTGACGTGCTTTCGAACTGCTAGGTTGGCAGGAGCAGGGACCGAGCAACGGGCGCTCACCCCATTGCAGGGATTCGAACCACCGACCTTCTGATCGGCAAGTCCTAAGCTCTGTGGTTTAACCCACAGCGCCACCCACGCCCCAGAATAATTGCTTAGTAGTTACATTACTTTCATGGACCTGGAGAATAACAGATGGCCTTGCTGTCGCTTTCCCCATGTGATGTTGAAGTCATACTTCTCGTCTAGGCAATAAAATGCTGGTGACATCAGAAGGCTTTCTGACTGATGAAAAGGCACAGGGTGGTGGTGGTTAGCCTTCCCTCCCTTTACAATGCCATGCCTAGCCATCACACTCAGGTAAGTTAGCCCCACAAGTGATGACAGCAGCAGGAAACACAGGTCTCACACTAGTGTTTCCTGCAGGAAGAACCTAAACTATGGCTGTTCTACAGGTCGTTAAACGTCCACAGCTTCATGCATCTGGGAACCCTAACTGGCACAGAGTCGACAATGTATGATGCCCATATTTTACAAGTATGCTGCAGACAACACCACCTGTATTACCCCTAAGTTATTTGCATACCCTCCAACATTTATCTGATGAAAATAGGGACGTCCTATTTCATCATCATCATTATTATATTATTTATACTCTGCCCATTTGACTGGGTTGCCCCACCCACTCTGGGCAGCTTCCAACATATATAAAAACATAATAAAACATAAAAAACCTTCCCTATACAGGGCTGCCTTCAGATGTCTTCTAAAGGTTCGGGGTGTGTGTCACATAACAACAACAACAACAACAACAACAACAAACAACAACAACTTATTTATACCCCACCCATCTGGCTGGGTTTCCCCAGCCGCGCTGGGCGGCTTCCAACTGAATATTAAAAACAATACAGCATCAGACATTAAAAACCTCCGTAAAGAGGGCTGCCTTCAGTTGTCTTTTAAAAGTAAAATAGTTGTTTATTGCCTTGACATCTGCTGGGAGGGCGTTCCACAGGGCAGGCGCCACTATCGAGAAGGCCCTCTGCCTGGTTCCCTGTAACCTTACTTCTCGCAATGAGGGAACTGCCAGAAGGCCCTCAGTGCTGGATCTCAGTGTCTGGGCTGAACGATGGGGGTGGAGACGCTCCTTCAGGTATACAGGACCAAGGCCGTTTAGGGCTTTAAAGGTCAGCACCAACAGTAACACATAACTCCATTCCCATATTTCTCTGATGAAAGTAGGGACATCCTAAGGAAAAGCGGGACATTCCAGGATCAAATCAGAAACTGGGATGGCTTCTGTAAATCCGGGACGGTCCATTGAAAATAGGGACACTTGGAAGGGTGAAATACAAAATGAAAGACCCCCCCCCTTCCAGCTTTTTGTCATTGCAGAAAGAGCCTTAAACGGGACAAGGGAGATCTGTGGTCAGGTCTCGAAAGATACCCCACCCCCCTCCATTAAAAAGCAGTAACACCCATCCTCTCTCCAGGTTTGGATCAAAGATTCAGTGCTGGGGCTGGGCAGGAATAGGAAACAGCAGGCCTGGGAGCTAAATGTGGCCCTCCATGGCTTTGTATCTGGTCCTCCTGGTTCTCCCGATAGCAGTCTTCTTCCCTAGGCCACACCTATCATGAGTCTGGCACCATGCCCTCCTGGAGCGACGTTATCTGGGCGGAATGTGTCTTTGATCTGAGTATTTCCTCTTCCTTCCTTGAACGGAGCTTTACGAGTGTGCAGAAACCTCCGATGGTAGGAGTCACAACACTTACTCTGCTCACTTTTGCCTCTGGCCCCACCCACAATTAGCATGCACGCCCCACCCTGCCCCAAAGGTTGTTCACTAGGGACCAGTGGCTTTCAGGCTAAAAGAGGTTCACTGCTTCTGGGGTTAACCCCTTTTTCTTTGTGCCATTACTTTAGTGGTCCTGAGGCTGCTGTTAGCTGCAGAGGAGAGCAAATAACAGGTACCCCGGCAGGTTAGCAGTTCTCAGACCTGAATTCCTTGTTTGTTTCTGTAAAGCCATCCCATGCTGCGTCTCTTAAAAATTCATGTGAAGCAGTTTCTAACGTTTGCACGATTCCACAAAAGCAAATCGAAACACAGCAAACTTAATTCAATGTCGGTCTCAAATCCTGCTTTGAAGCCAGCTTTACTCGGAATAATTCACAAAGTTCGGAGCGCAGGGGGTGTACAAAGGCTCTTTGAAAAGGGAAATATTTAATTGCTGTCAACCCTAGTCTGTCTTGACCAGAATCCCTAAGGCAGGTATAAAAATCCACCACAATAATCATGGTGGGGTTTCTCTCCCATAGACAAAAAGGGGAGAGGCTGCCACTGTTCATTTGCATACTTTTTTGTTTTAATTTATGCATTCTTTTTCCTTTTTCTTTATTTTTTCCTGAATTTTCCAATACATATATTGGCCAATAAATTTAAGCCAAATGTCAACTGCTGGTGGGGGAGGGGGATGGGACAGAGATGGAAAGTGAAATACATGTTTGTGTTTCATATAATCTTAATTCACCAAGTTTCCTATGCTTGAGAATTTGTATTGTTTTCTCCAGTGTTTAAGTAACTGGCCTGGCGTGTATTTGTACTTGATTGACTGTCCTCTCCAAGCTTAATTTCTTCACTGTGCCCCTGCAGACCCTCCAAGTGTCCCTATTTTCCAGGGATGTCCCTGATTTTGAGAAGCCATCCTGGTTTCTGATTTGATCCCAGAATGTCCTGCTTTTCCTAGGACATCCCTGTTTTTATGGGAGAAATGTTGGAAGGTTTGGATTTATCCGACCCCCAAGCTGTCCGAAGGCAATCGTGTATAGGGAAGGTTTTTTTTTTTAAAAAAATGTTTAATGTTTTATTATGTTTTGTTATATGTTGTAAGGTGCCCAGAGTGGCTGGGGCAACCCAGTAAGAAGTGTGGGGTATAAACAGTAAAATTATCATTATGGAATGGGACGGCCCTATTTTCACCGGAGAAATGTTGGAGGGTATGCCAGTGTGGTGTAGTGGTTAAGAGCGGTAGACTTGTAATCTGGTGAACCAGGTTCGCGTCTCCGCTCCTCCACATGCAGCTGCTGGGTGACCTTGGGCTAGTCACACTTCTTTGAAGTCTCTCAGCCCCACTCACCACACAGAGTGTTTGTTGTGGGGGAGGAAGGGAAAGGAGAATGTTAGCCACTTTGAGACTCCTTCGGGTAGTGATAAAGCAGGATATCAAATACAAATCCCCCCTCCTCCTCCTCCTCCTCTTCCTCTTCTTCTTCTGAGCGTTTTGCTTTGCTCACTTTCTTGAACAATCTGCGCTCTTCTCCTTTCTTCATATTCTACCATGGATTCACTGTCCCCCATTGGGTTAAATGATTTTTAGAAACTCCAAACCCTTGACTATATCATTATTATAACTCAGAAAGGTTAACTAGGCCATGTACTGCAGATCAAAATGCACATATGCATTATAGCATAATATGTGTGTGACTTGACCTGTTAGTGTGTGACCTGGTTCACTCTCTTAAAGTACCTGCTCTGCATATTATTTTATTTTCTGTGCTGTTTGTGACACAGTTGTAGGGGCCACAGCTAGGTGGTAGAGCACATACACGTTCTGGGCATCTCAAGGTACAGCTGGGAAATACTCCTTTCTCAAATCCTGGAGAGCTGCTGCCAGTCAGTACAGACAACACTGGGTGAGATGTGGGGACCTGGTATCATTTGCAGACGGTACCACTTGGTAGCAGGGGACTTGTGTTGTTGTTGTTTAGTCGTTTAGTCGTGTCCGTCTCTTTGTGACCCCATGGACCAGAGCACGCCAGGCACGCCTGTCTTCCACCGCCTCCTGCAGTTTGGTCAAACTCATGCTGGTAGCTTTGAGAACACTGTCCAACCATCTCGTCCTCTGTCGTCCCCTTCTCCTTGTCCCCTCCATCTTTCCCAACATCAGGGTCTTTTCCAGGGAGTCTTCCCTTCTCATGAGGTGGCCAAAGTACTGGAGCCTCAGCTTCAGGATCTGTCCTTCCAGTGAGCACTCAGGGCTGATTTTCTTAAGAATGGATAGGTTTGATCTTCTTGCAGTCCATGGGACTCTCAAGAGTCTCCTCCAGCACCATAATTCAAAAGCATCAGTTCTTCGGCGATCAGCTTTCTTTATGGTCCAGCTCGCACTTCCATACATCACTACTGGGAAAACCATAGCTTTAACTATACGGACCTTTGTTGGCAAGGTGATGTCTTTGCTTTTTAAGATGCTGTCTAGGTTTGTCATTGCTTTTCTCCCAAGAAGCAGGCGTCTTAATTTTGTGACTGCTGTCACCATCTGCAGTGATCATGGAGCCCAAGAAAGTAAAATCTCATAGGCAAAAGCTCCACACCATGGACGTAGCCAGGATTTTTGTTAGGGGGGGCAAAACCTCAGTTCGCTACATATTTTTATTGATTTTGGGGGGGGGCAGCTGCCCCTCCTTGCACCCCCTGGTTATGCCCATGCTCTACACTGAACATCAACAGTACCCTGTGGCTCCACCTGTATGAGTTCCCAGCTTCATCCTGTGCTATTCCTTGATCCTTTGTATTTCAAGAGCTGGCAAGGCTAGAATGGGATTATTTAATGACCTGCAGACATAGAGGTATGTAGGGCAAAGACACTGTCCTTCTGTGTGTATGTGCAACTCCCCCTCCCATTCCTTGCAATCAAAGACATTCAGGTGTAGCAAATAAGGTGTTGCATAGATTTATATGTGCCTTGCTTTAAACTGCATCTGCCTGGCAAGGCAACTCGGTTTCGTTGGGGTATTTTTAATCTCTCCTCCTTCACTCCCCACTTGCTTATCTTCAAAGTATCAGCCTTATTCTCCCCAAACCAGAATGCAGTTGACGTTCTATGGTGGTTCTGCCTGGTCCCCGTGGATTTCCTCTGCGGGTGGTTGATTTGACACAGGCAGCTTCTTTCCTACGTCATGATGGAAGATAGCTTCTTTTCAACTAAAATGCTCTTTTGTAACAATTCCTAATTGAATGGCATTTTTCTTCTGAATCTCGGCAAAGATCAAGATGCAGAAAGTTAATTATCTAAGAAGAAATACATTTTCAAAGGTAATAGAATTTGGATTTCTTTCTTTCTTTTTTCCCCCTTGCAGAAAAAAAAAATCCCCACACAGATAAGATGCGGGAGGACTGTTTCAGTGCATTGACTTTTATGACATAATCCTGTAATCATTTCCATGGAATCCATTGTTAATCTCTGCCACTGGATACTTAGTTAATTTATTTACATCTTTAGCTTGCCTAGTACCAGAGGCATGAACCAGTAAGCAATATATTTTAAAACATATGAAACTGTCACATTAAAATGAAACAGATCAAGATTAAACATTGTCAAGTCCCCCCCCCCCCCCCGCAGGATCTGGCGCCTTTATCAGCTATGTGTGTGACAAGCGAAGATTCTGCATGCAGATTTCTCCTCATTCAACTGGTTTAATACCACAGAAATCCCATCAGAAAAAAGAGTCAGCAGCAACTCTTCTTAATTTCCTTCCTAAATCAGCATTAAGCACTGACACCAAACACCAGTGTGTGTAAAAGGTCTTACAGCAAAAGGTGTGGATTGGGTTGCCTGACAGGTACCCAAACTGCACCTTTGACATGCTCCTTTCCCTGACAGGAGGTGGCCATATCTGATGAGGGATGTGTTTGAAAGTGCAGCTGAGAGTGACTATTGCTGGCCTGATCCATGCTTAAAAGCTCTGCTCAGGCGGGAGAAGTGAGGGTTTCTGTTATGTGTGTATTGTCCCCACCCCTGTCTTAAAGTTTCCGGAAGATGCTTAGGCTCTGGCCTCTCTCTCTATGGCATAGCTGTCAACTTTTCCCTTTTTTAAGGGGAATTCCATTATTCCGAATAGGATTCCTCGCAAGAAAAGGGAAAAGTTGACATCTATGCTCTATGGGTCAGGTTTTGGCAGGGGAGGGACAGACACCAGGAATGCCTTTGTGTGTCTGCCATGATGATAGTCACAAGGATTCTTTCAGGAGGGAGCATGACCTGTCAGACTGTACAGAGGGATCAGATTATGCCTTTCGGCACCATGGATGATACTGCAGTATCATTTTAGCAACCAGAAAAATGACGGCGAAAATGCCCCATTCTTCACTGCAAGAAGCACAAACAAAGAAAATAGCCAGAAATGGCAGCTGGCTAATTTTCTTCCTGGTTTTAAATCACACTATGTACATCAGAGATGGGGAACCTCAGGCCTGGTAGTTGAATTTGACCCTCAAGGCCTCTCTATATGCCCTTTCAAATGCTTCCCAGGCCAGTATTTTTGCCTGGCTGGAATGTGGCCTTGAATTCTGGCAACGCCTCTTGCTTGTCTGGCTGGTAGTCAGAGAGAAGTGCGTGTGTAGAAACTAGTCTACTGTACAAAAGCTAAAAATTACATTTATTGCTCTACCCACCTTTGGCTCTGGCACGTGGGCCCTGGAAGACTGCCCAGAATGAGAGAATGAAGCCCTCAGGCTGAAAAAGGTTTCTTCACCCCTGACACACTTGAACTTATTTTTCCAGCTCCGTGTGCTAGGAGATGACGACAAAAGCCAGGAATTCCATTTGGACAATGGAAGCCTGCTGCCCAGTCCAAAAAAGTCTGGTGTCTGGTAAGAGTTTTGGGTTTGGATGTGGAGGACCTTGGCTCAAAGGGAGAGAAAACCAAGTGTTCTAGGCAGGCATGAGTCACAGCGCCTCCCTGATTCTAGAAGCAACTGCCGCTCGGGGCATCTCCTGTTTTGACCGGAAACTACAATGGCCCCACTTCTCACCCCCCAGGGTTGTTAGGGGAACGAACAAAGTAAGGAATGTGCAAACAAGCACAACAACAACAATTATACAGCAGTGGATAATAACAGTAGGAAGAATAATACTACAGCACCACAACGATAATAATCACAGGCAGTGGCATATTTGTTACTCAAGGAAGTTTGAACCTCTTTGGTGGCATTTTAGGATTAACTCTGTGACTAATTGCCACTTTAGATCCTGGAGAGTCTTCTGCAGGGGGCTTGCCTAAGCAGCCTACCAGGTGTCTTTTAACTCAGCTTCTGGGAAATCTTAGTTTGAATTATGATGTGGACACCATATATTATGTAGCCATCAGCATGCATCACGAGACCTTGAGTTTTGTAAGTGTGCAAACAGTCCCAAGCCAGCACATTGTATAATGATGTTCCCAAGGCCTTTTTTATGACACCCAGGATCACTGAATGTTTTTTCCTAGGACAGAGTTGACCTAAGTTCTATCAATCAGCCGGAAACATTCCTAAAACATCAATCGTGCAGCAGGGCAGTGTCTTAAGAGGGCGAGTACAGGGTGTCTGCAGGACACCCTCATTATAGTAAACAGTAAGGTAGTCTCATTAAATGGTGAGTTAAACAGCAGCAAACAAAATATTTCTCTGCTTGGGAATTAAGCCAGATCCTAAGCAGTCCTCCATTAATCTCTTGTGCTGACCACCTCTTGTTAAGCTAGGCCCTGAAAAACACCAGGCGAGCCTAACAGCATTTTAAGAGTCTAAGTAAGCCTCATCCTTCGATCTTTCCCTGACGTTTCCTTAACGATGGCAGTAGCTGGCTCTCTCCATCTTTCTTTCACAATTTTTTTTTTTTTTTATAAAATTTTTATTGGTTTTACAACATTTTTAAAAAAAACAAACAAACATTAAAAATGACAAACATACACGTATAGTTTCAAACATATTTTCATAAACCTCTTTTCTTGGACTTCCCCATACCCCCCCTCTCTGCATCCCAATGTCCGTAGTTCAACTAGCAACTCCCAATTGTTACTTTCCAATCTCTATCCTCTTAGTCCTCTTTTATAATCTAACCTTATATCCCTGTACCCCTTTGTTTCTGGAAACCACGGCATTTTAGCATTCATTAAGTTTATAGTAGTCCTTAAGATAACTTTTAAATTTTCTCCATTCTTCTTCCACCGTCTCTTTTCGTTGGTCACGGATTCTGCCTGTCATCTCGGCCAGTGTCATATAGTCCATCACTTTCATCTGCCATTCTTCCAAAGTGGGTAAATCTTGTGTCTTCCAATACTTTGCGATGAGTATTCTTGCTGCTGTTGTGGCATACATGAAAAAAGCTCTATCTTTCTTTGTCACCAATTGGCCGACAATGCCCAAGAGAAAGGCCTCTGGTTTTTTAGGGAAGGTACATTTAAGTACCTTTTTCATTTCATTATAGATCATCTCCCAGAAGGCCTTAATCTTCGGGCATGTCCACCAAAGGTGATAAAAGGTACCTTCAGTCTCTTTACACTTCCAACATTTGTTATCGGGCAAATGATAGATTTTTGCCAGCTTGACTGGGGTCATGTACCACCTGTATACCATTTTCATAATGTTTTCCTTTAAGGCATTACATGCCGTAAATTTTATACCGGTGTTCCATAACCATTCCCAGTCAGCTGACATAATATTATGTCCAACATCCTGAGCCCACTTAATCATTGCCGATTTAACTGTTTCATCCTGTGTATTCCATTTCAACAACAAGTTGTACATTCTAGATAAATTCTTAGTGTTGGGTTCTAACAATTCAGTTTCTAATTTTGATTTTTCCACCTGGAAGCCGACTTTCCTGTCCTGTTTAAAAAATTCCATTATTTGGCGGTATTGGAACCAATTTTCTACTTTATGCTTCAATTTCTCCTGACTTTGTAGTTTGAACTTATCTCCATCCTGTTCTAAGATTTCCCAATACTTCGGCCATCCGACCTCCATATTGAGTTTCTTCACTGCTTTAGCCTCCACTGGCGACACCCATCTAGGGGTTTTGTTTTCCAGTAGATCTTTATATCTTATCCAAACATTAAACAATGCTTTTCTGACAATGTGATTTTTAAAGGCACTGTTAACTTTACCATACCAAAGATATGCATGCCAACCAAAAGCGTTATTGAAACCTTCCAGGTCCAAGATGTCCGTGTTCTCGAGGAGCATCCATTCTTTGAGCCAGCAAAAAGCTGCTGCCTCATAGTACAATTTTAGGTCCGGCAGGGCAAAACCCCCTCTTTCCTTAACATCTGTCAATATTTTAAATTTAATTCGGGGCTTTTTGCCCTGCCAGACAAATTTCGAAATATCTTTGTGCCACCTCTTAAAACATTCCATCTTATCAATAATCTGCAAGGTCTGAAACAAAAATAACATTCTAGGCAATACATTCATTTTAATTACTGCAATTCGGCCTAACATTGACAGTTTCAAATTTGACCATATTTCTAAATCTTTTTTAATTTCTGACCAGCATTTTTCATAGTTGTCCTTATACAAATTCTGATTCTTAGATGTTAAATAAACCCCTAGGTATTTAACCTTCTTGACCACAGTCAAACCTGTTTCCTCTTGAAATTTCTCCTTTTCCATATCTGTTAGGTTTTTCCCTAAAACTTTGGTTTTTTGCTTGTTCAACTTAAATCCGGCTACCTGGCCAAACTGTTGTATTATTTCTAAAACCCTTTTCGTACTAGTGTTTGGCTCTTGCAAAGTCAATACTAGGTCATCTGCGAACGCTCTTAACTTATAATGTTTAGCTCCGACCTGCACACCTTTGACCTGCTGGTCATTTCTTATCATATTCAGCAACACCTCCAGAACTGAAATAAAAAGTAATGGAGAAATCGGGCACCCCTGTCGTGTTCCTTTTTCTATCTTAAGTTCCTCAGTCACAACATTGTTTACAATCAGTTTAGCTTTTTGTTCAGAGTATATTGCAGCCATACCATTCTCAAAGCCCTGACCTACCCCCATCCCATGAAGATTCTTCCTCATAAAACTCCAAGAGATATTATCAAAGGCCTTCTCCGCATCCACAAAGATCAATACTGCCCTGGTGTTTATATTCACCTCTAACTTCTCCAAAATATCTATTACATTCCTTACATTGTCTGCTAGGTGTCTTTTAGGGAGAAAGCCTGCTTGGTCTTTATGAATCTTCTCCATCAAAACTCTTTTAAATCTTTTTGCCAAAATGTCTGCAAAAATTTTGTAATCCACATTAAGCAGGGATATTGGGCGGTAGTTCTTGAGTTGGGTCTTTTCAGTCTCTGACTTTGGTATGAGTGAAATATATGCCTCTTTCCACGATTCAGGTGCCTTTTTTCCCTCAAGGATCTCGTTACAAACTTCTCTTAGTGGTTGAGTCAACCATTCCTTCAGCGATTTGTAGTATCTGGAAGTCAGTCCATCTGGTCCTGGAGATTTGCCCAGTTGCATATTCTGAATGGCAGCCTCTATCTCTTGTTCTGAGATTCTCTGGTTCAAGTCCATCTTACTTTGATGAGAGATGTTTTGTAGTCCATATTTTCCGAGGAATTTGTCTATATCTTCTTCATTTTGCGGGCCTTGGGTGTAGAGTTTTTTAAAATAGCTTAAAAAGCAATTTCTAATTTCATTGGGTTTGGATATGTTCTTTCCATCCACCTCCAGGCTTGTAACTGTATTTAGTTTCTGCCTTTTCTTCAATTGCCATGCCAAAAGTTTGCCACATTTATTTGCTGATTCAAAAGTCTTTTGCTTCATTTGCCTTATCTTCCATTCAATCTCTTGGTTCATCAATTCCATATATTGTGTTTGGTATAATTTGATCTCTCTTAAAATGTCCTGAGACTTTGGTTTTGTTCTTAATTTCCTCTCTCCTTCCTTTATCATTTCCAGAATCTTCTCTTTTTTCTCATTTTGTTTTTTCCTCTTTATTGAGTTTTGTTGAATCAAAAATCCTCTCATCACCGCTTTACTTGCGTCCCAGATCACTCTTTTCTCCACGTCGGTCCTCAAATTTATTTCAAAATAGTCTTTTAGGGTCTTTTGGGCCTTCGTGAGAATCTCCTTATCTCGAAAGAGGGTGTCATTCATTCTCCATCTAAATTGACCAGTTATTGTGAGTTTCATCTCCATCTTCACGGCGTTATGGTCGGAGCAAGTTTTTGGGCAGATTTCCACTTTCTTGATCTTCGGAGCCATTCCACTAGTAACCCAGATTTGATCGATTCTGGTCCAGGTCATCATTGCTTGGGAGAAAAAGGTTCCCTCTCTCTCCAGAGGATTCCTTGTTCTCCAAATATCTATCAAGTCCATATTTTCAGTCATTTCGAAAAAAGTCTTAGGGAGTCTCCCTTCTTTGGTGACTGTAAGTCTTTGTGCCTTGTCCATATTAGTGGAGACCACGCCATTCATGTCTCCCATAATTATCATATTGTAGTCCAGATAGTCCATCAGAGTTTCATGAAGTCTCTTAAAGAAGTCGGATTTGCCTTCATTTGGTGCATAAATTCCAACAACTAAGAATTTTTCTCCTTGTACTTGTATCTCCACAGCCAGATATCTCCCTTGTTCATCTTTGAATATCATTTTTGGAGCCCATTTCTCCTTCACATATATTACAACTCCTCTCTTCTTAACTTTGTCTGATGAAATAAATTCTTGTCCTAGCCTTTTATTTGAAAGTAATCTCCTGTGGGCTCTGGTTATGTGAGTTTCTTGTAAGCATATCAAGTCCAATTGCTCTCTATTCAATATATGAAATACTTGTCTTCTCTTCAAAGGCCCATTGAGCCCATTACAATTCCAACTGAGGAATTGCAGAGCCATCTTGTTATTTTTCTAAGGCTCCTCCAACAGCTCCAAGTTGTTGCTCTTCTTCTGATGGTAGTGGTTTTTGTCCAAACGGGAGATTCAGGATATCCAATGCTCTCCTCTGTTCTGCAAGTACGTCAACAGTCCCCTTCTGTAAGTCCTCCTGGTATCTTGCCAAAAATTTGTCTTTATCTTGAATTGTCTTTATTTTCACCTTGTTTCCCTTATAGTCAAATGACAGCCCTTGTGGAAATTCCCACCTGAAACGGATAGCGTTTTTCTTTAATAAAAGGGCTAGGTCCTTGTAGAAGTTTCTTAAGTCCAGAAAATATTTTGGGATGTCTTTAAAGATCTGTGCAGCTGAGTTTCCAATCTGCAAGGCCTTTTCAAAGTGTAGTCCCAATATTTTGTCTCTTTCCTCCTTGGATCTGAGTGTAATCAAGCAGTCTCTCGGAGTCTTTCTGTTTTGCTTCTTACCCAATCTAAAGGCAGTCGTAATTTTAAATTCGTCTTCCTGGAGTTCCCAACAATCCACAAACTCCCGTGTCAAGTATTCCACAAGGTTGTCTCCTTCATTCTCCGGGATCAGTCTTATTTTTAAATTTCTCTCTTTCCTCTGTAACTCCCACAAGGCCAAAGTTGCATCATGCTCATAGACCTTCTTGGCAATCGGCTCTAATTTCTCCTGTGTCTCTCCCGCAGTAGCTTTGGCGTCTTCCGCAATTTGGCGCGTAGTGGCGTTTTCCTCCACCAATTTATTTATAGATTCTGTATTCTGGTTTAGTCTTGCTGAAATTTCTGTTAATTTTAGTGTATTCTCTGAAGTCTGTTTTGTCAGAGACTCCAGAGTTTGGTTTATCTTGAGCAAGGCATCTGTCACAGCTTCCATAGAGACGGCTGCTCCTTTGTCTTGTCCTGTTGATGCTGTTGTTCCTGTTGATCCAACTGTTGCGCCTGAGATTGAGCCTCTTTTCTTTACCTGTGACTGTTGCAGCTGTTGTTGTTGTTGTTGCTTGGTCTTGGCCCTTGTGACTATCTCTTCTTGTGCGCCACTCATGTCAAGGTCAGTTCCCACGGGATTTATTCTCCCTTGGAAAATTCCACTGTCTTAGGCCGTGCCGGACTTCACTTTGTCCTCTAGAGGGAGCAAATCAAAATGGCCATAGAGCAAAGTTTCCAAGTATAGAGACAAAGGAGACTGTCCCAAATGTCCAAAATATAAAAAGGGAGATTAACACAGTCAAAAGTCTAAAAGCTTGTTACTTCAAATTGCCACAGTTGCCCTATTTATGCTACTTCTTGTTGTATTGTACAGTAGCCAGGCACTGTGGAAACTTTGTATCAAAGTATCACTTCACAGGGAAAAGTCAGTTCAGTGTACTAAGAAGGCAGACCGTTTCATGCTTTCAAATAAGTGAGACAGCAGAGGTTTTTTACTTCCAACAAATCTTGCAGTTATTGCTCAAATTCACCTCCCCTCTACCCTGCTAGCTAGAGGGGAGATCAAAGGGTCTGAATGTCCGGTTAAGCTGATCAAAGAGCAGGTTTAAACGGATGCAGGTTTAGAGCTCCGTTGCTTTCACTTTCATGCAGTCGGGGGGAGGCAGACTTCCTTTGTTTAGATCTCCCCCGTTTTTAGCCCAATTTTTAAAATTTGAAAAGTCCCGATTATATTTCAGCTCTTACTCACGGGGATTCAGTCCAGATTTTCTTTTCAGGAAGGAATCGGCGCTCTCCGCTTATGGCGACGCGGCTTCACTTCGCAGGCTGGGTAGCGACTCTCAGCACCGCGCTCACTCCCGATGTCGATCCGTAGCCTTTAAAAAGGCTCTTTCACGGTACCGGGGGGCGCAAAGGTGCCCACCGAGTCTCCTTGTTCTCAGGCTTCAGCGCCTGGGATTTTAGGGGTCCCCCGCTTGCCGTAGCGGGTAAGACCCGAACTTGCGAAGCAGTCCTTCTCCGGAGCTCGGAGCTAGGACCGCCATTAAGCGCTGGCACCGACCGGAAGTCTCTCTTTCTTTCACAATTTTTGCGCCCCATTAACTATTACTTTCTGCATTATAATTGAACATCCACATGATGTAAAAGTCACTTCTTGAAAACTAGTGGAACACAGAACATGTTTAGTGTTCAAATCTGTGCTATTTGATTTCAGACCACCAATTTGCCCAGAAAAAGAGCAGGCGTCTTTTAATTTCGTGACTGCTGTCACCATCTGCAGTGATCATGGAGCCCAAGAAAGTAAAATCTCTCACTGCCTCCATTTCTTCCCCTTCTATTTGCCAGGAGGTGATGGGCCCAGTGGTACCTCAGGTTAAGTACTTAATATGTTCTGGAGGTCCGTTCTTAACCTGAAACTGTTCTTAACCTGAAGCACCACTTTAGCTAATGGGGACTCCCGCTGCCGCCATGGGATTTCTGTTCTCATCCTGAAGCAAAGTTCTTAACCCGAGGTACTATTTCTGGGTTAGCAGAGTCTGTAACCTGAAGTGTGTTGTAACCTGAAGCATATGTAACCTGAGGTACCACTGTACCAGTATATAGTTCTTTCCTGTTGTTTTTTGTGGGGGAATCATGGGGAAACAGAAGCACACATGTGCAGAGAGGGTGGGGGAGTCGCATCATTGTCTGATGATGTTCACTGGGTCACACCATGCCCACTGGTGTGGATGAAATTTATTGTGGCATGCCAATATCATCACTCAAAAAGGCACAGTTCCATAATGCAACAGGTTACTGCAGTGTGACTGGAGCATTAGAAAACAGGGCAGGATGATAGAATTGTAGAGTTGCAAGGAATATGAAAACAATTATAATCAGGAAAACAAACGCACTATTCCACATGTCTGAATGCACCTTTAATCTGGCTGCAACGAGTCTTTGCAAGATTAGGCCCTAGAACAGCTATATTTGACAGGTACGCTGACTGACCTATTTGTTGGTGGAAGGATTGATTGAAGAGAGGCGCTGGCTCCATGCCCAGAGAGAATCTCTTCTCCTCACAGCATTGCTACAATAAGGATGACATGCCTATTATGGAAGGTGGCCTCTTCCGCCTTTCTAAGCTGCACAACCTGACTCAAATCGGTGTGCTACATTATGGTCTGTAGCTTCTAACTATAAAGTTAGAAGAGGGACTTTGTCCATCTGAGAGACATCAGCATTTCCCTGACAACCAGATCCAGGTTGCCCTGCTTCTGCTCTGCTTCTCCCTCTCACTCACACACCTGTCAGTCACTCTGTACCTGACTTGACAGCAAAGAATCCCAGTGCCTCCGAGTAGCCTGGAGCTGACACCAGGTAACAAGCTCTTCTCTGAGGCCTGACCTTGTGCCCAAGCTAGTGATGAGGCTGCCTGGGTCTTATGCAGAACAGGCACCGAGTCATATAGGCCAGACTTGATACCTGCTATGAACGTTTTATCTCTCTAGCTCACTGGGAGCTTAGAAGACCAAAGCGGGAAGAAAGCTTGCTTTTACTGGTAAACGATATAAAGCCTAATGTGTGCCACTGTGACATTGCTAGAATGCTTAAGATTACATGCTATCCCCCCCCCCCCAATTCTGCTGTTGAAAGACAATGGGTAGCTTAGCAATGCAGAGATGTGCTTGGTTTCTGTGCAAGTTTTGCTCTTGCACCAGAATTCCAGTTGGTTATCATTTGAGACTTTCTTATGCCCCTGTTATTCAGTTCGGCGACTATGCTAAAAATATTCTGGGTCACTAGTTGGGAGGTTTTCCCCCTATGCTTTTAAAAACTGCCATTGCTATTGCTTGTGCTGTGAAAATCACAAAAGCCAATGTTTTTCCTCTAAAGCGACAAAGCCACAGAAGACTGCATGTGTCACACCTCATCTTGTTCCTTGGCTTGTTTCTCCCCCCATCTTCCTCCCCACCTGCTCCATATGGAAGGTGGCTGGCTGGAGGGAGCTGTGGAGAAGCTGACCTGGTTGGGGTCATTCTCTTCTTGCTGGTTCCCTGGGTCAAGTACTGGCAAGTAAACAAAGATCAAGACTCATGAGCAATAAATGGCCACAGGACTATATAGGGGAAGGAACTGGTAATGATAGGAAGAAGGTGGAAGCTGAGTAAAGGCCACCTAGTCTCCTTCTGGTTTCTTCAGCTCCTTTTATGGGAGATCGCCTATTCTCTGCAACCATAAAGGCTAGAAACACCAACTTTTCTTTGGAAGACGGTTGGGGAACTGAGGGCCAAATGTGCTCCGCCAGGACTCTGTCTGGCTCTTCAAACTCTCCCCAGGCCACACCTTTCACCACATCTGCTTAGCACCCTCCTAGGGTGTTTTTGCCTGGCTAAAACATGATCATGCATCTTGTTTGCCTAGATGGATGAGAGAGGAGTGTGAAAGGTCACGTTTGTTGCTCTGACCACTTTTGCTTTTGGACACACCCACCAAAAGGTTGCCTGAGAGGAAAAGTGGTCCCCGGACTGAAAAATGTTCCCCAGCCCTGCCTTAGAATAAAACAGAAGCTTTCTCAGAGCTCTTCAGAAATGACCTGCTTCAAAGATCCCCCCCCCCCGCATTTTGCAATGTAATGGGACAAAGCATTTTTTGGAGACATTGTGACTTGCCCAAAGCAGAGCTGGGATTTCATTTCTGCCTCACCTCCAATATCTATATCAAACACTCTTATTTGATGGTTGCTCTAATTGACAGAACAATATATTGCTAATGTCTGTTAATGTTAGTAATATATTACTAACTAATATATTAATGTTAGTAATATATTACTAACACATCTGTACTGGTGAGAACGATGCTGCCTTTTTTCATCCATGCACATTGACCAGACCACTTCCGGCAAGGGAAAGAGAGAGAGGCTGTCAAAGGCAAGCAGGGGCTTTGTCCATCTACAGGATGGATGTTCTTGATATGCTGCTGCCAAGTGATGCTCTGCTCTGAGATGAGGTAAGGCTTCTTCCCTTTGGCCCTGTAAAGCCATACTAAGGGGTTCTGCCCTTGAGTTGAGGACTTGGCTTTTTGCAAATGTGAAGGGATAGCAGCTGGAGCTGGAAGTGCAAAGGCTGAATGCTTTCCTTCTACTGCCACCGGATTTTATGTCTGTTGTAAAAGTTCCAGAGGACGGTCAGCATGCAAGTTTCCAATGAAAGTGAATGGGGGTGGGGGGAAACTGGACTGGGGCCAGTCTTTGCTATATCCATTAAGCAAAGTGTCATTAGGTTCTGGTAAAGCAGCAGATTAAAATAATAATAATGGGGTGATGATGGTGCTTTATAGAACATGGCCACTTGTATACCACGCAGAAACAGGGCAATTTGCATAAGCTAATAGGTGTGCGTGTGAATACAAAAATTTAGAAATGCTTCTTACAATAGACTGTGACCAAGTGACCTGGATCCGTCTCTGCTCAATCTGCTGCCCAGGTGCTCACTGTTGACCAGCAACTTCAAGGCCCTCCTTGCTTCCCCTTTTTAGGGTTCCTTTTCCAGCTTGCGGCCAGGCAGCCCTTTCAAACAGAGGGCTTCTCCTCTGTAATTTACCTACATAGGTTTGCTTTTACCTTTGCTGAAAGTGTTGGGGCTGCCCACTCCTTTTGGGGCCGTTTTTCTTTTCATTTAATACAAGCAGTGCAAGAAGAAATGGAAGGTGAAAGCCAACACAAGCTGTTCCTAATACAGGAAGGTATCAATAGGAGCAGGAAACCGTCAGCTGTATCTGTGTGTCAGGAGTAGGAGTCAGGTGTAGGTCAGCAGTAAAAAACATGGTGTCAGCAAAGTTAACTTTTTATTCAAAGAAACCGAAACAGTGCAGGCCTAGTAGTAGTAGTAGTAGTAGAAGAAGAAGTTTGGATTTGATATCCCACTTTATCACTACCCTAAGGAGTCCCAAAGCGGCTAACAGTCTCCTTTCCTTCCCTCCCCCACAACAAACACTCTGTGAGGTGAGTGAGGCTGAGAGACTTCAAAGAAGTGTGACTAGCCCAAGGTCACCCTGGAGCTGCATGTGGAGAAGCGGGAAAGCGAACCCGGTTCACCAGATTACGAGTCTATCGCTCTTAACCCAACAACTTTTCCCAGTAGGTCTTGCCCTGATGAGGCAGTTGCGAGGACTGTAGGTCCCTGCCTTCCCACAGCTGCCTAAGTTGCCTCCTTTCCTTTCTGCTCATTTCAGAAGACCTTGCAGAAGAGGAACTCTTGATGGATTTTGCACTAGATTGTGAAAGGGATCCATGGCACTGCAGCCATGGATATTGTGTGGAGCCACTGTCTAGTTTATTTCTTATAACTATTGGTTTCTTCACGTCACAGTTTGTGTGCCTGGCCACACAGTTTGGGAATGAATGACCACACAATAGTATTCCCATTGCCTAACTGCTTAGGAATTAACCTTCCTCCAGTTTTCAGCCCTAGATCATCCCCTTCCCCAACAAATTCACATAATGTTCAAGGTCCTCTTGAATTCTTAAAGAACTCAAGGGGAACTGAGAGATCCTGGTTTTCAAAGTGAGATTGTCTGTCTCTAAGGAGGATCCATAAGGGCAGTTTCCCAACTTAAAAAGTGATCTTGTTTACAGTGCAGGACGTAAGAGGCAAGTCCAGTTGAGTTCAGTAAGACTTCTATCCACCTTAAAACACTCTCGTGCATCCCCATCTTATGAACAATATAACTTGTGTTCATATGGAAGGGCTTCAAGCCCTCAGCAGCCAAAGTTTTCAAACATAATTGGCTTAAGAGCTGAAGCCAGCTCAGCCCTCCCTGATCATAGGCATGGAGCCAATGTGGACAGTGATGGCAAGCAACTGCTGCACTCTAATCTGTGCAGGCAAATTGGCCCTTATCACAGATGGTTTATGTTTTATGCAGGTGATGACTAGCAAAGTAGTTGTTTGACTACTGTGTGCCCATCTTGCAACTTAACCAACCAACATTTAATGGGTTACTAATGTGGATGAACCACTAACATACATATTATGCCTGACCTGTGTGGCAATTAGACACACATCCTTGCTGTATGCTGAACTAATCCATATAACCTATATCTCCAAATGAAGTTCTTACTGAGCTGAGCAGTTCTCCTATCAGGAATCTGCACAACAAGCCTGTGTTGTAGGCCAATGTCCCCATCAGGCAAATAATGGCCAAGGTTGGTAGTGGCTTGCCTAAGGCATCCTATGACTTCATGGCAGAGGTGCGGCTTGAACTGAAAACTGCATGGATTCACTGACATTGCTATCCCCATATGTCTACTACTTGTGTGCATTTTCTAATCTACAGGGTGAGTCATATGTGTAAAGGATTCATGGGGGTTGCCTGAAATCCTTGTGTGCACTAACCCTTTGCCTGTATGCAGCTGCTACCACCCACAGACTTATTTCTGGCATACTCTTGTAAACCACCAGCTCTTCCAGTGTAATATTTGAAGCAGGGGAGCTCACAGGGGTGGAGCTAGCATGCTTACTTTTTAAAGAATGCCCACATCAATATCACCCCAACTCTTCTGTGGTGGGGCAACATTGGCATGGCAACTGATCCCCACTAACTCCTCTCACAAGGTCTGCCAACCTGGTCCAAATGGAGCAGTGCAGGATACATGGATCTGGGAGGAAATGGCCCTTCACATGCCTTTCTCCTTTATGAATGGACTTGTACCACCATAACCCTGTGCACAGTCATTGGGACCAGTAGGATCACTCTGCACCTGTGAGTTTGTGGTGGTGTGCAAAAACACAGACCTGCTCTGTCTCCAGTTGGCAATGATGGCCGTAGGGTAGGAACCACAAACCCGAGGCTACGGTAGGGTACCGGTATGTTGTCGTTGGAATGTTGACATCTTTCCTAAGCTGGAAAGAGATGCCCACCTCCACCTGGCACAGGCGAAGGGGGCGAGGCTGGCTTCTCCAGGATTCCCGGTGGCCCACGGCCGCACGCTGCCGCAAGCTAGCTCGCTCTCCCCGCCTCCCTAGCCGCTCCAGTCATCTGCCACTGACTGTGGAGCACCTGAGCAAAGGAGGAAGAGGGACGAGCCAGGCTGCAGGTAGTGCCGCCGCCGCCGCCACTACCCTCGCTGGCAACACCTGCCTGCCTGCCGCCGTCCCTTCCCCACCCAGCCTGCCTGGTCCAGGCGATCCTGCTCCGTGCGCCTGTCGGGCTCCAGCAGACGCCACTTCTTAGCGGCAGCAGAAGCAGCAGCAGCAGTAAAACCTCGCCAGCGAGAACCGCCGCCTCCCCGCTGTTGAACCAGGCGGGCGGGCGGGCGAGCTCCCAGCAGAGGGAGGCGCTTGGCGCCGCACCTCCAAACTCAGCGCGCGCGATCCACCCCCTCCGCCGAGTTTACTTCCCCTGTTCCCCAGGCTCTGGCGATCCGCGGGCGGCGACCCGAGGAGGCGGGGAAAGCGCCGTGCCTTGGGCGGAGGGGCGCAGCAAGATGCCCGCCTGCCCCCGGCCATGAGCCCGGCCCGCTCGCCTTCCCCGCCTCTCTGCCCTGCCCAGCCGGCGAGCGCGGAGGGAGGGCGGAGAGGCTCGGAGCGCGCAGGTAGCCGACGACAACAACCGGGAGAAGAAGGCAGCAAGCGGCGGCGGCGGTGGAGCGGGTGGCCGTAGCCTCCTGGCGCCGATGGGCGAGCAAGAGGCGGGCAAGAAGCCCGGGCCCGGCGCGCCCGGCCCCCCGGACGGGGTGGCCGGCGGAGAGCGCCCCCATGCCGGGGCCGGGCGGCGACGCCGAGGAGCCGTGCGCGCCCTGAGCAGGCTGGCGCGGCGCCTCTTGCAAACTTTGCGCGGCGCCCGGCAGCAGCAGCAGCAGCAGGCGCGGCGGCGAGAAGGCGCCGAGCCCGAGGACGACGAGGGCGGCTTCAAGCGCCCGCCCGGGCCCGAGCGCGAGAGAGGCCAAGCCAGCGGCGGGGGCGGCGGCAGCGGCGGTAGCGCCCGGCTGTCGTGGGGCGCGCAGAGTCCCCTGCCGGCGGCCGTTCCCGGGGACCCCAGGCCGCTCACGCCGGGCGCGCAGGGGCTGAAGAACCACGGCAACACGTGCTTCCTGAACGCCGTGGTGCAGTGCCTGAGCCACACCGAGCTGCTGGCTGCCTTCCTCCTGCTGGCGCTGCCCGACCAGCAAGGGCCACCCGGACCTGGAGCCGGAGCCGCCTCCGGGGAAGTCACCCAGCACTTGGCGGCGCTCGTACGCGCGCTCTGGACCCTCGAGTATACGCCGCAGCTCTCCGCGGACTTCAAGGTAGGGGGCGCACTTTTGCGCGGGATCTGCCCCTCTCTCCGGGGGGCCACGGGAAAGAGGCTCCGCGTCTAACGCCGGAGTCCTTCTCAGCCACCTGTAGGCAGTCTTCGACGCTGCCTGTTTCCACCCCCCCATCCCCAGTGTGACCTGCTGCTCCGGATCTGGCTCCGGCGAGCGCCGTTGAGCGGTCTGACCTCAACTCTGCCAGGCGCTGCGGGGACGCTGGACTGCTCACTGGTGGATTGCTAACCGTCACGCAGCTTCTGCACTTCGAGATGTGCTCCTTGGTGGCAAACGGCTCCACTGGGCAGAGTTAGAAGGATTCCTTCACTCTCTCTCTCTCACACACACTCTTCTCTCTTTTTTCTCCAGCCACCTGTTTAGTCACACCGCACGCTTTAAAGCAAGCTACTGTGCTGCAGGCGGATTTGGCAATGGGGCCAGGTTGACTGCCTAGGCAGGTGGAGGAGTTGGAGGGCATTGCTAACAGATGGGTACGTGGTGCCACATCAGGGAGGCTAACCAGGATTTTTAAAAAGAAAAACAGAAGTGGGAGAATAAAATGCTCTTATGTGTTTTTTTTTGAGGAATTTCTAGATTGTTTGTGATCTCACCCTGCTCCAAGTTCATACTTCCAGCAGCCTGAGCTCTTCCTGTTCTATGAAAGCACAGTGTTTGCTGGTGTTGTGACAACTTGGTCAGGTCCTTGCCCATAGCCAGAGATGGGGGAAATGCTACTTTTTATCTTGAGGATTTTAAATTTAATAAATAAATTTCTGGGAGGGTAGTAAGAGAAACATTTGTGTGTCTGATAGAGCCTTTCATAAAGAATCTCACTCCTGCTTGGCTCCACCAGACACACAAATGCTTCCATTATCACCCTCCCAGAACCTCTCCCCCCCTTTAAAAAAACCTCATTCCCTTTCTCTTTTTTCTGGGCAAAGGCGCTGGAGGTAGGGATGTGCTGGAGAGCGTTTTGCTTGCGAACGTTGCACACCTGGGAAGCTCTCCTGAAGTCTGTGGTGCTGCTGAACATTTGTACATTGCTCAGCATTTGTGAGCTGTGCTTTGAAGTTGGAAATGAAATACTCATTACTAAGCAATTGCTGTGGGACTGCCTCCCTTTCTCCTCCTCTTCCTGAAACCCCATTTTTCTATCGTGAGGGCCATGAAGCTGAATGGGTCACCCTAACTGGGTGTCTCCACTGCTGGAAGTTCAGAACTGTTCTGGCAAGCGTTCTGGGTTTCCCACCCAACCAGTTTGTTGTGATCCCCCAGCTAGGTTCACAGCACTTTGGGAACAGTCAGGCATGATACTCTACACTATGTCAGCACTGCCTGCTTGCCTTTAGGTGGGTTCACACTCTATGGGGTGAGGAGCAATTAATCTGGGGAAGCAGACTTGGTTCTAGAACTGCTTAGAAACACCAGCTGGAAGAGACTGTCAAGTCCACAATTTCCTGCCTGCCACAGGGCATGGTTGCCTGTATATCAACCCCAATCTGACTGGCAAGAAATAATAACAACAATAACAGCAATACTATATTGTTATTTATATGCCACCCATCTGTCTGAGTTGCCCCAGCCACTCTGGGTGGCTTCCAACAAATTAAAACATCAAACACAGTAAAACATCAAATATTAAAAACTTCCCTATTCCAGGCTGCCCTCAAGATGTCTTCTAAACATCAGATAGTTGTTTATTGACATCTGATGGAAAGGCATTCCACAGGGTGGGCATGGCAATGAGGGAACCGCCAGAAGGTCTTGGAACTGGATCTTGGTGTCTGGACTGAATAATGGGGGTGGAGATGCTCCTTCAGGCATACAGGGGTGAAGCATTTATTTTTGGGTGGGTGGGAGTCCCAGGTGTTGCTTGCAAGTGGACTTCCACCCATCTCCTAATCAAGTGATTCATAGACTATTCAGCCACTTCATTAGGGGGCTGAGCATGGTCCAGTGTGCTGAGCCAGTGATTTGCCCTGGTGGCTTGTTTAAATGCCTGTAGTTTACTGAAGAAAAGACAGATGAGTGTGCACTGTGGAGGGCTTGAGTAGCAATGGTGAAAGATAGGCCTCTCTTCCATTGGTGGAAGGGAGAGGAATTGCCATTGGAATTTTTTGTTTTGTTTTGAGAATGCCTTCCCTAGAATAGTGGACCTAGGGAGCTAGGATCAGGAGGTTCTGTGCGGTTGAGGGATTCTGATTTATTTTTGTTGTTTTGAAGCTGCTATCTGGTTACTTTTGTTGACAGATTGTATTTCTTCAGAGGTGAGCCTTTTCTCCTTCTCTGATGCTCACATTTGGCTGCTGGCTGTCAGAGGCTTCTTTGAAGCAAATGCCTGAGCTGTAGCTTTGGCAAATCTTGTGTTACTAATTCAGCTCCTTGACAGTCCTGCTGATACTAGAGTGGAGTGTGTGTGTGTATGTGTGTTTCTTTCCCTGTTGATGCAGCAAGCCACTGTCAAAGGTGAAATTGTTTCAGCGTCATCTGGTTATTATTATTTTTATACCATGCACAGGGTCTGTATGCTAAGAAGGAACCCCAGGTGGATACTGAATTATAGGCGAGGCTTCTGAATCTTTCAGCACTTTGCATTTTGTGGCGGTTTCTGGAAACATAGATTTCAAATTCCATTTGGAGAAAATTCTCAGAGTGGAATGTGAAACAAAAATGTCTCAACACTGAACCTTAAAATGTGGCATGCGGTGGTATAAGGAAGGGGCTAGATTCAGCCCCTGATTCAGCCCCTGAAGATGATGACATACTCTCACCTTCAGACTTAGGGCATTTCCAAATTAATCATACTGAAGTTCATTTAAAATTCCTCTTTTATGTTGGATGCAAAAAAGGTTTGGGTAAGGAGAATGGTGGTGGAAAGACGATGTGCTGGGCAATGTTGGGTGGTGGGTTTGAGCCCCACATTGGGCAAAATATTCCTGCATTGCAAGGCTTTAGATTAGCTGACCCTCACGGTCCTTTCCAATTCTACAATTCTGTGGTTCCGTGGAAAGAAGCTGGGGCAGCCACGTCCTCACTCAATGATGGCAGCATCAAGACAGTTGCTTACTTATGGTACATCTTGAATGTGCCATCATAGCTCTAACGCCACAAAAAAACAAAAAAACCCAGTAAGGCACACTTTTGTGGTGCCTCAAATGCAACTTGGTGGTGCCTCAAATGCATCACTGTGGTGTCTGTTCACACACACATATCAATGGGCCTTCTCAGTGGTGACTCCACACAGTGGTGTAGCGTGGGGGGGGGTGCAGGGCGGGCCGGCCACACCGGGCGAAACATCGGGGGGGCGCTCGCACTCGCAGCTCTCTGCCCCTACCTAAATCCACGAGTTAGGGGGCGCAAATTACTTGCCTTGCCCCGGGTGCTGACAACCCACGCTACGCCACTGACTCCACACTAACGGAATGCTCTCCCCAGGGAGGCACCCTAGTTCCATCATCACATATCTTTGTGCGCCAGGCCAAAACATTAATTTTCTACCAGGCCTTTGGCTTTTAATTATCTGTGGCCTCCTTCGTGTGTGTGTGTGTGTGTGTGTGTGTGTGTAACTCTTCCTTTTAAAAATATAAATGCGTTTTGGATTTTACTCTGTCTCAGTTTTATGCTATTTACTTTTCTTGTTGTAAGTTGCTTTGAGTTACTTTTTGCAAAAAAAAAAGTGTCTAGTAAGTTTAAATAATAAAGATAAAATGTTAATAAGAGTAATTTTCAATAAGGCTATGATTTATGTTTGTTTGTCTTATGTGTTTGTTTATTTATAATGTTGTGAAAACCAATACTTTTTTTTTGAAAAATAATAATAGTAAAGACAAAATGTTTAGTAATCAAACAGTGTTACTAGACAGAGCATGCAGGTCTACAGTTTGCAGATGCTCTCCATACTTTCAAAAGGAGAACTTCTCAAGTTCCTCCTTATGTCATCAAGATCTGTACAAAGCATAGTAGTGGAGATGCAAATTTCTAAAACTAGTTGATTCTCCATATTGTTTTCCCTGCACTCTTGTTACAAGTTGGTAGCATCATGCCACTCAGGCTGCTGGAGGAAATTTGAATTCTCTGTGAAAAGCTGTGAGCTTCCTGTTTGTAACTACAGTCAATCATCATGATACCTTTGAAATGTCAGGTATTTCTTGTGCACACATACCTGACACTCTAATAGTCCCTGGTGAGGCAGGTATCATGTTGCCTCAGATTCTCAGTATAGCCCTTTAGGGCAGGTATGTTCAATTTTTGGCCTTGCAAAAGCTGTTGGACTATATTTAGTTCACATCCTCCCTGACCATTAGCCATTCTGCCCAGGGCTAAAGTTTGAGTCCAACATCACCTGGATGGGCACAGGTTCTCCACCTTTGCTTTTAACATAAGCTTGACAAATGGGCCATAGGCTGTGGAATTGGCAATGCTTTTGAATGGTTGTAGAGAGTGGCTTGGGATGTGGAACTTGAAACATGGCATGATCGTTCATATCTCACCTCTGCCATGACTTTACCAGGGGCTCTGAGTGCAGCATCTGCGATATGGTGATGACTTACCTGAGATTATTAAGGACAAAAGTGTCAGTATCTCCTGTTGATGACAACAGGTGGTGGGGATGATGATTGGTTTGCTCTGTTGAACAGACATGGTTTTTTTGTGTGATGAAGGCTGCCATGCTCTGCAATATTATTATGGTTGTACACTACCCTAGTCTCCATCTGTACATGATTCCAGGTGCTTTGTCCTTCTAACTATCTGCGGGCTGAGGGAGGGGCCCCACCTATTTGCCATCTCACACAGAGCCCTTTTCCTTTGTTCCCCTTAATGGCCCATCACCCAGGCTATCGCCTTTTCAGGAAGCTAGCCTGGCTGATCTTTTAACACTTGCTGGATCCAGGGGTTAGGAGGGTCTTGGGCATAAAGCCTATTCCCCCTCCTCCAAATCATAACATTATTATCATTTTACTTGGGGAGGGAGTGACTTCCATCGAACACAGTAGGGCTTTCTTTTGTTTAAGCCTCCATAGGCTCCTTTTACAATTGCTGATACACACACACATTTGTGACTGGATCGTCACAGATCTAGCTAACATTGCAGAAATAAATAAGAACTTCCACATTGCCCAGTGTCACCTCACATGCAGGTTTTCCTTGGCATCAGCCCACGCATTCATCTGCCAGCCTTTGAGAATTGGGTAATCAAAATGATGTATATATGTTCGTGAGCCAATTCTACTCCCTGCTGGCTGTCAGTCTGGGAACCCACCAGCTTCTCATATATGCCAGGCGGACGTGGCTTCTCTTACTTGAATGGGAGCTGGGAACCAAGCCGTGCAGAGGGAGGATTTCCCCTGAGGGGCCTGGTATAAAATGGGAACATAAAACTTAGGACCTCCAGACAACTCTTCACATTTCTGAAATGTACCAGCCAGACATACTTTATGTGGTATTTTTTTAGCTGAGGGTTTGAGTTTGGGGGATTAAAATCGGATCGCCATCTCCAAACGCTGAAAGAAGAACGCCCTTGTTCAACCTCAGTCCATGTATGACAGTTGTAGCTGCTGGTGGGTGGGAAGGCACTTTAGCGCGTACACACCCTCTGTTTATTTATTGTGAGGCTGAGTAGTGATGTGTTTGTGACGGGCTCTGTTTCTAGGAAACAGCAAGGCAAAGGACTCCGGGAAGGAGACTGTGCAGGGAAAAGACGGCGAGCGTAGAGAGTCCTGTTGAGAAAATTCCTCTTGTGCCATCACAGGCAATTTTCGCATTCCCGCAGAACAGAATCTGCCCTTTTCCAGTTCCACTTGAGTCTGCCTAGCACACTTCTGGTTTACAAAAGGACTTGGGAGTGTAGGGGCCTCATTGAGTCTCTCTCACAAATCCCCCTGTTGTCTGGTCAGTTGGGAACCGATTGCTACAAGGAGCCTCTTTGGTAACCTTACCCTGGGAACACCCGAGAAGATCCTTTTCCATTCAGCTCTGTTCCTGATGATCAGGTGGAGAGGAGGGAGGCTTCAGGCTGCTGGCAGACAGGCAGGGGACCTCTGGCTGCTTGGATTGAACTGGGTTGCTCCTGTAACAGCCTTTTTAAACATCCAAGCGCAGATGCTGAGTTTGAAGCCCTCTTCAGTATCCAGTGCTCTCATTCTGCAGCAGCATTTTTAACCTCAGGGCATTTCAAGAGTGAGAGCGGAATCTTTATCCATCACCTCTGCTGCTCTTGAGCCGCCCTAGATCATCCCTGGGCCACTTTGCACTTTCCACATAAGTTTGCCTCAGCTATGCTTAGTCCCCATGATACAGTAGAAGTGGGTGGGGTGCAACTCCAGGACTTACAGTGGTACCTCGGGTTACATATGCTTCAGGTTACAGACTCTGTTAACCCAGAAATAGTACCTCGGGTTAAGAACTTTGCTTCAGGATGAGAAGAGAAATCGCCTGGAGGCCCCATTAGTTAAAGTGGTACCTCAGGTTAAGAACAGTCTCAGGTTAAGAACGGACCTCCAGAACGAATTAAGTTCTTAACCCAAGGTACCACTGTACTTTCTTTTCAGAATAGGAACTATGAAATCATCAGCCAGAGATCCTCTGGGCTACCTGGGTGCAGAACATCCCAATTTATCCCTATGAGGTAGGCTAGGCTCAGATGGTGATTGAGGTCCAACTACGGTCACACACTGAATTTCATGGCCGATCAGAGCTATGAAGCCAGATGGACTCCTCAGCCCAAATGCTAACCTGGTGGGAGGGGACCTTTTTTGGCCCAGAAGGCCAGATCTTTCTCTGTCCTCACCCCTGTGGGTGAACATTGACAGATGGGCAGTGCCTTCAACCTTGCTTTCTGCAGGGTTCACCTGAGAGATCGGGTTCCTCACAGGGAACTCAGCTGCACAGCTGACCCAGCTGCGTCTCTTCCTGGCCCATACCTGACGTCACATATGAGGTCAGGTGGTGGGACAGGTGGGCATGGTTTGTGGATCACCCTTTGCTAACTGATCATTCTATGACTATCAGCTGATCCTAACAGACTGAGTAATGCGGTGTGTACTGTCACTCTTTGGGTGTGTACACAGCTGTCTTCATTTTTGGACTCTCCTGGAGAACAAGGCTATAGACTCTTCTTAGGGGTGCAGCTGTGGAGGCCATCACAACAAACTCCTGCCATTCAAAATTTACAACTACACCACTGCTTAGACTGAGAAGCCCACATTCCAATTGTGCATTCCACTGTGCTGCATGAGTAAAAAAAGGTAAAAGACCCCTGACAGTTAAGTCCAGTTTCGAATGACTGTGGGGTTGCGGCACTCATCTCGCTTTACTGGCCAAGGGAGCTGGCATTTGTCTGCAGACAGTTTTTCCGGGTTATGTGGCCAGCATGACTAAGCTGCTTCTGGCGCAACGGAACACCAAAACCAGAGCAGTGCATGGAAACGCCGTTTACCTTCCCACCGGAGCAGTACCTATTTATCTACTTGCACTTTGATGTGCTTTCGAACTGCTAGGTTGGCAGGAGCAGGGACCGAGTGATGGGAGTTCACCCCATTGCAGGGATTGAACCACCAACCTTCTGATCGGCAAGCCCTAGGTTCAGTGGTTTAGACCACAGCACCACCCGCGTCCCCTGTATGAGTACCAGAAGGTTAATCCAGTATTGTTTCTTTAAAAAAAAAAAAAAAAAGTTTAAAGAGCAACAAGGGTAAACATATCCTATGTATACTCTGCAGTTTCAGGAGTGTTTTGAAAAAAATAGCACAGCTTCCTGGCTGTGCAGCCTCCTGTTGAGAACCCAATACCCCTGGGGGGCAAAAATACCCCTCCATCATTGCCAGAGTGCAGGTTCTGGAATAATCCTTGAAAGGGCTAACTATCACTTTCTGCCCCACTGCTACTTTGTGGAAATATGTCCTTTCGAAGATCTGCTTTTCTTTACAAAACCCAGCTACCAGGGCAATATATTTATATCCCACCTTTCTAGTTTATTTAATAAACAGTGCAGGTGCCAGGCACACGGTTTTGGAAAAGGTATCCTACCAACAAGGCACACAACTTAAAAGTCCCTGTCTCCAGCAGCTTCCCACCTAAGCTCCATTGGTGGAGATACCTGGAGTAGTATTTCTGACGATGATTACAATGGATGGGCTAGTTTCAGTGGGATAAGGTAGTCGGGTAACATGTGGTTTGCTCCTCAGACAGTAGAGTTATTGGGGCCAGAAGGATTCAAGACCTGATTCTCACAGGCCTTCATTGGTAAATGGAGACAAATGAGCAATACTTTTCTTGGGTTTCTGAAATGCTGTTCCCACATTTGAATAATAATTTGCCTATGGGTGTTAGGAACCTCTGTTCTCATTCTCAGGTATTGTGAGGTGAGGGACATGCAAATAAGGGTTGTGTGGATGATCTTCTCTCCCCCAGCTCCAAACTGTGTGGAGCCATTCCCCTTCTTTCAGTGGCTTCTGTGAATAGTTGGTGAATCCTGTCTGGCCTACTCTGTCCTGTGCTGAAAATGGTACATGTTGTCATAGCAGTTCAGCTGGGACAATCAGACAGGGCTAGAGGAATGGCTGGCTCTTCCTTGCTCAGCCCAGAAGCCTGTCAGTTTGGTCTGCTCTGAGATGGTTTGGCTCATGTTTATTTATTGCCCATGTTTCTGCTGAGCCCGTGCCAGTAATATCATACTTTTCATCGCAATTCTGCCACTACCACACCACTGACCTTCCTTTTCATTCTTCAGCACATACTTGATCAGTAATAAATGAGGTATGTGGGGGAATTAAACAAAGCCCACAGCAGGCATTCAGATCCCAGACTTCAAGAGATGAAAGCAACAGTCCTTTTCAACTCATTTCGGAAATCGGTTAACCAGGAGTACCTGAATTTGAGGCTGTTTACTCCCACGCACGAACATGACTAAAACCCACATTCCCTCACTTAAATTACAGGGATATAAGAGCAGCTGAAAGGAATGGTTCCTATACAGCGACAAAGAGAAGCTTATGCCTTAATAAAATGGTTAGCCTTTAAGGGGCCACAAAACTCTTCTAGTGTTTATGCTGCAGTAGACTAACACAATTATCTTTCTGGGAATTGCTAATGTGAGTTGCCACTCACCATTTGTTCTACAGTTATATATTCATGAGTTGGAGATGCAATGTATAGTGTTCTGCATAATTTTGGTATTCTCTTGACACAAGCATAGGCCGTTTGGGTGTGTTATTGTCCCCAGAATGTTGGCCTTCAGCTGGGGGACCAGGACCCACTTCTTCAGGGATAAGGAATCAAGCCTTCCAGGCCCCTCTTATCTGGCCCTTGGGACTCTTCCCAGGTCACATACCCCCCCCCAGCAGTGCCCCACCCCAACGTTGTTATTTCCTAGAGTGCATTTGCCTGGCTTGAATGTATTCTTGAATTGTAGACATGCTTCCTGTTTGCCAGTAAGGAGGTGTGTGTGAGAGAAAGAGAGAGAGAGAGAGAGAAAGAAAGAAAGAAAGAAAGAAAGAAAGAAAGAAAGTGTCTGTGTGTCACCAGTTGAGTGGCGATTGGAACCCTGGTCTCCCAGGTCCAACCATTACACCATTGCACCTGCCAACATTCCTTCTTCCAGATGTCCAGAAAATCATTGATAGAAAGTCTTTAGGCTGGAAGCTTTTGAGTGTGTGTGTGTGTGTGTGTGTGTGTGTGTGTGTGTATGTATGTAAGTAGTGCCTACTTTAGAGCAGTACTTTTGCCAGAATTCAACAATTAAGGTTGCATAAATTTTCTTTGGAGAAACAGTTTTATTCCCCGCCCCCCCCCCTTCCAGCTCAGATGGAAACACTTCAGCCGCTCACCGTTTGGCCATGCCCACATTGAATTAGCAGTCAGCATTCATCAGCCACATCTCCATACTGCCCCTTCAGAGATTGAGAAAACCAGTCACCTATCTTGATGCAGGGGAATTTAACCCCCTTCATTCTATCTGAAAGTGGGAGGGAGACAAAATGGTGATGGAATAACCAGATGTGCTTAATTTGACTTCTACATTTCTTGCCTTTCTTAATGTGGGGGTGGGGGGAACTGCCCTAGGTTAATATCTGCATCTCAGGTAGGGGCAGTGCTTTTTTCCCCTGGGGGTACACATACCCCTAAACATTTTGTGAATCTAAGTTTGGCCTCATTGAGGGGCAGTATTTCAATATGAGTAGGAAAATGAAAGTACCCCTAAACATTTTTTAAGAAAAAAAGCACTGGGTAGGGGCACAGGTATAGGAAGAGTTCAAAAAGTTGGCACGCCTAAGTTTTTTAAAAAGCCCAGACACTTCACCACCAGAAATTTCTCATAAAAATAATTTCGGCAGGCGCCATCCCTTTCCCCTGCCTCCTGTTTTCCCAAATTAAATATTAATTTGCACAGACACAGTAGCCTCTGCGTGTAGCATGAAGCAGAGTAACTGACCTGCCTTTTTGTGGGTTGTGCAGCGCAGCAATTTCTGGTGATTGCTGCCCACTCCTTCATGATGTATAGGCTCGCCAAGGGAGGCTGCTGAGAACAATGTTTTGTTATAGTAATATTTCCCTTGCAAGTCTGGGTTTAATTTCTGTTTAATAGGATGGTTATTATGCAGCCACAAGGCTTCGGCGATGAGCTACCTGCTGAGGTTTCACTACATGTTACAGATAAGTATCTGGAGGGCAGATCTGTTAACACTCAGTTGGCTATATAGTTCCGTTAATAATCAAGGGCTTGTTAGCGTTTAATTGCTCTTCACTACCCAAAGAGCACGGGAAAGGGCCTTGCTTGAGGAGGAAGAGGGTATGAACTGCTTCCACAGGCTGCCCTCTGGGCTTTTGGACTGTGTGTGGCAAGATGGCTGCTGATGGATCTGGTCTCCTAGAGCAGAGACCAGTCACTTGTGGTCCTCCAGCATTTGTTGGACTCCCAACTTCCACCAGCCACAGCCAGCATGGCCAGTGGTCTAGAATGGTTGGAGCTGGAGTCCAGCAACACCTGGAGGAATGAAAGGTAGAGGATGCTGGCGATGTCTCACATCTGACCTCACCTGTTAGAGGGACCCTCAGGCACTCTAGTCTCACTGGGTAACGTGTTACATCAGCAGAATCCCTGGGCTTCTTCTGGCACAACTGGGCTCCCCTCTTCTCCCCCTGCACACCCAAAAATTGGCTCAGAGGGGTGTTTTGGGAGGACACCCAAAACACTTGGGGGCAGCCAAGGGGAGAAATCATTCCATCTAGGAATCAGCAATGCTTGACAAGAACGTTCAGCAGAGCACAACACTGAATTCCATCCACTATGCTGAGGGCTCCTCCAAGGGAACATTCCAATTTTACCTCAGGCACGACTTTTGTTCCAGCAAGTGAGTCCTGTCACATAATACCACTGCAGGGGTACAGGGTGCAAGACATTATACTGCCTGAGGTGGGAAAATCAAATGGTGTTCTCTCCCCCCTCTCTCGTCCCCAAATCTCACTGTCCATATATGTTGTACTACACACAATAAACGTAGATACCTTCACCAGAGGAGCTGTGCAGAGGTCAAGCCAGGAGCTGGATATGAAAGGGGTAAGCCAGGGGTCTGTAACCCGCGGCTCTGGAGCCGCATGCGGCTCTTTTATACCTTTGCTGCGGCTCCGGGGCGGATACTAGCGAGGGGAGGAGGCGCATTGTGCGCCCCGACACTCCCCACTGTGGTGGGCGCTGTACTGGCTGTGATGTCGCAAGGGGGCGGTGCATGCGTTAGCCACGCACCGTCCCAACGTCACCTTCCACATGCTTTAAATGTCGCAATGGTTTTGCGGCTCCCAGTTGTTGCTTTTCTTCGGAAACGGGTCCAAGTGGCTCTTTTTGTCTTAAAGGTTGCAGACCCCTGGGGTAAGCTGTTGATAATGCACCCAGACCAGGAAGGCTACGTCCTAGCTGAAATATGAAGCCGTCGTCTATAGCTCTGCCAATGACCAGCCTGGGAGAGTGGTGCCAGTCCACAGCCTGAGGTTACAAAGATGCTCCAAACTGCAGTTTTGATGGCTGTCCTCAGGGGCAGCCATGCACATCACTGGTGGCTCCTGATAATGTCAAGTGTAGGCTGAACATCAAATGCCGATTGAATCCCTTTCCTTTGGAGTTGGCATGTGCCACACTTCTTAGCCCTTCAGCTGAGAAGGGCTGCACCTTCTCCCCACCCTCACAATGCTCTTCAGAAGCCTTCACCTCCCTGCTGTTCCTGGCTAGTACCAAAATCCTATGGGGAGTGAGAGAGTCTCACCTTCCTGATTTTAGCTCAGCCTATTTCACTGAAGCTCAGGTGTGGTGTGGGCAACCCTGTAACTAGTGCTGTTTTGTACACCTGCATTCCAGCACAGCCTGGCACAATGCCCCGTGCTGGGCACACATTCTTTCTGTGCATGCTTTTTGCTGCATATTTCCAGGCTCTTAGTATTCCCGTCTCGGCATACTGAATGTCACACTTAAACAAGCATAGCAGTATTTAGGGAGCAGCTTGCTCTTGAAATAGAGCGTGTGGGAGATGTTAGTGCGGAGATGGGGGAGTAAGGGGGAATAGACCTTTTGGAGCACAGGAGATAGATCCTTAAGGCGTGGAAGTGCCCCGGATTGCACAGGAAAGGGTGGTGGTGGTGGTGGGGAGGCAGCCTAATTCTGATCACCAGATGCTGAGAAGAAACAAGGAGTGGCCATCACATTCATACCTTGCTTGCATGTGGTGGCCAGAGGCATTTGGCCGCCTGCCAGGGAAGCGATAATGTGGGACTAGATGTACCTCTTCCCCCTCCTTCTGATTTAGAAACAGAGTGTTTATTTACATTCTTAAAAAGGTCATCCCGTCCACAATTATGGCATCGGGGTAGGCTTGGAGACTTAGGCTGTCACATTAGAGCATCATAATCTCTAGCAGGCTAGTGCTTTAGGTTTCCTCTTGCATTGCAGTTCTGCTTTTTCAGTACCTTTCTTGGGGACAGAACTGATGGGGGGAAACCCATGCAACTCTTGGCCATCGTGCACAAAGAGAGCTCTGCCTTGGGTAGCAGTTGCATTTGCTGGTTGCAAGTAGGTTTGATACTGCTGCCCTTCCAATAGGGCACCTGTGGCTTTAAGGGAGGGGTGGGAACTATGGGTCCTCTATTTTATTTATTTTTTGCTGGACTACAGCCAGAGCCGTCTTTCCCATAGGGCTTAGTGGTGCATCGCAACAGGGCGCTGGCCTCTCAGTGGCGCTCCAGCAAGTGGGGGAGTGCTGGGGCTTTGCCAGCGGCCTCCACTTTCCCTGCATGCCTGCCAGCAGTGCCCCACCAACCATACAGTTGGCGGGTGTGCAGCTTCCCTCCCAAGTCTCCCAAGCCTCTGCGGGGATTGCTCTCCTCCTGAGGAGGCTTGGGAGGGGCGCAACTTCACTCCCAAGCCTCTGTGGGGATCGCTCTCCTGCAGCGGCATAGGGGAGAGTTGTGCGCTCGCTCCCTATCTGTGGTAATTTGGGGGTGCTGGGTGGATATTCGCACCCCGGCGCTTCATCTGCTAAAGACGGCCCTGACTACAGCTCCCATCACTCCTGACCAGTCCTGTAGCGTGGGTTGCCAGTGCCTGGGGCCGTGCGGAGGGGTGGGTGGGAGAGAGGGAAATGGATGAAGTATACATGCCCAACAGTGCGGCGTCACCCAGGAGATTATGGCTGCAGAGATAAGAAAAGAAGAGTCCTTCCATTGTCTGGAGAAGCCACTTCCTGGTTTGCATGGAGAAGCCGTTTCAGCAGAGCACAAAAATTGAAGTACGCAGCTGTCTTGAGGCAGCACCGGGTATTGATAATTAGTGCCTCCTGGGCTACCACCCCTGCCCCCCACGCTACACCACTGCTGGGGTAGATGGGAGTCATAGTGCTGAAGCATCTGTTAGGCCACCACTGCTTACCAGCTTCATGAGAGACAGACCACTGCTTTTCCCAGCATAGATGGGGGCCCGCAGTTCTCCTTGTGAGTTTGTGCCCATCCCACAGGCACCTTGCCAGAACAAAGTGTGTGGGGTGGCTTCATGGGTACCTGGGACAAGCTCATAGTGAGTGGCTTTTGGCACAGGAATGGTGTGTCAGAGGAAGGTTTTCCAGTTTTTGTTAAGCTGGGCAAGGTGATGTTCAGAGCTGCAACTGACTAGACTCCTCTTCATAGCAGAGATAATTGGCTCCTTCGAAATGTCCCCTTGTCAGCAAAGCACAGCAGGAAGCGGCTGGTTTTCCTTTGTGATCTAGGAGGACTTCTTTGCCCAGGAGCTGCAGGTAGGGCACCAAAGTGTAGCCTCCAAGAGGAAAGAGCAAAGTGGCCCTGACAGGCAAAAGGGAGAAAGATCCTGAACTCTTCTTGTCTTCGCCCTCCTGGGTTCCCAACAGTGTAGCTTTGGTTGTCATGGTAACTGTTGGGCAACTCAGAGGCAGGCAGAGAGCCTGTGTTTGTCTCCTGTAGATCCGACATTGGGGATCAATTTAGCATCCTCTTCTCTTGCTGCAGGGATAAACCGTGTCGTCCCAATTCTTTCCTTGTGAAATATAAGCAGGGGTCAAACTGCAGAGGGGCATGATTTAGGAACTGGGTAGGTCTGGGGATTATTATGATATTTGAAATGTGGAGTGAGCAAGTCTGGTTTTGGTAAGTAAGGTGAAGATCACTTGCACAAAAATGACATGGTAATGGTGTTGAGGATGATGCCACACATTGTGGGATAAGCTTTTCTAGGGCACGAGCATGGTGTAGCTGTTAAAAAGGCAGTGTGTTTTAGTGGTTGTCCTAGACTAGGAAGACTTAGGTTCAAATCCCTGCTCAGCCATGCAACTCAGCCTAACCTACCTTACAAGGTAGTTGTAAGGATAAAATGGGCAGGGGGGAAGCTGTGGATGCTACCTTGTGCTTCCTGCGGGAAAGGTGGGTGAGAAACCTAATAAATAAATTGAAAACTTTTGCTAGATTATCTGCAAGAATTGGACCTATTTTTCAGCAGGGGAGAAATACATATGCTTCAGGTTACATACACTTCAGGTTACAGACTCCGCTAACCCAGAAATAATGCTTCAGGTTAAGAACTTTGCTTCAGGATGAGAACAGAAATCGTGCTCCAGCGGCACAGCGGCAGCAGGAGGCCCCATTAGCTAAAGTGGTGCTTCAGGTTAAGAACAGTTTCAGGTTAAGAATGGACCTCCGGAACAAATTAAGTACTTAACCCAAGGTACCACTGTAGTCGTCTTTGTAGCTTCAAGAGCAAAAAAAGAAAGAATAAGGACTTGTGTCATTATGTAAAGAAACCTACTGCATTAGGTATAGAAATAGGTTTGATGTGTATTGCGTGGCTCAACACGATTCTGCCTTGGAGAAGTTCTTGCTTTGTTAAGTTAAAAACTGAGGAGGAAATGTCAAACTGAAGAGTAGTTCAGCTGCAGGGTTTCTTTTTCGCAACTCCATTGTATTGACCAGATTTACAACTATTCAAACTTATTACACCCAGATGCTATAGTGAGGGGGGAAAGTATTTGGTCCCCTGCTAAATTTGCCCGTTTGCCCTCTGACGGAGTAATGACCAGTCCATAATTTTAATGGTAGGTTTATTGTAGCTGTGAGAGACAGAATAACAACAGGAAAACCCCCAGAAACCCAGAAGACAAAAGTCAGTGATTGATTTGCTTTATAATGAGTGAAATAAGTATTTGGTCCCCTATCAACCAGCCAGATGTCAGGCTACCTGGTTTCTTCACTTTATGTAACAAGCTGAGATTAGAAGCACCTGCTGTATTGGAGAGGTCTTACCTGCAATCCCAGCTCGCTACAGTACCTGTACAAAAGACACCTGTCGACAGAAGCAATCAATCCAGCAGATTCCAAAGTAGCCACCATGACCAAGACCAAACAACTGTCCAAGGATGTCAGGGAGAAGATTGTAGAGTTGCACAAGGCTGGACTGGGCTACACGACTATTGCCAAGCAGCTTGGTGAGAAGGTGACAACAGTTGGTGCAATAATTTGCAAAAGGAAGAAACACAAAATAACTGTCAACCTCCCTTGGTCTGGGGCTCCATTCAAGATCTCATCTAGTGGAGTTGCAATGATCAGGAGGACGGTGATGAAGCAGCCCAGAACTACACGGGGGGAGCTTGTCAATGATCTTAGGGCAGCTGGGACCATAGTCACTGTGAAAACAGTTGGTACCACACTACGCCGTGAAGGACTGAGATCTTGCAGAGCCCCTTGCTCAAGACAGCACATGTACAGGCCCATCTGTAGTTTGCCAATGCACATCTGAATGACCCAGAGGAGAACTGGGTGAAAGTGTTGTGGTCAGAAAAGACCAAAATCGAGCTCTTTGGCATCAACTCAACTCATCTTGGGTGAGCACCTCCTTCCCTCAGCCAGGGCATTGAAAATGGGTCGAGGATGGGTATTCCAGCATGACAATGACCCAAAACTCACGGCCAAGGCAACAAAGGAGTGGCTCAAGAAGAAGCACATTAAGGTCCTGGAGTAGCCTAGCCAGTCTCCAGACCTTAATCTCATCAAAAATCTGTGGAGGGAGCTGAAGGTTCAAATAGCTGCACATCAGCCTCGAAATCTTACTGACTTGGAGAGGATCTGCAAAGAGGAGTAGGACAAAATACCTCCTGAGTTGTGTGCAAACCTGGTGGCCACCTACAAGAAACGTCTGATCTCTGTAATTGCCAACAAGGGTTTTGCCACCAAGTACTAAGTCATCTTTTGCAAAGGGATCAAATACTTATTTCACTCATTATAATGCACATCAGTCTCCGACTTTTGTCTTCTGGGTTTCTGGGGTTTTTCCTGTTGCTATTTTGTTTCTCACAGCTACAATAAACCTACCATTAAAATTATGGACTGGTCATTTCTTCGTCAGAGGGCAAATGGGCAAATTTAGCAGGAGATCAAATACTCCCCCACCCCTCACTGTACCTGTAGATCTGGTCCAACAAATGTTCTACATTTTTTTCCTACTCCACAAGGAGTAGGCCTTGTGCGAGTTTTGTGGCTGCCTTTGCCTAGCTGAGGCTACCTAGATACATATAGGGCAGTAGAATGGGGAAAGCTTTGAATCCATGGGGTACTATCCCACATATTTTTCTGCCCCTCTTCTATGGCTACTTCTTCCTGTGTCCCTTCCCTTTAAAATTTCCTCCATGTCCTTGCCTACCGCTGCTGCTGCCCTTGCTACAAATAACACCATGTTCTTTGAATCCTGCCATCTTGGAGCCGGTCCAGATTATACAGCAGAAGTCATGCAAATGTGCTCTGCATAATTCAGGCTGAGCTCTTGCTTAGGTGACAAGCCTACATCTGGGCTGTGCCCTTTCTCTTATTTCAGTCAAGAGAACGAGTGACTTTTCCAGGGTTACTCAGTGTGACTCTTAGGGCTTGTTCTCACTCAGGTGGTAAACCTTTGTTTGGACTGTACCACTTTGACTGCAGTTGGGGGCCTCCCTTGATGGACTGCTTCTCCATATCAAACAGTTCCATCCCCACAGAAAGTGGGTGTGTCTGGGAGAACACTTCTGGTTTACCTTCTCTCTGATGTGCCAGCCCCCACTTGCACTCTGAAATGGTAGAGTCCAAACATCTTGTTTTGATGAGGCCTTATTCTGATTAATGTGATTCTGCTGCTCTTGGCTCTTTTTGAATACCCACAACTTAGCCCAAGCAGAGGGAAGATGTCAAGGAGGATCAAGGCATATGAATATTTTTTACCCTTCCATGGCTAGGGCCCCTTTCCTACACCATACAAAATATTAACTTTGAACTCTTGTTGTTGTTTTTTTAACTGCAGAATGTCGTATCTAAGTATGGCGCACAGTTCCGCGGAAACTCACAGCATGATGCCCTGGAGTTCTTACTGTGGCTGCTGGATCGTATGCATGAAGACTTGTGTTCGGTGTCTCTTAATCAAAAACTCAAGGTGTCTGGAAAGGTCAGTGCCTGGCAGGGGATACCCTGAAAACTCTCTGACTTTACACATCAGATTGTAGGAATGTGCATAGAGTAGCTTTTGCATCTCATTTCTAATAATAATAATAATAATAATAATAATAATAATAATAATAATAATAATAATAATAATTTATTATGTGTACCCCGCCCATCTGGCTGGGTTTCCCCAGCCACTCTGGGCGGCTTCCAACAAAGATGAAAAATACATTGAAATGTCACATATTAAAAACTTCCCTGAACAGGGCTGCCTTCAGATGTCTTCTGAATGTCAGGTAGTTGTTTATCTCTTTGACATCTGATGGGAGGGCGTTCCACAGGGCGGGCGCCACTACCGAGAAGGCCCTCTGCCTGGTTCCCTGTAACTTCACTTCTCGCAGCGAGGGAACCGCCAGAAGGCCCTTGGAGCTGGACCTCAGCGTCCGGGCAAAACGATGGGGGAGGAGACGCTCCTTCAGATATACTGGACCGAGGCCGTTTAGGGCTTTAAAGCCCTAACACTTTGAATAGTGCTCGGAAACATACTGGGAGCCAATGTAGGTCTTTCAAGACTGGTGTTATATGGTCTTAGCGGCCACTCCCAGTCACCAGTCTGGCTGCCGCATTCTGGATTAGTTGTAGTTTCCGGTTCACCTTCAAAGGTAGAGCGCATTGCAGTAGTCCAAGCGGGAGATAACCAGAGCATGCACCACTCTGGCGAGACAGTCTGCAGGCAGATAGGGTCTCAGCCTACGTACCAGATGGAGCTGATAAACAGCTGCCCTGGATACAGATTTGACCTGTGCCTCCATGGACAGCTGTGAGTCCAAAATGACTCCCAGGCTGTGCACTTGGTCCTTCAGGGGCACAGGGAATCCTCCACACCTGCCCGCCTCCTGTCCCCCCAAAACAGTACTTCTGTCTTGTCAGGATTCAACCTCAATCTGTTAGCCACCATTCATCCTCCAACCGCCTCCAGACACTCACACAAGACCTTCACCGCCTTCACTGGTTCTGATTTAAAAGAGAGGTAGAGCTGGGTATCATCCGCATACTGATGAACACCCAGCCCAAACCTCCTGATGATCTCTCCCAGTGGCTGCATGTAAATGTTGAAAAGCATGGGGGAGAGGACAGAACCCTGAGGCACCCCACAAGTGAGAGCCCAGGGGTCTGAACACTCATCCACCACCACTTTCTGGACACGGCCCAGGAGAAAGGAGCGGAACCACTGTATGACAGTGCCCCCAGCTCCCAGCCCCTCAAGACGGTCCATAAGGATGTTATGGTCGATGGTATCAAACGCTGCTGAGAGATCCAGCAGAACTGGGAAACAGCTCTCACCTTTGTCCCTAGCCCGCCGGAGATCATCAACCAGTGCGACCAAGGCAGTTTCAGTCCCATGATGAGGCCTGAATCTCGACTGGAAGGGATTTCTCCTTCATTTGAGGGGCGTTCCCTCAATGTGCAAATAGTTCCCAGGTGACAATGGGACCGGCTGCTAATGTCACAAAAGCACTGGTGTATTGACTGTTTTTTAAGCTTTGATTTTATTTACGTTCTACTGATTTTCACTTTTGTGAACTACCAGGAGGTTGTATTTAATTGGGTGGAATTTAAATGCCAAACAGTCAGTGATGGCTTCAGTAAAACAGAGGGAAGTAGTTACATTTCCCCAGTTCCTTAGAGAGGTAGTGGGTGCTCACTCTCAGGTGAAAGGCTGCAGGTTTCCCAAATGCAGTCTGTTATCTTCCCCTCCTGCTCAGCTTTCAGACTTTTCCTCTCCCTTCCACACTGGGAAGTGGTTCAAGAGGAGATGGTAGACTGACAGACCGGAATTCCATTATCCCAGGAGCTATCTGTATGCCAATGCAATTTGGTATCTGTAGATATGTGTCTGTTGGTTTCTGCGTCACAGTGCTTTACACACTTCAAGTGCTTGGGTCAAACTTATTTCCTGCAATGCAACTTACAGCACACACATTCTCTCTCGCACACTGCTATGCTGTGTCTGAGTAAGAACATGACGGATACCCATCAACACGCCACACACCCTCTGGCAAAACACACATTTTTCTTTCCTCTACCTGACTCTTGCCTTAATTATTAAGCTGACTGAGGTGGGACACGTCATCCTGCCTTAAAACCGGGACAGGTTTTTGATGGACTTAAATGTAATAACCTTTCCTTTGGCTTGTTTACCTCCTTAGGGCCTACAGGAAGGAGGCTGTACCAGGTTTGAGCTTTGGTTGTACAAGGTTTTACCAGATGTGGACATCTAAATCAGTGATTGAATAAAAAAGGACATAGAGTCAGTGTTTTCTTCCCCTGGTGTGAATGTGGGCCTGCAGGTGTTAGGTTGGGGTGGGGGGTTAAGGTGGAACTACCCTGGCTTTGATTATCAGTATGTTACCAAGTTAGAGCTGTGGCAGTGCCAGGCTGTTCCAAAGTAGCCCCCTCTCCCTCTTTCTTGTTCCATTCCTCACTTTTCATCCTAAGGATCTAGGCTCTGGTTCTCCATCTTAGCCACTTGCTCTTATTAGTGGCATAGGGACACAGGTGGCACTGTGGTCTAAACCACTGAGCCTCTTGGGCTTGCCAATCAAAAGGTCAGGGGTTCAAATCCCTGTGATGGACTGTGCTCCCATTGCTCTGTCCCAGCTTCTGCCAACCTCACAGTTCGAAAGCACACCAGTGCAAGTAGAGAAATAGGTACCACAATTGCAGAAAGGTAAATGGCATTTCCGTGCGCTCTGGCTTCCGTCATGGTTTTTTGTTGTGCCAGAAGCAGTTTAGTCATGCTGACCACATGACCCGAAAAGCTGTCTGTGGACAAACACCGGCTCCCTCAGCCTAAAGAGAGATGAGCGCCGCACCCCATAGTCGCCTTTGACTGGACTTAACCATCCAGGGGTCCTTTAAAGGTAAAGGTACCCCTGCCCGTACGGGCCAGTCGTGTCCTACTCTGGGGTTGCGCGCCCATCTCGCTTAAGAGACCGGGGGCCAGCGCTGTCTGGAGACACTTCCGGGTCACATGGCCAGCGTGACGAAGCTGCTCTGGCGAGCCTGCACCAGCGCAGCACACGGAAACGCCGTTTACCTTCCCGCTAGAAAGCGGTCCCTATTTATCTACTTGCACTTGGGGGTGCTTTCGAACTGCTAGATGGGCAGGAGCTGGGACCGAACAACGGGAGCTCACCTCGCTGCGGGGATTTGAACCGCCGACCGTACGATCGCCAAGTCCTAGGCGCTGAGGTTTTAACCACAGCGCCACCCGCGTCCCGCCAGGGGTCCTTTACCTTTCCCTTATTATTGGCATGTGCAGAATCTTGAAGTGCCGGGGCTTCCTTTCAGCACCTGGCATCCATTTCCTGGGTACATTTTGGTTCCTTTCTGGCTGGAGATGGGTGTGTGGCTGAGAACAAAATCTCCTCCAAGATTACTAAATGTGCCACCCAGGAAAGTGATGCCAAAGTATTAAAATTCGGGTTGCAAACTTCAGTCAATATGTTAGTTGACCTGTGGCTTTCTAGATGTTCTTGGACTCCAGATCTCAACAGCCCTGGCCAGCATGGTCCAATGGTCAGGGATGATGAGAGTCAGGGATGCTGGAGAGCCATGGCTTCCTCAGCCCTGATCTGAAGCAGCAATGGGGAGCCTGAGACCCTTCAGATGTTTCTGGACTACAGTTCCCATCATCCCTGATTACTGACCATGCTGGCAGGGCCTGATGGAAGTTAGCATCCATCAAAATCTGCAGGGCCTCAGGTTCCCCCAGATCAGGTTTTGATCTGTATGGTTGGAAGTTATGAGCTTGTTCAAATCTCTGAGTTGGTTTTGGTTCTCCTCAAAAGTTTGCTCCCTATTTTGTGGCATTTTTGTTGGTCCTAATAAGGATATTTGTCACTTTTGGATGTTTTCCCCTGCCGGCTATTTACACTTTTGGATACTACTCGGTCAAGACCAAGCTAGATGTGACATGTGGAATGTGTGCTCAGATCTCTGGCCACCTTTTTCTTCGGTTAAAATCATCCAATATGTGTGTGCGTGCGTGCGTATGTTTGTCAATATTTCTATCTCTATCCATGGTATCTATCTATCTATCTATCTATCTATCTATCTATCTATCTATCTATAACTTGCACATCCAAACTCTCTCAATAGTTAGTGTGCTTCCCCTTAGGCTGTTTCCTTCTAATCGTCCCACAAGCGTACATATTATATACTAAGTACTGTAATCAGTGCATTTTCACTCCCTTAATTAGTGATCTTGTTAATGTATGTTCTTATGTTTGTTGCCTGTATTTTAAACTTTATTTCAAAATAAAATCCCATAAGTGGGATTCAACTAATGAGTCCCACCAGTGGAAATGCTACACAAGGACTTCTGTTTGTCCAGCAGAACTTCTTCCTCTCTTTCCCCCAATGTTCCCCACGATTGGTTCTGGGGTGGGGTGGGATAACCCCCTGGAACAGTGCACTGGGGGAGGTGAAGGGGGATTGTTCCGTCTGGCAAGCTGAAATGCTTGTCCTGGAGGAATGATAGCCTTAGCACAACACTGAATTCCTCCCCATGTTGTTGTTGCTTAAATCTGTGCCAGACTGCTGGTGATACTTTGGTAAGGGATGTGGGGCTGATGGAAGGATGATTAACCATTTGGTGCTATGCCATATCCCTAACTTAAACCTTCCCCTCACCTGCTGTTAGCCATGGAGGTGAAAAAGGCAGGTCCATTATGTACCTGACCTTGAGACCCCTCCGAAGTTAGGAAAAGCTTTGGTGTCAGCATTGAAACCATGGAGGAAAGAGGGGGGAAGCATGGAGGAAAGGCTTCAGTCCTTCTCTTCTAGTGTGATGGCCCTGATCCAGTGTCCTCTGGTGGCTTTTCACCTACTTATAAAAAATATTTATTTTGTTTTATTTCCAAACCCAACAAACAGTATATGTATTTTCTGACAGAATTTTTTCCTTTTTTATTATAAAAAAATATATTAATTTCAGGTAACAAAGCATAGCCACACATTTCTTCTTTAGGTATATATGCAAAATCCATTTAAGATATTTCTAAATAATCTTCGTCCAATATACTTTGCAGCAGTGTTCTATTCTTGTCCTGTGGCAGAGCCCACAGAGCAAGGCAGATCTGTCATTTCAGCACCGAGGAGAGCTCCTAGTAATCAACTTGTTCCCATAAGGTTTTGAAGTGAAGCAAGGCCTTGTGCGCCTCTGCCTGTAAGTCCACCTCTGCTAAGCTTAGCGCCTTTGGGGAGAGCTAGAGTCTTTTAAAGCAGCCTTTCTCAACCTTGGGATCCCAGATGTTGTTGGACTCCCAACTCTCATCAGCCCCAGCCAACATGGCCGGTGGGTTCAGAAATTATTGTCCAACAACATCTGGGGGCTTTCAAGTCACTTGATGTAATGTTCAAAGGCAGTGGAAGAGATATTGTTTTAATTGGAGCTGTTCAGAATTGGGGGAAGAAGTTGAGTCCAGTGTTACTAAGCGAAATCTATAGAGGAGGCCTTCCATGAATACTCATCTACCATTAGGGGCCTTCATTTTTCTTTAAAGTCAGGTTGTGGGTATTGGGGCACAGAGACTCTTAAATTTTTAGTTTCATGTAATCAATTAAAAGCGAGGTAGTCAATCAGCTGATAATTATTTGCTATATGGACGGCCCTAACTGAAACAACAAGACAAATACAGCCGTACCTTGGTTTTTGAACAGCTTAGTTCTCGAACGTTTTGGCTCCCGAATGCTGCAAACTCGGAAGTGAGTGTTCTGATTTGTGAACTCTTTTTGGAAGCCGAACATACAATGGGGCTTCCACGACTTCCAGTTGGCTGCAGGAGCTTCTGGCAGCCAATCAGAAGCCAATCCGAACATTTTGGAAGTTGAACGGACTTCTGGAACAGATTCAGTTCAACTTCTGAGGTACGACTGTAGTTTTTATCAGTGGAATACCCAGGCTTCAGTTAATAGTTCACATGGTGACAGATGACAGACTTGCTGACAGATGTATCTCTAAACAAGTTCTGGACTTAATAACAAGCTCTTTGAAATCTGAGGAGAATTGCCTATGAAAAACAGTACACCAAGGACTGCACCATCTTGCCCAAGCAATGGCTCAACAAATCCATTTCATGGAAAACTCTGCAAAGGCCCAGCTAACCACCTTGACCTTCCAGGTAGACTTGGCCACTTCCAGATGGATCATAGAGTTAAGCCGAGGAGATGAAGGAAGTCTTTCTCTGCCTCTCTCCTCATTGCGTGAACCCCCATCAGAATCCCACTGCTAATCTGCCACTAATTACACTTTCAGGCAGCTTTCTGGAATGGACTGGCAGCTGCTTTGCTGCTGGCAAAAATAGTATTTATTTATTTTTTAAAGCAAGCTACAGATTGTGCCTCTCTGTCTGTGGCTTATGCACACTGAGCTGGAGTTAGGGGGTATTTCTTCAGATAGTGCAGAGACTACACTTTTGAGCGAACGGCTCCTGTGTGTTGTGTTTTGCTGAGGACAACTGTTTGAATAAATGTTCAAACAGTCCACACCCTCCCTGTTGGGAGAGAGATCAGGGAGAGGGTATTAGAGCCCATCAGTCAAAAGACTTGCTTTCTGTATATGATGGGAGCCTCCCACCTGTCCTGTGAGGCAGAGCAGATTGAGATGTCCTTCTTTGTCCTATTATGCAGCAGGTGCCATCACTCTCTGCTTTCTTAGTCTCAAGTCGGGAGAATCTTAGGACTTAATGGATTTCTTCTGGGGAATGGCGTGAATGCTCTTATGTTTAAAACTTTCAAAGGCAACCCGCATTTGGCACGGGGGCAGGCCATCTCCCCTCACCCTGTAAGGCACAGCGTGGAATTATGTACAGCCACTTACGAAGGGATTTTCAAAGGCATTCTTAACCTGTGTGGTGCCACACAGCACTTATCTCAAAGCAACTGTAGGACTACTGTATTTTTCGCTCTATAACACGCACCCGACCATAACACGCACGTAGTTTTTAGAGGAGGAAAATCCGTAGGCATGCCACCCGTAGGCATTCCTTCCATAACACGCACAGACATTTCCCCTTACTTTTTAGGAGGAAAAAAGTGAGTGTTATGGTGCAAAAATTATGGTATATTAAAAAACCTAACCTTGGGCTTTCCCATGGATGATGGAGCAAGCTTGTTTTCTACTGCTCTGGAGGGTAGGACCTGAACCAATGGATTCAAATGACAAGAAAGGAGACTAAACATTAGGAAGAACTTTCTGTTTGACAGTGGAATGGACTACTTCCGAATGGGGTGGACTCCCCTTCACTGGAGGTTTTTAAACAGAGGTTGGATAGCTGTCGGTCAGGGATTCTTCACTGTAGAGGGCTGGACTAGATGACCCCTGGGGTCCCTTCCAACTCTACAGTTCTATGATCCTATGACCACCTGATAAACTGCAAGCAGCCAGACCATGCAGAAATGTGGACTACTCCACATATTTGTATATATATGTGTTTGTTCAATCCAAGCACTGCTCCAGGTGGTGCAAGTCAGATACGTTTGCTCCAAAATGCAGCAGCTAGCCTAGTTATGCCAGTCAAGAGCTGGTTCGGAGGGTTTGGTGTGAAACTTAGTATTCTGTAGTGCCTTGGAAATGGGTCCATTTAGGGGACTGTACTGGTTACTTGTCGAAGAGGGAAGAGAAGTGAGAAATGGTTGCATTTCTTATTGGCCAGAAATAGGCAGATTTTCCACTTGGAACCTTGATATTTGTATTTTCAGGAAAGTGTAGGATCTGCATGCTTTGCTCACTTCCCGGTAATGTAGGAAAGAGTATTTAGGACAGAGATAGGAGTACCTAAATGTTGCACACAGAAGGGCTGGCTATTTCCCCTACATGGTATGGTTTTGCTGTACATTTATTTATTCTGTGTACATTCCAGGATTTGCTGAGAGTGGCAAAACGAGGATGTAGACTGCACTTAGGCAACACTCCCCAGAGGGCAATGGTAGCCTGTTCTACATGATGGAGATAATCGCAGTGTCCCACCTTATAGGGTTATTGTAAAAATTACTGAGATAAGGGATGTAGAGTTAAATGGACATTCAAAAATCCACCATGTCAATGCCAAGTAGTTCTACCAAGTGCCACTATTACTGCAAGACTATCTTGCCTGGTGGCAGTTTCTACAGCTAAGTGAGCCTGGAAGAACCAGAACTTCAGAGCTGGGCGGAGGAGCAAGAAATATGCATGAACATAGCCAGGATTTTTTGGGCGGGGGGGGGGCAGGACGTTTGTTAGGGGGGCAGAATCAATATGATTCATCAGCTAGTTTAGTATTTCTATTTTTTTACTTGATGTGGGGGCGGGGGGAGCATCTCCCCTCAGCTATGCCCATGGTCCTAAGGTTCTCTCCTGCTGCTGGAAGGGGATGTTGCAGATGTTTGGGAGGCTAGTACCAAGCTGCTATTGCTGATGCAAATGTCTCTAACAATCATTCTTTAAATTTTCCGTGTCTGTAAATTGAATGAAAGACACACATATGCACATATAGTCTCTCTCTTGCTTTTTTAATATTACTTCAACAGCATTCCAGAGTGACACATTCCAGGCTAAAAAGAGAGTGTTCTTGACATCAGGTTATCTTCTCTTGACTTTTTCAAGTATGCAGTTGGATTTTTTTAAGCACATCATATAAATTATACTGTAATGAGGAGTATATTTGGCTGGTTCTCAGTTTATAGCATGTCCCTGCAACTCTTACCCTCTTATCTGATCTCCGCGTAAACAGCTTGTTTCCTCCCTCAGTTTTCTAATACTACCCTTTTTCCATGCGCTCCCTGGAATCTCCAAAGGCTCTCCACAGAGCAGCTCTATTGCCTGTCCCAGCACCAAGCACCACAGCGCTGTGATCAGAGGTGAGCCCTTTGCCTGCTGCCTGCGTGTAAAAGGGCAGCTGTGGAATGAGGGTGAGGAAGAAGGCTGCCTTTTACTTCAAAGAGCAGGCGGAGGGACTTATTTCCAATCTCAGCACTGTGCTGCTTGGCACTAAGAAGGAAAGTACGGTAAATGATCCCTCTGGCTGCTCTTCAGAGAACTCGGGGAGTGGCAGAGGGATTCTATCTCTTGATCTCAGCACTGAGACTGGGAGATAAAGGACTCTATCTTCTGACCAGATTGGGAGATGAAGCTGCGAGGCTGGTAGGCTACTTCCTGTGTGTCTTTGTGAGCCAGATTTCATCTGTGGATTAGCCACCTCTGACCTAGCACTATATCATATTTTCAGTTGGGGCTATTAGGGATGCTACAGAAAGAGGGGAAGAAATAATCAGATCAACCTTTATCACATAACACCCTTCATAAATATATTTATCCATCCTTGTTTCAATGCTAATCAGATGCATTTGTCTAGACGGCTTGTCTGCATTTGTGACAGGTGTCAAAGTGTGATTGGCAGCTACCCCTAGGCAAGGATGAGAAATTACCAAAAAAGCACAAGCTTCTCCTTTCTTCTCCCCCTGGCAGGTGGCTTAGAACCTGCACCCCAGCTAGGTGAGGCTCCCCTTGGAATCTGCTAAGTATGCCAGCGGGCCTGTTGCCGTGAGTCGCTGCACACCAGGGTAGACAAATCAATAACCGTAGACACTAACTGCACAAAACCCAGCTTGGAAATATGCAGCAAGAAACCAAGCATTGTAGTGGATGCTTCTTGGCTGCATTGGGCTGAGTGTGTGATGAACGCCGTCCTTCTTGCATTATGTGACGCAACGCAGTGAAACTGGAAGTTGGAGCAATGTACTATTAGCAAAGCAGATTTAATCTGTTCAGACTGCAGTTCTCTATGCAGGAGTAAGCCCCGCTGAACGCGGTGGGGTTTACTTCTGAGTAGACATGTACAGGAATGCACTATTGTTTGCTTTTCTGGGACCTGCTCAAATTGTGATTTGCCCTGGTATTTGGATAGGAGGTGTAGGAGACAAGAGCACCAACTAGTTGTCAAGGGGACAATATATTAATATTATTATTAATTAAGTTTATACCCCGCCCATCTGGCTGGGTTTCCCTAGCCACTCTGGGTGGCTCCCAACAGAATATTAAAAAACACAATAAAACACCAATCCTTTAAAATCTCCCTATACAGGGCTGCCTTCAGATGGCTTCTAAAAGTCAGGTAGTTGTTTATTTCCTTGACATCTGATGGGAGGGAATTCCACAGGGTGGGCACCACTACCGACAAGGCCCTCTGCCTAGTTCTGAATGTTTCCCATGGCAGATGCCTCTTGCACGGGAGGTAGGGGTCCCATACTGATCTGGGTTTTTTTCTTTTTAAATGGAAAGCAATATATAGCCTGTTGTTCAAAGGCTCATGTGCCCTCATTGTAAGTAAAATTGGGACTTGAAACAGACTCTGTATCCCTCATCCCCTGTGTTCAGCAGGGAGGCATAGTTGGTGCTTACCTGTGACAGGGCCTTCTTAGTGGCAGCTCCTCATCTGTGGAGTGCCCTGAGTCTTGTCTCCCTCATTATTAACATTCATGAGGTTAAAAAGCTTTCCTGTTTACTCAGGCATTTGTTAGCTGTAATATACTGTTCCTAGCAATCTTGACATTATTAGCTGTCACAGTATGTTTTTAGATGTTCTCAATGTTTTTTAAAATGACTTTTATTTATTTATATTTTATTTTCAATTCTGTTATTTTGCTACTTGGCTGTTTGCCACCCTTGGGTGGAAGGGCAGGAAACAGATTTTTTAAAACCAACCAACAAACAAAACACACTCCTCGACAGCTCTTATTCTCATGCCAGCTGTTGCTACCAGACATGAGCTTTCCTCAGATATATTTCATCTAACTTTAATTTATTTCATATTTATCCTACCTATCTTCAAACAAGTGATCCAAACTAACAATAATATAACAATTATTAAAACAACAAATATTAAAACAACAGTAAAAACTATTGTAATAAAAGTACAAGAACAATAAGAAATCAATGGGGACAGTCTGCACCACTACAGATGGGTCCAGTTCCTGGATTTTGAAATGAAAGGGTCTCAGGTAGGAAAGTCCTCTGCCCCATGGCCCTGATTGGCTTTTACCAGTTAGTGTAAATAACACTGGGCAATTCCTTTGACTCCCATTTGGCAGAAATAGCAGGAGTATGCTTCCCTTAGATATCTACTTAGGTAGTCGTACATGAGCAATGGTATAGCCATTTTTAAATGTAAGCATTCTTAGCTGACTCTTGAAAACTGGTTTTCCTGGTACAGTGGTACCTCGCAAGACGAATGCCTCGTAAGACGAAAAACGCGCAAGACGAAAGAGTTTTCCGTTTTTTGAGTCGTTCCGCAAGACGAATTTCCCTATGGGCTTGCTTCGCAAGACGAAACGTCTTGCGAGTTCTTGCGAGTTTGTTTCCTTTTTCTTAAAGCCGCTAAGCCGCTAAGCCGTTAATAGCCGCTAAGCCGTTAATAGCCGCTAATAGCCACTAAGCCGCTAACCGCTAATAGCCGTGCTTTGCAAGACGAAAAAACCGCAAGAGGAAGAGACTCGCGGAACGGATTAATTTCGTCTTGCGAGGCACCACTGTAAAGGCATCTGTTGGCACACAAAACTCTTTTTGATTGCTTTACTTATTTATATTAAATCTATCCTTCAGTTGTGAGTCTAGAAATGATGGAGAAAGGGGGGTGACTTTTCAAACAATTCAAATTCAAACAATTTTCTGTATGGGCACTGCAAATATGAGAGAATGAGAGAGAGAGCGCGAGCGAGAGAGAGAGAGAGAGAGAGAGAGAGAGAGAGAGTGTTACAGAGGAGGTGGGAGGATAACTGCTACCACACATTGCCACAATAGCACTTCAGGGAGGGAATTGTATTATGAGCAAACTCTACGTTCTCTAGGAAGCTGCTGATTTTTTTCTTAAGAAAAAGGCATCTTCTGTGAGTTGCTACAGCCTCCCAGTGATGATAGGCTTGGCTTTGATGCAGTTTCCCCACAGAGAAACGTCTCTCTGTTAGGAAAACAATAATATCAGAAGAGGTGCTGAAGAACAAATCTGGTTTGGGAAGTGAGCCAGAAACAAAGGAAGGGGCAGTTGCCGTCCCCCCTAACGAGTTCCCATCGTGTAATAAGCCTAGATCTTGGCAATTGGTTTACATCTCCAACAAGATCCCGTATCTCTGTGCTTTGCTTTTGCTAGCAATGTCAGACTGGGCACATTGCACCTTCTGAGGCTGAACGCACTGTAATCCTACATGCTGAGATAAATGTTTGATTGTGCAGCCCTTATCTCTTGCTCTGCTGCTGGCTGTGATTTGCTCAGGTGGTTCCTTGGGGAAGACAGGAGCGTGTGCTTCCTGGAGCACTGCAGGCATGTGTGTGAACTCTCTCTCTCTCTCTCTCTCTCTCTCTCTCTCTCTCTGCTCTCCTCCCACCTTAAATAGAGTGGCTTCTCAGCTGTGACAGAGCTCAGGCTTTGGAGTTGCCTTTGAAGCACCTGTGGACACTCTTCTGCTTACTAGGTCTTTCCAGCTCAGGCTCTCACAGTCCCATCAGACTGTGGTCTGATGGGCAGAGGTGGCATCCAAAGAACTCCTTTAGGTCCTCTGTATTGGGTTATTTTAATTTCAGGAAGAATGCTTAACCTTAGCCACTGTAGATACCTACAATCTGGCATGTTTTCACTTCCCTTTCATGGGACGAAGCGTACATAGCTGTAACTAACAGAAACTCACAGGTTTTTGTCTGTTGCCCATTGAGGTACTCGTCACATGTGAGGCATTCCCCCCCCCCAAATAAAAATCATTTTCTTAACTCATAGTAAAGATAGATGAGTAGATCAAATGCAGCCTTCAAAAGAATGTAATTCTCTGCCAAGCCAGAGCTGTACTGACTATGTCATGTGCCTTCTTAGCCTATGCGCTCTCTCCCATATACATTTTTCCCCTGCATGTGTTCACACCTCTCTCTGTCTCCTTGCCATACATAGATGCTTCTGTGTTTCCCTCTCTCTCTCTCTCTCTCTCTCTCTCTCTCTCTCTCTCTCACACACACACACAGTACCCTACCAAGAGGAAATCACCTGCTTTTGTGCAAGATACACGAGGCTGCCTAGCAGCTGAAGCGAAAATTAATTGGCACTTATCTCAGTTTGAAAATGTGCCTTTTGTCAGAGCATGCGGCGAGCACTGAACTCCTCCTGCACAAAGCACTGTGTTTCCCTAATTGCCACTGGAGACATCAGCCTCGGGGGAAGAAGCTCTTAGAACCTGACTTTACCACAAGTGGAGGGTTTTTTGGGGCGGGTGGGAAAGCTGGAGGGCAAATAGACATGAGGTCAATTTGAAGATTCCTGCAACAGGCAAATCTTAACAGTAGGACACCAGTTATTATTATTCCAGAGCAATAGTTGGGATGGGGAAAGGTATTGTTACCATAGCTGTCAACTTTTCCCTTTTCTTGCAAGGAATCATATTCGGAATAAGGGAATTTCCCTTAAAAAAAGGGAAAAGTTGACAGCTATGATTGTTACACGCCACCACGGTGGTGGAAGATTCCAGGGGTTCCAGGCACTTACCCAGGGTTTGTGTTTTCTTTGGAACTGAGGCACAGCGGAGACCATGGTGTCTTTATGATCTGTGGTTTATTTTCGCATATTTACTAAGGCTGTGATGGAGGGGCTCACAGCATTAACACTGTGAGGGTCTCCCATGGCTACAGTCTTGGGTGCCAGCAGAAATCAGCCATGGCCCTCTGTCCCTCTGCTCCAGCTTGCTGCGTTTAACAGACTGCAACTTTTTCCTCACACCCCAGCAAAATGCAATTCTAAAAACAGCTCCTCTCCTTCCAACTCTAAAACTCTACTTCAAATGCTCTTGTGTTTCTAACTAATTCTGAGTTGAGGGAGGGGCCCCTGCCATTTGCCCTCTGGCACGGAGCCACTCCCTTTGTCCCCCTAAGGCAGTGTTTCTCAAAGTTGTGTCCCCAGCTGTTGTTGGACTACATTTCCCAACATTCCTGTCCGCAGGCCCTGCTAAATAGGGCTGATGGCAGTTGTAGTCCAACAACATCTGGAGACCTAAGTTTGAGGAAGACTTTAGCAGGCCATTTCTTCTATGGGAACACCCATCACCACATTGTCAGGACCCAGAAACATGCCAAGCCCCATGCTCTGTTCACACATGTGTGTGTCTCCTTCTCTCGTGCCAGCTGCATGCCTACTTCTCTGGCCACGCCCTGGGTTCAGAAAGCACAGGAGAACTGCATTCAGTGCTGGCCCACCCATGAGGCAAGGAGAGACAACTGCCTCAGGCGGCAGGATCCACGGGGCAGCAGATGTAGATCTTTATTCCCATCTTGTTCCTGATGTAGATCTTCACTCGCCTCTTCTTCTGTGGTTGCGAGGGGGGCCACCATTTTGCTATTCATCCCAGGTGCCAAAATGCATTGGCCTGGCCCCCGCCACATCATTGCTTCACATCCTTTAAATAGCCACCTCTACCCTGGGCAGATGGTAGAATTCATTAGCCATCACTGATCCTTCCCTTGGCCTGATTGCATTGGCACTCTCACAATGCGTGGCTTATGCAGGGCTTCCTTCCCAAGCTGCTAATTCAGTCTCGGAGGAAGAAAGGGGGGTGGGGTAGATACTTTCGCACCCACGTGGATTCTTCAATTGTAGAGTGGGAGCTCTGATTCCATGCAGTCACTCAGCAAGAGCTCCAGGGCTGGAGGAACCTTGAGATAAGCCTTTGAAAGAGAGAGAGAGAGAGAGAGAGAGAGAGAGAGAGAGTGTAAAAGCAGATGTGCCCAGCCTTTAAAAAGAAGCGGGGAGTGCTTGAGACTCTGAGGCCAACAGCTTAGGTAGTGAAACCACTGCGGGTTAATTTCTGCTCTCCTACAAAAGTGGCCACCACACAGCCTCCACCCCCCAAAAAGGCTCCCCACCTGTTGGTAGCTTCACTACTCCAGTTACCAACTCAGCCTTTTTATTTGGCTCCTTTTTATTGGGTCTCTTCCAATCCTACTTGGAGATGCTGGGGATTGAACCTGGCGCCGTCCCCATGGATGGACCACACCAGGCAGAAGAACTGCTTGGAGAAGGTGGTACACCTGATGGAGATGATGGGCATAAGGTACTAGGAACAGGCTGTTTTCATTTATTTTTTAAAATAAGTATAGGCCAGATCTTAGTGTTTGTATCTAATGGAGGGAGAGTTCAGTGTAAGTAGCAACCTAAGCCTCTAAAAGGTCACTTTCGATAGATACATGGACTGGAGAACCAACCATGGAATCTAGAGCATCTGGGGTGCTAGGTGTGACAGACAGCTCAGGTCTGGCTATAATTCTGCTGTAATGAATAACATCATTTATAAAGAGTGATATTAAAGACTTGACACAGCTTAGGTTCTTTAGACTAGAAGCAGCGTAGCAATGTTGGTGGTCATTAAAGCAGCCACCCTGAGCCATTTCCAGGACTCGGGTGGTCCACCTACCTGTTCAGCAACTCTGAACAAAAGTAGTTATATCTAATAACTCTCTGCAGCTGTTTCTTTGTACAACAGGGAGCCAAGTTTGCGAGTTGTTGTTCTTTTTGCCAGCCAAAACATACGTGACCGAAATGGAGCAAGCTGTACGAACTTAAAAGACACCAAGTCATGAACTAAACTTCCTGCTAAAACTTTCGCTTAATATTTATTCTGTGCACTTCTGTTGCTTTTTTTAAAGATATTTATTAAAGTTTCAGAAAAGGTTACCAAAATAAGAAAAGGAAAAAAAGAAAAAAAGAAAAAAGAAAAAAAGGAAATGAAAAAATACAAAATACAGAAAATTAAAAACAGTTAAAAACAAATCAATCTTTCCATGTCTTATCCTTCATTTACTTGTTTCCCTGACCTCCTCACACCTCCCTTTTTTGTATTCCAGTTCAATTCGTTAATTCAGCAAATCCTTTCCCTCTTTGATTTTATCTTAATATATTATAACTTTAGATTATCACCTGTTAACAATCCATTTTTACATATTCCTTTGTAACGTTGCTACTAAAAACCACTTAACTTCAATCCAACATCATTCTAACATTCATTAATTTATTCTGTGTGCTTCTGGCCCTCTCTTTGAGCAGATTCCTATCTTGTTCTCTTGAAGCATGGTTTTTTCTCTCAGTGGCTCTTCATTTCTGTGAGAGCAGGAATCATGGACTGGCCACCTATATTCTCTTAGAGTAGGGGTGAGAAACCTCATGTTGTTGGACTCGATGACTCCCCATCCAGTAATGAGGGATGATGGGAATTGTAGTCCAGCAACACTAGGGAATGCTGCAGGCTCCTCATCCTTGTCCTAGAGCTGGTCGTTCTAGATTCTGATGGCTGAGAAGAAGCCATTGGGCCTTCCACCTAAAAGTGACCAGATTAAGGCCGGGCATTTTCTCTCTGTGTGGAAAATCTCTGCTTTTCCAGACACTGTCCATTGTGCACAGTGACCTTCCTGATTCCACTGGCTCTGACAAGGGCTTTGTTTTGAGGGAAGTTCCCTGAATGGCATTGTGAAACCCATGACTGCACTTGTTCCACACACCTTTCTTTCTGGATAGCACACAGCTTTTGCAGTTTAGTAGGTGCTTGGAAATGTGCGTAGCCCTTACGTGCTTTTTTGTGGAGCCTTGGTATGTTGTGTGCTAGGCTCTTGGTGTGTGAAGGCAGTCCTGTTCAGGGAAGCTTTTAGTGTGTGATGTCGTATTGTGCTTTTACTATTTTTGGGGGGGGGGAGCTGCCCAGAGTGGCTGGGGCAACCCAGTTAGATGGGTGGCATATAAATTATTATTATTACCTGGAACCTGAGGGAAAGGAGCTGTGGAAAAAGACCTGACTACTCAGGTGAGGAGGGACGCGGGTGCCATTGTGGGTTAAACCACAGAGCCTAGGGCTTGCCGATCAGAAGGTTGGCGGTTCGAATCCCCGTGACAGGGTGAGCTCCCATTGCTTGGTCCCTGCTCCTGCCAACCTAGCAGTTCGAAAGCACGTCAAAGTGCAAGTAGATAAATAGGTGCCGCTCCGGCAGGAAGGTAAACGGTGTTTCCATGCGCTGCTCTGGTTCACCAGAAGCGGCTTAGTCATGCTGGCCACATGACCTGGAAGCTGTACGCCGGCTCCCTCAGCCAATAAAGCGAGATGAGCGCCACAACCCCAGAGTCGGCCATGACTGGACCTAATGGTCACTCAGGTGAGGTGGGTGGGGTTGCCCTGAACATGCTGGGACATATGCGTTCTCTTAGGTATTTGCACCCTGGAAATGAGCCCTGAGTGATGGTGCATAGTGGTAGCTATCATGTCAGATTAAAAAGTTAAGAGAATTTGGCTAAGGACCACCTTAAAGTTCATCTTCAGTAAGAGTCGTCATTCCAGGCCAGTAATCCCATGCAGACACCAGCTATCATCAGCCCCACAACCTCACTCCCACTGTGTGTGTATGCACAAGCTCACATATGCATGTAAAATGCAGGCAGGTGGGGGTGTTTGTGTTCAGCTGCAATGCGCCCAAATTACCTCTTGCTGTGTAGTAATTAGCTAGTATAACTGGCGTTATCAGCCTAGTTGTTAAAACGTGGATGGGCTGTAATTTGGTAAGCTGACTAATGCATCTTGCTGGCAGCAGCTGACATGCTGTTTGCGCACATACTTTGCATTTATATTTATTTATTTGTATTTGAATGTAGAAGCCATTGTTTGGCCAAAGCAGCTCCCAAACCAGCATGTGACAATTACAAAGTACAATATGTGCATATTTGTGTGATGTATTGGTAAAACAGTAAACACAATAAAATCGAGCAGCATAAAATTGAGAGGCAGAAGCAGTTGGCATCAGCAATAACCAGCAATCTGGGCAAGGGAGCAAATCAGCCCATGATGCAGGCCTGTTAAAACAGGATGATCTCCACCAGTTTCTTGAAAATTGACAGGGAAGAATCTCCCAAAGGCTGGTTGCTACAACGAAGTAGGCCCTGTCCTGCGTATGCAACTCCTGAGGACCTCCACGGGCAGGCGTAATCATATGGGAACAAGCAGCAGGGACTGGGGAACCAGTAGCCCTCCAGATGTCACTGGACTCCAACTCCCATCAGCCCCAGTCAGCATGGTCAATGGCCAAAGATGATGAGAGTTGTAGTCCAACAGCATATGGAAGGCCATAGGTAAGGTACCTCTGTTTTAGAGCTTTAAAAGCAGCACTTTGGATGTGCACAGAAACAAACTGGCAGCCAGTGCTGGCCCCCAGCAGTGGCCTGCTAACAGCATTCTGTACCACCTGCAGTATCCAAATGCCTTTCAAAGGCAGCAGCCACATGTAAAAGTGTATAACGACAGACTCCAAGGAACAGAATGATAATTGAAAGGCAAGGGGATAAACAATGTGCTGTTGTGCGGAGTAGTAAGCCTCAAGGGCAGGGAGTTGCACAGGAAAGATGGTATCCTGATACCACACCTCACTTTGATGGGAACTAGCACATGGAGCTGTAGTAAAGATCAAGCCTTCAGTTCTTTTTACTGGAGGACTTTGACCATTTCAGGCAACAGCTTGTGGTGTACTAATGGATACTTGTCTCTCCACTCAGCCTGTGCCATCTGTTTCATCATTATAACAAATATACTGCTTATTAGGGCTGGGCGATAACTGGTTTTCAGTATTGTGATATATCACCAGCTAAACATCACAATATATTGACATAGCACGATATCTGAAATAAGGAAGGCACCACTCAGAGGTGAGCAGGACAATGTCCTGGCAAATGCTACTACATAAGGGTATAAAACTGATAAATGATGATATTATCAATCACCTCATGGACACTATCAGCAGCAGGCAAGCCAAAATGCATCCCAATAGGACTTTGGGTTTTGGGCTTGGCTACCAAATGGTGGTATTCAGGGCAAGCCAGCGTATGGTGGTGAGTCATAGTGAATACAAATAATCTGGGACTGCCAGACTGCCAGCAGACCTGCTAGGCGACAGAAGTGGTAGCAGCCTGGTGATGGCAGAATCAACAATGGCAGGGAAAGGGCAGCAGCAGCAGCCTGGCAGCAGTGGCACAATAATCAGCAGCCTGCAAACCCTCGCCACAGGAGTGGGCAGTGGCAGAAGTGGCAGCCGCCTGCAAAGCCATGTCGTGGTGGCGATTGTGCCGCCGCCATGAGGCCTTGCAGGTTGTCACTGCTACTGCCGACACGTGCCATGGTCATTGTAAGCTGTTTCTGCCACTGCTGCTTCTCCACCCCCATCCCAGGTTCCTGATCTGTATTGGTCCACCATGCTGGCTCTTGGTGGAGGAAAACTCTTGTGAGCCTTGCACTCAAGGGCAAACCATGTGATTGAAAGGTGTTATGTAGTTTGGCTCTGACTGTGCCAGAGTAAACACAATAGGGAGTGAGCAAGCCCCAGCCAAAGGAGCCTTCAGACCAAGATTTTGTTGAGATCTATTAGTTAAGAAACCCAAGCAGGTAGACCATCCTGGAGACACTTGGGGGCTGAGAAGGCTAGGCATCCCTTGTCTCTTAGTGGGTGCATTTGTATTTTCAAACCTTTAATATTTAGGATCACCACAGCATGCAAGGCTGGTGGTTAAGTTTCTAAGATTGGGGTCATGCCCCATGAATCAGCAGGCAAGATCAGGAGTCTTTTTATTAAAGCAGGGACGAAACTAGGCTCATTTTCACCCTGGTCAAAGACCCAGTTTGGTCCCCCCCTCTGTGTCTTTGCATACACACAGGCTGGTGCCACTTTGGAGGATTCACTCAGGGCAAAATCTGCCCCCCCAAGCTACGGCTCTGATTAGAGGCTGTTTATTTGGAAGTGGAATGACAAACAGGCAAGATGAAAGAAGTAATCACAAAGTCAGAGGTGTACCTAGGGGTTGGCAAAACCAGCCCCTACCAGGGGTGCAGGCCCAGGCGGTGGGACACAAAAATCACCTGTCAGGTATTGGAGTCCTCTCATGACATCTGGAGTGCCCCCACTGGCTCAGAAACCCCGTCGCTGCTTTGCCCACAGAAGGAATCTCCAGCAAGAAAAGCTGCTACTGCTGCAGGAGGAAAGGAAAGTGGACATTGGAGTGGCTTGCAGGCAGAGAGCCACATCCAGCCCTGAAGAGGCATGTTCCTCCTGTCCAGGCAACCTTGCCTGCTTCTTAGATTTCCCCCCCGGGGGTCTGTGTCCCACCAATATAGCTCCTTGCTGGAGGTGCAAGGGACCCTAGGTACACCTCTGCACAAAGTATTAGAGCTGACTTAAACTGCCTTAAGCTAAAGGTGTTATGCAATTTCAGGAAGGAAAGGACACTCCGTCTTGTTCCAGGAATGGAACAATTGTTATGGGCCCGCGGCCAGGCAGTAACCCAACCCCTTCTCACCTACGCACCTGTAGCTCGGTTGCGTTGGATGTGGGTCAAGCTGACGGGAAGACAGAAAGTCCCCTTTGAAAGGGAGCAAACACAAAGTGGCATTCAGCAGTGACCTCCCGTAATTGTGTAATTTTGGGCTAATCTTGGCTAAACTCCCAAAGGTTGTTTTGGAGATTGTATCTCCAGGCAAAGCTTTGTTAAGCATACAAAAGTCAGTTTCATAAGTTGCCACAGCCACTGTATTCTTGCAACCCAAAGTTGTACTTAAGCAATAAAATGAAGCAAGACATAACTGCCCTGTTGCATAAGGGGCATCCATGAAGCTTAATTCAACAGGGGATATATTTAAGGGTCTCAGTAAGTGACAGGAGCAAGCCAGCAGGAAACTACATTGAGCAAATTGGAGTTAACTCTTTACTAGAAAAAAAGAAAGAAAAGCATTTGCACAGGATGTCAGGCCAGCTGAGCAGAGCAACTCTTCTCTGGCAGGTCTTGTCCCCATGAAGCAGTTGCAGAGACTGAAGGTCCCCAACTCCCCACAGCTGCCTAAGTCCCCTTCTCTCCAGGGTTTTCCCCAAGCACTCTGACACTATGCCTGTATGAAGCTAACTTCTCCTCTGCCCACTTTATGCTTCTCCTGGTTCTGGGAGACCATGGGGGAGAGGAGCTTGTTGCAGCAGGAGAGGGAGACACCTGTGTATCTTCAACAGCCAGATTCATCTCTGCCTCTTGGCCTCCCTCCTCTCCTATTTGAGCTTTTGCCTCTGATTCTGGACTTCTCTTTGCAACAGTCTCTCCAACTCCTCCCTCACTAATCCCTGTTACCTCTTCAGCCTCAGGCAGCTTCTCCAAGTCTTCACCCTCTGACCACTCATCGTTATCCCACCACCAGTCCCCTGGCTCTGAGCCGCCTTCCTTTGAGGGTTTCCCAGCTGGTTCCTCCAGCCAGTCTGTGACAGCAAGTGCCTATTCCCTGGTCAGAAGGGAACACTTTAAGGTGCGGAAATCCTCCGCATTCAGTTGTGTGAGCTCCCAATTTGCAGTCTGGAGTGGTACACCCCAGCTTGACATAGTCAGAACTAGGAAAAAATGTATCAAATTGAGATGCAAAATTGAAGCCATGTCCAGATATTGTGAAGTTCCAGATCCGGCCAGATAAGGACTGTATTATGTATTAAACACTGACTCAGTATGAGGTAGTTTCCTATGTTCCTGTGAATGGGGAGGGAGGAGGAAAAAATAATCTCAGGCAGCAGTATTTTAAATTATAGTTCTTATAATGACCAGGTGGGGTGGAAACAATTCAGGAAGTCTGCTGGAACAGCTGCTGTTAGGCAACAGCTGACAGAGAGCTAAAGCCAGCTGATCTCTCAATGGAAATGACACAGCTCCTCTCTGTGCTTACCTACCTGGACCGTTAAAAAAGTGGGGCATGATTTGCTTTCTGTTCAGGTGCCAGGGTGTTCCTGTTTTTTGAGTCATCCCTGGACTGGCTCAAGTGACAGCACTCTCTGGTTCTGAGGTGACCGTTGTAGAATACGCCTCTTGGGTAGATGTCGGTGTGACTTGCCTCTCTGCAGCGTAAGGTCTTCTGCATGCTGTAGTGACTCAGGTGATGGTGGATCTGCCATCTGTACACTGGCATTGTTGCAGCTTAGCTGGATGGGGCAGGATGGCGATGGGGTTGGGCGTGTGGGTGGGGTGGGCATGTGGGCTTCATTGGCACATCTGCAGAGTTCCAAGCGTGCTCCACCCAAATAAGCATTAAGCAATGCTGGCGTTGGGAGGGTGGCTGCACCCACACTCAGCTAAGTTTCATCTCTTGAATTCTCCCTTAGGAGAAAGTTCTTCTTATGGAATGTGGGCCATGCAGAAAGGCTAAACTCTTCTGTGACCCTTTAGGAGTGCTGGTGGTCAGATGCAAGAGAGGACATTCATCTTGGTGTTCTAGTGGAGAAGTGGGAATTGTCTACTATTAAAGGTGCAGGACCCATGTCCTCTTTTGCATCTGATGAAGTGAAGGCGGCTTTAGTTCTCTGCTGTTTGTGGCAGTTGTTTGATGGCTGAGGCTGTTTCCACAACACAGGGATGCCAAAGTTTAAGGACTTGATAAAATGGAGGGATGGAATAGCCATCTTCACCCCTCCCCACCTCAACAAATGACAGTCCAGGAAAAAATGTAACAGAGAAGCGAGGAGAATCTTAAAGGATCTTGGTACACCCTTGCACTTTAATTCTCCTGATAGTCCTTTGGAATAAGTCCCCTCTACTCAGGTCTCATCATGAGAACCAATATTAGGTCAACAGTGTCCAAGCTACCAACCTTCTGAGAAGCCTTACCACAGTGAGATGCTTCTAGAGGGACCCTTTGCATTGCAGGAAGTGTGAGGTGCAGTCAAGAATCATACTGTTCTCATGGGCTTCATTGTTTACTTGCATGAATTTTACTCTGCAGCACACCCAACACCCTCTTCTGCTTCTTTGCATGGCAAGGGGGACTTGATAGGAGCAAGATACCTTTCAAATACATTGTCCAGAATTGTGAACTTTTGCTTGGAGGATCCCCTAATAATAATCTTCCAAAGAACATAACCATTAGGTTTTTCTTTAATTTTAAAAAATGTTTACTTCACTTTATCAATAATAAAAAACTCATCTTGTGTGGCTAACAGCATGATTTGAAAGATGACAAAGCATTCATTAAAATACAGACTAGATAACTGAGTTCTTGCACTTCTCTTTGAGCCAATGTGTCACCATGTTAGGAGATCAACTCTCATTTTAGGGAAATCTCCTTGCTTCCTAGAGTCTGGGAGCTATTACCCTCCTATTCTGTTGTTCTTCCTTGCGTATCAAGAGAAATTCTCTCCTTTGCTTTCATGGGGGGGGGGGCACTTTTCCAGACAGGGCAAATGGTTTGATTAATAGCATCATGAATTCTTTTCCTTCCATCCTGCTACGTTTGAGAAATCCATTAAAATGTTAAATCTCCTTTGTCTTAATAGGAGGGGGCAGGTGCGGGCAGCCTTGCTTCCTGAGCCGTGAGGTCACTGAGGCCCAATTCAGATTACTATTACAGCCCAGCAGCGGCTGCTGAAAAAGCCTGCTTGCATGTTCAGAGCACCGTGTCACAGCAAGGGGCAACCGTGCAGATCTCCCAGATTGTACAGTGACTTCCCATGCTGGTAGCACTTAGATTAGTGTGTTTGTGTAAGCCCCAGGCAGAAGTGTCACTGGCATATGCTTCCATTGCAAAATGGAGCCTTGACCATGCAGAAACAGTTTGTTGGAAACAATAGCCACAGAACAATGGTAATGTAGCAAGGGTGGGGGACCTGTTCTTCCATAAGCCAGTGGCCAATGGTTGATGGGAATGTTGGTCCATCCACATGGAAGGCTATAGTATAGGATTCCACTGACTGGTCCTGGACTCGGGTGGCAAAAGTTGCTTGCATGCTTCGGCTTAGTATACATTCTACTAAGAATAGGGCTTGACCAGGTGTCCCTTTCTAGTCCCTAGGGAGACCAACCAGCCTGCTTTATTTGCAGATTATTATTTTTTTTATTCCTTTGTTGTCACACTGTGTGCAACAAAATGTGTTTGTCCTGTTCTGGGACTGGCAGGTGCTGGCTCTGCCTGCTTCTCCCTGATTTAATGAGGAGAGAGTGAAAGATTCCCAAACACCTTAAAGCTGGTAATTGAGCTTTTGCACCCTCTTCTCTCATCCAAACAACTTCACAGAGCAGGACAAAAAAATGTGTATGTTTATGAAAACCCATCAAAACAGAACCCTGCCAGAATTCTTTTTTTTTTTTTTAAATGCCTGTTAGCAAACACGGTCACCTAACCAACTCTCTCTATTCCCCCTTTTAGATGTGATTTTGCTGCTGAAAGGGAGTGGGAGATGTGAAAAAGCGAGAGAAATGTGGTGGTGATGGAAGGGCAGGGAGAGAAGGTGGGAGGAAAGCAGGGACAACGAGCTGGAAGAACCCACATTTTAAAACAGTGTTAAGAAGGCAGAACTATGATGGCAGATTTGGCTGAGTGTCCATTGGGAGAATGTTTGTTTTGGGAAGTGTTTCCAGTGGCAGGTGGAATGTCGGGAGTTGTAGTCCAACAAGATCTGGAGGGGGGGGGCAGGCTCCCCAGTCCTGTAACTCAACTGTGCTCTCTTATTTTCTCTGCAGCTTCCATCTGGGCAGGAAGAGGGCTCCAATAATGCAAGTGCTCAGCCAGCCGCCCAGCCGCTAAAGGGCCAGAGCTTTGTGCAGAACCACTTCCAGGCACAATACAGGTAAAAAGGGACCAAGTGCTATTCATTGCATTTTGTTACAGTACTTCGAAAATGGCCAAGAATTATGTGCAAATCCATGTTTCAGAGCACCTCTAAGGCAGAACATCTGGGAGATGCTGCAGGCAGGCCAAAGTCCTGGAGAACCTGAGTTTAAGCTAAGGAGCATAATAGCTGACTAGCGAGAAACAGTGGTTTAGCTTGGACATACCAGATCTGGCTTGCCTCCTTCTCAGCAGCTTGCAACAGCAACTGTGACAGTGTAGCACTCACAAATACAGTGGTACCTCGGGTTAAGAACTTAATTCGTTCCGGAGGTCTGTTCTTAACCTGAAACTGTTCTTAACCTGAGATACCGCTTTAGCTAATGGGGCCTCCTGCTGCTGCCGTGCTGCCACTGCGTGATTTCTGTTCTCATCCTGAAGCAAAGTTCTTAACCCGAGGTATTATTTCTGGGTTAGCGGAGTCTGTAACCTGAAGTGTCTGTAACCCGAGGTACCATCAGTGGGTTAGTTTTGGAGATAATCAGGTGACTGATTCTGAACTCCCTGCACCACTGTGGTATTACTCTCTTCCTTTGTCCATCTGAGATGCACAAAAAATTGTAGGACTGCAAGCGCACCCTTGCACCCGTGCAACTGCATGCACCCCTGCTGCAGGTTGTGACTTCAACAGCAAGTATTCCCCTTTCAGAAGAAGTGTCCCACTTTCCTTACACCACCCCAGTGCAGACGGAGAGGCTGGTGAAGTGTGGAATGGAATAAAACGTGGCACGGCTCTCTCCCCTTTGCGTGGCCAGGGGTGACTCGCCTTAGCACAATCTTGCAAGCCTAGCAGCTCCCGACTCTTTCAGCCACCCTGAGCTGGATGCAGGCCGAGGGAAGCATTGCAGCCGTGCTTGCCTTAGAATGCACACACATGCACGAGGCTCCTGCTGCTGACACTGCTGTTTTGCGTCTCTGGCGGTGGGATGAAAGAGCTGGGAGCGGAGTGAAGTTTGAAGCTCCCGGTGTGAGGCTGCTCTCGAAGATAAGGCATTAATGACTAGCGCTTGCCAGAGCTTTCCATTGTAAGTCTGTCTCCCCCCACCCCACTGTGCACTGAATAGGGTGAGCCCTTGCTCCAGACCACAGCAGGAGCAGGGACACAGCAGCCATGCAAGCAGACGAGGCTCCCACATTTGTCTTCCAATCATCAGAATTTAGTGGAAGCCAGTGCTGGACTTGCCTCCACCTTTCCCAGTATCTCAAGGGCATTGGCATCTCTTTCCCAAAGAAAGGTTCTGCGAACGGAAGGAGAACATGTGGATGTGTTAGCTGAGCATGCTGCCATCCAGACTTATCACTTGTGTTCTGATTCTTTTGTTGAAGTAACAGGTGTCACTCAATTCCAAAACGTAGCACATCTGTAGGAGTTTCTTCCCATTTCACTTGCTCAGTCCCTTCCTCTGGGTTCTGCGCAGCAGCTGACCTGTGGGCAACTTCCACATCAGTGCTTCCCCCTACAACTAGCCAGCCAAAAGGGCATTGTTGTAGTTGGGCCAGGGAGCGGGGCACACACTCTGCTTCTTATATGGGTGGCTAAAAGGAGCCAGGATTTGCGATCAAGTTTTTTCTTCTTCTGACCTGCGAATAAAATCTGAGCTTTGCCTTTGAGGAATGCAGTGCCCCATCCTTTCCCCCATGTGGTCTTTCCATCTTCTTCTTGAGAAGGGATGGCAAGGAACCTGAAGGCACAGGGCTTCTGGATCACTTCTAGAGGATTAGAGGTCTTTGGCACGTTTGCACTTGTTAATCTTTAAGGCAACACAACACCCATTGTTGTTGCTGCTGCTGTTTCTACTCTGAAGGGCAGAGTAGAAAACCAAACTCCAAGCCCTGGAATCTGGAATTCTAGCCAACTCAGCCAACTGTGAACTTGACTTGCTTCAAAAACTTGGGCTCAAATTGAATTAGCTATATTATTCCCACTGCTGTGGCCCAGATGCCCGGTCAGGCCAGCAGAGGTACTACAAGCAAGGTACGTATCTCTGAATTTACAAAATATCCAGGAGCGGGTTCTGAATTTCTGAATGTTTATTAAGAAATTTGGAGACACTGTTGCAACAGACATTTCAGTCTCACTCATGCTTTCCTTTATCATGTGGCTGCTGAACATGCATAGGTTTGGAGGTAACAAATTCTGCCCCTGATCTACATGCATTCATTCAAGGAGAGCCCTGTCTATATTGCTTCTTCTGATCTGTGCACATTCCGCAGCCAGGGAGCCTTGAACAGGTATATTGTGGCGGGCTCCAAATGTGATAATTGCTAAATCTGAATTCGACTTTGCCCTGTTACAAACTTCAGGTGGAATTAAGCATTGTGCGAATATGATCATTCCATCAGTGTGAGCATTTCTGCTTGTCCAATGGAATGAGTTCTCTCTCTCTCTCTCTCTCTCTCTCTCTCTCTCTCTCTCTCACACACACACACACACACACACACCCCTGTGTTGCTCTGGGGGTTCTCTTAACCCCCCAGAGTGGACTTTGGGTGGAGAGGAGGAATCCACATTGTACTAGTGGGTGTCTTTGCACTGGTTTCTGCCTCTTTGTTTTTCCGGGTAGTATTCAGAAAAGCAAGAGATAGGAAGAATTGTTTTGCTGCTTTGCCTCTAAGCTGCTGAGTAGGTTTTCCATAAGAGGAACTGAGCTAAATCAGACCAAAGGTTCATCTACTCTAGTAACCCACTTCTCACAATGATGAACGAGATGCCTCTGGGATGCACACCAGTTGGGCATTGTTCTCACCTGCTTCTAGCAATTGGCATTCAGTGATACTCTGTCTCTGAATGCAGACATTCCATGAAATTATTATTGCTCCTATCCACTGATAATTATGGAATTCATTCATAAATTTATTTAATTTTTAAAAGCCATCTACAAGATGAATAGGGAACCTAGTGCCCTCTAGATGTTGTTGGACTCCAGCTCACATCAACCCCAGCCTGCCTGTCCAGTGGTCAGGGATGATGGAAGCTGTAGTCTAACAACATTTGGAGGTCTACAGTTTCCCCATCCCTGTTGCACTCACTAGTTGCATGGCCACACATTCTTTAATTATTTTTGCATCGTGTGAAGAAGCACTTTCACTTGTGTATCCTGGCTATCTCTCATGCTTTTCTGTGTTTGCTTGTTAAGCCTATTTGTTCTGCCGCACATAGAATTCTATGTGTTTGGATATTTTCTTGCCAACAAAACCCCATTGTTTCCTGGAGAATTGGACACACACATCCAGTCTTTATTTGGAGAGACTCCAGTCTTTACCAATGAGGTAGGAAGAGAAACAGCTATGATGCTGTTATCTAGTACCTGTGATAGGATCAACAGCTGCTGTCACAGCATGACCAAAACTGGAGCAGCTGCTGTTAGCTAGCACCACAGATCTTCAGGCCAGTATTTTCCTTTGAGTATTGTGCAGTGCTGCCAGAGCTTGTGTGAAAATATGGAAACATATCCTGGCTTGGCTCCAGTTTTATGAGTTTTGAAGTGCATCAGCTGGGCTTTTTGGTCCATAGAATAAGGCTTGGTCATCCCTATTCCCGAACCACATCTGCATTGCTTTGTTATATTTGGAGAACAGAAGAAGTGCCTTGAAACAACCAGCAAGCAGAAAGTGGGTTTTGGAAAGGTTAAGAGCCCTTTGAGATGAGTTGTGCTTAGAATATAAGGAAATCTCAGATGCTGGCAAAATCTTTATGGAATTAGAGTGATGACACCTGGACTTGTCCTCTGTGCGGCACGCAAGCTGGTGGAGCTAGTGACACTTGTGGAGCCAGAATGAAGCTGACAGCTGTTAACCAAAAAGGCTGCTGCATTAAGGGGCCGGAGCATGTCAAACAGGCTTTAGTAGAGTAAAGTGGCTTAGAGATTGCAAAGTTAAATTTATTCCAGTGCATGTGGACCTCTACAGCTTGTGCTTAGAGGACCTTATGCAGGGAGAGAACTAAATGAAGCAAGTTTTCTCAGTGGTGCCTTCTGGAGGATGGCCTCAGTTGAACTCCACGCCGTATTCCAAAAAAACCTTGGAAGTGTGTGTCGACAGCAATGGGTGCCACTTCAGGGGCAAAAGCAATCATTATGGGAGATCTCCCCCTGCCAATGGAACTGGAGCAAAGTCAGATGCTCCATCTGTCTGAGTGGCCCATCCATTATTGCTGGTTCTACCTGTCACTTAGTTGGCAAACCGCCCATCACCAGATTTGCAGAATGCCTTGTGTTAGTTGGGGCCACAGATTGCGCTGTCCAAGGTGGTTTCCGTTGCATTTTAAAATCTGGGCAAGTGTCATCTGGCAGAGGATAAAGTGTGTCACATTTGAACACGTGACTTGTGTTAAAACTCTCATTCAGTGGTGGACGACCCAAAAGTGATCTTCCTCATAAAGATATCTCAGGGGGAAGGAAATGAAGGCTACATCTGTTTGTGTGTTGCCTGCTCAAGACATCCAGTTCTGGGTACAGTGTTGGGTTGAGTGGAAGAGCTCATCTCATCACACACTGAGCAGTGCTTGGGTGTGTGAGTGATTGTGTGGCCCACTGTAATGTGTGCTCTGTATTTTTGCCTAGTTGGCGAGTGACTTATATTTATTTAAATATTATAATCTGCGCCTTCGTAAAATATATCACACAAAAATATAAAATCCGTAGAAGTATGCGTGAAACATAATCCAAAGCATGAATAGATATTGGTTGGTTAAAAAGAGAAATGCAGATTGTGAAGGACTGTCTAAATAATACAGTTTTCACGTTTCAGGAATGGTTCTTGCCAAACCTCTACTGCTAAGGAGCTCCACAGAGTAGACATCTGTATCCCCTCACAGATCCTGGCAATGCACAAACCTTCCCTCCCTTCCCTCATAATGACATATATTTTGCTAATAAACAGATAATAACTAGTTCACTTGTCACACCCTCAGCCCAACGGAGGTGTTCCCAGGGCCGTTGACACCCTGTTACAGTGGCGCCTTGCAGCTATTGCTTCCTATGAGGTGGGGAATTTGCATTAACCCCATTCCCCATTCTGGAGGAGCAGAGGTGGGAGACAGGAGAGGCCAGCCCCCCAATCCCCATGTTCATTCCCAAGTCTCAGGCTTGCACTGCTTTGCTCCGCCGTGTGACATTGCAGCCATCTCCATGGCAACCCGTTGTAGTGTTTGAAAGGGTGGCTGGCGTGGTGGTAGCTAGGCAAACGCCGCCGCAGGGGCACACGCTAGGCTCCAGGAAGCCACTTTTCCAGCACCTTACTTTCCCCGGCTGATATCCATGCGAGCAAGCATTTCCACCTGGAAATGCGCTCAGAGAAAAAGGCACCCTCACCCCACCCTGCGTTGCTTTGCATGCCACACGCCACTTCCCAGCTTGCATCCTGTGAACAAAAACAGCCTTTCCGGCAGGAAATTGAAATGGCCCCGTGTGACAGAACTGGCCCCTTCCTGAGCTCTGGAGAAGTCTCATTTTGACGGGCTTTATTTCCTAGCGTGAGCCATCACAAAAACTAATAGAAGTGCAGGGCAGTTGCTCTACGTGGTTTTCTGCCTGTGCTGTGTGTATATATACACCATGTTTTTGTGTGTGCTCTGCAAGGAGCATTAAATTCAGTAGCCTGAGATTAGCAGAGGGTGGGGGGGGGGGCAGGTTTCTAGCCCTTATGGCAATGAAGGTGAGTTTAATTATTTCTGTGGGCAATGGTTGGTGTAATCTCAGAAGCCAGGGAGACAGGTTGGTGTACAAGGGAAGGACAGGCAGCTAGGAAGCAACAGGGTGTCATTACTCTTTTTATCTTCATGTCCTTCCATGTGCCTAGTGGAGCTGAACAATTATTGTGGAAGAGAAATGAACAAATGCACACATTTTATCGGTTTCCAAAATTGAAAGAAGTTTAGGTTTTCATTAAAAATAAAAAGGAGCACCCAGGACTCCTTAAATAGTCAACACAATTGCACCCTTGATTAGCAGAGGCTCTGTTGTTTTGCTCCGGACCACATCATTAAAAATTGCTGCAAATCTATTCTCCGATAGCGCCTACATGTGGTGGTTGCAGTTTCCACAGTATCTGAGGCAGTTTTAAGATTCCATCCACCTTCTGCAGTGAAGCAGAAGAAGAGCTTTAGATCTCTCCTTGCTGAGGCCAGCCTCCCCCACGCCCAGCCTAACCCCATGTGCCCCCCCAAGGCCCCCTTTCCCATTGTGCTGGTTGGCAGAGAGAGACACGCCAGGCATGCCAAGTGGCTCTCCACTCCCCAATTAATCCCTTTCCCATTAATGCTTATTAAAAAGGGCTGCTTTCATTTTCAGCCTGCCAACCTCAGATCTGTGCGTCAAAGCCTGTCTATATGCAAACGATCTATTAATGGTGCAGTGCTGCTCTGCTCTGAGCTGGCTGGTGAAGGAATGGAAAAAGTAGGGCTCGGAGTTTGGCTTGACTTTAATTTAGGACGCGAGTGTGTGTGCGTGTTTGGGGGGGGGAGGACGTGAGAGCGAGAGCTCGGGAGGTGAACTGGCTATTTCCATTAAATATATATAATATCCCTGCGGAGCTTGGATAGAGTACTTCTTCAAAACTTGGTACCTGAGCGGGAATGGCAGCAGGTGGGAGATTGAGTTTGCCAGGGTTTCTTACTCATGCGTGGTCTTTGGGTGGGGGGTGGGGGGAGCCGCCACAGCGCCATTGATAGCCATTCTTGTATTCTGGCACTGTGATCAGGGAAGGTAAAGAGAGCCCCGCTGGATCACTCCAAAGTTCCTCCTAGCACAGAATCCTCTTTCCCACAGTGCTCAGTCAGATGCTTCTGCGCAGCCCAGATACAAAGGGAACAACCCTCTTCTGTTCTTTGACCTCCCCCCACACTCCCCCGCCCGCCCAGCAACTGCCTCTGAGCTTGGGGTTGAGCTATTACGGTCAATAGTCACTGACAGACCGATTCCCCCTCTGCGAATTTGTCTAATCCTCTTTCGAAGACATCTAAGGTAGCGCCCGTCCCCACATCTTTCTGGTGGCAAATTCCATTAGCTGTGTGAAAACAGTACTTTCTTTTGTCTGTCCTAAATCTACCCCTTCATCAGAATCGTTGTGTGATCGCAACTTCTAGTATTATGGCAGAAGGAGGGGGGGGGGGAGAGATGGATCTCTCTCCCTCTCTGTTTCTCTTTCCGTGCATAATTTTGTAAACCTCAGTGCCATTCCCCCCCTTCAGGCATTTTCTAAACGAATCCCTCCCCCAATACTTCAGCCTTTCTTCCGTGGGAAATGTGCTCCGGCTCTCCGATATTGAGGCCTTTCCTTAAATGTGTGTGTGAGAGAGAACTTGGAGTCCTACTGCAATCAGAGACATCCATTCCCCCCTTTGATCTTATCCACCAGGACTCTTCTTACAGTTAAGCTATGGAATTTGCTATCACACGGTGTAATGATGGCTGCTGCCTTTGACAGCATTAAAAGGGGATTAAGCACATTCATTGGGATAAGGCTATCTTGATGGTTATGTGTTAACTCCAGGATCAGAGACACCATGCCTCTGACATGCTGGGAATCGCAAGTGAGGAAAGTGCTATTGCACGCAGGTTCTGCTTGTAAGCTTCCCATAGGAATCCGGTAGGCCACTGTTAAGAACATTAGTGGACCAGATGGGCCTTTGGCTTTATAGAATCATAGAATTGCAGAGTCGGCAGGGACTACAAGGCCCATCTAGTCCAACCCTTTGCAATGCAGGAATCCTGCTCCCACAGCGTTGGCTCGAATCCATGGCCCTGAGATTAAGATGCTCTACTGACTGAGCTGTGTTCCTCATTAATTAAATGACGATGGTGGTGATGATGATCTAGGAGGCCAAATAGTGCACCAGATGTCAAATTCTGGAGGGAGGGGAGGTGGTCTGCTTCTCCTGATGGTTTCACCTTGGCAAAGTCAGACTGCTAGTGCATGCAGTGTGGTTGTGTGAAAGTGAGTGGGAGCAAAAGAATGCAGATAAAAATAGGACTCGGTGTCTTTTAAAATAATATTTCAAGGGTAGCTGCAAAGAAGGAGATAGGGCAAGCTTTAAGTACAGAGCAAAGTGGCTCCTGCTACACAATACCTGACTCCCCACCCCTCCATAACAAATACCAGCTTCCTAGAGGGCAGATTTAAATGTAAATGATGGCGGTAGTGGGGGGGGGGTAGACTGTCTCCCAGTGCTGTGCCCTTGATCCAAATCTTTCCTTCTCCCCTGCAACACCTTTTAACAAAGAAAAATCCATTGGCCAATCTGATCTCCTGTCACATTTAGTTTGGCCATTAGCCTCGAGATGTTGGCTGCAGTTTCTCGATGGGGGGAGGCCAAGCATTCAAACACCTTCTCCATTTTTGTTCCTTCACAGGTACAAGAGCTGAGCCTTGTACATGTATCTGCTAGAACTCTGTTTAGTGCAATGGATTGGTCTAACTGAATGCCAAATCCTATGTTGTGTAATGCACGGTGCCTCCATGCCTACAAATGCATGTCCAAAGGGGGTGTTTTGGGTTATTTCTGGTACACATTTAGCAAAACTGTGCTACAGAAAAGCAGATGCAGTAGTGCTTTTGGGGGGCATGATATGATGAAGGGTGTTACCTGCATCCTTCTGAAAGCACACCTGTATATTTAAGTGAGACTGCACCACTGATGAAAAAGGGACTTACCTGAAGTATCCACATAGGTGAAGATAACTTTCTATTATTAGAGGTAGCTGATTGTTTTCCTTCCTAGAATGGATTCAGCCCTGCATGTTGAGTCTAACCCTCACTTCTTCCTTTTGGGGAATCTTTTATTTTTATGTCACATACTGGAGCCTGAACTCCCAGGTAATCTTGTTAGGTGCAATCCCATTAACTGGCTAGGACTTGCACCACTGAGCCAATCTCATTAAAAGCTGGTCTCACTTCTGATGATCGGCTCTGTTCACTGCTGAGGAAATAAGTCTGCTTCTGGTGGAATGGGCTAGCCCTGCTAGGTGGAGGGCTACTTGTGGAAAACCCACTCTTTACTGCTGAATTGGAGCAAACAGCACAAATTGCCATTTGTTCTGATTCAGCATTAAAGAGCAGTTTTCTTGGGGAAAGCAGTGGGGCAGAAAATAACCACTCTGACTTTAAAGGGTGGACCTGTGCCTAGAAAGAGCAGGGATGAGCCCTGCTCGCAGTACTGTAGCTTTGGTCTTTTATCTGTTCTTTGAAACCAAGGGTATGTATTGATATGCATCAAGGGGATTGCTTCAGTCAGCCACAAATTATCTTGGTGAAGCACAGAATGTCTCCATCACAAAAATGGATTTGGCGCTATGAGGCTACAAACAAGTGTCAGGAAGAGACACTATGCTGGATGAACAAAACGTGATTTGGTTATTACAGTGAACTCAGTGTTGGATGTGAGCTGAGGGGTCAGCTTTGTTTTCCAGCATGTGTGTAAAACATGTTCCCACCCCAGGGCAACTATGGGAGAGAAAAGTTTCATTCAGCGATAAGAGCTTCGAAATATTTTGTAGTATCTACCCTGTAGATAAAAGAATCGTCAGTTGTGACATGGAACTGGTCACAGTGACATAGAGGATGAGCATGAGTGTAGTAACCAAAAATGTTGTTGCCTGGGGGACAGGGAAGAGTGTATTCATTTATGGCAAGTCAATTTACAGGGATACAAATTTAGAACTATTAACTGTCTGATCTTAAGCTCCTCAAAGTGACTTCAGTATCATGCTGCTTTTGATAATACTCGTAGACTGGGTGCAGATCTTCCTTGTGGTCATTCTTCTGGGGGAGTCTACTGACTCAACCCTCTTTTTGTAGAACAAGGGGCCCCCTGGACAGCCCTTTGGCTGGAGCAAGGCAACTGTACCTGTGAGATTAAAATGGTAAATCTAAACAAATTTACTGGGAAGCAAGTCTCATGGACCTCAGCAGTGTTTATTTCCAAATTGTTAACGGGCAAATTTGACAAGGGGTGACCTCCTAGGACCTTAGTTATTTCTGCATTCCACAAGTTCTCCTTTTAAGCCTTGAGGCCAGATATGAGCTTCAGACTTCTAGAATACAAAATGGGAGGTCAGCCCTACATTTTCACTGGTGTAGTTATCCCTTGCCGTGGGATCTGACAATGTTTCTCTCCCTCCCTTTCTAGGTCCTCCTTGACTTGCCCTCACTGCCTAAAACAGAGCAACACCTTTGATCCCTTCCTGTGCATCTCATTGCCCATCCCTTTGCGCCAGACCAGGTATGTGAGCCAAGTACCCACACTTTCTCTCCCAGATCCTAACTAGGGAAATGACGAATCAGTCCAATCAGGTCTGTGTCTCTTCTGCATGCATTGACCCGTAACTCCCTTGCACCCCACTTCTGCATGAATTTATGATTTCAAAGAAAAGCTGCATGAAAATTCACATTTTAATATTCTTTTTAAAATGTATTTTGAAATTTATTTTCTTTCAAAATGTGCATGCATTTTGATATGTTCTTGATCCGCAAACTCCCTTTGAGTTCAGTGGGGTTTACTCCCATGGAACTGAGTCCAGGACTGCAGCCTGAGTTCCGATTCATACATTAGTCTGGGAGGGGGAGGATTATCAGGTCAGCTCCTAGTGAAATTAGCAAAAACCAAATTGCTCAGGCATCCCTGGTCCAGCCTCTCTGAGTAGTGCCTAGTAGTAAAGATCAGTGAAGTGGTCTGCTATTCCCCCCAGGCAGATTTCTTCATCAGCCCCATTTCAGGTGCAGAAAAGCCTGCATATTCTTAGTTTTCCCCGAGGAGAAAGCAGACTGTCTTTTTGTCCAACCAAAGCAGGACCTTTCCCCTCTCAGAATCAGTGCATACAGACTCCTCTGCACATCTATTGGGAGTTGGCAAGGCAACTGCAATGGTCACCTACAGAGATAGCCCTATTCACTTGCACTTTTGAGTCATTTCTGAGGGTTTTCCCACTCCCACCCAGCAAAACATTGTCTCTCTCTGTACAAGTTGGCTCTGCAAACACACATACACACACATACACACCAGCCAGCAGTAACTAGTCCATGCTGTCCATTTATCTGCATGGTTCTACTAAGCATTAAAACCAGGAAAGTTTTTAAAAGTCTTTAAAAATGCTCCCAAGATGTAACCCATCACCATAACTTGCAAGTCCTGGGGGAAAAAAAAGATATTTTCCTCCATGTACTTGGTAACTTTACAAGGATGTTGCGTTGAGTGGGAGTGAGGAAATGCCCCCCCAGTAGGTACATGGGCCAGCCATCTTTATTTCTGTATACTTTCCCAGGAAGAGACTTCACTTTATGATGTTTGGGTGCTTACCAGGAGTGCTGGATTGTGTTCATAAATTCTATAGACCCACCCACCCGCTCAATCTTCACTCACTCTCCGTAGATTAATCCACATTATTCACATTTATCTGTTTTTGATCCACAGATGGGTCTGTTGTTCCTCCGCCCCAGTGGGTAGTTTCACTCCCAAATGCGGAGCTAACTAGACTCCTCTGACATCTCTTTTCTGATGGTGCAGGAGTACATGTGGAGTCTGTCCTGTGCAGACTGCAGATGAGCCTGTAATGACTTTCCCCTCCAGCTAAAATCTTGCAGTCACAGCCAGTCACCAACTTCTAGCAACGGCGCTCCCAGTTCTGCTTGCCATGGCTGATGCTTGGTGCATCTTTTCTTTAATAGCTAGAGGGCTTACCCAGGCCTCTGGTAGGCAGCTCCCATTTGTCGGCTGTTGCTGGAGCAAAGGAAGACAGAGGATTGCATGCAGGGGAGAAGAGACCAGTGTATCTAAAGCAGGCATGGGCAGACCTCAGGCTTGTAGGATCTACTTTGCTGTTAGGCTTTTTTTTTTACTTTTGTTTACTAGAACCCTGAGATCTACTTTGGGAAGCCCAAACATTAAAAATTTCACTGTTCAGGGCTGCCTTCAGAGCTGACAATAATTTTATTATTTATATGGGTCCCAGGGCTCTGGATGCACCCTGTATCTCACCAGGGTGGGGCAGGACTGCCATTTGGCGGCCATTTTGCTGCACCATTCTAAGTTCCCTTTCCCGGCCCCTTTCCCTCCAGGCCCTTGAACGTCACCCTTGTCTTCCAATCCAAGAGCCAGCGATTTGTGCGTGTGGGCCTGGCTGTGCCTCTCCTCAGCACCGTGGCAAAGCTGAGGGAAATGGTGGCAGAGGAAGGCAAGATTTCACCTGACCAGGTAAGCCAGACTTGTTCCTGCCCCCATGCTCTGGGTGCCCTTGTTCCCTGCGAAATGCATACAGTGGTACCTCTGGTTAAGAACTTAATTTGTTCTGAAGGTCTGTTCTTAACCTGAAACTGTTCTTAACCTGAAGCACCACTTTAGCTAATGGGGCCTCCCGCTGCCGCCGCGCCGTCACCACCGCACGATTTCTGCTCTCATCCTGAAGCAAAGTTCTTAACATGAGGTACTATTTCTGGGTTAGCGGAGTCTGTAACCTGAAGCGACTGTAACCTGAAGCGACTGTAACCCGAGGTACCACTGTATAAGCCAAGGAGGTTTTCCTTTCCTCATATACTGCCTATGTCCTCAAGCCTTGCAAGGCCCTCACCATTTTACTCTGCCGCTGCAGGTGATCCTGGCTGAGCTGGGCCAGTCAGGGTTCCGGTGCTCCTTCTCGGACGACGAGGACCTGAACACCATCTCAGAGGGCGACAACGTCTACGCTTTCCAGGCTCCTCTCTCCTTCAGCAGGGCCAACTCTTCCCGCCTCTCAGGTGTGTCCTGCTGTGGTGGCTGGAACGCATTCTGAATGTCCCTCCAAAAATGCCCATCAAATAAGCTCTGGAGAGGTGGCCAAGTTCTTCTCCATCCCCAGGCCCCTGGGCCTCTCTCCTGCTCTTGTCCAGCTGGCTTCTCTCTTCCCCCTCTCCACATGGAGGTGTCTGGCACTCAGAGCTTCAGGTACTTTTGTATCAAATGGTGAAAAGTTGAAGAAAATAATAATTCCCTCCACTGAGTATTTATCCCCCCTGCCAATTCCATATTGTGCTCCGCCTGAGGGCCAAACCAAATATCAACATCACCAGAGCTGTGTTCTTAAATCCAGATTGCTGCAATAACATATCTGCCAAGTGCCCTGTTTTATGGATGGCTCCATTGGCTTTGAAGGTGCCCCGCGGTCTGCCTTCGCCCCAGGGTTCATGTGGATTCATGTGGCTGGTGGGCAGGTGGGCAAGGGTGAGCAGAGAGCAGGTGGACAAGGACAAAGGTGAGTGGAGATTGGGTGGGTGAGGGTGGGTGTCCTGCTTTGCCCTCCCAGAATGTTGCAGGGTATGCAATAATACAGGAAGCCGTTTGTGGAGGAGCCTAATTTAAGGGGCAAAAAGTGCTTTCCTCAGCCTTTTTCCTTTCATCCCCCAAGCTTGCTGCTCGAGTCACTTCCAGTGGTGGGACCCCTGAACTGGAAGACAAGGAGTAAGGGAGAGGGGCTGTGGGGGTGTAAATTGAGAGAAGAGCTTCTCTCACCCACACATCTGTTTTATTCCTCAAACAGGGGCACCCATCTCCCCCACCCATGTTCTTGGCCATGGCAGCAGATCCAGGTTTAAATACACTGATCTGCTGATGCCCATGTCTAGCATGGCCTTGAGAAAGCCAGGCAGCCGTGCGACAGTCATGTGTGACAGACAGAATGCTCCTTTATTCAGTGACCAAGCAAAGATACTGCTGCCAAAAGTAACAGCCTCAGAGCCGGGCAATTTACTCGGCACTTATTAAGAATGTAGTACCTGTGCTGATGTTGTGAAGGTTGGGATGCTTTGCACAGCGGCATTCAGAAGCCAGCATGAAGGAGAGGCGGAGGAGGAGGAGGAGACGCCCGATGCAAGAGGAGAGAGTTTTCCTGGCTTGATGGGATCACAAGGAGGCCAGTAACTTTTAACTGAAGACTGGCTCTATCCATCAGCCTGCCCTTGTCTCCTCCAGCCAGCACAGATTAGCCACAGTCACAGCAAATAGCCTCAGAATGAGTGGGCTTTAGGGGCGCCGAGACTCTGTCACTTTAACGGCCTCTTATTAAGATCTACAGTCTTGTGATTGCATCATGAGGCCTCTGGGAAATACCTTTTCCCTGCAGAGTTAGAGGACCTTCTCCGCCTACGCTGGCAGCTTTACTACCTAGCTGTGCAAAAGGCATTTTTCCTCGAGTCTGCTCTTTGTTTGGCTTTCGACTGGCTCTGGCAGACTGTGAAGAGGTGATGCACCTGTAAGGCTGAGACGCAGTTGCCGGGACCAGGTCTGAACTGACAAAATGGGACAGCTGCTTCTGAGAAGAATTGGATGGATGCTGATGCATTGATCAGCCCAGGAACCTCTCCTGTGCCCTTGGTCCTGTTGCTCAGCCTCCTGGCCTGATTTCCTTCTGAGAGGTTTCAAGTGGTTTAGCATTGAACACACAAGTGGGTGTTGTTGAAATCGATGCAGCGAAAGCTTTCCTGCTGCTGCTTTTCTGCAATAAGTGTGTTCTTTGGTTCCTTCTTTTTGAGGGTGTCTGGAGAGCACGTTTGGCATAGCCCTCGTCTGCTAGGGTCATCTCAGAGTGCACATTGTTTGAAAGCACCTGCTTTGCCAACTTGGGAAACTTTGCACATCATGGATGCTGCAAGGTTTCACCAGGGTTATTAACCTTCTGCATACAAGGCGAGTTTGATACATAGGTGCATTCACAAAAGTAGCTCCACACATGCATTCAGAGGTGGCCCTGGGCCATTTGGGAAAGGTGATTTCTGAACAGTGAATTGCTCAAAGGATGCTTCCAGACCATTGCTATTTTCAGGTGGGATTCAGATCATGTACCAGGAAATTCAGGTTGATTAATCAGGTTGATTAATGAATGAATGAATGTTAATATGGTGCTCTTAAAGCAAACTGGCTTCCTCCCCCAGATGGGACCTTTTTGTAATAAGCAAAGTGGTAGAAAAATAGACTGGGAAGTGTTGTATGGCATGTTTTCTAACTTCCCTGCAAACAAATAAGAAATGAGTGCTCAGTAAATCAATGACATCACATAACCTCCTTGCAAACACTTGATAAACCTGTTAATTTTTCTGAGTATTTCAATGCTGGGAGACACCACAGTTCACTAGAGCTTTTTTTCTCTCCCAGTGTTTGTTTGCTGCAGCTATTTCACCCCCTCTCCACCCCCACTTCCCATCTGTTCTATTCTTTATGATTCCTTGTTGTGGCAAAAGATAAATAAAGTACAACAAGCTGATACTTTGCAGTGAGTAACCGGTGCGTATTGTTCTGTATGCAGTTGGGTTTTCTTTTCTTTTCTTTTTCTTTTGCACCAAATATGCAAGGTCATATTTTATCAGAAAAAACTCTTACATTTTAGTATGCTTTGTTTCCCTAGTCCTAACTTGTTACCAGTATGAATCACAGAATCATAGAATTGTAGAGTTGGAAGGGACCTTCAGGATCATCTAGTCAACCCCCCTGCAGTGCAGGAATATATGGGGACTGAACCTGCAACCTTGGTGTTATCAGCTCCATGCTCTAGGAAGCACTGTTTGGACTACAAAGCTATAATCCAGGTTAAAGGCAGCATTAGATTAGGAACACTTGTTAAAAAAGAGAGAGAGAGTACTTAAAAAATTACGGTATAAAAGAAAACTTCTTGGCAGAATTAGACTAAACCTTGCATTGTATAAATATAAGTTTGTAGGGAAGTTAACAGAAACTATATAAGAAATATGTAACTGTGCGGTATAAGATAATCAACAGATAAAGTACAGCGAGACTAATTGGAAGTCATTTTTAATTTCTTGTTTTACAAGTTTTACAATCGTTCACATCACTGGGAGTACAAAGGATGTTAGTTATAAGAATTGTGTTGTTTCATATATTGTTTTGTTGTTGTTTAGTCATTTAGTCGTGTCCGACTCTTCGTGACCTCATGAACCAGAGCACGCCAGGCACTCCTGTCTTCCACTGCCTCCCGTAGTTTGGTCAAACTCATGCTGGTAGCTTCGAGAACACTGTCCAACCATCTCATCCTCTGTCCTCCCCTTCTCCTTGTGCCCTCCATCTTTCCCAACATCAGGGTCTTTTCCAGGGAGTCTTCTCTTCTCATGAGGTGGCCAAAGTATTGGAGCCTCAGCTTCAGGATCTGTTCTTCCAGTGCGCACTCAGGGCTGATTTCCTTAAGAATGGATAGGTTTGATATATTGCTACTGTCTGTCAATTTATAATTTGTTTATTTGATTGTATATTTGTTTGTTGGTTTGTTTGCTTTCCTGGCAGAAATGTATCCATTTTAAAACGATAAAGCTATTTATTAAAAAAAAATAGATTAGGAACACTTCTTACAGGATAGGCACAGACTAACTTTCTTAACCTGGGGTCCTCCAGATACGTCCCCCCCCCCCAGCATGGCCATTTGGAGGGCACCAGGTTGGGGAAAGCTGCAATCCACCCCTAAGCCTGCTTTATTATGGTGTTCTGGCTCTGCCCTTCAGGCATTTGGGGAATGCTGTGCTGTGAACTAGTTCATGACATACAGCAGGAAAAGATATGCCCATACCCTCTCCTGCACAGCATTCCAAGGTTTCTCAGTTTAAGCTTGAAACACTGAAAATGGTTGAGGTTTGTAGCGTTAATGCAGCTATGTCGAACCATTCAGGAAAAAAGCCCATGGGAAAAATGTCTCCTTTAACGTAGCTGAAATGGAAACAGACATGATTTGGCTGTTTGCAGTTGCTTTCATTCCAGTTATTAGCAGGCAGATGAAAGAGAGGTGGCAGGCCTAAGATGGGACTGAGAATGATGTTGGACTCGACCTCCCATTGGCAGGTGTCTCAAAGAAGGTGAAAACCCCTAAAGTTCCACCTCCACTTTCAGATGTTGCCTGCTCCCATACAGTACCACTTGTTGGGAATTGCAGGTGTTTGTGCATTCATCTCCAGCTTGCAGCCTTCCCATAAGCACCTGTCTGGTCAGCAGGCTCTTCTTATCTTCTTCTAGTTCCGTGACTACTGTGCAAGCTCAGGCAGGTGTACCTGGGAAAAACAACAACAAAGAGACAGATCCCCTCCTGCAAACACATTAATTGCAAAATTAATTGCAAACAGGTAGTGAGTGAGTCTGTAGAGCAGGTATAGGCAAACTCGGCCCTCCAGATGTTTAGGGACTACAACTCCCCCCATCCCTGACCACTGGCCCTGTTAGCTAGGGATGATGGGAGTTGTAGTCCCAAAACATCTGGAGGGCCAAGTTTGCCTATGTCTGCTGTAGAGCAACAACATGAAGCATCTCCAAACACACACACACACACACACACACACACACACACACACCACAGTCCCTGGAAGATTCCCCTAGGCATTGGAAGGTAGTGGCAGTATGAACCCACCTGTGCCAGCTCAGCCAAACTCTACGGCAAGGATCTTGTTGGATTACAACTCCCATAATTCCTGACCACTGGCTGGGGTTGATGGGCGGGTCACCTGGACCCCTAGAGTTTGACTGAAATGACACAGGTGGACTCATGCTGCTGCTAATGTGCTGTGTGCTTTGGGTACCTTTTGGGGACAATGATTTTTGGCAACTCCTGATGTTGTTGCTCTAGAGCAGCAGTTCTCAACCTGTGGGTCCCCAGCTGTTGTTGGACTACAACTCCCATCACCCCTAGCTAGCAAGGCCAGAGCTCAGGGATGATGGGAGTTGTAGTCCAACAACATCTGGGGACCCACAGGTTGAGAACCGCTGCTCTAGAGACTCACTTGGATTGTAGAATTGTAGTATTGGAAGGGACTAGAGGGTCATATGGTCCAGTCCCCTGCAATGCAAGGATCTCAAGTAGATCACCCTAGGTCACAGAAGGCCACCCATCCTCTGCTTAAAAACCTCCAAGGAAAGAGACTCCACCACCTCTGTCCATTGTCGAACAGCTCTTAGTGTCAGTCAGTTCTTCCTGATGTTTAGTCATAATCTTCTTCCTTGTAACTTTGAATCCATTGGTTTGGGTCCTAGCCTCCGGAGTAGGAGAAAACAAGCTTGCTCCATCCTCCGCATGGCAGACCTGTGATCAATACCGTTTTATAATTAGTGTGTTGCCAAAAGGGGACCCATCTCTGTTTTGTGACTAATACAAGAAGTTATTTTTAGCCTCCCATGGACCTGGCAGGCAGCCAAGCCATCCGTGCTTCAAAAGGTCAGGCTCTGAATCGAGATAAATTGGTTTTACAGTCTGTAAAATGCCACTAGAGATCCAAAGAGCTCCAAGTCAGGGAGCTGGGAGGTGTTGTGAATCCTGGAGTGGCAGGAGGGTGTAGCCGAGGGTAAAAGCCCGTAAAGAACGAGAAAAGAAAAGAGAGGCAAAGGGGAACGATGGTGCCTCTTCTAAAGAAACCCAGAAGTTTTGGGGGGAAACAATAATAAATATTCGGCATGCTTCCACCTGCTCTGTGTAGAATCATAGAGTCATAGAATTGTAGAGTTGGAAAGGGACCCTGAGGGTCATCTAGTCAACCCCCTGCAACACAGGGATCTCAACTAGATCATACATGACAGGTGTTTGAGTCTGTTTCAGTGTGTGTGTGCCTGAAGTGGAGCCACAGGCCAGAAAGCGCATTACTGCTTCATTCTGTTGATTTGATCAATGAGCTAAATGTGACTTTCAGGTTCATCCCAATTTTTTTTTTAATTAAATGTATTTTTTATTAAAGATTTTCTTGGTTTACAAAAGTATGTGTAATGTCTGTCTGTCTGTCTGTCTGTCTGTCTGTCTGTCTGTCTGTCTCTCTCTCTCTCTCTCTTTTCCCCAAGTAACATTTTTTTACAGATCAGTTTTGTTTCTTGAGACATTAGGAAGGAAAGGGGGAGAGAGGTGGAGGGGGAGAGGGGAGTGGGGGTGGGCTCAGGTCCAATTTGAGAATCCTGCAGCTGTGAATTCTGAGATACTTCCCTGGATGATAATAATAATAATAATAATAATGATAATTTACCATTTATACCCCACCCATCTGGCTGAGCCTCCCCAGCCACTTCCAATCAAGTGTTAAAAACAATGCAGCATTAAATATTAAAAACTTCCCTGAACAGGGCTGCCTTCAGATGTCTTTTAAAGATAAGATAGCTGCTTATTTCCTTCACATCTGAAGGGAGGGTGTTCCACAGGGCAGGCACCACTACTGAGAAGGCCCTCTGCCTGGTTCCCTGAAACCTCACTTCTCGCAATGAGGGAACCGCCAGAAGGCCCTCAGCGCTGGATCTCAGTGTCCGGGCTGAACGATGGGGGTGGAGACGCTCCTTCAGGTATACAGGATATGGACTTTGCAAGGCTAAGGCTTCAAGAGGGCAGTTTGGTGGGGAAGAAGCCAGGTGCTAAGAGGAGAATGGGGATGAGCTGAGCCTTGGCACTTACGGCTGCATTTTGGGATGGATTAGCTTTTATATGCAAAATGAGAAGGAAAACTGGAGACAAAGTGCCGTGGCAGTGATTTATTGCCTCTCCGGGCTAAACAAGAGGCCTTAATTGAAAAACATCAGAGGAGACAGCGCACGCAGATCTGGGAGATGAAGTTCATGGCAATCCTGCCTTTTGGACAGCCCTGTTGCCAGGTGGTTTTGATGAATTGCACAGCCCAGATCCAGGGAGGTGGACAGACCTAGTTGCAAATTGGAGATGCAGATTGGACTGATTATGCGTGAGCGTTTATTGCTGGTGATAATAGACACCAACTTGTTGAGAGTGTTAATATTTATTCTTCCTTGCGGAATCGCAGAACTGGAAGGGATTAATCTGAATCATTTTGTCAAACCTTTGTTCTAAGGCAATATGTCCTATATCTTATGAATTTCGGATGATCTGTGTCTAGATTTTCTATGAAAGTTCTGGAAATTGAGAGCCCGCAAATCTCGAGTCATCGTATTCCCTTGCTATCTATTATAATTAGGAAGCTTCCCCGCAACCCTGAACCTCTCATGGGTTTTATTTACCATGGTATGGGGGTGGGAGGGAGCTGGGGGCACTGTTATCCAGTGGTTCCACTCCTTCCTCCTGGGCGCTCACTTGTGGGGTGGCTTGGGGCTCCATCCTCTCCCAAATTGTTTTCAACATGTATATGAAGCCATTGGGGGAGATCATCAGGGGGTTGGGGTTGAGTGTTCACCAATATGCAGGTGATACCCAGCAGGTGATACCCATGCAGGTGATACCCACCAATATGCAGGTGATACCCAGCTCTACCTGTCTTTTAAATCAGAACCTCTACCTGTCTTTTAAATCAGAACCAGTAAAGGCAGTGTATGTCCTATGTGATTGTTTGGAGGCAGTTGGAGGATGGATGGGTGTTATTGGATTGAGGTGGAATCATGACAAGAAAGAAGTACTGTTTCTGGGAACAGGAGGCAGGCGGGTGTGGAGGACTCCCTGGTCCTGCATCGGGTAACTGTGCCCCCAAAGGACCAGCCTGGGGGTCATTTTGGAACTGTTCTTGGAAGTGCAGGTTAATTCTGTGTCCAGGGCAGCTGCCTACCAGCTCCATCTGATATGCTGGCTGAAATCCTACCTACTGGCACACTGTCTCGTCAGAGTGGTACATACTCTGGTTATCTCCTGCTTGGGCTACTGCATTGCACTCTGCATGGGGCTACATTTGAAAGTGACTTGGAAACTGCAGCTAATCCACAATGCAGCAGCTAGACTGGTGACTGAGAGTAGCTGCCGGGACCACATAACACCTGTCCTAAAGGATCTTCACTGGCTCCCAGCACATTTCTGAGCACAATTCAAAGTGTTGGTGCTGACCTTTAAACGGCCTTGGCTCAGTATACCTGAATGATGTTAAAAGCTCATAGTTAAACCATGGAACTCACTCCCCCAGGAGAAGCTGATCGCCACCAACTTTGATGGCTTTAAAAGAACATTGCACAAATTCATGGAGGGTTGGGTTATCCATGGATAGCAGCCATGATGGCTATGCCCTGTGTCCATGACTGAAGGCAGCTATGCTTCTGAGTACCAGTTTCTGGGAATCGCAGGTAGGCAGAGCGCAATTGTGTGCAGGTCCTTCTTGCAGGCTTCCCAGATGCTGCTCTAGAATGCTGGGCTAGATGGACCATTGGCCTGATCCATCAGCTCTTCCTATGTTCTTTTTTAAGCCATTCCCAAAGTAGTTGTCCAGTAGAGGAGAGGGATGCCTGGGGGATTTACTCATGTGCGTTATTCTTTCCTTTTCCCAGGTTGTCCCCACAGCCTTCCATCCTCTCCCAACTCTTCTGAGCCTGAAGGCCAGCGCTTGGCTCATAACGGGGCCATTTCATCGGAGTTCCTGCACCATGGCGGAGGGGGCAGGATCCTGCTCCTTGTCTGTAATGTGGCTGGGGCAGGGCAGCAGGCCGTGCGGTAAGTCCTGCCCAGCAGGAAAGCTCTTGCTAGAACGGTTAAGAGTCCTGCCACTGTGGCTCAATGGCAGAGCTTCAGCTTTGCATGCCAAAGATCCCAGGTTCAATTCCTAGCATCACCAGGTAGGGCTAGGAGAGACTCCCTGTCTGAAACCCTGGAGGACCGCTGCCAGTCAGTGTGGACAATAACGGAGCTAGATGGACCAATGGTCTGACACAGCATAACACAGTTTCTTAGGTGCCTTTCCTGTAATGGGCACTTGACCTGTTGGCCGTCCCCTGTTACTCTCAGGCTCGCAGAGGCCTTTTCAGAGGGATGGGACTTCGAGCTTGGGAGTTAGTTAGTTGCTTGTTTTTTTTGTTTTCCAGATCCCAGCTTGCTGATTAGCAGCTCTGAAAAAGCCGGAAGCAATCACAGAAGCAGCAGCTGGGCTTGTTAAGAGCAGTTTCCTTTGTGTCATTTGGCACAACATCTGGGCTGTGTAACATTAATGTTGAGCTCTGATAAAGCAAGCCTAGTGGCAAGTTAATTGTCTCCACTTGGTGACGAAGGGGCTTGGAATGGGAGCGCTGTCGCTTCAGCCAAATCAAGCTGTGCAGCGGGTCTGGAGAAACAACCACCGAGTGTCCTGAGCTGCGCTTTGGACCATTTGGCCTGCAGCGGTGTTCTGCCCGGTGTGCCACTTGTTCCTTCAAAAGCCCATTTCTTTCCCATGCTGGAGATGTGGATGGAGGTGGGGGGGAAGAGCTGCACTCGGTTTACCAGCCACTGATGGCTGCGAGGAGCTTGCGGGAGGGCGATTGGATGCAAAAGCACTGTAGGCGGGTAATGAATTCACATTGCACATCCCAAATGTCATTAAGTAACGCTCTGCATGCTTGCAGTGGCTAATAAACCAGTCATCGGCTGGGAAACGGCTTGTAACATGCTGAGCTTTATGGAGGGCAATTTATCTAGCAATATTTCCGTGTTACGTAGGCAGGCCTAGCATGTCTCCCTCTCCCCTCCTCCCAACCCAAGTGCTTTTGCAGGGACAAGAACTATATGGCTTGATTCCTAGAACTTTTGCCTGTCCTTTTCGTACCCCATTTATTCAGCCAAACAGCACACACAGATTGCAGGGCTCAGGAAATGGGGTACTGATAGTTGTCAGAACAAGAAAAGAGCTTATAAGATGCATTAGAGGAGAAGGTAGCAGGAACTTACTTGAATCTACACTTTTGGTTCTGTCACGTTGCCGCAAATGGGTGGTGATGGTAGCCATGTGTCCTATTTTTTCAGAGGACAGTCCTCTACATGAGGGGGGAGGGGCGGTCTTCTCTTTGAAGGGTCATCTATTTTACAGGAACCTTAAGATGGGGCAGCAGAGGTCTTGAAGTTGCCCATCAACAGTTAGCAGCTGGATAGCAGATTAAGCAGGCAAGCAGGTCACTTGTGCACACGCCATACATTTAAAGCACATGTCTTCTCCCCAAAGAATCCTTAGAGTTGTTGTTTTCCACTCAGAGAGCTACAGTTCCCAGCACCCCTACAGTAACTACAGTTACCAGAATTCTTTGGGGGAAAACATGAGCTTTGAGTACATTGTCTTGCCCATTATGTTGCATTTCTGTTTAAATCAATAGTAATCATTTCTGAATTTGCATTTAGAAATGTAAATGTGCATATGCAAATCTCTTCTGGAGGTGCATTCTCCAGCCCTTTTTTGGCAATGTGTGACTAGCCACCCTAAACTGGAACTGGAGGGTATATGTCTCCAATAGATCAAGTGGTTTGCTTGATTTCCCCCCTTATTTGATTTTGAAGGGAGAAAGGTTTTCCTGGCTTCTCTTCCTATCATTTCCATTAATTCTCTTTGTAGCTCTTAGGAGACTCAGTCTTTTGAGTTCTGCAAGCTGACCAAAGGAGCCTGGAGTTCCAATCTGTCAAGTCTGGCTGAGAGTTACGCTGGCACCACCGGAGTTTTGAGTGCCCAGCTGTCAACTTTCAGCCTGGGGAACCTTTAAGAGCATGGGATCAAACAGTTCAGATCAAAAAGTGCAGTCTCTTGAATCCCTAGGTCAAATATGTTTAGATTCATAAAGTAATAAATAAAATACTTTCAAAACAAGCAAAATAGTTTTAGCATGGAAAATAAAGAAAGCAGAAAAATACACACACTTTTTTCTGCTCCTGGGAGGGATATATGAGACCAAGTTTCATTTGCCTTTAGTTGCAGAAGTAGTGATGGGCTATGTGGAGTTTTTTTGGGGGTTTTTTAACTCAAAAAGAAAATATTTTGCCAAAGAAAGTTAGCCTTTACAGTAGAAGACTTGCCTGCCCCAAATCTTTCATGCAGACTATCCGGCCTGCCTAGGCTTTCCCTCAAATAATTATCTTGGCTTTGAAGTGGAAATAAGATTTAGCTTTCCATTTAGTCGATTTGCATAGTCCCTAAGCCCGCCTGCCCTCAGCCTAAATTTGTTCAACTCCTTCCCGCCCATTTCATAGTAGACTGTGGAGTACAAGATCTGATCACACCTGATGAGAATGATGAAAGTCCTGAGCAAATATCTGCCTTAAAATGCAAAATTTCCAGACATGACATTTTGATTGGCAATAGATGACTTGAAGCATTTCCAGGTTATCCAGCCCACCTGTTTTTATATCTCACAGGTGACTAGCATGCCAAGTTTGTAATCTGCTTTGGAAATGGCCAAACAAGATTTTCTAGAACACTGGGGAACTGGTCGAGTATTATGCCAGAGACCCACGCAAGATCATTTATTTGCATAGATTTCTCATAGTATGTTTACCTCTTAGTTTACCCCACTTGCAAAACCGATTAAGTTATTTCAGAATTCTCTTAGTTTGTGCTTTCACGTCTCATCACGACATTGGATATTGCTTGGGGAGCTTTCTTGCACCCAGTAAAGCCGACTGATGCAGAGGACTGGCGAAATGTACAACAGGGTGAGAACACAGAGAGAGACAGTTTCCCTTAATCCTTTGCCTGCACTGCCTCCTGCTGGTCTTGCACCCTTCGTCTTGATGAGCTTCCCTTTAGTCTACATAGAGAAAGCTGAGATTGGTAATGTAACCGCCACCACTGTCAGCCATTCAAGAAAACATGAATGCACAACCAGTCACCCCTTCATCATTCTTCCCTTCTCAGGCAGTATCAGTTGGGGAGAAGTACAGAGGAGAACTGGCTGAACAAACATAGGGAATATAGGAAGCTGCCTTATAGCAAGTCAGGCCACTGAATCCACCCTGCTCAGTAGAGTTTGCACTGATGGGCAGTGAGCCGCCAGGGTTTCAGACAGGGGTCATCTCCAGCCTTTCCTGGAGATGCTAGGGATTGAATCTGGGACCTTATACAAGGAAGGTTATATTCTATCACTGTGCTACGGTCCTACCCCAGGTCAAGCAGCACGTTGGTGTGAATGCTTTAAAAAGTGCAGGCATTTATATTAGTGGCTTGAGTGCAGGATGCTCTTTTCCTACCCAGGAACAGCAATGGGCCTTTAGTTTGTCGGCTGCCCATTGTCCAGGGTCAGCAGAGGGTCACCTGAATGGTAACATTCCAGTTGGGTAGCAGCCTGGGAAGAATATCATCCCAACCTCAGAGATGCTGCTCCATCATCCCCTGACATCTGAAATGTAGTTGCATTTCCCGGAGAGCAATGGGCCTGGGCAAAATGATGGGTGATGGAGGAGGAGAAGTGGGAAATTTAGAGCATCTTTCTTGCTGAACTCTGGCAGTCGGCTATTCTGAAATAAGTCCCCGCTGGCATGATCAAATTAATGTGATGTTGAATTCCACCCTTCATTCCATTGGGAAGTAACTTTAAAATTTAGATACCTCTGCCAGTGAGTGAGTGATGTCTTGGCTTCTTTTGTACCACTAAGTGAGCAAAAGGCACCTGAAGGCTAGTTTCTTTGCACAACCTACAGCAATTCTCTAATGTGTTTTTCAGGTTTGGCCCACCTTTACTGATGCGGGAAGACAGAGCCATGTTGTGGGATCAGCTTCAGCAGTGCATCCTGGGCAAAATGCGCTATCTGATGAGAAGGGAGGCCCAAGTACAGGTGAGTCCATCCTGCTGTCCAGGCACTGTTGCATCTGCCCTGTTTCTCCTGCTCCTGGAGAGTAGGAGAGATGCAGTGTTTGAAGGGCAGCAGCTTCTTACAGAACATACTGTACTCTCAGCAAAATTTAAGCAGAAGCAGAGTGCCAAGAGTCAGTAAACATGCCAGGGAGCTCTTGGGTCATCCTAACCCCAGCCCCAAATCCCTTAGGAAGCAGCCGTCGTTCTCCCAAGTCACAAATCATGATGGGGCAGGGGAAGCTGCCTCCACTTACAGGCAATTATTGGCCTGTAGCTGTAGCTATTTGTATATTTCTTTTCCATTTCAAATTGTTTATTTGCTTAACTACCCTTCATCAGCAAGAATCGTGGGGCAGTGTAGAGAAATATGATTAAAACAAGAAGTTCCATCGAAGCACACAAAAACGTAGTAGTGTAGAACAATAATCTGGCCTTCACCTTAATTAATGCAACCAAATCAATGCAGAACAGCATCAAACTCTCCCAAAGACCCAAGTGAAGAGATGTGATTTACGACTGTCAGAAACTCAGTAATGAGGGTGACAACCAAAACATCCTGGGTGGGGTCATTTTATGGGCAGGATGCCACCACTGAAAAGTCCCCGTCCTGCGTTTTGGGATCATGAGCAGTGCTCTCCCCCTCCCCCCACCGGCAGCAGATTTCAGTACCTTGGCTGGCAGGTACCAAGAGAGGCACTCCTTCAAAGTATTTGGGCTCAAAGTTGTTTACGGTTTTTAATCAGAACCTTAAATTGGCCCTGGCATTGGCAGCCAGTGAAGGTTGCACAGAATTGGTATTACACGGTCCTTTATATAAGAGAGCAGGTCCCTGCCTCAAGAGGCTTACAAACTGGAATATAGATTGACAGTAGCAAAGAAAGGACAGAGGAAAGGAAAGGAAGGCAGGGGAAAATGTGCTTTATTTCCATTACAAATACTTGGGCTTACTTACAGCAGGGCACAGTGACAAAATTATAAACTTTTGATCTAGTTCTGAAGACACTAAATTCCTCATAGGGGAAAAATGATTTAGTTTAAGTGTTATATTTTTGTGTGTCTGTTACTTGCCTTTTGGAGTTGCTCTAAGTGGGTAGCGTTTTAATTAAATTACAGCTTATTAAATCATAATTGGTTGCCACAAGGGACCTAAAATTAAACTCCTGTGCAAAATGAAGATTGATTATTGCATCCAGATCCAGGGTAGTCACTTGTAGATGCTTGGCAGGTCTTTTTCCCTGGCATGATTGACACCGTGTAGTACTCTCGGAGGGGAGAGAATCCTGCTTCCGGCCTCCTAATCCCCTCTGTTTCTTCCAAACTGAACATTTGGAAATAAAAACTGCGGCAATAAACACTGCCGATTGCATGCAATGAGTGGAAAAAAGCATTCTCAGGGGTTGTATGTTTATAAATAGACATTTCCTCCCGTCTGTGTTCACGCTGAATGTTTGGCAAGGACTCATGTTTTCCCTTTTATGTTGGCTGGGACAGCAGAAGCAGTGGTACCCTCCTGGCAACAGTGATGTGCTCACTGGGAACAGGGATGTGGTGAAGTGAGACGGTAGCTGCAAGGTTAGGGGAGGTATGGGGCAGCAGCAGTGGCAGCCCCAGAGATGTGCGTATAGGGCTGTTGTCCCAACACTCCCTCAACCTCACCACTGCTGCCTCGTCTCCTTCTGAGGAGCATCTCTGGGAGGATACCACTACCTCTGCCACCCCACCCCTCCATGAGCCCCACTGCTACACATGAGCTACCATTATGAGGGGTGGCAGGGATTCCTGCATGGTGTTTCTCTTTGCCTGCGTTGGCGGTGATGGTGGTAGTCCGCAAGTGCCGCACAGCAGTTTGTCCCTCTACTTTTTCTCATAGGAGCGAGTAGACACCATTCATTTATATGGGTGGAAGCAAAGCAATGTACTCAGGAAGGTAATTGGAAGGGATGACTAAGCTGGCCCCTTGTGAACGCTGTGGCTGGAGTGCGCTCTCATCTTTTTGCTGAAGGCTTTGAGAGGGGAGCTGTAGAAGAACCGATGGCTACAGCAGGCATTTCACAGCGTTTGATCCTGATGTGTGGCCCAGCTCTTGCCTGCCTCTCCTGTGTTTCCGGGTAGCAAGTTGATGTGGTTCTTTGCAGTCTGTAAAGTGTTGTGTGCTCCTGTCTGGAAGAAGATGTGCCAGGCATATAGTTCTGCTATTTTTTATTTTTATTTCAGCTTCTATAGCTAAATTATCTAGTCGAACACTGAAAACAGTAGGTGTTCCTTTTGGAAGATGTGCTCTCCAGATTCATCTCCAGAGCCGATCATTTCCAGTGTAATTTGTGACAAAAAGTGGAGGGTGGTGGTTTTGTGCTCATCAGCACCAGGGGCCTCAGGGTAGCATGAACTGGGTGCCAAGACTCTCCTTGCCTCCCGCAAGCCATTTCAGCCATTGCTCCAAATGTGGGTGTTGCAGAAAATAATGTTCTACTTCATTAAGGGTCCAGAAACTAAGCCTTATGAGGAATTGTAACATGGAAGGAGGAGCAAGCTTGTTTTCATCTGCTCTGAAGGGTAGGACTCGAACCAATGGCTTTGAGTTACAAGAAAGGAGATTCTGACTAAACACCAGGAAGAACTTTGACAGTAAGAGCTGTTTGGCAGTGGAACAGATGCCCTTAGGAGGTGGTGGACTCTCCTTCCTTGGAGGTTTTCAAGCAGAGGTTGGATGGCCGTCTGTCTTGGATGCTTTAATTGTGATTTGTGTATTGCAGAAGGTTGGACTTGATGACTCTCGGGGGTCCCTTCCAACTCTATGATTCTGTGATCATTACAGCTACCTCAATGCCGCGGAAATTACAGCATCCCAAAGTCTTTATGGGAAGTCCAGTTGTTCATTTATATACGTTTGGGACCTCGGTTCTCTCTGGAAAAGCACTCCCATCATGGCTTGTTCATCCATCCTAGTAGTGCTAATGGGTTGTCTGTGCTTACACAGCAGTGAGTGAAAAACACTCTGCCCATGCTCAGTGGCATTCTGTTATCACTTCATGTATTTCAGGATTAAGGCCTGGGAATAGGGGCTCCCAGACTCAACCCATGAAGTGGTATGCTTCAAAGTAAGAAAGAAGGGGGCAATGAGAGAGAATTCTAAATGCAGAGAGATGATTTCCAGGACATTCTGTTTTCCCCTAAGACCCACAAAACCCCAGAAATTCCAGGTACATTTTATAAATGAAGGTGAGCAGCCTGCAGTGTATCATTCATTCTCCTCCACTGGTTATCTTTTGGAAGAGCAGAAAGAAATATATTGCTATTGCAGACTGTAGCATTTCCCATTGATCTCTGCAAGTCCATTGTCTAGTGGCCCATAGTAATGAACCGTTCAGAAGAAAATAATGCCCGTACTTAACGCGCCTGGTCAGTGAATCAGGGCATGGGGATAAATTCATCCTTCCTGAGCCCAGCAGCTGCCTTAAAACACGCCATTAGCACGTGCACAGTTTATGCTGTTTCAAGTTACCTTCATTCCGCCAGTCTAACTAAAACTTGGCTACTTTCATTCCTTCCAATGATGTGTCTCCTAGGATGGACTCGAAAGTCAAGCATTGCTTGGGATGGTTTGGCAAGGAAAGAATGGGCTGAAAAATAAATAAAAGCAAACAAATAGCTACATGGCTGTCCTTTTAAATCTGACCACATGCAGAGTGCTTTTTGTTGTGAGCCTGGTATGTGCAGCAGCTTAATAGGCCTCTTCAAGCCTATGGAATTGGCAGTAGACAGGGAAGATTGGATTTTAGACATGGTCAGCCTTTCCATGGGAACAGCTTCCTGCATGGAGTAGTTATCCGCACAGATCCAAAACAATCAGGGTGGTTTTCGTTGTTTTTATTTGGACCCACCCTATAAGATGGAAGGGCTGTAATTCAGGGGTGGAGTGTATGCTTTGTGTGACCCAAGTTCAGTGCCTGCCATCTCCAGATAAAGGCTATAAAAGGTTATTGCCTGAAATCCTGTAGAGCCACTGCCAGTCAGTTTACCAAACGAAACGGACTGATGGTCAGATTCGGTACAGCAGATTCCTATGTTTCCATTTGTGATTCTGAATTTGGCTACAAGTGAATATTCCCCAGATCTTCCCCAGATTGCTTTGCTTTGAGCATCTGACATCAATGGGGTACATGTAATAGACCTGTAACTGGTATTTTATTTCAGTAGCTAAATGTAATTACAAAAGCACCAAGCAAAAGTCACCAGCCGCAGGCTTGGTGTTTACAGCGAGCTGTCCTTTAATGGCAAGTGCCTGCACAAGTGAGAGCAACTGGGCATTTCTGCTGTGTGCGCTGCATTCCCCCCCCCTTCCCCTGTCAAGGCGGCAGCAGCAGCAGCAGCAGCAGCTCATCTTGCAAAAGAGTCACGGAGAGTGGTGAGCCAGCAGCACGGTTCATCCGCAAGGGAGCCATCCCATAGCTGCTTGACATGAAATATTAAGATGGAGCTACCTAGCAAGACTGTGCCCCTTGCAGGAGGCGTTGAGAGCCAAGACGTTTCCCCCGCTGCGGGCCAGGCAGCGAGTGGAGGTTTGCGGTCCATGAAGTCTTAATGAATTGGCTTCATAATAACCAGCTTTGAAACGAGCAGGCCAACTGCTACACCTTGGCTCAAAGACTGTGCGAGAACTCGAGCAGGAAGGCTTCCGCGTGGTCGTCACCGTGAAATGTGAAGGGTGAGAAGACTCACAGAGGCAGGCAAATGTTGCAGTGCAAAGGCAGGCCGTTCTGCCAGCGTGGAATTCACCATGTAAAAACGCCTTCTTCTGGAAAGGGAGCAGGTTGTGTCTGGTTTTTGTAGAAGCTTCCAGCACTTCGGTGGGCCATGGGGCTTTCCTGTACTGCTGAGGGTAGGATTTTACTCCTTGTTGCGGAACAGAGCCTCTTCTCCTCCAAGGAGAAATCAATGGCCACAGCCCAAAGCCCACAAGAGCCAAAATCCCCTTGTAAAGCTTGCAGAGCATTGTGCAGTCCCCTAAGGATTTGAAGGGAGGCTGTTCTAAATGCAAACAGACCTCACAGGTAAATAACAAGACCATGACAAGCTCCTGAGGGGCAAACTTGTGATTTTTAACATGTCACGATGAGAGCCCCTAGTAACTGTCAGTTGCATGAATGGGCTGCACATGCTTAAAAGTGCCTCATAGAATCATGGAATTGTAGAGTTGCGAGGGGCAATGAGGGTCTTCCAACCACCTGCAACTGAAACCTTTTACCCAACATGGGGCTCAAACCCACAACCCTGAGATTAAGAGCCTCATGCTCTACCAACTGAGCTATCCACAGGTCTGGCCTTCCATATCTCATTCAAATAGCTGTTGTCTTCTTTCCTGAGGAAGCAAAGGATTTAATAAGGTGAAGAATCAGTCGGGGGGTTGGGCAGATCTGTGGCAAAACAAGAAAAATGGACTTAGGTAACAGGCGTTGATTGGTTGGTTGGTTGATTAATTGATTTTTTTTTTTTAGAGAATAGAAAAGGCAAATGTTGGAAAGCTCACTTGGAACCCATATATATATAAAAGAGGATTAAGCATGTTCATGGTAGGTAAAAGCTGTCAATGGGTATTGGTCACAAAGTGACACTCACACACCGCCCCTTTCTGATGTTAGGAGAGGCTGCCTAGTACAGTGCAGGGTCTCAGTTCTACACCCCACACTCTGCCATCTTTTGCATGTTTCCGCTGAAAAGGAGGCCATCTACATCAGGAGCTAACAAGCCCCCTTGTAACTTAACGCAGCTTGTTCTGGGTTCCTGGTTCCAAAGAGCTGTTTTCATTAAATTCGGTTTAATTAAAACATGCAGGTATTCAATTAACTCTGTGGCCCTCTGCTGCTTTCATGGCTGCCAGGGGGATATTTATAGAAGTGCAGGCAATGGAGCCAGCTAGCCTTTTGGAGGCAAATAAGTGGGGGGGGGGGCGGGTGTGGCTCTGCTGCCCTGCAGCTTTGAAGACCAGACATAAGAAAAGTGAGAAGCAACTGACATGTGAGCAGAGCAATTTTTCTTATCCTGTATATCGAGACTGGGAGTAAAAAAAGAGGGAATCCTTAAGCATGTCAGGAAAAGTGAGATAGATAAAGGCAGGGCTAAGGGCATTTGATTTTCTGAATAAGAATGACCATGCAAAATTTGTTATTGGGTTCCTCCTAAAAATGACTGTCTGGAGTTTCTAGGTTGCATGGTTGCAAGGAGAGCAACGTGTCAGCAATATATCGTGAAATGTCTTAAATTGGGGTGGAGTAGTAGAGAGAAATTGATCAGGATTTTCAGTGGGCATGGGGGCAGAGCGCATGCACCCTGCAGAACTATTTGGCTCTCTCCCTGGTTAACAGAAGCAGAGTCTTACACAACATAACTAACCAGTTCGCATAATGTATGTTTTGAAGTGACCAGACACCACCTGTTGCTCAGTGCTGGTGGTGAAGTCTTGAACTTCTGGACAGGAGGAACGGGGTGCAGATACCTGTTCCAATGAGAGGTTGCCCTTTCTAGTCCCCAGTGTGTCCAGGGTCCTATGTTTGTCATGTCGAGGAATGAGCTCTTAGTGGGAAGTCCTGTTCGTTTCGCACTAGGGAAATGAGGAATCCAGTAAATACCAGCTGGCCTGGAACATACTGTCTCCTGGAACTGTGATGTTGATTAGTTGACCTTTGTCAAATATGTTCTCCATGTTTTTCTGGTACCCTGGACCCTGCTTGCAGATGGTGGATAATTGGGGCTCTGTCGTACTCACTCCAGAGACTTTGCCTATTTTTTCTGAGCTTTTTGGACTTCCAGTGTGGCATTCTCTTCATGGCAATGTACAGTTTTATTGGCTGATCTATAAACATGGGGTCTGCTCTTGCCTCCTCAGCTCCATGCGGATAGGAATGTAATGAAGCTAATTTTGAAGCGACATCAACTCCTGCTGGCAGAAGCCGGGGATGAGGTGGGGAGGAGGTGAGGGAGGTCAGAGTTGCTGGTTACTCCCTGCTCCCATCCCCAATACAAGCGGTGCTGAGGTGTGGGGCACATCACTCTTTCTGACACCTGTCCAAGGGGCGGGTGGATTATAATCTGAACAGTGTCAAGATAATGGACTCATATTTGTCCCCTCATCAGGTCTCATTACATTCTCTGTCAAGAAGATGAGGGAGCTGGACACAAAATATAATGAAATCTGGAATGTACTGGCTAATCATACTCTGGTTTTAATGACAAAACAGCATTATGGAGCGGGAGGGAGGAGTAAATGAGTCCATTTGTATGACAACAGGGAAATTGCAACTGGCACCAGGGCAATTTTCGGATGGAGCGGGAGCCAAGTGAGATGGTCGTCGTCGTATGGGATCCATCTGCCTGTGTGAACATGCAATTTACTTTAAGTGCGTTATCAGACTCACACTCTTTGTGTTAGATTAATTAGTCCACAATACTGATCACCTCCTATTTCTGTTTGGAAATGGAAATCACAGCTCTGCTCATAAGCATGCACTGGAAAACTAGAGGAAGCTTTCTTTTGCCACTCTTTCTTCAACCCTCCCCCCCCTTGATAGTATGAACAAAAGGATGCTCTGAGTTTTATTGTCTACTAGCCACACATCTGACTTTAGGATGGGTGAGCCTAAGAAATAGATGTGAAGAGGATCTGTAGCCCTCCAGGTGTTATTTGGTTATAGCTCACACTGGTAGTCACACTGGCTGTAGCTGAGATACTATTGCATGGCGAACCGCTTGAGTCTTTGAGAAATGAGCTCCATAGTGAACTGTTTGAGTACTAGAGAAATGTGTGCCTCAACAACTACAACAGAATTATCCAGTCATCTCAGCATAGTCAGATTCAACACTCTTGTTTTCCCTGCAATTGCTAAAGAGGTGCAGCAGCCCACTTCCTTGCAGCAGAAACAGACTGTGTTAACCATTCCGTAGTAAGGTACTCATTGAAAATCTGCTGGAGACGCCTAGATGTACTCCCAAAGGATATGCGACACAAAAGATTAGCCACACAGCGCTCTTCCCACAGTGCCGCTGCCTCATTGTTTTTGCCCTTGTTTGCCCCACCCTGAGCCCCTGATTTATCAGAAGTCTTTGCCAGGCAGAGCAGATCCTTTGACTCCTTCTCTCTCCCCTTCCTTTGTCTTTTTCAGGCTACTCCGAGCCTGTTCCAGGTGCGAGTGGTTGGCGGCTCTGCGCTTTGCAGCTACCTCTCTCCCCAGGACAGCTGGCCTCTCTATCATCCAGCGGTGGACAGGTAAGAGATCAGACATAGAGATACTGCTAGAAATAAGTGACTGGAGGGATCCTGTAATCAAAAGAGCAGAGGACTGAGGACCTGCCTATTCTGTTCTCTCACTAGTCATGGATCCTGTTTACTGAGCTTCTTCTTCCCTAACTTTATGCAGCAAGCTCTGTTCGTCTTCCTCCCTCCTGGGCTCCAAGAAGAGCTCCCTGTTGTAATAAGGAATTACAGTGGTACCTCTAGTTATGAACTTAATTCATTCCAGAGGTCCGTTCTTAACCTGAAACTGTTCTTAACTAGAGGCGTGCTTTCACTAATGGGGCCTCTTGCTGCCGCTGCGCCACCAGCACACGATTTCTGTTTTCATCCTGGGGCAAAATTCTCAACTTGAGGTAATGCTTCCAGGTTAGTGGAGTTTGTAACCGGAAGTGTTTGTAACCTGAGGCGTTTGTAACTCGAGGTACCACTGTATAGTGGTGCCTCGGGTTACAGCACTTCAGGTTACAAAGGCTTCAGGTTACAGACTCCACTAACCCAGAAAGATTGCCTCAGGTTAAGAACTTTGCTTCAGGATGAGAACACAAATGGCACAGTGGCAGTGGGAGGCCCCATTAGCTAAAGTGGTGGTTGTTGTTTAGTCATGTCCGACTCTTCGTGACCCCATGGACCAGAGCACGCCAGGCACTCCTGTCTTCCACTGCCTCCGCAGTTTGGTCAGACTCATGCTGGTAGCTTCGAGAACACTGTCCAACCATCTCGTCCTCTGTCGTCCCCTTCTCCTTGTGCCCTCCATCTTTCCCAACATCAGGGTCTTTTCCAGGGAGTCTTCTCTTCTCATGAGGTGGCCAAAGTATTGGAGCCTCAGCTTCATGAGCTAAAGTGGTACCTCAGGTTAAGAACAGTTTCAGGTTAAGAATGGACCTCCAGAACGCATTAAGTTCTTAGCCCAAGGTACCACTGTACTACATTTCTTTAGATTCTTAAGCTTCCCTCTTCTCTGAGTGGGTATCAGTGTGCTGGTGCTTGATGGCACGTTCAGGTAAAACTTTTAACAACAGACGCAGGATGTTAAAACACCACACCTGATATGAAACATGATCCAGAATAAACAAGCTCCAAGAATGCTTCTGGATGATGCTGAGACAAGTCTCAGAGGGTTTCTGTGGTTGTGGGACAAGCAACCAAAGTCGCCTCTCTAACATGCATTTGATCTAAACTTGATGCATTGATGTTGGCCCCAAGACCTGTTTAGCCTAAGCTGTGTACACACTGTACCATTAAATCACATGGCGTTTCTTCTCTCTGTGCTCCTCCCAGCAGTCATTTCTCTCCTGGTCACTACTATGGACACTGCTATTGGCTGTGTAAATGCAAGAACCTAGGAAGCTGCCTTATACTGAGTCAGACCATTGCATCCATCTAGCTTAGTAGTGCCTACACTGGCTAGCAGCAGCTCTCCTGGATTTCAGACAGGGAGTGTCTCCCAATCCCACATGGAGCTGTTGTTGAGGATCGAACCTTCTGCCTGCAAGGAGGTGTTGTGTCGCACAGAGCTATGTGTGGCCGTTTCGTGCTGGTTACCTTCCTTGACTTGACAAACCGGGCAGGTGGCCATTTTAACTGGGGTCCTGCCGGGTGGGTGCAGCTAAATAGATGGTGGGCAGCTAATTTCCTTCCGTGGCATCTTCCCTGCTTTCAAACTCCTGGCACCAAGGCTGCGCACCAGGCCTGGCAGTCCTGAAGTGGCAGCGCCCAGCCGGACGTGCATTGCTGTCGATCCATCGCGGAGGGGCCGATGAATTATTAATGCCTTGCCGCTGCTAGCTGGATTCTAGTCAAAGATAATGTTAGCTCAGATAATGTCCCCAGGAAGCAGAGAAGTGAATCGGCTGCTGTCACCCTGCGTGTGTATGTGCCACAACCCTTGCTAATTGCATTGCTCACTGGCCCCCAGAGCCTTCCATGTGGATCCCCATTGGGGAGTTAGGGGCATGGAGTTTAAATGGAAAGAAACAAGAACCCAACCTAAGCATCTCTTCTCTGGGTATGGGCACACCACAGCAAAAGGCTGGGGGCTGGGAGCTGCCTGTTGCAGGAAAGATAAAAGGTTAAACTTTGGCTCTGAATTGGAGCGATGAGCCTAGCCTGCCCCTATCCTTGCCCTTTAGGGCTGCAGGTACTTGAACCTATTGCTAGCTATGCAAGTAGGCCTCCTGCGCCTGAACATCTTAAAGCAAAAATGTGGCTGCTGTGGGGAAGAGCAGACCCACCAACGGGTCTCAGGGCTTTGCAATGAGGAAGTAGTCAGATGGCTAGAGGTGTACACTAGTGACAGCACGGCACCTGATTCCTGCATTGCAGGGGGTTGAAATAGATGACCCTCAGGGTCCCTTCCAACTCTACAATTCTGTGATCTGTGTGTGATGGCAAAGAGGCTTCCCGTTGGTTAATCTGTAGAAAGAGATGTGCTCTGGTTTTGAAGCCTGCCAAGGAGTCGAGCAGCCATGATCCCTGATCTGGGGACCCTAGTTCTTCATTTCAGATTTGCAATTATTGCCTGTGTGTTGTTGTTTTTTTCAATGTCACTTTGCACCTGATCAGAGATGAATTCTTCATTCTTACTCTAGCTCCTCCCGGGCTAAGCCCTAGCACTAAAGACATGCACAGAATTCCAAATACTTTGGGAGGGAGTTGGAGAAATGGGAAAAGGCCATAGTTTACAACAACAACAACAACAACAACAACAACAACAACAACAACAACAACAACAACTTATTATTTATACCCCGCCCATTATTTATGCCCATAGCTCCCAACAGAATATTAGTAATAATAATAAAAAAGCAATAAAACACCAAACATTAAAAACTTTCCTAAACAGGGCTGCCTTCAGATGTCTTCTAAAAGTCAGATAGTTGTTTATTTCCTTGACATCTGATGGGAGGGTTTTCCACAGGGCGAGCGCCACTACCGAGAAGGCCCTCTGCCTAGTTCCCTGTAGCTTCACTTCTCGCAGTGAGGGAACTGCCAGAAGTCCCTTGGAGGAGGACCTCATGCAAACTAGGGTCTGGCTCCATAATGCCCACACTGCAGCCCTTTGCACAAGCATGAACACAACAATATGAGGCTTTTGAGGAGGCACACCTCCATAGCAGGATTCCAGAAGCAGGAGCTGATTAATTGCCAAACACTTCTGAAGCAGTTTGGAGTTGGGGATCTTCAGAGACAAGCCCCACAGGTCAAAGTGACATGGAATGTACGGCAGTAACAGAGGCTTAGATGCTTCCTGGTGCACTGTTCCCTTTCCCTGTTACAAGTGTCTCAGTAAGCAAAGGAACACCAAATGAAGCTTCTTTGAAACCATGGGTTTTCTCCAACTAAGCTCATCTCAGAGCAGACCCATTGAAAGTAATGGACCTACATTAGTCCTGTTCGTTAATTTTGATGGGTTTATTCTTTCTGAACCAAGATTCTCCAGGGCTAACTGGACTCCCCATTTTTTTCTGAGATACACCTGTCTGAATCATTACATTCAAGGCTACTTGCATTGGAGCCTGCAGCATAAATCTAATGGCTCCATCTTCCTGCAGAGCACTTCAGTTTGGTGGTCCTGGTGGTCCCGCACATGTGAAGCTGGTGATCGAGTGGGATGTGAGCACCAAAGAATGGTGAGTGTGCATTGCAAGTAAAGGTAAAGGGACCCCGGACCATTAGGTCCAGTCGTGACCGACTCTCGGGTTGCGGCTCTCACCTCGCTTTATAGGCTGAGGGAGCCGGCGTACAGCTTCCGGGTCATGTGGCCAGCATGACTAAGCCGCTTCTGGCAAACCAGAGCAGCGCATGGAAATGTCGTTTACCTTCCCGCCAGAGCGGTACCTATTTATCTAATTGCACTTTGATGGGCTTTCGAACTGCTAGGTTGGCAGGAGCAGGGACCAAGCAATGGGAGCTCACCCCGTGGTGGGGATTCGAACTGCCGACCTTCTGATCGGCAAGTCCTATGCTCTGTGGTTTAACCCACAGCGCCACCCGCGTCCCATAGGTTGTGTTAAATCTCCCTGGCCTGCCATCATGGTGGGCACAAGTGTGGCTCCTTAAAGGACTTTCACTCCGGTCCCCCCCCCCCCGAAATTCAAATGGCGTTTGCACTGCACTGCATCTTCTTTGCCCCACATTGACAGATCCCTGAACTGGGCTGAATGGGGCATTTGCCGCATCAGCACAATTTGCCAAATGCACTACCTTCTGTCCGTAGAGCCCTTCAACTCTAATTTCCATTTTTCACCAAGGGTGCGCACCCCCCCGCCATGCTCATGCATTGAGACTGTGTTTACACAAAGGGCAGATGCATGCCATTCACACAATTTCTGGCCAACTGGGCAGAGATATTATGGATTAAAGCTCTGGATGGGAATTGAGAGGAACAGGTGGTTGGCTTGGGCATGCGTGCATTATGTGGACCCATTTGCCTATTCATAGTAGAGTCACACTCAGGTCTGAGCCATTGCTGACCCCCTTCATTTGCATTTTTGCAGCTTGTTTGGCAACATCCAGGAAGAAGTGGTTGAGGATGCAGAAAGCGTGAGGCTGAAACAGCAGCTCCACCAGCAGCAGCATAGTTGCACCCTGGACGAATGCTTCCAGCTCTACACCAAGGAGGAACAGGTATCCTCGTATGAGTGCTGGGATTCAGCTTGCTTATCATTCATTTATTGCTTTTATCTCTGAGGTGTGCAAGGTGGCATACATAGTTCTCCCTATCCTCATTTAATCTTCCCAACAACCCTATGAAGTAGGTTGGGCTGAGAGGCAGCGACTGGCCCAAGGTCAGTGAGCTCCATGGCTGAGTGGAGATTTGAACCCTGGTCTCCCAGGGTTTATCCTAAACCACATGGACACTCAGTTGTGATGGAAACAACTGAAGCAGGTATTTCCCTATTGACTAGCAGATGGCAAACAACGGAGGCCCTGTGATCATCATCCGAGCCCCTTCTTTATGTGGCTCCTCCATGAGAAGTTCAGAGAACGTCAACACGGGACGGGGCCTTTTCTGCAGTGGCTCCTTGCTTTTGCAATGCTCTCTCTAAGGAGGCACGCCTGGCACCCCTGTTACATATCCTTAGGCACCAGTCAAAAAGGTTCCTCTTCTCCCAAGCCTTTGGCTAATTAAACTATATACAGTGGTACCTCGAGTTACAAATGCCTCAGGTTACAAATGCTTCAGGTTACAAACTCCGCTAACCTGGAAGAGTTACCTCAAGTTGAGAACTTTGCCCCAGGATGAGAACGGAAATCGTGTGCTGGCGGCGCAGCGGCAGCAAGAGGCCCCATTAGCGAAAGCACACCTCTAATTAAGAACAGTTTCAGGTTAAGAACGGACCTCTGGAATGAATTAAGTTCGTAACTAGAGGTACCACTGTATAGTCTTTTAAACTATAGGGGATGGGGATTGTTTTTGTTCGTTACTATGTTGTGCATATTGTAAACTGCCCTGTGATCCTCGGATGAACAGCAGTATAGAAATTTAATTAACAGCAACAGCATGAGCAATAGAGATGGGAGTGCTCATCTTGTTCTCCCAGACTCTGTTTGGTTCAGGGGTGTCCTAAATTTAACATGACTAATAAGGGTGCATAGAAGAGGATGCGGGTGGGGCTGTGGGTTAAACCACAGAGCTTAGGACTTGCCGATCAGAAGGTCGGCGGTTCAAATCCCCGCCACGGGGTGAGCTCCTGTTGCTCAGTCCCTGCTCCTGCCAACCTAGCAGTTCGAAAGCACGTCAAAGTGCAAGTAGATAAATAGGTACCGCTCTGGCGGGAAGGTAAACGGAATTTCCGTGCACTGCTCTGGTTCGCCAGAAGTGGCTTAGTCATGCAGGCCACATGACCCGGAAGCTGTACGGCGGCTCCCTCAGCCAATAAAGCGAGATGAGTGCTGCAACCCTAGAGTCAGCCACGACTGGACCTAATGGTCAGGGGTCCCTTTACCTTTACCTTTAGAATATGCCCATCAAGCAGTGTTGCCACCCACCCCTCTCATTCAAGTGATTGCTGAATCTGTGCTCCAGTGTCTAACAAAGCCCTTGGTGTCTGTTTTCTGTTCTCTCTTTCTTTCTCTCCCTCCCCCCATCCGCAGCTCGCCCCTGACGATGCCTGGCGCTGCCCTCACTGTCAGGTGCTCCAGCAGGGCATGGTGAAGCTCAGCCTATGGACACTGCCCGATATCCTCATCATTCACCTGAAGCGCTTCCGGCAAGTGGGCGAGCAGCGCCACAAGCTCTCCACGCTGGTGCACTTCCCCCTCCGCGGGCTTGACATGGCTCCCCACGTGGCCAAGCGCAACCGCGGCAGCAAGTGGGGCCCCTGGAAACACCCCGCCCTGGAAAGCGGCCAGTGCAACTTCCTCTATGACCTGTATGCCGTCTGCAATCACCACGGCAGCATGCAGGGCGGCCATTACACAGGTGAGTGCCCCACTGGTGGTGGGTGGTGGAAGTGCAGGAGTCCGTATAATTCTGGGTAAATGCTGCTTAAGGAGAGTAGTTTGATGGGATTTGTGGGAGAAGGGGGATCAAAAAAATCCTGCTCCAAGGAATGGTGAATTCTGCAAAATGAATACAGGTGCCCCCTTGCTCACGTGTGAATGCATAAACGTGCGGTGCTCGGAAATAAGTAAATGTTGTTGTTGTTGTTGTTGTTGTTGTTGTTGTTGTTGTTGTTGTTGTTGTTTAGTCGTTTAGTCGTGTCTGACTCTTCGTGACCCCATGGACCAGAGCACTCCAGGCACTCCTGTCTTCCACTGCCTCCCGCAGTTTGACCAGACTCATGTTTGTAGCTTCGAGAACACTGTCCAACCATCTCGCCCTCTGTCGTCCCCTTCTCCTTGTGCCCTCCATCTTTCCCAGCATCAGGGTCTTTTCCAGGGAGTCTTCTCTTCTCATGAGGTGGCCAAAGTATTGGAGCCTCAGCTTCAGGATCTGTACTTCAATAAGTAAATAAGTAAATAGTTCAATTCAAACCCGGAAATGGCAGGAGGAAGCTGGAGAGCCCTTGTGGGTCTCAAAGAGACCCTCCCCAGAGCCTGAAGAGGATGTCAGTGAGGGCGAGGGAGCCCCAAAGAGATCGGAGGCACAGTGAGGCATTGTTTATTATAGTTAAATGAATCTTCATTTAGATCTTTGCTCTGCATACCATATTGGCCCGGATATAAGCCGCACCCAAATATAAGCTGCACCTTTAAAATTCAAGGGGGGAGGGGAGGAAAGGAAAAAAAGACAGTACCCGAATATGAGCCGCTCCCTTAAAATTCCACAGGCACTCATACCCATAAATGGCAAATATAGAAGAAAATTCTACAGGTACTAGAGAGGACCTGCAAGTGGGTTAAACACCTGTTCGTAGCACCGTAAATGCAAATAAAAAAATCAATACTGCACTGTAAAATACAGGGAAAGCGATGAATGACATTTGAATTAATTGCACAATAGTCTCAAGCTCGCAAATTGGCAGTAAAACTCCCCCCCTTTTTACCATATGTCTGTTTAAGTAGCGATAACGTAAAAGCCAGTTTTTGTAAGGTTGTGAATTTAAGCCGCACTTTAACTTTTCATGGTCGGAATTTGGAAAAAAAGTGTGGTGTATATTTGGGCCAATACGGTATATTTCATTTTGTTTCTGCTAATTGTGGGGCAGGAGAAAGGTGCTCAGATCTCGCTCCCAGGAAGCACCTCTTATCTCATTTCTCCCAGATGTGTTCAGGTTTATCTTCAGAGTTAGAAAACTAGAAATCTCTTTTGAAAAAAAGAAAACCAAGGCTGTGGGAGGAATTCAATGTCATGCTAATTTAAAGTCGCTTAGCAGTGCACTAGTTTGCACTAGCAGATGCTAGTGCAAGAAAAGGCATAGAAAACCATCCCTGGTTGTGCAAGAGAGAACTACTGTAGTCCTGATACTTCCTGGTGCACAACAAGCTTCTACTTGCACAACTATTGGACTGCATTTTGAATTGCACAAGCTTTATATTAATCCTTACACTAGCAGAACAGCCCTTGTGCTGGTGGTTGAATCCAGGCCTGAGATTCTTAGGATGCTGAATACTATCCATGACAACAAATGTCTCTGTGTGAGACAATCACAGGCATGTGGATACAAGTATGTTTCTCAAGCAGGAAATAAATGTGAAGCTCCAGTTCTGTTTGCAGACTACCTGCTTGGCCTGATCACATGCTAGAAAATTATCCCACTGTCCAGCAACTTTTCCTCTCTCTAGTGAACCCTTTGGCCCTCCAGATGTTGCTGAACTACAACTCCCACCCCAGAAAACATGGCCAATCGTCAGGGATGACGGAAGTTGTAGTTCATCAAAATCTAAAAGGGTCAATGGTTCCCCATGCCTGCAATAGATGCATTTGAAGCCCTCCATCTGAGAATAATCATTAGGATTGGTCTGGATCTCTCTCAGCAGCTTCAATATAAACCACACGTTTGGAGGAAGTTCAGTCCCACCAGCCAGTGTCTCTGTTAATGCGGTTGTCTACTCTGTCCCCAGCCTACTGTCGCAACACCTTGGATGGGCATTGGTACAGCTATGATGACAGCACTGTGGAACCTGTCTTGGAGGATGAAGTCAGCACTCGTGGTGCTTACATCCTCTTCTACCAGAGACGCTGTGTGGTTCCAAGCTGGTCTGGTGGAAGCTCTGTTAGAGGTGCGTAAGCAGTGCTTAACCCATACAGTGACACTGTTCTGGGCATTTTATCTGTTCCGTGTCATTTATTGGTGGAACTGACAAACACACAGAATTCCAGCAGACACGGTATTGGATTTTAGAGCATGAGTCTTGAGACTCACGCTGGTGTAAGTCAAAGATGTGGGCCTCATTCAGTCCAAAAGAAGTCACTGTAAACTTGCTTTACCTTGATGTGAGACCATTGCAGGACTCGTTGGGCAAGCCTCCACTGCCCAAGGGGTTTCAGATGAACTTGAGAAAGTGCCAATTCATTTCTCTAAAACTCAGGAAACAGCTTGGCTGATTTCAGAGCTAGTCCCAGTTCAAATCCACATCTTTGAACCTCCCTACCCACTAGGTTATTTTTCGTCCCGTCCCCCCCAATAGATTTTATTAAAGTTTGAAAAAAGATATGCAAAAGTTAATATCAAATACCCAATATCTTTTTAGAATATCAAAGATAAAATAATCTAAATAAAAACACAGAAAAAGAAAAGAAACAAAAAGAAAGAAAAGAAAAGAAAGAGAAAAATATAAGAAAAATGTTATTTTTCTAACAGAAACGTTGCCGTTTTGGAGTGTCATCAACACTTTTCACAATGTATATTGGGTGTGCTTGCTTTTGGTTTGTTGTTGAAGCATGATTCTCAAAGCAACACAAAAAGTCTCTGGACCTGAAAATGGACGTGAGATTTTGGTGGGTCCTCCCCCAAAGCAATATTTTTTTAAAAAAAATTCCTTTCAATATGTCAGCCAATAATTTTCTCCTTTCCACTGTCCCACTTCATCTCTAGCTTTTTAGTTGCTTTTACAGGTTTGTAATGTTCAGCAAATTCTTGGCTTACCTCACTCCAACCAACCCAGTCCTACATTCACAACATGGCAAGTTTTAGGTGAGCAAGAGAAGGCCCATCTGGACCTCTGGTTGTGCAAAGCTTGCTGCTTCCCGTAATCCCTGGCTGACTTTGACAGCTGCACCTATTTTGGGGGCATCCTTGGTGGAAGGCTCTCCCCAGAACACTTTAATTCTGTGGATTTCTCTTGCAGGTTCCACCAGTTCCTCTGTCTCGGAACACTGGCTGGCACGCCTCAGCGGAAATAGCAAGCGAGAGAGCCTGGTGTCCCGGAGCTCTGCTACCTGCCCATCTCTGACAAAAATGCCGGACTCACCTACCCTCACCAATGCTAGCAGCTGCCCAGAGAAAGGTGCCTGATTCATGCTATACACCTAGGCTTTCTGGTACAAAGTCCACCTCATTCCAGCTGGCAGACCAGGTCCCTAGCCTTTGTCAGTGTTGACAAGGCTTGCAGGATGCTCCCTTTGCTGAATGGCTCTCAGTGGCAACCCATGGACTGTTCTGCTAGTGTAAGGATGAATATAAAGCTTGTGCAATTCAAATTGCAGTGCTGTAGTTGTGCTAGTGGAAGCTTGTTGTGCACCAGGAAATATCAGGACTACAGTAGTCATGTGTTGCACAACCAGGGGTGGTTTTCTATGCCTTTTCTTGCACTAGCATCTGCTAGTGCAAACTAGCGCACTGCTAAGCGGCTTTAAATTGGCAAATTTGCCACAGTCCTTTTGAGCCAATCTCCAGCTCTGTGTTTGGTCCATCCATTTGCCCAGCTCATCCTGTATCCAGATAATGGGCAAGCTTCCCACCCCTCTGAATCCCAAATCAATTGGCTTGGAATGAAACCAAGCTGTTGCTTCTAGAATTGAGAAACAGCTTATTTGCAAGCCGGTCCGCATTCAGACTGAGCTCCCCACTCTTTGGAACTTATCCCCGAACACGTCATCCAAGCTTCTTCCCCATCCTTCCCTCTTTCACTTACCTGGTTGGTGCTGATGTCTGCTAAAGTCAGGAGGGATATATCTACCTTCTAGTGCCTGGTGTGCAGCAACCAGGATGTGTAATTTTCTCCAAGGGCTGTCATAATATCAGCAGCCAGATAAATAGGTGTTTTTTTTAGGGGGGGATATTGGAGGATTAATGGGTGAGTAAAAAGGAGATGAATTTGAGAAAGGTCAGCTTTGATTAAAATCTGAGCCTGAGAAGAATTCAGGAGTTCTAATGTCACTCAGGTCCAAGAATACAAGTCTGGGCAACGTCACTATTTTTCTAAACAAGCTTACACATTCCTGTGTTGGGAGTGTGCGTCACTTCTCTGACTTTAGAGAGTAACTGGAGCTCCTGCCAACCATCTTAATTTTCTTTTCTAGGTGGCTTTGAGTCACGACCCCTGGTGCGCGGTGTTCAAGGCAGGAGCATCAGCCTGAAAGCTTCTCCCAGTAAGGCCAAACTGGGAGCCCCCAAGCCAGTGCCCTTGCGATGGTCCTTCATGTCCAAAGAATGGCCAGCAGAGCCTTCTGGGGAACTCGTGGAATACCTGGAATCTGGCCGCAGACCGCGGTTCACGAATGAGTCCATTGTCCCCCTCATGACCAAGGAAGGGGAGGACAGTGGGCCTTCGGTTGCCAAAGCAAAGCTCACAGGTGTGGGCACCACAGAGAGCGCTGGCAAAGTGCCCACCAGCATGGAGAACACAAGCAGCATGAAAAGAGCTGGGAAGCCAAAGGAGGATGTAGGCGAGCAGCCCCGGACTCCAAAGAAACTGGTGCTCTCTCTCAGCACAGTACCTCCAATGAAAGATGAGGAGCCCATGGGCAAAGTGAACATCAATGGGACCTTGCGCACTGGGACAAACCTTCCCCCATCCAACTATCAGCCCAAGAGCAGAGGAGCCCAGGACCAAAAGCTCATGTCCTGTGTTGGGGAGAGGGACACTGAGGGCGAGAAGCAGCCAGAGGGGAAGCTGGCTGTCTTCAGAGTTGGCTTCCTGCGGAGGGACCCTAAGAGACACAGTGAGTCTGAGAGACATGGTGCTGCACCACCAGCCATGGCATCCTCCCGGTCATCTCTCTCCAATGGTACATTGAGTTCCATCACAGGCAGCAGAGCAGTTGGCTCCGCCCTGGGCCGCAGCTCCACGGAGGGGCTTCCTAATGGGCGGATCTGCCGTTCTGAGTTGGACATCAAGCGTGCTCAAAGCTCCTGCAGCAGCAAGGGAAAGAGTGACTGGTTGCTGAGCAGGTCAACCTCCTTCGGCAAGGCAAACAACAGTGTCTCCTTGCAGGGTTACACACCACCGCTAACTCTAGAGGGGGTTTCTTGTGGCACTTTCCAGCGGGCAAGATACCACACGGCATCTCTGGGCAGGAGACTAGCTGTACCCGAATCCAGCTTCTGAACTAGCCCGTGATTTCATGTGGAAGTACTGAAAGAGTGCCAACCCTAGGTGCTCTGGAGGTGCCAGGGCCTTTGGAAAGATCTGTAGATTGCTGGAAAGTTTCGCTGGTGCTTGGTGCTTGTTTCACGGAGAGTTTCTCAAGGGGTGCTGAGTGACACCATTGCCTTGCCTGGGAAGGAAGACGCAACAGGGATATTGTGAACCATGGGGTTAGAAGGGGGGCGGGGAGAGAGGGATAGATCAGATGGGAGAATCTTAGAGTTAAAAGTATTTATTCTGTACCGAGAGATAGCTTTAATGATGCTAGCGAGAGGATGTGCTGTTTTGTGACGGCATTTATTTTGGTACCAGGTAATGGGGAAGAGAAAAATATGGGGAGAATCTAGACATTGCCCTATGCAATAATACCAGCTTTTCTATTTTCTGCAGGCCTTTGGGTTTTACAGATCTATTTGTTATTAAAAATGTCTCAAATGCGTGATGAGCCTCAATGGTTTGGGGGATCAGTGGTGGACATGAGTGGGTTAATCCAGAGGTTGTCTGTTCACTTGGATGTTCTGGCAACTGGGAGGGGTAATTTCGGTTTTTGTGTTCCAATCCAAATGGGTTCTGACGCATTCTTCTCGAAGCCTTTAAATGTATAAAGTACACAGTATAAAATGGACTCTGGGGGCAACTCTGTGCATTTCCTGGAGCTCCTTCCTACACACCAGAATGATCAAACTAGAGCTGTCTTAGATGTGAAATGTTTGATGTGGCTGCTGGAATCCGAGTTCCTGCTATTAAGTTGCCTTGCTTGTGGCTCCACTTCATACGCGATTCTTCCCTCAAGCAACCAGATATGCCTGCATATTCTTGCCTCCAAAAGGTCCATTAACTTCTGGGTCTACTCTTAGTGTGAGACAGTGATGAAATAATCAGACAGATAGTTAGCACTGTGGGGTGGAATGATGAGAGAAGGCTTTGGATTAGAGAGGTAGAGCTGGGAAGCCATCAGTATGGGGGTAATACTCAAAGCCATGTGATCTGACAGAGACTTCCAGGAGGCAGTATGTAGAGAAATGATAGAGGCAATAATAATAATAATAATAATAATAATAATAATAATAATAATAATAATAATAATAATTCTTCAAACACCCCCCCGCCAGGGACCCCAATGGAGGGGTGTGTGTGGAAGCAGAAAAACAAACCACCCCATAGAAAGGTTGGGTGAGTGTAGGCAGGGAGGAGCACAAGCTGAAGCCGGTCACTGAAACCTAGGGCATGGGAGGAATTGAGTAGGAGTAGGTGATCCGCTGTCCACAAAGGGGTTAAGGAGAATTAGGACAGAGATCTTTGGATTTGTCAGTGTCTAAGGTGGTTGGTGATTTTGGAGAGTTCCACTTCAATGGAGTGCAAAGAACAGAACCCAGACTGCAGGGAGACGAGAGAGAGAGAGAGAGAGAGAGAGAGAGAGAGAGAGAGAGAGAGAGCAAAAGAGGGATGCATCAGAAGTGTGTCATTATGGTGCCTGTGCAAGCAGTGCAGCCTGCGGAATCCAATTTATACTGCTGGTGTGGGGCCCTCGCTGCACAGTCCTTTCTAGAGCTACAAAGCAAGCTGCTGCGCAGACGTTCTTTCAGAGGGTGTTGGCATTCTTAGGCTTTCATTGCTTCTGCCTAGTGTGTTTCTATCTATCTATCCCCAACATCTGTGAAGAAAAAGCTGTACACCTGAATGACAGCCCTAGTTTCCCAGACTCCCTGGAAAATGTTCTTAAGCGTGCAGGAGAGCATGACTTTGGACTCATTAACTTGCTGGCACAACTGTGTCTCTGGCCGAATGTAAGCGTCCCCTTACCAGGCTGCTGCAGGCTGAGCTTTGTTGACATGGGGGATGGAGTGAGCCATCTCCCACTCCCTGGGGGCTCTTTTGTTAAGCCATTGCCTAGCAACTTCAGCAGGAGCACAGTGAACTATGGCGTCCTCCCAGGCAGCCAGCAGCTTTCTATACCACACGGATGATTTCACCTTTGAAGAGAGGACTTCAATGTATCAGTTGCGGCTGGAGAGGCAGAGAGTGGATGGGAAGGTTTGTGCCTGGGATGAGCGGGAGAGATACTTCCAGCGGTCCTCCAGCCCCATATTCACCAAACTCCCTGTGAGAGCCTAAGGACCCCAATCTTAACATGTGAGGGAGCTTTAAATAGGGCTAGCTATAAAACCCGTTTGGCTGTTTGAAAAAAGGGGCAATTCAGACAAGTTTCTTTAACTGAAGTCATGGATGTTCTTAGATGATGGAATGCTCTGCACTTCCTTTTGACGTAGGAAGCAAATTCATATGAATTCTTGGGTGCCAAATGTAGGTTTCACTGTTTTCCAGCCCCCAGAGCTGCATACACTGTCATGTAGCACCTCTGTTTTTCCAGCACCTACACTGGAAACCAGGTAAGTTTCGTGAGGCTTTGCAAATAAGTGCACACCCACTTTGGTCACAAAGTCCATAGTTTGTGTGCAGTCTCTGTGAGATGTCATGGTTTCTTTGTTTTGTTTTGGAAAAAAACAACTTGTGTACATGGCTGAATGAGCAAAAATTGGAGACATTTGGAGCAATTAAGCGAATATATATGATTGTTTGTTTGTTTGTTCATTTTGGGGGAAACACTGTGAATGACCCTCAAATATTTTGATGGAGTACATCTAAAGATCTGTACTTTCTTGGGGGACAGTGACAGAAGGATGCTTATTTACACGTGTGAAAGACTCCTTAGCACTTGAATGTGTCTCTGGCCAGTGCATTGAAATGTGACTGTGTGTCATTAGAGAATCCCAACTTCTGATTGGCCAGCACTCTTGAAAATTTCTAGCCACGGATTGGCTGCTTCATGTTACCATTTAGATTTGCATTTCTGTGACAAAAATCATTGGTACCTACATTATAATTCCATGGCTGAAATTTGCCACTGTTGGCACAAATATGTCTTCCCTCCCTGTTAATGCTGCTGTAGATGAACTTAGCAAAAAACAGATCTCAGGTAACAGCCCAATTTCTACTCCCAAAAGTGTAGCTCCTGCCTGCCCATAAGTTTTGAAATGTCACCACAAGTCTCAGATGTTATCATTAGAGGTCAAGTGTTGCCTGAGCAACAGCTGCCCCATTCAGCTAGCCCGCCAATGCCAAATGCCAAAAGACAATGCACCTTTGAGAGAAAAACGTGCATGCCTGACACTGCTCCTAAGACACCCGGAGCCACGGTTGTCAACAAACAGCTTTGTTTGGCCAGAACTGCCTCATGGTTGACGCAGAGTGTAACATTATCTGGATAGATTTCTATGATTTATTCAAAGCTCCCCAAGCTCCATCTCCCAGAATCAGGTTTTTAGAAGCCAGGCCACTATGTCAAGGTTTAAAGCAGGCACCTCAGGAAAGGGGACTTATGAGAAGGAGACCGAGATGTGGGAGAAGCAGGAAGCATCACCATCTGAGGAAGAGAGAACAAACTTACTTGATCAGCTCCTCCATGAAAAAGTGCACAGTGGGACAAAGGAAACAGTGAGTACTCTAGATCAGGGATTCCATGTACCTGCTTAATTCCTCACTGTGGCTGAGGGTGTGTGTGAGTGTGTGTGTGTGTGTGTGTGTGTGAGAGAGAGAGAGAGAGAGAGAGAGAGAGAGAGCAGGACTCGAGTGTGTGATATATTAGCTGTGAGCATTAGCTTGGGTGGAGTGGGGCGGGGTGCACGGGACTGATACCTGTGTTCAAAATGACACTGCTGAATGAACATTTTGTGGATACAGTTTGTAAGTGTGTGTCCGTTTTGCCCACTATGAGTTGTGTGGTGTAATATTAGACCTTAGAAAGCATCTTTTTGTACCCCTGATGAAAATGGGTCCTGGGCCACTATAATCTGTTGCTCTACCAGTCTGCTTCTTGGGACTCAGTTAGCCCTTGCTTGGTATCAACACAGTCACTGCCCTTGTTTTATCCCTCCTAGAAGCAGGTGAAAGTTGATAGTTTCGGGAGAGCACATCAAAACCTCCTGTTCGAGTGATGTTCACTGTTCACTTATTCATCCTCTACTTTTCTGAGATTGGAACCAAAAGGAATCACTTGGAGAAGTGGCAGAGGTTTACTTCTTGTGGCCCATGTCTTCTGTGAGACATCTACAGTGTATCCTCAATGGTTCCAAGCAGAGTGACCTACCAGGAGAAAATCAAACCCTTTATGCTCACATATTCAAACACACATCTATGCCCCTCCTGTCAGTGTTGTAACATGCAGTCTGGCTGTTCCTATTACTGGTACGTGAAGGGCCTATTTTCTTAGTAGGTGTCCCAATTCCAAGCATAGGCCTAAATATTCAAGCATTGCATCCAATTGAATTGCAGCAATATGGCTCAGCAGGCAGCCTTTTGGAAGCCATAGAAATTGGAAGTGAACTTAGTGTGGAACTCATCTTTTTTTTTTAAAAAAAAGGTATGATATCTGAATGAAAAGTGTTCTGTACAAGGAATGCAATACTGATACTAAATGTTTCCAAATGGCAATAGTGAGGCAAGTGAGCCATGGATTAGTGGACATAACTTGCTTGACCAAATATTTTCTTATCTAAAACAAGTGTCATTCTGTTTTCACCTGGTAAAGGTTGAAGGGTAAATTACATCATGGGCCATTTTCCTTTGATCTTTAGCATTCTACATTTCTGAGAACAAAACCAGCCACTTAAATTGCACTTATTGGTGGATTTAAATGTACACAAGATGAAAATGGGCTATGTCCTGCTGTATGGTTGAACACATGAAAACGAAAGACACAAAGGCATTGGAAAGCAGGGGTGGAGAACATCTGGCCTGTGGACCAACCTCAAGGGCAGTCCAGCCTTCAAGTTATGAATGCATGGACAGCTGTGGCCATGTGAGACTGAAGCAAGTTTAAGACGGCAATATAAATATCTACAGTATTTAGAAGTGATTCCTACTGAACTCAGTGGGGTTTATTTCCAAATAAGCCTGCTTAGGTTCAAATTGCAAGCACCTTTTCCGAGTTTATAAGTCCGCTTTCACCAACCTAGTGCCTCCAGATTTTAAATGGTTTTTATTGACAGAGTTTCATAGACAACAAGGCACATATAACATCTCTGTTTTCAATTCACAGAGTCCTATCCACAGGTAGGTGTACATTTGGTGTGAGACGTTGCTATCATAGGCGCACTGAGGTTACGGGGAGGGGAGAAAGAGGGGGAAAGAAAGATGCTTTGGACTACAACTCCCCTCAGCCCCAACTAGTCAGGGCTGTCATAATGAATGCCTATTTAATTATAACACAAACACAGACTTCAGGCTACGCAGCAAGGCTTCATTCACAAGAGCTCATGCATGAGCATACTTAATCATGCAAGCAGAATAAGTATTTTGAGTGAAATGTCTTAGTTTACTCAAAGGAAGTCAAGCAGAAAATAGATTGCAGGGAGGGGGAGGGAAATTTTTTAGCCCTAACTCTATTTCACCCTCTCTTAAACTAAGAAACAAGGTGCAAAATCTTAAATTAGAGCCAGTGTGGTTAGTTAAGAGCGGTAGACTCGTAATCTGGTGAACCGGGTTTGCGTCTCCGCTCCTCCACATGCAGCTGCTGGGTGACCTTGGGCCAGTCACACTTCTCTGAAGTCTTTCAGCCCCACTCACCTCACAGTGTTTGTTGTGGGGGAGGAAGGGAAAGGAGAATGTTAGCCGCTTTGAGACTCCTTCGGTAGTGATAATGCGGGATATCAAATCCAAACTCTACTTCTCAAATTACAGTTTGTGGTAATCTTACAACCTCATGCTATTGTCTGCCCCAAAACCTTTATAGGTGCAAATGACATTAAAAGTGGGACCGCATAACCTCCCCAGTATCACCATAAGCACAAATAATAATTAGGAATGTGCAATAATAGATGTTGCAAAAAATGGCAGGGCAAACAAAGAGATTCTATTGGTCACAACCAGAGATTAATAACGGAAGAAAGGTACCGTATTTTTCCATCTATAAGATGCCCCCTATTTTGGGGGACTCCAATTTAAGAAAATGGGGGGGGGAGATGGCCCCCATGTATAAGATGCCCCCCAATGAAAAAAAAAACCTAGTCCTATACATAGAGAAATATGGTAATTTTTATAACAATATCAAAAACAACATGTTTTAATTATCTCAAAATGTAACTCTTTACACAGCTGATAGTATGCCTTAGTTTGTAGCTTCCGATAACAGATGCTTTCTTTTTGTCCTTTAGAAATCTCTTCTCCACCGGCTGATTTTCCTGGCCAAGATCTCACCAGAGCTGGCTGACAAAAGGGATTTAGCTGGTAAGGAAACATCCTCCTGCTGGCTGCTTCATCTTTCTAGATAATTCACAAGAGGTTCTAGAATGGGGTGAGGCAAATGAATGAAATGGGCTGCCCATTGCCATCTTGTTAGCCATCTTGGTGACTAGGGCAAATATTAGAGGCCTTTGGGAGGCTGCCTGGAGGGGGGGGGAGCACACGAGTTTGGAAACATAGGAGAAAGGACTGTATTAAGCTAAGTCGCAGAAGCCAGCACAAGTATTCCCACTAGTGCAGTGGGACTTCCTCCCCTCTCCTCTCCCCCTCTCCCCTCCCCAAATCTGCTCCAGAAGGTTGGGAGAACCCCCAGGCTGGCAGGAGAAGGGAAGGCATTCTGTCAGACAAGACGAAATGTGTGTCTTTGAGTACAAACCAAGTCAGCAAACTGTTTTTGCCTACCAAGCATAAATGAGATGCTCTTTTTTTAGCTAAGGCAATTGAAGCAAGTTACACGCAGGGAAAGTGTTAACCTGCGCAGCACTGAAATGAAAAATAGTAGGAAATGTTGTAGGGTCGGTTGAAGAGAGGCAATGCAGAACCCTTGTAGGGCTGTCACTGAGTCACTGGGTGAAGTGTTAGGATACCTCCATATTTTAACATGAGCTTCAGATTCATAGGTTTTCTCAGATTAATAAAAAGAGGAGCTCTTTAAAGAAAATGCAGATATTAAGAAAGGATTGCAGGCATTGGGCTTCCTGCTCTACAAACCCACACCTTTCTTTCCTATTTCGCAAGCCTGATTTTAGTTTGGCTTTACAGCAAGGAGGGCAGGGGGTGGGCGAGCCTGAGAGGCCGGGGGGACAGGTGTCACCTGGCTGTGCCCACTGTATGGGGGTTGGCATGCTATTCCAAGAACGAGTCAAGCCTGCCTTGCTTCTCCTCAGAGTACTGGGAACAACTGTTTGTGAGTCTTCAGCGCTCCTATTACCAGAGCGAGGGGGTCACAGGCCTACTGCTGCTCTACCCCGCATATGTTGTACACATACTGGAGGTAAGGTCTCTTGGTGAGGTGGTTCCACTGTTGAAAGATATGTTGGGATAGCTCCATTGGTGGAGCGTGAGACTCTTTAGTCTCAGCGTTGTGGGTTTGAGCCCCACGTTGGGCAAAATATTCTTGCATGGCAGTGAGTTGGCCTACATGGTCTTCACGGTCCTTTCCCAACTTTATGATTCTATGGTTATGCTCAAGGTTATGAGTGACTCTGTCACCCACATCCTGAGGTTGCTGGATCAGTCCTTCGTGCCTATGGCCCGTCTATGATGAATTTACTGTTGTCTTGACTCCTACCCCAAAGGACAGAACACACATTGGCACTAGCTGGGATCCAAGCATTATAATCCTGCTCTTTCACCTCTCTCTCACCACCTCCCACTCCATCTTTTCTCCCAGCCAGAGCCCTCTCCCCACAGGTCCCTTTCCACCAGTGCTTGGAATGGTACCCTTTCCATTATTGAGGTAAAGGCCATAACAAGGAATGAGGAGGTGAGACGGTGGCTCTGGAAAAGCAGCTCCTCCATGTGCTCAGCAGCCTTACTAAGGAAATCATGAGAGGGCTTCCTTTTCCAGAATCTGTCGTGTTTGTTGGCTCCATTGGTGAGGTAGTCTCCTTGGCAGTATCTGCTTTTTTCTTGTTATCAGACATCCTTGGATGTTGTGAAGTCAGCCTCTCACTGTTCATAACCACGGCAACGGACAGCCTAGGAGTCCTTAGCTGGAGTTGGCATCTGGACCAGTTTTAGATCAATGGTTAACTGTGGTGTCTTGCTCCTTCTTTCATTGTTTTGGAAACCTTACATCACAATTCTGCTCCTTCAATACACACAGCACAACTTGTTGCACTTTCACTTCCATCTGAAAAACCTGGGCTCGTCCACCCTTCCGTTTGTTCTGTGCCTAAAAAGCCTGGCTCCCAGCAGTTTTCTGCTTCACCCGCACTTTCTAGGCATGGGTTCAAGCAGTTTCCCCCTTACCCCACTCCTTTCCCAGGGAAAACCTGCTCTTTAGTACTGAATCGGAGCAAGTGTCAATCTGGAGATTGACTTTGCTGTTTGCTCCAATTGAGCACTAAAGAGCAGTTTTCTCTTGGGGGGGGGGTTGCATGCAAAATCAGGACTGGGTTAACCATTAAGCAAAATAAGCATGTGCTTAGGGCATCAAGGGAAGGGGGACACCACAGAAATTTTCCATTGCTGGGTTTTTATCATTAATAGTCACAAATTACTCAGCTGAGCGTTCATTTTCTGAGTTTAATTATATTAAAAATTCCAACAGAACAATTATGCAACAAGGCAAGTTGGATGTCTTATCTCTACTAAGTATAGAAGCAGATGTGTTATGCAAGATTAGTTTTGAGGATCTGATCAAAGACTTTGCAATTAGAAAAAGCAGCAGAATTTTTTTCCAATTATAGATAAAGTGGAAGTATACAAAAATAAACATTATTTTCCATCTTACTGTTGGTTTTGTTCCATTTTGAAAAAATAAAACTTTATTTTATGGTTTATTATTGTGTATACACACACACACACACACGGATATTTAAAGATTCTAATCTGGTCTTGTGCAAAATGTTTGCTCTGGCACTGAGCTATAGCCCTTTCCCCCCAAACCATCCAAAAAAAACAGGCTATTTGGAGCCTGTTGCGCTTCTGCAAAGTTGTTCAAAATGAGTGCCCCTGCTTTATTGCTAGGTTGCATTTTTAACCAGATGTGTTGATTTTTCTTTCAGTCATCCAGTGATGTGCTTTATGCTGTCCTGCGAGACCTGAGGGATATGGAGCAGCAGCAGAGGTGAGCAGATGGTGGCAATTATGTGCCCTCTTCAAGCCTAGGGCTGGTTGTCAGGAGAGCAATTTTGATTAACAGGATTTGATCTGATATACTAGCAGTGCAATCCTCTCAGAAACACCATTAAGTTCACCGAGGCTTACTCCTAGGCAAGTAGGCATGAGATCACAGTCTAAATATACCTTTCGATCTTGTAGGATGCAAGGACTGAACCCCACAGTGCTAATGTTTCTGTAGGCTTCACTAAAGGAACTTCCAGCAATTCCTGATAGACTGCCATACTACATGACCTTGGCCCTTGCATGGACTCTTGGCTTAGTCTATCATACAGGGGTGTTCTGAGGATGAATGAGGATCCCCCCAAACTTTTTGGAGGAGTAGTGGATAAAAACTCCAATACTAATAACACATATTCTGATACCAAGAGGCTGGTGGGCAGTTGACATCTTTACTTCTCACTGATTCAAATATATGTGAATGAGCTTAACAGATTTCATATCACGTGAGGGAAGCAATACTTAACATTCAACATTTTGCCTAACTACACATTATATTTATGACATGATTAGCAATCATGTAGTGGGTTTAATTAAAAATAAAATACTAGGCATTTGTGGTGATGGTGGTGGTAGTAGTGTATCAGCGTATCCTTTTCCAGCTGTGATCTTAATAAAAACGGTAATCGGCACTAGGAGGGGGGGGGAGTTCCTATTGGCATCAATGGGAAGTTTTCTCTTAGTACTAATTGCCACGTGGGGTGAGTGTGCATGAGACCTTTATGGAGATTGCAGTTGGGAAGAGGGGAGGTTTAAGCCTCTCTTGACACTGTGGTGTCAATTACAACGTGATATTTAATTGTAAAAAACCACAATGTGATTGTTAATCACATCATGAACCTGTAGTTTGGCCGGAGTTACTGAGTGGCAAGAGTTCATATTTGCATTTATGAACCTGCCCTTAGAAAACATCGGGCCTGGGGTGTCACAACCTTGCAGGAGCTCTCTGGTTCTGTGGATGTCAGTGCACTTGGCTCAGTTTCCAGCTTTTCATATTTTGAAGCTTTTATTCTTTGAAGGAGCTTAAAGAATCCCTTCATGCCTATGAGAGGAAGGCTAGAGTTAGAACCTTTCATGGTGGTGATGTATTTATTTAGAGCTTCCGACTCTGCTAAATGGCATTATGTGATACGTTGAAATGTACCCCCATACAGCTACAAGCACCATTAAGCTACCAATTCACAGGATTCTTTGTGGATGGAGACATACTTTAAATGTATTCTGTGCATGCAGATTCAGGCCAAATCCTGCTGCCGGGTGGAGGGGGTTTGTTTGCCCCATTACCTTTGTTTCTGTCCTGAGAGGTACCCCACCCATCAATAGTTGTTTTTCTCTTGGTTTCAAAAGAAAGCGCAAGCTCTGAGCTGTGATTTCTTGACCTTTGTTTCAGAGTGTTAGTCCTGGGTGCCAAGATCCTTGTCATGTCCCACAACCTCCCTTCCCGACTCTTCCAGCAGTGGAACTACAAAGTGCTGAATGTGCCTGAGAGATACCAGGAGTACAATGCAGCCCGAGAAGAGCCGACGGAGGCTATCATCTGCGAGTGCCTCACCACGCTCCTGAAACTTGGCAAGCATCTACAGAGGTACCCCAAGGTATGGGCCCTTGAGCCATTGCCAGAATGGGTCTGACACTCTCTTAGCCTGTTCTACGATTGTTTTCGCTGTTTTGGTACCTGCAGAGCATGCATTATTAGTATGTCAGGCGCTGCACGCACAGAGACTGAAGACCGCCACCAGCCATTTGCAATGCAGGCTAGTAGTGCCTGATATGATGGAGGTCACGAAGAAGAGATGGGAGCTTTTTTTGGCCACGGAGGAGTGAGAGAAAGAGTTGCTGAAGGAGGCATGGCAACAGCTCTCCAATTTGATGGTGTTGGTGGTGATAGTAGTAATTTATATACTGCTTAATGCCAGATTAGGCTTCCGCTAGTATAAAAACCAGTTGCACAGACTTTTAAACATAAACACTCACAATTAAAATACAACAGTAAAAAAAAAATCCTCTTAAAACATTAAAATATAAGCATCCATAATTAAAATATGCAACAAAACAATCCCATTAGAACAACAGCAAGCTACAACAGCATCTCTTCCTCAAATAGCTTGGGAAACTGATGCCACGCCATCAAAAAGTAAGGCTGGGATAAGTTTCATCTCTAATGCAGTGGTATTTTTCTTTTCATTGTCCCTTTCATTGCACTGACTGGTAAGTGACCCAAGCGTCATAAAACGGGACAGGTCAGCAAAATATTCCCACCAGCACAGTGTTCCTATCTTCATATAGACCATGGGATTCACCTGACGCTGAGTTCTTAACTTCTTCTCCAGAAGCCCAAGAACCTTGAAGATGCCATCCTGGAGAAGGTCCCAGAGCTCATTGTTCCCCAAGATACCATCTGCCACCTGCTGGAATGCCAAGAGTTACTGAGTGCAGCTCAGTACCTGCAACTTTATGACTCCCCTTTGAACATTCTGATGGACTCAGGTATGGACCAATCATGGAAGGCTAGGGAGGAAGGCTGGGGGCGGGCCCATAGCCCATTTTGTGGGACAGGGGCCTAAAAGGCACAGGTAAGAGTATTTAGGGGAAGGATGTAGAACACCTCCTTGGAAAATAGATGATCCAAGGGTATGGTCTGAAGGCACATGAGACTACCACCATGTTGCTGGAACTAAGTGGGTTTGTTTCTGGTTGGTGCCTGGGTGACTACATGGAAACCACATGTATACTGCTTTGGGCTTCATGGTGAGAGAAAGGCCAGATTAGTCTGTAAGAAATCAAACAAGCCAGGTCCTAGGTTTAATCCCCTGCATCTGCAGGTAGGCCTGGGAAGATCCCTACCTGGATCATGGAGAGCTGTTGCCAGTCAGTCTGATTTGGCAAAAGGTAGCTCCTTGTATTCATATTCATTGCAGAACTATCACAACATAAATACTGTCAGCCCAATATGTTTAAAGTGGTTTGATTTGATTAACTATTAATTTGATCACATTTACAAACAAGGGCTTAGAGTTTAGCTGTTATCCAAATACATTTGCGCTCGTCCCCCAGAACATTGGAAGGCAAGGGTACTTCTTAGGAGCAAATGGGTAGAATACACTGCCCTCTTTTCCTGTGATCTCCACCTGTGAAATGGCCATGGAGGCTAAAAATTCAGGGAAGGAGACTGGGGTATTCTTTAGGGGCCCCAGCAGCAATTATTTAAGGTCCCCAAAACAGATTTTCCCCAGTGTTCCTACTAGAGATACTTTAAGTGGATGCACCAAGGCATGAACCTGGGTTTTTCTGCATTCAGATCATGTCTCTAATGCTTGGGCTAGCTGCCCAGCCGCTGTACTTACCTTAAAGGCAAGTGCCAAGACTGATCTTTTTTGCTGCTGCCTTTTTCAGCTGCTGAGAGATGTCCTTGTGAAGCTGAGTGAATAATTATTTTTTAAAAAAACACCTTTACACGGGCACCCAGGATGGGCAGCACCTGTGTACACAGAAGTACTTATAGCAGTACCTTACTGCTGTATTGCATGAACACTTTGGGAATAAACTTTAGCTGTACTATGAACATCCATGTGAACGCAGCCTGCATCTGAACCTCAAATCTGTGAGCCTCAGGATATGCCACAGGCACCTGGCTCATCAACCCACCAACATGTGCTGGGTAGAAATATAATAGGTTAGATTTTGAGAACAGTTGCTTAGCTTCTGAAAATCTAACCAATTATATATCTTGGGAGAACAGACACTTAGGTGTCGCAGCATCCTATGGGTGCTTGCTGTGTTCAGTCGTACTTTCCTCCAGGAAAGTGCGCAAGAGATGACAGCCTTAGCTACCTCAAGCCCCTCTACTGTAAAATGCTAGAGCAGAGTTCAAAGTTGAAATAGGTACTGCCTTGCCCAAGGCTCTCTACAAAGCATTCAAGGCAAGGCTGGTGTACTTGCAAAAAGAAGGCGCTGAGCATCCTGCTGTAACAAAACAATTAAATGCAAGGCTTGGGAATCAGAGGACTCAGCTGGTCTCTAAATCTGCCTCCGCCCCTCTAAGGATATTTGCAGGTATCCTGGAGGATTCTTGATAGCAACAAGCTTATTGGCTTGCCTGGGTCTATTGGCAAAATGCTAACTGCCCCATGTAGTTAATGAAGCTACTAGAAGAGGGCAGATGTGAAATTCAAAAGTGGGAAACTTGACAAAACTCTGGATTTCAGAGAGATTTGCACAGATTCTGATTGTGGTTTGTTAGTGTGTCTTCCAGGAGAAATGTTTGGCCAAAGGGCACAAGATACAGTGGTGCCTTGCAAGACGAAATTATCCGTTCCGCAAGTCTCTTCGTCTAGCGGTTTTTTCGTCTTGCGAAGCAACCCTATTAGCGGCTTATCGGATTAGCGCTATTAGCGGTTTAGCGGCTATTAAAGGCTTAGCGGCTATTAAAGGTTTAGCGGATTAGCGGCTAAAAGGCTATTAGCAGCTATTAAAGGCTTAGCGGATTAGCGGCTAAAAGGCTCTTAGCGGCTTAGAAAAAGGGGGGGAAAGGCGGGGGGGGGAACGGAACACTCGCAAGACGTTTTTGTCTTGCAAAGCAAGCCCATAGGGAAAATCGTCTTGCGAAGCAGCTCAAAAACGGAAAACCCTTTCGTCTAGCGGGTTTTCCATCTTGCGAGGCATTTGTCTTGCGGGACACCACTGTACTGGAGAAAGGGTTTTTAATCTAGGTGATTTAATTTGCCATCTAAAAGCAGAAGAGCTGTAAAGTAATAAAGGTAACCAAAAGATGACTGTCTTTTGAGCTCAGCTCCTTGGTCCTTCCAATTAGAATAGTGTTGTGTTATTTGGAGGGGGGGTTGCATCAGTTCTGCACACGGAGAGGTACAACGGATGGCTCCACAGAGATGGGACTGATTGTGTGTTACAGCAAACCTTTCAATACAGTGGCAATTAAGTTATTTTTAACTTGCAGAGTAGTTATACCTTTCCTCTCATCATGTAATATGTTATGTGCACCAGTGGATTTTGGTTCTGTGTGCCTCCAAGTCACTGCTTAGTGTGGTGTGGTGATTAAGAGCTGTAGTCTCATAATCTGGGGGACCAGGTTCGCGTCTCCGCTCCTCCACATGCAGCTGCTGGGTGACCTTGGGCCAGTCACACTTCTTTGAAGTCTCTCAGCCTCACTCACCTCACAGAGTGTTTGTTGTGGGGGAAGAAGGGAAAGGAGAATGCTAGGCACTTTTCCTTCGGTTTTTTCCTTTGGGTAGTGATAAAGCGGGATATCAAATCCAAACTCTTCTTCTTAGCAGTAGATTGGCAGCCAGGAGGTGAGCTGGGACTTCAATGGCCTACCTGGCTTTTTTGGGGGGGGAGGGGGAGAGTTAAAGACAAATAGAGTAAGGTTACCAGATTTTTTTTCCAATGAATCCGGGGACACTTTTCAACTTCAGTAAGAATGTTAGGATTTTGTCAGGGGACTGATTTGTAAATCTGGGGACTGTCCCCAGGAAACGAGAACGTCTGGTAACCTTAAAATAGAGTAACTGGATGCAGACAGGGCAGAAGGCAGCAAATGAAACAGGAATAACAACTATCCAGGCATTGACAAGGAATCCTATGGGAAACCTTTCCCTGTGCTGCTGGGAGATCTGCGGACAGAAAGCTCACATGCTCTCAATTCTTGGTTGAGTTGTACACACAAACGTCAATGAACATATGGATGGACCAAATGTCTGTACTGTATCTAGATCCATGTCTTGTGCTATAGAGCAGACACCCCTATTCTTCTTCCAAGTTTTATGGGGAAAAACAGCAGCTATGGGGAAATGGTACCATGCTAAGTTAAATTTCCTCCCTCTCTCTGCTGTGGTTCCTATGTGATTCTATGTCTATACCTATGAACTAATTAAAACAATCTCCCATATAATGTCCAATTGAATGATCTGAGAGGCAATGGATCCTTCATTGCTATAGAAAGAAGCAACTCTGTAACCCAGATTCTCCCCCCACCCAACCCCTGAATCTTAGGTTTATTTCAGGCAATGTGTATGTAAAAGAGATGGTGAGTTGAGCTTCTGGCTGCCATAGGAAGACTTTGCCCTCGGACCTTGCTATCTCTGTGGCCTCTACTGATGTCTATGTTTGGATTTAAACATGAGTCAATTCCACACACTAAGAAAACATGTGGATTTATTTCACTGGTTATGGAGCAATACAGAGAAAATGCCCCTTCAAAATTTATTTGATATTCTCTCTCTCTCTCATCCCTTTTCACTTGCCAAGAGACACATAAAAGGGTTTTCACCTTTGGCAGGGTTTAATTTGAAATCAGTCAATGCTGCCATTTATATAGCCCTTGTTTTGGTTGAAGGGCTTGTGTTTCGAAGCGATGATCCCACATCAGTTTAAGTTCTTCACGCACAGCGTAAAGGTACAGTACAGCAAATTGTATGCTTCCCACTGCATGCAGGCACTTGCATGATGCTTCCCAGCGCATGAGTATAGTCACAGGCCACTTGTTGCTAGACCAGACTAACACCACCTGCTTCATACAGGAACAACTTTTAGTCACCTGTCACATTAACATTGCTGCCTGCTGCTATAGAAGCAATCGCTTTTGAATTCCACTGCTCTGCATAGTATTAATCACATTGCAATAAGCACAGGTTTGTGTGAACATGCAACACTGTATGCCTGGTATAGAGATTCCTCTTCCAATCCCAAAACAAAGCTGCTAATCCACTTCTGTACCACGGTGGAGGAAAGCTATGGAGATAGCAGTTTGATTATGAAGATTAGCTTATTTTAGAGATGGGAACGCCTCCATTATGTGTTTCTTCTCCTCCTCAGAAGGCCACAGTGCAATGCCAGTTTAATGTTTGTTCCTTCCCACACTCCTTATGACGCTTATCAGATGCTTCAACACCAGTGATGTTTTCTCAGTCTCCCTTCCCCTTTGGCCAGCTAGCCTGATGAAGAGTTCTGGAGAGCTCAAAAGCTTGCATAACAGCACACTCTTTTTTGACATCTTGGTTGGCCTAATACAAACTTTGGGATTTTTTCTTAACACCATTGCAGATACCTTAATATCTTTAAGATTGCTTCACTAAATGAAGAAGGGGAAGCTGATCTCCAGCTTGTTGGACTTCACCTCCCCTTATCCCTGATCATTGGGCTAGCTGGGCCGATGAGAGTTGGGAGGCAAATGGCACCTGGAGTTTCAAAGCTTTTCCACCGCTACACAAAATGCTCTGGATCAAATGTGGTTGTTAGTTAGCTGTCTTGCTAGAGGAACAGCAGAGAATCTCGAGCTCATAATGATCCCTGGAAAAGGTCTGAAAGCAGCATTCATCACAAGGTGCGAGCTCTTGGAAAGCAGCTGGGTAAACTGGGAAGACAGACTAAGCTCTCTTGGCTATACAGGATGGTATCTCTTTTTGTTTTTTTTTAAAAAATAAAGGACCTGACTCTTGCCATTAATTCTTTTACTCTGTTCACACCAACTGCTATTCTAGGGGCTAAGGTCACACTACATCACTCACTCTGCTTGTGGAAGTATACTGTGTCAAAATCCATGTATGTTTGTTCATGTATGCTTGTTGTCGCCCGAGAAATACAGAAACAAGAACCACCAAGATACATACCTGTTGTGCTCCAAGTGGTTTTACTTTGGGCAGCATCCCTGTGCTCCCATCAAAGCTAGAGGATCATGACATTTTGCAGCTTACACGTTTGCATTCTTAAAACAAAGTATGGGACGGATGCAAGCTTACTCTGGGCTAGCGCCTACAGAAGTGTCCAACACTGTTCCCTTTTGTATGTTAGGGCCATTTAAGTGCAAATGGCCTTTTCTGTCAAGTGCATCAGCCACAAACACACCTTCCTATCTAGCTGGATCATTGCTTTTCTGTTTGCTTGAATTTGTAAGCCGCTTTGAGCAGCTCCTTTGTGAAGGGAACAAGTGAAGCATAAGCCACTGCTTGTTCTTTTATTGAGTCATAACCCCGTCTTGCCAACCCTTGCCCCCAGTCTGTCTAGCATAAATCTCCAGCACCTTGAGATGGTTCTAACACTCCACTTCTTCTGTCTCCAAAACAGAGACGACATGGCCTTTGGCAGAACGGTTAAAATTGCATCTTGAATGGGCTGCTGCAAAGAGAACCCACTTTCAATAAGGAAAAAAGACTCGGGACAAAATGTATTGCATTTGGAGCAGAGTGGTAGTAGCAGGAAATCAAGACTGAATACCTTAAGATTTGATTGAGAATTAAACAGCAAAGGAGGTGTTTTAAAGTGATCACTGGGAAGCATGGGTAGGATGAAAGGAGACACAGTTGAGCAATTTTTTCATCTCACTTGTTGTTTTAGTTCACCGTTTGTGGAAATATTGAAAATCTCTAGCGTTGCTCAGAAATCTTAGGCATTCCTTCAATTCAGAACCAGCATCTAAATGGCAATGTTTTCAAAATAAAGCATGATCTCACTTACTAGAATGGATTGCAAGACAGTGTGGTGCAGTAGTTCGTAGTTTTGAACTAAGAAGCTGTGAGACCAGCGTTCACATCTCCATTGGCTGATATGGGACAAGTCACCATTTTTTAGCTTGAACTACTGTAAGGAGGATAAAATGAGTAGTGGAGGAGAGGAAGTTCATACTAGTGGGGTAGCAGAGCTGAAAACAATGCCAATATATTTCACATCTGGCAAACCAATGCAACTCTTTGGTTTCAGATAGCCCATGAGTCTGAAAAGCCCAGGACACAAGTTCTCATGGCCCTCTAGTGGCTATGGTGTCTCATTTACCAGACGTAATGTATTTAGCGTTCCACTCTGGAAGTGTATACTCAATTCTGACCAAGCTAAGCCTCTAAATTGTATAGAAACGCCAAAGGAACTTGGGGAGAGCTGCCATTGTCAGTGGCTATTCAGGGAGCCTGCCACAGGTGTCCTTAAGATCCAGAACAGATGGGACATGCAACGACTAATCATGCCACCTTATTAAGAGCACAGATGCCTCTTGTGCCTAATGAGTTATTTGCTTTGGGCTTTGATCCTGGGTCCGTCTGAGATAGCAGGAACATTGGCACTTGGGATGGAGCACACACACACAAACAAGGAAATCCCCATGGAGCGAGAGCAGATGCCTGCAATTGTGCTTGGCAGGCAGCAGATGGGTCCTGGGCTGCTGCCACTTCCAAGAGGAGGAAAAAAATAAGGCTTCTTTATGGGGCAGAGTTTGCTTCAATTGCCACCTGATCAGCAGCTCTGCTGAAATGACCCATTACTAATTGTCAGTCGGTCACACTTTGGGCGAAGTTTTTTTTTTTTAATGCTGAACATGCCAACTACAGCTTTTGTGGCTCGAATTTTCCCCACTACACCCTACAGCCAACAAGGTTTCTGTAGATATCTGTGCCCCTGGGTATCTGCAGTTGGTAACTTGAATAAAGGAGGAAATTGGGGTGTAACTTTTTTTTAAAAAAAGTTAAGATTTACACAGTGACCACACACTGGTGGCAGCCATTGGGGGTGAGGGGAAGCTGTTGGCTTTTAAGGAAGGAGAGAGAATCACTGAGCTCTCACCCTAAAATAGATAGGGTGGCAAAACAGGGGTCCAGGGAGCAGGTCAGATATGAGAGGCACATTGCTTTCCCCACAGCTCCAGCAGCACAGAAGTTATTTAGGGATGCAGTGGTGAAATTGAAAACATCTCTCAGCAGCCCAGGATACATTAAGTGATTGCACATGTGCCACTTAGAGCACTATCGAGGCTCCTTGCACACATATGAAATACAGAAATCCATTTTTAAAATGTATTTGTAGTATGTTTTCTTGAAAAAGAAAAGAAAACCCATTGACAGGGATTCAGGAAAGTAGCTTTGTAACTGCATTGGCATTGCTGCATTTGTATGCGTGAGTCACTTGTGACCTAAATGCATTTGATCTGATGGGCATTTTTAGCTAGCTCTCCATTCACCTTTTCAGCCTCCTTCTGGTGGTGGCGCTGTACATACAGGAAATGGATTTTTCCTACATTTCAAACCTGGGTTGGGGAACTTGTGGTCCTTCATATTTTTCTGTAGTATAATACCACTCCTATCATCCCTGGCCACTGGCCATTCTGGTTGGGGCGGATAAAAGTCTTCTTCCACTAGGAAAGTGGTCCTTTAATCAGGATGAACAGGCGTGTCTCCCTTACTCAATTCCTCTTCTCCTCAGGTGATCATCTGCTGCATGTACACTTGCTTTTAGCTGCCCTTGTCCTAAAGCCATATCCCACTCAACATGAGAAAGTTGGGGGAAAGCCTGGCCAACTTCACCAGCTCCCTATCCCCTCCTTGCACCTGCACTGGCATCATGAAATCATTAGCACAGTGGGTTAGACAGGGAATGCAGGCAGGGAGAGAGTTAACACTATCAGACCATCACCAGCCATCTCTTCATCCAAGAGCAGACTCAGGACAATACAGACCAGTAGCAGAGGCAGCCAGCTGTAGGAATGCGTTTCTCCCATTTCATCTGGAGAAACAAAACTGTAACGGATGAATGGTGAATATGAACAGTACAAGCAACTCACCATTTATGCGTGTTCAAGGCACACGTGCACCACTGCGAACCTGGAAGTGGCATGGAAAGAGGCAAAAACAGCCCTAAATGAGCACAAAAATGGTGAAAGTGGTGTGAAAACAGCATCTAGCAATCCCACGAGCCTTTGCACTGACCTTTTGAGGCCTGTGAAGAGATGGAGGGAGTGATTGTGGTGGAGTCTGGTGGATTTTTTTTTTGTTTTTTAGGGGGTTCCAGAGGTTTAGAGGCCGTTTTCAGGCTTTTTCAATAGCGTTCCCAATATATGTGATTTCATTTACATGTGTGGTGCCTCAGGATATAAAGATAAAGGTACCCCTGACCGTTAGGTCCAGTCACGGATGACTCTGGGGTTGCGGCGCTCCCCTCGCTTTACTGGCCAAGGGAACCGGCGTACAGCTTCCGGGTCATGTGGCCAGCATGACTAAGCCATTTCTGGCGAACCAGAGCAGTGCACGGAAACACCATTTACCTTCCTGCTGAAGCGGTACCTATTTATCTACTTGCACTTTGACGTGCTTTCGAACTGTTAGGTTGGCAGGAGCAGGGACCGAGCAACGGGAGCTCACCCATTGCGGGGATCTGAACCGCCGACTTTCTGATCGGCAAGTCCTAGGCTCTGTGGTTTAGACCACAGCGCTACCCACGTCCCTTACCTCAGAATATAACCCCTATGTAAAAGGGGAGTTGCCTGCAAATGAAAAAGGGAGGGGCGCTTCCAACGTGATCATTAAAATGCTTTAAAAAAATGTACCTGTGACTTCAGCCTAATTTTTGAAGTGGCCTGAAAAATGTAAGTTTTGCTGCTGAATAAGCCTGTCCCACCAGGTATATTTTGTTTGCAGCCAAGAGCCACCCCTCTCTGCTAACCCAAACCCAGCAAACAACAGACGAGAGAAACAGAGATACCACAAAAGTCATTAATTGTACTTTAATGAGACCATACATTGGGGAAGTGGAGGGGTGGGGGGCAGAAATGGAGAAAGCAGGAGACCCCCCGAGAAAGGAGCTGCTCAGTGCTTGGGATGGGTCTGTCTTGCCAGTAATTTTAAGATGCAGCACAAGATACCAATTGGCAATGCCCCCTGCTTGAGCAGCAAATACACCAAGTGACTGGAATTGGAAAGAGCAGTTAAGAGTACCGTTTTGCACCCCCCCTCTCTCCTCCCCACACCTTTCTAACAACAATCTGCACTTGTTTCCCTGCCTCTTCCACCTTGAGTGATGAACTACACATTATCACAGCCTGTGGCAAAGCAAGAGCACCCAGACTTGCAAAAAACACTGCTGGGGTGGGGAACACACATACACAAAAAATAGAGGGTGTTTGGAGACATTTATCATAAATCCAAGGGTGGGAAAGGTCTGTGTGTATGCCTGTGTTGGAAGAATTATGATAAGCCTTTAAATTTACATTGTACATTTGTACACCCGTTCTGATGGAATGGCCCCAAATAAACCAAATATATATATATTTATAGACTTTTATATATATATACAAATATATATCTATCTCAGCAGATATATATATATATCTCATCTCTTTTTTAAAAGGATAAAAGGTTACATCTGCCTTTGCATGCACAGTTGAGAGCTTTGCTCTCCTCAGTCGAACCCTGGGCTAAACAACAGTGGGGAGCTGCAATCGGGCCACTATAAACATATATTCTGTTGGTGGTATTTGTCTCCCCTTTCCCTGCTGCCCACAGCAGAGAGAGAAGGGGGGAAATGAGCCCGTGACGCTGGTGAACAAGAACTCCACACGACCAGGTTCCACTTCTGACACCACAATGCAGGGAGGGTAGGTATGCTTAGGAACACTTTTATTGCTAATCGAGTAACTGCTTCCTGACATACAGGAGACCATCACTCACCCATATCAACAGCTACCACTCCCTCCGGCTTCTGACCACTGCCAAACACCTGTACCCCCCACCCCCAAGAGTGGCCCCTCTTCCATCTACTAGCTTCTCCCCCAGGGGGAGTCAAGCAAAAACCAATGAAAAAAGGAAGGGGAGGGGGGAAAATGGAATGGTAAAGGATTCGAGAAGGCCAGACACCCATTCCCTTTAGAGGCTTGTGGATACACAGAGACTCACAAGGCTGTATCTGGCTATTTCAGAAATCAGGATGTCAGGGACTGAACGAAAATATAGATGCACGCTGCTTGTGTGTGTGGGTCTCTCTCTTTCTCTCCCCCACCACTCAGCTTCTAAAACAAACATTCCTTGGCCACAATCTATAAGGAAGAGATACACGAACCAGCACAGATGGAGTGGAAAGAGTAAGGACAGCTGGAGCGAAAGCAGGAGGCAGAAGGAACAAAAGACACTGCCAAGGTCAATAAGCCAAAAACCCAGTGGGTGCCTTCGGTGGAGTTCAGCCGGTGAGCAGCCTGCCATGCTCCTGAATCTCTCTGCCCTGTGCACAACACCAGAATTCCCCAACAGGGCTGGTTGGATTTAATTTTTTGTCTGAGGGTCCGAAAAGCTCAAAAGGGAGATAAATAGGCACCACGTCAAAAAGGCAAAATTTGGATAAGGCTAAACAAACAGGAGACAAAAATAAATAAATCAACTGGAAATTGCACCAGCAATGCTCTTTTTGCCAGGGTTAGCACCAGGCCCACAGGTCTGTCAAGTCTTGCACAAAGGGGCTGGCAAGTGGAACTCCAGAAGAGAGACCGCCCCCCCCCCCACCGGACAAGGTCTCTGGACAACATCGCCTTCTGTAGTGTTCATGGGGCACCGATATGTACAAGAGAGCACATTAGAGGGACAAGGGGCTTTTGTGTCATAGGGCGGTGCTTTCCGAATCCTCCTCTGAATTGATTTTTCCTTGTACCGGATGTCTCTGGACTTGTCCCAGTGGGTCCAGGTGGAGTGTGGCATCAACCTCTACATGGATGGAAGGGATATCAAGGTGGGCAAGATCTGCAATCAGGCACAGACACACAGGGAGACAGAGAATTACCATGCTGCTCCAGGCAACGTCTGCCCACCCGTTCATATACAGATTAAGACAGACAAAAATAGTCAACGTTTTAACTTAAAACTGAGCAGGAAGTACAGTTCTCGGAGCCTGTTAATGCCAGAGGAAAGGGATGTCATAATATAATCTTGGCTTGTGCCTTTTGCTGCTGCAACATTCTTCACAGCTGTCCCTTCCCCGCAAGCACGCGTGAAGCGGGGTCTAGGCCACATGCTTCTTAATCTCAACAACAGCTCAGCAAACCAGATTCTGGGCCGATGGCAGCAGACAGCAGCATATCCTGCAGTTTCAGAACCTAGTCTTAACCATGGGCCTGTAAATAGCAACTTGGATTGCCTTCTGTTGTGAGAGAGGATGTTCAGGCAACCATGCAGGAAAGAGTTTGGAAATGGGAAGACAGTTTCCCTTCCAGTCCTCCTCCTATTTTCACCATCCATGTGCCACAAATGACTTAGCATACAGGTACATGGGCAGGCAGGCAAATCACTTGGAGGATATTGAATTGAGAAGTTACTTGCAAAGTTGCTTTAAATGTCTTTAGGGGAAAGACCCCAAGATCCCAATCTCATTTGGCAAGGGGGTATCAACATAACAAAATGTGCCAAAGCTGCCTGGACACCTTTGCTGTCCCTTTAGCTCAGCCTTGCTGAAAACGGTTCCCTGTAATGAAGGAATCTAGGCAGCCAGTACTTCAATGCAACTTACACCTAGAATTTATCATTTCTGTTCCCTCCACTGTCCCCGTAAGTGGCAAGTATCCCATTCAACTTCTCAAGGTTCACTTTTCTATTACATGCTTTTTGGTGGTTTACTATCCATAGACATGCTATCAGAAATAAGTAAAATATTTAACTTGTTTGCACATCGGGCCAAATGACCAGGTTGGCTTATAAATGTGCAAAACCATCCTGAAGAGCTAGTCAATTGCAGAAATGACAAGGGATATTGTTAAATACATGTATTCTCAGAGCAGAATATTTTTGGTCCTTGCTTAATCCAATGAACTAAGAGGCAACATTGAATAAAGGAAAGGCAGCTCTTTCCTAAATCTCATCTGGGCCACTCCTCAGGATGTGAAAAAGATGTTCAAAATGTGCCTACCAAATCTCCCCATATCTCTGAAGGAGACAAGAATATTTGTGGACACAGGTAAGCACATGCCCAGCAGCCAAAGTATACACACAAATCTCTCCTCTGGATGATACAGTGTTCACAGCATATCCCCATGATGGATATACTCTAAATGCCTCTTTCACAAATCATATGAAGTAACTCCACGGTGTGGACAAAAGTGGCTAGGAATTGATGGACAAGTCCTTCCAAACAGATGATCTGAAGACTATGTGCAATTAGGACAGAGTAGGCTTACTTATCTGTTGATAAACAAAAGCATCCAGATTTATCAAAACGACAACATCCCATGCACAGCCATGACCTATCCCCAGAGCTCCACAAGACACAAATAGGCTATGACAAAACATCCTGTTCACCCCTCCTTTCCAGTCGGACAAGCCTCCTATTTCAATTAAGATGCAGACAGTCCGTACCTAGCCAGGGAGGAGCATGTCACATTATGTATAATTTTAAGCAATGAAAGTCACTGCTTCTCTCGGAAGCAAAGGAATAGCTTCCACATGGCTACTTGTGAGACAGGAGAAGTGAACTTGTACGTCAAGAACCTGCAAGCTGCATGGGATCCTTGCATACTGAGGAAAAATCACCCTCATAATATGATTTTACTCCTGAGAGCATTCCCCCATGAATTGGGAATGGGGAAGCAATTCTAAATCAGCTGTGGGAGATGTACTTCAGAACAAGGGGCGATTCGCTAGGCTTTTCAGCTGAGCCGAGGACCTTTATAGTGTAAAAAGCAGGAGTGTCCCTCCAGATGTTGCTGGATTTCAGCTGCGGTGAGGGATGCTGGGGGCCAGAGCCCAACAAATTCTGGAGGGCTGCAGTCTCCCACTGACACTGTAAAGGCAGCTGTCCTTACTTGGGAGAGACGAAGACCCCACAAGCTTTGTATCCTTTTGAGCAGTGGCACACATAGCCTTGACCATCACCTGCTCCTGGGTTGCCCCTTTGGCCTCACCCACAACAAACAACTGCCATTAATATTCATTAATGGCAATATCATGACATCCCTTTGGAAATAACACATGGAATGGGAGCGGGAGAAAGTCACGTTGGTAAGAAAGGGGCTAGCAAGGTTAGGAGCCAGTAAATCCCATGGCTTGGAAAGGAATTAGTTGAATGCCTGCATATATAGATATATATATATATTTAAACACACACACACATATTTAAACACACACACACATATTTAAACACACACACACAGATGTCAGGCATGAAAGGCCAAGTGAGAAGCATCCCCCCCGCCTGCAAGTTTACTAATGACATCATTATCAGTCAGCTGGGGAGTGGAGAGCAGGCTCGAGCAGCCATGCAGTTCCGGATCAGCGTGCCCCATGCAAGGCCAGCGAGATGGGGTGGGTGGGTGGGTGTGACTCTGTGAGGAAAGGCACAGGGGCCAGGGGTGGCGGGGGTGACATTGGCAGCAGCAGCAGTAGTAGTAGTGGTTCAGGGAGGAGGGCAGGGACTCCAGCTTACCCTGAGCATTCCCCTCACACCTATCCAATATTGCATCACGAGCCTCAAACAGCTGCAGGGACACAATGGTAGGATTGGGAGAAAGGAACAGAAGAGAAACAGGAAAAGCAACAAAGACAAAAAAAAAAAATAGTACACAACAAGACCTCCAATTGCACCTGCCTACCAGAAAAAAACACCAGCGGGAAGCTGGAGACACAAAACCCCTCTCAAATGTTGACCACACAGGCATGGCCATTCCCAAAGCACAAGCTGTAGCAACAGGAGCCACGATCGGCCCACGTCTCCAGAATGGACTGCAATTGACCTCTCCCCAATGTTTTGGAGGCCCCAGGCCTTCAGAAGAACAGGGATCAGTTGATCAAAAGCATAGGTCATCCTGGAGTTATGCACAGTCAAACCACCCCTGAGTTTTGAGACTTTGCCTGATAGCTGTGCCTCTACTCTGCCATTGGGACACAAAGATTGGCCACTACTGACCTCCAGATCAAAAGCTGCAGCCACCCAAGGAATAGAGCCCTGTGCGGAGACAGGTGTGCCGAAGAGTGGACCAGTTTTGTTCTGCTCCTGCATTTCTGGCCATATTTGAAATTCCCAAATGAAGGCTGAACTGCTGCCTCTCTCAGAGACTCTGCCGGAATGTGGAAGGCCTTTCTAGACACTCTGGTTTCCCAAGGGTAATATACATATTTCCCCCTCAGTGGTATTTTACTGCTTAACCAAATAGCACTACTGGTTGGGTTATTTACTGTTAAATTTTTTTACTGAAGATGTGCAGTCTAGCATTTGAAATTATGAATGCACAGCCTGGGAGGGGGAAGGGAAGAAGGGGGTTAAAAAAAGGCAAAATAGCTGCGCAGCAGGGATGGGGAACCTTTGGCCAGTTCTCTAGGCCTTTTCTTGGGCCTTTGGAACTCTTCCCAGGGCACACTTTCCATCCTTCACCAGCCTTGCTTCACACCCTCCTCAAGGGCTTTTGCCTGGCTGGAATAGGCCCTTGAACTCTGACAATGCCTCTTTGCTTCCATGGATGGAGGACAGAGAGAGTGGTGCATGTGTAGAAATCAGCCTTTTCAGAGGGAGAAGGGATTACCAGCACTTGTGCAATGTCCCTTTTGTCTGGAAAGGCTAAGTTCCCAGCTAAAAAGGTCTGTGTTATGCTCAGCTTTCACGTTCAAAGTATTCCCTTCCAGATCATCCTCAAGCAGCATTTTAGCTCAGCTAACTCACTACATATGACCTGGAATCGGAAGGTGATCCTCATTCCCTCACAGTGTATGCAATTTTCCCCTTGATATTTTGTTCTAAGTGCAACACTTGAATTTTGGCCTTGCTTCTCAGGTAGTTTCAGAATCCTGTTTTGAATGGCAATCACTTCCTGCTTGAGTGATTAAGTAGGTGACAAGCACCGGAATTTATGTACAGCATAGCTCAATTGTTGCTTTGCCACTTGCCTGTGGAATACAGAAAAAAAACCAAAGGACTGTGCCACCAGGAAACTCCACCCTCAATCTTGACTGGATTATGGTGCTCTGCACTAGTTGTTCCTACCTTTTGCTCTTGGCTCTGCAGTGCTTCTCACCAGCTGCCTTAAGCAATCCAAAGGCAGACCTGGAACTTCCCCCTAAGCCAACAGTGCCCTTCGGATACCCAGGACCACAACTCCCATCATCCCCAGCCAGCACGGACAAAGATCAAGGATGGTGCAAGTTCTGCCCGCAACAACTGGAGGGCACCACGTTGGCAAGCTCTGCCCATACACTGCTCCCTCCTCCACTCTGTCTCTGCTAGCAACCCCCCACCCCCCTAGAGTGCTGTCCTTCTGCCACTGCTTTGTTACCTGTGGACATGCTCTCCCCGGGGGACATGCCGTCAAGTACTGTGTGCTCCATGGACTGCGGACTAGAGCCGGATGCGTTTGATGTGGGAGGCTGTGGAGGTGGCAGCGTGGGCCTCTGTCGCGGCTTAGGGGTGGGCCGAGATTTGGTTAAAGTGCTCGTCAGGGAAGGAGGAGAAGACAGAGAAGGAGCAGCTGCCGGGGAGAGTGGGCCCGAGCCCAGGGAGTAGCCTGGTGGGTAACTCAGTCCATAGGGTGATGGGGTGCTTGGTGGGGTGGGAGAAAGGCTGGCAGGGGACGGCTGCCCCGTAGACTGATCGGACATACCACCTGACTGGCCGTAAGGAACCTTGGCAGGGATGGGGGTCAGCTTCTTTGAAACTGCAGAAGACAAGAGAGAAAGAGACGCACATACAAACACACAGATACAGGTGGTTGTCATTCATCACTGGGAGGTCAGGTGAGCTTTTTACTACTGGCTTTCTAAATACAACCATCAGGCCTGCTTGAGCCCTGGTGAATGGAAGCTCAGGCGTAAGGGCAACCTGTGCTCATGGGAAGTCATGTCTGGAACATGGACTCAGAGACAATGGACCATATTTAACCAACTCATTGTACTAGTGGAAGCCAACAGAAGGGTTCTCTGCTAGCGCAATGGGACTTCCTCCCCTCCCCTTGCACTCAATTAAATCTGTTCCAGAGGTTTAGGAGAACTCACAGAACAGTGTACGAGGGGAGAGGAGATTGTTCCATCAGTCAACTAGAAATGCTTGCGTTGACAGAACAATCTCTTTAGTGCTATGCTAAATGCAAAGCAGAAGTAGGGCTTGAGCCTAGCTCTTTTTTACGTCCTCCAGGTTAACTGTCCAACGGACCCCACTTGCTCATTCTGGTGACTTTATTTCTTAGACAAGCTTTCAAGTGTTTGTGGCAGGATCTTTCCTACCAGATTTCTCAGTCTTATGAGGACACCTGAAAGGAGAACTAATAATCTGCAATCATTGCCGTTGCCCACAGAGAAAACAGGAGCCCTGGCCAAAAAGCAGTCAGTTAACTAGTGGAATTAAATTGTGTGGTTAACACACTAAAAGAAAGAAAGAAAGAAAGAAAGAAAGAAAGAAAGAAAGAAAGAAAGAAAGAAAGAGAGAGAAGGAGGAGGAGTTTGGATTTGATATCCTGCTTTATCACTACCCGAAGGCGTCTCAAAGCGGCTAAAATTCTCCTTTCCTTTCCTCCCCCACAACAAACACTCTGTGAGGTGAGTGGGGCTGAGAGACTTCAAAGAAGTGTGACTAGCCCAAGGTCACCCAGCAGCTGCATGTGGAGGCGTGGAGACGTGAACCCGGTTCACCAGATTACAAGTCTACCGCTCTTAACCACTACACCACCCTGAGAGAGAGTTGTTGCTTTGTTCATTTCACCCAGCTGAACCCATTCCTGTTGCCCTATTCAGGTGTGAATACCTACCTTTCCGCAGGGTGTGTGGGCTCTGTTCTGTGGACAGCTGCTGTGTGAGACCAGGCAACTGCTGTGTGGTCCCACATGGTGTTGCAGGGCCACAAACCGGGCTCCCTTTCTGCCCAGAAACAGGAGAGAGTTCCTTGGTTTTTAGTGTGCTAAAAAGAAACAAAAGGTGGACAAGAAGCAGCAGTCATGAGCCGCTTTGTACGAAGAGCATCTTAAGTGCAAAAATCCCCCTCTCCCATGGCCTCCCCCTCCTCCTGTCCCACAGTCCCAGGGTGCAGGCCCATAACCCTCCGCTATGATAAGCCAATGATGCTTGCAAAGCAAAGCGTTTTGATGCCTTGCTCCCGAACATACGCCCAAAGGACCAGACAAACTTGCACATCCACCTTCAAAAGCAGATCTGAGCATGACTAGAGCATGAATGGCACTGCAGCCCTCTCAGTCACTCTGTACACAGCAATGAGACGAAACAAAATGGAGGGAAGCCGTTTTCCAGAGAGACCACTCTGTGGGGCAGGTGGGGCAGGAGGAGGAACAGCAGCAATACGATCTGTTCCTCGTGGTGGGGATGGGTTGGGGCACCTCATAGATTTAAGAGGTGAACTTGAGGCCATGTCAGTTGTCCAAGTTTGTTCCTTTGCACTCAGCTTACAAGTGTCCACCAACCCCAAGGCAGTGTGGCAAGCCATGATTTACCTCAGTGAGGGAACTGAGGGGAGGGTGTTTGTCACAAATAATATGTGGCAAGAAAGGTGCTACTCAAGGTGGTTGGCTAGACCAGGCAACTCAATGCGGTAATTGGAAACCTGGATGGTGAAGGCCTCAACGTTTGCCAGGCCGAGGTGGGTGCCCCCTGCGCCTCTAGATAGGTTGGACCCAAAGAAGCTATTGGACTGGCACAGCTGTTTTGGGCCCAACTCAAAATCTTGTAATACAAGGCTGGGCAAACATGTGCCCCCCATGTTGTTGAACTCCAGCTCCCATCAGCCTCAGTTGGCACGGACTGTTGACAGAGATGATAGGAGCTGTAGTGCAACAACAGCATCTGAAAGGCCACAGAATCCCCACTTCTGATGTAAGTCTTTGCAACTTGGGGTCCAAAGAAAGGGCTGGTTGGTTGGATGCTATTGACACTAAATGCTTACCCATGCAATATCTATTGCATGGGATTCACCTAAATAGCCCTTAAAGCAGAAGTTCTGTGCAACATACCCTGCTTGTGCAATGGGGCTTTCCCAACCCTCATTGTGTGCTCCCTGAGCCTGTCAAAATTGGCCCCGTCATGTGTGGGAAGGGGGAAGGAAAGGGAGGGTTGTTCCATCTGGCAAACTGCAATATTTGTGCAGACAGAATTTGGGGGTGGTGTTGAAAATTCTCTTACAGAGCACTTTGGGCATGTCTCAGAACTTCACTTCACAGGAGAAGAAAGGTGACCAATGAAACCTATTTTAAGCCTGGATTTGGCTTCAAGGAACTTCCTCCCTTGCAGGATCCATCAGCTGATACAGCTGAAGTTCTCTCCAGGAGATCTGTAGCAATGTGGAGGCCAACAGGAAGGCCTCATTTGCCTACCGAGGAGGCGTGAAGGGCCTAGGTATCGTCCCTGTGCGTAGACCTGTGGTACGTGGCAAGCAAGTGGTGCTCACCCTTCCACCACTGTGCCCAATTTGCCCGAGCATTTGTCAAATAAGAGGTTATTTACCTAGCGAGCCCGGTTCCTCTGTCTCTGGCACAGGTGCAGCTGACCCAGGGGGGAGAGACTGACATATGGGAGCTGTAAGGAGTGCCAGGAGGATCGGGTTTGGATAAGGTGAGGGGGGGTTTCATGTAGACGGAGGAGAGGTTAGTCTCAGGACCATGCAACTCTGTGAAGGAGCTCTGCTTAGGGAGGTGCAGGAAATACGGTTTCGGGTTAGAGTTAATGTCAAGCTGCTGAGGGGAGGGAGAGGAAGAAGAGGAGGAGGAGGAAGGGGGAGGCAGCGTTTGGCTGTACCCTGGCCACCGGTACAGTGGCAAGGGGGGCTCCGGCCTAGCGCATGGGCCAGTCTTGGAGTGGTGGTGGTGGTGGAAGGATGAGTAGCAGGGGTATGGGGGAGGCTTGTCGTCCTCAGGGGATGGGTAGATGTAACAGGAATCCGACCAACTAGACGACACACCATCCGTGCTGCAAATGTCCAAAACAACAAAACAAAAACAAAAAAAGAGAGCAGAGAGCATTTGTACAGGGAAGAACCGAACAGGAGTTTTGAAAACAGCCCATAAGCATTTGCCAGGAGAGGGTTGGGGTGGGGGTGGGGGACAGAAGAAGAAGAGAAGAGAACAACAACCAAAAATTCAAGGAAAGCAAGAGGGGCTCCTCAACTGCAAGGTACACAGTGGCTGGGGCAGCAGTCCCCACCTTCCTGAGCTGACAGCTCCAGGCCTGGGTTTCTGCTTATCTCTCATGAGCCACCCAAATGTAGAAAATGGCACTTGGAAACTTCATCTGCTGGAAAACAGAAGCTAGGCCTGTGCAAAGTCTACCTTGCCAATGTCACCTATTCCTAAACAGTTGTTTGGGGAGATCTGGAAAACATCTCTAGATGACAGTTGTCCTGAGTGGTGGTTTTGTCTCAGGGGCTTGGTGTGTGTGTGTGTGTGTGTGTGTGTGTGTAGGGGCTTGGGGGAGGAGGAATATCCCACAAGGAAAATGTTCTTCCATATGAAGGAAATGGGTATCTATGGGTTGGATTTCGCCCATAAGTGCTAATTTGAAAATAAAACCAAGCCAGGGGGCATTTGAGGGTTCACTATGGAATTCAAGGTCCCCCACAATTCCGAAAATTGATTACTCTTGTCAATTAACTTGGGACAAACTAATCCATCACAAAACAAGTGGGTCACACTGCATAGTAGAACCTGTTGCCTCATTACACTGGGAAGCCAGGCAACCCTAAGCAGAATATTGGATTGAGAACTAGTGATCTGAGGAAAGCATGGCAGAGAAAACAGCGGGACAGTGTACCGAGATGCAATGCCAGGCAAGCATCAAGGTTTGCCATGTAACTCCTGGACTCCTTCCAAAGTGTGAGGTATGCAATTGCAGGTGAGAGAGACCCCAGGGGAGGCAAGGAAGCATGGAATGAGTTCTAATGAAGTTGCATGTCCTTCTATCAAGGGCTTGACTTTGCCCCCATCCTTCTTTCTTGGCCTCTTTCCCTGGCTAATGCGAGCTCACAAACAGAGAAGTGCCACCCAAATTGGCACTTGGCAATTTACTGGAAAGGAACAAGCCTGGAAAAACTGAAGTTGAGAAAGAACCAGGAATGTCATAGAAAGTCAAAAGAAAAGACTGCAAATGGTGGATCCTGCAGGACAAGACAAATGCTGCCTATTATTGGAGCCCACAGGCTGGAGACGTAGCAAGGGTGGGACTAAATCTCTCTTCTTGCCAGTGTAAACACAGATTTTTTGTTTTTTAACATCAGGGATCTCAATTCAGATTTAGCCCATATTTCCTCCTGTTTTGTGAGAATATGTGCAACAGAAAGGTGAGAGTGCCTGCCTTTGTGGATGATTTTGCCAGCTTCTTATTCCCATGCATGTCTCACTCCCTCCCCTGCTTTTAGTGGGTATGTTGACATGCAACACATTAAATGTCTAATTCCATGCTTGCTTTCAGCAGGGAGCACATCTATGGCAGAAGCGCAGACCAGAAACATATGCATGATACCCCCTATGGATAAGCCCCTACTCTCTGCACATATGAATATGGCAAACATGGTCAGTCATTTCTAACTTGCCACAGAGCTGACCCTTACAAATGAATCCACAGCACAAAATAACACAAGTCTTGCATTAGGTCTGAAAATCCAGGACTAAAAACATGGCAGCTGGATGAAGCTGGGCCCTAAAAACTGTCGGCAGAGCCAGACCTTTGCCTTAAGTCGATATCAATAAAATACCAGGTCAGAATAAGCCTCTCTGTGCTGCTGGTGCCAAATTCCAACAGGAGGAGGTGGCAAAATAGGAGGGTCTGCCCAGTCTCGGTAGCGCAAAACCAGGAAAAGAATTTTGTTCTATGTTACTATTCTTGGTGCCAGTCTCCCAGCTTGTCTAAAATCTTTGGAGCAGACAGGTCTGGTTTTTTTTTTTTTTTTTAATTGCTTACATTCAGCTGGGCCACAGGAAAGTATTATTTTGTGCCTCAATTCTCTCTCATTCAAACACACACACACACACACACACACACACACACACACACACACACTTGCAAAGTGAAAAGCGGAAGCGTAACTAAAGAGGGTCCATGCATGTGTGGGAGTGGCAGACGTGTCCACAGAGACTTCCAGGACCACAGAACACAGTGGCAGCTGCTTGCGCTGCCCTCCAGCACTTACCTTGCTCTCTCAGCCCCTGGCGGGAAACCGAAGCTAGTTGGAGTAGGGGAGGGAGTAGCTGAAATGTCAAGAGATTGCTCAGGAATTGGTGACTGAGGAGTAGCAGCAAGATCGGAAGGCGGAGCGGGGGGCTGCATGGCAGGAGGGGTGGAGGATGCCTTACGAACTATGGAGGTGCCTCTGCGAGCCACCCATGAGGTGTCCATCACCCGGACGCCCATGCTATGGGGGGGAACACAGAGATAGTCCCTTACCAACTCGGAAGCAATCATTGAGAGCATCAAACACACACATTTACATTGCAGGGGGAAGGAGGGAAGCCATCTAGGTGCATCCAAGGTCTGAAAGGATCCACGTACAGTCAATGGGAGCCAATTACTTAAATGTAGACTCTAGAGAGGGGTTTCTGGCACGGCCGTGAGGGTCATTTGGGTCAAAGGCTGCTCTGCTGGGACACCCAGTGGCCACCTGCAATCCTCAGGGCAGCCGCAAAAACAGTGACCTTCCAAAGCTGGTAAAGTTTTGCATCAAAGGGAGGTTCTCCCAGGCATCAACAAGAACAGGGAGCCTCGGGACCATGAGGCTTTTCCAAAGAGCCATAAAACATCTATGGCGGGGGGCAGGGGGAGCATCTGGAATATTAAAAAAGTGCGCAGCCAGGACACCTGTGATTAATTTCCCAAGAGGAAAATTGTGCCCTTTGCATTGGGGATGATAAAAAACTGGAAAAACAACATCCTGCAGGAAAGGGGGAAGGGCCATTGGTCGATGACAGAGCACATGCGCCCAGGGTCCATCACTACCACCTTGGGGGAAAGGGCTAGGAAAAACTTCTGCCTCTCAAGACCAAGGTTTCCCAAACTTGGGTCTTCCAGTGTTTTCTGACTACAGTTCCTATCATCCCTGACCACTGGTCCTGCTAGCTAGGGATGGTGGGACTTCTGATCCAAATTTGGGAAACTCTGATCTAGACCTTGGAAAGCCGCTGTCCACCAAAGCAGACTCTGTAATAAGGCAGCTTCAAATTTTGACGGGGCACTCAAAAGACAGGCTCCCGTCTCAGTGCCCTCGGGGAGAAGCTGGCTTCTGCTCTGCTGGCAAGGCTGTGGGTGCTCTGAATTGACTGGGTCTTGACACTGAAGGTAGGAATGGTTCAAGAGCTACCCAGAGGATACCATACCTTTGGATTTTCCTAAGGCTGCATGGACAGAAACATACAGGTATTAGTGTAACAGAAACTAAGGCCAAATGCTTCTCCTGCTGCGTCAGTTTGGCAGGCCTTTGGGAAAGGGGCTGGGAAGTCCAAGGCTGCAGCTTGCGAAAAGCAGGGGGATTGGGGCGATTTGGCTGCAGAGAAGCATATTGCTAAGTGGAGAAGCAGGACATTCAGTGAAAGGCAGAATTTGAGGAAATGGAAGGTTTTTGTGAAAGCAATACCAGTTGTTTTGCAGTTGTGTGTGTGTGTGTGTGTGTGTGTGTGTGTGTGTGTGTGTGTGTGTGTAGGGAGAATGTGGGAGAGGGAGAGCAGGCTAGAGGTGAACCTAATAGGGGATTACAATAATCTTTCCATGGTTCTTCTTCTGGGATCCAGAGGAGAGAGGCTTTGCAAATTAGACCTAACAATATTTGATGTCTGCACTGAGCACTGTAAGACTCCACAACATACAGAAAGCTCCTCAAGAGTGGGATTACAATGTTTCCAAAACTAATCTGAGCCAGTATCAAGCCTCTATCTGGGATCTTTTCCAGGTTGTGCCTTCCTGTCAGAGCTCTTTCATGGCATAAGAAAATAACCTATGACTTCTGTTGCACTGCACAGCTCCACTGTGCAGCCTCTCACTGAGGCCTTTCCTAGACCTTGCGATCACTATAACATTGACACAGGTAAAGCATACTAAAACTAAGCCTGAGAACAGTTCCAAGTCCAACCCTCATGAGACTTTTTAAACACAAAAGATCTGACAATGCAGTTTCCATCAGGCAAGGGCATTCCTTACTATCCAAGCTTTATGCATATGGATGGCAAGCTCAGTAGGGCATTCATGGCCATTCTGAAGAGATCAAAACAAGTCACAGGAGAGAAAAGGTCCAAATTGAGAATGTCTTTGTAAATCCAAGAAAAGAAAAACAATCACTAAACTAACTGAGGAATTGCAAGTAGGAAGTTTTAAACGGCATATGTTTATTATAGGAATGTGAGCTTTAAACTGATTAGGCAGGAATGCATAAGGTGTACTGCATACCAATATTAAGCTCTCCAATCACTGATTAAGACCCCCTCCCCCAAAATAATAATAATTGGGGGAGGTGATACAAGCAGGGACTGCAGGCCTAGGAACTTTTGGATGACTTTCCACCATGCAGGCTACACTTCATTCCCCGCCCCGCAATAAAATTCATGCTATTTATTTATTTCATACAATTTATATACCACTTGATTCTAAAAACATCAAAGCTGTTTACAAAACTCATGCCAGCCCCCTCTTCCCTGAGCCTGCTTTGACAAATAGAAACTTACAAGAAGGTACCAGATAGTGCATGACTTGCCACATGAAGTTTTTACTTAAATAATGGATGTGACTAACTTGGATCCATTAATTTCAATGGGTCTACTCTGAGACGGACACAGCTGAATACAACCCAATGTGTCTTTTAAAACCAACAGACCATTAATCCATGGTCCATTACCTAGTTCATTTTTGAGAGATGTTTTCTTTCCCTTTCCTATCAATAGATCTCTTCCATATTTAAAAGAAAGATGAAACATTGTCCTTTCTTCTAACAATGAATGACAGCTTTTTAATTTCAAGACCTCACTAAAAGAACAACCACTCTTCCCCCTCCTCCTCCAGAATGGTAAAGCTACCACATCAGTGTTTTTCAGTATACATTTAATACTACTAGCTCACACCTATAGGATGCAGGAGATGTTAGCGAGAACCTGTAGACCCATGACCAGATGCACATAGCCTGAGCAGGACAGGCTCTAATGTATGAAAGGTGGAAAGCATCTCCTCCCTCACTCCATTTCCTCCTAGCAGAGGAAACACAGCCCAGAATAACTAAGGAGATAGTACAAGAATATTTGGCTAGTTTAGATGTATTCAAGTCTCCAGGGCCAGATGAACTGCATCCAAGAGTATTAAAAGAACTGGCAGATGTGATCTCTGAACCACTGGCAGTCATCTTTGAGAATTCCTGGAGAACAGGCGAAGTCCCGGCAGACTGGAGGAGGGCAAATGTTGTCCCTATTTTCAAAAAGGGGAAAAGAGAGGACCCAAATAATTACTGCCCAGACAGTCTGACATCAATACCAGGGAAGATTCTGGAGCAGATCATTAAGCAAACAGTCTGTGAGCACCTAGAAAGGAATGCTGTGATCACCAATAGTCAGCATGGATTTCTGAAAAATAAGTCATGTCAGACTAACCTGATCTTGTTTTTTGACAGAATTACAAGCCTGGTAGATGAAGGGAATGCAGTGGATATAGCCTACCTTGATTTCAGCAAGGCATTCGACAAGGTGCCCCATGATATTCTTGTAAAGAAGCTGATAAAATGCGGTCTTGACTATGCTACCACTCAGTGGATTTGTAACTGGCTGACTGACCGAACCCAAAGGGTGCTCATCAATGGTTCCTCTTTATCCTGGAGAAGAGTGACTAGTGGGGTGCCACAGGGTTCTGTCTTGGGCCCGGTCTTATTCAACATCTTTATCAACGACTTGGATGATGGACTCAAGGGCATCCTGATCAAATTTGCAGATGACACCAAACTGGGAGGGGTGGCTAACACCCCAGAGGACAGGATCACACTTCAAAACGACCTTGACAGATTAGAGAACTGGGCCAAAACAAAAAAGATGAACTTTAACAGGGACAAATGTAAAGTATTGCACTTGGGCAAAAAAAATGAGAGGCACAAATGCAAGATGGGGGACACCTGGCTTGAGAGCAGTACATGTGAAAAGGATCTAGGAGTCTTGGTTGACCACAAACTTGACATGAGCCAACAGTGTGACGCGGCAGCTAAAAAAGCCAATGCAATTCTGGGCCTCATCAATAGGAGTATAGCATCTAGATCAAGGGAAGTAATAGTGCCACTGTATTCTGCTCTGGTCAGACCTCACCTGGAGTACTGTGTCCAGTTCTGGGCACCACAGTTCAAGAAGGACACTGACAAACTGGAATGTGTCCAGAGCAGGGCAACCAAAATGGTCAAAGGCCTGGAAACGATGCCTTATGAGGAACGGCTAAGGGAGCTGGGCATGTTTAGCCTGGAGAAGAGGAGGTGATATGATAGCCATGTTCAAATATATAAAAGGATGTCATATAGAGGAGGGAGAAAGGTTGTTTTCTGCTGCTCCAGAGAAGCGGACACGGAGCAATGGATCCAAACTACAAGAAAGAAGATTCCACCTAAACATTAGGAAGAACTTCCTGACAGTAAGAGCTGTTCGACAGTGGAATTTGCTGCCAAGGAGTGTGGTGGAGTCTCCTACTTTGGAGGTCTTTAAGCAGAGGCTTGACAAACATATGTCAGGAGTGCTCTGATGGTGTTTCCTGCTTGGCAGGGGGTTGGACTCGATGGCCCTTGTGGTCCATTCCAATTCTATGATTCTATGATTCTACTCCCTGGCTACCAAGAGCTATCAATGCCCTGGACTCCAGATCTACAGCTCTTCAGATCTACAGATGGTAGAGAAAGGAGCAGCACTGTAACTACTGCATGTGCTGAGGCCAATTGAGCAGGCAGAGTGCTGCTCCCCTGTGCTAACCTTAGCAAGGAACAGCTGCTAAGAAATATGCATGTGAAGCTAGAGTCAACAGGATCCAATAGGCATCTCAGTAGCTCAGCATCTTTCTTCACCCATGGCTGTATTGCTCCCTCTTCTGATCTCAGTACAGAAGTCCCCTTTAATGGGTAGCAGAAGCAAACGGTGCTATGGTGATATGTTGTCAATTGTGGAAGACAAGTCTCCCCCCCCTTTTTTTTTGCTCTCCGCCAGAGTAGTTCTGGATGGCAAAAACTACAAATGCCCCAGCATGCTGATCAGGCATACATGTGACCTATTATTTAGGCTCTTAGAAAATGACATCAAACATCCACCAACCAACTGATAACATGTTTTGAAACGTTCACTGCATCACTAGGAAATCAGTGTAAGACAAATTTCACTCTGGAAGTTATCAGGACCAGTTTTAGTACAGTGAGGTAGATCTCAGCTTCCCATCCCAGGGAACACCTATGCTGCTTGTTGGGTCAATGCACAGAGCCATACAGTTAGCTTGGGCCAGGCACATACCAGGTGAATAGACAGACAGGCCAGGTGCAACAGCCCCGCTTCCCTTTAAAGAGGCCACGGGCCAGGTGCCTGCAGATGGTGTGGCGTCAGGAGCGGGGTGGGATGTTAGTGGCAAGGCAGTGAAGTGTGTTTGCACGCCTAGAAAACATGGGCACTACTTCTACAGAGCAGCAGCGACTCCAGGCCAGCACAGCCCCTTCCCAGCTCCCCTCCCCTTACTCCTCCTGCAGCAAAATAAAAAGCACCCCCTACCCATCCTTCTTGTAGAACTCCAGCATCATGTTGTCTGTGGCCACGCTAAGTGGTCGCCGGGCCTGGTCAGGATGCTTGCGGTCGGCGTGGTCCATATCAGGAGACGGCATGGAATTGTAATTTGCGTTGTGGTTCACATGCACAGGGCTGCCATAGTTCCCGGTCAAGTTGAACTCAATGTCTAGTTAGGAGAGAGAAAAATGGCAAAGTAGTGCTTGTGGCTCCCACTTGAAGCCAGAGGGAGGACAGACAGAGGCTTGGCAAGGATAAGTGTAAATCAAATATATACACACACACCCTGGAGGCAGACGTTCCTGGTCACAGTTCAAGAAGGACACTGACAAACTGGAACGTGTCCAGAGGAGGGCAACCGAAATGGTCAAAGGCCTGGAAACAATGCCTTATGAGGAATGGCTAAGGGAGCTGGACATGTTTAGCCTGGAGAAGAGGAGGTTAAGGGGTGATATGATAGCCATGTTCAAATATATAAAAGGATGCCATATAGAGGAGGGAGAAAGGTTATTTTCTGCTGCTCCAGAGAAGCAGACACGGAGCAATGGATCCAAACTACAAGAAAGAAGATTCCACCTAAACATTAGGAAGAACTTCCTGACAGTAAGAGCTGTTCGACAGTGGAATTTGCTGCCAAGGAGTGTGGTGGAGTCTCCTCCTTTGGAGGTCTTTAAGCAGAGGCTTGACAACCATATGTCAGGAGTGCTCTGATGGTGTTTCCTGCTTGGCAGGGGGTTGGACTCGATGGCCCTTGTGGTCTCTTCCAACTCTATGATTCTATGATATACACACCTCTTGGTAGTTCTGCCGCCCTCATAGGTTTTGGTGGTGGCAGCCTAGAAAAGGACAATTCTCTGTGGCAGCCCCCTAAGTTGTGGAGTTCTCTCCCCACAGAGGTGCATCTGGACCCTTCACTATACAGCTTTCAGCAGATGCAGAAGATGCACCTGTTCACCTGGCCTTTTGAAACCGGAGACATGTGTTTTCAGCACCCACCCTATTCCTGTGGCTGTAATTTGTTTTAAACTGGATTTTAAATTATTGCGACCCACCCTGCTTGTGAAGGGTGAGCAACAACAACAACAACAACAAGTGTCATAAACGCTTCTAATGTGGTTGGGGAACCTAGCAGCCCCATATAGGATTTTCTAGGTAACAACTGTTCTCAATAGTACCACACAAAGCATAAACAGGGAAACCAAGGCCATGGAAAGATGCTTGTCTGGAACAGCAAATGATCAGAAGCACCGACCTTTGGTTTAGGAGGCACAGGCTGAGAGCTCTAGAACCCCTAGCCAAGACTATGGAGAATGTGAGCCCTCAGGGAAAGGAATAGCAAGAACCACAAATGATGCCTACAGGAGGTGATCTATCCAAGAAGGATAAAATCTGTGGCCTGGCTGTCACCAGTTCTGCCCTGCCCACTTTGCCTTAGGTCAGTTGGGCTCTAGCAAACAAAAGACAGCCCTACCTCCTGGAAAGAACCAATCTGCATGCTGGATGAGGGGCTCAATAATTGCAACAATCTGCAGGGAGACGGTCGCCATCATCTCGGTGATGTTTCTGAAACAAAAAGGTGGGAGAGAGAAAGGGACAGGTAAGGAGGGCAGTAAGACAGGTCCTTCCGAAGGGCAAAACAAAATGACAACTCACAGGGTTGGAAGGAACTAGAGCTGGCATCCCCAAACTTGGCCCTCTAGCTGTTTTGGGACTACAGTTTCCATCATCCCTGACCACTGGTCCTGTTAGCTAGGGATGATGGGAGTTGTAGTCCCAAAACAGCTGGAGGGCCAAGTTTGGGGATGCCTGGACTAGAGGATAAAGTCCAGCTCCTGGCTCTAAGGCAACATGTCTCCTGCAGATTCTTCTGTTTCCTCCCAAATACAGTTGCAAGGGGCTGGTCTCAGGAACCTGCCAAGGTTAGTCAGCTACGAAAGGTAGGATGCTGCTCTGGATACTTTACCAGACATTTTCAGAGGAATTGGGGCAGATTGGTTTCTATATTCTACATTTGTTCACCGGACACCCACTAGCACTAGAAGTGATGATTTGCATTGTGGTGATGTGTTTGTTAAACAAACTATGGGACTTGTATACATTAATGGTGGCAATGGGTGTGATCTATCCCATGCTGATGCTCAGTACCTACCCATTCTCTTCAACTGTGTTTGTGTTTCTGAAATGCAAATAATTGAGAAATACAGAGAAGAGTTCTAAGGATACATTCCTATGCACGCTGACACAGGTGTAAGCTCCACTGAACGCAATGGGACATCCTTGTGAGTAAGCATGCACAGGATTGTGCTGCAAGGGTGATTCCTCCACTCAGCAATCTGTCTATCCTTTTCTCATGCCTTACTGCAACTCATTTTCCACATTTTGCCCTCACTTCATCCCTGCTCTTCACCCTGAGAGAGACATCCAGATGTTGCAAACAGATCAAAGCATGAAAATTGAACAAGAGGTTTGCAAAATGAAGGTAAGAAAACCCAGCCCCAGGACCGGTATGTTCTTAGTTATATTATCTAGCATTTCAGAACTGCAGTGTTCTAGATGTCAGCCGCTTACCCTTCTGTCTGAGGCCAGAGAAGGTTAGGCCCCAGCACAATCGCTATGTTGCTTGGGGTCATTTTGTTTGCATCCTGGTACTCTGTTAAGTGTGCAAGGAATTTGATCAGGTACCTGCAATGGAAGGCAACAGTTAAAATGGAGTGATGGGTGCACATTCAGCAGCTACTGACTGGGTTATTAGACTATTGCTAACCAATAGACATGCACTAGTGGATACTTTCCCAGGGGTTCATACAAATAAATGGGCAAGTGCCATTATTTGCATTTTACAGGTACCAACCACCAGGGGGAGAAGCTCACATTGACTAGTATTGTAATGTACAAATCACTGGGTATCAGGCCGGCAATGTAAGATGCCTCAAACATCACTGTATATAAGCCAAGGAGAATGCACTGCTTGGCACAATAGTGACCACTTTCTCTCGATGGTTTATTGGTGACTGCTGCTGCTGCAGTCCTCCTCTAGCCCTTCTATGCAGTGCACATCTAACTTCCAGCAAGAAATATACTGACTTTGCCACTAAGGTTGGGAATCAAGCCCTCTTGGTACCCCTCCTGTAAGAAGAGAAAAACAGTATTGCAACACCGCCTGTAGATCTCTGCCTCTGAATTTCAAGAGGGGCAGGAGCGATTTACCCTGCCGCCCAACAAGTATCTTGGCGTTGCTGCCTGATATCCTCAAGCACCAGATGTGACTTACGTTAGCCCTAGCATCAGTGTACTTGTAGGCAATACCTCGATGTGGGAGCTACCCCTGAAGTTGGCCTGGAAGCTGCAGCTGGTGGCATGACATTGCGGCAGACAACCACTATCGTATTATGCCGCAGCTGAAAAACTGCTACTGGCCTTAAGTTCAAGGTGCTGATAATGGCGTACCCTGTACACAGGTTGGGACCAGGAAACCTAAAAGACCTTCTCACCCTTTATATACCCAATCAATCACTTCTCTCTGCAGGAGAATGCCTCTTGCAGATACTATCTCATCTGGAGGCCTGTTCTACACAGTATAGGAATCAGGCCTTTACCATGGTGCTGCCTACCTTTTGGAAGTACATATCAGACAGGCACCGTTGCTATTGTCTTTTTGGTGCCAATTTCCCCCAAGCCTTTTAAAAGGGATATTTTAAAAAATAATAATAATAATAAATCCTGGTCCATATCTGTATTAAATTTGAAGTTGTTTTTATAAATTAAATGGTTCCACATAAGTTTTTATTATGGATGCTTTTGTATTGTAGAATTTATTTGAGAAATGTCATAGGAAGCAATTCCTAAATGGAAAGGAATAAATGATAAATAAAAAATATTGCATGTATCTGCTCCTGTATAATCATTCTAGCAAAGCAGCATGCCAGATCTCCCTCCTGTCTCTTAGGGAGGATCCTTGTGAAACTGGTTTGGATGTTGAGGTAGGAAGCATCCCTTGCTACTTAGAAGGCAGTGAGCTGGAGGCAAAATTTTCCTCGAGGTGCATTGCAAAGAGTCAGGAGTGCCAAGCACTCTTGTGTCTCATTGACACAACCCTGTTTAAATGCAATGCCTGTCGCAGAGAGGCCTCCTGGTGGAATTAACGTGGCAACTTTAGACACTGCAAGCTTCCAAAGCCATTACAAGCTTCTCCCCAACACCCAAGTACAGGCAAAACGTCTTGCTGGCAGTGGGTGAGAACTAGCAAGTCCTTTACTGTGGTGCAGACAAGATCAAGTTTCAGCCCAGCCTGGCTCTTGAAATGAGAAGCACTGGTCCCTTTTTGCAAGGCAGGCCATGTGAGAGAAGAGAACACCTGGCACAAAATATGTGATAGGTGCTTGGAGCAATGGTTACCCACCCACATATATTTCTCTTCTCTTGCGTGCTGGGACTGAAGCTGCATCAGAAACTTTCCAGGCCAGGAAATGCAAAATATCATTAACATTAATCAACCTTCACCCCACCCACCCACCATTATTTTAAAGGTACAGTGGTACCTTGGTTCTAGAACTTAAAACCAAGGCGCAGCTTCTGATTGGCTGCACGAGCTTCCTGCAGTCAAGCTGAAGCAGCATCGGATGTTCGGCTTCCAAAAATTGTTCGCAAACTGGAACACTCCAGGTTTGTGGCATTCGGGAGCCAAAACATATGAGTGCCAAGGTGTTCGAGAACCAAGGTATGACTGTATAGCCTTTGGGTGGACCTTTTGGCCACACAGCAATTGCAAACTGTAAAACTAATGTCAGCAAGAGACAGACAGTGAAGAAGAAGTGAAGGTATATCCTTTGGCTGGCATACACCTGCCTTAGATTGTTGTAGCTGGGCTTGGGCAACTTCTCAAGGGCATTCCACAGGGCCTGCAGCCTCTTGTCTTGGTCCTGGATGCTGTGAAGCAAGAATGAGATGTCTGCGATTAATTCAGCAGTGGGATGATGGATAAAACATTTGGGGATTTTGTATCTCTGCACCTTCAGCCTCTCTTTCCTAAGCTTGCCTGAGCTGAGGCAGTGGAATAGAGACAAGTTGTGAACAGACGAGGCACCGAGGGAGCCGCCCCCTTGCCCTCCATTAATTTCGCACTTGAAACCTGTCACACTACAGACAGGACAGGACAGGACAGTCACTGCTGGGAAAGCTGCCAATGCGCTTCACATTTCACCTCTCTGGGAATGTGACTTCTGCTCCTTGTCATGTACTGGAAGCAACAGTTGCGGTGGGGCCTACTTGCACAATCACTTATCCTGAAGTGACAAGCCCCAGATCGCACTTCAGCATCAGATTTATGCAAATGTTTAAAGCAGACCTTTGAAAAGTGTAGCCACTTTAAATGCCTGGTAAGATCAGGGACAGTCTTGGGTCACTTTTCTTACATCAGGCGATGTGGGCTGGAATAACAGCTTCATTCCCAGTCTTATTAGGGAAGCTTTAGGCCAGACTATAGCTGCGGCAAATTTTGAGAAAAACCCTTTTCTTGCAGCAGAGATGCCATTTCTCAGTCTCAAGAGGGGGCAAGCTGAGGCAATTCATTTGAAGCAAAACCAATTACAGAAAATAGTAATTCGTTTGAATCTGTTGGAGTACTTGGGACACAACAACAAGCTCTTGAGAATTGGGTCCTGGATCCAAAGGAAATTAGTTAAATTTGAGTCCTGCTGAAACACTAATTGATTGATCACATCGTGACTTAGGTGCAACTAATGTTTTCTGGTCTTGGTGTGGGAAACAGAGGAATTCCTTGGAAAACTAAGGTGGGCAACCTTAGACATACAGCTTTGACATATGTCAGAGAATAATCTCCTTTCTATGCATAGTAGACATCTGTTGCTTGGGACTCATTCACATTTCACCAACGGGCCCTGAATTCGAATATATCTGCATACTGAACGAAGCCCTGAATGTGTGAGGGTGTGGCCCCAGAAAGTGACTAATAAATAAGTGAGAGAAACAAATAAATGATAATGACATACATGTCCATAGGTAGAGGCTCTTGGAGAAATAATTAGAATATGTTCAATTTTGGGGTGGGTGGGTGGGGATTGGAATTTCCCACGGTAAATTACACCAAGAGGGTTTGATCTGTCCCATGAAGTTCCTGGTTCTGCATGGCAAATATTGTGGGCTCCCAGACTTCGGAATTCCCTCCCTAGAGAAGCTAGACTGGCTCTCTCCTTGCTCTCCTTCTGCCAGCAGATGAAGACTTTTTGTTTCAACAGACTTTTGGGAACTGAACTAATTAAAGGGCTGGTGCCGTGCTGTTTTTATTGTAACCATTGGTAAGTTTTAAAACAGAGTCTATAAATGTACATAGCTGTGATTCTATCCATGTTTAATTATACTTTAATGACTGATTTTTCTGAGTTTTGAGCAGTTCTTGTTTTTATCTGTAAGCCACCTTGAGTCCCGTCAGGGAAAAAGGTATAAACAAACAATAATTTTGAGAGAAGCTGATAAGGTACAAGTTTCAGCCTGATTCTCTGCATGTTTACTTGGAAGCAATTTTCACCAAATTCAATAGGACTTATTTTGAAGGAAGCGTCCAGAATTTCAACCTTGTTTGATATTCTGTTTTTATACCAGAAGGTGAAGAAGCAGGGCTCAAGCAATGGTGAACAACTCACTTTGAGGCTTGGATCCATTCTTCATAGAGTTCAAATGTCATGAGCGGTTCTGGCAATTCCCGAAGATAGGACTTCAGTGCCCCTGTGCAAGAGACATAGAAACACAGAACATGCATTACCAAAGCAGAAAGCCTCATCCTAATTTGGAGGGAATTTTTTTCCTCATTGAACTTTCCTTGGTTTGGGGCAACAGCTGAAGTCGATGAACCAGCCCTTAACTGACAGGAGCAAAAATGCTGTACTATCTAATGCCGAGATCAATATTTCCCTTTCTGGACACAAGAACTAATATAGATGACCATCTGACAACATGGTAGAGTTTCCTACCACTTGGTCATTTGTATTAAAGTAAATGTGGCAGGAGGTTTTTTGCTACTCATCCCAACATATGATGTACGTATGCTCTTAAAATAAATAGCAAGGCTTCTCCACATGGCTAGATGACTCTCTGTATCTATATTAGTGCGAGGGGAGGGTGGACTGCCTTGTGCTGTAGGAGTTTCACAACTACAGCTGTGTTTTAAAGGGGGGACGACAATATTTTCTCTGCTTTTCAGATTTTGTTTCAAGTGCTATTTCTGTATTTGAAAAGAATTTAAAAACTGCAGTAATTATACACCTATAGCTTTAGATATAATATAGTTTTAAAAACTATTAATGTTAGCTTTGGTGTGTTTGAGGGTTTGTCTGGTGTGTATATGTTTGTGTGTGACTCATTGACTCAAGTTACAATTCTGTCTTTGGTTTGATAAGCATGCTTAGGGGGTTGTGTGCATAATTGATTAATTGTCTACGTTTGCCACTGAAAGCAACCTTCTTCCATTCGTTCAAGCTAATAGTATTCACTACAACACCAGTCTGGTATGCCAAGACAAGAGCAGCTCTTACCTGCAATGGCATGTGGGTCAGCTGAGTACTCCTGAACATCCACAACACAGCAGTCAAGAGCTGCCTTAAGCTTCTTTAGTTTAGAGGCTGAAGGGGCCACCCGGAATAGGCCCTGCAAACACAAGATGTGAAATAAAAGTGTGTGTGGTTGTGGGGTGGGGTGGGGTGAGACGATAATGACATGTCTGTCCAGCCTGCAAATCCCAAGGAAGGTAGTGTGGGCAACACAGCATTGGGGCTAGGGATGGGAATATGGGGGGGGGGGATGGTAAGCACTCCCAGGCCTTAGCATGAAGGGGCATCAGTTGCCCGATACAGACCTCCTCCTGCATGCCACACTCCAGGAGCATAGTGACACACGCCTCGATGGGGAAAGCAATCTCCCGGCCACTGACAGCTAGGTGCTCCTCCAGGGGCTTCCCAAAGGAGGGCTTTTCAATCCAAGCTTCTGTGGAAGGCAGTCCAAATAAGAAGCAATCACGATGTACCCACAACTCACCCTCTTGGTAACATGCAGTAGCTGGACTTCTACACACTCCTGGCTTGTTTGCAGAGCTGTCCCTAATGCCATGTGCCTCGAGACTGGAAGATCACCCTCTGTTTACATGTCTAAAGCTGTTTTCAGGCATCATCACCTTAACAGTGCCTTAAGAGGCAACTAGGGTACAGCGTGGACTTGCAGCTAACTTCGCTGCATGGGATTGTGCTCAACTCCTTTTGGCCCCTTGCCTGATTAAAGGGAGGAACCCGCAGAACCATGGGGGTACGTCAACACAGTTGAGAACCCAGACTTCCACTTTCCTCAGGGCCACTGCAATGTGGTCTACATGGGGCTGCCTTTGAAGATGGGGTGGAACCCACAGCTAGTGTGGAAGACAGACTCCAGAGCGATGAGGGGTATATCCAGCTGGTAAAAATCTAACACTGATTCTACACAGGCTGCACTGACTGCAAAGAAGCTACTGGGCACTATTCACGGTTTTGATGTTTACAAAAAACCTCAATGACTTAGGCCCCTCCTCTGCAGTCACAGCCGACCTATGGAACATCTTCTTCCAGGAGATTTGGTCAGTTTAAAGTATTGGCTAAGGTTTCAAATATATTTTGGTATAATATCCTAGGATCTCACTGGTGAAGAGTGGTTAGCAAACTGAACAAAACACACCCGGAAAAGAGCCTTAATGTGCATAACATCCTATAGTGCTAGCCTTGTTGATTCCTCATAGCTTTTGTGAGCTCAAGAGTAGGCCCAAATGAGTCCTTACATTTTGATTAGAGTAAGGTGCTGGCAACGATTCTAGGAATGATGTATATGGTGGCATTCTTATTTTTAGTATTCTGGCTGGCTGCAATCCACAGACCTACTTCCTTTTGTGACTGCTAAGCTGTCACACTGTCTCATCTACCACAAAGGCAACTGTTAGCAGGCCGGGGGCTCTGGATTGATGGGTAAAATCACCTTGACTTTTGATGCTTGGTATGGTAGTCACGTTGCCTCAGAGAGCAGCACTGCACGTCTCTCATGTAATATGTGACAAATGGTAATGTAAGAGACACTGCATCACACTTACCCTGCTGTGCTTTGATCTGAGGCAACACATTCTGCAAAAGTGCTAATGACTTCCTGTGGTACTCTGCTTGCACTTCTATTAACTGGGAGAAAGATGAAACAAGAGGCAGCTGGTAAGAAAACTCATGCCCTGGAAAGCATTATGGTTTTCCAAAGGGAGATGGGGAAGTTGAGGCGCATGAGTGCCCCACCCCCCTCATGAAAAGCCAAGTTTTCTGCTACTTACAGTCTGAAAATAGTTTGCATAGTCTATCTCTTTGGCCACAAAGTTGTACATGTCAGCTGAGAGCTGATCCTGCGGGAAGTACAGAAACGACAAGAGTTACACGGATGCAAAATGGCCAAGTCAAACTCACTGCAACAGCTGTAGTGCTGCAAAATGCATTTCCTTTCCAGAAATTCAGATAAAATATAAAACACCCCTATAGTAAGAATGTTAATTGGATCACAATTCACACATTCATCTACCACTTGCCCAAAGTTCTATTCATCAAACTAGGGCAAATGGCTGAAAATTGCAGTTTTAAATACTCTCCTCCCCAAGCGATAGTATTTGCTACTGCACCAACAATACTAGGCTTCAATGGGCTAAGAACAGTGGCTTTTGGAGCCATCACCTGAGTCACATTCCAGATAGTACAAATGATGCTTCACCAGGAATAGAAAGACAGAGAGAGATAAAGAAAGAAATGATAGATATAGATATAGATATAGATATAGATATAGATATAGATATAGATATAGATATAGATAGATGATAGATAGATGTAGATAGATATAGATATAGATATATAGATATAGAGATAGAGATAGATAGAAAGAAAGAAAGATAGATAGATAGATACCCTGCAAATCTCCACTCTGTTTGCTGCCTCCTCCATCTCTTCCCTGAGAGCATCCGCTTTGGCACCCGAAGGCTGCAAGTTGCTTGACAAACCTGAAGATTTGGCTGACTGCTGCCACCTGCCGGAGAAAGAAGTTAAATGACATTAGCAACAGATGAGGAGGACTCCTACTTGTAGGTGGGGCAGAACTTTTAGCAAGGGCAGTCACCAGTACAAGAGCCTGAAGGCACACCATCAGCTTGAAGGCACACAACCTTTCAATCCCGCCCTTTCCTCAGGTTGTCTTTAGACTCTCCCTCAATCACCATTTGTAAATTCACATATATATCCGCTAAACAACTGCTTCTCTTATCAGAAGAAGCAACAATAACAAACCCTTGGAAAGAATGACCTGGGAAACTCCAAAATGCAAGCAATACTCAAGGGATGCAATAATCTGTGGAGTAATTTGCCCTTAAGATGGAAACCTCCTAAATCCATTGAACACCATGAGGGAGCCTAAAAATCTGCTACTTGCATCCTTATCTTTACTGCCATCTGCCTGTGATAGAACTTAATAGGATACTGCTTTGTTGAAGAAGATAACATTTTAAAAAACATGCAGCAAAGTCCTGTGCTGAGGAGAGACAGAGATGTTCCACTGATTGACCTCACTGGCCAGCTCAGAATGGAGCTGCCTCTGTCAGACTAAGCCTGCCTCCGATCTGAGGATGATCAGGATGTCAGCTTAAATGATATCTGCCTAGTGGGCCATTCCTACAGCAATGAAACCACTGGAATGGTTCCAACTCCCCACTTTCTTCTAACCAAAATGTTACGTCCCAAGCTGTCTTATTCTCTAAACTACAGCCTGCCTAAATAAGAGGGTTTTGTTTTTTTAAACAGTTGTTAAATCAGTACAATAAAAGTGACTGCCCAAGATTTAAAAGTTATCCTCTCACGTTACCCTGAAGCAACTTCCATGCCACAAGAACTGGGCCTAAATAATTGTGCAGCTATTTCAATCTGTTCTAGTTCTAATTATATATAATATACATAATTAAATTTTCTGTTTTGCAATTTAAAGTACTCATTTTTACATCCTTAAGATGTCAATGACTTCCCTTCTTCTCTTTCCACGGTTCATTCTGCATATCACAAATCCCATCAAAACTTATTCACACTGTTGAATTTATCTTAATGCTGCCAGTGTTTTCAGCTGTACACAGTTATTTCCCATATATTCAATAAACGTTTTCCAGTCTTCTCTAAACGCATGTTCTTTTTGTTCTCTTACTCTATACATTAAGTCTGCAAGTTGCGCATATTCGGTGAACTTAATTTGCCATTCTTCTTTGTTTGGGACCTCGCTCGTTTTCCAAATAACCTTTTTTGACACCAGGTGTGCAGCTATAGATTTGGCCTGATGAAAAACTTAGGGCCCATCCTTGAAAGCCATGAATGAACATAAGTAGAGCCTGCTGGATCAGGCCAATGACCCATCTAGTTCTGCATCATGTTCTCACAGTTGCTGTGGGAAACCAGCAAACAGAGCATGAGCACAAGAGCGCTCTTCTCCCCTCTTGCGGTTTCCAGAAGCATTGCTACCTCCAACTGTGGCAGAAGAACACAGCCATCATGGCTGGTAGCCATCAGTAGGTTTCCCAGGTGAACTGGCAGACATCCCAAAATCCATGACATGGACGAGCAGCCTGTATTCAGCTGCAGCACATTCTGTCTCATGTAGGATTAAGGCAGATATCTGTGGCCAGCAGTGGGAAGATGTCCTCCACTTGAGATCAGGGAGGATTTTTTTCTTTAAATCCTCAGTTAACTCAATACTTCTAGTCGGAGTAACCAGCTGTTTATAACCAGTTTCAAATAAGAAGATTATTCCCAAAGATCAGCAAACCTAATTTGAAGGGAAAACAGAAGTGCCGTCTGGCTCCTCTCAAATCATTCCCCCTCCCACCTTTGAGGGCCAGACGCTGTCAGTTCTTGCAGTGCTGAAATGCTGACACAGACGTTAGGTGTTTAAGGGTGGACCACATCCATAATCTTAGTGGAATTAAAGTGAAAGGGTGAGTGCCATCCACATCAGGCTCTCCCAACTTTGGGAGAACACAAATCCCCCAGAAGCCGTTCATCTTTATCTCCAATGCATTTTCCTTTATGGCACAGAGAAAATAGTCACCTGTCACTATGGAATCTAGAACACTGCCTCTTCCTCCCTCTGACTTTCACATGTGTAAATTCGTTCCTTCTAATCTTGTTCCCTTTTGCTGCAGCACCCAAGAGGCTTCATCCCATGATCACACTATGACATAGGACCAGCTGAAAGTTCTTTTGCTGACTGCAGCAGCATCGCACTATCTCGTGGGCAAAAGGCAGTTCAGGATGCTCCCCTGGTTTCCTACCGATTTGTCTGAGAAGACCAAGAATCTTGTTGTATCTTAAAGTTGAGCTTATTTACTGAAACATGAACTTCTCTGTGGTGTAGTGGTTAAGAGCGGTGGACTCGTAATCTGGTGAACTGGGTTCGCTTCCCTGCTCCTCCACATGCAGCTGCTAGCAGGGTGACATTGGGCTAGTCACACTTCTCTGAAGTCTCTCAGCCTCACTCACCTCACAGAGTGTTTGTTGTGGGGGAGGAAGGGAAAGGAGAATGTTGGCCGCTTTGCGACTCCTCAGGGTAGTGATAAAGTGGGATATCAAATCCAAACTCTTCTTCTTCTTCTTCTTCTTCTTCTTCTTCTTCTTCTTCTTCTTCGGCAGATGCATGAAAGTGTATGTTCTTTTGGCGATGGGAGGAACAGAGCCAGTATGGTGTAGAGTGGTTAGACTAGGACCTGGAGACCAGGGTTTCAATTCCCTACTCACGAGATGATCTTAGGCCAGTCACAGTCTCTCAGCCTTACCTATCTCACAGGGTTGTTTTGAGGATAAAACAGGGAGGAGGTGGTGGCAAATCATAAAAAACACCTGCAGCTTCTTGAAGAGGTAGGACATAAATGTAGCAATCAAAACAAAACAAGCCTGGTGGTGGCTGTGGTGAGATTTTTTTCCACTTCACGGAAATACCAGTTCAATTGTCTGCAGACCTCATGAGTTGACCAGTTTTGTGGCAACATATCAATGGTACCTCCAGGGAATGAGATCAGCTTGCACAAGGCAAAAATAGCTTGCTTTCGAGGAGCACCGGGAAGGAAATAAACACAATTTACATTTTTTCCAGACATGATCAGAAATACCAGCTTGCTGTTTAGGCTGGCTTGGGGGCATAGTGATAGTGACACGATTTGGCTTTCAGATTATCTGTTTGCCCCAGTGAGGGAGAGTCTCAGCCACCTGCTTCACAGCTGAAGAGGCAGGAAAGAGAGCTCTTCCTTGGGCATGATCAGAGGCACAGTATGCCAGCTAATAAGACATGTTGTAGTAATCCCTTCTCTCTTTCACCAACAGCAGAGTCAGAGTAAATGCAGACTCCTCACTGAATGACACTGACAGAAATTTAATACTAGACCATTGTAGGAGACTGTAAATCCTCCTGCGCTGCCTTCTCTTTTGGATCCTCTGACAGAAAAAGATCTGGAGACATGGGAATTCTGTAGGACATTTTAGCTGGATCTGACAGACTGAGGAGTAAGGTAAAGGTAAAGGTACCCCTGCCCGTACGGGCCAGTCGTGTCCGACTCTAGGGTTGTGCGCCCATCTCACTTAAGAGGCTGGGGGCCAGTGCTGTCCGGAGACACTTCCGGGTCACGTGGCCAGTGTGACGAAGCTGCTCTGGCGAGCCAGCACCAGCGCAGCGCACGGAAACACCGTTTACCTTCCCACTATAAAGCGGTACCTATTTATCTACTTGCACTTAAGGGTGCTTTCGAACTGCTAGGTGGGCAGGAGCTGGGACCGAAAGACGGGAGCTCACCCCGCCGCAGGGATTCAAACCGCCAACCATGCGATCGGCAAGCCCTAGGCACTGAGGTTTTACCCACAGCGCCACCCGCATCCCCAGACTGAGGAGTACACAGGATCAAACAACTGGGGGAATTTCCAAAGCCCTCACTGACTCCATCTATGTCTGTGGAAAGAGCTGAAAGTATCTCAGAATGCTCTCACCCCATCTTCCAGGGAGCCTTCTTTTACCAAAGGGGAAACAGAAACATGGCCTATTCTCGTAGAAGAAGAGAAGAAGGAGGAGGAGAAGGAGGAGTTTGGACTTGATATCCTGCCTTTCACTCCCCTTAAGGAGTCTCAAAGCAGTCAAAAATCTCCTTTCCCTTCCTCCCCCACAACAAACACACTCTGTGAGGTGAGTGAGGCTGAGAGACTTCAGAGAAGTGTGACAATCCCAAGGTCGCCCAGCAGCTGCATGGGAAGGAGCGGGGAAGCGAATCCGGTTCACCAGATTACGAGTCCACCACTCTTAACCACTACACCACACTGGCGTAGTGTTGCTGTTGAGCAGGCAAGACTGAGGGCAGCGCAAGAAGCCTGATGGGCAAATAGCAACAAATGACAAGATATGTCATTCTAGCAGTAAATCCATCAGGGACAGATTTTTAAAATTCTGTTTTCACTGGTAGTTCAAAGGCTAATAGTAGCAGCTTCCCCTGTATGAGCCTATTCAATCCCTTCTCTATGTGACCCTTCCAAAAGAAGTTTAGAGGGTGGAAACAAGAAAATGGGCCTTTCTGGAGGTAGCCCCCATTTGTGGAATGCTCTCCCCAAGTAAATTTGCCAGGCATCAACGTCAGCCATATTTTCAGTGCCAGGCAGATGTTCTTATTCTCCCAGGTGTTTGGGCATTAATTTGTGCTCTGATAACGGTGCCTGTTTTTATTTTATCTTGGTGTTTGTCTTGTTGCTGGGTGGGAAATAGTATTTTGATGATTTTGTAATTGATTGCTGGAGAATGAACTTTTTAGTGCTTATTTAAACAATTCCTTTGAAACATATTGCATTTTTATGGTTTAAAGTTGCTTCGAGAGACCTTCATTCATAGAAAGCAACACATAAATTGAATGAACAAAACTAGGGCATTTATCTGTGATTTGCTGCTTAACCCACTGGAACTTGATATGGCTTTTTATTATTGTTATGTGCATTAAACGGTAGTATTTATAATTTTTTTTAAAAAAATGCATGAATTTTTAACATGAAGAAACATGAAGCAAGGGACATGGTACTTTAAGGATGGGCAGACAAAAAGCTAACATGCCTCTTACCTTGTCCTTGACGAATCCATGTCCAGAACTAATTTCGCTAAGTGTTTCCTCTGTTTTTGGATATTGGGGATTTCTACCTAAAATAAATGATAGTAACATGGGTATTTTCTGCAGAGAACTCCAATAAACATCCCTGTCACTGAATCCAAGCAAGGTCAAAGTGAATTCTCAGGATTTTGCATCTGATTCGGAGCCTAGAGTCAACACCAGCAGCTGGGGGCATATACCACTGTTGGACAGTTCCCAGATGACAAGAAGCCACATACTGCCCCCTGAACAACTTGCCGTCAATGCTCTCTGGCTGGTGTTAAAAGCAGAAAATTGGAAAAGAAACAGGCAGCAGTGCTTGGCAGCTATCTCAATCTAGATCTGAAAAATACTTTTAGCCCATCCACTTTAAAGAAATATGACAGGAGGAAAGGGAAAAAACGAAGGTGATGACTGTGGCGTCCCTATCCTAGAGAACACCTAATTAGCCAGTGGTGCATGTATCTACTATCTCCTCAGCTCCAAAACGCCTGATTTGAAAGTAGACCCACAAGAACAAGGAGCACTTCTGGAACACACTCAACCTCTCTTAAAAATAGTCTAGCTTCCTTTCTGCAAAGTGAGTATTTCCTTGTTTGGTTTTGTGCATGTGAACTTGTAACAGCAAAATAAGAACACACACACCCCTCCTCTGACAATATAGGGAGCAGCAAAATACAAACAGAAAGGCTGACAACATGGAGCAACTTAAAATGGCTACCATGTTTTGGTGTAAAATACCAGGATTCAAGGGCCACACTGTGAGGAGAAAGTTCACAATGATTTTTTAAAGGAAATCCCTTCAGTTAATTCAAAGTAGGCTGGGATACATTTACCTAGAGAGAGCAGCATTCAAAATCTGACATGATTTTTAAATATTCCTTGCAACACACACACACACACACACACACACACACACACACACACACAACACACTTTAAAACCTGAAGAAAATTTTGTTCTTGGCTCCCAGAGTTGCCTCTCTTTTACTCTTGCCTTACTTCCTGGCCCTGCATAACCCTGTTCCTGCTTCACAACCCCTCCCAGCCTTGCTGCTTAATGAACCCAGAGCTTGAGTTTTTCTCACAGAGCCAAACTCAAGTCTTTCTACCTGCCCATGAGCTTTACTAGCTGCCCAGTCTTTTCACCTAACGGGAACTTGTTGAGCCGGCACTGCCCTGCTCCCTGCCTGCACCCAACTTCCAATGGGCCAAATACCAGAAGTCCTTCATTGCAGATGTGTTTCTTATCCTTCTCGAATCTTCTTCAGAATTGCCCCCTTGATTCAGAGGCCTTTCTTGTTAGAGCAGAGGTAAGGGAACTTGCTGGGCTTGAACTCCCATAATCCCTGATCACTGGGCAAGCTGGCAGGGGCTGAAGGGAGTTAAAAGTGCATAATGTCTGGTGTGCCACAAGTCCCCCCCTACTTTCGAGGTTATACCACTTATACCAGGCATAGGCAAACTCCGGCCCTCCAGATGTTTGTGACTACAATTCCCATCATCCCTGACCACCGGTCCTGTTAGCTAGGGATGATGGGAATTGTAGTCCCAAACATCTGGAGGGCCGGAGTTTGCCTATGCCTGACTTATACCAACACATCAGAACAACCCAAAACAGTGCTCATTGCAGCTATTAACTACCACCGCTTGTGTTTTTTCTCACCTCAGCCAATACAAAGAGAGGCTCAATCACATCCCGCTCAACTTCTAGCTCAAAGTGGATGAGCTCTTGAGAAAGCTTGTCCTCTGCTTCCCCACATAACTTCAGCATCTTCCTGCAGGGCATGAAAACAGATAATCACACTGAAGTGGTACGGCAAGCAACAGAGATGGAAAGGCGAACAAGAGAGACAGACAGAGAGAGGTGCAGAGATGGTCGTGGGCCTGAGACAGATGATGTGTGGCAGACAGAGGATCTGAAGCACTAATCACACAGGCTCTGTAAGGCAGCAGGCCAAGAGGCTTCTATATCACCTGAGGCACAAAATGGTTCTGTGTCATTCCACTAACATGCTTTGGTTTATTTGTAATAAAACAGGCTGGTGTGAAATGACAACTTATTGCTGCATCCTGCGAAGGTGCTATGGCAGAGGCAACACCTAGTATCTTTTTATTGTCTTTCGTATTGATTTATGCTATAAACCGCCTTGCTATTTTACATGAAACAGTGTCTCTAAATGTTTAAAGCACATGAAATAAGACTGAGGAGACCCAACCTGAAAAAGGTTGGTTGGAAAAGGGGGTGGCAATTGAAAAGTAGCAAGAAGCTATTAAAATTGGTTCAGGCAAAAGGATTTTTCATTACAACGCTAGACTTGCGATCCTTTTATTTTTAATGCATTTTACAGTTCTTGTTTGTGAGCTGCCTTAAATGTTTTATAAAGGAAAGGGCAGGGTATAAATATTTTAAATAAATCCACCAACATGTTTCCTACTGAAATGGCCTTTCAGCTGGGGAACATTATTGTGACTGGAACAGATTAAAAAGAGAGAGAGAGAGAGTTGTATGTTGCCCAATAGGTGGGTATTTTGAATGGGAAGAATCTTACCCAAGCAAGGAGTCGTCCCCTAGAATAGCAGAACCTTCCATCAAGCATTGGGCTAGCGATGTCAAAGGCAATTTCTTCTGCAACAAAAGCAACTGCTGTATAAATTTAGGGTTTGTTTTTAAATCCATCACATCACAGTTTGAGTCCACTTCATTCCCAGAAAATGACACTATTTCCAAACAATATTATTTGTTTATAACCCCCCCCCCACGAACCCGTTTTACTAACTCTTATGCTCACATACAATTTACACACAGGAGGGGAGGAAAGCTAGCTATGTTGTCTTCTCAGCTTGATTCCCTCCCTCCTGCCTCTTCTCCATGTGAAACACGTAGAGACATGAACCCAGCTCTGTTGTCTGGTGGGTGCTGGAATCTCTCACCGAGCGCTTATCAGAATCCGATCCCTGCTGACCCTGAAGACACGCTGTCAGTTTCTTGTGTGTGCTGTGGGAGACCTGCTTCACCAACTCCAAACGCTTCTCCACCTGGGGAGGAACACAACCAGAAGGCATCACATCAGAGGTGCTCGTCCTCATCTCTCAGCTATCTGGACATAGAGAGAGAAACAATTCAGTTCACATAGGCCCTGCCCTCTGGGTCCCCTTAAAGCGTCCACTTGCATACTCCATTCATCAGCAGCCAATTTTAACACGCCGGACTATATGACAATTAAGGAACAAATGCCACAATAAATAGTTGATTAACATCATCAGACTTCACAATTTATTTATTTCCTGGCTCTTTTCTTAGCCACCCAACAACTATCATTTTCAGGGTGAAGTACACAAGTATTTAAAGAAAATTAAGATAATGCAATTCAAAAACACCAAGATAACCATCATGGCAAACACAAGGCAAAAAGCTAAAAGTTTATACCAAGCAGGAGGTACTACAGACCTTAAAAGTCTCCAGAAAGTAAAACAGACACATTAAAAGACCACATAACAGAGGGTTTAATAAAATCTGTGAGAATGAAAAGTTAGTTGCCTGATGCCACAAGGCAGGCATTATCTAAATGTGAGGTTATTGCTGAGGAGGACCTGTTTCCTGTTGCTACTACACAATATTCCAACTAGCAGAAAAACCTGGTGAAAAGCCCACATTGATGACCACAGGGCACGTTTAGGTGCATATGGGAAGAGATGGTTATTCAGTCACTGTGGCCCCAAGTCATGAAAGAACTCAAATGTCAAAGTGAGCACTCTGAATCAGGCTCCGAAATGAAGTTACAAGGAAGGGTACTCTGAGTTGGATAGGATTTCACTAGAGTTTAAAATAAAAAGTTACAAGAAACATAAAATAAAAAACCAGGCCCATAAGCTGTGATAGCAGAGATGCCAGGCAATCTGGAAACTACATCCCAGGCAAAAGGATCTCCAAGAAATATAGTTTTCCAAAATGCTCGAGGGGCACTTTTGAGTGTCTGAGTATTCTAGGAAACTATACTTCCCAGTTTTCCTTGATTATTTGAGCATCCTCAGAAATGCAGGAAATGGCACTCAAGATGCCAGCAAAATCTGAACTTTGGCATCCTCAGTCACTTCCTATGTTACTTCAGCATTCAGGAATGATGCACTTAGTACAATGTTTGGTTTGTACCATCTTTGGCTTACCAACCCTAAACACCACTCTCTAGCTATGGAAGTGAATTAGTAATCCAAAAATAAGTGTGTTTACCCATTCTAATCCCATTATGGTAATTTACAGACAAACCACTGCGGTTAAAAGTTTGAGAGAGGAGAAACAACTGTTTTAGCGTTGATTTTAATTTAATATCCTGAAACAAAAGCTGGAACTTAAGTAGAATAAAATGTTGTGATTCCTATTTTAGGAATGAATGGAGATATGGTGGATAAGTAACTGTGTCTGTATTAAGAAAGGAAGCAATGTAATGAGATGCTAAAAGGACAACTGCAAAATAAAGGCTTGGAATTATGGAGGCAACCCGAAAGTGAATGTTCAAATGAAGAATGTAGCTAGCTACCTGAAGCCACTGTTGAAATACCTCCTGTAATTGACTGGCTTCTAGAGACTAGTCAGTTTTGGAAAATGGCATAATTATCTGGCTGATTTCATAAGGGGAGATGCCATATCTTCTGAAAATAGGCATGGACAGCTCATCTGGCATGCACTCTAGCAAAAATAGTAGTGGGACCCCTTTAGGTCTCCCAGGATTGATTTGGGGGCCTGGAAAGAGAAGATGTCAGAGACTGCTACTGAGACTTTAAAATAAAATAAAATAAACTGGCAGATGCTCACATCCAGGAACTGGGAGCTGGCTCTTTGGTTCTCACTTGCTCACTGGAGACATTGCATACAGCTCAACAGTCCAAGTCAAAGATACTAAATAAAAATGTAGAATCCCTTTGAAATGTGAAAGGGACTGTGGTACTAGGTTTTCATGTTTAGGTTCTCAAGTTTCACATTTCAAAGAGATTCTGCATTTTTATTTAGTAACTTAGACTTGGATTGTTGAGCTGTTGTTGAGCTGTTTGCAATGTCTCCAGTGATCAATTGTGAGCCAACTTTTAGTGCAAAATATCCTTGACTTCAGTGAAAAGTTATATTTAGAAGTTGCCCCAAACTTTCCTTATTAAAAATGAAGAGTGACTAGAGACTACCTGCCCTGTAAAAAGTCATCGACCACCTGTTTGAAAGCTAGTCACAAAAGGCAACTGTTGTTGTTGTTTTTTGGGGGGGAGAGGTTAGTTTTTATTTTATTATTTTCTTGTTTTACAAAAGTGTTTGCAATGTCTCTCTCGTATTCCCCCCCCATGTAACATTTTTACAAATCAGTTTCATTTGTTGAGACTTTGGGAAGAAAAGGGGGAAAGAGGTGGAGAGGGGGAAAGATGGGTGGGGGTGGGGTCGGGCGACGGTATTACTATTTTACTTACTATATGTAGGGTTTGGTGTCAGCGTTGCTTGTGCAGGTTCTTTGCTGTTCACTCCAAAACGCCCACCCACCCCACTCACACACGAAAACAAAGTTCAACACAGCCAATCACAAATGAACAACCACACCCTAGGCCAACCCCAACCTCTCTCACCACCAAAGGAACACAAATGAACAAAAGGCAACTGTTCTGCTGATGAGGCACGTATTATATTTGGTACCCTCTCTACATATATATGCTACTATAGAATTCTGAAAGAGATCACCCCCCCCCATTCATGCTATTTTCTAAGTCAATATGGAAGTGCTACAGCTTGAGGCTTCTCTGAAACTGGATCTACTTGGTCCTTGGTGTAAGCAAGAGAAATTTTTTGACCTTCAGAGGCTGCCAGTGAGACTGCATTCCACAATCCTCCAATGTTCATTGTGGAGACTTGATGGATAGATTTCTCATACATCCAATTTTGTTATTACCAACTTCATGTTAAGCATGCTGATTTCATTTCCTATTAGAGGATAGCCCCTGCTAAACCAGCCTCTTCAAAGTTTAGTTTTGTATTTTGCGCATGGAGTAGTGTACAATATCAAATGATTGCAGAAGATGTCAGAAAGGTAAACACTGTACCTGCAAGAGATCTTCATTCAGGACTTCTGTTTTTTCAGCCCTAAAGAGAGAGAGAAAAGAAGGAAAATGTAATTCAAGACAGAGAAACCTTTGTGGGGGGGAAATGAGTTTTATCTTTGAGTTGGTTCTCTGTTTATTAAAGGTTTCATTAATGTTCTTATTTGACGGGATGTGGTTTTAAAAAAATTTATTCTACTTTGTCATAAATGGAATTGCATTTTTTATCTGTTATTGTGTAAGCTGCCTTGAGTGAATTTTAGACATAATGGTGTACTATAACCACTTAATCTTTGTTAGTGAAAACAGCATGCCTGACTACATGAGCCTTGAGTCTGATCTAGCAAGGCACTTCCTGCATTCTGGAGTCATATTCCTCACCCACCAAATTAAAATTAAAACACCCCACCCTCCCAAATTCCTAAACCATTGTTCATAATTAATACATTCTACCTTCACCACCAGGTCATTTGAATATCCCCTTTCAGCACTTTCTCCAGTACTACAGTATCCTTTTCAAAACAGGTGACCATAATGTTAAATATGGCTGCATTATAGATCCATGAAACTTGCTTTAAAAGGGGGGGGGACTAATGAGTTCCTAACACAGAAATGACCCTTTTCAATATAATAGTACACTGATCGAACGTTTGTACTCCTTTGCCTTATGTATAATGCATTCCTCAAATGTAAATAAAACTGCCATGTGGCAAACCACAGCTAAGTGTGGCTTTTTGTTGTACTTGTACATAAATCAGCCTAGCATCCCTGACTCGGGCATATACCTCAAGCCGTTCCCTTAACAAAGCGCTAAAACCAACATCATCCTTGTGCTACCCAATCTAAATCATAACCTTTTCAACCCATTATCCGTCAGGATGGTTTTAGCTAATATCTAATTTATAGCTAGGTAAAGGTACCCCTGAACGTTCGGTCCTGTCGCGGATGACTCTGGGGTTGTGCACTCATCTCGCTTTGCAGGCCAAGGGAGCCGGCGTTTGTCCGCAGACAGCTTCCAGGTCATGTGGCCAGCATGACTAAGCCGCTTCTGGCGAACCAGAGCAGCGCACGGAAACGCCGTTTACCTTCCTGCGGGAGCAGTACCTATTTATCTACTTGCACTTTGACATGCTTTCGAACTGCTAGGTTGGCAGGAGATGGACCGAGCAATGGGAGCTCACCCTGCCGCGGGGATTTGAACCACCAACCATCCGATCGGCAAGCCCTAGGCTCTGTGGTTTAGACCACAGCGCCATCCGCGTCCCTTAAATTTATAGCTACTCCCACCTTTTCTTTTCCCTTCCTTTGGTATCTACATAATAGTTGAACCTTCATCTCTTTTTAGTAACCACCCACTCTGCTTTCTTCCCTCTTCATCTTTTTTTGTCTCTAGACCACGTATACCCATCGTACTTTCCTCCCGAACAGATCTCTCTCCTTTAGCTTTACAGCAGTTTGATCTTCATAGCGAAACCATAAAATCTAAAGGCTTCAAAACTCATATTTCACTGCAGATCCTTTACCCATCTGAAAGCTTTCTAAACACCTTATGTCAGTTCTGTCTCTAACAGCTGTGATGTGTAGGCTCCCTTTCTTCAAATAGAAGTGCTATATATTGATGTTTGCCAAATTCACATCTATTAGATGAACTTTCTACCCCTGTCCTCCTCCCACTGCCTCAACCAATTGGTTACATTAGCCACTATTACCCCAGGATAAGAGCCAATTAATAGTACTTCAAAAAAAGATGTATGATTCTGATACATCACATAGCAAAGGATTGCTCTATTTACTGTACTTTTCTGTGTATAAGACGAGGTTTTTTAAAAATTAAAATAGGACGTTTAAAATTTGGGGTTGTATTATACACGGATAATACATAGGGGGGACGTGGGATTGGTTGCTTCCATGAGCAGGAGATTGTCAGCGCTATCGGGCATGTTATTGGTGGCTGTGGCAATGGCTATTTGTGATTGTGTGTCTCTGCGTCAATTGGGCGAGCGATGATTGGTGTCTGCCGGTGAGGGGACAGACAATCGGTGTGACGTGTGTGAGTGGCAGCGTAGGACAGTCAGGTGAGCGATTTTCAACAATCCCCCCTAAAAAAAGCTCAACAACTCTGGGCAATCTCCCCCCATTTTCTTAATTTGGAGTCCCCCCAAATAGGGGGTGTCTTATACACAGGGGCGTGTTATACACAGAAAAGTACGGTACTTGGCAGGGGTTGGGGGGCAGAGTGCAGAGATTTAATGAATCAGAAAATTTCTAGACCTCTGAATTTCATCAACAAGGCATGCTTCTGCAGAAATTCAGAGGGCGAAATGAGGAGACTGTAAACCAAATACATTGTACTCAAGGTAAAGCGAGGTGACGGAACGTGAAAGTTCCATGAAGCATTTTATCTGCGATGGCTCATTCATATATGCAAGCCAAGATTTGAGGTTGCAGTCATCAAGCAACAAATGTGTGTGCGAATCAAGACAGAGCCCAGGTAGCCTTTGTTAAGAGTTTTCCCAGCATCACCCCAAGTCACACAACAGAAATCCTTCTCCACCGGAAAACACACACACACACACACACACACACAAAACACACACGTTAGCACGTTACTCTAGATCAGTGATGGCCAAACTTGGCACTCCAGCTGTTTGGGGACTACAACTCCCATCACCCCAAGCTAACAGGACCAGTGGTCAGGGATGATAGGAATTGTAGTCCCAAGTCTGGTTATCACTGCTCTAGAGTCTAGGCTGTGCTTCAATCTCAGTTCCTTCTGCATAGCTTCCTATTGGAAACTGTGGCTAGAAAGCTTGCCAGCAGACACAGAGTCCGTCATGCATCCCTAACAAGAACACTTATATAAAAAGAGAAACTTGATCACGTTAAATGCTGAGCGCCCGCAGCCTTGCAGCTAATAAGGCAGCCGCATGAACCCAGAACTGTTCATGCTTTGCTTCCTTGTGACTTCGTGCTTAACAAGCCAACACAATTAGCATTCACAGTGATGCCCATGCAGATGGGGACCATGTTTGCGGAATGACAGCATCACCACATAGTAATGTATCTCAAAAAGGTTGCATCAGCACCGGCTGTTCAGAGATAGGGTGGGCTGCCTAAGCAGGGAGAACAGAGGAAGGGGTTGCAGTTCACGTAACGCACATGCACACATCTCTCTGACTGGACTTCACTGATTACAATCGCCGCTGCCAACCATATATGCATTTGTGTGAGCATGTGCATGTACACGCACACACAGACAATAACATTTCACATATCAGATGCAGCGGAATGTAGTCTGTGAAATATCATGCCATAATAAATGGGTTAGTCTTTAAGGTGTCACAAGGATCTGTTGTTTTTGCTCCCCCACACTAATGTGAATGTCTCCCATCCCACAACTGAAACTAGTGAAAGAGTTACCAGTATGAAATGAAGGTGCTAATAAGGTCATGTGGAACATATAGCTGACACTGTGCCAAGCAGTAAAATTTGTTTGTGAAATTGATCTGCAATGCAATACAGTTAGCAAGATAAATGACTCTCCCAGAAGGTAACAGTGTAAGCATGGCATCTTCCCTCCTCCAGATAATCTATCTTGACACACCCAGGTCTTTCATGCTGATACTGTATTGTGAGGCAGAATGTCTAGACAAGTAGCTAGCTGTATCAATGAAATCATAGAATTGGAAGGGTCATCTAGTCTAACCCCCTGCAATGCAGGAATCTCAGCTAAAGCATCCATGACAGATGGCCTTCCAACCTCTGCTTAAAAACCTCCAAGGAAGGAGAGTCCACCACTTCTCATGGGAGTCTGTTCTACTGCTGAACAGATCTTACTGTCAGAAAGTTTTTCCAAATGTTTAGTCGGAATCTCCTTTCTTGCAACTTGAAGCCATTGGCCGTTGAGTCCTAACCTCCAGAGCAGGAGAAAACAAGCATGCTTCCTCTTCCATGTGACGGTCCTTGAGATATTTGAAGACAGCTATCATAGCTCTTCTCAGTCTCCTTTTTTCCAGGCTAAACATACCCAGCTCCCTCAACTTTTCCTCATAAAGCTTAGTTTCCAGACCCTTGATCATCTTGGTTGCCCTTCCTCTGCACACATTCCAGCTTGTCAACATCCTTCTTAAATGGTGGTGCCCAGAATTTGGCACAGCATTCCAGGAGTGGCCTGAACAAGGCAGAATAGAGTGGTACTATTACTTCCCTTGATCTGGACACCATACTTCTGTTGCTCCAGCCTAGAATAGCGTTAGCTTTTTTTTTGCTGCTGCATCACACTGTTGACTTATGTTAAACTCTGGTCCACTAAGACCACTAGATCCTTTTCACATGTACTGCTAGTAAGCCAAGTGTCCCCCATCTTGTAGTTGTGCACCTCGTTCTTCCTGCCTAAGTGCAGAACCTTACACTTGTCCCTATTGAAATTCATTTTGTTAGTTTGGACCCAGGTCTCCAATCTGTTAAGGCCATTTTAAATCCCAATTAGGTCTTCTGAGGCATTAGCTACCCCTCCCAGATTAGTGTCATCTGCAAATTTGAGAAGCATCCCCTCAATTCCTCCATCCATGTCACTTATAAATTATGGTTTCGCCCTCACTATGCAGATAATTTTTTAAATAATTTATTAACAAGACTACAGAGTCACTGTGACTTTCGCATGTCACCATTACCTTGGCACTGCGCCATGCTCAGTCCGCTGATAACTTATTAAGAAGACTGCACAACATTATGTTTATTCTGCCTATACACTGTCACTAGCAGAATGTTTTTCCCTCCAAGATGACCTGTGCGGTCAGAGTGTCCTCTTGCAATGATATGCCTCAGCAGTATTTTAGTTAGCCTGCTCTTAAAAGATGACTCAAGTACAGACAACAAATGTTCCATTTGCCATCTTACAGCAACCAGGCAAGCTGTTAACTGTGTGCTGGATCAGCTGAGGTTTCTGAATGGTTTTCTAAAGCAGTCCCACACACCATGCATCGCAGTAACCTGAATAAAGGTGGCTGGTTCCATTGGCAAGGAGCCAACCTAAACTAGTGAAAAGCACTTCATGCCACAGATGCTACCAGGACATCCAAAGTGAGACCTGGATTTAACATCATCCTGCAAGCTGCAAGGGGTGTTCCAGCCCACCCAGAACTCTTTGAATATCTGCCCTTATGAGAGTTGGACCACCCGCAAACAGTGACTCAGTCATATCTGAATTGCTTTTCAGCTTATTTGCTTTCAACCAGCCCAATACCAACTCAGGACATCAGTTTTAAACTTCTGCCAGCAGCACTCACAATTTAGAGAAAAAGGAGAATTATGGGAAGAGTAATTAAGAGTTGGGGGTCATCAGCTCATCAGCACATTAATGACACTCCATCCCAAATCCCCCTAAAACTTCCCCCAATGGTTTCATATCAATGATGAGCCACATTACCATCATCATCATTATATTTATTTATACCTTGCCTCCCCCCCCCCGACACCTCATGCAAAGCAGTTAGTTCCAAAAGCCTCTTGGACAACTAAGTCTTAACTGAGATTTAAGGAGAATGTGAACTGGGATAGAATAACTCCACCGGGTCATGGTAATGTGAGCCAAGCCAGAGTCATCAGCCAGGATTTCCTGAACTTGTATGAAAATAAAAGCTCTTCAAGCCCTGCTGGCTTGTTGACAGAGCGACTAAGGTCACCCTCGATGGGAGAAGGATCAGAAGGAGGAATAGCTCGCACTTCTCTAGATCCCTTTCCATTCCCTCATGGAAGGGGCTCTGTGCTAAGCAATGCATGCAGCAATTTAAAGAATGCAGAAGATGCACCTGTGGCCAGCCAAATTGCCACTAATACACAAGACTGCAGCCGAGGATGGTATTACAAAAGCCCACTCTCCCTACCCTGTGGCTTTTATCTTTCTAATCACAGATCACACACAACACAGAAGCATCACTAAATACCTCTTAAATGTGCCACAAGCTTTTCACTAAGCTTCTGAAGTACTTACACTTTCTGTGTTGCCTTTTAGACAAATGAGCAGAAGCCAAAGCCTTGTAACTTCTAGCTCTGATGCAAAGAAACTTCTGTTATGCTCTGAACATAGCATAGGTAAATCAGGGGTGCCTAAGCCATGAGTCACATCTGCCCCCAATAGGTTTTTTGTGTCCCCCTTAAAGACCACTTCCCCAATTTTCCAATTCTTAATTTTCAAGTATTATGTGAACTGTTCCTATCAAGTTACAGATAGGTAGCAGTGTTGGTCTGCCATAGTCAAAATAAAAAAATTCCTTCCAGTAGCACCTTAAAGACCAACTAAGTTAGTTCTTGGTATGAGCTTTCATGTGCATGCACACTTCTTCAGGTATCTGAAGAAGTGTGCAGGCACACGAAAGCTCATACCAAGAACTAACTTAGTTGGTCTTTAAGGTGCTACTGGAAGGAATTTTTTTATTTTGTTCCTATCAACTTTTTGCTATGATACTATGATGCCGCCACATCATGATCACAGTTTGGTGGTCCTCAAGACCCCTGCAATATCTGCATTAAAAAAATGGCCTAGCTGAACAACTAAAAGTCATAGCTTGGGCTAAACCTCTACCCTTCCAATAGAGTTGTACATGCAGGAAGCTGCAAGAGGCAGGGGGCAGGTAGGGAAGAAGGGTGAGATGCAGCCTCGGGGACTGTAGCAATGATGCCGAATAAGTCTCTGTAGGAAGAGCCATTTAGTAATGCACAGAAGAACTTATTTCCTAGCATGTAAGTAGGGGGCAGATTTATAGGGCTATGAGGACATAAGAACACAAGAAGAGTCCTCCTGGATCAGGCCAAATGTCCATTTAGCCCAGCATCCCACTCTCACGGTGGACAACCACTGCCTTTGGGAAACCAACAGGCAGGATCTTCACTTATAATTCACAGCAACTGGCATTCAGAGGCATTCAGCCTCAGATAGTGGTGGTAGAACATAGCCATTGTGGCTAGCAGCCATTGATCACCTCATCCTAAATAAGGCCAAAGATTCCCATCTCTCCATGAGCTGTTACTGCACTGGGCATACATTACTGCTGCTTAGCACTCACAAGAATTACTGGAGCAAGTAGCAAGCTCTATACACCTCAGTTAAAAAATACAGTACATCTCACAAATTAAAAATGCTGAAATGTTGCAAGGATGAGAACAGGTGCAGAAGGCATGTGGCCGAGCATGTGTTTAGCCTAAAAAAACACAAATGGCACAAGGATTCTGTGCAGGAATGCCAGCAGTATTCAAAATGAAGAGCTACTTGGATGGAGGGAAGGAGAAGAAGAAATTGGCCCAATCATCCAAAGGGGGAATATGGGTTAAATATCAGGAAAAAGCAAGTGATAAGCAACAAGGAGCTTTGGAGTGTGATTCACTGAAGGATTTAAAGGAAGATCTTTATAGGCATGTGCTGTGGGTGCTTTAAGTATTTATGTGATTCTGCCCTGGAGAATAAATGTGCATGAGTAAGGCTGATGGGAATTAGATCAAACTATGCAGTGTTACTGCTGCTATTATGCCTAGAAACCTCTGAAATGGTTCAAAATAATCCATTCCCCATCCACTCTCATGAACCATTCATATTACCAAGAAAGCTATTACAATCAACACTATGGTTATATATCTCTGAGGCAGTTCTAAAGGATTATACTCGCTATCTCAGACGAAACAATTAACAAAATGTGAGGAGAAGGGGAACTATTAAGGCATTTCTTCCAGCAGGAACTGAGGACTGTGAGAGGATGCAAGTTTGTATGGAAGAAAGCTTCTCGCTTGATTGGATGGTCAGTCTTTTAGATGACAAACCCCACAGAGCAACTGCTTAACAGCTACCAAAAGGAGCAATTAAAGAAGCCTCCACAGCTCAGCTACAGCACGCCAACTGATTCTCAGATCTTTCAAACACAGGTGACACTTGGCAACAAAATAAGAACCTCACTGATCAGACCATCGAGTCCAGCACCCTATTTTCCAAAGCAGCCAGCCAGATGCCCACAGGCTGGACATAAAAGGCAGTAGCTGCCTTCCTCCCACTGCTGCTCCCCCAGCAACTGATATGCAGAGCATAACAATGGCCTCTGGACCTGGAGGGAGCACCTGGGAGACTCCTAGACTCTAGAGAGACTCTGCATAATGACATTGCAGTTCATTCATCTCTTGATGAATGTTAAAGGTTCCTCATTCAGCTGCTCCCAAATGTCACACTTTAAAATTTAACAAGGCGGCGGCAAAACTAGAACCCAACAAACAACTACCACCACCACCACCAACAATCACACAACAAAGTACTTGTGCCCTTTTGCATATAGCTCTCCCTGGTTTTTCAAGAGGACCCACTGTTCATTGTGATGTAGCTCATAAACTTGCATACCATGAGTTGAGCAGAATGTATAATGCTGGGCTGGGCTGGGTTGCCCCTGAATCAGAAGGAAGCTGCTAAATAGACAGGTTCCACGAGAACTTTTCTTATATTTCTTTCATTTATTGGGCCTGCAACCTTTTCCAGCTGGTTTCTCAGGAAATACAGCCTTTCAGGTCTGGACAAAAAGGCGGTGATATTCTTTATTTATTTACAGTTTGTGCCTTGTAGAGCACAATGAGTTTTATGAGCCAGCAAGCCAAATAAAAGGAGTAGAAGACTTTGGAGAGCAATCTGCAGCAGCAGCTGCACAGCAATTCCCCCTTTCATAAAAGGCAGTGGAGGGATAAAACCAGCCAGTATGAACCAACACCATTCCTTGCATGAGCGAATATCCCACTTCATGCCTCCTCTCACTCTCTCGGTTACTCCTGTCCGCATACAACAATGTGCCCAAAGGAATGGCAATTCCCACACCAAGTTGCCTGCACTGTTAACATCATTTGTGGATGCCCTCTTCCTCTACATTCATTTGCTGGGTTGATCTTTTACTGTGGCTGCACTTACGCCTTGGAACTCCCTGCTTTAGGCAGATATCTGGATACCTCATGTGCTCCACTCAAGAGTTCTCTGCAGTAAGGAAAAACAGATGTAGCAGTCACTCGAAACAGGTATGTGGAAACTGTGGCCCTCTAGGTTTTGGATTCTGGTTCTCCACCTCTGGGTTTAAAAGCTAGAGCCCTTTCCTTTTCATAATAGGGCACTCTGTAATATTATGAGCAGTAGGCAAGAAATTGTGGGGGAGTGGGATTATGTTTTAAACAGAATAACAAACCTTGGCATTGCCTTGCTATCTTCAAACAAGTTCTGTCTTAATCAGAAAGCAAACACTCTAGCAATGAAGATCATCTCCCATCATTACTGAGCTGTGGTTCCCAAATTGCACATGTCAACCTGAGCAAATAAAATTGTAACTTGGTTTTTTCCTTTTCTTTAAAGGAAGGAAGGTAGCAAGGCACCGTAGCCAAGCATTGGCAGCAATAAGAATGGAGGATGGAACAATGGTCGAATTCTGAAGCAGCTAAGGACGGCCAGCCAACGTGCTTCTGTGCAAGTTGGCTTATTTTTAACAGCATGTTCTAAGTGCCAGCTGGAAAGAAAGCGAGAAATAGGCTTAGCAAGAAGCTCCCAGACAGCTTAAGAAAATGAGCTGTTCTACACGCTCCACAAACAGGGGTAGAGAGAGAAAACAATAAAAAATGGAGGAAGAAGAGTAGCATACAGCCTCCTCCACAATGACACTTCCACTCACTGGAAAGGTTAAAACACACACACACACACTTCCCACTGTTTTGTGCCTTCCCTGTGGGATTACTGAATATATCTTTGCCCCATAAATATTGAAGAGCTTATCTGTTTCCTCCTGGGATTGGCTGCTTCTAACAACCTCTTATGGTACCAGACATAAGCAGAACAGTTGCTTGGAAGAAAATGTTATTGAACGTAACACAACTGATGTGAAAGCAAGTTCAGCATGGCTCTGGTACACTTGCCACAATTCAGAAGCCAGAGATGAGTTAGCGTTGTGGAAATTGGGATGTATTTCTTTCTACGTATGTAGATTATTATTTTTTTGAGTCCCCACTGGCACATCTTCACAGTTAGTCCTTGAGGAACTTGCAGCACAGCACTACATCAGACAGCTATTTCAGACCAAAACAATTTTCACCAGAGGCTGTTGAATGCTGCTCTATAGTTGAGTACAGTGAAAGCATACTCAATTGTCCCTCATTCTAGCACCCTATTCATTCTACTAACCAGTGAAGTGGACTTTCTCCCAAGTCTTGAGAGCAACTTATGCCTTTTGTGCCATCCTCACAATGAGGTATTTGAGGACAGCCTTTATTATGGTCTCAAGCAATGATCCTGCCAAGATCACACTTGGACCAGTCCCTGAGTGACTTTTTAGACGTGAAAAGGCTAATCAGGTTGCTTAATCCATGGTAGTGGCTATCATCCCAACACATTTTTCTATCCAAGAAGGTAGAGATAAATGGTAACAACAAATGAGGAACACCAGGAATGCACTATTTCCTTATTTTTAACACCAAGGCTTTCCAACATCACCAAGGGCTTCTGCTCATACATACATTGGGGCTTTTGTCCTTCTTTTTCCTCGCCCATGCTCCCACAATTGGCTTGGTTGGGCATCAGGAGAACTTTCAGAACAGCACAAAGGAAAGGGGGTTGTTCTGTCTGCCAAGCAGAAAGGTTTATGTAGATGGAATCCTTGAAATATCACAAAATTGAATTCTGCTCAAGCAAGAACTTCAGCAAAATCCCTGCCATGTAAATAAAGAGCTTAAAAAAAGGAACACAAAACAGAACATGAAATCAGAAAAACAAGTAACAAAAATAGCATAGAACTTTACCTACAAAGCCTGACTTAGCCAGAAATGACAAAATGATATGCTAAAGTATGATAAAGGTAGTGCTGCATTACAAGGTTCCTTAAATAAAGAATTACCACTCTGCTGCAGGTAGGTGTTCTTCTCCAAGAACAAAATAAGCATCTCTCCCACACACGGCATCTGGCAAGCTGGATTCCTCCCCAAAATTGCTGCTCTCCCATGAACAAGCCACACCCACCTTTACAAACTCCTAGTTTGAGGTACAGCTGGTGATCTCACAAAAACTGGTGGGTTTGAAACAATCCCCAAACTGTTGGAAATTGGATAAATGATCTGAACCCAACTGGAGGCTGACAAAAAGTGACAGATTTCCCCTGCCCACAGTCTACCAGAAGGCATTCCGTTTAAAAGAATCTCAGTCAAATATCAAGTTGTCAATGGTCCCACATATACTAGGAATGTGCATTTCAGTCTGCAAGGTGAATGTTTGACTTCAGCAGGTTTTGCATGATCAAAGTACAACCATTTTATCTAATGAAGGCTAATGTTTGACTTTAGCAGGTTTTGCATGATCAAAGCACAACCATTTTATTTAATGAAGAACAGCACAACACAAAGCACACACTGTTGCACAGAGTCGACAGGTTACTGAATTATCCATTCTCAAACTTTTCCAGCATCCAAATACTAGAGACTGATAAACACCCATTGGAAAGCTATTGAATGACGAGAGGAATCCACACCCAACCAGTTAAGTTTCTGTAAATTCTGCATTTGTGTATACATCAGCTGAATGAAAACATGGAAGTACAGTTGGATGTTGCAATGTGGTGGGTGGAAGTGGGGAGAAGAGAAAATGGGGATTAAATAAAAAGTTGGCTGCATAATGTCATGACCATGGAGTTCAACAGTGACCAGAAAACAAAGTCTGTAGCTATAGTGTCATTGAGAAAGGAGTCAGGCAGGCTTCTGGCTCTGAGCTTGATGCTGGTGAGCAGGGTACCATTGAACCAGAGTTTGGCAGACAGGAGTCCAACAAACCTGATACCACAGCACAATGGCCCATAGAACCAAAGCACCATGGGTGCCTTCCTGCAGGCTTAAGGAATTGAATGCATCTCACATCATCTTACTAGCTCAATGGTGTGGGTAGTGTATGCTGGAGAAGTGCCCATCTTCAGGCCTGAGGGTTAAGAGTTCTTAAAAGACTCTAGTTCTCCAAAGGGAGGAAGAACATAGGAGAATGTCAGGTTGGAAAAACTGTCTCAAAAGCTCTCAGTTCACTTTCAAACTTTATCAGTGCAAGTTGCTCACTTGGAGCTCTCCATGGTGCTGAGACAACTGACCTGACTTGCTCCATGGGCTTCTCCGAAGGACCAGAACAGAACAGATATCTCACCCAAAGGAATCACCACTTGTAGATACTAGGAATCAGCCTCAGCTTGGGAGCAGCCACAGGGCATCCAGATTCCATGGCACGCATCAATTAAAAAGGATTGGCTAAAACCTTCAGAGATGCTTGTGCATCCGTAATATACTGTTGGCAAATAGTAAAGGGTTTGCTGTATCAACTTCCTAGTGCTCCTCTCATGGATCCAGTTACTTAGCATTAAGAAGGAAGTGAGGATAAGAAAACATTGATGCTGCATCTTTATGGCTTCGATGAGTGTGTGCCAGCAATCTGCTCTCCTCACCCTAAGCCAGACTGTGTGGGCAAAAACATCTGCTGAAGAACAGAACATGACAGACATGGAGAGCACAGGGATTTCTAGTAGCAGAAAGTAATGGTGCTCCCAGGAGGAAGGGGTGGGGAGGAGCTGAGAATGAAGGGAACTATCCTGTCCCCTACCCCAATACTAACAAGCTCAAGCAAAGGCAGGTTTCATGGAATGCCATGGCTGGTCTCAGGAATGGACATTATGGAAAGGGACAAAGGGAATAATAGTCCCAGCAAGGTAAAAGGAAATGAAATATTTAATCACTCATCTCAAAAAATAAGCGGAAGGTCTCCAATCTCTCAAATAATTGCTGCACATTACATACCTCTTGGTTTTGCAATCACAGTCAGAATTGCGCACAAGCATAATTTCCGTAAGTCAGTCACTTCAGGTGCAGGGATGAGAGAGAGGGATAGAGAGAAAGAGAGGTGGGGAGAGCTGCCAAATCCATCACAAAAAGAAGCCAGGAATATCAAAAGCTCATTGAGCGCTCCTTTCTTCACTCCCCCGGTCCCCCCCCCTCACATGGTCGGTTGGGCAGAGATTGGTCAATGGTCCCATCAAGGACCCCACTAAGTCTCGATAACTACATGCTTACACTGCACTCCTATCATGCCCGTACTGCATACCCAGATCTCCAGGTTCTAAAGAAGCAATGGCATCAAATCAGTCTCTCTTTCTTCCATTTCTTCTAAAGCAGAGTGGCCAGGATGCAAAATGAGCACACAGCAACCAAGAAGGCATGAAGGGAATGTGACTACACTCCAGCAGTCTGCAGGGACAGCTTGAGTGCAGCGAGAAAGGACAGCTAGAGGGACAATGATGGCACACTGCATATGGAATTGATAAGAATCAAAAACACTCACAAACTTCCAAATTATGCTCCGTAGAAGAAGAAAATGGGACAGGAAAGGCCTAAAAATCCACACATTGCCAGAGACGGAGAAGCAGTAGACACTCCACTATAGGTTGTACAGAGAGCATTTCCCCAAGGATGTCATTCTGAGTTGGCCTTCTACCTGTAGGTGAGCTAGCACAGGGGGAAGGCAAGTTTACCATGCTGATATCTCATGTTGCACAAGGGAAGGAGTATAAAAACAGACATATGCTGCCATCTACCTGCACGGTGGTTGCTCAGGCGAAGGAAAATGAGCAAAGCAGAGGGTTCAAATATCAGACAGGATGTTAGCGAGAGTAAACAATGCAAAAAAAAAAATCAGTCAGTTTATACAGCGCAAACAGAAGCAATGCAGCGGCTGCATGTAGATAATCTACAAAGTTGTTGCAAGACAGTGTGCCTCACTCCTTTCAGAAGGCAGAGGACGCGGGTGGCGCTGTGGGTAAAACCTCAGCGCCTAGGACTTGCCGATCGCATGGTCGGCGGTTCGAATCCCCGCGGCGGGGTGAGCTCCCGTCGTCCGGTCCCAGCTCCTGCCCACCTAGCAGTTCGAAAGCACCCTTAAGTGCAAGTAGGTATCGCTTTATAGCGGGAAGGTAAACGGCGTTTCCGTTTGCTGCTCTGGTGCCAGTTCGCTAGAGCAGCTTCGTCACGCTGGCCACATGACCCGGAAGTGTCTGTGGACAGCGCTGGCTCCCGGCCTCTAGAGTGAGATGAGCGCACAACCCTAGAGTCTGTCAAGACTGGCCCGTACGGGCAGGGGTACCTTTACCTTTACCAGGGGTGGGATCAATTCCCCAATGGGGAAAGGGTATAACCTTTGGCAGCAGTGGGAGGGGGGTTAATTTAGAGAAAAGTTGAGTAAAAGGAGAAATTATAGAGGCATATATACTATACTAGAACTCAGGTCATCCAATGAAGATTAAGGCCAGATAAATGAGAGAATTTCTTCACACAGGACAAAATTAAGTTAATGGAATTTGCTCCCATGAAAGGTAGAGATGGCTGCCAGCTTGGATGACTTTAAAAGAGGATTAGACAAATTTGTGGAGGATGAGGCTATCAAAAGCTGTTGGCCACAATGGCTATCTTCTACCTCCACGGCCGGAGGCAGTATGCCTCTGAATGCCAGTGGCTAGTGGGAAGAGTTGTAGTTTTTATTCTTGTAAGCTTTGCCCTGAAAAGCAGCATATAAATCACACACACACGCTTAATTAACTGCTAGCAGCCATTTTATCCTTTTGCCACTCTTCAAACAGAATACCCTACTAAAGGAAGTGGAGTGTCTTTCTGGGCAAAGCCTATCACAGGCCCTTTGAGAATATGACATGTGCACAAAGCCCTTGAGGTAAGTCACTTGGCCAGGAATCACCCACCAGGCAACTTCCATATTCATGCTTCCCTCTGCCTACTTGATACTTAGAGGGCCCTCAGCTTCTGCTGAAGCCATTGCTGCCTTTTCAACCCCTGAATGGTCATCAGCCTCCAGTTTGGGTGGGAGATAGGAGACAGGTGTTGGCAATAACCAGAACAACACAGAGGCATGGACAGATGCCATCTGGCTGGAAGGTCAGAGTGTTGATATATTACTTCCCTCCCCCACAGCCATGGTAGATGAATTGGAAGTGACACATGTGCTTTTGTGGAGGATGGAGCTTTGTACAACATGGGAGAGAAGAGCCAATAGCACAATGAGTATTTCTCTCACATGGTTTCCTGACAACAGATTTTAAACCAGAGAACTAAGATACAGAGACCTACAAATTGATACCACCGTACTATACCAAAGGAATCTCTCTACTGCCACCTACCGACAGACTGACTGACCCAAGGCCTCCCATTACCAGATGTGCCCAGGCCTCACCTTCCTAAGGAGATCCAGCTCCTCTCCTTGCTTTTGCCAAGGGGGAAAAAGTGCTACAAGAGGCCACTGCAGTACAACCTTGCTATGCCCATGCAGTTGGGGGGGGGGAGTGTAATTCCATAGTGCTTCCTTCTGGGACATGCTTTCTACAAACAAGTCCAGATTAGAAGAGGCAAGGATATTGGCTGTATGGGCATTTATCATTCTGCACAGAAGGGGCTTCCTGAATTAACTTGCACGCTGTATTTACAGACAACATTTATCTGCTTCTATAACAAATCAGGAAGAGTGGAAGGAACAGTTCCTTGCTTATTTCCTTTGTGCAGTTTTCAAAGGAAATCAAACTGGAAACACATTTGTTTTCCCCCAGAGGAATTGACTGTTCCAGTTTCTCTATTGGTGCATCATGCTGTTGCTAGGCTGCGGTCTATGTTGTTAGGTTTTTTGTTTTTTTTAAAAAACATACTCTCCCCCTCTCCATGTGTCTGTGCGAATTTCATTAGTTCATTAAACACAGCTCTAGAATTATCTTCTGATGTTCCCTAACTGTGAGTCACCTAATGAGCAGATGTGGTCCAATATACCAGTTCAGATTCTACCCTTGCAGGCTCCAAGCCATCACTGCAGAACAGAGGAAGACTACATACACATGCATTTATATGCAATTTATAATTCATATGACATTTATATGTGAATCTACCCAGAATGATGCAAAACATTGCAGTAGTTCTGGGGTCATCATCTGCAACTTTCCTGATAATCTCATCCTGATACGGATGTTTTGATTCTTCAAACAGTCAAATACCTCCTTTCCTTTCCATCTGAAACAAGGCAAAACCCCAATCTTCTCCTTCTCAATCTTATCAGAAACACATATACACACCTGGATACTTTCCCCTTGGTTCCACCCTGTTGGTAAACAAGGAGTAGATGGTTTCCCTTTACACCTCCCAATAACTTTTTCCACGGGCTCAAAACGTGCTAAGTCTGGCCATCCTGCATACCTGTTGGAACCAGGAGTGGCTAATCTGCAGCCCTCTAGATGTTTCTGGGCTACAACTCCCATCGCCCCTGCTTATAAGTCATGTTTACTGGGGCCAATGGGAGTTGGAGTGCAGCAACCTCTGTAGGGCAGCAAGTGAGACAGTCTTGTGGTCTAACCTCTTGAGGCTGGACAAACCCTAAAATCAGTTCCAGTGTAGCACAATTCTTCATGCCAGTGGCATAGGTTCTGTTCTGGCAGGGAACAAGCAAACTTCCAATGGCTAGCAAAGGGCTAGCAAATTTTATGTGGTGCTCTGGGCCAGGAGGAAGCAAGTGACCAGTCAGCTGGAGCCTAACAGTGAGGGTTGGGGATTGTGGCCCTCCGAATGTCATTGGAGTATAACTCACACCAGCGCAAACCAGCTTGACCAGTGGTCAGAAACGAAGGGAGTCTATGTCCAGAAACATATGGAAGACCATAGGTTCACTGACCTTGAGTTAGCAGACTATATTGCTTATATTTATTCATTGCACCCTATACTTTCTGTCTTGCTTTATGCTAACTCTTTAATGAAATACCTAAATTAGAAACACAGTATGAGGCCTTGACTTGGAAGATCTCACCCATGCTCACTCTTCTGCCTAAAGCTACTGAACTACCGTATATTTGAAATTTATATTTCTCCATGTTCAGACTGAGGTATCAGAATGCAGTTGGTGGTGGTTCTCCCCATGTGTGAACTACACAAAGGGCTCCTCTCAGTGGTCCTACCTTGTGGGGGGGGGCTGTGGAAGCTAGGGAGCTTCTTTGTAGCACCTCCCTTTCCAAGATGTGTGAACAAGGCATAACCTGAACCAGCGTATTTCAAAACAGATTTCCAGAGCGACTGCTCAGCTCTGAAAGAGGTGAGATAAGCATACACTTGAGCATGTGCAAAATGCTTTCCCACCACACCTCTGGGTATGGGCTTCCTGGTCAGAGCAATTTGTAGACAGGTGTGCCACCCCCCCCCCCACTTCTGATCCATGTTAGAAATCAGGCATGGAGTTTGCCTCTTCCATTGTAAAAAGTCATCTCCAAGACTGGTCAAAAGGTTCAACACAAATCTCCCAACATGTAACACACTTAGAAAGTGGGATTATCAGCCTCTTTCTTATCTTAGACCAGAAGCAAACTGAAATTGGATGTCTGAGGACATTTATAAACTCCTATGAACACCTAAATGGTCAAAAGGCTTACCCCTAGACATCCTGCTCAATCCCAAGGCAAATAACTCGTTTGCTACATCTAGACCTTTGCATTGGACCCTTCTAAATTAGTATCTACTAGGGTGGGTTTCTTCTTGGGCACAGATGCCCAAGAAGAATGTTAAGCATTTGACTTTGACAAAAAGAAGCAGCTTTGGACATTAAATCCAGCTTGGATTTTAGAAACCAATTCTCTTTAACGAGTCTCCATTGAAAAATGCTGCCATAGCCATTGGGACTACGATGCAATCCCAACCACTTTCAGCAGAAATCATCCTTAATTTCAAGACTGTCATTTGATTTGCAAGGCGATGGTTACTGATTTAAAGCAAATATATACAAAAACCACAAACATATACATAGCAAGCTGAATTGCCCAGTTTTCCAAGTTCACTGGTAAGCAGAACATGTTAGATAATGCTACAATTTATATAGGTTTTATTCATGTTAACTATACCTTTAAATGTATAATAATTTCAAAAAGGAACCAAAGTCCTGTGATTAGAACAAATTATGCAGTTTAAATTTATCAGCCTAAATTTGCTGTGACTTGCCATCTGTGTTTGGATGAAAATCCCTCTGTTTTTGACTACAGCTCAGGTTTGCAGCAGAACCCAACACTGCAGTGCCAAGGGTCTACAAATGCCCTTCACATCATTTTATCTGGAAAGTGCAGCATCAGGGACAATTACCCTTCTCCTGCTGAACATGGAGCCCAGGCTCCCTGAATGTGTGTTAAGCCCTGGAGACACCTGAAAGATCAGTGAGGTTTCTTCTTCTTCTCTTTTCCTGCTGCTGATTGTTTCTGAGACTTGGCACAACAAAGCCAAGACCTCTCCTCAGTTCAGAGCTAGGAAAAAGGGCAAACGCTCACACTATCACCAAGGCCTTGAGTACAGGGTGATGTCAAACAAAACCCAGGTAAGAAATACTAGAAATAAATGAATAAATAAAAACCATTCCCTTTTTGCCGGAGTGAGCAGGGGTAGGCTGTGGCAATACTTTTTTGGGGGTACCGAGGTCTGTCAAAATTAGTGAACCCCTAAACACTGCAGCTTCTGCTCAGAAAGACCTGTTGAAACAACCAGACTATTTACCACAAGCATGGAGCCAGTGTAGATAAGGGATTGTGGAGGGTGGCGGGGGGAAACACCTCCCAAGAGCCATGTGTCTCAGGTCCTAAGAATCGTGGTCATTTGGTTCCATTAGTTGCTTCCATCAGAAACATAAAAAGAGTCATGGCCACATCATACATGTAAAGTACACGGCTTCCCGCAAAGAATCCTGGGAACTGTAGTTCACCCCACAGAGCTATAATACCCAGCACCCTTAACTACAGTTCCCATGATTCTTTTGGGGAAACCTTGTGCTTAAGAGGTATATGAGTTCTGCAAGATGGTGGCTTACCATCTTGCAACTCTTTGCTTGCCCTTGCAAAACACAGCTCCCTATGTCAGCTCTGCCGCCGCCAAATCACTCGTGTCACAACTCCAGCTGTCAATGAACTGAAGTGTTTTCCTTCTCCAGCAGTGCTGACAATGCTGGTGACAGATGAGGAGCAGCTTCTGCGTTGAGACAGGCTGGGTAAGTTTCCTCAGTGTGGAAGTTTTGGCTGAACTAGACACCCAGAAATAAGCTCCTTTAATGCTTCCTGGCTTCTCTTTTGTTCAGAGGAAAGAGGGGAAGCAGTGATGAATTACCCTAGAGCCAAATAATTCTGCATTTGCCCATTTTCTGTTCCTAATCCCAAGTGGGTTTCACTTTAAGAGGGAAGCAATGAAATGCAGCGTCAGCCAAGTTAGAACTGGGTACTGCTAAATGGCACACAAGTATGCACATGCAAAAGTTTGGCGCAACATTTTTGAGCACCGATGATGAACCAAGAAGAAAGATGAACTGGAACAAAATACAAAGAACAGAAGCTAGAACAATCTTAAAAGTGAAGAACTCGTGTTACAAGAAAGACCTGATCAAACACACCTCTTTCAGCTAAAGGGAAGAATGGGTACAATAATGGCTATTAATATTTTCCCTTATGTTTGTACCTTACTTTTCATAGAACCTGAGGAGGCGTACTTGTAGTAATCTGTGTCACAAAGAGAGGCAGTTAATGCATTTTCCTGACATCTACAGTAGCCGAGAAATGGAACGAGGGAGAAGGCTATAAAGAGAAGTGTAGGCTTGAGTCTCAATGGCTCCTATCTGCCAAAAAGTAGAATGCACTTTGCAAGACCGTTGAAGGCTGGGCCAAATATGAGCTCCCAAGCCAACTGGAGTGTTCAGGGGGCAGGTATAGTCTTTCTGTGATTTGGTGTCATTGAGCAGACTCCTTAGCTGATTGCATATAAGTGAATGGCCGCCATCCTCTCCCACAGGAAAAAGGAAAAGGCTGCACATAAGATACAACTGCACAGGGAGAAAAGCTTGCCCTCTGCTGCCCCTGACACTTGGTGGTCCAGCTTCCACTGATTGACACCACCACAGATGGAAGCAAATGAATCCAGGGGGCCTTGCAATTTGCAGGCACTCTTTTTGCTTCCATTTACCTTGGTGACAATGATGGACATTTTGCTAACTCATTCATATATTAAGGATCAAGATCAAAAGACAATCCCCCTGTTATCAGGGATGTGAAGGAACATAAAATTTGAGATACACATGAAATAAACAGAGCTGGATGAATAAGAAGCTTTAAACTGTCTTGCTTGGGATCAGGAAGGGTTTCTCATCTTTAAATTCTGGAACTGGCTTCCCTTTGGAATATCAGGCTCTGCCATAAATAAAGACATGTACGTGAGAAGGCCAAATGTTGAAATGGCAACATGGCTGCACATAGGCTTATTCCACTTGGAATCATTCTAGAGACTGCTGGTTTATAAGTGTGGAATTCTGAACTGCTGTTTGACTGGACATTGGTAAAAATTTGCAATGTCTTGATTGCCAAGGGCAGATCAAAGTAGACAGAGATTAGATAGAAGGTTAGACATGAACAACATGGAGACAGAGGGGAAGGCTTGTAAAGTAACATGGGCTATTAAAAAACATTTGAGAGTCAGGTGTGCCATGCAGGCACACAAATATACTACTACATGTTTTTTTTATTTCCCCATAATCTGCATATTCAAACCACCCCACCCAATTTTATATATTCAGTCCCACTGTTTTCAAACAAGGCAGAGGCAATGCATGTGCTCCCTTGCTTGAAGAGCCCAGAGGTTGTTTCTCCAGAGTAGCTTTCCTCAGCCTGGTGCCTTCCAGATGTTTTAGACCAAAACTCCTATCAGTGGTAGTCCAAAGCATCTGGAGGGCACCAGGTTGGGGAAGGCTGCTCTAGAGCAAATATGGCAGAACCACAGCATTGCTAAGAATGGGTATGAACACAGGAAAGAAAATCACATATCCACTAGATCACTTGAAATTCAGCAACCAGATTTCCAGGGACTATGGATGAAGCTATAAATGGCTGTTTCCCTGGATACGTGATACATTAGAACAAATTCACACAGTTTTTTAAAAACACGTTAAAGGGGAGGGGAGCATTATTAAAAGTCATAAAACAAGACACAGTTCTAAGCCTCTTCAGATTCTCTTTTTCTGCTCTCCCCCAAGGAGGTGGCAAGAAAAAGGCCTGTGCCTAGGAAGTGGTGATATTCACATTGTAGAGTTAGGTCTATCCCAGGCGTCCCCAGCCTGCGGCCCTCCAGATGTTTTGGCCTACAACTCCCATGATCCCTAGCTAACAGGACCAGTTGTCAGGGATGAAGGGAATTGTAGTCCAAAACATCTGGAGGGCCAAAGGTTGGGGATGCCTGATCTATCCCATACAAACTAACTAACTTCCAGAAACAGACTGCATATTCTTCCTGGGGGAAAGGTGCATCTTTCTCATATATTGTGCATATTCATGTTGTCTAGAAGTGGGAAATGATCCCTAAGTTTATTTGGCACAGGGAATTTTTTTAAAAAATGAATCAGTGCTGGAAGCATTTGCAAGCTTGCAAAGCAAACTTTCCATCTAAATTCTGAAGCACTAACTTTTCCTCCCTACCCCACATTGCCCCCACAGCCAGTAAATATTAAATACTGAATTCTATTTAAGTGCAGGGTATTTTTTGTTCTATTTCAGCTGTGTCCACTGAGAATTCCCTTTCCAGCTATAAAAAGTTGCTCTTACTTTCCATTCCCCATGGGCCAATTCCCAATTTCGGTATCTAAGAGCAGGTTTTCAGTCAGTCCATGTGGATTTCCAACCACGCCAGACCCAACAAGACATTGGTATGCTGCAGCCACAAGCTGCACTCAAAAAGCGACATTTGTGGTGGCATATGTCAAACAGGGATCTGAGCTGAATCTGGCACATATTGGCAATACACTTGTGGCAAAATGACATGGCCGGAAGCCTGTCGTAGCCTGTGTGGAAACTGCTGCCGGCAAAGAACTGAGAGGGCTACACAAACCAGACTTCAATATATGGGTCAGGTTGGTACACCGACTCACGCTATCCTCAGAGATGGAATCAACCTTGCCCTGTACGTTCATAAAAGGTATGGGTCCAATTAGAGAGGCAATAGATTCCTCACAACCTGCCAATTATCTCCAGCGTGTTGATGAGGTAATGGAACATTCAGTGTCAGAGGAATAGGGAAGTCATTAGACATGGGCTGCTGCACTTCAAAGCCACATACAGGTACAAGATTCCTTTTGGGGTGAGAGGGCTTTTAAGACCTTGTTGACACATTTTCCCCAAAGTCACATCAGGGAGCCCTGTGTCAAATCCAAAAGAAGATGAGCAGGAAATGGGCAGGAAATCTCTCAATCAACCATTCACTGGTTAATAGAACAGCTAAGGAAGCAGATAATTTTGTCACACATTCAAAGGCCATTCACTGATCCTGGCAACAGATTCAAGTGCAGAGCCTTTGGAGTATCTGAGGCCAGGAGTGGGAGTTCCCAAGGCGAGAGTGGTAAATGAGAATTGGGTGGTTTCTTTTTCTCTGCGCTTCAAACCACCTCAAAGCTAGTGCCAAACTGCAAAATGTTTGGATTAAGGAAAAGTTTGGACTGGTTCTTCCACTACGGGACGTCACCATAGGTACCCAATTCCTTCCCCTCTACAATTTTCACTGAGATCATGACACACATTTTGGGAAACTTTTGCTATTACAGGTTAGTGTTAGAAACTCAGATATATTAGCTTAGTGAGTCGCTAAGCTAGGTACCAAATGCCTCCTTAAACCAGAGTTACAGTTGCCAAAATGGAAACCCAGCCAGATGGGCGGGGTATAAATAATAAATTATTATTATTATTATTATTATATTATTATACCTAGTTGCCATTTGGAGGCCAGGCAGCTCAAAAGTCATATTTTTCAATGGCTTCAATTTGGTTCCTGAAATTCATTCTGGCTGTGCAGATAAAATATTATGAAAAGAAATCTACAGGGTAGGTTGCTACTGTGTGAAAACAGTCAAGATCCAAGGATCCTCAGGCATGCACCTCCAGATGGTGGAGACATCGGGCGCCATCCTGGCACCTGGGCAGCTTCACTTGGTTGCAAGGGCTGATAGCCAGGTGCAAAATGCGCCTGACGCCTGGAGAATTTCAAACGCTGTTATAGATGCAATCCTAGCATGGCATAAAATGGGATCTCTTTGGTGATGCCCCACACCCTCGGGTTTGAGACAGATAGTAGGATTTTACATTTCATTGGGTGCCACAGTTTTGAAATTTGTACCAGAAACCACATTTGTATGAGTAGCTGAAGCAACTTCTCAGAAAAGCCACCTGGGCACTGCAAGCCATATGGGAATGGAACTCATTCTGTTGTCCACCACTAGAAATCTGCTTCCAAGATGGCATTGGACAGAAAAGGCAGAAGGCTGACAACACCCACTAGCAACAGGCCTGCATACTGACAGCATTCTGAAAGTACAGGCTGGAGGAGAATTGTGTGGCATTATTAAGAAACAAAAGTTTGCTCCTGCCCTCTGGAAAGGTGGTGGGTGGTTTCTCACTCTGACAGTGGGTGGGTGGGTGGAGGGAGTTTGCTACATCCATCCTAAGAACCCTGACATTCTACAAATGCAAAGCCGTGTCACTTCCAACCACGGTCTGCCATGATGATGATGGGAGTGGGGGCCAGGAAACCAAGCCAGGCGGTGCTCCTTAGATATATCATTCTCGATATGCTCTTGTGCCTGGAGGGAAGAATGCATCTGAGAGCAGGAGAGGATGTCATAGCACTTCCAAAGTGATGCTAAGCCAGTCCGACAAGTTGTCACTACAGCTGCATCATGATGGGGAAAAATAAAATCGCTCTCTGCACATGAGTGGGGAATAGCTATGGGCTACAGCTCTTGAAAGGACATTTTTCAAAGAAGACTAAATGCATCCTCAAGACACTGCAGATATTACTATAACATCACTGTTGGACTGAGAACTCTTTGCACACCATATTGGTTATGAAGGGCTGTTTAGCTGGAGTAGAAAAGAAAAGGCTGGGGAAGCACACATGGTGCTTTCTTTTGTGCTCACCTCTCCCAGACAGTGGGGATGGAGATTGCTTTGGAGGCTGCTCTAGTTTGCAAATGCCAGGGATGGGGAACCTGGACTATTTCACTCCCACTCCCATCAGCTTCAACCAACATGGTAATAACTAATGATGATGGGAGACAGTCCAGAGACATCAGATGAGCCACGGGTTCCTCACCCCAGTACAGGCTTAGTTACATGGCACTCAATCACCTGTTAACTAAAAACTGGCTCCTACCTTCCCTGTCCCATCATCTTCCTTAAATGCCTACTCCACACATTCTTCCCCTGTTCCTTCAAAGCGGAGACACAGCAGCAATTTGGTGAAATGTGTGCAAGTGTGAGAAAGAGGGGAGGGTGCGTGAGTCACAAGCTGGTACTAGGCAGCTTATTCTTGGAAAACTGAAGTCATAAAATGCCCAGTGTGTTCCAATTAAAACCATCCACAGGAGCAATAGCTTCCTTGTGCCTCCCTCCTCCAATTTCAAAGAAAATCCTCAGAAAGTTACAGCTCAAAAAACTCTGAGAACAGCTGTATTTGAAATTTGTTGAGCTTTTAAGAATTATTATTAGAGGTGTGCATCAACCACAATATTTGGTTCAGAGCCCTATCTGGCATTTTAGAAAATGGCCTACCTTTGCTCTTGCACACTGCCTAACTTGTCTCAGCGTCTGTTCAAGTATGTATTGTTCCTCTTCCCAATTTACTACTGATTTTTTTAAATAGTGGTAATACCCCTACTTTTGATAAAGTAGCCAAAAATTTGCAGGCATACTTGCCCCTGAAGAGTGGATAAAGGTAAAGGTAAAGGGACCCCTGACCATTAGGTCCAGTCGTGGCCGACTCTGGGGTTGCGGCGCTCATCTCCCTTTTTTGGCCAAGGGAGCTGGCGTACAGCTTCCGGGTCATGTGGCCAGCATGATTAAGCCGCTTCTGGTGAACCAGAGCAGGGCACGGAAACGCCGTTTACCTTTCTGCTGGAGTGGTACCTATTTATCTACTTGCACTTTGACGTGCTTTCAAACTGCTAGAGCCTGTCAAATAATGGCATATTTGTGTTGGGCACCCTTTACATTATATTTATATTTATATTTTTACATAAACATCTATAGATTTAAAAAATAATAATAATTAGTGGAATCCAATGAAAGTTGCAGGCAGGGTCACGCCTACTGTCAGTCACCTGACATCACAATGACAGGTAACCTGCTTTCCTTAGTCCATGCAGTTTGAATTCAAAGTACATGAGCAAAAAGCACAGCACTTTGCACGTTCCAATGATCATTTGCTTGGTGATGCTTGCAAACTGCAGGGCTTTGCAGATGGCGACAATCAGTAGATTGGCAGTGCTTGCAAAGAGCAGTGCTTGCAATGGCACAGGACTTTGCAGGCACTGAAGATCAGCTGATTGGTGGGGCCTGAAAATCCTGATTTTGGCAGGAAACCCCATCTTTACCTGCCCCACACCTGACATCATATCTGGAAGTTGAAATGGGAGGCTGGTGGGCCTAATTAGGTTTATGGGACAGAGGTTCCCACTGCTGGATTATGAGCTTGAACTGTCAATGGAGCTCGTCCTCTGGCCTGCCACCACTCTAGTGATTGCTCTCAATTGCTCCATCTCATTACCCTGGCATTGTAATAAGGTGAGACACATTACCGTATTTTTCGCTCTATAACACGCACCAGACCATAACACGTACGTAGTTTTTAGAGGAGGAAAACAAGAAAAAAAAATATTCTAAACGAAATAGTGGATATATGATTTTTGTGGTTCATGCTGTGGCCACAGACATGTGATCTGACAGTGAGTTTGGAGTAGCCCAATGCAAAAATCCTGAGGATCCATGTGGATCCATGCTTTGTAACCACGGAGGAGGGAAGGAAGGGGAACCATGGATCCTCTGCTCACGGCTGCAGCAGATCCCCCCTGCCACCCGCAGGCATTCACTCCATAACACGCACAGATATTTCCCCTTACTTTCTAGGAGGAAAAAAGTGAGTGTTATGGTGCAAAAAATACGGTAATTTTGTTTTCAGCAGAGCTTGTCTGCAGCAGTTTTTGATATCTGGATTGCTGAGGCACCATGAAGCGCTTCAGCCCCAACCCCCATTTTGACTCATGCAGATCCTGCTTCACCTGAGCTGCCTTGCTTCATGATTCATCCAATTCTGATGCACACTGCTAATTATTATTATTATTACTTCAATTAAGACTGCACCAACTCAGCATGATTTTCTTCTACTCTCCATTTTTAACCAGCTTCGTAGATTGTTTTGCTTAGCTTTCAACAGACAACAGTTCATTTAAAAGCATGCATCTCCCCTGTACACATTTGATTAGTTCTTAACCATGGTAGAACTGTAACATAGCTCGTTAGATTGGTCATCTTTGGAGTCCTCCTTTAACAATGAGATTTCATTCAAAGACAATTAAATCATGATAAGTACTGTACAGTTTTCTAAGTGTTTGCTGGTTGCTATTCACAAACAAATTACGGTTTAGATTCTTTCTTTCTTTCTTTCTTTCTTTCTTTCTTTCTTTCTTTCTTTCTTTTAAAAAAAGAGGTTCCTGAGCCAGATACAGCAGATCCAGACTCGGCAATGGCACATGCAGCAAACGTGTGGCTAAAACAGCCTTTCCAAATGAGCTGCTTTTTCTATTAAGAGCTATATTTGTAGGTGGCTTAGTAGGGAGAATGTTCTCTCCTTGTTGGAGAGGCTCATTCCCGCCCCCATGCCGCCTTTGCTTTTCATCTCATCTCCTACTCTCATCTGCTCTGTTTTCCCCATGGTAAGAAAACAAAGAAGCTGAGCATGTTCCATGTGACCAAGTGGCTTCTCAGTTCAGGAAGATCTTTGTTCTCTACACTAAATGGGCTGGATACATATTCTAGGTGGAGGATGGGTGGTGGGAGAATCCTAGCTGCCATGGAGCAAGTGGGGGCACCCTATTTTCAAATGGGATGTCCCACATGTAGATGCCCAGTGTGAGAAAACAGGAGGTAGCATTCGGTCAAATCCATCCTACCAACATACCCATAGAGGTATGCAAGAAAATAGTGTTCGAATAAACAAATCACACATGCACACCCTTTTAACCTGCTGTGACAGAAAATACTGCATATGCACACAGTCCTCATGCTTCTAATGAATGCTGGCAGCAGAGAGCAGCATCATACATAAGCCCAACAATGGTAGAACCCTACAGTTAAGCCAAAAGGAGGTAGGTGGCCTGTTGCTTGCTCCCTGATGAGATGGTGAGGGAAATGGTCACAGAGAAGTCCATGGTCCTTTCCACAGTATCCATTAAACTGAAAGGTTGACTGCAGTTTAAAGTCCTGGAGGAGAGGAGAGGTTAGGGCAATGCAGGGAGCCACACCTGAAACAAACACATGAATCCTGGCCCTCTGTCCTTTACTGGTCCATAAAGCAGCTTGCCTGCTGCCCTCTCAGGGTCCAGGGTCCACACTTTCTTCTGCATAAGAAGAAACGAAACTCCTGCAATCCTGGTTTTGAAAGCACACATTTTGAAAGGTCTACATCTGGCTATAGCTATTCATGCCCCCAGTCTCGCATTTGCACAGCTAACTTAGGGTGTGCACAGTACCTGAGTGATAATGGCACAGTGGCACTTACTGGATGAGCAGCATAACAACAGATAAGGCAGAGCCACATCTAGTAAGGGGAGTTCAAGACAGGCAGGACAGAGTCAAGTTCAGGTCACAGCAGGTAAAACAGAAGTGATGGCAAGTACTGCAGGGTCCAGTATAAACAAGGTGGTCCATTTGTCAGCACCTTGGACAGGGCACTGTGAAGGTGCAAAATAATGGCTCTTCACAAAACAGTATGAAAGTCATGCTTCTGGTATCAGATCTGGACACCACCATTCATTCATTATTTATTTATTTATTTCATTTCGGAACTACCCTTCATCTCATGTGACTTGCAGAGTAATCAGACGAGATACAAGGTATCACACAACAACTATTAAAACATAAAAAGAGCATATAGAAATGTTACTACTGTAAGTAATCTTCAATAGAGAAGTAAACAGAATAGTAACTGTTGTACTCCAGATAATATTTACTCTCCAAAGGCTTGAAGGAACAAGTGCATCTTCAACTGATGCTGAGAAGTCTGCCCAAGGACCACCTGCATCTTTATAGGGATGGTATGACACAGCCAGGGTGCCATAGCAGAGAAGGCTCCATCCTACATCAATACACAGTAAGCTATACCTGCAGGTGGCACTGCAAGGTGGGTCTCCCACAAAGACCTAAAGGCTTTGGTTGGTAGATATTGGGAGAGGTGCTCTTTTAAGTACTTTGGTCCCAAGTCATTTATGTACACCAATACCATCTCTCTCTCTCTCTCTCTCTCTCTCTCTCTCTCTCTCTCTCTCTCTCTGTAGTTCTGTTTTATTAGTTTTAAGCACAAATACCAAACAGGAAACAACAAAACAACAAAATATCTAGGATTTCTTCTTGCTCTACTCCACCAAGTGCTATAGTTCCAGACTTTTCTTCAAGCCACAAAAGTGAATTGTGCCGTTTGCCTTCTGAATTTCCAAGTGCACGCTATTCTCCTTGTGTCCAGTTCTGATCACCACAATTTTGAAAAGATTTAGTGGAAGAGAAACAGGTTCAGAGGAGAGCAACAAAGATGGTCACAGGAAAACAATTCCTGTGAGGAAAAGTTGAAGGAACTGGGTATAATGGTATAGAGCCAAGAGGCTAGTCAGGGTCAAAACTACACAAATGGTGCTGATTCATGTGATGAGACTTTAAGAGAGGGCAATTGCTAAAAGTAATCACAGAATTCAGGCCTACCAGAGCAGTTCCCCATGGTTCTGAGAATCAGAAATGCCATGGCAACTCTTGAATCCCAGACACCACACGAGAGCAGTAAAACCCGACCACAGCTACATTGTTGAGCTGAATCATCCTTCGCCTGCTCCGTAATCCCTCCCCCTCACAGATTCTCATGAGATATTTAAAATCTAAAGACTTAAAATCAAATATTTCAGGAATGAAAAGGTTCATGACCTTAAGGCAGTGGGTGGGGAGAAGAGGAGGCAGGCGGTTGATGACTTGGTAAAGACTGGGGACAGAACAGCATGGAGGAAGATTATGTTTCTTCAGTCGCGGATGGGAGAGAATAAATCTAAGGACGCAGAGCTCAGCTAAATGTTCTCAGCCAAACACTCCCAATTTGAGGGGAGCTGCATACTTTGAAGAGGCAAGGGGGGGGAGGGGAGGCTGAGTAGAGAAGAGAGAAAACAGCTTCAGAGAGAAGCTGAGAAGCTGAGCCATTTGCTCAGGTTTGCTCAATTTATCAGCAGTTCAGCTGGTAAGAAAAGAGACCAGGTGCAAAATATATTGAGCCATAGCAAATAAGCCATGCAGCCTTATATGAACTTCCAAGGAAGAATATGCTCCAGGACAGTCTCCACACTACAACAGCAGAGCCAATGCCTAAAACTAGGATGGTCTACCCTGTTGGTACATTAGTCACTAGTGTGCATCCAAGAACACAGCTGGGTATGTGGGAAGGAAGACTTGGTAGCTGTTTGGATGGCAACTTAACATGAAGGGCCAATAGTGAGAATGATTGAATGGAGGACCCTAGACACAGAATGAGGTATAACCATAGAGCCAGTCATGAAAGTGGCTGGGACTGGGGAGATCCAGGTTGAAATCCCCACGCAGCCATGGAGCTGAGGTAACCTTTGTCCAGTCACTACTATCTTAGCCTCTCCCATAAAAGGTAGGATATAAGTATAATGCATAAACATACTTAGGTCAAGGCCACAGACTCTGTAAAACAGTGGTTCCCAAATTTGTTTATTTTTTTGCCCATGGGCCTCTTGAAACTTGCTTGGTGTACATAATGATCTTTCTACCTGCTGTAGCTGCTGCGTGATTATTAATCGTACTTTTATTGCTTCTTACATATTGTATTTCATCGCTGTAACAGATTGAATTCCACAGAATTCCAAATGTAGTACAATATTAGAAGAAGCGACAAAAATGCCTATTAAAAATCAATATGAATATTCAATGCCTTCTTTTGCCACAAATCCACAGATGTGCTGCAGATGACCTGAGTGAAACTCGTGGGCTACAGTTTGGAAACGCCTCATGGAGAAGCCTAAGAAAGAAAGTTGTCCGATGGATATCCAGCTGACCCCCAATGGCTTCATTGCAGCCACAAACCCATTAACAGGCAAGCACAGTTTTAACAAGGGCAGAGGTTCCAGGGCAGCAGGCAAGCAGACACAGAACTTATATACAGTTATGCTAAAAAGAGAGACAGTGTCTCCAGACACCGATCAATTTCTATTAATAGTCCTAGGCATTTCAGCCAAAAGACCTTCTGCATTGGCTCTCTATCAGAGACAGATAAATATATTATACATATACTGTCGCTGGTAGAAAGCCTCTGTAGAAGGCCATTTAACTAATAATAAAAACTCATCAGCATCATGAGACATTGTCTCTCTTTTGGGTGGCTCATTGGATGGGTGCTTCCTGATGTCTTATGTGTGTTTTTCCACTTATACCATTAACACATCTCCAGGCAAGCCACAGAGTTTACTGCATATTGTGGTTTTAAAGTTCCACAGCCTCCTGGCATGTGTTTGCTAATGCCATAACAATAGTTTTTTTAAAACAAAACAAAAACAAAACAGCAGCAGGTTAAAACAAACAAACAAACAAACAAACAAACAAACAAACAAACTTCCCTCTGGACTCTCAGTTGGGGACCAAATACAGCTAAATGCAATATTCATATGCAAGTTGCTGGTTAACTCTGCAAACAAAGCTTATTTGAGGAAACCAGCTCCCAAGAACACCAGTGTTCCAGACTTTGTTCTCTCTTCTGAACTCCACCTGCAGAAGTCATCATTGGTACTGAGAAGGGATGGGGAACTTGCAGTACAACAGCATTTGGAAGGCCACAACTCCCCTCAGTCCCAGCCGGCATAACTTGTGGTTAGCCACAAGGGCAGTTGTAGACCAATATCCGGAGTGCCACAAATTCTCCACACCTGGTACAATCCTCTGCAAGTCCCAGCATGTCCAATAAAACTTTATCCCAGGTGAGCCTGCCTAGAATTGCAGTCTGAGAGAACCCTCATTAGAACAAAATATTGCAGCTTTTCCTGGGCTCCCTTCCACTCACCCAAACTTCAGTAGATGACCCTTGGGATCGCTTCCAACTCTATAATTCTCTGGTTAATATTTATCATTTTCCAGTGGACAAAAGCTGAGGGTTGCAACAGAAGAGGAAGTTCTTGTGACATTTAGAGGAATAAAATTACGAGGCAACAATAGAAGGAAGAAGGCAAAGATTTTTGTTCCCCATCCCACAAGCTGGAATACATATTACAGTGAAAGACACTCATCCGTCTTTTGAGCAGTAACAAGCCACCAGGGGCAAGGTTAATCCTCCCTAGCAGACCCATTTTATTTATTTATTTTACTTGTCGTCACAAAAGCTTTTAACCCCTGAAGCAACGAGGGAAAAAGCCACTGCTGGGCAAGTCAGTGAAGATGGCGGCTCTGACATTTCTGATTTCTAAGACTCTGAGTAGTAAACACAGCAGCTAGAGTATTGAACAAACATTGTAGGGATTTCTGGCTCAGATTGGCTGGCTGAAGCCTGCTCCTCTGACGCAAGAAAATGTTTTAGCACTCAAGTTTTTCCTTGTGTAGTGTGCCTCTTACTAGGAAAAGCACTAAAGCCACATGAAATATACATCGCAGTCATAAATTGCTGCTTTCGTCCCCAGCGGCTGCGACTCTGCATGCACATTGCCAGCAAAGCTTTGACAGGGATGTAGCTGGATGTAGCGGTACATTAAATTTTTTATGCAGAACAGGATCAGGAAGGATTTTTTTTTTCCACAAAGAAAATTCTAGGAGCTTTGCTCCTCCATCTCTAAGCTTGATGCTGCCAAAACTCCTGAACAGGCAAGACTACGTATATTCCATGCTGAACAAAAATTATAATTCTGTGCCACAGCCATTCAAATTCTGCCCCAAGAAAACCCCAAATTGTGCAACCTCTATAAATAAACTAAACTATGTGCTTCCTCATTTTGCATCATTTGTTCAGAAATTGATTGTTGGGTTTTTAATTGTGCATCATTATGAAGCCATCTCTCTGGCTTCTGGGATTTCAGTGGGATTTCTAGCCCTTCTGCAGCCATAAGGGCTAGCAACTCGGAAAGGCTGGAAATGTCCTATTGTAAGAACACATCTGCCTGGTACTTTGGGGGTGGGGAGGAATCTAATTGGATGAGCTTCAGCTGCTAATTTGAACCAGAGAGAAGAGTTTGCTGGAATTCTGGGCATGATCTGTCGTTCTCATTGTTACAGGCAAGCAGAACTGGCTGAGGACAGCTCAGTCCCTAGTGTTTCATTGCTGCTGCTGTTGCTTCTCCTCCCTCCCAAAATTCAAGGCTAAAACCATTGAGCAGGCCACTGGTTTTACTGCTCCTTCAATGTGTAAAGAGGGATGCAGGTGGCGCTGTGGGTTAAACCACAGAGCCTAGGACTTGCCGATTGGAAGGTCGGCGGTTCAAATCCCCGCAACAGGGTGAGCTCCCGTTGCTCGGTCTCTGCTCCTGCCAACCTAGCAGTTCGAAAGCACGCCAAAGTGCAAGTAGATAAATAGGTAAGACTCTGGCAGGAAGGTAAATGGCGTTTCCGTGTGCTGCTCTGATTCACCAGAAATGGTTTAGTTATGCTGGCCACATGACCCGGAAGCTGTACGCCGGCTCCCTTGGCCAACCCCAGAGTCGGTCACGACTGGACCTATTGGTCAGGGGTCCCTTTACCTTTACAATGTGTGAAGGACTGTAGTCTAAGTGTACCTTCTCATCTCTACCTAATTTTCTTATCAAGACACTGGGATGAAACCAAACAGAACAGCATTCTGGGGGATTTAGAGCAAATACTTTGCATGTAGAAAGTCCCAGCATCTCAATCTGTGGCTGAGAAAGAACCCTGCCTGAAACCCATAGAGAAATGCAAGTCAGCATAGATAATACTCTGACCTAGATGGACCAATAGTTTTACCTGGCATAAGGAAGCTTTTTATGTTTCTGTTCTTGGCAACTACTCTGTTTTCTCAGAATTGAGTCAAAGCACTTTAGCATCTTTCTATATGGGCCAGCTTTTACAGTCCAGGCTACAGGCAATTGCTGGACAGTTTTACATTTGACATGGTTCATTCCATTTCTGTACTATAGACCTGGTTTAGATTCTGATATAGTTACCAGGTCCTCAGGGCAGAGTTGGTTAAAGATATGTAAAGTGCAGTGCATGCCAATCAGCCAATCAAAAACCACTGTCTAGTCCAAAGTTCCACATAGACTCCAGGTAAGGAAATTAAGATTGCTGGGTGCCCAAAATGCTTTGGAAATAAATCCATTGTTTTGGATAATTGTTGACATTGCTTCAAAACACTTACAGCAGCCTTTGGATACAAGAGTAAGGCAGAGCTTGAAAAGCTGAGCAGATGAGGGGGCAAATTTCAGGCAGGCACCAAATAGATGGAAAGAATGCAAAACACACTCTTTTGTTTCTGGAACATGACATTCCCCGGGGCTCAAGAAGCACATCCACTCTCTGTTAAGAAATACTAGAAAGAAAGAAAGAAAAAGCTCCAGCTCCAGAAATGAGAGTGCCAGCTGTTCTCCCCAGGACATGCTGGGAAAAGTGGGGCAGCTCGCACTTCACCCTAAGTGGATTTGCCAATTGTGGGCTCACTTTTCAGGCATCTTCTGGAAAATCTGTTAGCTCATTAATGCATTACTCAATTCCCCGGAGACTCCCTTGCAATCTCAGTGCATGTTACAAAATGTGCAAGAAAGCAACAAAGGATGGAATAATGGGAAACAAGGAGGGGTTATCCAAGAAATAAATAAAATGTAACAAGAGGCAACAGGGCAAAGACAGACTTCCAGGCCTGCATGCTACTTATGTCAGGCAGCAACTGGTCTGAGACCAGGGCTGGGGGACATTTTTCAGCCTGAGGGCCACATTGCCTTCTGGGGGCCACTTGCCAGTGGTAGGTGGGTCCCAATGCAAAAAGGGGGGGGGAATAGCACCAGATGTGATTCTTACTTTTGCACAGTAGTCTAGACTCCAGCCATACAAAAGCTGATTTATCTCACTCAAACACACTCACGTCTCTCCATCCAGGCAAATAAAGAGGCTTAATCACAGTTCACAACCATATTCTAGCTAGGCAGAAGCACTTAAGGAAATTGCAGAGCAGCAGTTGTGAGGGGTGTGGTCTGGGGAGGGCACATGTCTGGGGAGATCTCTGAGGGCCAGCCAAGCAGAGAGATATTGAGGGCCACATTCAGCACCTAGGCATGAGGTTCCCACACCCACCAAGAGAGGCATATCTGCATGTCCTTAGAGGCATATTGTTTCCTCTTATAAGGTTCAAGAGGAACAGAATTCACAAAAATCTTTCCTCAAAGTGCTATGCTCTGTTTCTACTTGTACCAGCCCAATGTCTGGCATATGGCACATACTCAACTCAGTGTGCCCTGAAAAATGTCCACAGTAAGAGAGAAGGCAATTTTCCTGAGGTAGCAAGATTGATTCCATGCTGCTTCACAAGAACTCCATGGGATGTGCAGCAAATGACTGCTTCAGGCTGAAGACGAAGCAAGGACCTAAGCAACAAGCCAGAGATCCAGAGAAAAGGCTGAGGTGATCACTGGTGCAACTCTGCTGAAGCCATAATCACGGGCCTGGAATGGCATTGGCACAATTCCTTCCCTGCCACATCACTTTTCCAAAGTACAGTTGTACGTTGGTTTTGGAACAGCTTAGTTCCCAAACGTTTTGGCTCCCAAATGCTGCAAATCCAGAAGTGACTGTTCCGGCTTGCAAACTATTTTTGGAAGCTGAATGTCCGATGGGGCTTCCGCAGCTTCCAATTGGCTGCAGGAGCTTCCTGCAGCCAATCAGAAGCCACGCTTTGGGTTCCTAAGATTTTGGGAGTTAAACGGACTTCCAGAACAGATTCCGTTCAACTTCCAAGGTATGACGGGACCTCATAACACTCTCTTCCTGCTTTTCACAGAATCAAAGAGGGAAGTGCCATGTCAGCAAGAGATAAAAGTCCTTCTACTGCAGTCTACAAACATCACATGTCAGCAAGGGGCTGTCAACAAAGGAATTCTGATACTGTGAAGTACAGGGCATCCCTTGCACATTAGGAGTCTCAGGCAACCAGTTTACCCAGGGACTTCCCCACACCTAAGTTGATGCAATATGCTCAGTCATAGAAGCTCACACATATCATCTCTGCACCCCCTTAAAGCCTCACTATGGAGCACTGCACTGGGCAGGGGCAATGCCTTCCCCTTGGGCACGCTGCCCAAGGAAAGGTAACCAGAAAGCCTTGGCTTGATCCCTTGACAGTAAGATACTTGTGCACCTGGGGGCAGCCCAACTTGGTCCTGACTTGCCAGGAACTCATTCCCAGAACACTTCTGCTGCTGAACCACCTCTTGCCTCCACCTTCCTTCAAATTCCCTTCTCAGACTTCACCTTTCCCATTGAATGCTTCAGCTGATAAGCCCCTAGTCCTCCGCTGAAAAAGCAGAGGCTCGTGCACATGTCTTCTACTAATGAGTCCTCCTCCTAATAAAATCATTGTGCTGACAGAACGTTGGCCTCAGTGCCATGTTGGATTCCACCCTGTGCCTCCATTCACACCCATCCCTCCTTATTCTGGTCTCCTCCACCTTGCCTCCCTCCCTTCCCTGTTTATTGTCTCCCTCACCGTCAATCCTTAGACTGCAAGCTACTTTGGGTAACGATCTCCCTTTTCATTTGTATTGCTCTGTAGAACACTATGCACTTTGATGGTGTTCTATAAATAATAAGAATAAGATGACTGCCACCGGCATTCTATATACCAGCATGGACATTATTAATTTCTGTAAGTGCAAGTACACTTGGTTATCACTAGTGGGACTCTTGCTGTCATACTTCTGGCAGTTTTTATTTATTTATTAAAAACTTCATTCTCAAGGAAAGACACAGAACCAGTGCAAACAAAATGGATCTCAATTCCCCCACCCATACGAGGGAGCCAGCTATTCTCATTTCAGGGTCCAAAAGCCTTTAACCTGCCTTTGGGGAAGGAAGCATTAAATTAACAGCTTCTCAGAAAACTCATTTATATCATCATTAACCATATCCAATATCTCCCCAGAAGTATGGATCTCCCAAAGGGCTGAACTTGCATCTTCTCAACACAGCCCTACTAATATGAACCAGGTCCCACCTGCTTCTGTTATTGTCATCATAAAGAAAGGCCCATTTGCAGGCCTCTCCTCTCTGCCCCCAGCTCCCTGCACAAAGTTTTCACCATGGTTTCCTCACATCAATTATTGAAGTGGATGATTTATTTAAAGGAACGCCTCTCCACTCTTCGATGTATGCCGCATTTGCCAAGGAAACTCCTGTGGGTCTAGAGCCATATTATTTTTTTGCAGCCACGTGTGACATTAAATTAATATCTGCAGTGCTGCTCATGTGATGAATGGAATGAACTTGCTTGCACAGACGAAAAAGAAAGAGGAGTTGGGTGGGGGTGGGGAGAGTCAAAGAGAAGGGAGCAAAGCTGCCCTGGCACACGGCATTACCCAGGGTGGGTGGAAGGGTCCTGAACTTCACTCTGTGCCAATCGGATGACATTAAATTGAGAACTGGGGCTAGTCACATTGAAGTGTGTTCTCCTGGTCAGCAGGAAGGATGAGCAAATCACAGTTCTGACCCCTGTTTGTTCTCTGGCCACATCAGCCACCCACCCCTATCTGGCCAACATTTCCTCTCCATCCTCTGCTTGCTGGATTTTGAGGCAGGCTTTTTGTTCCCAAGAACCACATGCAGCAGTGGTTGTGTCTAGTACTATTCACCTTCCCCTTTCAACATATATCTTCCCTTCTCTGCCCCCCTCACTTAGGCTGTATCAGGGTTGATGTGTGTGTGTGGCGGGGGAGTATGAAACCTTCATTCCTCAGCAATCTCTGGGCAGCAGAGATTGCTGTGCCCACAGCACAGGAAGAGTAATGTTCTCCTCAGCACCCAGCTGATGGCTGATAAGCTGGGCAGCAGGGGATTGGAAAGGTCTCTCCTGGGGCTTGGTGGGCTCTGCAGCTAATGGCCAAGGGCTGCAAGTTATCCTCATTTGGTGCAACATGTAGGTGCTATGAAATCAGGTTCCTTGCAGAACCTTTTCTATACTCAGTCCACACATCGCAGGCTCCTTGGCAAAGAGCCTTGCTTGGCATGTCACAAAACACCTCTACTGTGCAACCGCAGACTCAGATACAAAGTACGGACCAGCCTCATGTTCCAACAAGCTGTTGGCTTGATGTGTTGTGTAGCGGTTGCCTGTTTCTTTAGTCTTCCTCAAAGCTGTGGCAGATGTGCTGTCTGCAACAGCACATGAAAAGGGCTGATGGAGGCCGTTGATCCATGCAGTTGAGTCTTTCCCAGCTTGATGCTTCCTAGATGTTTTGGACCAGCCAGACTGGCCAATGATCAGGGATGATCCAAAGTATCTGGAGGGCACCAGATTGGACAAGGTTGATCTAGTTCCTTGGAAGACAGCTACCAAGCGGCAATGGACTTGACCTCTCACCACTCCATGCCTCTTCCCCAACCTGGTGCCTTCCAGATGTGGTTGGACTCTCATCATCTCTGACCACAGGCCATTCTGGCTATAACTAATGGGAGCTGGAGTCCTAAAATATCAGGGGTCAACAGATGGAGGATGGAGACGGGGAAGAGCTGATTCAGATGGCTGTCAGAATTGCGAATGAACTGCAGGAGTTCCCTCCAAAGTTAGGGCAGGTTTCCCTGCTGCAATTTCTGGGAAAAGCTCTTTGCCTGGAAGTATCCCTGAGGGGTTCTTGTTTACTCCCTGTCTACATACTCTAAAACAGCTGCTAATTTGTACATGCTTACTGCAACTGTGTTTCCCATTTCCCCAAGGCAGGCAGAAAGTGCTTGTGTGTCTTATATTCAAATCCAAAAGCAAAATCCTCATCACATTTAGCCATTAATATTTGATCATTAGATTTGTCATCTTCATTTTGGAAAAAAGGGGGGGGGGCTATATAAGAAGAAGCCCTTACTTCTCAAACACATTTATACTGATTCTCACAGCTGGAAAAAGCCCAACTACTTATTCCCCAAGACTAATTACTCTAATAAATGTTCATAATTTGAGAAATTCACAAGCAAGTTGCAATATGGAAGAGGATCTGGCTGAATTAATTTATACTTCCTCCTTGTTAGACAAAGCCGATTCCAGCCATCTCCGACGATGAAATTGGTATGATCAGAACACTTTTCCTAATAGATAAATAAGGGGGAGAGGAGTCTTAATCATAGAATCACAGAATTATAGAGTTGGAAGGGATTCTGAGGGCAATCTGCTCCAACTCCCTGCAATGCAGGAATCTCAGCTAAAGGAGATACCAGAGAACGAGGAGGAAAGAAAGCAGTGCAATTGAGGCAGCAACGCTTTATAGAAAATACATAGCCTCCAAATTAATCTGTTCAGTAGGTAAATGATTCATTCTCTCTCCCCCCCTCCAACCGCCACCCACCACTATGTGTAGCAGCACATATTCAAATTGTGTCCAGTACCAGAACTCGCATGCTGTCTGTAAAAAGTTACCCGGGAAAATACAGTCAAGTCCAGCTTCAAAACAAGCTCTCATAACTTTGCCTGTGTGCACATAGATGCACAATCGCTCTGGCAAGTTGCACAAGCAGCCCTAAGTGACACAGAGCCTCTGTTTGGAAGTCTGGGCTGAAGGTTATTATGGTGTGCCCTTTTTACACCCAGATGACCTTGGGAACCTGTGTAATGCAGGCTCAACCTGTGGAACAGTTAAATTCTGCTCCAGGGTTTCCTTTCTCATCTCAAGAGGAGCTTTTCAGCTGCTCAGCTGCCATTAGGAGCATGAATTTTATTTTCTGGAATATGAAAACAAGAAGATCTGGCAGCACTAATGAGGATACTAATGGAGAGAGAAAATCATAGAGCCTCTCTGGACAGTCTTGGGCGAACCACCACTATCTCTGAGAATGACCTACCTGGTAGGGTTGCTGTAAAGATAAAAGGGGCTACTGGTGCTCACTAGAGGAAAAGTGTGTTATAAATGTAATATTAAACAAACAGTGAAGTCATAACAAAATTAAGAAAATGCTCCTTGTGACTTCTGCTAAACATTGACCTGCTCAGATGGCATTTTGCAGACCAGGACACACACACTGATTGACCTACATCACCAGAATCAGTCAAAATATTGAATTCTTTTTGAGGGAGCTAAATGTCCTTTGCAGCATGCCAAGTCCTCCCAAAGTGCATGCGAAAGAAGGTCATCAATGGGATCACTAATTAAATTCTGCTTTATGGTATTAAAAAAACACTATTTAGGGCAACACCACACCCTATAAAATTAAGAAACAGAAGAGACCCTAACCCTATAGGAATTCACATGAATGCTGCCATTACAGACTGTGACCCACAATGACCCTTCGCATACATTCTGGGTGTGAGTTTTTTGGCCAGGCAAACTGCAGAGAATGACTTCTGTCTGAAATCCTGTAGGGGCACTGCCAGTCAGTACTGAGCTAGATGGATCAGTTCTTGGTAGAAGGCAGCTTCCTATATTCCTGTACTCCATGTAGGGGAAAAGGTTTTCTAACAGAAGCTGTTCCATAACTTTCCCCCTCCCCCAGAGATTTGGCTAAGATTGAGTCTGTGCATCTTCTGAACACATTGCAAGACTTTGATATTAGGAGACAGCTTTCGACAGCAGGAGTTAAGCCAACTGGCAAAGGTTTGACAAAGGATGGTGATGTATGTTTTAACTGGTCATTTATTTATTGCTTTTTAATTGACTATTTTTGCTTTTAAAATGCATTGCTGCAAGCAGAAAGCCTTAAGAGCCAGGCAAATGGAAGTAGTCAAATGTATGCTGTTTGGGGTAAGGGCATGCATATCATTTCACACATATTATACCATTTCATGACCAATTTTGAATTCCTGAATGGCCTGCTTCTTATTGGTTACAAACCCCAAGTAGTAGCTTAGGGTTTAAAAACTCAAACTCAGCTCTATCTTGCCAATTACTTATTCAGTCTATTTCCTGCCTTTCCTCCCAAAGGAGCCGAGGGCAGCAACAAGCCCTAACACTTAAGCTGGAAAGTTGTACTTTGGACGCAACTGAGGGGCTGGACTGCTTCAAGCATATAAAAAGGAGGAAATAACAGCAACAGGAAAGTCACGTGGTAGATCATTGCACAAGCTGCATAAACATGCATCTAATCCAATGCACATTCATGCATTTAGGAGTTTGTGACTAGCTGTGGCTCTTCAGCATGCATTTATACATACATGGTGCAAGAGCTGTATGTGGCACACACAAAAACCTACATGAGGTTTTCATGATTTCTCCTACACCTAAGTGTTGTGCATGCACAAAACATTTCTGCCCAGTGCTGGTGCCTAGTATCTCAGTCCCTGCTCCAAGCACACAGGACATTCTGCATGTGAACCACCATCATGGCTGAAAGCTCTTCAAGAATATAGTTGGTGCATGCAGGAATGTTACCACGTAATGTATTTGATGGTCTTTGGGCAACCACCTGCTTAAAGGGGTGGAGGGAGCCTCTCTGCTGCACAAAGCTCCTTTCCAACCATCTGAACCATCCCCTAATAGCCCATTTCCTCTGTCATCTACATCTCCTTTTGGTGTTCCTTTAGCATACAGTTTCAGCATTTTATTGCCTGGAGTCTTAGTAAATGAAACAGAAAAATGTAGGAATCGAGGAAGACGAAACGCTTCCCAAGTTTCAGTGGAATCTAATCTTTGCTTAGAGTCATAGTGGTGTAGGCTTTAGACCTGCATATGGTGTGTTTCAAGGGGAGAGAGGAGCAGGAGAGAGAGCGAGAGAGGGAGTGAGAATATTGCTCTCTTCCTGAACCTCCAGCCAACCATGCTTATTGCCCACACCTGTTTTCAATGCACCACCACAAGTGACAGACCTCAGAAGGCATCCAATAATTGGATTGTGTCATTGACACAATCCATTCTAGCCATGCTGCATGTGTTAATCAGCTTATCAATGCCAGGATGTCTATGTTATCGTGTGTGTGTGTGTGTGTGTGTGTGTGTGTGAGAGAGAGAGAGAGAGAGAGAGAGAGAGAAGCTACCATTAATAATGCAATTATCATTGTTGGTAATTCCTGCATTCCATTTCCTTCTGACCTCACCATTTATTATTCCTCTCCCATCCAGCCTTACAAAGAATTATGTGTGTACCTGTAATCCAGGAAAACAGCCATGCATCCAAAGAAGTGGCCGGCAGTCCATGAAAATTTGTGCCATTTAAAAATTGTTATTTTCTAAGGTTGCTACAAGAGATGAACAGGGCAATGTCATAGACATTAAGAATTGCCATGTTGGGTCAGATCAATGGTCCATGTGCCTCAGCGTGCTGTGAGTCCACAAAGGCCAGACAGATGCTACTGAGAAATTCATAAATGGGGAATGATACTGAGATTGATACAGCTATTTGTTAATCCCCCAACATATGCTAGCCAGAGGCATACAAACTCTATAGCGTGCCAGTGGGAACTGGGACCCATGGGTCTAATTAGGGCTGGCACAAGTCTCTGTTTGGCTTGTGAGGCCACTTTCCTCAAAGCACACCCACCCAGATATGATGGCAGATATGGGGCAAGTGGAGGTGAGGTTGCCAGTGTAGTTGTCAGTGGCCAGAGCAAGGCAGCTGGGGTTGGCTATGCCATAAAGTTCTGGAACTCAATAATGTAGCTGACCCCTGCAGGTAGTAGAGCTTGAAGATTGTGCCAGTTAGCTGATTGGTGGTAACTTCCAGGCTCGCTTGGCTGGGCTTGGTTTGTGGCATGGATCACTTGGCATCACTATGACTGACAGGTCATTAGGCTCCACCCACCAATCAAAACAGCCTGCCAAGGGTGGGGGAACTCAATAATCTGGCCCGCTGGCTGGATCCACTTCCATAACCCTGTTCAGAAGGCTAATGCAAATGTTAAAAAAGGAGCAGGGACCATAGTTCAGTCACGGAGCACACATTTTGCATGCATGGCTTCTCCAGTTAGAAGGATCAGGTGATGTGAAACATCTTTCTTGAGAAGCTAAACTCTGCTAGTCAGAGTAGACACTACAGGACTAAGTGGACAAATACTCCAACCTGAATTCTGTACGCTCATATGAAAGAGCCCAATAAGGAATTAACTGTGGTCTGTGGGACTGCTTTTGTCCCAGTTCTTCTCCAAAGCAAACACCCACCTCACCCACTAAGACTAACCAGGGTTTCTGTTGCATCTGGATTGAAACCAGCTTCATACCACTAAAAAAAAAAGGAGTTTGATAGAAAAGCTATCCACAGTAAATTGCCAGGAAGTTGTTTATTATGCTTTTCACCTCTGTTTTATACAGAAAAGGTCAAGATCTGACAGGCAGAGGCAGAGATTGCAATGCAGATTAGCCATTACTGCTCTTATACTCTGGCAGAGGGAGGGAGGAACACCATCCTTCCAGAAGGATGAACTTGTGGACGGGGAGAGGGTTGGAACACACATAGCTGAAAGGATGCAAATTAACTTAGCATGGTCTCCTCTGCCTTCATCTCTCCATCTCTTTTTTGCAGAGCAAGTGACAGCCTTCATCTGTCCAATCAAAGAAGGAAGTTCTAAGGAAATGCAAGAGGGGGAAAAACAGTATCTACTATGCCAATCCAGGAAAGTGTGTGTGTGTGTGTGTCTGTCTGTCTGTCTGTCTGTCTGTCTAACTGAGAGAAAGATTACCTTGGCTCACCCTTGTTAAAGGAAGGTTCCCTTGGCAACCTGGTATGATGAAAGAGACGGCTATCGATGGCTATTTGCAATGCTTCTTAATACCAGTTGCTGGAAGCCACAGGAAGGCAGAGTGTTCTTGCGCATGAATCCTGCTTGCTGGCTTTCCACAAGCATCTGGTCAACCACTGTGAGAAGAGGATGCTAGGCATGGGCCATAGTTCTTATAGATTTTTGTGATGGTCAAGGAAGCAGAAGCCTCAGATCCAAGCGGGTTAGAATGCAAAGGAAAGAAATAATCACCCAGTGCCTCCTTTATTTCACAGCTCAGTGGAGATGTCCACTCAGTGCACAGCTAGAGCATGTGTTACAGCATATGGTGTTGGAGGCTTTCCTGCAGCAGGTAATACATGGAGGCAAAGTAAGGGGAAAGGAGATCTTCTCAGTGGTACCAGAGGCCTGCAAGATGTGCTGTTGTCACACCCTTGTGTCTCCTCCCTCATTTTATCCTGAAATTTGAATATAAAGGAAAATAAGATGGATGAACACCCCCCAACCGAGAAAGTGAGGAAAGGATGAACTGTCACCAGGCAATGGCAGTCATGCAAGATAGCAAGGTTTGTTAAGATCTAAGGAGACTCCATAAACCACATCCACACCCTACATTGGAGATGGGGAACCTATGGCTCTCAAGATACTGTTTGACCTATAGCTCCCATCGTCCTTCATCACTGGCTATGCTGGCTGGGGCGAAGAACATCTAGAAGGCCAGCTCCCTATCCCTCTCAGTGCTTCCTGGGAACAAAGGCCACCGTACTATGTAAATGAAGAGGTGCAAGGGGAAGCCCTTTCCTCTCTAGCTTATTGTCATCATGGGCAGCACCCAGCAACCTCATTTTCCATATGAGGCATCAGAATGCAGTAGAGAAATGGAAAGAACCCATTCCGTTTGCCACTGAGGACATGCACAGAGATGGAAAAGAGTACAATAGGAAGCCATAAGCAATTCCACTTTCTACTGCATTTTCTGCCTGCACTTCAGAGCCTTAATGAAAAAGAGCCTGTATATACTGCCACCTTGAACACCAAAGTCTGAATATAATTTGAAGGTGGACACTATTTGCAAGACCGAGGCCTCTAATGACATCGTCCCCACAACTGTTCCCTTCTAGGTCTGCAATCGCTGGCTCCAGCAACCTCCCATCCAACCATTATGAGTGGAACCAAATTTCCTTTATATACAGTGCAACAGAAGTTTGCCAAGTGAAGGGATAGCTCAGTTGGAAGAGCATGAGCTCCACGCTGGGTAAAAGATTCCTGCATTGAAGGGGCTTGGACTAGATGACCCTTGTGATCCCCTCCAACTTTATAATTCTATGATTTTATTATCTCTTGTTCTGTATTACAGAAAGCAAAACTAACATGGTTTATCCATCTAATGACCACCTAATTCAAACTAGTGTTCTAACAACCACAAAACATCTCAGCCTCTCAAAAATAATTTCATAATAGTTGCTCAAGTCAATGTTTTTTAAATGTATTGTATTGTGTAATGCATTTTATGTATTTGGTATTGTGACTTGCTGTTATTTTTATTGATTGTAGTTTAGTAATTATTCAATGTAATTGTTGAGAGTGAATTTCTGCTTAATTATTGTTTGCTGATATTTTGAGAGTTAACGCTGTTGTGTATTATTATATGCTAATGGATTGTTGAATATTGCATTAATTAATATAAATTGTTTATTTTAAAGTCATATCTTATTATGGCTTATTTGTATTGGATTGCATTGTTAAATGATGTATGATCTTTGTTGTATATGTTGTTGTTTCTTCAGCTTGTAAACTGCCTTGAGTAGAAAGGTAGCAAAATGAACCTGCACCTGAAATTCTCTCACCGTCTCCAACACAAGCCAAGTTGCCTTGTGAACTCAACGGCAATTCTTTCTCAATATCTTTGAATCCCAAGCAGAACAAAGGCCATAAGGTTATCTATCATACATCCTATTTCCATGGAAAATAAATATAAAACTCACAGACTCCAAACAAAGTAACTGAGGGACAGTGCAGTCTCTATGCATGCAATGCTGCCATGTGGCCAGGCTCCAACATAGCCAATGTCCAAGATCTGTTACCACACGTGCACACAAACATACTCAAAACAAGATAAGGGATATTGTCTATGAGGCATCCTGTTTAACTATAGTGAATGACACCAAAGTGACTAAGAAGTGACAGATACTTAATCAAAAAAACAGCTTACTAATAGAAATAGGAACAGAAGGAGTGGAAGTTAACACTGACAGCAGAAAAGCTCCCAGAAAGAGCAATTTTGTTTCCCACAAATGGGAAAATGCACAAAAGTGAACTAGGATTTATATAACCTCAATGGTTCTAAACCTATTATGTGATTTTAAATATCCGAGTCATGGTTTTGAAACCCAGGGATAGTCAATAACAGAACCTTTTGGTCACATCAGCTGGCTGGAAGTTTCAGCAGGTCTGTCAAATATCTGTTCTTCTCAACTGCCCTCCACCAGGCCACCACCCCCACCCAAAATTAAAGAGAGGTTGTCACACTGGGGACAGCCAAAATATGCATGGCTCATGTGGATAAGCTGGATCAGGGCAATTAATTGCTGCTTATCTAAAAGCAGCTATTCATGCTGAAAGTTAGACAAAGGACTCTACACAAATGCATAATACATCTAGGCCTGAGGTCACCAACTGCGTGCACACAAATGTTATTATATGCAACTAACATGAAAACTAGGTGCATCCTTCTGGCTCACAATGGATGCCCCTCCTTTTTTTAGTGCTGGTCGAAGTGGTACCTTTATTCAGACAACAAGCAAAAGAGATAGAGCTTCAACCCATCACATGACTCCTGTCACATTACCTTTGCACATCGTACAATTACATCTATGCCCATCGGTTTCCTCCCCAACCAAGCCACCTCCCACTACAATGTCTAATGTAGGTCATTTGTTCAGCAAATTGGCTGCTATTATGCCTGTTGGCTCCACAGTCCCATTGACAGGCTTTGCAACAGCAGAACCAATGCCTTAAGCCGTCTCCCCATCAAGTAGCACACATGCCCTCGGCTAAACAGCCTAGCCGCCTGCTTTCACAGCCAAGTCACTGACCAATAAGGCATTTGGTTTCTTACACCAGCTGATTGCCGAGAAAGGAAAACAAGCCAACCCCACCTCATTGTTTCAGAGGCAGAGTCATTTTTTTCCTAGGGATTCGAAATAGACCATTAAATTGGGGGTGGGATTGTTGCTGCCTGTGCAGAAGAGCTTTTTCACCACACTTATCAAAAGCAGCCTGCACAGCAGGGCCACCTCTGCTACCACAATTAAACCCAAGTTTGACGTGATCGGATTTCTCAACAAGGACTGAGTCAACTACCAGAAAGGCATGCTAGCAATGGAGCCATAGCACAGAGCCAGGCTGCAATATCCAGAGAAATGAAGAATAAAAACTTCCCTAATACTGCAAGCCATAGATACTGCAGACCCATTTGGCTAGCCATCCCCGGAGGCTGTAGGGAAAGCCAGTGCTCACAGCTGCTAGAGGAAGCGATGCAAAGATGGACACATGTCAGCTGGATAGATTGGCGCGAATGAATGATGCACTGCCCATCTGGACAGTCCGCAGGCATAACACTGGAAGAGCTGCTCAGCGCATCCCCTGTTCCCCCCATTAAGGCTGTCAGGATAAGAAAAGAAATCAAACAAATAGGTTGCAAAGCACAGCGAGATTTCTCCCCAGACAATTTTTGCCCCCTGTGTTATAGCATTCCATGAAAGCCACATAGCTCCTCCCTCCCAAAAAATGGGACATAATTCAGGAATAAGATTGGGGAGGGGGGGTAGAGAACCTCTATCTAGACATGGTATAATTCTCAAAAGGTTTTGCAGCAAGCATTCCCATTAAAGCAAGCAAATGCTGTGAATAGAAGGCCCAGCCAGCATATCAGAGCCTGCACAGCACTCTCACAGGTCCAGACTGATCCTGGCCGCCACAGCAAGGGCAGAAGAAAGATGCTCAGATTTGCAATATCCAAAAGCAAGTCTCCCTTATCATGCAGGAGCAGGGCTCACCGGCCCTTCCTTCCTTCAAAAGCCAGCTGCTGAGCGAAAGCCAGCTAGGCCAGCTACCCAACCAATAACAGCTGATTCTCGCTAGCATAAACAGCAATAAATCCTGAGGTGAGCAGAGAGAGAGAAATTCTGAGATAAGCAATAACTGAGGTGAAAAGGACACCCCATAGCTATAGTCTGAGCAGCTGACTCTCCAGGGAGATTTTTCTGCCAGCTTGAGGCTGCAAGCCTAACCATGTCTACTCAGAACTAAGTCCAGCTGTAACCAATAGGGCTTACTCCCAGCTAAGTGAGGTTAGGGCCACAGTCTTAACTCGGAAGGCAAAGTCTGCTAAATGCCATTACTGCCCCTTGCCAGACTTTTTATGCCTTCCAGTGGTTTCTGTTAGCTTGCTTACCTGTCCCTCCTGCCTGTCAGCAGCTGGTTCTGATAAAACCTATACAAGTAGAGGGGAACTGGCAGAGTTTTCATACCGCAAGAGCTTCCTGAATAAAACTACTTGGGGAACAAACCCAGCAGAGGCCAGGCAGCATAGGAAGCACCTTGAAGCCTCAGGTAAGGGCTTGGGGGTAGCAGAAAGAAGCCCTTCCATTTTCTAAGCATAGGCTAGCAGTCAAAGGATGAAGATCTCTTTCCCAATATAACCACAGCAGCCTCTCAGCGGGTGTGTAAACGAGAGAGAGAGAGAGGCGGGAAGAACCATAGGAAATTGGAGGAGGGGAATGCACAAGCTGTGACCGAAGGAATATAGAAACCAAAACATGTAATGGAGGCAGCTTCACCAAAACAGCCCTCGAAACAAACCGAGTTTAGAGACGGGGAGGGGGATGATTTGCACTCGGTACCTAACCCACACCCTCCCGCGCACCGCTCCTTGGCGCACCAGCGTCCGCTGGGGCAGAAAGGGGCGTTGGAAGCCGAGGCGATGTGCTTTTACCTTGGGCCCCCCAGCCCCAAACCACTTTCCTCCCTTACCTGCCCACGGTCTGGTTGGCGAGCTGCCGCATGCGGTTGAATTGCTTCTTCATGGTTGCGCCCTTGGCCAGAGAGCGCCGCGACGGGCTCGGGAAAGAGGAGGAGGAGAGGGAGAGCTGGGGAGATCGGTGGCTATCCCGGGCTGGGGGAGGCGGTTACATGGCCCTTCTTCTTCAAGGTAGAAGGTGGAGGAGGAGGAGGAGGGGGAGGGGGAGGGAGACGAGGACTCTAGCACTGCAGCAGCAGCAGCAGCAGCGGCGGCGGCGGGGAAGGAGGGGGGCAGCCCCCGGCCAGCACCATCGCCGCCTCCTGCATCCTTCGGGGGCGCAGCAGCAGCAGCAGGAGCGTCACTTTCTCCCTTTCTGGCTAAGCGCAGCCGCCGAGCGAGCACGCCCGGCCCCGAGTGCTCAGCGCAGCCTCCCGACCCACGCCCGGCCGGCCATGCTGAGCTGGTCGCCTTTCTCTTTTCCCTCTCTCCCTCTCCGAGCTCAGCGGCGATCCCGACGCGCTGCGCTGCTGACAAGGCTGGAAGAGAAGCGGCGGCTCGGACTGCGGCTGCCCGGCCTGGGGCGCTGGGAACTGGAGTCTCCGCCTCCTGGCCGCCGCTTTCCCACTTGCGCCGGGTGGGGGCGCTGCGGAGCACCTTGCCGCGGCCGCGCAGTGGGGCTGCGGAGGGGAATGGAGGCAGCAACAGCAGCGCCGAGCATCCATTCCTGCTCGGGGTGGGGAGCTCTTTCAACGCGAAAAGAGCCAGAAATGAGCGGCTCTGTTCACTAGTGGTGATGGTGCTGCTGCTGCTGCGAAAAACCGGTGAGTCTCACCACCAGCACCACCCGGTTGTTCATCCTCATTTGCCCGCGTTTCTGTAATTCAAGATAGAGCTGGCTGGATTGAGAGCCCCCACCCCGCGAGCACAAAAAATGTTCCTGTTTCGGCCGCGAGGGGCATGGATGGTGCAGCTGCCCAAGTCGGCAACCATCATGGAAGGGGGAGCGCAGAGGAAGCTCCCCGGCTTATACAGTGGTACCTCGGGTTAAGTACTTAATTGGTTCCGGAGGTCCGTTCTTAACCTGAAACTGTTCTTAACCTGAAGCACCACTTTAGCTAATGGGGCCTCCTGCTGCTGCCGCGCCACCGGAGCACGATTTCTGTTCTCATCCTGAAGCAAAGTTCTTAACCCGAGGTACTATTTCTGGGTCAGCGGAGTCTGTAACCTGAAGCGTATGTAACCCGAGGTACCACTGTATTGGCGACTTGGACCTGGTTCTGGGTCGCTTATTCCGATTGAACACTCAGATCGCCGCCTCTCGCCCTCTACGGTCACATCTGGGCATCTGTCTATCCCTATAGGCCGGGATTGCTCAAGACGCTTTTATAAAGCCCGGGGATTGTGTCCTCGGAAAGCGCGCTCCCCCAACGGGGATTCTGTTTTGGGCCGGCTTCTGCCAGCGTCCGACTCCAAAATGCACAGTGTCCGCCGAACAAAGAAATCGCTGCTTAAACCTCAGCTGTGAAATGGGCAGGATAACATCTTATCTATTGTAAAGATAAGGGAGGAAATGTAAAGTCATTGGTATACCAGCAGTGATTGCCACACGACAGACAATTAAAATAATAAAAGGTAGAGCCCACCCCCACCGAAAAACAAATATTGTGGGTTTTTTCTTCCACATAAAGGATTTCTCTCAAAGGCCCATCTACACCCAGCAGCCTGTTCTTGCAGTGGCTAATTAGAAGCAGTACCTGAGAGTGATAGCAACTGCTGTCATGCAGAGGTTTCCTGCCTCCAGTGGCTGAGGCAGAACACAGCCATTATGGGCAACAGCCACTGGTAACCACTACTGGTGGAACATATCCACTGTAGCTAGGTGACATTGTCAAAATTTATTGGAATCAAGTGAAGGTGCTTCAAAAATTCAGAAAACAGAATCATAGAATAAAATAATTTAGATTAGATTCTTTTCTCTTTCTGTATTATGAAAAACTTTATTTTTTTAAACCCCACTGTCTTAACAGCAGAAATAATCAGAATTAACAAGAGAATAAAATATTTTCATAAGCTGAGAACATATCTGCTGCCAATGGTGGTTCATGGCAGGTGACAGTTGTGAAAACTCAGGCACCATGTCCTGAGTCTGCACTAAGAAACAGCCAAGATGGACCTGGATGAGGTGCCATTAACATTCTTTCCATTCAGCTCAGGTGGTTCTCCTGGCCCTCCCCTTGGGCTGCACTTGAAACATGGGAGGTGATGCCCCAGGCCTGGCTGGCTGGCACAGGGATAAAAAGGTAAAGGTACCCCTGCCTGTGTGGGCCAGTCATGTTTGACTCTAGGGTTGTGCGTCCATCTCACTTAAGAGGCCGGGGGCCAGCGCTGTCCGGTGACACTTCCGGGTCACGTGGCCAGCGTGACGAAGCTGCTCTGGCGAGCCAGCACCAGCGCAGCACACGGAAACGCCGTTTAACCTTCCCGCTATAAAGCGGTACCTATTTATCTACTTGCACTTAAGCGTGCTTTCGAACTACTAGGTGGGCAGGAGCTGGGACCGAAGGACGGGAGCTCACCCCGCCGTGGGGATTCGAACCGCCGACCATGCGATCGGCAAGCCCTAGGCACTGAGGTTTTACCCACAGCGCCACCCGCGCCCGGCACAGGGATAGCAGCATCCAAACTTCAGATCCAGGGTCAGGCCCAGTTGCATAAATCAAACACCCTCAGCTTTTAGAATTTCTCTCTCTCCTTCTTACTGTTCGAATAATTACTTAAACTGCATTGGAAACTGAAGGATACATTTAGCTGGATAAAAAACTATTGCCAACATTTACAAATAACAATAATTAGAGAATTGCTTTTGGACTTTTTGGGTGAAAAGGAAAATGAATTAATTTGAGACATTTGGGTCAGAAGACTGGGAGAATATTGCCTAACAGAAAGTAGATCAGTTTGATGTCATTCTAGTGTGAATAATTTCTTTTATGTAACTGACAGACAGAAATTTGGAAGTCCCTTGTATTTTTCTTCTTTTCTTCTTTTTCCTTCCTTTCTCTTCTTTTCTTTTCTTTTTCCCCCTTGGTGTCCTCTGCCTTGGGCCTTCCACCACTCCACCCTGTTCCCATTACTATCCCCCCCCCCCATTTCCCCAGCCATTTCCTGGTTGTGGAAATGTGTGCTTGCATGGTCACGCACATATTGAACATGTGTGAAACAGTCATTACCTGTGCTTCATATCTGACTTTCTTCAGTATTTTTTTACTCTGGGTTCTTTTATTTGGCGTTTTCATGTGTTGCAAACCTCTTTGAGATTTTTTCTTTAAAATATATAAAAATGAAATGAATAATAATAATAAAAGTTGCACCATCAACAATGGCATGGTTTTGGCCTGGTACTAATTCTTGTCCTGCTCCATTCTTTCTCAGGTGTATTGCCAGCTCATTTGCTGGCACAGCAGCTGAACTGGTTGAGGGTTGTGCTGGTACATCCCCCGACATATCTACCAGCAGTGGCCGAGCTTCATGCTCTGGCACCGGGGGGCGGAGAGCAGATGGGGTGGGGCTGGCGCACGTCCCGGAGGGGCAGGTGGGGGGGCAGCTGCAATGGCACCTTCGGGATTGCGCTGCCGGGGGCGGTGCACTTTCCCCGCACTCCTCTTCCTCCGCCGGGGTCTACCAGGGCTTCCACCATATTTTATTTTCCCATCAGGCCATATGACTGAAGCATAAGGCTACAGCCATGCTGGTTGGAACTGATGAAAATTGTAGGTCTAAAACAGCTGGAAGACACCAGATTGGGGGAAACTGATGTATCCCTTGCACATGCCTGGTATAAATACAAAGTAGCGCTTTGTGAGCTGTTTTATTGTTTCTCTAAACGTGAGGGATTGGCTCCATCTTGGCTGCAAATCTTTGCTAGCTGCAGTGTTACATTATTTCTCCTGCTGCTTTTCCTGGGCAAGTTGCTCGTTGTACCCAAGGTTTTCTAGAACATCTTGTACCTATCATTTTCTCATGAGTATAGTGTCTCTTTTTCCTGCTCAAATTAACATATTTTAATGCTTTTTTTTTAAAAAAAGTGCTAATTACACGTAGCGTGTAAAGCAGAATTAACAGGATAGCTCTGCATATACTTGTGCAAATAGCCCAGGGTTCAGAAGGTGGCATGACTCCTTTGCACATAAGACCATGGCTGCTGGATGGGAGAAACAGTGGGAAGTATTCTGTTTCCCAGCCAGTGTCCTTGCCTGTCACTTCTGAACAGCTTCCCTGAAAGAAGTGAGCTCAGAATGGGTTCAAAGGTGTGAATCATCACAGTGCTCCTTTTTAAAAAAAGGATTTTTCACTGGGGGTGTACTTTTAATATTTTGTAAAAATGCAAATTGCATAATAAATTAATACTAAAATTGTCCTAGAAGGTGGGAGATGAATGCTGCCTCTACCCCATCACACTGACTAGAATGGATTTTGCTGGCTGGTCAGCCGTCTCAAGCCAGAACTGCTTCCTCTTCATCACCTTTGCTGGCTGGGAGATGATGGGAATTGTAGTCCAAAATGGCAAGAGGGCACCAGGTTGTGAATGGCTGCTACAGGAAACTGCACCAATTGTTCCTGATATCTTCAAAGCCTTTGATGTAGCAGAGGTTGCAGTCAAAGTTTGTGGGTACGTCAGGTTACAATTATGAAAGAGTGCAAGATCTACACTCTCAAAACAGCTAGAACTAAAAAGGTAAAAAAAAACCCAACTTACAGAAAGTTCATATTTATTATTGCCACAGGGCTCCTCAACTGTTCTGTAGTTCAGTGAAACATCCCTGGGGTCCTTGTTCCTCATCTGCCCCCCACCAAGGTCACTAAGTAATTAGGTGGATGCCTAGAATTATCCTAAATTACCCCCAAACCAGGGCTGCAAACAGATTTGTAGAAGGGGTTAGATTTTTGTAGGCCCAATACCTGCAGGACCCACAGACTCTAAGCTTTCATTAAAAGGAAAAGGAAGCCAGTGGAGCATTTCTGAAGAAACTTAGAGCACAAAAGGCAAAGGCAGCTCCAATGCTTCAGTACTCTGCAGGTAGCACCATTGCTAAGGATGTTTAATCACTGCTGCTATGGCAACAGAGGAAGGAATGTTGACCATCTGCACCTGAGACTTGGGAGGGGCTCCACCCAGGAAAGCAGAAAAAGCAGGATACTTTGTTAAAGCATTTTGCTCATGATCATTGTTTCATTCACTCCCTAGGTGTGCTGCCTTTACAGGGTTAAACAAAACAAAACAATTTATGGATTTTACTCAGAAGTAAGACCCTTGAAATAAATGAGGTTTCCTCTCTGCTGAGAAAAAAATGTGATACTATAGTCTCCCCCTCCTGATTTTCCATGTCTCCCACAGAACCATCACTGGCCTGCTTGACATCATTGGGCTGATTTATTTATATACAGTCACCATAAAACAAAAGTATAATATGCAAAATGAATCTGCAGATACAACCATAAAATAATTAAACATCTTACAGCTGCTGTAGACTTTTAACAAGGGGATTTTGCTTTAATATCAATGGTGTCCAAATGTTTTGTGTGTACAGTGGTACCTGGTCATTGGTGCTGTGCAATGCCAGGTCCATAGGCAACAAAACCACCACCATGCATGATTTTTTTGTCTCGCAGGGGATTGACCTGGCTTGCGTGACGGAGACCTGGGTACAGGAAGGCGAAGTAGTCTCCCTTCATGAGATAACACCCCCAGGTTTCTCTGTCCTCCATCAATCGCGGACTGTGGGTCGGGGAGGAGGAGTAGCGTTGTTAATCCGGGAGGATTGCTCTTTCAGAGCTCTGCCATCACCGGCGATCTCCGGCATTGAATGTGTTGGTCTCGTGTGGGGCACCAAGGAGAGCTTGGCTGTCTGGCTGGTGTACCAACCACCCAGCACACTGACAGCCACCCTGTCAGACCTGCTGGAGGTGGTGGCGGGCTGGGCCTTGGAGTTCCCAAACCTACTGGTTTTGGGAGACTTCAACGTCCATGCCGATGCCACTCCCTCCTCACAGGCTCTGGACCTAGTGACTTCCATGGCAACACTAGGGCTCTCCCAGTTTGTTTTGGGCCCCACTCATCAAGCAGGCCACACGCTGGATCTGATCTTTGGGGCTGGCATAGATGTGATCATACTCCCCCCTGTGGAAGTGCCATGGTCTGATCACTACGCTCTGAAAGCCAAGATTGACTTCCCGCTCCTCCCCTGCTTGGGTGGCAAACCTATTTGGGCTCATCTGCGAAAACAGATGGATCCTGATAGATTCCGACAAGCCTTGCGGGACCCTGCTCCTCCTGGCGACTCATTAGATGACCTTGTTGAGGACTGGAATAACCGGCTCTTGGCAGCCATTGATGAGATCGCGCCTAAGTGCCCTCTGTGACCCCGTCGAAACCGGGCCCCTTGGTTTACTGAAGAGCTCCGGAAAATGAAGCGGGATCTCAGATGGCTAGAGCGAGTATGGCAACGGACTCATGATGGAGCCTCAAGAACATCTTATAGGACGCTTATGAAAGCCTATGAGATGGCTATGAAAGCTGCTAAAAAATCTTACTTTGCAGCTTCCATTGCATCAGCTAGCTCTCGCCCGGCACAACTTTTTAGAATAATTAGGTCAATAACGTCCTTAGGAGGACAACCAAATTTAAGCACAAATTCGACCCCCAGCTGTGAGGCATTCACGAGCTTTTTTGCGGAGAAAGTCTTGTTGCTCTGCCGTGACCTCCCTGCCAATTTAGATACAGTGACTGAACTGGAGGCCCCTCGACTGACTTCAGGTCCAGTGTTGGACCATTTCGATCGGATACTCCCTGCTGATGTGGATAGATTCCTCCAAGTTGGTAGGCCCACCACCTGCCTCCTTGATCCATGCCCATCTTGGCTGATTAGGGAGTGTCCAGATGTTGCACGGGCCCCTGGTTGAAATTATCAATTTGTCCCTTGACACGGGGACATTCCCAGGGGAACTGAAGGAAGCAGTAGTGTGTCCACTCTTAAAGAAAACTTCATTAGATCCCTTAGACATATCCAATTACCACCCAGTTTCAAATCTTCCATATCTGGGTAAGGTAATTGAGAGAGCGGTTGCTGAACAGCTTGGTAGGTTTCTGGAGGAAACATCAGCTTTAGATCCATTTCAGTCTGGTTTCCGTCCTGGTGTTGGGACTGAGACGGCTCTGGTTGCCCTAACAGATGATCTCCACAGACAACTGGATTGAGGCGGGTCAGGACTGCTGATCCTTTTAGATTTGTCATCAGCCTTTGACATGGTCGATCATGATCTTTTGGACCACCGCCTTGCAGACGTGGGGATACAGGGCATAGCCCGTAACTGGTTGTGCTCTTTTATCTCTGGTCGGGGACAGAGGGTGGCACTAGGGAGGGAAATGTCGTCGCGCCATTCCTTGGTGTGTGGAGTGCCGCAGGGCGCAATTCTCTCCCCGATGCTTTTTAACATCTTTATGCGCCCCCTTTCCCAGATTATCCGGAGCTTTGGGCTGGGCTGTCATCAATATGCTGATGACACTCAGCTCTATCTGCTGATGGATGGCCACACCGACTTAGCCCCGAACACACTGACCAGATGCTTGGAAGCTGTGGCTGGATGGTTTTGTGGGAGCCGATTGAAACTAAATCCTTCGAAGACAGAGGTCCTATGGCTGGGTTGGGATGGCATGGGGATGAGGGACCAACTCCCTTCTCTTGTGGGGACCCAATTAGTGCCATTGCCTTCCATTAAGAGTTTGGGTCTAATCCTTGACGCCTCCCTTTCCATGGAGGTGCAAGTTACAGCAACAGCCAAGGCGACATTTTTCCACCTTTGCCGCATCAAGCAGTTGGTCCGTTACCTTTCCCGCCCTGACCTAGCCACAGTGATCCATGCGACGGTCATCTCCAGGCTTGACTACTGTAATTCGCTCTATGTGGGGCTGCCCTTGAAGCTGACCCAGAAACTCCAGAGGGTGCAGAATGCTGCAGCGAAGCTCCTCACGGGGTCTCTGCCATGGGAGCATATTCACCCAGTGCTTTTCAAACTGCACTGGCTCCCAGTAGAGTACAGGGTCAGATTTAAGGTGCTGCTTTTGACCTTTAAAGCCCTTCATGGCCTAGGACCCTCGTACCTACGGGACTGCCTCTCCCAGTATGCCCCACGGAGAGCCTCAAGGTCCATAATTAGCAACACCCTAGTGGTCCCGGGCCCTAAGGAAGTTAGATTGGCTTCAACCAGAGCCAGGGCCTTTTCAACTCTGGCTCCAGGCTGGTGGAACGCTCTGCCTCATGAGACCAGGGCCCTGCAGGATCTGATTTCTTTCCTCAGGGCCTGTAAGACAGAGTTGTTCCGCCTGGCCTTTGGCTTGGAGCCAATTTGATTCCCTCCCACTCTTTATTTTTTCCTTTCCTTCTCCTCCTACGATGAGGCTACCTTTTAATATTTTAATGTTTCAATATTTTAATGTATTTTAATTTTGTTTTTAAGTTGTAATCATTCAACTTGTTTTTATTATTGCTTGTAAGCCGCTCTGAGCCCGGCCTTGGCTGGGGAGGGCGGGGTATAAATAAAAATTATTATTATTATTATTACCTCGGGTTACATACGCTTCAGGTTACATATGCTTCAGGTTACAGACTCCGCTAACCCAGAAATAGTACCTCAGGTTAAGAACTTTGCTTCAGGATGAGTACAGAAATCGTGCTCCGGCGGCGCAGCAGCAGCAGGAGGCCCCATTAGCTAAAGTGGTGCTTCAGGTTAAGAACAGTTTCAGGTTAAGAACGGACCTCCGGAACGAATTAAGTACAGTGGTGCCCCGCAAGACGAATGCCTCGCAAGACGGAAAACTCGCTAGATGAAAGAGTTTTCCGTTTTGGAGGTGCTTCGCAAAACGAATTTCCTATGGGCTTGCTTCGCAAGACGACAATGTATTGCGAGTTCCTGCTGGTTCCCCCCCCCTTTTCTAAGCCGCTAAGCCGCTTATCAGCTGATCCGATCAGCAGATAAGCTGCTAAAAGCCGCTAAAAGCCGCTAAAAGCCGCTAAAAGCCGCTAAAAGCCGCTAAAAGCCGCTAATAGCTAATAGCGCTAATAGCACTAATCCGCTAATCCGTCAATGGGCTTTCGCAAGACAAAAAAACTGTTAGACGAAGAGAATCACAGAACGGATTCTTTTCGTCTTGCGAGGCACCACTGTACTTAACCCGAGGTACTACTGTATGTGTTTTGCTGAGAGCTGTGAAACTGCACATATTTGTTGCTTATTGTATCTTTGTATCTTGATTCTCCTCCCAGGAGCTCAAGACTGTGAACATTGTCTTCCCTTTCCCCTTTTATATTCACAGCAGCCCTGTGAGGTAGGGAAGGCTGAGAGCTGTAATTTTGGAGTCTAGTCCCAGCAGGACTAGAATGTATTATGGGGAAAGAGATCTGATTGGACACCAAGTTAGAACTGCCAGTTTCCAAGTTTTGCTAACCCAACTCTGTTAGAGAGTTAGCAGCAACCTAGCGCCACTATCTGCCCAATCCAAGGACAGCAACAGGAGATGTGATGTGCCCATTTTTTCTCCTTTAGCAAGATTTGGTGGTTTATCATTCTATGGTATATATCTCAATTTTAACTCATGAGCTATTGCTGCAATCTGCTCCGATTATATATTTTATCTTTATGAACGCTGTTTTTATTGTTATGTTACGTGAGCTGGTCTTTGACCGTAATAAACTATCTATCTATCTATCTATCTATCTATCTATCTATCTATCTATCTATTAATTCTATGGTATACCAGGAGATGGCAGCAGAAGACAAGAAAATACTTCCCCCTGAATTTTAGGAAAGAAAGGTACGGTAGGTAGCAGCTTTATACAGTCAGACCACTGGGCTGGATAGTTCAATGCAGTCTACACAGGCTGCTAGTGGCTTTCTGGGGTTTCAAGCAAGGAATATGCCCAGCCCTATCTTGAGATGCTTGGGACTGAACCTGGGACCTTCTGCATGCTCAGCAGATGTTGCAGCTCTTCCCTTATTTGCTTCCCTGTCACAACCTGAAGACCAAGCCTCCTCCTCCCCTTCTTCTGCAGCACAGAGAAGTTCCCCTCCAGCTTCTCTGGGGCCACATTTGGGTCTCTCCCACCCAGTGATTGTCTTCTCAACTACTTGGATCTTTCCCCTGGAAGCAATAGCCCATATGCAATCTTCTCTGCCTGTCTTTTAATCATGGTGGCAAAGGTGGCACCCAGAATGCAAAAGGACTTCGACAGTCTGCAGGTAAGTATATAGGGAAGGGGATTCCTTTCTTATTTTTTTATTTAGGTATTTAAACCACTTGTATCTGCTTTTTTAAAATCAATGGTTGCAAGCTGGTTTTTACGTTATAGCTTAGCATCTTTTGGATTCTTATATTCTCTTGGTACATTTCCTTTTCCTTTCTAGTTCAAATAATCATAGCTGTGATTTCTGATACCAAGGCTAGCACTAGGCTGCATTCATTGCAAATCATTGAAGTCCTGAGGTTTTGATGGAAGCAATTTGATTTGACTCTGATGTAAGCCTGCAGAAATCTGATGATGCATCTTCTGCTTGCTCTGAACTAGTAAGAGGGGACAGCAATATCACTCCCATACAGTGTAGATTCAGAAGTAAGTCCCACTGAGTTCAATGGGGCTTACTCTCAAGTAAGTGTGTCTCAGGCTACAGCTTTGGGTTGCAATCTCGTACGTACTTAACCAGGGACGCGGACTTATAAAAAATATTGGGGGGCCCCGGGAAAGCTCATGAATAATAAATAAGCTCATGAATATGCAAATAAAGTGGCGCCGCCTCCTCGTGAGTGAATAGGGGAGAGCGTGCTGCTCCTATTAATCAGCTCCGAAGGTGGAGCTTTTGCTCGGGAGGGAGGGCAGGAGGCATGCAGCCCGACCCTGTGCATTTTGGGCTGGGGGAGGGGCGGCGATGGCGCTCTGCTGGAGGGGCGCCGGAGATTATTGGGGGGGCGGAACCCCCCCAAACGAATTTTTGAGGGGGCTCGGGCCCCCTCAAGCCCCATGGAGTCGGCGCCTATGTACTTAACCTAGGTGGAAGCCACATTAAGCTATATGGGACTTGCTTCTGAATCTACATTGCATAGGATTTCACTGTTAATTGATACTGATCTGTCAATTCCAGTTTTTCTGTTTCCCATTCTGAGTTCAGATCTCCATATTTCCACATCAGTTTTCATCTTTTTTTTAGGTTCTCATGAAAATTCACCAGCATTGTAATATGAATTTTGTCAGGTTACATACGCTTCAGGTTACAGACTCCGCTAACCCAGAAATAGTACCTCGGGTTAAGAACTTTGCTTCAGGATGAGAACAGAAATTGTGGCGTGGCAGCAGCGGGAGGCCCCATTAGCTAAAGTGGTGCTGCAGGTTAAGAACAGTATCAGGTTAAGAACGGACCTCCGGAATGAATTAAGTACCTAACCCGAGATACTACTGTATACCTGTATGGGTTGTGTGCACAGACGGGGCTACAGAATAAGAAAAAGGAAGAGATATGGAAATATAGGGAGATTGGTGTGCAAGGGAGTATTGGAAAAAATATGAAAGAGGAAAAAGGATGAAGGAGATAACGGTGTGTGCGCGCGTGTGTACGTGCGCGCAAAGGGAAATATAATTTGAAGGGGGAAGCGAAAGAACCTACCTCTCTTGTAGAGACATCCTGCTCATTCTTCTTATGATGAAAACTGGAAAAATGATCTCTACCTCTTTGCTTTCAGGTTTGCACACCAAAAGTTAGGCAATATGGAGGGAGCAGGGCCAGTTGTTTTATTTCCACCCTTTGGTACTTTGGGATGTGGAAGAGATCAATACCTGAGAGAGTGCAGGAGGAAGCTCTTTGCCTGCTGGAGGAAATGGTGACCATGCAAGCTCCTCTTGTGTCTAGCTTATCTCCCCTCCAAAACCCCCTCAACCCCAAAAGCAGCCCCTCAGGGCAGGGAGAAGGAATTTGCTTAATTAGAAAAAGGAATAGGCTCTTATGTAATGGAAACCACATGGAAAGTTGCTTGAAACATTTCCAAGTTAAAACTCAGTTCCATCTGCACTCCATTGCAGCAGGATGAAGTGAAAGGGGAAATATTGTTAAACAGCAGCAACTGGTAATGTTAATTTCTTCCACATTCTGGATTACTGTGATATTTATTCAGTCCAGACACCGATTTTCAGGGGAAATAATATTGCTAATGAATAGCATTTCCTCCATCCCCCGATACTCAGAATACGTCAAAGTACAGAAGCACTTGAGCTTGAATTCTGCCCATTCTACCGTTTGCTATGGAAAAGACTGTTACGATCTTACATCATATTACATATGCTGACATGCCAATAGCTCTTCTGATACTTAGATGGGGTGATTCCTGTGGGTGAAAGCAGTGGATTTAGGGCTTGATGCAAAGCTCCAGCTGTGGATTGTAGTTCAAAAGTACGTTTGTTGTAGAATGCATCAACAGGCTCCCCCTACTGGTGGCTAACCCCTTTTAGACTCGCCCCTCCCTGAAGTGCGGAGTCGAACTTTGAGGTTTCCCCAATGCCTAAGCCAATACCTCTCACATGCTGCAATCAATAAAGTTGTGGCCTTTTCTAGCCCATTAACCTTAAATACTGTGTCCGTGTGTCTTTCTTATCCCCAGGCGTGGGGGGAGGGTCCTTCAATCACAAGTACATTTGTTGTAGAAAGCATCCATTTTCAGAATGGATTGTAAAATTTCAGCAGACTTGGCATTGCGATGAGGTCAAACAAACCCCTGTGTTGCAAAGAGAGCCATAACAAGTACCTTCAAACCATAACAAGTTAGACCTTAATTGTTTCATTTGATTATTTGTATTTTGTCTGTTACTTTGCACTGTACCTTTAAACTCAACCTCCTTGTTCTTAGCACCACCTGGAGTTGGCTTTATATGTTTTTCAAAAAATATTGTTAGTAGCAGTGACTACATTATTACATGAGCACTGTTCCACAGCATTTGATATTTTCATTTGCATACATTCATCCGATATAAGATGGGGTATGTACTATTTTTCATTACTGTTTATATTATATTTTTTGTAAAGTGGCATGTGCATGCAGGTCATCGTTTGTAAAATTTTATTTTCAGTTTATGAAGCAATTCTATATCCTCCCACCATGCGGATGAAGAATTCTACAAAACAGTAGTCAATATCTGGAATCACTGTTCAGTGTTGGACATCATATTTGCTGAATACACAAAGCTTCACAGAATGTCTATCATCGCACAAAGTCTGGTACCTCACTTCATTTAAAGGTTTTCAGAGACTTTAGACTAAAGATTTCATTTTGTACTTGTTATGGTTTGAAGGAATTCTATAAAGATTGTCTATTGCGTATGTACATGGTCATCGTGTTGCCTAGACATTGCTGACATTGTGATGAGGTCAGCAGTTGGCTCCACGAAGTTATAAGCACGCCCCAAAGCAGTGATTTCTGTTTATGGCTTCAGTAGCTATGAGACTCCAAGACTCCAAAACCATTAAAAGATGTATTCAGGCATCCAATTATGAATGATACAAATACATTGTTGGGTTGTTCACCATGAGCACCAGATCTTATTTTGCTGCTCCTACCCCTTTTATTTGCCACAGCTAATGGTGGCAGCAGAAAGAATGCCCATTTTTTTTTAGTGGCCTGGCCTGACCATCATTTCCCCTGGGTGCGGTGTGATTGTTGAGTACTGTGAAGGGAAAATAACAGCCACTTTAAAAAAAAAAAATGCAGCCACCAATATGGGGTGGATGTCAACCAGCATTCTCCACCCCAGAACAATGTTGCATACAAGTTTCTCTGGCTGAAGAAAATAATACCTCAGCTATTGAAGAAAGAGCAGTGCTTGTAAAAATGAACGTGTGTTGGAAAGGGAGGGGGAGTAGAGAGAATGATTGCTGCTATGAATTCCTATCTGCTTTCCTGAATTTCATTGTCCTTCATAAACCTCAAGGAAATCACCTCCAATTTCCAAAGACAATAAATGGGGCCAGAAAAGCAGGGGCCATTTGGACTCAGACCCAAGATCTAGAGTGTCATTTCCTGCTGAGAACAAGCAGTTTCCCATTTCCTTTTAAGATACAATTCTAAATTCAATGATTACGGCTGGAATTATTGGTAGGATGATTTCCAGCATACAGCTGTCAGCCTATCAACTCTCTCCATTGCCATTCATCTCTTGCAATGGGTCCAGGTTCTGTATCAAACAGATAAGGATGAAAATAGGCCACAAGCAGGATTTGTAGGCAAGCAGTCAATGTAGTGTTGCATATTTAGCAAATTAATTGCACTGCAGAAAGAATGCTGGAGAGACCACACGTTCAGGAAACCATGAAGAAACACAAAAATATCTTTTGCTTGGCTTTAATTACAAAAATAAAAACTCCTCTTACATTAACTCTATAAGTATGACCCATTCACCAGGGTACGCTGCTCTTTATATACTATACCCAATTGCTGACACAGCTTGATTAACACAAATTAACAGCACCTGCTATACTGCTTCACAGCTGTAAAACTAGGTCATGATATTTACTCTGGCCTTTAAAGAGATACATATTTTGTGAAACAATAATGAACCTTAATACAGTGGTACCTCGGGTTAAGTACTTAATTCGTTCCGGAGGTCCGTTCTTAACCCGAAACTGTTCTTAACCTGAAGCACCACTTTAGCTAATGGGGCCTCCTGCTGCCGCTGCGCCGCCGGAGCACGATTTCTGTTCTCATCCTGAAGCAAAGTTCTTAACCTGAGGTACTATTTCTGGGTTAGCGGAGTCTGTAACCTGAAGCGTATGTAACCTGAAGCGTATGTAACCCAAGGTACCACTGTATTTAAATAAACCATTCAACACATAGGAGAAGCCAACTCCTAGGGGCTGTGGGGGCTTTGGCCCCCACAATAAAATATTTGCAGGGGTCAGACCCCTGCCAAGTTGATGGGCATTGCCATGCAAATCATGTGCACACACTGTGTCATGTGATCAATGATGTGGGGCGGGGCTTTCCTGGGCCCCTGCAATATTTCATTCAAGTTGGCACCCCTGGTCAAGCACATCTGGTATTCCAGCTTCTGGAAGAAGGAGACAAATAAGATGGGGTGGGTAGCATCTAGGGATGTTGGAGGGATGTTCTGGGCTGCATCAATAGGAGTATAGCATCTAGATCAAGGGAAGTAATAGTGCCACTGTATTCTGCTCTGGTCAGACCTCACCTGGAGTACTGTGTCCAGTTCTGGGCACCACAATTCAAGAAGGACACTGACAAACTGGAACGTGTCCAGAGGAGGGCAACCAAAATGGTCAAAGGCCTGGAAATGATGCCTTATGAGGAACGGTTAAGGGAGCTGGGCATGTTTAGCCTGGAGAAGAGGAGGTTAAGGGGTGATATGATAGCCATGTTCAAATATATAAAAGGATGTCACATAGGGAGGGAGAAAGGTTGTTTTCTGGTGCTCCAGAGAAGCGGACACGGAGCAATGGATCCAAACTACAAGAAAGAAGATTCCACCTAAACATTAGGAAGAACTTCCTGACAGTAAGAGCTGTTCGACAGTGGAATTTGCTGCCAAGGAGTGTGGTGGAGTCTCCTTCTTTGGAGGTCTTTAAGCAGAGGCTTGACAACCATATGTCAGGAGTGCTCTGATGGTGTTTCCTGCTTGGCAGGGGGTTGCACTCGATGGCCCTTGTGGTCTCTTCCAACTCTATGATTCTATGAGGAATCACTTGAAAAGTAATTATCTTTGAATGGGTGCACCCAGGGAAGGAAATTGATTTGTAAATATCCGTTGATGGCTAAGATATGCATGTTTACCAGGTGCAGCAATATACATTAGAATTCCATGTATTTTTCATCACCAGACAATGAAAAGGAAAAGAAGACTTGTGCAAAAGACACCAGTAATAGTGGAATGGAAAATGCTGGGTGAGAGTGCAAATGAGTATTGGAACAGACTGCGGCACAGTCATACATCTCAGTGGGATGAGTTGCTAACCTGAGGAACCAAGCCTAGATCAACAGTTACAACAAGTTATAAAGGGCTTTATAATAAGCATCCCTTAAGAAGTGAGGTGTCATGAAGCAGATGCTCCAAAGTTCCTGCTCAATTTTCTATATACTGTAAGTCATTTTAAAAGCTGCTCTATGACTGGGGTATTCAGCCAGAACTTTTTTGGGGTGCACTAAAAATATTCAAAATACCTAAGACTGTGCATATCATCTCAATTTCAGATGTACATCATTCCCAGAATAATGGACTACCTGCCTGTAAGACAAAAAAAATATAGCTGATTGTGAAAAACTGTGTGCCTTCATCCATGAGACAGTGGAGTTTCCCACATAGACAATGGATGCCCCAAACCCCCATGACTATATTGACTGCTTCCTTTTCAGATCTGAGAAGGTAGGTAGAGCCAAAGCTTTAGTGGCACATTTGAAGATGTTTAAGGAACATATCCAAGTTGGACCTAAATATGAATGCTACATTTGAAACCATACCACCATGTCTCAACACAAATTCCTCTTCTGGGTGTATCATTGACTGCTAAAGGCCATTGTGATGATTGCTAGACCACTGTCAGTGTTGATTGTTAAAAGTATCCCTGAGACAGGAATACGTTGGTAAAGAGATGTGTTACAGTTGCTCTGTATTTGACTCTGCACACGCTTTAAAGTCTTAAAATGCATAAGTTTTATATTTCATCTCTTGTGCATTCTAATAAAAGACAGACATATAAAATGGTAAAGATTTTGATGCACCTTGGAAAACTATAAATACTGTTAGGACCATCACCACCACCACCACCACCACCACCACCACCATCATATTTATACCCCATCTATCTGACTGGGTTGCTGACTGACTTCCAACATATAAAAAAACATAATAAATCTATACACGACTACTTTCAGATGTCTTCTAAAGATTGTAAAATTACATCTCCTTCATTCGGGGGTCGTATAACTCCATACTCTCCAACATTTCTCTGATGAAAATAGGGACGTCCTAAGGATTGTTCCTGGAAAATAGGGAAACTTGGAGGGTCTGTAAGGACTGCCTATTTTGAAGTATTTTCTTGTCATCCCTAAACTTTTTAGAATTGTGCTTTTGTCTCTGGGTCATGTTGTCATGCCACACAACTGTTCCAATTCATTTTATGAGAATAAGATACGTTCTGTCTCTACTTCCTGCCTTTGATTTAAAATTTACTTTTAATGCTATTGCCCACCCTCAAAAGGAATATGTCTATTCTCTTGACTGATTATTCTTGCACGCTTGGGTTGCCACAGGGACTTGTGCTTAGCTACCAAGAATGTAAGAGATAATTATATAGAAGATGCCCAGGTGAGCAGGTTTACTTGCTTGGGGTCAGGGGTTGTTCTTTCCCACTTCCCCTCTCTGCCACTTTGTTACATAAGGCAGGAAGCATCTTTTGGGTTTCTTGCTCAAGAATATGCTTCTTCTCTCCCCTACCTCCATTCTCTAAAACATTGCAGGAAAAGATGTGCCTAAGGAAGTTAGAATTACCTGAAAGGTTTTCTCACCGCAGGCATTGAAGAACTGACAGAGCACATTTCTACCTGTTACTTAATGCTATAGATGCCAGTAAATACTTTTGAGGGGAAGAACCCTTGAAGGAGAGGAAAGTTTAAGTTTCCCCTGCTTCCTCTGGCTTGGATTAAATTTCAACTTCATTTAAATTTCACAGCAAGAGAAATGTTCTTCCCCTGTCCACTAACACTCTCTCACACACAACCCCCCCCCCAAAGCATTACACATGCCATTGCATGAACCAGGGGCATGGAACTGGTGACCCTCCAAGTGTTATTGGATTACACCCTTAACCCCCAGCCAGCAGGGACAATGATATAGGATGATGGGAGTTGAAGTCCAGCTGCATCTGGAGGACCATGGGTTCTTCACCCAATATAAAGGAATATCTTCACATGTATAGCTTAATCTGACACTTATGTAGTCTTTCACACTTGGTTATGGAAATGGACCATGTATGTGAGTGGTCAATGGGCTTATTGTTTCTGTGTCTGTTGCTTTTATGCTTCTAGTTTTAATTCATATCCATCAGTCTGTTTTTCATGGATGATGTTGTTCTATGCCAGAGTGGTCCAACTTATTATTCCAAATGGGTGGCAAGAGTGTTTTGACATAGAACCTGTGGGCCACTCACTGCCTTGATGCACAGAAGGGGTGAGTGAGCCCAAAATTTGACAACCCCCCACCAGCCCTCATGCTGCCTAAGCATGGCACTAGGCGTGAGGCTCTGGCAGCATTCTAGAGCCCTCCCACTTCCTTTTCAAAGTTGGAAAAGCACTAACTAGGCTTTGTGATGGAGACAGGAGGACTCTGGGACCCTGTCAGAGCCGACCTTCATGCCTCCTTCCTAAAGCCCAGGGCCTTGCTTACCTGACTTTGGGAAGGAATTTGAGTGCTGGGGGGCCATCAGATGTTGCCAAGGGCCACAAAAAAGGACCTTGAGGGCTACATGTGACCCTTGGACCACCCTGTTTTGCTAAGTTTATTTACATGTTTTGTTGAGATAACATAAATATTTTAAGGCTCAATAAGATTACTCAGGAGTTTTTCCACAAAGAAACCTTAGCCCTAATTTTTAATTGATATGAAAATGTTCTAGAGGAAGGCATGACAATAAGTATTTCTCAAATATATTAACTTACCTCAAAAATATTCTGTTTCCTTCATCCATATCTTATGCCCAAGCTGGAAAATGCATCGGGTAAGAAACTTGTTTACTGGTGGTGAGGGCAGGGGAACGTGACTGAAAATGAAATATGAATGCACCAAATATCAACAGTGTTTTCAATATCAGATTTTGATTGCACATTGGTTATTTGTACCATGCAGTATAAATTAATGCTTCTTTTCACAAGGGTTCTTGCTTCACTATCCGTGTTGTAACCCAGTTTCCCGACAGTGTGTTACAACATAGATGGAAAGTCATTATATTTCCTTTCAGGGTGGGTGCATATTCAGAATTTATTTGCTGCGAAGTAGAGCAATTCCTTCTAGATGCTGGTTGAAATCGGGAGATGCCAGTTCAGATCTGACTAGGAATCTACTCACCGAGGGGTCTGGCCTATCATCCTTACCAGCATTAGGATGCCCATTGATGGATAAAAAGGTGAGGTTGTCAGTGATGGGAGGGTGGTGGTGTTTGAACATGGATATTATGGTTTTAAAATATTATTTCGTGGTTGTGTTAAAGAAAATGTACATTGTTGTCAGTAACATGTAAGTCTGTACCCAACCTTGATGTTGAAGACATAGAAATTAACCTATTTTCAGCCCAGGTCTAGAGCTTATGTGGATGATTAACCCACCTTTCCTAATGGAACACATACTGGAAATAAAAGAACTAAGATTATTTGGAGAAGGTTGGAGTTGGGGTTTGGCTGGGGCTCTAATAAGCAGCTGTGTTTTCACCTTGTCTTTTTTTAGTAGTTTCCTGGATATATTTGACCAAAAGAAGAGCCTTCAAGGAAGATGGAAGTGGCTGTAACAGGTGCTCTGTTCCTTCTCTGGGTTCTCTTCATCTTCATTTTCTATTCCTTAAAAATGTACAAGGAGAAAAGCCAGCTACCTCCAGGCCCCACTCCCTGGTTCTTCCTGGGGAACCTGCTGCAGAAAGATGTCATGCCTCTGAACAAAAACTATTCAAAGGTAAAGCAGTTTCTTGTTGTGGTTTCTCTCTGTTCCTTTGTCCCTGTGGCACGGCATAAACAACCATTGTCTGGAATGAAGCAATGTGTGGAAGAAGGACAGAAGGTTAATTGTTCCCTAGCTTGCTTATATACTTTTCCATTCTTCCTTATAATAAAGGCATGCTTTGAAGGGGCCCAGATTTCTGCTTCCTTATTTTTATTTGTACTGTTTATTACTTGATTTTACTAGCTTTTGTTTACTGTTGGCATGTGTCTATTTTGCATGCTCTTTAGAGCTTCCCTGAATCAACTTAAGATCCCTCCAGACAATTGGTTTATTCAGCATTCATTCTGATTTGCTTCCACAAAGCTTAAACAGAAGTTACCATAAAAAAATAATGTCAAAAATTTGGGGGCGTCTTATACACGTATCCATCTTCCCCCATTTCCTTAAATCGGAGTCCCAAAAAATAGGGGGTGTCTTATACATGGGGGCGTCTTATAGATGGAAAAATATGATATATCTATATCTATATCTATATCTATATCTATATCTATATCTATATCTATATCTATATCTATATATATCAATCACACATTTGCTTGCAGGGTGGTTCTATGATAATGAGCATTCATTCATTCTTCATTCATTCTGGTTAGCTTGCAGGTTGCTTATAGTCATTTATTCACCCCATGCTTTTCAATACATTTTCCCATTACTTTCCAACAAGCAAAAGTCCATTTTTTAAAGAAGTAGATTTGTTGCACTAGGATTATGTTAACTGCATAGTCCCAAGATTTTGGTATGTGCTTGAATCCCTCTTGCAATGAAATAGCAATATTCATTTAGAAAAAGCACAGCAGCAGCAGATTAGATTTTTACTTCATTTCATTTTTTTTATTTATTAAATTTCTATACTGCTCATCATTTGAGGATCACAGGGTGGTTTCCAACATGGAATTTTGAAACCATTAAGTTGCAAGCTAGCTGTATTTGGCTGTATGTGTAAACACATCCAGTCAAAGGGTAGTGTAGGCACATTGCAAAGCCCTGTCCCTTCCAGTGCACGATACCTATAACATGTGAAAAGCTCTCCACTACTCATACAGACTCTTACACAATTTTAAACCCTGTTTGTGGTTGGCAGGTCACATGGGAGTAAATAATTGTACTGTAATCCATAACAGTATTGTACTGTAATCCACATAATTGTTAGAAGATCTCTTATGGTAGTTGTAACCAAATGTGAGGGATGCGGGTGGCACTGCGGTCTAAAACACTGAGCCTAGGGCTTGCCGATCGGAAGGTTGGCGGTTTGAATCCCTGCGACGGGGTGAGCTCCTGTTGTTCAGTCCCAGCTCCTGCCCACCTAGCAGTTCGAAAGCACACCAGTGCAAGTAGATAAATAGTTACCGCTCCAGCGGGAAGGTAAACGGCTTTTCCGTGCACTGCTCTGGTTTGCCAGAAGCAGCTTAGTCATGCTGGCCACATGACCCGGAAGCTGTCTGTGGACAAACGCTGGCTCCCTCGGCCTATAGTAAAAGATGAGCATCGCAACCCCAGAGTCTTCCGCTACTGGACCTAATGGTCAGGGGTACCTTTACCTTTAACCAAATGTGATAAATAACAAGCTGAAGCAGAACCAGGCAGTATGTCAAGAAGCATGGCCCCTTGTTCATTGATTGGCCTGGACATAATTATATGGTTATGCTTTAGACATATGAAGCAGTGGTTGATCATACTGAAATGTGTGATGGGACACCTATTGCAGTGTCATACCTGTTAAAGGGGCAGCTAAATTTCTTTTCTTCATGTGCCTGTCTTGCAAAGTGAATCAAACACCTGATGAAGTTGGTGGGGCTGAACATAAGATTTATTTCACAAGACTCTCTTTCTTTTATGGAGGCAGTTCTAAATGTGGTTTCGCCTCATTCAGGAACAACAGCGTTCTAGCAGCCCATTCTCCCAGGAGCCATCCAGGTGTCCTTTTTATTGTGCATTCATGATTATTTGTACTCATGATGACATTGGAGTAGTTATACGCAATCCTGTTTCCAATACTGTTTGCAATTCCAAAAGTTCTGAGGTGGACACACTGTTTTGTTCCAGTCAGTGCACGTCCCATAGCTTCCTGTTCAAATCATGTAGCTTGTTATAGCCCAAATGTTCAAGTGTGTGTGGCTTTTGTTGCTCTACAGTATATACAATGTATGGATGTAAATTTTATGAAATAAATAAATGTACCTGTCAGGGTCTGGACTGAGGAGGAATGGTGGGGATCACCCCCCGAACCTTCCTGAGAACAGGAGGACAGTATAGATTTAGAACAGTGATTTGCAGAAGGGCATAGTTCAGAGACTGCAGAGGGGAAATGCTGGGGAATATTGGGAGAGGAACAGCAGGAAGAAGAAACACCGGGGGAGAGACAGCTGACAGACTCAGTGTCTTTGAAAAGCATTCCTGAGCCACCCTCTCCCAGGACTAGGCATGCATTGAGAGTAGTAGAACAGAATGCTCAGAGGCAGAAAGCCCAGATCAGCCGGCGCAGGGATGACGTAGGATAAGAAAGATAGAGGGGGTTGGAATTTACTTGGAGCAATGCCATTATTTAGTAGGCACTACATTCCTTTCTCTCTGTGTGTGAATACTGAATAAATTACGTGGTAAGGACTCTTCTTGTTATCTGCTTTTTTGGCTGCCACTGGGGGAGGGATAGGATTCCCTGAACCTTGACAGTATCCCTCCAGTTGGCAATAATGTAATAGCACTCAGGAAGTATTGGGGAACAACTAATAAAGCTGAATTCTGCCACTAATGTGCATTTACTGCATCAGCAACATGTTGCAGCATATGCCTGCAAAACCCCACACAAAACAAGCTGCAGGTGCCCTAAGAGATATAGCAACCATTCTTTAAGTTAATTACTCCAAAAGAAGTTTCATTGCCTAATGAAATAACACTTTCTTTGTGCCTTCAGCTGGTTGAGAAATATGGTCCTATGTTCACAATCTGGATGGGACCCAAACCTATGGTCGTGCTTTGTGGATTTGATGTGGTAAAAGATGCTCTGGTGGATCATGCTGAAGCGTTTGGTGGGCGTATTAACAGCCCCATCATTGATCGAGTGACCAAAGGCCACGGTAGGCTATTTCTTCTTATTCTTTATGTATAGTTTAGCTCTACTTTGATTTGTAATTCAGTCCCCCAAAATGTGCATGATAATTAGCATCGTGTCTAGGAAAGAAAGAAAAGAAAGAAAGAAAGAAAGACAAACACTATCAAGCAAGGCATTATTTTTTGCTGTGGCTTTCTTCTCCAAAGAACCATTTTTGAAAATCAATTCCCCCCAAAGATCCAGGGAAGCTGTCCCCTACGCAATCACTTAAAAAAATAAAGAAACACCACCCATTTCTTGAGTCTGCAAACTGAAAATAGCAACCGTATTCGTTGCTACCTCTCTCCTGTGCCAATAGCATGTCATTCTGAACATGGGTGACATGATTTCACCTTCCCACCCCAACTGCAGCCAACAGTGTGGGCTACAGGCAGGCAAGGGGGTGATACCATGCCTCTTACCATCCATTATTTACTTTGTTATGTAGCACTGGACATATTTATTCAACCAAAGAAACAAAAATCCCTTACACAACAAAGGACTGGGCTCTTGGGGGCAACAATTAGTTGCCGGATTGTAACTACAAATGGGGATATAATTTTAAGGTGGAAAGCACCAGAACTACCTTTTCATGTAGAAACTTCCTGCTGGTTCCTGTTAGGTCAAGAACTGACAAAACGACGTTCACCTCTTCCCCCCCCCCCCCCAGGGATAGTCAACTCTAGTGACATAGAATGGAGAGAGCTGCGCAGATTCACGGTTATGACACTGAGAGACTTTGGAATGGGGAAGAGATCAATGTCTGAGAGGGTGCAGGAGGAAGCTGTTTGCCTGGTGGAGGCATTGGCGGCTACAAAAGGTAATCTAGCTCATTAAAAAATAAAACTGAGAAAGCACTATCCCAGGGCAAGGAGATGATATTTATTAAATTGAATATAGGAATGGGCACTTATAGTATGTAAGCTTCTGACATAGTTAGAATATGTGGCTGTCGGGCTCAGTGGCAGCAGGGAGGCAAGCTTTTCCCATTTGTCCTTTCAACTCTCTCCACGCTCATGTGAACCCCAACTCATGTGTTGTACTTCCACCGTAATATTTCACTAATCCAGTAATGCGAGAGAGTCTACCTACACTTCTTAGGTGTGCACACTGAAGATCATACTGTGTGCAAATTGTTTCAGTGAAAGTTGTTGGGCTTATTTTTATTTAGTGCCAACATGGCCTTGTGCACCACCTGAAACTCTGCTGCAGGCAATGCTAGCAGAATAAGCATCAGATAAGTTAATTAAGTGGAATGTTACAGCAAAGAAATGAAGGGGGGGGTTGATTATTTGGACTGTGGATGGGGTAGGTGGTGGTGGTGGGGAGAGAAGGAAACCCAGTGCCTCTTTTTTCTGCCTCTCGCCTCCCAAAAATTATATTTAATTGCAGTTTAAAAATAAAAAATAGCACAGCCCCCAGAATTGATTTAGGACTGGATACAATTTGAGTGTTGCCCAGGTTGCCCTGAATATTGGGTCAGAGCCAATTTGTGGACCCAGATTCAGGCCTCACATCAGGTCGGTGTCAGGGGTACAGCTGTGCACTTTACTACTACTTTTAATTTCTTTAACATTTGGTTCTTAGGACTGATGGAAATGCAATCTACCAGGCTCAAGCTGTTTAAACAGTTTTTAGAGTTAATTTTGTGTTGGGGTCTGAAGATGGTGGGGTCCACTTTCATCAGGCCTTGCTGACTGTCTTCGGTTCCTCCTACAGGACAGGGCTTTGATCCGACAACTAGAATCACATCCGCTGTTTCCAATGTGATCTCGTCAGTCATCTTTGGGACTCGCTTTGACTACACAGACAAGACCTTCCTAAAGCACCAACGCATTATAGAGAACGAAGTTGGCCTTTTTCGTACTATCTTGGGACTGGTAGGTTGTTCCTTCTGAGTTGCAAACATTTTCCTCACTATCAGGAAAAGGAAAAACAAAACCTAGCTTGTTGGAGTATGAACGATGGCATGAAGGGTTCACAAATGTGTGCCTGACTATCAGATGAAAATAATGTTCTGAAAATGTCTTCGACAGGGTTGAGATGGAAATTGACACAATCACAAAGTTCCAGTGATTTCAGGGGAGAAACTGTACCCTTGAGCAGGGCAGGCAGCAGAAAAGTTGGAAGACTTACCTGGGCTGTTCACCAATAGCAGCAGATCTCCCTTTCCTTTCCTGACCCCACCCCTTTTACTTTGCCATTGCTCCCCCCCTCCCATTTGCCTGGCCACCATTTCCCTCTGGATGCAGTATAACTGTAAACATTGCAAGGGCACATTTGTACATCTATAGAGGCATAGGGTCCCCTTTGCCACTCTTAGCACCTGAGAAAGTCTGCAGGAAAGGAAAAAACAATTTTTTTAGGTAGTTGGAGCCTGAGTCATTTAGGGCTTTAAAAACTAATATTAACACATTGAATTGGGCCCGGAAACAAATTGGCAATGTGTGCAGCTTTTTTAAAACAGAGGTTATGTGAAACTTAAACAGAACCTGAACCAGTAACCTGGATTTTGGACCAGTTGACATTTCTGAGTCATTTTCAAGGGAAGCCCCATCATCCCCATCATCATGAGGTAAAATGAACCAGAAGCTCAACAGTTCCTGGTGGATTTCCAAAATAAGTGATTAAAAACAACAACTGCTTTATCACTTTTCAGCTAGAATCTTTGTGGCATAGTATAAAAAGATGGATTTGCAATATTTAAGGCTGTATGTGTCATCTTCATTTCAGCTGTACTCTGCTGTCCCCAAAATATTGGACTACTTCCCTGGAAGACACCAAAAGATTTTTTCTGATTGTGATGAGTTGTGTGATTTCTTCCATGAGAATGTGAAAGTACACAGGCAGACGCTGGATCCTCAGAACATCCGTGACTATATTGATTGTTTCCTTATCAAGTCTGAGAAGGTATGTGGGTCAAAAAATTTAGTTGCACAGGCATTGGTGCCCAGTTATGTCCTAGTCCATGTGGGGAAGGGATACCAGGCCAACCAGAGTGCCCCTCTGTCTTTGCCTCCTCCCCTAGCAACTTCTCTTGGCCACTCCTTGCAAGACATTGTTAATTATTATCATTATTCATTAGGTTGAGGTATCCTGTGCCCAGTTTTAAAGTCTATGCTTAATGTTGTACAAAACAATGCAAGTGCTTACGATAAAAATAAAAATGGTTCACTCACTTTACAGCCTATATGAGTAACATGAACAGCTACTTTGCCCAAACAAAAATACATAACAAGTTACTCTTTTTTTTACTGCCATCACTCCTATAATTTCCGATCCCATATATTTTCAGGTATACAGTGGTACCTCGGGTTACAGACGCTTAAGGTTACAGATGCTTCAGGTTACAAACTCAAAAATAGTACCTCGGGTTAAGAACTTTGCTTCAGGATGAGAACAGAAATCGTGCTCCTGCAGCACAGCGGCAGCAGGAGGCCCCATTAGCTAAAGTGGTGCTTCAGGTTAAGAACAGTTTCAGGTTAAGAACGGACCTCCAGAATGAATTAAGTTCTTAACCAGAGGTACCACTGTATATAATCTTGGTTACCTCTAACATTCCAGTAATCAAACAACACGTTTGTAATGCAATGATATGCAAGTACTTTTCTTTATATTTCAAAAGTAATTCTATTTTAAATACATGTGATTGGATTAAACACCTCTTGGGGTGAGTGCAGGATTTCACCCATGATGCTCATTCAAACAGGCTAAGGTGTCTCCATTTTGCCATCTTTCTTTATAGTGAAATTTTCTCCCCCCCCCCTTCCCTCTGCCTCATAGGAACGAAAGTCTGCTAGTGACACCTTCAGAACCGAAAACCTTGTCATGACAGTGTTTGGACTTTTTTTGGCTGGGACAGGAACCACAAGCTTTGCCTTGATCTCTGGCCTCATGGTGATGGCTAAGCTGCCACATATTCAAGGTATTCAGATACACCAGAGAAGTTTAAAGCGGAAGGGTTTTGAGAGCTCCTTGGTGTCTTCAAATGGCACTTATGTCCAGGGGTAGGAACATTGCCAGAAGAGGAGGGACCTCAGAATTCTGGAAGCACATTTTCCAAATGATATTTGTTACAGGAAAAGTCCAGCAGGAGATCAACAAGGTGGTAAGGCACAGAGGAATGAGTGGAAATCACTCAAGAGGAGAATTTGTGTTGGCATGAGTTTTCATGATGTCGGAGAGTGCCCGAGTTTTTCACTCTGTCAGATGAGAAGCAGAATCTGAATCCAGGAAATAAATCTCTTGAGTCTTTTTCATTACAGCAAAAGTCCAACAGGAAATTGATGAGGTGATGAGTGCCACCCGTGCCCCTAGCATGGAAGATCGTGTGAGGATGCCTTTCACCAATGCAGTTATCCATGAGGTTCTACGATACCCACCATCAATTAATGAGACCATTCCCCGTACAACGTCTTGTGATACAAAATTCAGGGGGTTCACCTTCCCTAAGGTATGATGGCCCAGCATTTTGCCATGATAATTGTGGAGAAGAAATGGAGCAGTTCTTGGAACTGATTGTATAAATGGCCCTGGACTGCCCTCATGGAGGCAGGGATGAGATCAGTAGTGGAGATCAGTAGTGGAGATCAGTAGTGATTTTGTTGGCCTAAGCAAATGAGCTGAAGGAACTAGTGATAGAGGAGAATTTTGTTTGTTTGATTCACATTTTAAAATGAACCAACGGAATTAGTATTTCACAGAACTATGCATACAAAATGTATCTTTTATGGGGAAAATGTGTACTAAAATCAATGGTTTAGTGGGAAAATGCATACAGAAGCACAGAAGAAAGCACACAAAAATATATTTTAGATTGAGAATGGGTACATAAATGTGTATTTTAGGGGAAAGTGCATACAAAAAGATGAAGAATATAAATGCTAGTGTTTGATGAGGTTTTAAAACAGAAATTGCCTGATGGGATGGAGCAGAATTATGGCTGAAAGCTGGTGGAACTGTCACAGAACAGAACTATAACGATCCATCTGCCCCCGAAAGGAGCTGATAGATGCAGCAAGCTATTTATGCTCCAGTTTCATTATTTCTTAAAAAGGAATTCTACTGGTCATATTGATTGGAGTGTAATGTAAGGCAGTGTGTACTTATGGACTAATACAGGAGTGGAACAGAATAAATCCGCTCATCCCTAGTGGAATCCCATTCTTCTAAGTTAGCATCCCCATTTTATCATTTTATCATAGTATGGCTATTTCCTAGATAGTCATGAATTGAGACCAAAAATGTAAATCTGCCGTTTTCTATCCCTGAAGGGCACAGCTGTTGCTCCAATGTTCACAACTGTGCACCGTGACCCTCTCCAGTGGGAGACTCCAGAACAGTTCAATCCTGGACATTTCTTGGATGAGAAAGGCCAGTTCAAGAAGAAAGATGCCTTAATAGCCTTTTCGGCAGGTAACTATATGAGCCTGTGGTAACTTATGTGCAAACAATGCCATTTCCACTTTCTTTCAAGAGACAGTGTATGGAAAGAGAAATGTCTGCCCCTACATAGGACCAGCCATTTATTTTTCTGTACAATATCTCTGGAAAGGAAGTGAAACAACATCATTTCCCTTGACAGTGGGATTGTTTTGAGCCGTCAACAGACCCCATGTTTTGCAATTTTCCTGAAGGATTACATGGCACCCTCTTGTAAGCTGCACCACTTTTTAAAAGCAGGCAGTGCCCTCTGTCCATCTTCTAATAGACTTCTTCTCACAAAGGCACTGTGATTTGAAGTAAAATGAGAGACCTATAAATCATTCCCTGATTGGACATGCCAGTCTTGTAATTATATTTCCCTCCCTGGTATTTTCTGTGAGTAGGGGATGGCACAAAAACATATGATATTGTTTGAAAAAAATTAAAGTACATCTGGGTCAGGATTCAGTATGCATGCAGTGTGGAGCTAGAAAAGGGTAAATAAACTGGAATGTTTGGAAAACATGAAGTTGAATTCCTCCCAGTGGCGTAGCGTGGGTTGTCAGCACCCGGGGCAAGGCAAGTAATTTGCGCCCCCTAACCCATGGATTTACGCCCCCTAACCCGTGGATTTGCGCCCCCTAACCCTAACCCCCAGACGTTGCGCCCGGTGCGGCCGGCCCCCCTGCACCCCCCACGCTACGCCACTGATTCCTCCCATTCTGTGGTTGGAGTACTGCATCAGAAAATTTGTACAAGTGAAAATTTTGAAGATTGGTTGTGTTTCCATTCTCATATGGTTTCAGAAAGGGTGCATTTGATAGACTGAGCTTTAAATGTGAACTGAATCTCATGTCTCCCCATGCCTATTTCAGGCCAATCATAATTTTATTAGTCTTAGTCTTACTCTTGATTTAGTATTGATTTTAGTATTCCTCACCTTTTCCCATAATGTGACTCAATATACTATACTCTAGCTGCAGTACATTTTGGGGGGTGCATTAGTATTTCCAGTCCCCCAAACCAACACTGCATGAATTCACTAGGGGTGGATCTGCACACAGGAAATATAAAGCTATAAATAAGTCAGAAATTAAATTGTTATATGATTTAATTGCATAGAAAAGGATTTTTGCTCTCCACCACCATCTGGTGTTGCATGTTTATAACACATTCAAAACGTTATTTTTTTGACTAATGGAGCTGAGTCCTAGGTTTCCTGTGCACTGTGTAGATTTTTGGGTTACTGGTTAGCTGTGCCTTCTTTTTCTTTGCCAGGGAAGCGGGCATGCGTTGGGGAAGCCTTGGCACGAATGGAGCTCTTCCTGTTCTTCAGTACTCTGCTCCAGAACTTCACCTTCCAGCTGGTGGGAGCTGCAAAAGATATGGATTTAGCCTCTTTGTTTACGGAGTTCAGAGCTAAAAATGTCTCTCCTCTAATGAAAGCCATCAGACGTTCAATGTGATCTTGTGACAAAAGATAAGCAGAAAGAATGTGGTCAGTGGCTCCCAGAATATTTGTAGTAGGTAGAACAGGAGTACTGCGAGGTGCCTTCCTTCACTCATTCAACACCTCTCAGTTTCACATAAGGGCAATAGCCCTAGATATAAGGTATTAAAAGTTTTCTTGGCATGGCAAACGAGAAGAGCCTTTGACCTTTCAATCCCTAATGTCCAGTCAACTGTTCATGGGCTCATTAGCACTTAATAAAATATTCCACATCATCAACTATTGCAGTGTGTGTATGTGTTTTTTAATCCCCCCCCCCATATACTGTTATAAACATTTGCTCTCTTCTGCAGATTTTATTGAGGGGCTTTTTGTTCTCTCAAGTATACATGGTTTCTTGATTTCAGTTTAACTACAAGTAGGGCTGGGCAATATCTGGTTTTCAACATCGCAAAATATCCCCAGGTAAATATTGCAATATACCGATATATCACAATGTCTGAAATAAGGATGAAGAAGAGAAGAGTTTGGACTTGATATCCCGCCTTTCACTCCCTTTAAGGAGTCTCAAAGCGGCTAACATTCTCCTTTCCCTTCCTCCCCCACAACAAACACTCTGTGAGGTGAGTGGGGCTGAGAGACTTCAAAGAAGTGTGACTGGCCCAAGGTCACCCAGCAGCTGCATGTGGAGGAGCGGAGACGCGAACCCGGTTCCCCAGATTAGGAGACTACTGCTCTTAACCACTACACCACACTGGATGGAGCTATGTAGAGGCATTGGCTGGCTTCATGGTTTCCCCCCCATTGTGATTTTGCATGGCACACGTGCGCACACACATCATGATTCACAATATATTACCAGGTCAAAGATTATGAAACCGACAGCACTATATAGATTTTAAACTGGTTTTGGATGCTATATTAATATATCGCCCAACTACTAATAGGGATGAAAGTGGATTTCATTTTCATTTTCTCTCTTTTTTTTAATGATCATGCCCGGATTGGAACACAAGCATTCAAATCAGATTGCATGTCTATAGACCTTTCTGAGGATGATGATTTTTATTCACCCCACCCCCACCCCTTCATTTTAACACGGCAGTCTGTGGGCTTTCTGTCAATTTCCCCCTTTCTTCTTAAAAACTATTTCCAGCCACTTGAAGCAGCTAGAAAGCACAGTGTTTGCTGTGTTCATTGAAATGTTTTAAGTAAAAAAGCCCCTGGAAATGGCAATGCGTTGCTGCTGGCCACATTTTCCTGACTAATTCTATGTAGTGCCCCCCCAAAAACACCACAAAAAGAGCCTAAGTCCCAAGCACTCACTGTCCAAATTGTGCTCACTGTGTGAGGGGGAAGCTTGCCTTGCCAGTTCAAAGCCCCTTGCAGAGATGTCACTGTGACATCATATTAAACTGCAAAGAACTCATGATGATAAGGATCAGTAGGCTGAGTCACCTCTGCAAAGCAAGTCAAATAGGTGGCGATTTTGCTGCCAAAACTAGTGAAGTGAGCACAGCGCCATGCTTTTGAAGGTGAAGGGGCAGTAGGTGAAGGGGCAGTGTTGGTCCAGAAGAATTGTAGGTTTTTCTTTCCATTTGTCAGAAGTGTTGGTCAGATTGCAAAAGTCACAGATCCTTTAGAAGCCTGAATCCCACCTCTCTAAGGGCGAAACTAGATGATGTGCCAATTGCAGAAATGCAATCAGATTCCTCATCTTATCCTCCAGGTAACCCTGGAGAAGCCTAAACAGCCTCTGAAAAAGGTAGATGACAAAGGTTGTAGATACTTCCAAAACCAGAAATTCCACCTTTCTGAACTTGTATCTATTTTGTGTTTTGTCAGAAGCAAATGTAGAGGTTATGATTAAAATGTCCTGAATTGAAGGCGAGAACTCTCTTGTGTTTTTCATAGTAGGGTAGTAGAGGGAAATTCAGCAGGTGAAGGTTTTCTCACTTGTGTCAAACTGGATTCTTCTTCTGCACAAGAATTCTGGTGCTGCCTTATGTTGCATCTGGTCATGGTACTGTCAGAGTGATGGGTCAGATTACTCAGTAATTTCTTGTGGTGTTCCAGGAAGCAGAAAGATTACCCCAGAATGGATTAGCCCACTGTACCGTCTTTCTAGCTTACAATACTCAAGGCAGTATACAAGCTGAAGAAACAAAGAATGTACACCTTATAACAATCTAATGGAATACAAAAATGTGATAATAAAACATAACATATCCATCCCACCTCCTGGACATGTTTATGACCACATGCTGTGGTAATTCAGCAAGGTTTGGAAAGCGTTCTCCCTCCCTGGTGTCAGTGGCAGATCTTGGGGTCTCAAATTTCAGGGGCCAAAAATTTGGCACTCCAGCCTCTTGAGCTCCATTATAAATAAAAGCTGTGGCATCTCGGAAGCTCTGTGCCCAGTGTCACCAAACCCATTGCACTTCCTTAAATCTGCTTCCGCTGGTATGTTCACCTGACATGCACACTGTAAGGGTTCCAAGCGATTGCTCGAGAGCAAGCAGGCAATTACCTGCCTACTTGGTAGTAAAGCCTTGCTTTAGCTGCTAAAATAAACTTTATCTGTCCAGAGCACCACTCTCCCGTGGCTGGCTCAGTCACTGGAAGAATCCGTGAGTGGGCAGTTCTTAAACTTTCCCCAGCAAAGTAATTTCTTGACGCCCAGTCTGCGCCTCCCCTCTCGGCTTACTGTGCAAGGAGGGAGTGGGTAATGGAGGACCCCTCTCCTCCCCGCTTTGCCCAGGCAAGGTGTCTTGGCACCGCCTCGCCTCCTCCGAGCCCTGAAGCTCATCTCCACTGGAGGCGTGGTTACTCTCCTCCGTTGAAGAGGAGCTGCTTCCCATGATCCTTGGAGGCTCTCTATAATCCATTCGGCTTTTCCTCTCTCCCTCCTGAACCGATGGCAGTTCCCTGACACACACTCTCAGCCATTTTTCACCTCAATGAGCATGCCAAGTCTAAAGGCACTCGAAGGACCCACCCCTCAAAGGCAGAGTCCATGGAAGGTGACTAAAGAGTGTCCTCAACCCAATAGTGCCTCAGACACTGCAGAAACCTTTTCTTAAATATTCTCACTTACCTGGGCTAAATGCCAATTGCGCCAAATTAAGGAAACACTTCTCCAGTCCCACAGTGTGAAGTCAGTGGAGAAAAAACACCATTCAGAAAGATCAGGGCAGCTAGATGCCCAAAAAGAAAAAAGATAAATCACTAATTGAGCCTCTTGGCTTATGGCCAGTCCCATACATGGGGCAATGCAGCTAAGAAAGCCTTACTTGAGATGCATAGCAGTCAGCAGGTGAGAGCCACATCTATGAAGCACAAACTGATCAGTAGGTATGTCAACACACTAAACTCCTGTATAAAAATGAGCAGGAACATAAAGTCACAAAAATGGAAACTGCACTAAAGGTCTGACCAGCTCAGTATTGCTGACTTTGACTGGCACCAGAAAAGAAAATGTTTTCCCTGGCTGACTTCACAATAAATGTGCATCAGTGCACAGCCTCCATGCACGACATCTCACATTTCCAAGGGTTAGGGGGTTAACTCGGAGTTCAGGTCAGAGTGACATTCTTTTAATGAGTAACTAGCTCTGGCTAATAATTAAAAATCACATGGAAAAGAATAAAAACAGGGTTGGAATGTTAGAGACAGGTTTGGCTGGGTCTCCAGCTGACGGCATTCCTTCCTTCTTGACTTTCTTAAGCATTTTCTTGGATTTCTGGCCTAAAGAAGAGCTCAGTGAAAGATGGAGGTGGTTGAGGCAGGAGCTCTGCTCCTTCTCTACCTGCTCTTCGTTTTACTCTTCTCCTCCTTCAAAATGTACAAGAAGAAAAGCCAGCTACCCCCAGGACCCACTCCCTGGCTCTTGCTGGGAAATCTCCTGCAGAAAGATGTCCTGCCTCTCTACAAGTTCTATAAAAAGGTGAGTTTCCCTGTTCATAAATGTCAATAGGATTTTGCCTAGAATAGTAGGACAGAGAGAGGAGGACACAAATTTAATTTCTTCCTTGTCTGGTCTGTGTATATCTGCGTGAGTCTGCTGCTTTGAGAAGCCTTCAGTTAACAGAATGGAGCTTATGATAGGAAAGTTCCCATCCTCTTTGTCTTTTCCCATGCTAGAAGGCTTTAGAGAGTATGGGGATCCATATGAACCAACTTGGACCCTGTGATTGTCATCCGAGGCCCTTCTTTTGTGCCTTCTCTGTGAGAACTCCATAGGGTGACAACATGAGAATGGGCCTTTGCTGTGGTGGCTCACCATTTGTGCAATGCTCTATCCAAGGAAGCTCACCTGGTGTGTTCATTACATATCTTGAGGCACCAGGCAAAAATATTCATTATCACCCAGGCCTTTGGCTAATTAAGCAATCTATACCGTTTAAACTTCGGGGAGGGGGGTATTCTTTTTGCCTGTTATTATGCTATGTATTTCTGTGTTTTTAAATTAATATTAATAATAATATGATGATGATATAATCCTCAGAATAAGAGCACTATAGAAATTTAAAAAGTAAAAAATAATGAATGAATGAATAACAGCCATGAATTTTGATGGAGGATAAAGCTACAGTTGTTGGCCATATTATAGCTTGAGGAAATTTGTCTTGGTGGAACTGAGTGCCTACTACCAACTTTAACTGGTGTCCCAGCTGTGTCTCTATCTTATCAGCTCTTAAAACTGTCCATCATTACATCTAGCAGTCATGAATTCCAAACTCTGTGCTGTGTCTAAGAAGTACAGCCATACCTTGGATGTTGAATGGAATCCTTTCCAGGAGTCCATTTGACTTCCAAAACGTTCAGAGATCAAAGTGTGCAGAAGCCCCATCGGACATTCAGCTTCCAAAAATAGTTCGCAAACTGAAACAGTCACTTCTGAGTTTGCGGTGTTCGGGAGCCAAAACGTTTGAGAATTAAGCTGTCTGAAAACCAAGGTATGACTGTATGACTGTATTTCCTTGTGTTTCTCTTGAATTTCCCACTATAGAGCATCACTGGGTGACTGGCCAGGAAAGAGATGGGAGAGGGAGCAAAACCTCTCTCCCCGCTTCCTTCACACCATGACACTGTTACACACTTCTGTCTTGTCTCCTCTTACTCACCTTCGTCCTAAAAAAAGAAAGAAAGATCCAGATGTTGTGCCCAAGTTTGGCCCAGGGGACACAGTTTCTCCACCCCTGCCCTGAGGCATCTGTCCAAAGGAAGCATTAACCAATGAACCTTGCTTGTCTTTGATTCTACTTTCAGCTCATTGATAAATATGGCCCCATCTTTACTGTCTGGGTCGGACCAAAGCCCATCGTTGTGATTTGTGGATATGAAACAATGAAAGATGTTCTTGTGAATCATGCTGAAGAATTTGGTGGGCGTCCTGCAATGCCCTTCATAGACAGAGCGAACAACTATCGAGGTAAGGGGTGTATTGCATTTCTGTGCTTATTTTTGTATTACCTAGGCCCTGCCACACTTCCCTGTCTATTATGCTCAGCAGTTATGCCATATTTCAGGTACACAAGTAGAGCAGCCATGCTGGATGAAAATGGATGACATTACGCCATGTTTGTGTCTTCAGTATCAGCCGCTTGGATCTTTGTGAACATGTTTGTAGCTTTAGGTTTGATGGATGGTGTGGCATTTGCCCTCCTAGGTGTGTGACATCATACTGGCTTCATAAGGAAAGGGTTAACTAAGTGTAAAATGATTAACCAATAGGAACCCAAGGGAAGGAGTTAGAGTTAGAGTTAGAGTTGTTAAGAAGTTAGTCTGGAGTTAGAGAAGAGAGAGGGAGGATTAGTCTGTGGGTTGGGATAGTCTGATGTGAGAGAGTGAGAGAATCTGTTAAGTGGAGTCAGTCAAACAGTCAAGATAATCAGTCAGAAGGTATTAGGAAGGTATAGGCCGGTAAAGAAACTAAGGTTAAGAAACTGACAAGAAAATTATCTGAGAAACCATAAACTTGTTAATGCTTATACAATAAACTTGTTTATTTGGTTTAATTTTAACAACTGTCTGGACTCAGTGTGTACCTGAGAGTAATGGGTTGGTGGCAGCGGGGAAGCAAGCACAGTGGTGGCACAGGGATCAATAGACTGTCAAACATCCGGGGACCCTGTGTGATCGCCACAAATGGAGACCTTGGCATTGTGAAAAGAGTAACAGAACAACAGCCATGAAGCCAAACAAAAAACAAAAAATCAACTGATAGCACAAGATGTTTTGGCAAACCAGTGTTTGAGTGTGTGAAAAAGTGACCTGTGTGAAGAACTGCTGATATAGCATTGGCGCAAGTTGCTCCTGCCCCCCTATTCCGGATAGATTATCAGAGGGAAATTTTGTGGGGAGGTCCAGCTCCATGCTCATAGCTCAGTTGGTAGAGAGTGAGACTCAACCTCAGGGTCGTGGGTTTGAGCCCCACATCAGGCAAAAGGTTCTTGCATTGCAGGGGATTGGACTAGAAGACCCTCGTGGTCCCTTCCATCTCTACAATTCTGTGGTTCTTTTAATGTTGTATAATCTCAGTGCAAGCGAACTGCAAACAAATCAGGCTGAATGCTGAATAAACCAGTTGTCTGGAACCACCACGTTTGCAATTACAAATTGGAATATAGCTTGAAGGAGGAAGGCACCATCTCTCATATTGAAACTTCCTGCTGGTTTCTGCACATTGAGCTCTCCACCTGTTTCCTTTCAGGAATGGTCAACAGAAATGAGGCAAAATGGAGAGAGGTGCGCAGGTTCACATTATCCACCCTGCGGGAATTTGGGATGGGAAAGAAAACAATGTCTGAGAGGATACAAGAGGAAGCCCTTTGCCTGGTAGAAGAATTGGTGGCCACACAAGGTACTCTTGAGCCATACGTCTTCCAAAGAAAATTCTGCCATCCTTCAATGCAGGAAGTGGGGTTTTATTTTGTGATTGTTGTTGGTGATTGTAATTTGTCTCTTCTTACTTCAGACCTCTCCGATTTTAATTCTCTCTCTAAATATTGGGCAAGCTTTATATTCTTCTTGGGGGTGGTGGTTCTATAATTAATTTGTTTTTAAAGCTAAGTGTCAGGGGTCTGCCTCCAAGGGAGAGGGGAGAGACAGGAATGTACAGACAGCCTCCTCCTTTGTTGAGCAGCTGCACCTCGTCAGTCTGGTGAAAGCGAGACTTTAGGAGAAACGGACGACGAGAGAAAGGGGGGGAGGATGCAAAGGCTCAGTCAGGCTGAGATGAGCCACGACACCGCTTTCAAGGAGTTGGACATGCCTCTTCCATTGCATAGTTTTCGCCAGGGAATTACACGTAAGGAAAAGAGGCGGAAATGGGGTTCTCCCGGGCTTATATGCTGGAGGGCAAACAAGAAGAAGGCACTTCCGGAATCTACTGGTGATTGAGGCAGACATGGATTTTGGGCCTCTGCACTGTACATAGTTTTTGCATTCAATAAAACCTATAAAACCCTCCCAAAACTAACCTACCTATTCCAATCCCTCCCAATCTGGATCCCCCAAACCCAGATGGGAGGGAAAACTACACTCCTTTATCTTCTCACACAAAAATCCAACAATAAGCCCCAAATACCTGCACCTCCCCACCTCAGAAGGAGGATGGGGAATCCCCAACATAGAAGGATATTATACTGCCAACCAAATGCACCATATAATCCCGTATATACTAGAAGATGAGACAAATCAATGGATACACCTAGAGAGGGACACAACTGAAAATACCTGCACCACAGCATACCCTCTCCTCCCGAACAAACTAAGGAAAATTCCCACAACACTTAACAGGTACACACAGACCATGCTCAAGGCATGGAAAACAGTAATAGGCAAACTATCCCCAACCCCAGCCCCACTAATTCCCCTGGCATACTACCCATTATTCCACCACGCAGCACAAAACCTCCAGATTAAAACCTGGCAAGCCAAAGGCCTATATTGCCTAATAGACTTCTATGAAAATAACAAACCTTTATCAACACAAGAAATACAAGACAAACTAGAAGACACCCAAATGCCCTGGTTAACACATCACCAATTACATGCCTTCTTAAACAATCCAGCAGTAAAATCAGCAGCAACTAGGCCCCTGACAACCTTCAAAAACCTCCTTTTAACAACAAAGGGACACGGCAGAGGAATGGTATCCGCAATATACAAAATACTACTACAAAATCCCACAAATTCCCTAGACGCAATCAAAAACAATGGGAGGATGACATAGGCTATGAGATTAACCCCACTCAATGGACCAAAATGTGGACTAAACCCCCCTTTAAATCCATATCAACGAAAAGAAAAGAACTCACTCTGAAACTCACCTACAGGTGGTACCTAACACCAAGAAAACTAGCACTAATACTAATACGAGAAATAAGTAAAATAACCAAGCAAGTATTAGAAATCACCCCAGAATTGGCTTTACTAAACATCTTCCAAGACAATAATGCCCACTTACACCACAAAGAACTCATAACCCACCTACTTTCAGCAGCCAGAAGCATCATAGCCAGACATGGGAGAGACCTGTCAGGAGTAAGCATGGACCAATGGTACCAAATAGTATGGGAAACAGCCCTACTAGAAAAATTAACCAATAAACTGAAACTGACACGGGGACAAATAGAAGAAGATACCTTCATCCCGGTATGGCTCTCCTTTATCACATACACAGCCCAACAAGACAACGACAATAATCCACCAACAGCATACAAATCAATATGGCTAACCTGATCCAAAACACACACACACCCCACTCACACATGAAAACAAAGACCACCACAGCCAACCACAAATGAATAACCACACCCAAGGCCAACCCCAACCTCTCTCACCACCAAAGGAATACAAGCGAACAGCAAAGAACCTGCACAAGCAACGCTAACACCAAACCCAACAAATAGTAAGTGAAATAGAAACATTGCCACCCGACCCCACTCTCACCCATCTTTTCCCCCTTCACCTCTTTCCCCCTTTTCTTCCTAATGTCACAACACATGAAAATGATTTGGAAAAATGTTACACGAGAGAGAGACATTGCTCACTTTTGTAAATCAACAAAATCTTTAATAAAAAATAATAATAAAATAATAAAACCTCTAAAAGACAGATGGGAGTCCTGGCTGTTATCTTTGTGGGCAACCACACATACTCCTCACACTAAGCTAGGGGATTTTTGTCACCTGCTTACTTGGTTGTTGAGACAGATAAGAAGGTAGTTCTTTCTCTCTCCTACATTGTCCCCCTGCCCTTGTGGCATCTGTCATGCTGATGCAGGGTGTAAGTACTTGAATTGGGAGTTATGTATACGAAATGCAAACCACTCACTTGCAAAATGCAACCATTGTGTGTTGAACCAGATTTCTAACTAGACCAGTACTCAAAATGGTTTGCAACCAGTCTTTCTCACCCTGCTGTTTTCTCCCTTTATAATAAAAACAAAACAAAAAATCTTGCTATTGCAAAGGGAGGAAATCAGAAGTGAGATGGGGAAACCCAATTTATTACCAGGCCAGAAGACTGCCATTTCCACAATGCCATATCAAATATTTATCTATTTACCTATCTATCTCTTTTTAAAAATAAACTTTATTCCATTACCATATTAGAATAAATAACAAAACATTTAATACTTAAACATTAGATTTCACATATATGCACATAGGTTGGTGGTTCGAGCCCAAGCAGGGACAGCTGTGAGTGGGATTCCTGCACTGCAGGGGGTTGGACTAGGTGACCCTCGGCTTCCCATTTCTATGATTCTATGATCCTCACACTTAAACTGTACTTCTGTATTACTAAATATAATAAATATCAGAAGGTGTCATGTACAAGGAATTTAGGTAAAGGTAAAGGGACCCCTGACCATTAGGTCCAGTCGTGGATGACTCTGGGGTTGCGGCGCTCATCTCGCTCTATGGGCCAAGGGAGCTGGCATACAGCTTCCGGGTCATGTGGCCAGCATGACTAAGCCGCTTCTGGCGAACCAGAGCAGCGCACGGAAACGCCGTTTACCTTCCCGCTGGAGCAGTACCTATTTATCTACTTGCACTTTGACATGCTTTCGAACTGCTAGGTTGGCAGGAACAGGGACCGAGTGTGGCGATCACACAGGGTCCCCAGACGTTTCACCATCTATTGATCCCTGTGCCACCACTTTATTTCTCGCTGCCACCACCCAGGCACTACCTGGTAAAATACTCAGTCCAGTCAGGGTTAAATTGGAACATAAACTTCTGTTTATTTATTGCAGTTTAACAAGTGTGTGGTTTCATAAACGGTCTCAGTCAATTACAATCATGGGGTGCCTATCCAGACCTATAACTTCCGCTACCTGCTCTCACTCACTAAACCACCTCTCAGATTTTTACCTGTCTTCCTAGCTCTTAACTGTTCCTGACTCAGCTTTTTTTGCTACACTAACTCAACCTACCCACAGACTCTATCCCAATTCACTCCCACTCCAACCAACCACCCAACTCCCATCAAACTCCCCCTTCACCCCTCCCAGAGCTGATTTTATAGTTCCTCTGACTCTACCCCTCTGGGTTCTGATTAGGTAACCTGTTTAACTATTTCACCTCCAGCACTCTTATATGTTAACGTCACACCGAGCAACGGGAGCTCACCCCATTGCTGGGATTCGAACCGCCAACCTTCTGATCAGGAAGCCCTAGGCTCTGTGGTTTAGACCGCAGCGCCACCCGTGTCCCTTAAATTACTGGGAGATATCAAAAGGAAAATATATCAGTTTTGCCATAAAGGCAAAAGCAGCCCCCCAGAGTGGCTGGAACAACCCAGTCAGATGGAAGGGGTATTTATTATTTTTATTATTATTATTATTACTACTACTACTACCAACTTGCCAGGCCCCACTCACCATGTCTTGTTTTTCTTGCAGGGCAGGCCTTTGACCCAAGAAGAAGCATCACATGTGCTGTTTCAAATGTCCTCTCTTCAGTTGTCTTTGGGAATCGGTTTGACTACAAAGATCCGGTGCTGCTGGAGAACCTGCGTATTGTGCAGGACTTCATGGGCTACCACCGTACTTTATCAATGCAGGCATGTCGTTCCTTCTGCATGCTGAACCTGGGGGTCTTTCTTCCACCTCTGTGTTTCTACTGATAACTATTTCTGTACTCAAACAGGCATGCATCCTCAAATTTACTTATGTCACCAGTAGGGATGTAAAATGTGGTTCAATTCATCTCAGTGCGACCTGTTACAGGTCTTTCTCCCACATAACAAACTGCAATCCAAATCAGTTCTTCACCCCAGTGGCCTGTCTTTATGCAAATAATGCCAAAAATATCGTCACATTGTTGTTAAAGTTGTAAGTTTACATAAAATGCCGTGTTTGAATGCTGTAACCTTAAGCAAAAACGTTGCACTCTGACAAAAGCATCAGAGAAGGCTCCTATTTTTCCATTGGAGTGAGATAAGTGGCCTGATGACTCATTTCTGGATACAAGAGTGGCAGAGCTCTCACAGCAGGAAGCTGAAACTTGAAAAGTCTCTGTATGTGCTTGTTGGACATGACTACTACTACTAGTAGTAGCAGTAGAAGCAGCAACAGCAGCAGTAGCAGAGAAGTTTAATAACCTCTGAATGAGAGAGAGGCAAATACAGTTTATCTCATTTCTCATTTATCTCATTTATGATTGCAGTTTATCTCATCTCCTCATTTCCCCATTGCTTCTGTTCCAGATTTATAATTTAGTCCCAGGAATCATGGCTTACCTACCTGGACAGCACAGGAAGATATTAGCAGACTGTGAAAAAATGAAGGCTTTCATTCGTGAGAGGGTGGAGTCCCACAGGAGGACACTGGATCCTCAGAATCTCCGTGACTATATTGATTGCTTCCTTATCAGGTCAGAGAAGGTAGGGAGATCCACAACTTTCTTTCCCTACATTTCTGAGATGCCCCTCATTTGTAGTTAATTTGAAACTGTCCCTCATTGTTGTTGCACTCCCTCATTCTGAACCATTGTCCCTCTCTTGGCTTTGGTGGCTGCTAAAGTCCATCTCCAAACTAATCTCAGATGGAAACATCTTTCCTCCAGTTTATTTAGACATCAACCCAGGCAGGAGAAACACAGTTGACCAAAATGAAATCATACATGTGATTGTGGCCTGAAATTCTCCCCCCTCCCCACTGGTTCTCAATGATGTCTTTATATTCAACAAAATCTTTATATTGCAATAAGCAATGTACATCTTGTGTTTGAAGTTAACACAGTTCATTCCATTTATAGCCTTGAGAAGACAAGGCCATGGCAGACCAGACCACCAAGGTTATTGTGTGGAATAGGATGAGATGTTTCAATTTCTCCACCCTCCTTTCCCTTCTGCCTTGTTTATAGAAACAAACCAATCCTGAGAATATCTACAGCACCGAAGAGCTTGTCCAGTGCGTGTTTGGACTCTTTATTGCTGGGTCAACAAACTCAAGCACTGCCTTAGTCTTCAGCCTCCTGGTGATGGCTAAATTTCCACACATTCAAGGTACTTAAATGGCCAAAAGATCAGATTTGCTCTGCTATCCAACACAAAATCTTTCAAAGGTCACTTGCAGTAAATTCAACGAAACAGCAAAATATGCACTATTTCACTAATATAGTAATAGTGATATGGTAAAAAAACAAGTAAAGAAAATATCAATGAACAATTGGAAGTTGCATCATAAAAAACAGCAAAGCTGTTCAGAGGCAGTAAGACTTACTCATAAAGATCATTGCAGAACAAAAAAGTATTTCTACACCTCTAAAGATGTCAGACGAGGAGGTTTGAATGGGGGTTAACTTTAGCCTTAGTTTCTAAGAAGAGAAAGATGATTTGACATACCATTTTTTATATTTTCATGCAGCTTTCCACTCAGATGAATCCCAAAGTGACTTACAAACAATTAATAATAATGGCATGATAGAACATAGTAGAAAATCACAAATACAGTACAGCATAAATCATATGAATAATTCACAAATATTCAGATGATGCTCCCTGCATTTTGGAAGAGAAATTGCTTGAGAAAATATCACTGTGTCAGATGAAAAGCAGCTCCAGAGTTCCGGAAGTACATTTTCTGAATGCTTTCCATTGTAGCGAAAGTCCAAGAGGAGATTGATGAGGTGGTAGGTGCCAACCGCATCCCTGGCATGGACGATTGGGTGAGGATGCCCTTCACAAATGCCGTTATCCATGAGACTCAACGGTTTGAAAAAGGGAGCCTTGAGGGTTTCCCACGTGCAACGACGTGTCGTACAGAGTTCCGGGGCTACATCATCCCACAGGTGTGATTCACGCATGAAATGATCAGTTTACTATGGGGAGGGAAAGGGAGGGATTTAGCATCACATGAAGGGCCTTGATCTGCCATAGTTCCAGGCAGTGTGGAGACAAGTCGTAGTAAGTTCCACCCACCTACTCCATTTCTGGTGATTTTTCAGAATGCTGTGCAATTATGTGAGACAGACTGCTTCAGCAATCACTGTCTTTCTGAAAAGAATGTCCTTTCTTATATGACTGTGAAACCAAAACAAATAATGCAATGTCTATCTTCTCCCTGAAGTCCACCACTGTGGTTCCAATGCTCACAACTGTGCACTATGACCCACTCCAGTGGGAGACTCCAGAAAAGTTTAACCCTGGACATTTCTTGGATGAGAAGGGTCAGTTCCGGAAAAGAAATGCCTTCATGCCTTTTTCTGCAGGTGACTTGATTCTCGTGTTGTGGGGTTGGGGCTGGTGGCCGGTGTGTGGGTAGGAGTGGGATGCTGGGAGAAATCTGGTCATTCTAGGAGAGAAATAAATGCTGGAATTGGAGTGATGGAATGAGGGGCAAGGATATTTCTCCTGTTCACCTAATATTTGCTTTGGAACTAATATGCATATGTGAAGCCATTGAGCAAGGGTTTCTACACACAAACTTACAAAGATTTGCATAAAACTGATTTGGTTCTGCTTTTCAAATGAGAGCAATTTCACACACACAGACCCCAGAAATAGGTCACATGTTGTCTAAGTTCTTGGCTTTATCTGTATGAAGAGGTCCCACACATTTGCTGTCTTACACTGAGTTCCTTGGATCTTCTGTTGCCCTAAAGGTAAAGGGACCCCTGACCATTATGTCCAGTCGTGGCCAACTCTGGGGTTGTGGTTCTCATCTCGCTTTATTGGCCAAGGGAGCCGGCGTACAGCTTCTGGGTCATGTGGCCAGCATGACTAAGCTGCTTCTCGCGAACCAGAGCAGCACATGGAAATGTCGTTTACCTTCCCGCCAGAGCGGTACCTATTTATCTACTTGCACTTTGATGTGCTTTCGAACTGCTAGGTTGGCAGGAGCAGGTACCAAGAAATGGGAGCTCACCCCATTGCGGGGATTTGAAATGCCAACCTTCTGATTGGCAACCCCTAGGCTCTGTGGTTTAACCCATTACCTCCAGGCTATTACCTGAAAAAGAATGTTGGTCTGGCTTAATTAGCTTTTAAAACATGCCTATTCCAGATTAGCATCAAGCAGGTCTTCCAAATCCTGCTGTACTTTGATGCTACATAACATGTCTACAATGAAATGCCACCCACGAGTCAGAGAAGCAAGACAAACTGGAGACCAACAGTTCAAAAACCCACTCGCTGAACCACCTTGAACTTTCATGTACATAACAGTTTGCAAACAGAGAGCTGTAAACACCAACTGAGAATTGGTCCTATTGCTGCCCTTGTTATGCTTGCTTTGCTTTGTTTTTTTTTAAAAAAAAACTCTTAAATGCCAGCATTTGCTGTGTTTGCTGTGCACTATCTTGGTCTTTGGTTATTGATTGGCTCTACCTTCTTTCTCTCTGCCAGGAAAACGGGCATGCCCAGGGGAATCCCTGGCTCGGATGGAACTGTTCCTGTTCTTCGCTGTTCTGCTCCAGAACTTCACCTTCCAGCTGGTGGGAGATTTCAAAGAAATGGACGTAACATCTTTTCATATGCAGTACAAAATGAAGAGCGCATGCTTACAAATGCAAGCCATTAGACGTTCTAAGTGATCCAGTGAGGTAAACTAAGCAGAAGGGATCACGGCAGTGCCTCCAAAACTATTTGTAGTAAGTAGAATGGAAGCACTGAGAGATTTGAAGCCAACAGTACTGAGGAAAACCAAATATTCCAAGCTTAGGTGGAACACGCCATAGGAGCCGCCCCCCCCCCCAAGTAAAATATTTGAGGAGGCTGCCCCCCAAGTTGATAGATATTACCATTCAAACGGGGTTCATATGCCGTATCTTGTGATCAGTTATGCAGGGCAGGGCTTAAACCCCCCCCCCAAATATTTTATTAAGGTTACCACCCCTGGACAAGGCAGAAATTGAACAGGCTAATCCCGATATTCTCGGACATCAGCTGCCATCATCCCAACTAGTAGTTGCTAGCAGGTTGCATGGGTGATAATGTGTTGCTATCCTCACTTTTCAATGCCACACATTGCCTGTTATTCAATGGCAATTATTCACAGTAAACAGAACAGAAGTAAAACAAGGCTCCAAAAATGAATGGAATGTCAAGTGATAATACCTTTACAAGTGTGTGTGAAGCAGATACTGCAAAACAGTTTGTTGTTTAGTCGTTTAGTCGTGTCCGACTCTTTGTTACCCCATGGACCAGAGCACGCCAGGCACTCCTGTCTTCCACTGCCTCCCGCAGTTTGGTCAAACTCATGCTGGTAGCTTCGAGAACACTGTCCAGCCATCTCATCCTCTGTTGTCCCCTTCTCCTTGTGCCCTCCATCTTTCCCAACATCAGGGTCTTTTCCAGGGAGTCTTCTCTTCTCATGAGGTGGCCAAAGTATTGGAGCCTCAGCTTCAGGATCTGTCCTTCCAGTGAGCACTCAGGGCTGATTTCCTTCAGAATGGATAGGTTTGATCTTCTTGCAGTCCATGGGACTCTCAAAACAGTAATTTACCTGAATTATGAATTAAGGCTATGACAGTAATTTTGAAATATAATAAGGATCCTAACTAAATGAAATACAGTGTCAATATATTTTGTTTTTGTTTTACAAAAGATATGTTTAGGAAAATAATAAATCTAGTTTTGCCTGAAAAACTAAAAAAATAAAGCAGTTGTTATTATTATTATTATTACATTTCTACATGCAGCAAAGACATGCAATAATATCCGTTTCTTTGGGGGGATTAAGAAATTTTAAAGATTGAAATTAAATTCTAATCCAATCCGTAAATTTGTGAAGAAATCCATTTTTCAGTCTACCAAAAATAAATTGCCTTCAGAAATATATATATATTTCAGATACTTTTTTTAGCATCAAGAGAAAAGAAAATGCAGCTGTGTTGATTCTTTTATTGCTTAAAGCAGCCTTGGGGGGGAAAGTCAAACTGATTTTGGTGTTCTAATGTTAATATTGCAGACTGAATTACTATTACAGGCAAGAAATATTGTTAGTACCTTGGTATCTACATTAATTACAGAATTAGCTTATAATTTGCCCAGCTGGCTTGGTCTTTCCCAGGTTTGGAAATAACAGAGATATGAGCATCCTAGCATACAGATGGCAAAGAAGAGTGGGAGTATAAATTCAATCAATCAATAAAAAAACTTTATGAGGGGAGTGCATAAAGTTTCCACTCTGTTCTACATGCCACACAAAGTTTTTAAAACTCCCATAAGGATGCCTTCCAGTTAAATATTTTCCTAAACTAAAAAGCCAAAATCGAAGTGTTAAAAGATGGGCTCCTGTCAGTAAGAGTTTTACTTTTCCTTCCGGCTGGAGAATGTTTAAGGTTTTCACTGTGTCAGATGTGTAGTGGTTTCAGAAATCTGGAAGAAGAGCTCTCAATGTTGTTTTTTATTACAACAAAAGTTCAACAGTAGATCAATGAGGTGGGAGGTGCCAACCATGTCCCTGGCATGGAAGATAGGGTGAGGATGCCCTATACCAATGCTGTTGTCCATGAGGTTCAACAATATGAAGAAGAGATCCTTGAGAGCTTACCACAGGACACAATGTGCTGTACAGAATTCCAGGGTTACATTATCCCCCAGGTGTGTTTCACACATGGATCGATCAGATTACTACAGAGAGGGAAATTGGAAGATTTATCATCACCTGAATGGCCTTGATCTCCCAAAGTCCCAGACAGTGTGGATACAATATATGGTGATTCTCCACTTCAACCCCATTCATGGTGATTTTTCAGGATGCTGTGCAACGACTTGTTTTTATGCTAGAGAACCAGGTTTAGAAATCACTTTCTGACAAAAGAGACAGTGATATCTTTCTTCATGAAAGAAAGCTGTTTCCTATTATATTTATGTGTACTGTAATCTTCATCTTCTCCCTGAAGGGAGCTGCTGTCCACTGCTCACAACTTTGCACTTTGACTCTCACCATTGGGAGACTCCAAAAAAGTTTAACCCGGTCATTTCTTGGAGGAGAAGGGTCAATTCCAAAAATAAAAAATAAATGCCTTCATGCCTTTTTCTGCAGGTGACCTGATGGGCCCAGGTACGATTGGGGTTGGTGGCCTATGTGTGGTTGGGATTGGGGCACTGGGAGAAATCTGGTGGTTCTAGGACAGGCATAGGCAAACGTGGCCCTCCAGTGTTTTGGGACTACAACTCCCATCACCCCTAGTTAAGAGGACCAGTGGTGAGGGATGAAGGGAGTTGTAGTTCCAAAAAATCTGGAGGGCCGAGTTTGCCTATGCCTGTTAAAGGAGATAAATAAGTGCCATTAAACTAGCTCTTCCAGTCCCTCACACTCACACTTCAGCTCAAAATTTGTTAATTGTAACACGTGTCTCAAGAAATCCACACATGAGCTTTAAGCATTCTTGCAAGAAGGAAATCATTTATTTGGAGCAACCGTGTCCCATCCTGGACAAGTATCTACACTCTGAGAGGATTCCAACACATATAAAAACATAATAAAACTATACAAGTCTGCTTTCAGATGCCTTCTAAAGATTGTAAAGTTACATCTCCATGACCCAGGGACTGCATAACTCCATACCCCCCAACTTTTCTCTGATGAAAATAGGGACATCCTAAGGACTCTCCCTGGAAAACAGGGAAACTTGGAGGGTCTGTAAGGACTGTCTATCTTGATATATTTTCTTGTCATCATAGGCTTTTTAGAATTGTGCTTTTGTCTCTGGGTCATGTTGTCATGCCACACAACTGTTCCAATTCATTTTTTAAAAAAAGTAAAATGCTGTACTTTCTGTCTTTACTTCCTGCCTTTAAAAATTACTTTTAATGCTATCGCCCACCCTCAAAAGGAATATGTCTATTCTCTTGACTGATTATTCTTACACAACTGGGTTGCCACAAAGACTTGTGCTTAGCTACCAAGAATGTAAGAGATAATTATATAGAAGATGCCCAGATCAGCATGTTTACTTGCTTGGGGTCAGGGGTGGGGTAGCAGCAGAAGAATGTGGAGAGAAGGAAGTCGCCTTTTGGGCTTTTTGCTCAAAATATGCTTCTTGTCTCCCCCACCTCCATTTCTCAAATATATTAACTTACTACGAAAATATTCTGTTTCCTTCATCCATATCCTATGTCCAAACTGGAAGATGCATCAGGTAAGAAACTTGTGACTGAACGTGACTGAAAATGAAGGACGAACACACCAAATATTGACAATGTTTTCAATAGATGATATCGACTGCACATCGGTTATTTGTACCATGCAGTCTAAATTAATGCTTCTTTTCACAAGGGTGATTGCTTCACTATCTGTGTTGTAACACACTTCCTGTTCATCCAGACTGGCAAGCTCAATGTGACTTTTAGGTCGGCTTGTTCATTGGCCATGAAAGCTCTTCCAATTTATTCAGTCTTCGTATGATTTGCTGCACTACATTTGACAAAAGTAGATAAGGCAGTGGAGAGTTATATATTTCCTTTCAGGGTGGGTGGGTGGCTCACTTGATTTCAGTCAAAACTTGGTGGCATTTCCAGAATTTATTTGCTGTGAAGTAGAGCAATTCCTTCTAGATGCTGGTTGAAATCGGGAGATGCCAGCTCAGATCTGACTAGGAATCTACTCACAGAGGAGTCTGGCCTATCATCCTTACTGGTATTAGGATGCCCATGGATGGATAAAAGGGTGAGGTTGTCGGTGCTGGGTGGGTGGTTGTGTTTGAATGTGGATATTGTGGTTTAAAAATATATATTACAGTTGGACCTTGGTTTTTTAATAGCTTAGTTCTTGAACATTTTGGCTCCTGAACCCGCAAACCTGGAACATAGCGTTCTAATTTGTGAACTATTTTTGGAAGCTGAACGTCTGACGGGGCTTCCGCAGCTTCCGATTGGCTGCAGGAGTTTCCTGCAGCCAATTAGAAGCCACATTTTGGTTTTCAAACATTTTGGAAGTTGAATGGACTTCAGGAACGGATTCCATTTGACTTCCAAGGTACGGCTGTGTTAAAGAAAATGTACATTGTTGTCAGTAACATGTAAGTCTGTACCCAACCTTGATGTTGAAGGCATAGAAATTAACCTATTTTCAGCCCAGGTCTAGAGCTTATGTGGATGATTAACCCACCTTTCCTAGTGGAACACATACTGGAAATAAAAGAACTAAGATTATTTGGAGAAGGTTGGAGTTGGGGTTTGGCTGGGGCTCTAATAAGCAGTTGTGTTTTCACCTTGTTTTTCTTAAGTAGTTTCCTGGATATATTTGACCAAAAAAGAGCCTTCAAGGAAGATGGAAGTGGCTGTAACAGGAGCTCTGTTCCTTCTCTGGGTTCTCTTCATCTTCATTTTTTCATCCTCAAAAATGTACAAGAAGAAAAGTCAGCTACCTCCAGGCCCCACTCCCTGGTTCTTCCTGGGGAACATGCTGCAGAAAGATGTCCTGCCTCTGAGCAAAAACTATTCAAAGGTAAAGCTTGTTGCAGTTTCCCTCTGTTCCCATGTCCCTGTGGCATGGCATAAACAACCATTGTCTGGAATGAAGCAATGTGTAGAGGAAGGACAGAAGGTTAATTGTTCCCTCTTTTGCTTATATACTTTTCCATTCTTCCTTATAATAAAGGCACAGATTTCTGCTTCCCTTCTCTTTCCTTATTTTTATTTGCATTTTTTATTACTTACTTCCCTGAATCAACTGAAGATCCCTCCAGATCATTGGTTTATTCATCATTCATCATTCATTGTGATTTGCTTGCACAAAACTTAAAAAGAAGTTATATCTTTTTTGAACAATTGTTCTGATTTGCTTGCAGGGTGGTTCTATGATAATGAGCATTCATTCATTCTTTATTCATCCTGGTTAGCTTGCAGGTTGCTTATAGTCATTTATTCATCCCATGCTTTTCAATGTATTTCCCCATCGCTTTCAAAACAGCAAAAAGTCCTCTTTTTTAAAGTGGATTTATTGCACTAGGATTATGTTAACTGCACAGACCCAAAATTATGGTATGTGCTTGAATCCCTCTTGCAAAATAATGACAGTCTGGAGGCATCCTAACTGAAGGACTCACAATAAATAGCAATATTCATTTAGAAAAAGCACAGCAGCAGCAGCAATATACATTCGATTTTTACTTATTTTTTTTATTCATTAAATTTCAATACTGCTCATCATCTGAGGATCACAGGGTAGTTTCCAAGATGGAATTCTGAAACCATTAAGTTGCAAGCTAGCTGTATTCGGGTATATCTGTAAATACATCCAGTCAAAGGGTAGTGTAGGCACATTGCCAAGCCCTGTCCCTTCCAGTGCATGATACCTATAACATGTGAAAAACCCTCCACTACTCATGGAGACTCTTACACAATTTAAAACCCTGTTTGTGCTTGGCAGGTCACATGGGAGTAAATTCCAATATACTTCCATAACAGTATTGTACTGTAACCTAAATAATTGTTAGAAGATCACTTAGGGCAGTTGTCCCCAAATGTGATAAATAACAAGCTGAAGCAGAACCAGGCAGTATGTCAAGAAGAATGGCTCTGTGTTCATTGATTGGCCTGGACATAAGTATATGGTTATGCTTTAGAGATATGAAGCAGTGGTTGATCATATGATGTGATATCTATTGTAGTGTCATACCTGTTAAAGGGGCAGCTAAATTTCTTTTCTTTATGTACCTGTCTTGCAAAGTGAATCAAACACCTGATGAAGTTGGTGTGGCTGAACATAGGATTCATTTCACAAGACTCTCTTTCTTTTATGGAGGCAGTTCTAAATGTGGTTCCTCCTCATTCAGGAACAACAGCGTTCTAGCAGCCCATTCTCCCAGGAGCCATCCAGGTGTCCTTTTTATTGCGCATTCATGATTATTTGTACTGTACTCATGATGACATTGGAGTAGTTATACGCAATCCTGTTTCCAATACTGTTTGCACTTCCAAAAGTTCTGAGGTGGACACACTGTTTTGTTCCAGTCAGTGCACGTCCCATAGCTTCCTGTTCAAATCCTGTAGCTAGTTATAGCCCAAATGTTCAGGTGTGTGTGTCTTTTGTTGCACTCCAGTATATACAATGCATGGATGTAAATTTTATGAAATAAATAAATGTATCCTTCCAGATGGCAATAATGTAATAATACTGAGATGTATTGCAGAACAACTAATAAAGCTGAATTCTGCCACTAATGCACTGTTACTGCATCAATGACATGTTGCAGCATATGCCTGCAAAACCCCGCACAAAACAAGCTGCAGGTGCCCTAAGAGATATTGCAACCTTTCCTTAAGATAATTACTCCAGTGGAAGTTTCACTGCCTAATTAAATAACATTGTCTTTGTGTCTTCAGCTGGTTGAGAAATATGGCCCTATGTTCACTGTCTGGATGGGACCCAAACCTATGGTCGTGCTTTGTGGATTTGATGTGGTAAAAGATGCTCTGCTGGATCATGCTGAAGAGTTTAGTGGGCGTATTAGCAGCCCCATCAATGATCGAATGACCAAAGGCCATGGTAGGCTATTTGTTCTTATTTTTTATGTATAGCTCAGCTCCACTTTGATTTGTAATGCAGTCCCCAATTCAGGGCCAAACTAGTTGCGTGAGTACCAATAACATTTTGTTCATAAATAGCCAGCACAAAGAAGTCTGAGTAATCTTGGGGCCATAGACAAGGGGAAGGAGAAGCTTGACTCTCTCTACTTGCCATCAAAAAGTGTCTTTCTAAAGCTGTATATGCATTTCAGGGCAATTTGTTCCCCATGTGCACCAATGAGAGCATTTAAGAGGCAATTAGAAGCCTCAGAGAGGTGATTTTTGTTACCATGGTGGCATGTAGAGAGAGTCTAACCTCCATGGTCCCAGTTTTGCTCAGACTTCTCTGTAGCTGCTATTTGTATAACCATGATAATAAGCATCATGTCTAGGAAAGAAAGAAAGACAAACACTATCAAGCGAGGCATTATTGTTTGCTGTGGCCCACTTCTCCAAAGAACCATTTTTGAAAATCAATTCCCCACAAAGAAGCTGCTTTCCCGCCCCCCAAGAGAAACTGTCCCGCCCATAAACACTCATAAATATAAACTTGCCACTCAAAACATCATCCATTTATTGAGTCTGCAAACTGAAAATAGCAACTGTATATGTTGCTACATCTCTTCTGGGCCAAAGCATGCCATTCTGAACATGGGTGACATGATTTCACTTTCCCACCCCAACAGCAGCCAACACTGTGGCCTGGAGTCAGGCAAGGCAGTATGTCATGTCTCCTGCCATCCATTAGTATGCTGAACTGGACGTACTTACTCTACCAAAGAGCAAAAATCCCTTACACAACACGGAACTTGGCTATTGTGGCCTACGTTACTAAGATAATTGAGAGAATGATCGCTCCCCACATTAAATGGGGGGCGCCCTTTCCGTGGTCGTGCACAGCCCCCTCTACCCTATGTGGCACCATTACCACAGGCTTGGCTTCATCTTCATCTTCCCCAGGTGGGATACCTGGAGGTCTCCGCCTAACTCAGCCAGTTGCCCAATCCCACCTGGGGAGGCATTGCCAAGGTGATCAGGCTAGGTAGGGAGAAGGACCACCTGCCCACACAACAGGGGGAGGATCTTACCTGGGACTGGGCTGTTGTGGCCTACCTTATCAGGTAAATTGAGAGAATGGGAACAACTGGTTGCTGAACTGTAACTACAAATGGGGATATAATTTTAAGGTGGAAAGCACCAGAACCACCTTTTCATGTAGAAACTTCCTGCTGGTTCCTGTTGGGTCAAGAACTGACGGAATGACCTTCCTCTTTTTTCCCCCAGGGATAGGCAGCTCTAGTGACATGGAATGGAGAGAGCTTCGCAGATTCACGGTTATGACACTGAGAGACTTTGGAATGGGGAAGAGATCAATGTCTGAGAGGGTGCAGGAGGAAGCTGTTTGCCTGGTGGAGGCACTGGCGGCTACAAAAGGTAATCTAGCTCATTAAAAAATAAAACTGAGAAAGCACTATCCCAGGGCAAGGAGATGATATTTATTAAATTGAATATAGGAATGGGCACTTATAGTATGTAAGCTTCTGACATAGTTAGAATATGTGGCTGTCGGGCTCAGTGGCAGTCTGTCTTGATCTCCCCATAAATTTTTCTCAGGGGGCCCTGCTAAGCTGAACCCACACTCCAACATAGTAACAGCCTAGTCCTCCTCCCCCTGGATTCCTGCGGGCGAGCCTGCCATGATGAATCTCTTTTTATGACTGTGTCACAAATGACTTACTTTCGTTTCCCGATGCTCCCATAAGTCACGTCCTTGCGTAGTAGTTAATTTCCACACAGTTCTTATTCCTCCTGCTTGTAATCAGTAATTGCAACGATTCTTTTTTTTGGGGGGGGGGTCATTATTGGGTACTCACATAAGGCAAAAAAAGAAAAGTTTTCCTCCCCCCTCCTTTTCTACCTCGCTCCGACATACCCATCCTTTGATGAGTCTTCTTGATTTATTCTTCTTCTTGATTTATTAAGTCCAGCCTGTCGGTCCACCTCCCAGAGATCCCTTTAGTTAGCAGTCTTTACTCCCAATCTTCGCTCAAAGTATGTGCGTTTGCTTCTGTCCTGATTGTTTATATAGAGCTCCCACAACTAGCTGTGCAGATCAGAGACAGCGTCCAGGAGAGCCGACCCACACGAGGGCTTTTGTGCCTAGTGCTCTCACCCCCTTTCGAATCCGGGGGTGTATTATGGGCACAGCAGGCAAGGCAGCGTTCCCCATCTGCTTGGGGTAACGAGGGAGGCTACATACTCCCATTACAGCCTCTTAATTACCTCATGTGAGCCAGAGAGATGGTATTGTCGGCCATCTTCCGATGCTCCCCCTAGCGGCCCCCGTCTACCTACACTTCTTAGGTGTGCACACTGAAGATTATACTGTGTGCAAATTGTTTCAGTGAAAATTGTTGGGTTTATATTTATTTATTTACACACATTACATATTCAAATAATATAGGTAAGACACATAACTTTGAATATTCAAATACTATAAATAAAACTCTTCATGTATTCTTCGCCTTTAACATTGCAGTTGTATATCCACATTTAATCAACTATTGTTACACCTTTCCCTTTCCCCATAAACACTTGTGACTTCCCTCCCCCCCCCATGCATGGCTTCTTTGATTCTATTTACAAATACAGTGGTACCTCGGGTTAAGTACTTAATTTGTTCTGGAGGTCCGTACTTAACCTGAAACTGTTCTTAACCTGAAGCACCACTTTAGCTAATGGGGCCTCCTGCTGCCGCTGCACCACCAGAGCACAATTTCTCTTCTCATCCTGAAGCAAAGTTCTTAACCTGAAGCACTATTTCTGGGTTAGCGGAGTCTGTAACCTGAAGTGTCTGTAACCTGAAGTGTCTGTAACCTGAAGTGTATGTAACCTGAGGTACCACTGTAATACTAATGTGTTTATACTTACTAACTTATTCAAAATTCCATCTTCAACATCATAATTCTTGTCTTTGTGAGCTCAGTCTATGCTCATCAATAGATTCTGGTTGGAGCATCTTTGTACCATGTAATTTGTTGGGATACTGCCAGGGAGACAAAGTCCATCATGGCCCCAAGCCATCTGCCGGACGATCCATCGATCTCCCGTAGGCACGCAGTATCAGCAATTAGTGACATGAGTTTCCTGAAATATCTTGCCACATTCCAGAGCTCATGCACACTCTATCAGCAGATAATGCACAGCAAAAGTCGCACTCAGGAGAGCATTATTTACAAGTTTGATTCAGCGTTGATCAGAACAAAGAAAGACATGACTGCCTGCGTCAGTGTCTCCAGCACAGAGAGAAAATGAAAGCAACAGAAAACATAAACATCCTGTGAACAGGAAATACGCAGACTCTGTGACTCACAGCCTGCTCCCTTTTAAGGTGGAACGGAAATATCCTAACATAATCATCAACACATTTCCATTCCTTGGGTTTATTTTTATTTTTATTTAGCGTCAACATGGCCTTGTGAGCCAACTGAAACTCTGCTGCAGGCAATACTAGCAGAATTGGCATCAAATGAGTTAATTAAGCGGAATGTTATGACAGAGAAATGAGGGGGCAGGATTAATTATTTGGACTATGGATGGGGTAGGTGGCGGGGGGTGGGTGGGGGGTTGAGAAGAAACCCAGTGCCTCTTTTTTCTGCCTCTCACCTCCCCAAAATTATGTTTAATTAGAGTTTAAAAATAAAAATAAAAATTAGCACAGCCCCCTGAATTGACTTAGGACTGGATACAATTTGAGTGCTGCCCAGGTTGCCCTGAATATTGTGTCGGCGCCAATTTGTGGACCCAGATTCAGGCCTCACATCAGGTCGGTGTCAGGGGTAGAGCTGTGCACAGCCCTCTTGATTACAGCATTTTACTACTACTTTTAATTTCTTTAACATTTGGTTCTTGGGACTGATGAAAATGCAATCTACCAGGCTCAAGCTGTTTAAACAGTTTTTAGAGTTAATTTTGTATTGGGGTCTGAAGATGGTGGGCTCCACTTTGATCAGGCCTTGCTGACTGTCTTCGGTTCCTCCCACAGGACAGGGCTTTGATCCAACATCTAGAATCACATCCGCTGTTTCCAATGTGATCTCGTCAGTCATCTTTGGGACTCGCTTTGACTATGCAGACAAGACCTTCCTAAAGCACCAACGCACTATAGAGAACCAAGCTGACTTCTTTCAGAGTATCTTGGGAATGGTAGGTTGTTCCTTTTGTGTTGCAAATATTTTCCTCTGTACCATGAAAAGGAAAAACAAAACCTAGCTTGTTGGAGTATGAACGATGGCACAAAGGGTTCACAAATGTGTGCCTGCCTAACTATCAGATGAAAATAATGTTCTGAAAATGTCTTCAACAGGGTTGAGATAGAAATTGACACAACCACAAAGTTCCAGTGATTTCAGGAGAGAAACTGGACCCTTGAGCAGGGCAGGCAGCAGAAAAGTTGGAAGACTTACCTGGGTTGTTTACTAATAGCAGCAGATCTCCCTTTCCTTTCCTGACCCCCCCTTTTACTTTGCCATTGCTTCCCCACCCCCTTTAGTTGCCTGACTACCATTTCCCTCTGGATACAATATAACTGTGGAACATTGCAAGAGAGAAATAGCTGCCACCACAAAAAATGGCAGTCACCAACAGGGGCTACACCCTACAGTTTCCATCCACACAACACCCCAGAACAATGCAGCATACAGGTTTTTCCTAATGTAAGAAAATGGTACCCAAGCTACTGAAGAAAGAGCCATGAGGATGTGGGGGAGGGGAGAATTGTTGCTATGAATCGCAAACTGCTCCCCTGAAATTTACTGCCCTCATAAAACTTCGCAATCAGTAAAGGGAACCACATAAATTTCTGTCCCAACAGGAGCTTTACTTCTTTCATTTTTCGTTAATTTTAAATAATTGTTGATTACTGGGATAGGTTTGTCTATTGTGCACTATGATATGCATTTAAAATGGCAGACATTTCCACATTAGCGGATGACAAAATAGAAGAAAGACTTGTGCAAAATGCTCCAATTGCAGGAGAATGGGAAATTCCAGTTGAAAGTGAAAATGAGTGTTGGAACAGACTGACGCACATTTGTACATCTATAGAGGTATCCTGGTGGGAGGAATTGCTAAGCGTGGGGACCACACCTAGATCATCAGTTGAAACAAGCTACCCAGGATGATGTTGTTCTTGTTGTTCTGCCCTTCACCCTAATGTCCCAGGGCAGGTTACAACAATTGAAACACAAAGTTAAAAACAGTTGAAAACAACTTATATACACCTCAGGAGTCAAAATCCAGAGTGAAAAGGCATGTCTTCAACATTCTTCAAAACCTGTATAATGAAGATGCCAGGCATATCTCTGTGTAGAGGAAGTTCCACAACTGAAGGGTTGCCACAGACAATACCTTTTTCTGGACCATGAGCCTCTGAGGGCAGTGCAACAACTAATAGGGTCCCCTTTGCCACTCTTAGCACCTGAGGAAGTCTGCAGGAAAGGAAGTTGTCTTTCAGGTAGTTGGAGCCTGAGTCATTTAGGGCTTTAAAAACTAATATTAACACCTTGAACTAGGCCCAGAGCCAAACTGGCCACATGTGCAGCTGCTTTATAACAGAGGTTATGTGAGACTTAAACAGAACCCGAACCAGTAATCTGGATTTTGGACAAGTTGACATTTCTGAGTCATTTTCAAGGGAAGCCCCATCATCCCTAGCCCTTAGGAATGAGGTAAAATGAACCAGAAGCTCAACAGTTCCTGCTGGATTTCCAAAATAAGTGATTAAAAACAACAACTGCTTTATCACTTTTCAGCCAGAATCTTTGTGGCATACTATAAAAAGATGGATTTGCAATATTTAAGGCTGTGTGTGTCATCTTCATTTCAGCTGTACTGTGCTGTCCCCAAAATATTGGACTGCTTTCCTGGAAGACACCAAAAGATTTTTTCTGATACTGATGAGTTGTGTGATTTCGTCCGTGAGAATGTGAAAGTACACAGGCAGACGCTGGATCCTCAGAACATCCGTGACTTTACTGACTGCTTTCTTATCAAGTCTGAGAAGGTCTGTGGGTCAAAAAATTTATTTGCACCGGTATGGGTGCCCAGTTATCTCCTAGTCCATGTGGGGAAGGGATATCAGGCCAACCAGAGTGCCCCTCTGTCTTTGCCTCCTCCCCTTGCAACTTCTCTCGGCCACTCCTTGCAAGACATTTTTAATTATTATCATTATTCATTAGGCTGAGGTATCCTGTGCCCAGTGTTAAAGTCTATGCTTAATGTTGTACAAAACAATGCAAGTGCTTACAATAAAAATAAAATTGGTTCACTCACTTTACAGCCTATATGAGTAACATGAACAGCTACTTTGCCCAAACAAAAATACATAACCAGTTACTCTTTCTTTTACTGCCATGACTCCTATAATTTCTGATCCCATATATTTTCAGATATATATAATCTTGGTTAGCTCTAACATTCCAGTAATCAAACAACACAATGTTTGTAATGCAATGATATGCAAGTGCTTTTCTTTATATTTCAAAAGTAATTCTATTTTAAATACATGTGATTGGATTAAACACCTCTTGGGGTGAGTGCAGGATTTCACCCATGATGCTCATTCAAACAGGCTAAGGTGTCTCCATTTTGCCACCTTTCTTTATAGTGAAATTTTTTCTCTCCCCCCCTTTCCTTCTGCCTCATAGGAACAAAAGTCTGCGAGTGACACCTTCAGAACTGAAAACCTTGTCATGACAGTGTTTGGACTTTTTTTTGCTGGGACAGGAACCACAAGCGTTTTCTTGATCTCTGGCCTCATGGTGATGGCTAAGTTGCCACATATTCAAGGTATTCAGATACCCCTGAGAAGTTTAAAGTGGATGGGACTATGATGGGCTCCACTAGTAATCACACATGAAAAGACATCACCATGGACTAGGAGGTTTCCATTAGCATTCTGCATCAGCCTGAACCTCCCCTCATTGTTAAAAATAAAAAAGGGTTTTGAGGGCTCCCTGGTGTCTTCAAATGGCACTTATGTCCAGGGTAGGAACATTGCCAGAAGAGGAGGGACCTCAGAATTCTGGAAGCACATTTTCCAAATGATATTTGTTACAGGAAAAGTCCAGCAGGAGATCAACAAGGTGGTAAGGCCCTGGTACAGAGGAATGAGTGGAAATCACTCAAGAGGAGAATTTGTGTTGGCATGAGTTTTTATGACATCGAAGAGTGCCCAAAGTTTTCACTCTGTCAGATGAGAAGCAGAATCTGAATCCAGGAAATATCTCTTTTTCATTACAGCAAAAGTCCAACAGGAAATTGATGAGGTGATTAGTGCCACCCGTGCCCCTAGCATGGAAGATCGTGTGAGGATGCCTTTCACCAATGCAGTTATCAATGAGATTCTACGATACCCAGTATTAAGTAATGAGGCCGCTCCCCGTACAACGTCTTGTGATACACAATTCAGGGGGTTCACCTTCCCTAAGGTATGATGGCCCAGCATTTTGTCATGATAATTGTGGAGAAGAAATGGAGCAGTTTCAGGAACTGATCATATAAATGGCCCTGGACTGCCCTCATGGAGGCAGGGATGAGATCAGTAGTGGAGATCAGTAGTGATTTTGTTGGCCTAAGCAAATGAGCTGAAGGAACTAGTGGTAGAGGAGAATTTTGTTTGTTCGGTTCACATTTTAAAATGAACCAACGGAATTAGTCTTTAACAGACCTATGCATACAAAATCTTGTGGAGAAATGTGTACTAAAATCAATGTTTTAGTGGGAAAATGCACACAGAAGCACACTAAAAAGCACACAAAAAGGTTTTTTAGATTTAAAATGGGCACATAAATGTGTATTTTAGTTGAATGTAAGGCAGTGTGTACTTATGGAGTAATACAGGAGCAGACCAGAGGAAATCAGCTCATCCCTAGTGGAAGCCCATTCTTCTAAGTTAGCTTCCCCATTTTATCATTTTATCATAGTGTGGCTATTTCCTAGATAGTCATGAATTGAGACCTATAATGTAAATCTGCCATCTTTTATCCCTGAAGGGCACTGCTGTTACTCCATTGTTCACATCTGTGCACCGTGACCCTCTCCAGTGGGAGACTCCTGAACACTTCAATCCTAAACATTTTTTGGATGAGAAAGGCCAGTTCAAGAAGAAAGATGCCTTAATAGTCTTTTCAGCAGGTAACTATACGAGCCTGTGGTAACTTATGTGCAAACAATGCCATTTCCACTTTCTTTCAAGAGACAGTGTACGGAAAGAGATATGGCTGTGCTGTGGTCTAAGCCACTGAGCCTCTTGGGCTTGCTGATCAGAAGGTTTGAATCCCCACGACGGGGTGAGCTCCCATTGCTCGGTCCCAGCTCCTGCCAACCTAACAGTTCGAAAGCATGCGAGTTCAAGTAGATAGATAGGTACCGCTGTGGCAGGAAGGTAAACAGTGTTTACGTGTACTGCTCTGGTGTGCTGGTCCCATGGGTCAACCGAGAGGCGAGGTCCGATTCCAGTCCCAGGTCGAAGGTGCAATATGGAGGCAGTCCATCAAAGCTGAAGCTGGGTGCAGGGCAGGGAGTCGGGTGAAGTCAGGAACAGGCTTGCAAGCAGGGAGTCAAGGCGGGTCAGGAGCTCCGGCAGGAAAGCAGGACAGGGTTCAGGCAGGAACTGGCTACCAATAATGTTGCCCCCGCAACTTGGGACTGGGGCTGGCCGGCTTTTATCTGCCCCGAGGCATAGGAGGGCCCCGATCCTCTGGTGACTCATCTCTCCTGGCCCTGAGGCAAGCACTCCTCCTGCAGGAACTTAGTTCCCTCCGCCGCTCTGTCCTGAGCCTCTGCAGCTCAGGAGAGGCTGGGGGGTTACCGGACCCAGAGGCAACCTCAGCTTCCTCTGACGGGGCTGAGAGTGGAGCACCTGCAGGCAATGGGTCCTCCATCACCTCAGGAGCCAGAGCAGAGTCAGCTGGTGCCTGCACCTGAGGATCCAGCACAGGTGAGGACCCTTCAAGCTCATGCCCCTGCCCCGGCTCAGCTGGTTCTGGAGGCGGGGGATCCTGTGCAGGCTGGGATTCCTCAGGTTCAGCATCCAAATCCAAATCCCAGGCCATCACATCTGGTTTCACCAGAAGCAGCTTTGTCATGCTGGCCACATGATCCGGAAAAACTGTATGCAGGCAAATGCCGGCTCCCTCAACCTGTAAAGCAAGATGAGCACTGCAACCCCAGAGTCGTCCATGACTGGACTTAACTGTTAGGGGTCCTTTACCCCATGTTTTGCAATTTCCCTGAAGGATTACATGGCACCCTGTTGTAAGCTGATGGCATGCACCACTTTTTAAAAGGAGGCAGTGCCCTCCGTCCAGCTTCTAATAGGCTTCTTCTCACAAAGGCACTGTGATTTGAAGTAAAATGAGAGACCTATAAAGTCATTCCCTGGTTGGATGTGCCAGTCTTGTAATTATATTTCCCTCCCTGGTATTTTCTGTGAGTAGGGGATGGCACAAAAATATATGATAGTGTTTGGGGAAAAATAAAGTACATCTGGGTCAGAGGGTAGAAAAGGGTCAATAAACTGGAATGTTTGGAAAACATGAAGTTGAATTCCTCCCATTCTGTCATTGGAGAACTGCATCAGAAAATTTGTACAAGTGAAAATTTTGAAGAAACTTCCGGGTTGGCGCCATCGGCAATGGTGGAATTCCTCTGACAGGGAGGAATTTGCCCCGTGGGAAATTGGGTCTGGCCGCCACGGCGAAGGCGGAGACCCGCAAAAATTCGCAGGCGGAAGAAGCCTGTGAACGTGGGATTCGGTGGGCACCTTCTGCGCCTCCCCTACTCGTGGAGAAACCTGATTTCGGGGCTCCGGAGCGACGTGGGGTGAGTGGCGCGGTGCTTCGAATTGTCTGCTTCTTCCACGGAGCGAAGCTGCACAGCCGTTGCCGGAGAGCGCTGACTTTTTCCTGTGGACAATTTGGCTCTAAAGTAATTACCCATGAGTAGAGCTGAAGCGGGAGAATTGGATTTCTAAACGTATAATTTGGTATCGAAGCGGGGAGGTTCAATACAGGAAGAACGCCTTCCCCTTTGTAAATAGACTGACGCAATGAACCTGCAAACTGAAGCCTTGGAAAGCCTTTGGTAAAAGACTAAACTTTCAATGGTAAAGAACATCCCCAGTCAAGCTTGCAAAAATCTACCATTTGCCCGATAATAAATGTTGGAAATGTAACGAGACTGAAGGCACATTCTTTCACCTTTGGTGTACATGCCCAAGGATTAAGACATTCTGGGAGATGATTTATAACGAAATGAAAAAGGTATTCAAATATACCTTTCTGAAGAAACCAGAGGCCTTTCTCCTGGGCATGGTCGGCCAATTGGTGTCAAAGAAGGATAGAACTTTCTTTATGTATGCAACAACAGCAGCAAGGATACTTATCGCAAAATATTGGAAGACACAAGATTTACCCACCTGCAGGCAATGCAGGAAGAATGGCAGATGAAGTTGATGGACTATATGGAATTGGCGGAAATGACTGGCAGAATCCGAGACCAGGGAGAAGTCGGTGGAAGAAGATTGGAAAAAATTTAAAGATTATTTACAGAAATACTGTAAAATCAATGAATGTTAGAAAAATGTTGGAATGAAGTTACATGGCTTTAGTAGAAATGTTATAAGGAATTAAGTATAAATAGATTAATAGAGTATTAAAGGAAAAAATAAGGTTAGAATGAGTTAAGATAATTATAGGATAGAAAACAGAGGAAGATGGAAAGGAATTGCTGAAATAATTAACAGAAGTGGAGTACAAAGAGGGAGGTGTGAGGAGGTCGTGGAACTAAGTGAATGAAAGATGGGATAATGAAATTGTTTGATTTATTTTATTGTTGTTGTTTTGTTTTGTTAGTTTAATGTATTGTATTGTATGTGTTTTTTCTTTTTTTAGCGTTTAAATCTTTTAGAAAAGTAATAAATATTATTTTTTTAAAAAAATAATAATTGAAGATTAGTTGTATTTCCGTTCTCATATGGTTTCAAAAAGGGTGCATTTGATAGACTGAGCTTTAAATGTGAACTGAATCTCGTGTCTCGCCCATCCATATGTCAGGCCAATCATTATATTATTATTATTAGTAGTAGTAGTAGTAGTAGTAGTAGTAGTAATAATAATAATAATTTTTATTATTTATACCCCGCCCATCTGGCTGGGCTTCCCCAGCCACTCTGGGCGGCTTCCAAAAAAATATTAAAATACTGTAATACATCAAACATTAAAAGCTTCCCTAAACAGGGCTGCCTTCAGATGTAGTAGTAGTAGTAGTGGTAATAATAGTAGTACAGTGGTACCTTGGTTTTCGAATTTAATCCATTCCAGAAGACCGTTCGAGTTCTGAAACGTTCAAAAACCAAAACTCAGTACGGAAGCCTCAGTATAGAAGCTGCATGGCATATTTGACCAGAACGCATAGAAAATGTCCTTAAAATTATCTTCCCACTTTTATTGTTTCTTGATGAATGATACCTAACACTATTTCCAGTTCCCAAACCAACATTGCATGAATTCACTAGGAGTGGATCTGCACACAGGAAAAATAAAGCTATAAATAAGTCAGAAATAAAATTGTTATAACAAATATTTTATCGTATAAATTTTTTTTGCTCTCTGTCGTCATCTGGTATTGCATGTTTAGAACGCATTCAAAACTTTGTTTTTTGGAGCTGAGTCCAAGTTTCCTACGCACTGTGTAGATCTTTGGTTAGCTCTGCCTTCTTTTTCTTTGCCAGGGAAACGGACATGCATTGGGGAAACCTTGGCGCGGATGGAGCTCTTCCTGTTCTTCAGTACTCTGCTCCAGAACTTCACCTTCCAGCTGGTGGGAGCCGCAAAAGATATGGATTTAGCCTCTTTGCTTACGGAGTTCAATGCTAAAAATGTCTGTCCTCTGATGAAAGCCATCAGACGTTCAGTGTGATCTTGTGACAAAAGATAAGCAGAAAGAATGTGGTCAGTGGCTCCCAGAATATTTGTAGTAGGTATAATAGGAGTACTGCGAGGTGCCTTCCTTCACTCATTCAACACCTCTCAGTTTCACATAAGGGTAATAGCCCTAGATATCAGGTATTAAAAGTTTTCTTAGCATGGCAAATGAGAAGAGCCTTAGACCTTTCAATCCCTAATGTCCAGTCAACTGTTCATGGGCTCATTGGCACTTAATAAAATGTGACAAAAGATCACCAACTATTGCAGTGTGTGTGTTTTAAAAAGCTTTCCTCATACAGTAGTACTTCGGGTTACAAATTTAATTCATTCCGGGGGTCCGCTCTAAACCCGAAACCATTTTTAACGTGAGGTGCACTTTTGCTAATGGGGCCTCCTGCTGCTTCTGTGCCGCCACTGCACAATTTCCGTTCTCATCCTGGGGCAAAGTTCTCAACCCGAAGTAAAACTTCCAGGTTAGTGGAGTTTGTAACCTGAAGTGTTTGTAATCCAAAGCATTTGTAACCTGAGGTACCACTGTATACTGTTATAAACATTCACTCTCTTCTACTGATTAAATTGAGGGGATCTCTATTCTCTCAAGTATACATGGCTTCTTGATTTTAGTTTAACTACAAATAGGGCTGGGCAATATCTGGTTTTCAACATTACGAAATATCACCAGCTAAATATTGCAATATACCGATATATCACAATGTCTGAAATAAGGATGGAGCTATGTAGAGGCATTGGCTGGCTTCATGGTTTTCCCCACATTGTGATTTTGCATGGCACACGTACATGCACACACACACCATGATACACAATATATTGCCAGGTCAAAAATTATGAAACTGACAGCACAATATGGACTTCAAACTGGTTTTGGACGCTATATGAATATATTGCCCAGCCCTAAATACAGTGGTGCCCCGCAAGACGAACGCCTCGCGAGATGAAAAACTCGCAAGACGAAAGGTTTTTTCGTTTTCGAGTTGCTTCGCAAGACGAATTTCCCTATGGGCTTGCTTTGCAAAACGAAGCTTGCCCCTGCACCCCGGACCTCTTTTGAAGCAAGGGGCGGCAGGGAGAAGATCGCTTCTCCCCGTTGCCAGCCCCGCAATCTCCAGGGACAGAGGGGAAGGCGCGCGCGCCTTCCCCTTTGTCCCCGGACCCCTTTTGAACCAAGGGGCGGCAACGGGGAGAAGCGATCTTCTCCCCGCTGCCCCTTCCCTTGCTTTAAAACAGGTCCGAGGACAGAGGGGAAGGCGCGCGCGCACCTTCCCCTCTGTCCCCGGACCCCTTTTGAACCAAGGGGCGGCAATGGAGAGAAGCGATCTTCTCCCCTCCGCCCCTTGCTTCAAAAGAGGGGACAGAGGGGAAGGCCCGCAGCGCTTCCCCTCTGTCCCCGGACGGTCTCCATAGGAACGCATTGATTGATTTTCAATGCATTCCTATGGGAAACCGTGCTTCGCAAGACGAAAAACTCGCAAGAAGAAAAAACTTGCGGAACGAATTAATTTCGTCTTGCGAGGCACCACTGTACTAATAGGGATGAGAGTGGATTTCATTTTCATTTCCTTTTTCAAAAAAACAATTCTTATTGAATTTTCAAATTATAAAAACAAATTTTCCACAAATCTTAATTGAACGATTTATATATCCATATTTCTCCCCTCCCCTCTCTTTGGCTTTCCCCGTATTTCTGTATTGATTTATTAAACAAATTCTATACCCTGCTGATTTTACCTCTTATATAGTTGTGAAAGTTTAGTCAAAACCTGCCAATGGGTCCTAATCTTTATACTGTCTTTTTATACAGTTTATAAATGGTTCCCACTCCTTTTTGAAATCGATGTTGTCTCTCTCATGTATCCTCTCTGTCAGCTTAGCCAGTACTGCAAAGTCCACAAGTTTGGCTTGCCATTCTTCCTTTGTTGGCATTTTCTCTGTTTTCCATACTTGTGCTAATAAAATTCTTGCTGCTGTTGTTGCATACATAAACAATCTCCAGTTTCCCTCTCTTATATCATGTTCTAAAATTCCGAGCAGGAGGGACTTCCGGGGAGATGCCTCCGGTAATGGCGGAATTCCTCTGATCGGGAGGAATCTCCTCCGTGGGAATTTGGGTCTGGCCGCCATGGCGAAGGCGGAGACCCGTTAAAATCACAGGCGGGAGAAGCCTGTGAGTGTGGGATTCGGCGGGCACCTTTTGCACCTCCCCCACTCGCAGGGAACCCCGGCTTTTGGGGGGTCCGGAGCGACGTGGGGTGAGCGGCATGGTGCATCGAAGTGTCTGCTTCTTCCACGGAGCGAAGCCGCATAGCTGTTGCCAGAGAGTGCTGACCTTTTCCTGTGGACAATTTGATTTTAAAGTAATTACCCGTGAGTAGAGCTGAAGTGGAAGAATTGGATTTCTAAATGTTTAATTTGGTACCGTAACGGGGAGGTTCAAAACAGGAAGTCCGCCTTGCCCTTTTGTAAATAGACTGAGGCAATGAAGTTGCAAGCTGGAGTCTTGGAAAGCCTTTTGTAAAAGATTAAATTTCCATCAGCAAAGAACATTAAACCCCCTCTTGGAGGCAGGAGAAGAGAGGGAGAAGTTGCGGACTGAGTATGCCTGTGGGAGAGAGCGAAGAGATTTAAAATACCGCCGCTCTGACCCTGGAAACGGGCTGCTAGCAGGACTGACGTCTTTTGGAATGTTCATTGACAGCGTTTAGAACGTTCATTGACAGCTAGCTAAACAAGAGAAATACATTGTTTTTACTGTCTCCGGTTGCTTTAAAAAGGAGTAAAAGTAACTGAAAATTGAAACTAATGTTGGATTGTTTGAATTGTGTCTAAAAGAGGATACTATTGACTATTACAAATAGAAACTGTTTCCCCCTAGTGGAAGCCTTTGAAACTGGTTGCTTTACAAGAGCTGGGCTAGGGGAATTTCCAGCTGCAAGTTAAAAACCGTGAGACTCTGGGACTGACCATGAATCTTTTAAGTGTTATGGTTAATGGAAGAGGAAAAACAGACCAGTCAACTGCTGACAAAACATTAAGGTCTGGGAGGACTTGGCAACAATCCAGGAGAGGTTCATCACCAGGCCCCCCTGCTCCTTCTGTCGCTGTCTTTGTACCAGTATATTTAAAATCAAAAGGAATGTCGACAGAAGAGGCTTTAGTGGCTGCATTATGTAAGATAAATGACTCACTGGATCAGCTTAACAGGAAAATGGACATGATAAATGCGAAAGTGGATGTTCCAATTACTAAAATTAACTTAAATACAGAAAGTATAAATAATACCAATACAGAAAGCACCCAGAAATTGATACAGGAACCTACTTTGAATAGGCAAACTGCGGAGGAAGCCAGGGAAAAAGCCGTTGCTGCTGAATGTAAAGTAACACAACTGGAGAGAAAGAGAAAGAGAACCCCAGCCCTACAGAGGCAATTTGACGGACATGGGTTGATGCTTGCTATGACTGAACTCAAAGAAAAACAGACCAATTTGAGGATTAGAGTTCACCTTTGGTGGACATGCCCAAGGATTAAGACACTTTGGGAGATGATTCATAACGAAATGAAAAAGGTATTTAAATATACCCTTTTGAAGAAACCAGAGGCCTTTCTCCTGGGCATGGTCGGCCAATTGGTGTTAAAGAAGGGTATTTTTTTTTTTTTTTACGTATGCAACAATAGCAGCAAGAATACTCATTGTGAAGACACAAGAGTTATCTACTCGGGAAGAATGGCAGATGAAGTTGATGGACTATATGGAATTGGCGGAAATGACTGGCAGAAATCCGAGACCAGGTAGAAGAATCGGTAGAAGAAGACTGGAAAAAATTTAAGACTATTTATAGAAATATTGTAAAATTAATGAATGTTAGAAAAATGTTGGAATGAAGTTATATGGCTTTAGTAGAAATGCTATAAGGAATTAAGTATAAATAGATTAATAGAGTATTAAAGGGAAAAATAAGGTTAGAATGTGTTAAGATAATTATAGGATAGAAAACAGAGGAAGATGGAAAGGAATTGCTGAAACAATTAACAGAAGTGGAATACAAAAAGGGAGGTGTGAGGAGGTTGTGGAAATAAGGGAATGAAAGATAAGATATTGAAATTGTTTTGTGTTTTAAATGGTTTGTGTCTTGTTTTGTTAGTCTTATGTGTTGGTGTTTTGTGGTGTTTTTGTATTGTATTGTATTGCTGTATTTTTTTTTCTGTTTTGTTGTGTTTAAACTGTTGGAAAATTAATAAATATTATTTAAAATAAAATAAAAAATAAAAATAAAAATAAAATTCCGAGCAGGAAAGATTCTGGTTTTTTAACATAGGTTTTTTTCAACATTTTTTTTCCAATTCATTATATATCATTTGCCAATATTCTTTAACCTTCTTGCAGTCCCACCATACATGAAAGAAAGGACCATCTATCTCTTTACATCTCCAACATATCTTAGATCCTGTTTTATACATTTTTGCATTTTCCCCCCCTGGTGTGAGATACCATCTATATACCATTTTCAAATAATTTTCTCTTAATAATATACAATCTGTAAACTTTAAATTTGTTTTCCATTATTTTCCCATTCCTCCAACTGTATATTATGCCCAACATCCTGAACCCATTTTATTTGTGTTGATTTAACTAAACTAAAGACTCTCCAGATAACAAAATGTTATATGCTTTCTTCAGTAATTTGGTGTTTCCCTCCAAAATTTCCTTTTGGAAGTTTGAGATAGTTAGCACCCCTGGACAAGGCAGAAATTGAACAGGCTAATCCAGATATTCTCGGACTTCAGCTCCTATCATCCCAGCTAGTAGCTGCTAGCAGGTTGCATGGGTGATAATGTGTTGCTATCCTCACTTTTCAATGCCACACATTGCCAGTTATTCAATGCCAATTATTCACAGTAAACAGAACAGAAGTAAAACAAGGCTCCAAAAATGAATGGAATGTCAAGTGATAATACCTTTACAAGTGTGTGTGAAGCAGATACTGCAAAACAGTAAATTACCTGAATTATGAATTAAGGCTGTGGCAGTAATTTTGAAATATAATAAGGATCCTAAATAAATGAAATACTATGTCAATATATTTTGTTTTTGTTTTACAGAAGATATCTTTAGGAAGAAATCCATTTTTCAGTGTACCAAAAATAAATTGCATCTTTTATTGTTTAAAGCAGTCTTGGGGGGGGGATCCAACTGATTTTGGTGTTCTAAAGTTAATATTGCAGACTGAATTACTATTACAGGCAAGAATTATTGTTAGTGCCCTGGCATCTACATTAATTACAGAATTAGCTTATAATTTGCCCAGCTGGCTTGGTCTTTACCAGGTTTGGAAATAACAGAGATATGAACATCCTACCATAAAGATGGCAAAGAGTGGGAATATAAATTCAATCAATCAATAAAAATGTATTGTATGAGGGGAGTGCATAAAGTTTCCACTCTGTTGTACATGCCACACAAAGTTTTTAAAACTCCCATAAGGATGCCCTCCAGTTAAATATTTTCCTAAACTAAAAAGCCAAAATCGAAGTGTTAAAAGATGGGCTCCTGTCAGTAAGATAATTTGCTTGAGTTTTACTTTTCCTTCCAGTTGGAGAATGTTGAAGGTTTTCACTGTGTCAGATGTGTAGTGGTTTCAGAAATCTGGAAATAGAGCTCTCTATGTTGTTTTTTATTACAACAAAAGTTCAACAGTAGATCGATGAGGTGGGAGGTGCCAACCATGTCCCTGGCATGGAAGATAGGGTGAAGATGCCCTATACCAATGCTGTTGTCCATGAGGTTCAACGATATGAAGAAGAGAGCCTTGAGAGCTTACCACAGGACACAATGTGCTGTACAGAATTCCAGGGTTACATTATCCCTCAGGTGTGTTTCACACATGGATTGATCAGATTACTACAGAGAGGGAAACGGGAAGATTTATCATCACCCGAATGGTCTTGATATCCCAAAGTCCCAGACAGTGTGGATACAATATATGGTGATTCTCCACTTCAACCCCATTCATGGTGATTTTTCAGAATGCTGTGCAACGACTTGCTTTTATGCTAGAGAACCAGTTTTAGAAATCACTTTCTGACAAAAGAGACAGTGATATCTTCCATCATGAAAGAAAGTTGTTTCCTGTTATATTTATGAGTACTGTAATCTGCATCTTCTCCCTGAAGGGAACTGCTGTTTGTCCACTGTTCACAACTTTGCACTTTGACTCTCACCATTGGGAGACTCCAGAAAAGTTTAACCCGGTCATTTCTTGGAGGAGAAGGGTCAATTCCAATAAATAAATAAATAAATGCCTTCATGCCTTTTTTCTGCCGGTTGACCTGATGGGCCCAGGTTCTCATGTTGTCCGATTGGGGTTGGTGGCCTATGTGTGGGTGGGATTGGGGTGCTGGGAGAAATCTGGTGGTTCTAGGACAGGCATAGGCAAACTCAGCCCTCCAGATGTTTTGGGACTACAACTCCCATCATCCCTAGCTAACAGGACCAGTGGTCAGGGATGATGGGAGTTGTAGTTCCAAAAAATATGGAGGGCCGAGTTTGCCTATGCCTGTTCTAGGAGATAAATAAGTGCCATTAAACTAGCTCTTCCGGTCCCTCACACTCACAGTTCAGCTCAAAATTTGTTAACTGTTACACGTGTCTCAAGAAATCCACACATGTGTGCGCTGTACACATGAGCTTTAAGCATTCTTGCAAGAGGGAAATCTTTTATGTGGTGCAACCATGTCCCACCCTGGACAAGTATCTACACTCTGAAAGGCTTCCAAAACATATAAAAAGCTATACAAGTCTGCTTTCAGATGCCTTCTAAAGATTGTAAAGTTACATCTCCTTGACCCAGGGGCCTCCACAGTCATTTACGGACTCATTGTTAAAACCGTGTTCATGGAAGACAATCTTACTCTGCTAAGATTGATCACCAAAGAAGAAGAAGAAGACCTCATGTGTCCCAGCTAGGGGCAAGGAGATGTATGCCCAACTAGATGGCCCCTCCTCTTCAGGCCTGGGGCCTAGCAAGAAAAAGCATCCAATTAAGAAACCAGCCACTGACCCTTGTCGGCAGAAAAGTTTGTTACCTGATGTCTCCCCTGACTTTCTCCATCTTCATACTATCAAGGACATCCTTGATTTCTTTCAGCTGCAAAGGCTTGCCATGGATTTAGTTTGCTGCAGATCTAACTGCTGAAGAACCAAATGCAGAAATAAACTTTAGCATTCACAGATCAAGGTTACTTTCCTATACAACAAAAAATAATACATTAGAAACTCTGAATTTATTTCTTCAGGTGTTGCATGTATTTGATTGAATCATAGAATCATAGAATCATAGAGTTGGAAGAGACCACAAGGGCCATCAAGTTCAACCCCCTGCCAAGCAGGAAACACCATCAGAGCACTCCTGACATATAGTTGTCAAGCCTCTGCTTAAAGACCTCCAAAGAAGAAGACTCCACCACACTCCTTGGCAGCAAATTCCACTGTAGAACAGCTCTTACTGTCAGGAAGTTCTTCCTAATGTTTAGGTGGAATCTTCTTTCTTGTAGTTTGGATCCATTGCTCCATGTCCGCTTCTCTGGAGCAGCAGAAAACAACCTTTCTCCCTCCTCTATGTGACATCCTTTTATATATTTGAACTTGGCTATCATATCACACCTTAACCTCCTCTTCTCCAGGCTAAACATGCCCAGCTCCCTTAGCCATTCCTCATAAGGCATCGTTTCCAGGCCTTTGACCATTTTGGTTGCCCTCCTCTGGACACGTTCCAGTTTGTCAGTGTCCTTCTTGAACTGTGGTGCCCAGAACTGGACACAGTACTCCAGGTGAGGTCTGACCAGAGCAGAATACAGTGGCACTATTACTTCCCTTGATCTAGATGCTATACTCCTATTGATGAGGCCCAGAATTGCATTGGCTTTTTTAGCTGCCGCGTCACACTGTTGGCTCATGTCAAGTTTGTGGTCAACCAAGACTCCTAGATCATTCTCCCTTAATCAACAGAGCATTATTCTGACTTTTTTGAGGATGAAGCTGGTGTATGCAGGTGTGTGTGTTGTGTTTGTGGGATGGTGGTGATAGTGGAATATGTGTTCAGGCTATCAACCTCCACCTTTCCATTTTCATCCCAAACAACTCTCTCCTGCTGACTTGCAGATAAAAAGTTACATTGCTGTGAGTACACCAAGAAAGGCAGCCGGGAAACATCTATCATCTATACCTCACTCACAGTTTTAATGTGGCATAGATAGATAGATTGATAGATGATAGATATAAGTAAAGTGTGTTTAAAGGTGCATGTGCAGATTCAAAAAAGAAGGTAAACATCCTCCCTGCAGCAGGTAAACACACCTTTTTACTGACTGGCTTCTCACATAGCATATATTTGCCAGCAGCCTCCATGTACTCTTATCTCTCATGTGCCCCAGAGGGCATTCCTCTTTTAATTCTGAGTCAAGGTTAAGTTCGATATATATTAATGAATAACTCCCTGTTAATTATTAAAGGCCACATTTAAAAAACAAACACCAGAAGAACAACAGAGATAATCCAGAGTCCGAGTTGGGCTGGGTCTCCAGCAGGCAGCTTTCTTCCACCTTGTCTTTCTTAAGTATTTTCTTAGATTTCTGACCAAAAGAACACAGAGAAAAATGGGGGTGGAAGCTCTGCTGCTTCTCAGCCTCCTCTTCACCTTGCTCTTGTTCTCCGTCAAAATGTACAAGAAGAAAGCCCAACTACCTCCAGGGCCCACTCCTTGGTTTCTTCTGGGCAATCTTCTGCAGAAAGACGTCCTGCCTCTGAGCAGAAACTATGCAAAGGTAAGTCCACCTCTTGGAGACCACTTTCACTTTTCATTCGTGCCGTAAAGCAGATTTGGCTAGAATAAAAGGACAGAGAGACAGGAAGGCACAAAATTAATTTCTCCCTTCTTTAGTCTGGGTATGCCTGATTCTATCTGCTGCTTTGAGGAACCCAAATATTCCTGCATCATAAGTGAACAGATGGGAAGTAATAAAAGGAACGTTTCCCATTCTCTTTGTCTCTTCCTGGAAGTGCTGCCTTGCTGAGAGGCTGCAGAGAGCACCATCTTTAAGAACATACAAAGAATCCTGAGGGACTAGATGAAAGACCTATGCATTCTCCAAGGTGTACATTCTCCTGCAATTCTGCTCTGCACCCACCCCCTGCCTTAGCAGTCAGTGTTTATTATTATTGCTGCTATAGATTTTCATGGATAACAAAGGGACATATTACGCAGTGGTGTAGCTATGGGGGGCGGCTAGCCGGGTCCCCCCCCAAGTGATGCTTCCAGGGGGCACCATTGAGGCTCCCAACCTGTAGGTATGTGTACATAAATGGGGGTGGGGATATGCCAAACTGGGTCTTTGACTAAGGTGAAAGAAAGCCTAGTTTCGCCCCTGCATAATGTCTCTGTTTTCAGTTAGTAGAGCCCTATCTACAGGTCAGTAATGCTTGGTTGAGACATTACTGTCATAGGCATTGTGAGGTTGGGGGAGGAGGGAGGAAGAGGTGGGGAGAGAGAGGTGGGACTAATGATCTTTCGAAGGGTAGTAATGATATTTGCATCTTTTGCATAGTGTATGTGTGGGGTTTTGTGTTAGCATCACGTGGATGGTTCTTGCATCTACAGTGGTACCTCAGGTTACATATGCTTCAGGTTCCATACACTTCAGGTTACAGACTCCACTAACCCAGAAATAATGCCTCGGGTTAAGAATAGTTACAGATAGGTAGCCGTGTTGGTCTGCCATAGTCAAAATAAAAAAATTCCTTCCAGTAGCACCTTAAAGACCAACTAAGTGAGTTCTTGGTATGAGCTTTCGTGTGCATGCACACTTCTTCATGTGTGTTGTGTTGAAGAAGTGTGCATGCATGTGTTGCATGTGTTGAAGAAGTGTGCATGCACACAAAAGCTCATACCAAGAACTCACTTAGTTGGTATTTAAGGTGCTACTGGAAGGAATTTTTTTATTCGGGTTAAGAACTTTGCTTCAGGATGAGAACAGAAATTACTTGGCAGCGGCAGCGGTGGGAGGCCCCATTAGCTAAAGTGGTGGTTCAGGTTAAGAACAGTTTCAGGTTAAGAATGGACCTCCAGAACGAATTACCGGTAAGTACGTAACCAGAGGTACTACTGTATTCATTTATTTCTTTTTTGTTGGCAGCGAAAGAGACTGGTTGGTTGCATTTGGTTGATTACAGTGAGTTTTGTTTGTGTGTGAGAGAGAGAGAGCGTGAGGGGTTGTTGGGTCAAATTAGCCATATCGATTCGTATGCTGTTGGGGGGGGGGGTGTTATGTTGCTGTCTTGTTAGCAATTAATGTTCAAATGCATACTATGTGTCATCTGCAGGTAATGTATCGCCATCTTGCCTAGAAGCCATTGATAGCCTTATGTGTCTAATCCACTTTAAAATCTGTCCAAGTTGATGACCATCCAGACATCTTGCGGTAGTGCTGCCTCTGAGAAGGAGCTCTTTGTGCTTATCCTGATTGTCCCACCATTCCGCTTCACTGGACCAGGAGAGCAAACTAGTGTTCTTACCCCACATCATGATAAATTGGATTCACCTCTGTTATGTCTCCTCTTAGTACACTGTTCCCTAAACATAAAAAGCTCCAAATGTTTTAATTTTTCTTCCTAGAGGCACAGCCTCTTGATAATTTTAATTGTCCTTGTTGGCAACTTTCCAGTTCTACAATAACCTGCCAGTTTCAATGCCACCCCTATTTGCTTCCATTCTGTAGACTTCCTTCGTAAGGTGTTTTGCTGCCTGAAGCAAAAGGCAAAAAGTTGCCTCCTCCCCGTCCTGTTCCATGTACAAAAGTCCAACAGACCATTGACTCTTATCTCAACATTCTCCATAGCACCTTGAGGGCAGTGACCTATGTTATTGCATGTATACTGGAAGAGAAGAATCATGTACATCACTTTGAGCTCCTTGGAAGATAGGGGTGCTATAGAAATGCAGTAGCAGAGTTCACACAATCTTAATCTCGTGACTAGTTTAGCCCTCCTGATCAGGTGCATTTGACTTGACTGAGACACATGACCAGTGTCAATAGCCTTGCTACACAGTTATTTTGATAGCCTCCTATGATGCCCTTGAAAAAGTTCAGTGTATTGTTCCATAAACATCCATAATGATTGACAGACTGTTTGCTCTTCCTGCTCAGTTCCTGTTGGATCAGTGCCCCCTGTATTAAACTTTAAACATGCAGATATTTCATTGGGTCCCGGGACTGGATAGTCACCCAGCCACCCTTCTGCTGTGAACAGAACCTTCTCTTTGTGAGTGAGTTAAGAAGTGGCTGGTGTAGGTGCCTTTCCCCTGACCCATTTCTCCAAAAGAATTCAGTTGAGATTTCTTTTCTATTCATAAGTTACTTAATTTTCCCTAGGGTCGCTTTAAATTCATTTACTTTTTTCTTACCAGATCATTTCATTCACTCATATTCATTTTGCAATTAATCCATCCAACTTTATATACAAATCTTTTTTAATCAGCACTTGTCTGCTGGTTCTTCCCTTGATTTGTGCTTAATAAATGTCTTCAGCACTTAGTACTTAGTAATTCACATAGCAATTTCTTTGGCTGATTCATCAACTCCTCTCTTTTTTCTCCTCCTTCCCTTTAAGAGCCCCACATTGTTTGCGTTTCGAGGCCCCAAGACCCACCCCTAAAATAAATACACACGGACACTTATATTAATTTAAGTTTTTGGGCAAAATTTTTGGCCACAACTTTATTGAAATACAATCACATGAGCGGTATTGGCTTAGGCATTGACTCCCCACTATAACTGGTTCCACTTCTCAGGGTGATCGTCAAATGGGGTAAACCAAACGAGGGAGCTAGGTCGATGAGGAGCAACCTAAGCTCACCCTGGGGTTCCTGTAGTCCTGGCATGGCCCTAGCCCCTCAAGCGGACTTCAGACGAGATCCAGGACCCCCAGATTCCTTTAACGGAATACCCAGTTCCTGGAGGGGCAGGTGATGGCCGCACCTCCCTTCCCCACAATCCAACTGAGCCAATGCCTAACCGCCACCTTACAAGTTGTGACGATTTGCTAAGGGGTAGGCGAAAACCAAGTGGCTAAAGCCGATCTGCCAAATGGAAAAATTCCTACCCAGCCCCTGTTCCAAAACAGGCGACCCAAACCAAAGCAAGGCCAAGCGACTCTAACTAAACTAGGGAGGGTGGGCGGTTGTTCAACAGTGCGAAACAAGTGCCACTCCTTGCATCACACTGCTGTTTTTAAAGCCCCTGGGATCACACCACCCACTGGCTATTGGCTAAAATCGCCTGGTGTGATCCCAGGGGAATGGCCAGGACTTCTTGCTCCTACCCCCCCCCCCATTTTAACGCTATCAGGTGAGCTCTTGGGTCCCGCACGCAACCAGGACGCTCTGTTATGAGGATCCCATTTCTAAACCATTTTCTTCAGTTACTCAGATATGTCTGACCACCACACCCTTTTGCTTTCCAATAGGCTCTCTTCACACAGCTCCATTCCAATTTAAAATGTGCAGAATCTCATCTTGCTGCCCTACTTCTTGCTGATAAAACAATGAACAGGGTGATGATACAATGACTACTGCAATCGACACAAGATAATGTCACCAAGTCAACTATTTGTAAACAAACAATAAACATCCATAAAAATTGCAAAAGCAGTTTCTTTCTCAAATAGGTTTTATCTTGAACTATTGCAAATGCAGTTACAGATAGGTAGCCGTGTTGGTCTGCCATAGTCAAAATAAAAAAATTCCTTCTAGTAGCACCTTAAAGACCAACTAAGTTAGTTCTTGGTATGAGCACACTTCTTCAGATACACATTGCAAATGCAGTAATAAAGAACACTTAGCCCCTGGGACTACCAAATCATCGGGCCAATTACCTTCAGTTATCTTGGTTGAATTGAAACAATGTCAGTAGGTGGGAGGGGAAAATTGCATAGCTAGGTCCAATAAAAATAGGCTTTTGTGCTTCGAGAAAGAAAAGTGTGGGACCTCCTAGCTAGAGCAACACATTTGGATTGTGATTAGTTGAGTAGTGCAGAGAGCTGATTGAGAGAAAAGTATCCAGTACTCCTGGAAATGGGAGAGTGTGTGGAACAAAAAAGACTATAGCTTTGAGATTGGGGGGATTTAAAAATAAATTGCTGGGATAAACCCTGGTTGCCATAATGGGCCAGTCACCACTGATATATCCAGAACAGGTGTTGCCTAATAATCCATGCATTTTTAAAATTCTACCATCAGCTCTATGATAAATGGGGTCCTATCTTTACTGTCTGGCTGGGTCCCAAGCCCATGGTGGTACTCTGTGGATACGAAGTGGTGAAAGATGCTCTGTTGGATCATGCTGAAGAATTTGGTGGGCGTCCTGCCTTGCCTTTCAGTGATAAAGTGAGCCATTTTAAAGGTAGGTAGGGGTCCTGTGCTTATTTGTTTATTGCTTCCATTTTAATGGGAGAAGCAGACTTCATTTTCAGGGGTCTCCAAGTAGGAATAAGCAGACATCGAGCCCTCCCTTTTTCAACCTCAGGTGGAGCTAGAGGTTACCACAAAAAGGAGTTTGCCACCCAAAATAACAGCCCTGAACTGAATTCTTCCTTTACTGTGAGGGATATAAAGGTATAGGGATCCCTGATCATTAGGTCCAGTCGCGGACGACTCTGGGGTTGTGGTGCTCATCTCGCTTTATTGGCCGAGGGAGCCGGCGTACAGCTTCCAGGTCATGTGGCCAGCATGACTAAGCCGCTTCTGGTGAACCAGAGCATTGCACGGAAATGCCGTTTACCTTCCTGCCGGAGCGGTACCTATTTATCTACTTGCACTTTGTGCTTTCGAGCTGCTAGGTTGGCAGGAGCAGGGACCGAGCAATGGGAGCTCACCCCATCATGGGGATTTGAACTGCCGACCTTCTCATCGGCAAGCCCTAGGCTCTGTGGTTTAACCCACAGTGCCACCCGTGTCCCGTGAGGGATATAGTCAGTCTCAAATAACCAACATGCTTAATTCTAAATGCATGAAGATGTTGAGATCATAAAGTCAGCTGTCATGCCAAGCTTAGCTAGCTCAGCCTGGAAGGAAAGGCTACCAAACTCTTTGTTCTGCCCCATCCCTTACCACTTATAAGCATATAGTTGGGAAAATTTGGAAAGAAGTTAGAAGGGCATGTTTTAAAGGTCCAAAAGCCTTTTCCCACACTTTACTTTGCTGCAAGTTTTGTGATGTTAAATCTCTACTGGGGCTCTCTTACCAAAGAGTACTTGCCCCAAACCTTGATCTAGGCATCCAGGAAATTCTCCTTTTTATTCTTTTACCAAATCCAACATTTTGCCCATAACAGATATTTAATGAAAGACGTGATATGACATGACCCATAGAAGAGTTTGCCTGTCCTTTCTCCTCCAGCACCATTTAACAATATGGAGAAACGACACAACATGTTCACGCTATAGTTCAGCACTGTTATTATGTGATACAAAAGTTACATACAAACCACCCATGGCTTGATTCAACTACAAATGGGACTATAGGCTGAATGGACAAAGTGCCACAATGTAGAAACGTCCTGCTGAGAAAACTTCCTTCTAAGGGAAGGATCTTCACCTGTTTGCTTTCAGGACTGTCCAGCAGATCTGTGAAAAGATGGAAAGAGCTGCGCCGGTTCACACTCAGCACCCTGCGGGATTTTGGAATGGGGAAGAAAGCGATGTCCACGAGGGTGCAGGAAGAAGTTCGCTGTCTGGTGGAGGCAATGGCAACCGCAAAAGGTCTTCCCAAGTTATCCTTATTACAAACACAATTTTGAAGTCCTTCAGGGCAGGAACAGTCCCAGAAAGTGGGATTTCTGTTAGTTATGTCACAGGTGTTCATGAATTTATTCCTATTAAAGAACTTGGCTGAGTTGTAAGTTACACTTTGAATGCACCAAGCTCTGTTTGTGCAGGGAATTCTTGACCACAGATATGGGGTAGCACATCTTCCTCCTTTGGGGAGTCCATAATGTTATCCTCAACAGTTAAGCTGCACTTACATCTTGCTAAATAAAGGGAATACAGGAGCTGCTGATACTATCATTTCCATGTAAAAGGAACTTAATCATCTTTTAATATAAGGGAAATACAAAATGCACCATGTGTCTGGTTCAATTGTGCAAGGAATTCTGGTTTACATTATTCTGTCGTGCAGGCAGAGGGAGAGGATATCCACCTTGCCAAACTCTATTGTCTGTGTCCTTTTGCTCCTGCAGGGCAGGCCTTTGATATAAGAAAACACTTGAGAACTGCTGTTTCTAATGTGCTCTGTTCTGTTGTCTTTGGGAGTCGCTTTGAGTACAAAGATCAGGTCTTCCTGGAGAAGCTGCATATCATGGAGGCTTTTGTGGGCTACCTTGTGAGTTATATGGGACAGGTATGTTGTTCCTTCTTACAAGTATATCCCATGGACCCAGAACCTTGGTTCATCTTAGTGGACATGGGCCTGGTATAAGCCAGGTGCACCATGGGGTTTATTCCCCTTTACCTTTTCCACTTTCTCTGATCCTTATCTCCATTAAATTCCACATGACACAAATCACATACATCTTGGCTTTAATTGCAGAGCATCAGCAAATTAACCACTCAAAATACAGACCTAGAGAAATTCTTCTGTAGGCATGTTGGTGGAGCACTTCCCCGGGTTAGCGGTGAATTTTCCCAGTTATTCATTATCAAAGGATTGCTTATCTAAAGGGTTCTAGTTATAGGTAGGTAGCTGTGTTGGTCTGCCGTAGTCAAAACAAAATAAAAAAATTCCTTCCAGTAGCACCTTAGAGACCAACTAAGTTTGTTATTGGTGTGAACTTTCGTGTGGATGCACACTTCTTCAGATACACTGAAACAGAAGTGCTACTGGAAAGATTTTCTTTATATCTAAAGGATGTGAAGGCAGTCAGAGCTGGGCTGAATATCTGCTTGGGGTAGGGGAAATGAGTTTGAAACTCGGACACTCCCCTTTCCCAGGGAGTATAAGGAAAATATTTCTATCGGGGCTTTTCTTCAGCCGGAACTCAGTGAAACTCAATTCTGGCACCTCTCAGGTGCGTGCTATTGCCATTCTAAGAGAGCAAAGGAGGTGTTCATGGTGAGTTCCGGTGCCTCTTTTTCTAGAAAAATGGCACTGATTCTTATCATGGATTGCCTTTCAACTGACATCACTAAAAAGCTTCCCTCGCAACTATGAGGTTATCCACACCTCAGATTGCCCCACCACTTTCCCCCAGGAAAACCCATTGTTTAGTACTGAATTGGAACAAACAGCAATCAGGTTTTCTGCAGGCTGCTGTTTGCTCTGATTAAGCACTAAAGAGTGGGTTTCCTGGGGGGAAGCAGCAGGGCAAAGGCAGAACCACTCAGACTCTGCCTAGAAAGAATGGGCCAAGTGCAAATCTGCTTGGAGCTGTGCTTTCTAGTCATAAATAAGTGGAAGTGTGGGAGAGACTGGGCAATTAACCCTTTGTTTCTCTCTGGTCTGTCTGAGAAGCTCAGCATGTGAGGACGTATGGGTTGGTTGCTACAAGCTCAGACCGCATGGCTCCTACAAGCTACTCTTGAGTTCCTTGTATGCCAGTGATTGAGCCTGGGCCCTGCTGCATGCAAACCTGGTGCTCTGCCACTGAACCTGTCTCCGTAGTGTTCTGGTTTCTAGTCTACTCAGAGTTAATATGTATGGCACGTGTATCAACTAAGCACAGAAACATTCAACCAGGGGTGGTGCATCCCATTTCATGACTTGAGACAAAACAAGGTGAATTCTTAGCCACCAGAGAAAGGAGTGGGGTGGGCAGGACATATAAGGAGGGTACCCTTCAAGTACCACCTGAGGTATCTGCTTCACTCCACTTCATGGATGGGCCAGACCGGCATACAAGATACAATAAAGCTAACATTATTATTTTTTAATGAGTCTTTGTTGTAGAAACATCTAGAACCTATTTCTACATTATTTTGTTTCAGAGAATAAGCAGGACAAAAAATAAACAATGCATTTGCTTTTTAAAAAACAATGTTTTATTTTACAATTCACAGTAGGAAGTCAATTAGGGCTGCGATCCTAACCCCACATATCTCAGAGTAAGCCTAGTTTAGTTCAGTAAGCCTCATTTCTGGGCAGGCATAGTTAGGATTTCTGCCTCAGTGGATATGGGCAGGATCTAGTGATAATGAATATGTAAATATAGTAGACTGTAAATAAAGGAGACCGAGAAGAAGAGGAGGAGGAGGAGGAGGAGGAGGAGGAGGAGGAGGAGGAGAGAGGATTTCTTTACAATTGTTTGTTTGTTTATTAAATTTAAATCCTGTCATTCCTCTTGAAGGAGCCATGGATTGCAAACATTTTGCAGTAGATTTCTCCAACATCCCTAAATCCATAGACTCAGCAGGCAGTTCTAAAATGATAAATTCAATATACAGTTGTTATGTATTGTTTCTGTTCCAGGTTTATAATGTGTTCTCGAAAATAATGCCTTACCTGCCTGGACAGCACAAAAAGATTTTAGGAAATTTTGAAAAAATGTATGCTTTCATCAATGAGAGGGTGGAATCCCACAAGGAGTCCCTGGATTATCAGGACCCCCGTGACTATATTGACTGCTTCCTTATGAAGTCAGAGAAGGTAGGAGGTTATATAATTACCCTTCTCCACGCTTCTGAGATGTCTCTTGTTTGTGCCTACATTTGAAAGTGTCTCATATGGCTGCTGCCCTCCCTCATTCTGATCCTTCATTCTGGCTGTGGTGGTTGGCCATTGTGATGATCTCCAGGCTAATCTCAAGCAGCAGGAGAGCAGCTGAAAAAATAATGCCCATCATTATATCTATACATGGGATTGTTTTCTTCATGGTTCTATTATTTGGTTTTCAGTCATCTTTTTATTTTCAGCATTATAGATATGCTGCAACAAGCCATGCAGGTTTTGTGTTCCTTCTGAGTTACTGCATGGAAAAGACTGAGATGTCTCAGACCCTCCAGAGTTTGACATTCTTAATGTCAAGTGGTGCATTCAGACACAACAATTATGGTTTAGTTTTCTTAATTGCCAATCAGGTCAGCTTGCCTAATGCTTCAGTTTCCCCGATGGTCTCCTTCAGCAACACTTCTGGATCAGCAAGTAGATTGAGTGGATTGGATTGACTATTAAATGCCACAAGACCTTTAGCATCATTTGAAAATCTGATCTTACTTACAAATGAATATACCCCCCCCCCCCAAATAAACACTATATCAAATAATTAATGAGTTATTTGATAGAGTATAGTAGTTTTTTGGGGGGCAGGTATATTCATTTGTATGTAATTGGAGGATGCAACTCCATGAAACAGCACCCGTTTTTGTAGAGAAATGTCCCTGACTAAAACTATATTCAATTAAAAAACAACAACACTGTACTTACACTGCAATAAACCATGCAAGTATTGTGCTCCATCCAGTTACTGCATTTATTGAGATGTCTCTCTTCCTCCATCTCTCTTTCAAATGGATGTTTTATATTCTTCTCTTTTTCCTTTTCCTTTTTACAGGACCAAACCAATCCTGAGGCCATCTACACCAAAGAGGAGCTTATTGTGATTGTTCAGGAGCTCTTTATTGCTGGGTCATTGTCCACAAGTGAAGTTTTGAGCTGTGCCCTTCTGGTGATGGCTAGATTGCCACACATCCAAGGTACGTAAATTGCCCAAAAGACTGAAAGGCTCTGCCTTTCCAAGGTGGAAAGGGTAATAGTAAAGAGAAAGAAAAAACAAACAAACATTAAAACTGCACAGTCAGTACAACTTGCTCACAAAATGTCTTCTCCTAGGTCCATGATAAAGGTTTCCATTAGGAAACCTCCACTTTTATTTTTTATGACTATTTATTTTGGATAGATTTTGAGGATTGCTTTGTTTTTTTATGTTTTAAAAAGTAATATATGTTGGCAGACGGAGCACATAAGGATAATATTTCCGGAGGAGACCAAACAGCCCATCTATTCCCATACAGTGGTACCTCGGGTTAAGAACTTAATTCATTCTGGAGGTCCGTTCTTAGCTTGAAACTGTTCTTAACCTGAGGTATCACTTTAGCTAATGGGGGCTCCTGCTGCCACCGCGTGATTTCTGTTCTCATCCTGAGGTAAAGTTCTTAACCTGAGGAACTACTTCTGGGTTAGCAGAGACTGTAACCTGAAGCGTTTCTGAACTGAAGCGTTTGTAACCTGAGGTACCACTGTATTCCATGTCCAAAAGTGACCAGAGAGATGCCTCTGGGAAGTTTTCAAGCTGAGCATTAACGGAATTTTCTGAAAAACGTGATATGGAGCTGATATCTATGGATTTCTAAAATTCCTGTCTGTCTCATAGATCTCAATGAGAAGTGCTCCACTTTCAAGGTTATAAACACTGCAGACAAGGCTATCATATGCATATTATAAGCATATGCACTCCAATTTTCCGAAAGTAACCAGCACATAAATAAGTATGCTACATCAATGATATAATTTATGAAAAATTGATAAAATTCTCATAAATTAATACGACAATAGAGTACTGTCCTCCCAGAGTTCTGTCCTTCATGTTCTGTCTTCCTGGACACTGATGTTTATCTTTCCCTGAGGGAAAAGGGCATCTTCTCATTCACCTCAACTCCACAGCACTTCACTCCAGCGAATTTGGCACTCAGGAACTAAAACTTACATCCCTTTATAAAACACATAGGACCTTACGATGTAATGAATAACTGCACCTAAAACTTTAAGGAAACTTCACTACTGAGCTATTCTTAAGGGTTCACAGCCTTACACAAAGGAGAACAGGTTATTTGCTCATAATGCTGGCTGCTCCCTGCCTCAGCTCTTGCTAAAATGATCTAAAGCAGTGGGTTACATTTGCACCAGCCCCTTAGACAGATGTAGCCACTGGATACCAGAGGCGATCCTATCCGAGCCCAACTCCGTGTATGAATCAGTTTTAAATGGTTTCCTCCTCCATCCCTCAAAGCAACAGTCCTCCTAGTCCCTGGTATTCAGACGTTAGACTCCCCAACAGAGGTTTTCATTCTGATTCTAATGGCTCCATGAATTTGTCTTGTGGCAGCAAATTATGACTTTTAAATATGCATCATGTAAAGAAGAACTTTATCTTTTCTGCCCTGAGCCTAATGCCTGAGCCCTTGCCTTTGTTGACCCTGATTTACTACCCCAGGACTCCTTTTTTGGGGAGGGGGGAGAGTGGGATATAAGTTTAATGAATGAATAAAAGGTATTGTGTGAGGAGATTGCATAAAGTTTCCACACCATTTATTCAACATGTTTTACATAATTTCATAAACATCTCTAAGGTAAAAAGCCCACATCCTTTAGTAACCTAAAGGGGACAATAGCCAAATTCCTTTCATCTTTGCATGCCATCTTTAAAAATGGGCTCCTGTCAGGATGCAAATCCATGTAAGTCAGTGTTACTTTTCCTTCCGGTTGGAGAATGTTGAAGGCTATCACTATGTCAGAGGAGAAGTAGTTTCAGAATTCTGGAAGTAGAGCTGAATTTTTTTTCTTACAGAAAAAGTTCAACAGGAGATCAATGATGTGGTAGGTGCCAACCGTATCCCTGGCATGGAAGATAGGGTGAGGATGCCCTACACCAATGCTGTTCTCCATGAGGTTCAACGATATCAAAAAGGGAGCCTTGAGAGCATCCCGCGTGCAACAACACGTCCTACAAAATTCCGGGGCTATGTTATCCCCCAGGTTTGTGTCACATGTGAAATGATCAGCTTACTGTGGAGAGGGGGAGGGAGGGATTTACCATCCCACCAATGACTTTGGCCTGCCACAGTCCCAGCCAGTGCAGAGACAAGATATGCTGATTACAACCTCACCCCCCACATTCATGGTGATTTTTCAGAATGCTGGGCAATGACTTGTTTCTATATATGACAACCAACTTTAGGAATCAGTCTCTCCCATAAGATGGCTGCTTCTTATGTATATGACTCTGCAAAACAACAAGCAGCATGTCAGCTAATAATATACTGACAGTATTTTTATAACACTATACTGTATCAAAATTATGAACAGAAGGCATATAATATGTGCATGGAGTCACGAACTAATTAGAATCAGATAAATGTCCCATAACCAGGAATGGTAGGATTGGTAAGTCACTGTCAAAGATCACTGAAATAGAGACAGAATGTCTTATGTTTATGAAGCTGAAACAAATAATGAAATCTGTATCTTCTCCCTGAAGGGCACGGCAGTCTGTGCAGAGATTTCAACTGTGCACTTTGATCCTCTCCAGTGGGAGACTCCAGAAGAGTTTAACCCGGGTCATTTCTTGGATGAGAAGGGCAACTTCCGGAACAGGGCTGCCTTCATGCCTTTTTCTGCAGGTGACTCTATAGACCTAGATTCTCATATTGTGGGGTTGGGTCCAGCAGCTGGCATGTGAATGGGTGGGCAGCTGGACTCCAGGAAGTGATAGTGCTGCCAGGACATAAGTAAGAGGTTTGGTGAGGGATTCTCTACCCACAAGATGTTTCTCTCTGTCTTTGCCCTCCCTTTCCTGCATCTTGAGCAGAAAATTTGTAAGCATCAGCCCGAGGAAGGGACAGTTCAATTCCTAACTTTTGGACCACTACCTACAGGAACCACTTGGGCTCTGTGTTAAGAAAGAGAGTTGGCATGATGAAATGAGAGGACAGAGTAACTCACACTCACATAATCTTTTATATTTCTTTGCTCTGAAACTGCTTATGTGTAGCTTTCAGCAAAGATTTACACATACACACAGACGGAAGCCACATTATTGTGTTTTCTGGCAGAAGAATAAGCCAAGCAGTACTTTAGTGTTATATAACATGCTCAGAATAGAAGTCCACCAATCAGCCAAAGAATCGAGAAAACGACATGAGACCAATATCTCCAAAAACATACTTGCCTGAAACACTTCACCTTCACATCACAGTGGAAACAGAGAATTGCAGGACCACTTGAGAAATGGTCTCACAGCTGTCTTTCTTATGCAGTTCCATTATTTCAAAATGTGTTAGCTGAGTTTCTTGGGCACTATATAGGTATTTGGTGACTGATGAGCACTGCCGCCTTCTTTTCACCCAGGAAAACGGGCATGCCCAGGGGAAGCCCTGGCTCGGATGGAGCTGTTCCTGTTCTTCAGTGCTTTGCTCCAGAACTTCACCTTCCAGCTGGTGGGAGATGCCAAAGACAAGGATATATTTACTTTGTATGAGGACAGTGGCCTGATGAAAGGAGACTTGCCACTGAAATTCATTAGACGTTCAATATGATCCGGTGACAGCAACAAAGCAAAATGGGTGGTGCCAATGCGTCTCAGTATATTTGAAGTAGGAAGAATATGATTATTGGGAGATCTGAATCACACAGTACTTAGAAAAACTATATATTCCAAACTATAGCTCACATCATGCTGGCTGGGGCTGCTGGGAGTTGTAGTGCAACACTTGGAAAACCACAACTGAGCCACTTCTACAGTAGAAGCATCAATCCAGAAATAAGTAGTGATAGATACAGTAAAAAGGGCAAAGATCAATAAAGCTTTGGGAGCAGATGGAATCTCGTTGTTATGACCTTTAGGAGTATGTTAGCACAATAACTTTCTAAAGTGAAGAATGAGATATTACAAATGGGTAAATTGAATTCTGTAACAAGTCTATAACAATAGCATTTTTTAAAAAAATCTAAAAAGGATCATAATTAAAAATCATATAGATCAAGATGGATTTTGCATAATGAAGGATAATATTAGGAAAATAATAAATCTAGCTGTGCATCTGCAGCAGCTCAACTGGTCACCTTTATATACAGCATCTATTCCTTATTGGTCTCAACAGCCACAGCAGCTGCTGTAACCCTCCAGTGGTTTGACTTCACCCACAAAGTTGCACTCCTCCATTGTCTCCTGAGACAGACGAATGCCAACAACTTCATTTATGCATGAAAAACAAATCTTGAACAAGTAGTTACGTTTCCAGATGCAGAAAAAGCATTTGATAATACCACACGTCAGTTTCTTGTTGAAGGTGTTTATAAAGCTTCACAACAAATTGCTGCCAACACCTGTATCTCCCCCTCCCCCTTTAATTTGTTGGTAAAATGGGATGAAATTACGGGCATAGTAGACCCTTTGAGGGGCATGGAACTTGCCACATATTAGATAAACGGGTGCAAGAAATCTTGGACTATGATTTTTTAATGGTTTAATGCCCTTCTTTGTTGATACCTGTGCACACCACCTCACTTGGCATCTGAAACAACTTGCAAAAAGAGCATCCCCTCATAAAGAAGAAGCTTCCTTTGCTCTTTCAGGGAGGTAACAGATTTTCACTTTCGTACACAGTTTTTATCTCTCTCTCCATTTCCCCACCAATGGTAGCCACACTCCTTCAAGCCAGCACTGTATCAACTTTGGACTTCCCTAACATTCCTCAGTTCTACCTATGTTTTTCTTGCATCTTCTGCTCATCACTTGCTAAGTTGCATATAAGAACCCTCCTATTTCTGCCTTTTTCTGGATTTCAGTCCTAGATCCACTTTGAATACGGTTTGTATAGTCAGTATTATAATGTTACACCCAATCTCTGAGCACCAGGAGTTTTCAGGGGAGCCAGCTATTTAATGAGCACTCACTCTGATTTGTTTGCATCACATACTTTTTTTTTAGCACCATGAAACTGGCTCTTCCAGTTCCTTACACTCTAGCTCAAAATTTCTTTAACTGATATACGTGTCTCTGAAAATCCACGTGTATGTTGCCTTGGACACATGAGCTTTAAGCATTCTTGCAAGAGGGAAGTCTTTTATGTGGAGCAACCATGTCCCACCCTGGACAAGTATGTACAAGGAATTCAAAATGTACCAGAAACAAAGCCAACTACCACCAGGTCCTACTCCATTGTCCTTTGTGGGGAACCTCCTGCAAATAGATTTCAGGCATCTGTCCAAATTATATCAAAAGGTAAGTGTCAGAGCTGCTTGAAGATCCTAGCTCACAGAGGATCACGCTAGCCAGCGATCATTAAGTAAAAGTCTTTATTGAGTTACAGTTTCCATTCTCACGCTGCTGCGCGCAACTCTACGTCTAGTAGCTAGATCGGCGAGGCTCCGTCTGAGTCTCCGCCCCGTGTGCACCAACTTAATATCCTAGCTCGGCTCCACCTTTTCCGTCTGACTGTCCTCCTCTGGGTCCCTCTACCCCCCGGGGTCTCTTCCTTCCGGGATTCTTCTGACGCTGACCCCCCGGACCCTCCTGTCTCCTTGCGCCGGGCTTTAGGACCTGGCTCCCTTTCCGGGCTGCTTACTGCGCCACCTTCCTCTGCATTTGAACTTGGCGCGCGCGCCCAACCTTCCACTTTCCGCTTAACCGTTTCTTCGCTCCCCGATGGAGGTGTGGCCACTCCTGACTCGTGCCCTCCCTCCTGTGGTGAGCTGCCAGCGCTTGCCCCCTGGCTCCTTTCCTCTTCCCTGCTCTCTGGCGGTGACGCTGGTCCCGATTTCCAACTACTCTCCTCTGAGTCCCCTCTGGCTCTATCTTCCTGGGGTGCCCCCCTAGACTCCCCCCTTGCCCTGGCCACTGGTGCTCCTTTCTGTGAATCCTCTGATTCACTGGAAAGACTCGGAGATCTCGGGTCGTCGTCATCACTCATCTTTTCTTCTGCCTCCTCCCCTTCGCTCTCTGTTTCCTCCCTTGCCCTTGCCTCTGCTCCTAAACCCCTGACAGTAAGACACACACATACACAACTTCCTGGCATTCTCTCACTATTCCCTATTTTTATTTTGGATCATACAATTGTTTGTTGGTATGGAGTGTTGCTGGGTTTCCTCTTCTTGTTAAATTAAAATAAAACATTGGCAATATAATGTTTTGTAGGGTTTCAATGAAAGTGATATTCGGGGAGTCCTCATCAGATTTCATGTAAATTGTTTGCTATAGGTTTGCTTTATTTTATTTTTTACATGAGTTTTTTTTTTAAAAAAAAAAATTGGGCTCAGTAAACATATTTATATACACCTGCTGACTTCTTCCTTTCTTTACTGTATACGAGCAGCATACAGTATACAGTGTGTATTGCTTATATGTGGCATGGAAATTAACCTGAGGCACCTTAACGTTCCATTTTCTTGCCACTTAGTGCATGAGTGAATTTGCAAGTGGTTTAACTCTTCTCAAATAGAATAATGAGAACCGTAGGTCTTCTGGAGCGTACTGACACCCCATAGGTCACTTGAAAAACTGAGTTATTGTGACAGTATCTATTTGTTACAGTATTGGGTTAAAGAGTCTTCCTGTATTAAGGTGAGCAGTTATAACTGGGGTACCAAGTAAGCCCCTTCAACTATCAGGCTCCATCTGCACTATACGTTTAAAGCATTATTATGATGCTTTAAACAGTCATGGTTTCCCCTAAAACTCCTGGGGAACTACAGTTGAGAGTTGTTTGGGTGTTGAGAGTTGTTTGGATATTCCTATTCCTATTCCTATTCCTGTTACACAACTACCATACCCTGAGTAGTTTAACAATCAGTCCCTCTTCCCAGGGAACTCTGGGAATCTGAGCTCTGTGAGGCGATATACATTCTGATTCCATACATGTTTTCTCGCAGAGTTCATTGGTGCTCACTCTCAAGAAAACATGCATGGTAGAGCACAATATTGCAGCCTAACTGTGCATATGCATGCCTATCCAAAAGGAAGTCCCACTTAGTTCACTTTGCTTACTCGTAAGAAGCAGCATGCAGGTGTGCTGCCTATACCTCCCATTAAAGCATGCTAAGATCACAAACATTTTTAGTAGTAGTCTTTTAAGGCAGCTGCCTAATGAATCATACACCTCCGTAATACTTTCCTCAGCTCACCAAGCAGTACGGCCAGATATTCACCATCTGGATAGGACCAAAGCCTATGGTGGTGCACTGTGGATATGAAGTTGTGAAAGATGCTCTGGTTAGTTATGCTGAAGAGTTTGGTGGGCAAAGTAGCCAACCAAAAATTTAGATGAGTGTTTTTGTTGTTTTTGTTGATCTTAATTATGATGATTTCTCCCTTCTGTTTCAAAGGAAGTGTCCCATTCAAATTGTCTTAGGGCCTAGATTATACCTGTCTCCAGTGCTTTTCTCTGCGGGTATGCAGGGGTATGCATACTGCGGGTATGCAGGGGTATGAATGATTTTTTTCTCGCCAATCAAGCAGTTAAAAGGTAAAGGTAAAGGGACCCTTGACCGTTAGGTCCAGCCGCGAACGACTCTGGGGTTGCGGTGCTCATCTTGCTTTATTGGCCGAGGGAGCCTGCATACAGCTTCTGGGTCATGTGGGCAGCATGACTAAGCCGCTTCTGGTGAACCAGAGCAGCACATGGAAATGCTGTTTACCTTCCCATGGAGTGGTACCTATCTATCTACTTGCACTTTGACGTGCTTTCGAACTGCAAGTTTGGCAGGAGCAGGGACCGAGCAACGGGAGCTCACCCCATTGCGGGGATTTGAACTGCCAACCTTCTGATTGGCAAGCCCTAGGCTCTGGGGTAGTCAGATTTATTTATTTTCTAATTGATACTGTATGTCTGCTGTCAGAGTCTACTCAATGATGATATGATGTCTGATATATTGAAATCTTGCAGAACCTGACCTGTCTTATATTGGCTATTTTTTTTCATATAACGGGAAGCAACTACAGTTTATAGAACCCTAAACTATGGGCAATCTTAACTATGATTTGTCGAAACTGATTTGCTTCATAAACTGACATATGTAGTTGTCTTGTTATTATTATTATTTATTATATCCCATCCATCTGGCTGGGAGTCCCTAGCCACTCTGGGCAGCTTCCAGCAAACTTTGCCAAAGTACACTTGGTTTAGATTTGAACATCATGTTGAGCTATGGTTCACCTTCCCATCTCTTCCTCAAAGCCACACCTGATAACAGAGAAGTACAGAAATCCAAGGCTTGCTGAGAGTCATTCTCACAATAGTAAATCATGCTTTAGTGTAGTGCTTAAATGTCTACATGTGCGATGTTGTCAAATACTAACTTATATTTTATGCTACCTGGTAAATTTGTCAAATGTTGCTTAATAGACATTAACGGATGCCCATGGGTCACTGAGCTATCACAGATTGTTGGCAACATGATTTTTTTTAAAAAAACTTATCTATTTTTTTCTCAGAAAGGGTAAATATGGATGAAATCGGAGGAAATACAGGTTGGCAGTTTGATGCCCATGACCTAATGTGGACACCATCAGTACCTCAATATAGATCCATCTGGAAGAACCCACAGTTGAAAGTAAAACACTTCTGAGTACTAGCTATTTTGCAGGTACTATCAAATGTTGAATTTCAGTGTCAAATACTGATGATGACTATCAAAGATATGTGCATATTTACAGTGGTACCTCGGATTACATATGCTTCAGGTTACAGACGTTTCAGGTTATAGACTCTGCTAACCCAAAAATAGTACCTCGGGTTAAGAACTTTGCTTCAGGATGAGAACAGAAATCGTGCTCCGGCAGCTCAGCGGCAGCAGGAGGGCCCATTAGCTAAAGTGGTTGTTCAGGTTAAGAACAGTTTCAGGTTAAGAAAGGACCTCCGGAATGAATTAAGTACTTAACCCGAGGTACCACTGTACCATCAAAATCCACTGAGGGCCATTTTGAGGAGAATTGTGTGGGATATATTTGTTCAGTTCTAGACAGTGTTCAACTGTCATGTGAATAATTATGACTTTCTCCGTTTCCAGGAAAACAGGCATGCCCAGGGGAGGCCTTGGCTCGAATGGCGCTCTTCTTGTTCTTCAGCATTCTGCTCCAGAAGTTCACCTTCCAAGAGGCTGGAGTTTCAGATGGGAGGCATGGACATTCTGCATGGAATGAGTTTAGCCTGAAAGGGGTCTTTCCTCCAATACAAGCCATTAAGCGTCAAATCTAATCCTGCAATAGCAATTAAACAATCTGTAGTTTACTCATAGCATTTCAGCACTCACCTAATGTTATGGCTTTGTCCCTCCCACAAATGCAAGACTACTCTGGCTGTTAATTATTTCAGATTTATTGCTAAAACAACGAACTAGGGTGGAGCTCCTCTACTCATCGTCCTCCCCAGAAGATGGAGTTGCCTGGACTGAGCTCCTCCCCCTTCTCCATCACAGAAGCCCCCACCTTCTTTTCCAGCATCTTTCACGCATCTCGGCCACTTTTGAGATCCTACGAGATTTGCTTCGTGCACTCCAACATCTGACTCACTATTGGAGCTCTCACCCAGCCAACTGTCACTCTGGCCCTGTCTTTCATCTCCCCTTTGTTCAGAGCTCAGATTACAGCTGCTCTCCCCTTTCTCTCTGTCTTCTGCTGTTAACTGTTCTCTCTCTCTCTACCTGCTTCTTCTCTTCCTGTCAGCATCTGAGCTTCACTGACACCTAAACACACCACATGGTTAAGCACTGGAATGGACTTAAATTTTCTGAAAACCCACAAAAGTGTTTAAGGAATTGGAGGATATTCAAAAGGGCTATATGATTATGGCAGGAGATTTCAATATAGTATTAGATAAACGATTGGATAAGTCCAATCCTACCCCAGAGGAAAGATGTAATAACATTACAGGGTTAGCTAAAATTATGAAATGGAAAGATACGAAAGATGTTTGGAGAGTGATGAGGGGAGGAGAGAAGAAACCGTCTTGAGGGCCTGGGAGCTGGGGGCACTGTCATACACCCCTTCCTCCTGGGCCATGTTCAGAAAGTGGTGGGGGGGGATGAGTGTTGAGACCCCTGGGCTCTCACTTGTGGGGTGCCTCAGGGTTCTGTCCTCTCCCCCATGCTTTTCAACATCTACATGCAGCTGCTGGGAGAGATCATCAGGGGGTTTGGGCTGGGTGTTCATCAGTATGCAGATGATACCCAGCTCTACCTCTCTTTCAAATCAGAACCAGTGAAGGCGGTGAAGGGCCTGTGTGAGTGTCTGGAGGCGGTTGGAGGATGGATGGAGGCTAACAGATTGAGGTTGAATCCTGACAAGACAGAAGTACTGTTTTTGGGGGACAGGAGGCGGGCAGGTGTGGAGGATTGCCTGGTCATGAATGGGGGTAACTGTGCCCTGAAGGACCAGGTGCGCAGCCTGGGAGTAATTTGGGACTCACAGCTGTCCATGGAGGCACAGATCAAATCTGTGTCCAGGGCAGCTGTTTACCAGCTCCATCTGGTACGCAGGCTGAGACCCTATCTGCCTGCAGACTGCCTCGCCAGAGTGGTGCATGCTCTGGTTATCTCCCGCTTGGACTACTGCAATGAGCTCTATGTGGGGCTACCTTTGAAGGTGACCCGGAAACTACAACTAATCCAGAACGTGGCAGCTAGACTGGTGACTGGGAGCGGCCGCCGAAACCACATAACACTGGTCTTGAAAGACCTACATTGGCTCCCAGTACGTTTCTGAACACAATTCAAAGTGTTGGTGCTGACCTTTAAAGCCTTAAACGGCCTCAGTCCAGGATATCTGAAGGAGCGTCTCCACCCCCATCATTCTACCTGGACACTGAGGTCCAGCACCAAGGGCCTTCTGGCAGTTCCCTCACTGCGAGAAGCCAAGTTACAGGGCCTTCTCGGTAATGACGCCCTCCCTGTGGAATGCCCTCCCACCAGACGTCAAAGAGAACAACTATCAAACTTTTAGAAGACATCTGAAGGCAGCCCTGTTTAGGGAAGCTTTTAATGTTTGATGTATTACAGTATTTTAATATTTTTTTGGAAGCCGCCCAGTGTGGCTGGGGAAGCCCAGCCAGATGGGTGGGGTATAAATAATAAATTATTATTATTATTATTATTATTATTATTATTATTATTCATTCTTCTCACCAATGCATAAGTCCTACTCAACAATCAATTACATCTTCGCTTCAAAAAACTTAATATCTAAAATAATGAGTACTGAAATTGGAATAATAAAGATAACCGAGCACGCATTAGTTAATATGGTATTAAAAATAAAGAAAAATTATAAGGAAGCCAGAAACGGAGGCTAGACACGAGGATCTTCAATAACAGTCAAACAGTAAATAAGATAGGGAAATAATTATTAGACATATGGGAGATTAATGAGAAGGGGCAAATTACTCAAGCAATAATATGGGATACAATGAAAGCAATGATGAGGGGAATTAGTATTTGGGAATCTAGTAAATTGAAAAAACAACAACAAGACATTAAAAAGTTAGAGGAAGAAATTAGGACACTGGAAAATCAAAATATTAATGATAAAGATAAAAGAAGTTATGCATAATTGCAGGTAAGACAGGGAATATGCAGGAGAAATGATTTTGAGGAGATATAGAAGGTGTTTGTAGAATTTGTACTGTTAAAACAGAAAGGGGTCAAACCATCGCAAGAGGTGTTGAAATTTGGGGAGGTTGGATAGTTACAACGGAATGATCTCAGTGGTGGGGTGCACATTTTTATTCTTATTTATTTATGATTATTACTTTGTAAAAAAAAATAGCTATAAGTTTAATGTAAAAAAAAAGACTTCATAAAATATTGCTCCTTTTGACCCCTTGCTCATCCATCTGTGTGATATTAGAAAGGTACAGTAGCCCTAGACTTCAAACACATAAAGAAGATTGTATGTAGCAGATCCAGAATATTCAAATCACAAAAAATGACTGTTTGGCTAGGGAAGTGTGGTCTTTAAGCTTAGCAAAAACTTCCCATTTAATTTAATTTACCCAGCTTTCATAATTTTGTTTTCTATTAAGTTGGAATGATTTATTTTAAAACCCTCCATTTTGAATGGATATAGATGTTTATGAACCCCGTTTTCCACATAACACATTTTTAAGGCTGCTATGTTTTGGGATGAGTACTACGACCCACACTTCTAAAATGGCTGTTAAATTGTGAAAATATCTGACACCCAATTACATTGGGTTGGAATTCAGGGGTCAGCAAACTTTATCAGCAGGGGGCTGGTCCACTGTCCCTCAGACCTTGTGTGTGTGTGGGGGGGGGGTGGACTATTTTTTTTTAAAAAAATGAACGAATTCCTATGCTGCACAAATAACATTTTAAATAAATGTTGCATTTTAAATAAAAGCACACATTCTACTTATGTAAAAACACCAGGGAGGCCCCACAAATAACCCAGAGATGCACTTTAAATAAAAGGACACATTCTACTCATGTAAAAACATGCTGATTCCCAGACCTTCCGAAGGCCGGATTTATTTATTTTTTAATAATTTTTATTATCAGACCAATCATATCAAATCACATAAGTTCCGAATTACAGAGCCTAATTTTAAATTTTTGTTGGGGGTACCCATATTTCAAGTTCCGAAAGGGATCCAATCCTCTTGTTGCTCCTGCTTTAAAAGTCCACAAATCTGTCCAAATAATGTTCAGAATTCTGTCCAACCCTTTCTTGCTGTTTTCCACATCTCTTCTAGTTGTTTTCATATATTTTTCCTTTCTCTTTGTCTTTGTGGCCTCTGATTGTCTCCATAAGCGGGTTGAAACAAATTTGTATCCCTGTGTGGATTTTTCCATTCGTCCAAGAGTCATATTTCAGACAGCTGAAGAGCCATATTTCATCGCTTCCATAAAGAAAAACATTCTTGCTGTCTACTCATTCACTTTTCACAGGTCTGTCCCTCTTTCTCAGTCCTTGAGGAGGTTCTACGAGGAATCCAATATGAAAACAAAGCTTCCTCCTCCCGATCATGAATCTTTCGACAGGACCTGTCAAAATGGCGACTCCCTTTTTGTTGCTGCGCCATCAAAAGCCCTTGTTCTTTTTCTCAATCTCACAAGCCAAACTTTTGGTAGTAAATCATTTCCACACAGTTTTTAATCATCCTGCTTAGGTCGGTTATGCGATGGTTATTTTGAGGAGGAGTTATTGGTTAATCACATAGAAGAAAAGAAAAAAAAGTGTCCCCCCCCCCATCCAGTCCCGCTCCGGCATACTGAAGCTGGTGTATTTTCTTCATGTTGTATTCCGTTAAATCCAACCTGTTGCTCTCGTTTCACAGAGGTCACTTCAGTTAGCACTCTTCACTCCTGTTCTTCACTTGATTCTTTCGAATCCGGGGGTGAATTATGGACACAGCAGGCAAGGCAGCGTTCCTTATTCCCTTGAGGCAATGAAGGGAGGCTGCATACTCCCATATCAGCCTCTTAATTACCTCATGTGGGTCGGAGAGATGTTATTGTCGGCCATCTTCCAATGCGCCCCCTGGTGGCCCCCTCCGAAGGCCAGATTTAGAAGGCGATTGGGCCGGATCCGGCCCCCAGCCTTTTAGTTTGCCTACACATGGGTTATATCCAACATTTGCAATTCCCCCCTCCACTGCAGAACCCTCAAAAGGAAGGCCCACCAGGCTTTTTTCAGGGGACCTGGCAGAGGGAGAAGCTGAGAAGAAAGATCATTTGCACAAGTAGTCTTTAACCTGCACAGCCATTTTATACACACCACTTTGTCCCAATCTGTCCAATCCTAAACAGTGTTTCACATTTGCTCTTTTCTTCCCGACTTTTTTTTTTTTGGTATTTTTATTGAAAACGTTTCAATTATAAATAAAGTGATGCAAGGAAAGGAAAGGAAAAGAAAAAGGTACAAAACTGTGTAGAAAGAAACAATATATGAATATATAAAATATACAAAGAAAACTCTAACCCATACATTATTATATAAATTCAATATTATTATCCCGATGCATATGTAAATATTAAAAGCCTACTGCATTTTGTATAAAGTCCTCAACTTCAAGACGTGTTCAAAGCAATAAAATTGTACCTAATAAAATTAGATACTAAGGGGAGGATATGGTTGGTTCCTTGCAAGTGGAAGGAAAGCTAATGGAGGAAGAAGGCCAGCAGGTAAGAAACTCTGTACATTAAGAAGTATACACAAGAGGGGGAGACTATAGCAGGAGTCTACATTTACCACTATGTTCTTTTCAGCTAGAAAAATATCTTTGACCTGCATTCTGCACTATCAATGAGATCATTTCAGCAACTGTGGCTTGTCAGGCAAGCCCTTTGTTTTCCTCTGGACAGCCAATTAGGCTGAGACACGGTGCCGAGACCATGGTCATCTAGATGGCTTTATGGATGAGTTGGGATTTGAACCTGGGTCTTCCCAGTACAACATCCTAACCATCAACCCATGTTGGATCCTGATGTAGCACTCCCATGCTTGTGTGATTGTGCATCAGCTTCTTAGTCCTTTCCCTGTGTAGTGCAGCTACACAGTACATAGTAATGAGCAAAAGGGGCATTGTAGTTTATAATTAGTGCTGAATTCTTCTAGTGCAAACTGTTCCTCTGGCAGGAGGAAGAAGGGGAATGATGCTGGCAGCAGAATGGGGAAACAGGACAAGAAAAACTGCAAAGTTGCAGTGTCATTGAGTTAAAATAAGCAGCAATGCAAAGAACAGGAACTGAAACTGCAGGTAGGGGAAAGTGCAGAAGGTTAACAATTTGAGCCACTTTCAACAATATAGCAGAAAGGTCAACAACAACTTTGAGCCTAACCAAATTTGTTATGGCACAAGCTTTTGTAGACAGAAGCCCATTTTATTTATCATCATATATATTCATCTCATGTCACAATAAATCTGCAGGAATCATAGAATCATAGAGTTGGAAGAGACCACAAGGGCCATCGAGTCCAACCCCCTGCCAAGCAGGAAACACCATCAGAGCACTCCTGACATATGGTTGTCAAGCCTCTGCTTAAAGACCTCCAAACAAGGAGACTCCACCACACTCCTTGGCAGCAAATTCCACTGTCGAACAGCTCTTACTGTCAGGAAGTTCTTCCTAATGTTTAGGTGGAATCTTCTTTCTTGTAGTTTGGATCCATTGCTCCATGTCTGCTTCTCTGGAGCAGCAGAAAACAACCTTTCTCCCTCCTCTATGTGACATCCTTTTATATATTTGAACATGGCTATCATATCACCCCTTAACCTCCTCTTCTCCAGGCTAAACATGCCCAGCTCCCTTAGCCGTTCCTCATAAGGCATTGTTTCCAGGCCTTTGACCATTTCGGTTGCCCTCCTCTGGACACGTTCCAGTTTGTCAGTGTCCTTCTTGAACTGTGGTGCCCAGAACTGGACACAGTACTCCAGGTGAGGTCTGACCAGAGCAGAATACAGTGGCACTATTACTTCCCTTGATCTAGATGCTATACTCCTATTGATGAGGCCCAGAATTGCATTGGCTTTTTTAGCTGCCGCGTCACACTGTTGGCTCATGTCAAGTTTGTGGTCAACCAAGACTCCTAGATCCTTTTCACATGTACTGCTCTCAAGCCTGGTGTCACCCATCTTGTATTTGTGCCTCTCATTTTTTTTGCCCAAGTGCAATACTTTACATTTCTCCCTGTTAAAATTCATCTTGTTTGTTTTGGCCCAGTTCTCTAATCTGTCAAGGTCGTTTTGAAGTGTGATCCTATCCTCTGGGGTGTTAGCCATCCCTCCCAGTTTGTTGTCATCTGCAAATTTGATCAGGATGCCCTTGAGTCCATCATCCAAGTCGTTGATAAAGATGTTGAATAAGACCGGGCCCAAGACAGAAATCTGTGGCACCCCACTAGTCACTCTTCTCCAGGATGAAGAGGAACCATTGATGAGCACCCTTTGGGTTTGGTCAGTCAGCCAGTTACAAATCCACTGAGTGGTAGCATAGTCAAGACCGCATTTTACCAGCTTCTTTACAAGAATATCATGGGGCACCTTGTCAAATGCCTTGCTGAAATCAAGGTAGGCTACATCCACTGCGTTCCCTTCATCTACCAGGCTTGTAATTCTGTCAAAAAACGAGATCAGGTTAGTCTGACATGACTTATTTTTCAGATATCCATGCTGACTATTGGTGATCACAGCATTCCTTTCTAGGTGCTCACAGACTGTTTGCTTAATGATCTGCTCCAGAATCTTCCCTGGTATTGATGTCAGACTGACTGGGCGGTAATTATTTGGGTCCTCTCTTTCCCCCTTTTTGAAAATAGGGACAACATTTGCCCTCCTCCAGTCTGCCGGGACTTCGCCTGTTCTCCAGGAATTCTCAAAGATGACTGCCAGTGGTTCTGAGATCACATCTGCCAGGAGTGGTGTTCAGTTTTGTTCAGAGTAACGCCACTGAAATGAAGGAATATGACTAAATTAGGCCAATTTATTTCAACGTGTCTGTTCTGAGTGAAAATTAATTGGCCTAATTTAGTGTTGAATATCAGCCCATGTCTTTAAAATACCAGAGCGTCAGGAACGGCTGACCACTGCTCCATGGGGCAAACAGGATCAATGCATTTTCAAAGCACAAAACCAGTTAAATTCTAGTTTCAGTTATAAAAGAAGGCTTCTACAAAGAACTAAGAATGGTCTGCAAGATCAGGCCAATGGCCCAAATAGCCTGGCATCCTGCTCTCAGAGGGGCCACCCAGACACCTGGGGGGAAATCAAAAAAGGAGCTGAACACAAGAGCCCTCTCACCTCCTTTCATTTCCAGCAACTGCTATTCAGAAGCATTACTGCCTCTGACCATGGAGAGAGACCATAGCCATTGTGACTAGTAGTTAATTCCAAACTTAATAAACACCCATTGTCCATTCCCTGACAAAAATCCCCATGGGGATAAACTGACCTAAATCTATATCCCTTTCAAACTCCTACTTACTGGAATCTTGAACCTATCTTTATGATGATAACGGCAAATGAACCTTTACAGAAAAAAAATAACAGGGATTGTGCCATTTATTTTTATTTGAAATCAAAACAGTAACTAAACAAGAGTTTTGCGAAAAGTTCTGTTGCGTCCCTAATCACTGGTGTAATTGACTAGCCTGCAGCTGTGTTAGCAACAGTGGAAGATACCAGGGGGATTGGAATCCAGGAAGGTAGAAAAAATGTCTCTCGCTGGCGTTCTGGGCGTGTCTCAAACTTTGTCACTTTCTTCTAGCTCAGCACCTCTTAAAAAGCTTCTGCCCCTTTGCCTTTGGAGTGGACAGAGCAAGGATACAGATGGAGCTGGTAACTGGGGCAGGAGTGCTCCTCCTTCTCTTTCTGCTCACGGCCTTGTCCTTCAAACTTCACAAAGCTAGAGGCCAGCTACCTCCAGGACCCACTCCCTGGCTCTTTCTGGGGAACCTCCTGCAGAAAGAGGTCCTGCCTCTACACAATACCTACCCCAAGGTAAGTGCTCTCTCTTGCAAGGCTTCCCCTGGAATCCTTTCTTTTAAAAGGCAGAGAATAAGAAATGGCTCAAGAAGCAAAGGCAGAAATAAAGGCAGGAGGTGAATGCATATGTGAGATTTCCAGGAATACCAATCCTCTTGTGCCACCACCTAATCCAAATGCTCCTTGGTTCTATTCTCATAACTACCCCATAATTGGGAAGCATTTTCAAGATCCATTAAGATCGGATGGGTGAGATTTATTTCACTTTAACTCATCCAGCTGGCATGATTGAAGTTCTCTCCCCTGCCACCTTCCTTTGATTGCATTTGGAAGAGTGTATTTAACACCCCCCCCTTTATTCTGCTCTTTGCTTCTACTCTCAAGGTAAATTCATTTAGCTCTCCTCACACCATGACTCATGGTGTTCCAATTGCCTTGTGATCTTTCCACTCAAAGCAACATTGGCATGAAAGATCCATGATCTGATGAGTCCAGATGTGTGTGTTTTCCCCTTTAAAGCAGCAGAGTGGGGTCAGGAAGGGTACATCATTTTGCAAAGAGAGGGTCACATGCTCAATCCCTGGAGAGCACCTGGAGAGCTGCTGCCAGTCAGTGTAGGCATTACTGGAGTAAATGGGCCGATGGTCTGACTCTGCATGAGGCACATTGCTGCGTTCCTATGCTCAGAACCACCCATGCCGTCTCTTTAATGCTAGCATTTTTGGAACGCTTCAAGGTTTCCCTGCATCTTGAAGAAATGATTGAATTGAACTCAGCATGCTAAATGCGAAGTGAAGTATTAATGTGCTTTGGGCGATAGCTGTGACTCAGAGGTGAAGTTCTAATGTGAATGCAATCTCAGTCTTACACTAGGCTGTTTCCTTTATTTGAGGTGAACTTATCATGTTCTCCCCAGTGCAAGAACTGAGATAAGTACAGCTGCAGAGCCCATTCAAGGTACTTACGTAGGTCAGGTGAGGATCTCCACTCCCCATGCACACATTCTTTGAACTCTATTTTTTTAAAAAAAACAAAAATAAAGGATGATCAATGCAACTGATCTGCAGTAAGCAATGGTATGGTGTGGGCAGCAAATTGGAGTAGATTTCCAAGAATGATATCTTACAGCTCAATGACTCGTGCTTTTCTTGGATTCTGTCCTCAGCTTTTTGAGAAGTATGGCTCAGTCTTCACCATCTGGCTGGGGCCAAAGCCTGTGGTTGTGCTTTGTGGATATGATGCGGTCAAAGGTGCATTGGTGGATCACGCTGAAGCATTTGGTGGGCGGCCACCCATACCTCTCATTGAAAAAGTGACTGCTGGCTACGGTGGGTGCTCTTAACGATCTTATCTTCCCCTTAATTTGAGATGCAGTTGCCAAGAGGCATGGCAATCTTTCCCAGGAATTGATGGCTGTCAATCTTCTTACAAATCTTGGGGACAACGAGCCATCTAAATCCTTTGGGAGAAGATCCTTGCCTCTGGACAAAACATGCTGCAGACTTCAGTGTCGTCTGATTAAACATAAATACAACAGTGCCAATTGTATTTTTCAGGGCTCATCAACCCAGACAATGCAAAATGGAGGGAACTGCGCCGCTTCACTCTCACCACACTGAGGAACTTTGGCATGGGGAGGAAACCGATGGCTGAGCGGATGCAAGAGGAGGCAAACTGCTTGGTGGAAGTGCTGGCAGCCAAACAAGGTTCTCTAGGCCCCTTCCTGGTCTAGTACAGAGATGGGGAACCTGTGGCATTCCACATATTGTTGGACCCCAGTTCCCTTCAGCCGCAGTCAGCATAACCAATGGCCAGGGTTAATGGAAGCAGGGTTCCAAAATATTTGGAACATGCTAGATTCCCATTCCTGGTATAGGGAACACAGAGGAGCCCTTCCTTTAGGGTGGGAACAGTTAAAGTGGAAGTAAAGAAGAGTATGCTGGGGCATATAGACGTGTGACCAGGAGCAGGGGAATGCTGTGAACGTAGTGTATCTTGATTTCAGTAAAGCTTTTGACAAAGCCCCCCATGATAGTATTGCAGAGAGGTTGGTAATATGTGGGCTGGATGAGATAACTGTTATGTGCATTTGTAGCTGAAGAGTTGTTGTGCTCACTAATGGTTTCTCATCAACCTGGAAAAAAGTAGGAGGAGGAGGAGGAGTTTCCAAATCACCTCCAAAGGTAGCCCCACATAGAGTGCATTGTAGTAGTCTAAGTGGGAGATAACCAACACATGTATCACTCTGGTGAGACAGTGCACAGGCAGGTAGGGTCTCAGCCAGCGTACCAGATGGAGCTGGTAGACAGCCGCCCTGAACACAGAATTAACCTGTGACTCCATGGAGAGCTGTGAGTCCAAAATGACTCCCAGGCTGTGCACCTGGTCCTTTAGGGGCACAGTTATGCCATTCAGCACCAGGGAATCCCCCACACCTGCCTGCCCTCTGTCCCCCAGAAACAATACTTCTGCCTTGTCAGGATTCAACTCAATCCGTTGGCTGCCATCCATCCTCCAACCACCTACAGACACTCACACAAGGACATTCACCACCTTCCCTGGTTCCAATTTAAATGAGAGGTAGAGCTGGATATCATCTGCATACTGGTGAACACCCAGCCCAAACCCCCAGGGGTCTGAACACTCATCCCCCAACAGCACTTTTTGGACACGGCCCAGAAGTGGGGTGCCCCAGTGTTCTGTCCTGGGCCTGTTGTTGTTCAGCATCTTTATATTTATAAATATATGACTTGGTGATGTCTTGGATGAAGGTACTGAGGGAATGCTAATCAAATTTGCAAATGATATCAAACTGGGAGGGCTGGCTAATGATGCAGAATACAGAATTGGGATTCAAAATGGTCTTAACAGATTGGAGACCTGGGCCCAAACTAATACAATGAAATTCAATGCAAGATTCTACACTTTGGCATGAAGAACCCGTTTCCCTGCTCATAACACATACATTGGCAATATCTCTAATGTGTTGGAAGTACATTTCTCATAGGTTAATGACTGGCTGGATTGTGGTAGTGAATTCTGGCATTCATTTCACCTTTTGTCCTTGCCAATATCTTAGGTGTGTATGTCTGTGGAGGCATTAAGGCAGCGATCCTATGGCCATTTACCTGGGAGTAAGCCCCACTGAACACAGTGACTAACACATCTCTCTTTTGGTAGCTTTCTTTAGGGAACAAAATTGATTGCTCCCATGCTTTTCATAATGCTTGTTTTAATCAGCCTCTTCATGTTACAATTTTTTCAGAAATGTGTCTTGCTAGAGCTGCTGTACTTTCCATATAAATTCTGTGTGGAAAAAATGATTTCATGATGAATTCAGATGAAATTCACTTCTTCTTCTTCTTTTTAAACAAGTTCATCACTTTGGTACATCACCTTCACTTATTTGAATGTGCCAACCTTGAGCTTTAATTTCAGAACACACAGAGAACAGTGAGAAAGTTCACAAAGCCTTGACGGATGAAGGGCAGAGGATACAAACGCCAGTCACCTTTTTAACCCTCTCTTTGCGGTTGTAGGGCAGGCCGTTGATGCATTGCCAGACATCACAACTGCTGCTTCTAATGTGCTCTGCTCTGTTATCTTTGGGACCCGATTCAGCTATGAAGACCCCCAATTACAGGAGCTCACGGATGTGATCAAGAAATTTGTGAGCCTCTTTTTCCATGTCTCCGGAGTGGTACGTCACCCTCATGCACTAGGAAAACTGGGGACTTCTCCCAGTCATTGAAAGTGTTCATTTATCTCCTTTTATGAGCAAACATTCTCCTGCATTCCAAAGGAGAACAACTTGGACATAGGTTTTCCATGTTAGTGAGAACAAGGGTTGACGCCTATCCTGTATAATACAGGATAGTCCTGTCAGCGGTGTTGCTAGCTGCTTGGGTGCCTGGTGCAGCGCGCATGTCCTGCAGCTGGGGGTGGGGGAAACTACCCATGGGGGCGGGGCGAGCCAAGGCAGGGAGCGCTGCATGGAGCCTCTCCGCAGCCTCCCCCTCAGCTGTAGGGCGGCTGAGGTGGTGGGCAGACACAAGTCTCATGTTGCTCAAAAAAGCAGCATGGAGCTTGCAGGCAGTCAGCCCACCGCCTCCCCCTCAAGAGAGACACATGGCTCAGGCACGCTGCAGTATCCGCCGCCTCACCTAGCTATCAGTGGCGTAGGAAAGGAGCTGTGGTGGGTGCAGGAATTATTTTTTCCAAAAAAAGAGAAAAGTATCGTGAGCCCAATTTTTATTTATTTATTTTAAAAACACAAATTTTGCCATTTTGTCACACACACCCCTTAGTGGTGACACCCAGGGCGGTCCGCACTCACCACACACCCTACACCACTGAGTCTTATATTTCAATGTAAAATGCTGTGTCCTATATTGATTCAATGCAGAATGCAGTTTGTCCTGTATTTCAGGTCAACTCTCTTCCTCTCCCTCCCCCCCCCCCTGCCAAGTTAGAGATCCTCTCCAAATGCTTGTGTGTGAAAAGGGGTGTGAACGGTTATGTATTTAATTTCTGGGTAGGAAAGCACAGACAGATTTACAAATTTGTGTGTGTGTGCATGTATGTGTGTATGTCAAATTCCAGAGGGGCCATTCTGTTAGACTGTAATAGATTGTAATTGATTGTTTTGAAGTCATTTCAGCACCAGATTTTAAAAATAAAAATGACCCCACCCCCCCTTGACCTGTCCTGTATTTTGTCAGAAAGAATGTGGCAACCCTTCTCTAATACATGGGTGCATATATTAACGTGTGAATTGGGCCAAAGGTGGGAAAGTAAGCCACTGAAGATGGGGGCGTGGGGGGAGGGAATCACTGTCTCTAATGCACTGCATTGCCTTGTCCCAGGCATACAATGCTATCCCAAGGATTATGGACTTCGTACCTGGACCACACAAGACTGCCTTCACTGACTCTTCCAAGCTCTTCCAGTTTATCCGAGATAGCGTGGAATCTCACAAATTGAACCTAGATCCACAAAATCCTGGTGATTTTATTGACTGCTTCCTGCTCAGGTTGAATAAGGTAGATGAGAAGTTTGTTGGCGGGAGAGAAGCTAAGGGAAGTGGCTTGTTGCGTGTAACTACAAAACTTGTATCTTTTCAGCCTGGGGATTCCCGCCCCCCCACCCCAAAAGCTTAGGGCAGACTATTTTGATTGGAAATTGGCTATGCTCTCCAGAAAGCTTTATACGTATGTGGCATATATTGTCAAGTCTGCTACAATTCTTTGCCTGTAAATTCAGTAGTGAGTCCCTGTGATCCAAATTCACTCACCTGGGTGCATCAACATGTCCACCTTGCTTGGCCATAGCCAGCAGTACACATATCAGTTGGAGATGCTTATCAGGTAATGGGGGAACATGAAAATTTTGAGGGCCCCTTGAAGTGGAAGGCAGTGAGAGGAAGACACCAAGTGCATCAGTCTAGAGCTCCAAAGGAACCTAGAAAGCAGGGTCCAGAAGAGGAGAGGAGGAGGCTCTGGCTGAGAGGCGTGTAAGGCAGATGGCCTTCCTTTGCACAGAGGGAAATGCCGAGCCACAAAGGTTATCTGTGGCAGGGTCCCACAGAGGGGTAGGTGGTGAAGGCAAGGGAGTAAGACACATCAGATATTAGGAGTTTGCTTGTACAAAGGCCATAGGAGAAGGAACTGGATCTGCTTCACCTTCACCTCAGTCCCTTTTCTTTTCCATTCAGCCATGAACCTAAGCTGCTACCTCTATCCAGATGGGTGGGACAGTCTCAGTAAGTTCCATGGGACATCCAAATTAATGTGTAGTGTATTACATAGGATTGCCGCTTTTGGTGGCCCCTTCCTATAGCTTGATCTAGAATAGGGTTATCAGACGTCCCCGTTTCCCGGGGACAGTCCCTGGACAAATTCCATCCCTGGAATGTCCCCAGATTTCATCTAATGTCCCCGGGAAACACAGCAGCGGCAGTCTCAGCAGCCTGGAGCTGTTGGCTCTGGCTGGCTTCAGGAGCTGCTCGGAAGTCCCCATATGATGGTGGGGCAGGGGCTCTAAGATGCAGCTTCCAGGCTGCCTCCACCTTCCCTGACCCCAGCAACTAAGCTATGAAGGGAGGCTTCACGCTGCCTATCGGAGCAGCCTCCCAACTCCTACTTCCATGCAAGCAGGGATGGGCAGGGATCTCTCAGCTGTGAAGGGAGGCTTCACCCTGTCTATCAGAGCTTGTGTGCAAGCAGGAGGGGGCAGGGATCTCCCAGTTAGGCAACAGGAAGCCTCCCTTCCCAGCTGAGGGATCCCCACCACCTCCTGCTTGCACGCAAGTAGGGATGGAATTGGGGCTGCTCCAATGGGAATTGCACTGCCCGAGCCTCACCACCGCCACTGCTCTTGGCACTCCTTCTCCGCCTTCCCTGCCTGAACCACCACTGAAGAACCAACAACTCAGGGGCTGCCCAGGCTCATGGAGAAAGGAGATAGGAGCCTCGGAGGAAGGGGAAACGTGGTGGTTGAGGTCAAGGCAGTGGCCACCCCTCTGCAACCGGCATCGCTGCAGCATCAACATGTAGTATTTATTTATTTATTTATTTATTTATTTAGTCCCCGGAGTCATTGAAAAAAATCTGGTAACCTTAATCTAGAATGGAGCTAAAGCCGAGAAAACCATATTGACGGCTTACTGATGCACAGCTGTCTGGTGTTGCACAAATTCTGGTCCTTTATTTTAAGCAGGTATTTCCCTTCCACCTCTTCCTTTTCTTTCTGCATTAATTTACAGGAACAAAGCTCTGCTCAGAATATCTGTGTTGAAGACCTAGTGATGACTGCGTTTCTTCTCTTTATTGCTGGTACAGAGACCTCAAGCAATAGCATCTTCTTTGGCCTCCTGTTGTTGGCAAAGTTCCCAGACATACAAGGTACACAGCTTTAGCACCCCAACAGACACTTCCAGATATTTCAGAGCTCCAGCTTAGCTCTCTCACCACCCCCACCCCCAGTCTGTGGTGTCTCTCCCACAAAACTAAAGGCTGTTTCTCTCTCCACAAGCACCACCCTTAGAGAAAGTGAAGGAAGCCATGCCCACCACCCTCTAGTAGGCGTCTCTGCTTCCCGAGCTGTTGCTAAACTCCTCTACTTAACACCTGGGACACCCTGAGCAACTTATTTCTGGAGTTTACTTAACAATGAGCCTAAACCTGCCTGTCCATTTCTTGGCCCACATGCTCTTAGAATCAAGAATGGCCAAGTTGAAAGAAACCCCAAGAGATTTCTCTGACCACCACAATCCCACAACCACCTCAGTATTTGAAATTAACAGTTTAACCATGTTTGAAAATACATTTCATATTTTAAATGTGCACTAGATGTATAACCACTGGAGAGCCAGTGTGGTGTAGTGGTTAAGAGCGGTAGTCTCGTAATCTGGGGAACCGGGTTCGCGTCTCCGCTCCTCCACATGCAGCTGCTGGGTGACCTTGGGCCAGTCACACTTCTTTGAAGTCTCTCAGACCCACTCACCTCACAGAGTGTTTGTTGTGGGGGAGGAAGGGAAAGGAGAATGTTAGCCGCTTTGAGACTCCTTCGGGTAGTGATAAAGCGGGATATCAAATCCAAACTCTTCTTCTTCTAACCTCCTGAGGCAGGGCCAGCCTAGCGCATTTTGCTTCCTGAGGCAAAACAGAAAATGGCGCCATCACCATCACCTCTGCCACGGCAACCTCCTGAGGCAATGGGAGGCAGCCTGGAGAATCCCACACCTGTTGAAGGCAGTGGCGGAGGGGGGGAAGGACCAGAGAGCAGCAGGTGGCAAGGAAGAATGGTGGGGGAAGGTGGGGGCTGAGGAGGCAGTGGCTGACAGGCAGAGGAGATGGCTCCTCAGGGGCCTGGATCTGCTGCCTCCTCCACTGTCCCTGGGCTGCTGCCTGAGGTGAATGCTTCACCAAGCCTCTTGGGTGGGCCGGTCCTGTTCTGAGGCAAACAGGCCGATAAAGCAGCTAGTCTCTCTATACAGTAATCTTTCACCCACTCTAGAATGATTTCACACATTATATCTTCTTTCTTACATAGAAATGTAAGGCTATCATCACACTCTGCAATTCAAGTGGCTGCCAACAGGTGACCAAGCCAACTCTAGCACTATGAGCAGCAGGCAGGAGAGTTGAGGAAGCAGCACTGGTGGCAGGGGGCCCAGGGGAGCTGTTTAATAGAAAGGGATGAGGCATTTCACAGAGTGGTTTAGCAAGCTGCTCTACGAAGCGTTAACCCTCCATTAAGCATGGCTGCAATGAGGTTTAACACAAGCGGAGACGGACTTTCATAGAGCAGTTTAGCAAACCACTCTGGGAAGCACCCCCAGAGTAGGTGAGGTGTAAAGGAAGAGGGTTGGCCAGCTGTGGGGAGAAGGTAGTTGGCAAATGGGGAGGCAGAGTGGAGGGTGGAGCGAGCAGGAACAGACCTCCTAATTATTCTTTTAAGATGGCTCAGACTTGATGGATTGATTATGGGAAACTGCTAGAGTAGTGGGCCTTGGACTTTTAGGAATAAGAAACTAGGTGCAGAATAAAGCTTGACAGATGCAAAATTTCATGTTCATGCTCCTGTTCTGGTTTTAGCAGGAGCAGGTTCCTTTTATTGTTTCTAGAATTCCACTGGTCCCTTCAGTCGAATGCAAGTCCTTGGCAGTGCTATTTTTCTAGAAAAAGAGGTACTGGAACTCACCATGAATGCCTCCCTTGTTCTCTTATAATGGCAATAACGCCCACCTGAGAGGTGCTGGAACTGAGTTCCAGTTGAAAAAAAAGCCCTCGTTCTGGGTCAGACAAACCTGTGATTAACCCTAAGCATTTTAGATTACTGGCCTGGATCAAGCAATGGATCTGTCATGCAGCAAGTGACTGTGGATCATTGGGCCATCACTTCAAATTGATCTCTCAAATAGGGTTGAAATTGGAAAGCGAAAATCGGCTGTATATCCTTGGTTCTACACACTGTATGGTGCAGGCAGTCTGAGGCTGTATTGTCAATATGGGGTTAATGGGTTCCAGAATAACATGCAATAATATTATTCACTGCAATAAAATCTCATTCTTTGCAGCCAAAGTCCACCAAGAGATTGATGAGGTTGTTGGAGTCAACCGTGCTCCTGGCATGGAGGACAGGGTGAAGATGAACTACACCAATGCATTTACCCATGAGATACTGCGTTATCAGCTAGGGAGTAGTGAGGCTTTTCCACGTTTGACAACTAAGGATGTGGATTTCAAGGGCTACACCATCCCTCAGGTGTGACAAGTCAGAAAATAAACAGGGTATTTGGTGAAGGGCAAATGTATTGTGCAAAGGATGGTCAGATATGGCAATTTCAGTTTTTTGTTTTTCATTTCTCCAGTCATAAATTCTAGTTCTCCACTTTTCCACATCACTTTGCATGTTTTAAAAAGTATTTATGAAATTTCATTAGCATTGCAGTGTGAATTTCTCCTAATATATACATTTTAGCTTATTACAACGCAGCTTGTATGTTATTTTCATCAGTATATGAATTTTATGCACACTTTATCTTAGTATGTGTGTTTTTGTACACATGGCCAGAGAATTGCACTGCAAAACTGGGAGAAGTGCAGATTTTGAATTGTTGGTAAAACACTACACACACTTTCCCCCACACATCTTGATACAATTGATCGTAAATCGCATAAAGATTTGGGGTGGGGCTTAACATAGTGCCAAATGGGGTATGCATATGGGGAATGAGGCCTGCTTGGGCAGCAGAACTTCCCCACCTATCCTCCCCACCGATCCGTTCTTTAAACCTTGCATTTCCCCCAACCCTCCAGAAGAGATTTAGGGGGTGAAAGGCATGTGGTGGGAGGAAAGTGGGGAGAGTCTTGTTGTGCCAACGGACCTCATTCCATGCACACAACTACTTAGTTGAATCTATCAGAACCACACTTTTCAAAACAACATGATAATGGAAACAACATGAAAATGGAAAATTCGAATCAGTCCATCCACCCTTAGCTCCCATCATCTTTCTGCTACTATCCTTCTATGAACCACTAAGGAGATTTATTCCATTCAACTCTCTGTCAAAGACAATACTTTTTATTTGCTCTCTGTTAAATTGAGCCGACAGTCTTGATTATGCATCTTCTTGTCTCCCTAAAGGGCACCTTTATTATTCCACTGCTCATTTCTGCGCTTTTCGACCAAGCCTACTGGGAGACTCCTGAAAAGTTTGACCCAGGTCACTTCTTGGATGCAGAGGGTGAATTCAGGAAGAATGATGCCTTTATGCCTTTCTCTGCAGGTAAGAGTAAGAGCTGTTCACGGGGCTCGCAGTCGCATTTAGGTACCTAAGATCCTACAAAAGCCTGGAGCAGGACTGAGGGACATCAGGAAGCTGAATGTGGCCCTCCAGGCCTCTTTATTTGGCCCACAGGACTCTCCTCGAACAAACACCCCAGTCCCCAGACCACACCCCTTTCTCCCAGGCTGCACCCACCACTACCCCTGCTTTATGCCCACCCTGAGTGCTCTGGCTGACTGGAATATGTCCTTGAACTGTGACAGTGCTTCCTGCTTAGCTGGCTGGCTGGCTGGCAAGGGCAGGTGCAGAAATAATCCTCTGACTTTTGCAAGGCTGGATAGAGCCTACTGTGCAAAAGGATGCTCCATTGCTCTACACACTATTGCCTTTGGTCCTGCCCGCCCAGATCATGTGAAAAGGTTTCCCGCTCCTGGCATAGAGAGTCCTTCATGGCAGTGCTGGATTAAACCCTGTGGAGGCCCCTAGGCAGTTGAAATCTTGGGACCTCCCTAGTGCGTGCACTCCCGCGAGATAACATTGAACTAAGAAAGCTCGACTGGAATTTTATTTCAAGATCTAATCAATATTATTTTGGTCCGTTGTTGTGGGGACCGTAAAAGGCATGGGGCCCATAGTTTGGTGCCTACTCTGCCAATTTGGTAATCCGGCATTGCTTCTTGGAGTCTGGTCTTCTGCTATCATGGCTGCTGCTGAAATTCCTGCTTCATCCACATGTGTTGGACTTGCTCCCTGCCATTGCTATTGACTGTCTTGTTTTTGATATTAACACCTCAAGCACATGCAAATCCGCATGTAAAAGTAGGTAAAAGGTAAAGGGCCCCTGGACGGTTAAGTCCAGTCAAAAGCGACTATGGGGTTGTGGAACTCATCTCACTTTCAGGCTGAGGGAGCTGGCGTTTGTCCATAGACAGCTTTTCCGGGTCATGTGGCCAGCATGACTAGACTGCTTCTGGTGCAACAGAACACCGTGATGGAAACCAGAGTGCATGGAAATGCCATTTACCTTCCCGCTGGAGCAGTACCTATTTATCTACCTGCACTGGTGTGCTTTCGAAATGCTACGTTGGCAGGAGCAGGGACCGAGCAACGGGAGCGCAGCCCGTTACGGGGGTTCGAACCACTGACCTTCTGATTGGGAAGCCCGAGAGGCTCAGTGGTTTAGACCACAGCACCAGCCACGTCTCAGCATGTAAAAGTAGCAGCCATGAACACTATTGTGCATTGGGAACAGGAGCTTCAGATCTGAGCCTTGAAGCAGAATGCTATTTATCTTGGTGTCAAACTGTATAAATATGGTGGGAGGGAGATATCCATGACTAAATCTCTCAGAGTGGGGTGGGGCAAAGGTACAAGCAACCATGGGAGTGATGGAAGGAATGTGCATTGTCCTCTTGCATTGGGAAAACAGCATAGGGAGATGGTTAACTTTGCAGTCCCAGTGTGATTCACCTGTATTCCCCAGAGTGGCTGTCTTTTACTTTTGCGGAGAAGGGAGCGCAGGTGATCTGGTCACATATCACCTGATAACACATCTTTTTGGGCCATAAGTCAGACGTTCTCAACACATACTTGATCTTAGTAAATCTCCCCAAGTGCATTTAAGAGTACACAAACAATCCCTCTGGGACAAACCACAGCTCATGGGGGTGGGGTGGGAGTTTTTATAGTGCAAGAGTGGATGGTTACCCCCCTCCCCATGCTGCAGCTGCCCCCGTGCTGCTTCTAAAAGTGAAAATTATAATAATATGCAACAGTTCTGCAACCAAACAATGTTTACCAAAAAGCATATATTGGAGGAAAGTGCGCCTAAAAATGAATATATTTGCAAATATAACATACAAAGATGCATTATAGTAGGGAAAACTGATTGCGAAAATGTGAATATTAGTCAAAACTACATATAGAAATTAGTTTATTAGGGTAAATTCTGCCTAAAATGCTGATGAGGTTTGACAAATATATTTTTTAATGACAAATTGTAGCAAAATATGGGCAACTGATTTTAAGAGTGGGAAAATGGAAAAATGAGAGGATCGAAATTGACAGATCCTTCCACTCCTACTTCTTAGAGTGATGAAAATTGAAATTTAATCCTGTTGCCTAGGCTGCTCAGTGAAATGTTGATCTAAGTAGGCAGAGGAATAACAGAGCTCTTACAGATGGTAACCTTTATAGTCTAACATACATTTAATGGTTAATGAAATACCTCTGCATTCATATTGTGGGGCTATCACATTATCTTGCTTCTGGGAAAATGTCTCTACACACACATAATAATTTGAGGTGACTCCTCAGGAGTCAAGTGTTTACTGGGTACCATAAATGTCTCAGGTGATGAACTAGTTCTCTTTCCCTTTCCGTCTTCTAGGGAAGAGGGCCTGCCCAGGAGAGGGTTTGGCCAAGATGGAGCTTTTCCTCTTCATTGCCACCCTGCTCCAGAACTTCACCTTTCAACTGGTTGCAAACCCCAATGAGATGGACATGCATACCCTGTTTTCTGCTTGCAGAGGAGAGAGGAAGCACCGCCTGTTACGAGCCATCAGACGTAAAAATGTGAAATGAGAAGGAAATTCATGATTCCAGAAATACTCAGAAATCCAGAACAATGTCTCTCTGTCTCTGTGTGTCTATTTGTTTCTCTGTCCAAAAGCTTCAGGCCTGTGCCAGAGTAGAAAAGTGGAGGATGTGGAATCTGCTGAGAGTCACCAAGTGTGACACACGGCATTATGGTTATTCTAAACTTGAGGTTCTGATGTCACATAGCTCCCGCTGAGAGTCCTATCACTCTTCCCTTGCCTCTAGTGGACCATTCCAAAACCACAACCCGGACAATGCATTTGGAATATACAGTAGGCTTCATACAAGAACCCATGCCTAATTTTCTTTGCTGCCTCTCTCAAATGTAACCATAGAGTAGCTTCTGGCTAACCGTTATCTGTGAGCAAATAAACGCTTTATACTGAGTTAACAAAGTGAATGCTAATCTTGTTTGTCTGGTTTCAGCTGGAGGCTTAAAACTGCATACAGGTTGTTGAGATATTTCAAATGAGTCATTGGCAACAGATTATTGTTTTTTAATCTTATTGGATTTACCCTGGATTGAGGGGGAATATGGGTGGCATTTGTTGTGTGCAAAACAAAAACAAACAAACAAACACTTGAATGCATGAGGAACACTGATCCCACAATTAGAACCCAACTGAAAGCAAAGAAAGTCTGTGAATAGACGTGTCAAATAAATATCTCTTATCTCTCTCCTCTGCACCTGCTCAAGAGGCAGTACCCCCCAAATTCCTTAATTCTGTCTATTTAAATCTCTGAAGAAGAAGAAAATAACTCTCTCTGTTTCAGTGTATCTGAAGAAGTGTGCATGCACACGAAAGCTTATACCCAGAACAAACTTAGTTGGTCTCTAAGGTGCTACTGGACAATTATATATATATATATATATATATATATATATATATATATATATATATATATCTCACAGACAGGTAAGTGACAAGTGGTCAAGGGGAAAATTTCATTGGAATTAGAGGAAACTGAGACTACTGTAGGAGGACCAGATTCCTTCAGAAAGTGTGAACATAATTTAAAGTCATTTTCACAAAGACACAAATGAAATATGTAGTACGGGCTAGGAAAAGGCATAAACCCATGAAAAAATGCCAGCGTGGCTGAATAAGAAACAAGAAGATGTGGAAAAACTTGGCCTAAATAAATAAATAAATAAATAAATAAATCGTTTCATTTGTATGCCGCTTTCCCAAAGTTAAAACCATGCTCCAGGCGGCTTACAAAGTACAAAAAATACATAAATATGAACATAACAAAAGTAGTCATGAACAATAAACACAACATCAAAAGGTACACAACCTGAATCTTTTAAAAAAATAAAAAACTGCATTTATTTAAACACTGCTTAAGATATATTGTAACCAAATTTGGCACAATCGTCCCTGAGGTCAAGGAGCAGTTTCCTGACTATATTTGAACACCATTTTGAAACTAAATAACAAGCTAGGTCTTTCAAAAATGCACTGATTAGGACAACTATTAAGATATTTTAACAAAAATTGGTACAGTGGCTCTTCAGAAGCAGCAGGTTTTGGTCTATCACTGGATGCCATTTTGAATCAAAATGGTGGATGGAACCTTTCAAAACTGCACTGATTGCCAGTAAAGGGTTGCTGTTGGTTTCTTAGAATTCCCATGTAATGACAGCAGTCCCCACTAGTTGATTGTAAGGAAAGCCAGTTAAGAGATTTAAGAATAAACACTAGTAAGTAATAGTAGCATGGTTTTACCCACCTCAAGGCTTTACAATAAAGTAGAACACAGGTTTTAAAATATATAAATACAGTGTTTAAAACCTTCCAGAGAAGCAGTACGTCCTTTAGTTGACAAACGTGTGATAAAGAGAGCTTAAGGGAGGCAGAAATAAATTCTTTCAAAAAGTAAGCCAACTCTTTGCATCAGTCTTCAGGTGCTCAGCCATGTTCCTGTGGGTACTGCAAGCCAGATACCACAGCAATCTTGCATCTGCCTACAAAAGGCAGACAGCTTTAGACTGAGTTCTCTGTCGTAGTAGCCAGCTACTGTTTCCTGCTGAAGAGTGGCTCCACATACCTCTGAAGCTATTGGTCTAGGAAAAAGTCTCCACCACTTCTAGGCAACCTGTTTATTGAACATTCACACTGATTTGTTTGCACAAAGATTGCTTGGAACCTGCACAGTACCCACTGTTTGTTGAGCATTCATTTAGATTTGTTTGCACAGAGATTATGCAACGTCCACTATTTATTGAGCATTATATGAGCTTTCATCAGTTCATCATTACCCTACACTTTCACACCTTCCAACATTCCTCTGATGAAAATAGGGTGTCCTAAATAATAATAATAATAATAATAATAATAATAATAATAATAATACCAATACCTCTCCCATTTGACTAGGTTGCCCCAGCCACTCTGGGAAGCTTGGAGGGTCTGCACTCTTCTTACTGCAAAAAATCTGAGCGGGTTCCTTTTTTAAAAAAGTGAGCTTGCTGCAGAATAACACTTCACTTTTGAAGCCCAAACCTAAATGTGCTAATATATGATCGAATCCCTCCCACAGAATATTGACCACCTGGAAGCAAACCAGATATGATGGAAATGTAGTAGTAATGCAATAAGCACACAGACCTTATTACAGATTAGTGACTGGTTTCAAAACTGAACACGAAGTGGACAGTTGGAAGGAATTAATGGATTTCACAGTGTAAGGGATGTAAACAAGAGTGTGATGTACCAGAGCTCTCCTTTGCAATTATTGCTATTGAAATAATTCATAAAATGATTTAAAGTCAGATGATGCCAAACACCTTTAGAATGGTAAAATCCCAAGAAGACTAGGAAGAGGGCCAAAAGGAATTCCCCAAACTGAAAGCAGAGAGAGATGAGATTCTGTGTGAATTCAAAGTGCTCCCTCATGGAGACAAAAACAGCACAGAAGACTGTGTGCTCAATTATAACGAGTCTGATAAGTCTATTAGGAGAGAGACTTGCTGTTCAATGAGTTAAGTGGAAAATGTAGGCCAAGATGCACAGTGAAACAAATAGACAGAATTTCTGGGAGGCCAGTTGAATATAATGAGACTTACTTTTGAGTAAACTCAACATGTGTTAAACGAATGGTAACTTTGGATGGACTTTTGGTAAACGCACTTCTGGTAAACGCACACAAGCATAAGCACTTGGGAGACCAAAACAAAACAAAACAAAACAAAACAAAACAAAACAAAACAAAACATGGTTGTTTCAAACAGACCTCCCCTTCAAGACCCACCAATATCCTCCCAAGTTTTTCAGAGAGATGGCAGCAGCTTTTTACTCTCCAGGGCTTGGCACCCAGGAATTTAGGATTTCAAAAGGTTGTGGGTTTATTGGGGGGAATGTACATCCCCCCACCACCACTGTATTTTGTGGGCAAAATCTGAGCCATGTTTGATCTTTCTGTGTCTATATTGATACAGAAGCAGCACTCTCCATCTATTAGAGTCTATAAGGTATGTTAGCTGCAGACAGTTTTGCCCTGGCAAGTTCTAGGAGAATTATGGTACTAACTGTGTCTCCTAGGAGTTCTGAAAAATAACGAGTTCCACAAACAGAAAACTGTTGCTGCTAGACAGAGATTTAGGGTCATGGAGGGAGACTCTTAGGAAGCTGCTTGCTTGCCTTTGGCTGGTGGCCCTTGTGTCTGTTAGTGTGTGTGTGTGTGTGTGTGTGTGTGTAACACAGGCTAATACAATGAAGACCCACCCGGTGGTGGAAGTGGTTCCACAGCTCCTGGAATATAAACTAGAGTACTCTCCAGATCTGCGGTGTGACAAGCAAACAGACTTGGTGCCTGTTTGCTATCATTGCAAATCCTGCATCTTGTCCTGGAAGGCTCTCTCCACCCGAGAGTGGTTTGTGCGGGCCAGCCATATTTCTAAGGGGCAATTCTTGAAGGGGATCATAAAACGGTTCCAAAGCCAAGACCTCTTGAAGTATGCCTGGAACCTCCTGCAGTCCACCAATAGCAAGGATTTCACCTACAGCCGTTCCTGCGTCAGCTCCAGCTTCGCAGCATCTTCCACCTTGGACCGGGCACTTAATCCGAAGAAACTGGAGCATGCCATGGAAGACCTCTGGAAGTGGTTCTTAAATGCCAGTTTCTGGAGCAAAGCAAACTACCTCTTGCTTCTGCTGCAGATGTGTGATTCACAGTTGTTGCTGATGGCTGCCAACCTGGTTAGCATCCTCTTGAGCCAAGATGAGGCCACTTGCAAATCGGCGGACAACAAAACAGGTAATACTAATGCATTAGGAAGCTGAAGGTGCTATCTCTGACTCTCAACCAGACATCCCAGTAATGTGTGGAGGGGGAAATGGACAGTATCCTTTACTATTGTGCTAATCCTCATTGCATAGATATGTGTGGGGCAGCCAGCATCGTAGTTGCTTGTGGTCAACCAGCAAAACTGAATGAACTGTCCCAGCTTACATTAGCCAAGGATCTAGTTACATTCAGAAGTTCACGTGAAGAGGTGGGTGTGGTGGGGGACCTCCAGATGCTGCTGGACTTCAATTGCCATCACCTCTGGGTGGGTCTGATGGGAGTGGGAGTCCAATAACATCTGGAGGGCCATAACTTCCCCATACCTGACTTCAGAGAGGACCACGTTAAGTGTAGCTTGTAACTGCTCTTCCTTTGGTTGCAGACCAGTGAGCAAAGAACCTAGATATAGAATCATTTCCTGTGAAACGTTTGTCTCTTACTGTTTTGTTTTTTCATTTTTTTCTATCTCCTGTGTGATTTAAATCTTTCCAGCTGTGCCAGATGAAGATCAAACAAGCAAGGATGTGATTCCTCTTAAGAAGCAGGAGAAATCTATCTCCCAGGTTCGGAGCCACCTCACATCTCACACCTCTGGTTTTACCTCGGGGGTTGCTTCAGAGAAGAGTGACTTATTTGGTATTATTTAATTCTGTTTATCCATCCATCCATTTCCCATTCCTAATACAGTCATACCTCTAGTTGTGTTAGGTTCACGTTGCGTTTTTTCTGGGTATTAACACAGCAAACGCGTAAGTGTTTACTTCCAGGTTCGCCACTTTGTGCATAAGTGATCTGCGTGCTTTGCGCATGTGCAGGAGTGCTCTATCACGTCACGCACACGCACAGAAGTGGCGCTTTACTTACGGACTTTTTGGGGTACGAATGGCACCCTGGAATGCATCACGTCCGTAAGCAGAGGTACCACTGTATATATATATATATATGCCACTTTTAATATGCAAAATCCATAGTTATTTTTGGGTCAGCCAAAATGTCACAGAATAGTGAGCAAGCTTTCAGGTGCTCCAGAGTTCTTCCTTAGGCTAGAAGTTAAACTTGTGGTGGGGCTGGGAGGTGGTCACATCTCCCTTTTATCAAATTACCCTAACCAATGCCATCCCTTATCACAAGAGCAGTGTACAACAAAGCTCATGCTGTCAACCCCACCAACCTCTGCAGCTGATCCAATAGACTAGACTTTGTCTTCCAGCCAAATGTCAATATCTGCTTCTAACAGTGGCACCCCAGTGGAGCAAAAGAGGTCCACCCAGTATGAGCAGGTGGGTGGGTGGGTGGGGAACAGATGGCAATGCCACTGTTAGCCTGAACAAAACATGCTATGGCATTACTTAACTGCCTCCTTGTGATTTCAACTCTGGTGGCAGTCTTGGCTCTCCAGCATAGCTTCTGTGGCCATGCTGGCCATCCCAAGGTCATGGTTGGGAAACTCTCAATCAGAAAGTTAAGATCAGCCTCCTCCACTCAAGTTATGTCAAGGCTTGTTGATACTCCTGAGCTGCACCACCCTGTAGCTCTGGCGGGCCATCCTGCTCTGCTCTTCTTCTCATTCCACTTAATTCCCCTTCCAGCAATCCAGTCCACCAGTTGTAATTATAGATAACAGCCAGAATCACAGTAGTGGATGTTTTGATGAGATCAGTGATCAGCAAGGCAGACCATTGGTCTGTTTATCTCAGTGTTGTTCCCAGCAACCAGCAGCATCTCCCCATGATTTCACACCAGGGTCTCTTCCAAGGTCTCTACTTGGAGATGCTGCAGATTGAGCCTGGGACCTTCTGCCTGTGAAGCAGCAGCTCTACCACTTCTATGTCAATCCATGACTTTTCATTGTTCCTGGGTTTTCTCCAGGAGGCACATCTTGTTGGTAAATAATCGCAATATACTACCCAGTTAGCATAATGGAAATCTGGTGTTGCATAGCCCCTCTTGAGATGTGGGACTGTATGAGACATTGGCTATGTCACTTACAAAGCCATGGTCCATATATAACATGTGTATGAGGAGGTCCAATTGCTCAAAGGCACAGGCTGCGTGTTCACTGCAGGGCTATAGAGGGTAACTTAAGCTTCTTATCCTGCTCATTCTTTTTATGGCCACTCTGTAATACTCCCTTGGTTGATTTTCTCATCCACTCCACAGGTCATCTACGTTTGCAAAGGCTTTGGAGCAAAGAGTCAGGTCAGATGTCTGAAGTATTGTCAGAGTACATGGATGAAGCCGCCAGCAGCTCTATCATACTGAATGTCGCGGAGCCTGTACCCACCCATCCCACAAAGCCCTCCAAAGTCAACAAGTTCAAAGACTTCATTCGCTGTCTGCCCATCCACTTGTCCAAGTTCATATTGCGTAAGAACCTCTTGCCTTCCTCACAGTGCCAGATTTACTTATACACAAGCTAAATTAAGCTACATTCAAGGGCTTCAGATTATGAGGAATCTCTAAATACATTCTTTTAAAAACTAAATTTAATGTTTTACATAATGGGTTAAAAAGGAGAAGAGGGAAAGCAGACTCTAAAACATACAATATTGCTCTGATATGACAACAATATACTTAATGGCTACACATTTGTCATACTGAGTTCATTAATTTGTGCAGAAATAGCTGTATTTTATAAGGTGTCCATAGTTAGATGGTTAGTTTTTTGTTATATCCTTACCTGTGCCACCACCATATATACCAATATTAAACTTCGTTATTTCTATGCCCATTGCCTTTTCTGTTTTTTGTTTCTTTTAAAAAAAATATTTTCCGGCCTCTTAAACTTGACAAAGCTTGACAAAGTTTCAGCATGTCTTAATAAGTCCCTGAAACAGCTTTCTAATGCTTCGCTCTTAGGAAGCAACAGAGCAACAAGCTTCTCTTTGTGATTCTCTAGGAATGCTGGACATGAAATCCTTGAACAGATGTGCTCTCGTGAGTGCACACTGGGACTTCCTGGTCAAACTAATCAAGAGGGATATGATAGCAAATCGTGCTCTCCAAAGTGAGATTGCATTCCTGCAGGTACTGTGGGATTCTCAACCCTTGTGGTTTGTTAAGGGTACTGGGCATTGTAGCTCTTTGAGGGGCAAACTACGGTTCCCATGATTCTTTGGGGGAAATCATGTGCTTTCAATGTATTGCGTATCTGCAGTCATAGTGTGTGGAGTGCAGTCAGTAAGGATGGACCTGCCCTCCCATGCAGAGGCCAAGCATTATCTTGTACCAACTGCAGCCATTTTTGGTCTAACATTTCAGTGTTGACATATTTAACTAAATGATTTTGTCTTCTTTCTGTTGCAGGGGTCATGCCCTAAAGGAGCAATTTCCAACTATGCCAAAGTTGTCAATGTTGCCATTCCTCGCATAAACTCTGAAGGTGACATCATCCGAAGCAAGGCCAAGTTAATCGTAACTATAAAGGTGCATTGTGGGTGTTCTGCATTCCTGGATTTTCTTGGATTGGGTTTGAGTAGGTGATGGGAAATTCTTGGGCCCTATTCAGTTCTCTGCCATTGGTTGATCTCTCTGTTGAGAAAGAGAGAGAGAGAGAGAGAGAGAGAGAGAGAGAGAGAGAGAAACCGCAGAGAGAAACCATGCCTAGAGTATGGAAGTGTGAAGTTGTGTCAACCTGAAGCTATGCTCCTTCTTTCCCAAAGAAAGGAATAACAGCCCATATGTGTGCACAACTTGCGGTGGGAGTCTGTGTACCTGTCTTGCCCTAGCACATTCTCTATACTGGGTAGAGGGGGCTTCTGATGATGGAAGTGGTGGTGGAGACAAAGCCCATTTCTGCCAGTTGAAGCAGAAGGCCACCTACTTCCTCGTTTGTCATTCTCTCATATCACCAGCCATCATTGCTCCTCATTCTGCTTTAAGGAGAATGAATACCTGCGCAAAGCTTATCATGGACAAGAGGTAGACATTGTCAAGTTGGAAGAACGGAATGTCTTCTGCAGTGGGTATAATGTCCGGATTCTAATAGACAGGTATGTGTACCTGGCAAGAAGTGTGTTTTGCCTCATTCCACCCTCCTTCCCCCCCAAAATCTCTACATGTGCCTCACAACAACCAATCTTCCACAACATATGGGGCATTTTGTAAACCCATGAACCTCTGGTGATATTTTCAAAATAGTGAACACAGGAGCAGCACACTAAGGGAAACCTCTCTGTGTCTTTTATCTGCCTCCTGCCACTGAATAAGTTGCCACAAGTGGTACAAGTAGAACATACATTCCCATAATACATGCAAGTAGTCCAGTTCAGTTCTTTCATAGAGGCCAACAACACTTGGAGGAAACCAGATCTGGGCGGCCTGGCTTAGACTTTGGGAAATAGTAAGAATGACTGCAAGGATGAATGTTTGGTTAGTGTTGCATCTCTTGCTACAAACAGGGATGTGGTGTGAGGGCATATGAAGCTAAGCAGGTCTGGATCTGTTTGCTGCTTGGATGGGGGACCTCCTGGGAATACTATATTAGTTGTCATGATGAATTCCACCATGGAATAAAGGCAGGGTATGAAAGAAATAAGTCTATCAAATAAAACCAGGTTCTCCCTACAACTTTCGTTTCCTCTTCAGTTTGGATCCAAACAGAGTGATTCACTATGGTGGTGGGAAGCTGATGGCCACTGGTTCTGTGGACCGGAAAGTCCGTTTGATGGATGTGGATGAGATGCGCTATGTCCCTCCTGCCTTTCTGGGACATGCTGGTAGCATCCGGGCTGTGTACCTCAATGAACAGAAAGGATTGCTTTTGAGTGGCAGCTATGATCTCAGCATCAGGTGAGCTGTGCTGATCCTAACATCTTTACATTGATTTGGGGGGGGGGGAGGCAAAATATGGAAGATGTTAAGGGTACTTACGGCCCATTTAATTCAACGTCCCTTGAGTGCTTCGTTGCTAGTGGGGCTTACAAATACTTCACATTGTATTATTATGCTCCTTGAGTCTAAAATAAGTTATGTACTCCCACAACAAGGATGAGGGCTCAGGAGTAATCTGAGCAGAGGTACATTCCAGTGCTGGGTGGAGCCATAGCAAATGATGGTTGGAGCCAGAGAGCTCCAGAATTAGCTACCGTGTTATTTTTTAAAAATAATTATTATATACCATCCTTCATTCTCCAATTCCAGGGCACTTCACACAGTAATGAAATACAGAGCCACAGACCACAGAACACAACAGCAAATGAAACAGCAATGCACTTGCAACTTACTAACAGAATTTCAAATAAATTGTTGGTGGACTAATTTGTTGGTGGCTCCAGTTCTTTAGGGAGTGTCAGCTTCTGAACGTTGTTTATTGAAACCCAGAAAGCACATTAAAAACAACAACAGTATAGTGCCATGTGTTACATTGTATTCCATAATATATCATACCCATATCATCAAATTATTTAAACTTTAGTATATACTAGAGAAGCTATAAAACCTGGTACCAACAGATCGGACAAGAAGATAGGTGAATGGAATGTCAGAACTTAAAGCAATTTTCATGCACATATCTACCAATTGCCACACATTGCCAGTCCCCATACTAATTTAGTAGGCTACATAGTAGAAAAGGGGAAATGAAGCATTAACCCCAGTATCATAATCCAAACAGAGAAAGACCGTGCAAAGCATATTGCTTCCAGATATTTATTCCCATTTGTTTGGTTGTACCCCTATCTAGATATGCTTGAAATTTCAATAACTTGTTATATTCTGGCTGTGTACACTCTTCTGTTTACTCAGCATCTCATGCACTGCCGCTACTAGTTTGGAAAGCAATGTATACACCATGTTGGCCACAATGCGTATCAATTCTGTTGTTTCTTGAGAAATACTGCATTTTGATGCAATTTTCCCTAAACCCGCTTTGATCCAAATTGATGGGGGAAACACCCTAGCAATGTTTTAAGCTGGTAACATACATGCAACTTCAGTGTTTATTTCTTTTCATGCTCTTGATCCGTATCTTTTAGAATGTGGAATATCCTCACTGGGGCATGTGTGAAAATTTTTAACGGCCACACAGGAAGCATCACTTGCCTGGATTTCTACAAGAGCAAGTTTGTGTCTGGATCCAAAGACTGCACAGCAAAATGTGAGCAAAACGTTGCCTGTCTCCCAGGGAAATACGGGAAAATCTACATACTATAGTTAAATTTAAACTTTGCAGAACTAAAGGGTAAACAATTGTAATGCAGAACTATGACCACATCGTCAAGATACTTTTAAAGCAGAATCATACCACTTTAAACAAACATGGCTTCCTCCAAAGAATCTTGGGAACTGTAGTCATTAGAAGGCTCCTATTGGCACTGTGGTCTAAACCACTGAGCCTCTTGGGCTTGCTGATCAGAAGGTCAGCGGTTCGAATCCCCGCGATGGGGTGAGCTCCTGTTGCTTGGTCCCAGCTCCTGCCAACCTAGCAGTTTGAAAGCATGCCAAAAAGTGCAAGTAGATAAATAGGTACCGCTCTGGCTGGAAGGTAAACGGCGTTTCTGTGTGCTGCTCTGGTTTCGATGTTCCATTGCACCAGAAGCGGCTTAGTTATGCTGGCCACATGACCCGGAAAAACTGTCTGCGGAAAAACGCCAGCTGCTTCGGCCTGTAAAGCAAGATGAGCGCCGCAACCCCAGAGTCGTATGTGACTGGACTTAACTGTCAGGGGTCCTTTACCTTTACCTTTTATTGCAGAATAACATGTTGCAGTGCATCCTCAATACAGTGGTACCTTAGTTCTCAAATAGCTTAGTTGCCAAACAAATCGGCTCCCGAATGCCGCAAACCCAGAAGTAAGTTTTCCAGTTTGCGAGTGTTTTTCAGAAGCTGAATGTCTGACACAGCTTCTGCTTGAGTGCAGGAGACTCTTACAGTCAATCAGAAGCTGCGCCTTGGTTTCTGAACAGTTTTGGGAGTCAAATCGACTCCCGGGACAGATTAAGTTCAAGAATCAGTGCAGCACTGTATCTAACAGGAGTGTTCCAGTTCAAGGTGCCAATATGCCTTCCTCCATAAGTTGCAAGGGGTCAAGCAAGACTGTTCATGCACACTGTTTCCCATTTTTCCTCTCCGGTAGACACTCAGCATTCTATTTTGGCTGAAGGCCACTAAGGCTGCTCAGTCCTCATTGGGATTTTCTTTTCTGCTTCCAGAGCAAGTGCTGGGGGTTGCTTGGTCATCAGAAGGAAGGGGACTGAGTGACTCTTTGGAGCAGATGCTGCTGCTAAATATGCTGCCACCTGTAGAGATTTTTTTGCAAGAGAGTACTGTCCATCTCCCAGCCTGTCTGTGTCTTTGGCAAGGTCTCTGAGATCCTGCACTCAGCTTAATGGCACCAGGAGACTGCTCAGGGTTGTGCTGAAAATGAATTAACAGCATCTTTTTGTGTTTTTCACAGTGTGGGATATAGAAACTGGAAAGTGCGTTAAGACTTTCGCACACAAAGCTATTGTTTGGGCTGCTAAGATGAATGAAACACACATTGTGAGTGCCTGCGATAAGGGCATAGTGAAAGTGTGGCATGCTGAGACATGTATACTGATAAAGGTAAGACTTAAAACGCAGTGGCTGACTCTGAAAATGCTGTCAGCTCAGTATGTGGCACCAAGCAACACATTTAAGAGCAGTGGTGGGGAAACTCAGGCCGGGGTGGGCGGGCGGGAGGGTAACATGGCCCTCCATACTTCTCTACTGCTCTTGCCAAAAGTTTGTATGCAAACAATGGGGCTCTATCTTCCTTGGGAACACAGAGAAAGGTCACCGAGACCTTTCAAGCTTCTTTGGCATTTCATGAATACAGGGATAGCAAAGGGACTAACCCAGGCAAGCGTCAAACAATCAGAAGAGAGCTGGCTTACAGTGACCACTCATTCAGAGTGAAATATGGGAACTGCCCCTGGCAGCAGGGGTTTCCTAGGTAGGCAGCAATAGGAATTTAGTGTACAACTTCACCAAAAGTGGTTGCTAATTGCAATACATCATGTCTGTGACACACTCATAGAATTCTGAATGTTTGGTGAGGCAAACCTTCTCTGTGAGAAAGTCTTGCAGGTCTTTCTTCAGCAGGGCTTGTTCGTCTATATGTTTAATCACAGGTAAAGTTTTAATTATGCTTTCTAAAATTTTTCCTGGGGTTGAAGTTAGCCTAATCAGTCTGAATGATTCCTTGCTCCCTTTTAAAGGGGTTATATTGATCTCCTTCAACTCCAGTAAGAAAGCTGACATTTCTGATAGGTTAGATGCTTAGCACTCAGCAACAGGCGGCCAGTGGAGGTTAGTCACATCTTTACCACCAACAAAGTAAACAATGGCATCATAATCCTTTGGTTGCTGGAAGCCTCTAAAGAACATGCAAAACTAAGTACGTTTCATTTTCCAGACTTTACAAGGGCATCTGGGCCCTGTGACATGCCTGTCGTTTGATGAGTGGCATCTTGTGACAGGAAGCAATGACGGCTATATCCTGGGATGGAGCATGCACGGAAATCACAAGAGATGCCTGGGGGCTTTCAGACACCCCATGTAGGTATTGTTTATTGCAGTCAAAAAGCTGCAGACTTTGTGATGTCCTTAGCAATGACTCTTGATCCTTATGTGTTTGGAGTAGTTTTTATAAAGGACAAAGCTAACTGGAACTGTGAATCTTCCCCATTGCCAAAACCCCTTCTGTACGAGATGAGATAGCTCTCTGCTTTTGAACCATACAAGGTTTATCTTTTCTTTTAACTCCCACCCACCTCCAAGATGGCAAACCTAAGACCACAGAACCTAGCATGACTCTACTATGAATGGCTTGTCTCCACCTTCAAAGGTCCTCTACGTTAAAGCTGTTCATGGGATTTACCACTTCAGTTAATATTTAGTCTATATCACATCTCAAAAGTGTGTGTGTTGTGAGCTGGTAATGATGAAAGGATACAGCAAGAAAGAAGAAGAAGAAGGAGAAGAGTTTGGATTTGATATCCCGCTTTATCACTACCCAAAGGAGTCTCAAAGCGGCTAACATTCTCCTTTCCCTTCCTTCCCCAAAATAAACACTCTGTGAGGTGAGTGGGGCTGAGAGACTTCAAAGAAGTGTGACTGGCCCAAGGTCACCCAGCAGCTGCATGTGGAGGAGCGGAGACGCAAACACGGTTCCCCAGATTACGAGTCTACCGCTCTTAACCACTACACCACACTGGCATGTGGTTACAGGCCTCTGAAAGATGGTGGCCATTTTTCACTTTCCATCCCCATCAGACTACTTTACTCCAGAAAGGCTGTAAGTTGTGCCTCTTCATTCACTAGGCTGTACTCCAGGGATGGTGATCTTGCTGGCTGGGGCTGATGAAGGTTCGAGTCCAACAACAGTTGAAGAGTCACCTACCCTTGCTGTACTCTCTGTGGTCCTCTTCTCTAAGTTTGTCTCACTTCTCCCAGGTTCCTGCTGGCCTGCCTTGGCACATAGAAGAAGGTGCCTCTAGCATTTCTGGGCTCGAGCCAATGCCAGTTCTCGGTTCAGGCGGTTCTCCACCCAGCCCCTTATGTCAGCATACAATCCTTCAACACGGTGTTGACTTTCTTTCTCCCTCAACTGCCTAAAAGTAAATTGGCACACATTTTGTTTGCTTACGTTTAGCGCTCTGCTGATCCGGGTGCGTTCTTGCAGTAACTTTTCACTTCAGGTGGCAGCCTGTTTAAACCTCAATTTGTCATTTTCCTAGTAAACAGCACTTGCTTGACATATTTTCTGCTCAGAGTAACACATGAGGGAAGGGTAGGAACTAGGGGTGGTATTCCACTAAGTTCTACTCAGAATAGACTAATTAATGAACATTGACTGTATTATGTGCATTCTACGTGTGTGTGCAAATAGACAAAGTTGTACTAGTAATAATCCCCCCCAATTTCACCTCAGTCATGAATATTCCTTGTAAAACACATCCTCCATTTGTTTACTTTGAGGAGTGTTAATTCATCATTCTACACCAAGACACCCTTACAGTCTCAATGTTGTCCTCATAAGAGCAAGTGCTGTATTTCAACAACTTTCCTTGTTTGTAGGGAGGTTCTGTCCCTGGGATTTCTCTATCTCAGAGTCATCAGTGGCTGTGCGGATGGGAAGATACGCATATTCAACTTCCTGACAGGGACCTGCCTGAGAGTTTTGAGAGCCAATAGCAGAGGTGACCCCGTGGTGTCCTTCTGTATAGTGGAAAACACGTAGGTTGCAGACATTATTTCCCAGTTCTTAAATAATAAAGGTTGTCATATACATTTCTGAGGAAATGTGTGGGCTGGCATGTGAAGGGCCTTGGATTGCTTCCGGAGTGATTGTCCGAATTGCTGGTGGACGGCATTGCCGTTCTGGTCCTGTTTGGATGGATGTTTCTAGAGAGTGACGCTTGGGGAGTGTTCTTCAGCCCTGTGGAGTCTTCAGTGCAGGGTTCCTCGGGATTTGATGTTATCCCCTATGGCTGTTTAACAACTACATGAAACCAACGGAACCATTCCCATGCAAATGACAGCTTTAGAGGAGCAATTTTCATTAGGACTGCACCAAGGGAACGAGAGTTTAAAATTTCTCCTCCCCCATTTGCTACAATTCTATAATTCTCAGTCTTCCACCCCACCACGTGATTGCTATTTGCATTTGAAAAAAAATAAAATCATGTCACTAGTTGCAGGAAAAGGCAGTGTGGCAGTAAGCTACATCCATACCACCTTTCCTTCCTTGCAGATTGAAGGTTCTAATAATGCCTCACTCCTCACTTTATAGCACTACATGTTTGGTACTTTCTGACAGTTGGCCATGGTGTTTTCTCACTACCTTTGCCTTTCTTTTAGGCTACTGGTCAATGCACTGGGCAGTGTGGTTATGTTCCAGTTTGAGGAAGTAGTGTGGGACCACACACTAGCTTCCGAACAACTAACTAAAAGGAAAGAAAAGAGCAAATTTGACGACAAAGCATTGCAAATAATGCCGCCACATTTACTTTCTGGGCGGAAGAAACGGTCCCACAGGAATAAATGGAAGCTTTACAACACCAGAACAGTATTTTCCTATGACATTACTCGGAAGTCGACGAAATACTTCAGAAATTCTACTCCAGGTACTGCTCCTGATGCCCATCAAGTATTAAGTTAAATGGCAGGTGAAATCCTGCAAGTGTTGGTAGGCGTCAAGAAGGGAGGGACTTCTTCACCCTTTTACAAATTCTTCCAGGGTGTTTAGATGGCTTGTATACAGCCTCGGTCATCTCTCCTTTAAATTCTAATACCCTGTGATGATAAGCATCACATTTGATCTATGTTGCATTTGACATGCAGTAAAAGGGTGGTCTGATCCTCCTTTTATCACTCACAAAGAGGAATGAAAAGTCTTTCTGTACTCCAAATGTTGTTGGACTATAACTCATATCATATGCAGCCAGTTTAGCCAATGATTAGAGATGATAACTGCTGTCAAGCAACATCCGGGGACCTCAGTTTGAAGGATATATCATCATTTAGGATTATGTGAGCAAGCTGCAGTGAGCCTTGGGCTCACACAACTGCCCCTGCCACTCTGCTGTGGCTACAAAGAAGAGTTTGGAAGGTTTTGCTCAACCACAGCTTGCTTGTTTTGCCCCAACTGCAAAACCATGGTTGACATTAGCGATGGTTTATTTGACACAAGCTAGCTTTGAACTACATTGACATTAAGCACAGCTTATTGGTTTGGAGAACTCAACAAGCTGTGGCTAAGCAGAAGTGAGAGCTTCCAAGTGCCTCTTCATGGCTGTACCAGACAAGATGGGTGACCTTTCAAACCTGAGGCTTGCGGCGGCTCACTCCAGCTTGTTCATCAAACTATGCTTTAGCATGACACCCCAATGCAGCCATTGAGTTGTGCAAATGCCGAGAAATCAGACTCCTTTTGCCCACTCAGTTTGCTGCAGGGTAAAGCAAGCACAACCAAAATCTGAGTATATGAACCAGTTCTGGGTACATATGCAAAACAGATGGCTGTGCGGGGATATTTCAGGTCATTGGTGGCTGTTTGAAGATAGAATGAATTATCTGTAGGTTTTAATACACAAGCGATCTGCAATGTCCTGCTTTATACTGTTTTTTGGATAGGTAAAAAGCGGAACTCATGTAATATAATCATGGATTTGTGAGCAGGATTGGGGGGCTTATGCCCAGAGACCAAATCCAGCCCTGACTGCAATGCATCCTTACAATAAGATAACACCTCTTACTTGCCTGGATGAAGGATGGAGACACGTGGCTGTGTGTGTGTGTGTGTGTGTGCGTGGGCGCACATGCAGAAACCTAGCCCTTTTGTGTCTCAGCTACTGAAGGAAGATAAAAGTTACATCCATTGTTCACCCACTTGGGCCACACCCAAGACTGTCACGTGACCCTTAAAAGGTTCTCCATGAGGAAATGTGGCTTTTAGACTAGAAAATATACAATCTAGGGCCACCTTCCCTTCATCAGATGGCGTCATATTCTGCTTGATGACATTCTCCTAGGTTATTATTGATTAGACTTATTAGTCACTTTTTTTTCATATACAAGATACTCAAAGCAACTTAACAGCAATAAACACATAACACATATATTAAAAGCAACATTAAAAAATTATAAAACCTACCTCCATTACAGAAAGAAAGGCTGGATATTTCTGGGTTCCTAGGAATATTCATCAGAAATCTTTGTGTAGTTTTGCAAGATAGGCTTGATCTTGGTTCTCTGGAATAATGAAGAGTAAGACGGGTTTCTACTGAAGTACTCCTTTTGAATGTGTTCTAATAAGTTCTTAAGAATTATACAAGACCAACTGCACAGTAGTTAGATAATCCCTTTGGTGAAGAAGTCCTATCAGACTACTTTTCACATTTTTCTGATTTCACAATATTCCAATTAACTAGAATTTCTGGAGAGAGGAAACAGATATCAAGTGATACATTGTTCATATATGTTCAGGATGTTTGTAGCTGACACAAAACTGATAAGCCCAAGCTCACTGGCATGCACAGTCCCACTAATCCACAAGACACAACTCTGGAGTTAAGCCATTTGAAGATTGCAGCCATATAGCCATATTCTCATATACTTGGAAGAAAGTCTGACTGCGTTCAGTAGGACTTCCTTCACAATAAGTGTGCTTTGGACAGCAGCCGAAATTATTCCCTTCTTTTCTAGCTCTTAGTTATCAAATTTTGAAGGAACCTCTTCCCAGGATGCGCGAAAATGTAGTAACCCTGGAAATGAAGCCAGATGAGCAGACTAAACTCTTTTCTATTGCCGCGCGTTCAAAATCTGTAACAACTCTAGTAGGTAAGGAACTATGGTGTATTGAAAATGTGCAGCTGCATTTAAAGGTGCCATTTGTTCCTGTAGTCCAGCTTTAGGCCACTAGAGCTGATTGGCATACTCAAAATAAACAGTATGCAAATTGTAGATTTGGGAGGTGTAGTGGAAACGCCAAAGAAGGATCGAGCAGGCTTAGGATTGGCCTTGCGCAATCAACCATTCCTTGAAGGCCGCATGTCCTCGCAGGAGCACTCCTGCCCTTGAGGGTGGCCCAGCTCGGGCTCGATTGCCCAGATTATGGGACTGGGAGGAGCCCTAATCACCACAGGTGGCGGCCGTGGAGGCATTTGATGCAGAGAGTCTGGGTGCGGGGCAACATAGTCAACGTTGCTGCATCACAGACTGGACGCTGCTGTTCCTGAGGCTGCCTCCCCCCCCCCCCATGGCTGGAACAAGGGATTTGGTGATCTGGTGCTATATGTGGGTTGTCTGAGTGAAGGTATTGTGGGGATTGCTTCTTTGTGATTGTTTCTTTGTGTAAAAGGGTGGATCAAAGATTATCTGGGGAGGTTTTACACGAGAAGCCTATTTTGTTCAAATAAAAATCTTTCCCCCCACTAAGCGCTCTATGGTCCATCAGAGATCCATTAAAAACCTATTGACTTGGCGAAACAGGAGGGGGGAATGTAGATTTTAAAACAGACTGACGGAAGGTGAGGGTGAGGAAAGTAAAATGTGGGTCAGGGCATGGGAATATCCTTTACTACATGTTAAAGTGAAATAGTAAAGACGCAGGTGGGAAATGGGATAAACAAAGCACCACAAAGCAGCAGGTTAAGGGATGTTAAATTAGAAAGAGAAACAGAGCCAATATACATTTTAGATCGTACAAATGTCAAACACGTACTCTACCCTTCGTCTCCATAACATCCACCTCACACTCCTGCATGACATAATAGTAGCCTGGAACTGTGCTTGTCTTGGCGCACCATGGCAACCACTTTGACATCATCAGCAACAATGAATTCATCTCACAGTAAGCCCAATGCTGCAGTTAGGTGAGTTGAAGACTTCGGGCCCTCCTTTACATGGTAATGTGCAGAGTGAGCTCCACATTTTTGTGAGCCATTGAGCAACAAGCTTATCATCTGGCACCACTCCTTCCTCCTAGTCATATCCCTTCCCTCTTTGGACTTCCGCCTTTAAAACTAAAGTGCCATCCAACATGATTTATTCCTCCCCACCTCAAACAAACACCCAAGCCTTCTCCCCATCCTGCTCTACTCATCAGGCTTTGCAGGCCCCTACCCACCTACCCAGATTCAGTCATTCAGCCCCCCCTATCCTGCGCAAACCACAGCCCCCAGTCTCACAGAGAGAGGAGAGGGGAAGCATTCAGCAGGAAGCTAGCTACTCTTCTTCTAGCTCTTCTGACAGTGGAGCTCCTGATCCCCATAGGTTCCTCTTTCAATCCATGGATTTTTAAAAGACTTCATTTGGGGGGGGGGGGTCTTCTGATCTACCAAGTAGGGGCCCAGACCTGTGCTCCAAGTTCTGCCCTGCCTTCCCCCAGGTGCTAATCTTCACTCATCTCACTTTTATTTTTGAAAACAGGAGATGAGTTAGAGGAAAACAAGCCCTTAGCCAGCAACTTTGCATCGGGCCAGGATGCTGATGCTTTCATAAAGCACATAAAGAAGAGGCGTTTCCATGGTCCCCTGTCTGGTGACCAGATACTTCTCACTGTTAGCACAATGCAGCATGCCTACCAGACAGACCAAGTCAGTGCCAACATGGCATACAATATGAAAATCAAAGATGCCTGGGGGCCTGCCTTTCTCCAGAAAAATTTGCCCCAAAAGACCCCTGCTGCCCAAAGTCCAGAGCAACTGAAAATGGATCCATCAAGCCAGCTGAAACGACTGAAGGCTGCCCGTTGCATGATCGGCATGGAAAGGGTTTCCACACCTTATGAAACCAAAACACTGCAGTTAAGCTTAAAGAACTCCTTGCTTGGAAGCAGGGTGAAATCCTTCATCCCACCCCCCACTATTACACGTTCCCAATCATGCAGCAACTTGGCCAGAGGGGGAAAGATTTCTCGCCAGGCAAAGATACCATCTCCACCTGCCATAGGGCACGTCGTTGGTCACTTTACAAGCTCTGTCGAATCCATCAAAGTGCCCCGAATGAAGATTGCCCAACCCGATAGAGACATGATACCACGGCGACCCAAACTCTTCTTCACCCACACTCCAAACCCATACCGGCTCAATTCTGGGTTCCGGCTTTTGACAACCCAACAGATGAAAGAGTATGAAGAAGCTAAGGCGCACGAGTATCAGGCACAGAAGACCAAGGTTATAGCAAACAGAGAAAAGGAGTGTAAAAATGCCTGGCTAAGGAAAATTAAAGGTCTCCCCATCGATGATTTCAACAAGGAGGGCAAAGTTGCAGCTCCTGAGCTTGGAGAGAATGTTTTCATCTGAACTTTGCTTTTCAAAGCAGCCTGCTAGTCCTTCCAAACAACTGTCTACAAACCAAACAGCTGGCACTGGAGAGCTTTGGGCTGAATTTTTACCCTCATCTTGAAGCTACCTTTCAGAAAATGCTAACAAACTCTATTGAATTATCCAGATTTTCACATAGCTGAGAAGGTGGGACTCTGGGCTGCACTGGGGGTGGGGTGGGCTGGATATGATGGGGAAACTCCTGGTTTCTAGAGAAAGGTTTATTAACATGACTCTACAATGATTCTGTTTGTAAGCTTTGTTTCTAAGACTGTGTGTACACTTCTCAAAGCTCACCATATAGCCCAAATCTTAATGAAAATGTTCTAAACTTTGCAGTCTTATTGAGGACATCCTCCAGGTGTCCAAGAGTCACCATCAATTAATATATGTTCAAAAAATAAAGAAACCTGGCTACAACAGCTCTTACAGCGGTACCTGCTTTGTAATGAACTTGTTTCCTTACTTGTTGCTTTTCATGTGGGTCTTGTTCCCACCTTCCAAACAGGGTGGAAGGAGCAGCATATTAAATTCCCCGCAATATCAGACCGTCTCTATCCCACTTCATGTTTAAGTGGGCCTTAAAGACAAATTTTTCTCTCTGCAGCCTTCACTAGTTGAAATAAATTAGACTGCTAATACTATACAATATTCCAAATTGTTAATATGTTGAGTTTATGCTGGGCTGGCTAATAGTTTGGGGTAACTTTTTAGTTATTAGTGTGGTTTTATTTAGTGTTTTTAAATGTTATTTGTATTGGTTGGTGTTTTTTGTATATTTATTAAGTTTATTTATTAAACTTCGAAGTATCTAGGACAATATTGTTCCTCTAACACTGAAACTACCTTAGAGTGACAGGTCTGAGAGTATGCTTAGCATCTCCTTCACAGGAAGAAGTTGAGCAGATCCATTTTGTCCCAGATGCTGGTGTGGTTTTGGCATTGATTCATCTTTGACACCTGCTTTGTGTGGTTCACAAATTATACAAGGGGGAAGACAAGGGGATAACTAATCCCATTTAAAAGAAGTCCAACCAGATGATCCCCAACTTGGCAAAGAGCTGTAAATCTAACTTGGTGAGACCAGCTGAAACTGAAATGTTGTTTAAATTGTGTGTTATTAAATTATTATTTTGTGGTTGGTTTTACTGTTGTTGTTTTAATTTAAACATTTTAAGCCACCCAAAGTTCCTGACAGTTTACAGGCTTTGTGTTAATATTGCAGATAAATTAATAAACAAAATAAATAAATTTGTCCTTAGTCCTGTTTTTGGGGATGGGGCAAAGGGAAAATATAATGAGTAAATGTAATTTTCTATGGAAATTGCAGTCGAGTTGGTGCTGGACTTTCTGTCCTTTAGACTTCTTTTTACCGTTTATAAGCAGTTTTAGCAACAGCTAACCATCTCATATGTTTGCAAAGATAGTATAAACCACCATCTAGTTTTTCCTGACTCTGGCCACTGAGTTACTATCAGTATTTAGTTCTTCTTATTGACATTAAATACCATATTTGGTATGGAGGTTCCTAGCAGAGACACAAACCTACAAACTGTTCACATTTAACAGCTTTTGCCATGCTGAAATTATCTGCCTTTTGGCCTGTTCCTTTAAAGATTTACTCTGAAATTACAGTGCTATCCTAGTCATTTCTACTATGTACCCTCCAGTTCGATGTGACTGATTCGCAGATTGCAACCTAAAGCTGTGTGCACATTACTGCTTGCCTCCAGCACCTTCCCACCACTGGTGTTTGAAGCTGAGTAGACATGACAATAGCCATAATCCATAGGTATCCTGTGACTTCTTGAGAAACACTTCTGTTTGATGTGTTTTCCCTCAAACCAGCTTTAATCTGATTAGAAAACAGAAGCCACAGTTAAGCTGAGGTGTGTACATTTTGGGCAGCATTGTGCACTCACGGGTGACAGCACTTGCACAGAGGGCGGATTAGGCAATTAACATCATATTAAGACCTCCCTGCCCCCTCTCTGGTGGGAACAGCAACTTGAAATATGGGGGGGTAGGAGGGAGACCTCGCCACATTTGAAATCACTAACGTGTACATAGCCTCACTCTCACAGAGTCCAGGGGTGCTTACTGCCTGTAAAGCAGGCATGGCCAAAGTTGGCCCTCCAGATATTTTGGAACTACAATTCCCATCATCCCTAACCACTGGTCCTGTTAGCTACAGATGATGGGAGTTGTAGTCCCAAAACATCTGGAGGGCCAACTTTGGCCATGCCTGCAAAGAATCTGCATCACATTGCATGAGTTTCTTGGGCCCAGCAGCATTTTAACCTTGCTGCTGTTGCACATGTACAGTTGATTTTGGCTATACTCCTCCTCAAAGCTTCGATGGGAACAGCCTCAAATAGCTGCATTGAATAGTTAAAGCCTTTTGGAAAGGCTGAAACCACCTGCAGAAGAAGCATGAAACTGAATGATACGGAAACAGCAACAAACAGGGAAGGACAGGGGAGATCTCCACTGAGGCCAGGGCTGGATTTAGGTTTGATGAGGCCCTAAGCTACTGAAGGTAATGGGGCACTTTATATGTCCATCTGTCCTTTGTCAACAACAAATTGTCGCTGGTTTTTGTGTTGAATGTGGTCATTTATGGACCTAATAGGTATCTAAAGCAATTTGCCACTGTTGCTGTATGTAGGTTTTATTTTATTTGTTTTTAACTTATATTTTGGGAATGTACATCCAGTTTTTCCCCTTTAATTTTTTTGGGGCCCCCCAAGAGAGTGGAGCCCTAAGCTATAGCTTGTTTAGCTTATACATACATCCAGCACTGACTGAGGTAGAACTGACTGCAGCCTGTAGAAATCAACTGAGAAATTCAAGATTTTAATGTTGCTCACAGTGGATGAACAGGCAGGTAGCAATAAAGAACAAGCTTGTCAACATTTGAAGCCATGCAAGTCCTGGAAGGGCAAGGCTTCTGCATGCAACTGACACCTGGATATGGGTTTGGAGGGGTCCTGAGGGGGCAATATAGGGTGATTGGTCTCTCCTTGTATATATGAACAGTATCTTAGGAGGAGTGGAGTGGTGGTGGATGGAAAATATTGTGAGCCATTCTCTCAGCACCATTGCTTCCCTTTGCAATAAGCGGCGATATATATTTGCCATACGGATTCACATGCAATGGCATTAAAACACACGAAATAAGCCGTGAGCCTGGAAAAGCACAGTCTCCCGTCCCTCCTGCCGATTCCTTTCGTTTTGGGTGGACAACTCGCTGTAGCAGCTCAGCCCCCAATACGCCGGCGAAGACACCTGATATTCTCCACTACGCCCTAGGACACATGTAAAACAGCTGCCGGTGAAAATGCGGAAATACTGGTACGTATTCTGAGATGTGTCTCTCTTTTATTTTATCTGTCGGCCAAAACGGATGCTCTTCGTTGCTGTTTTTTACTCCCGGAAGTTCAAGAAGCGGGTCGCTCTTGCCTTTTTTCTAGTTCTATCTAATCGCGCGCGTCGGTCGCAGAGCGACGGCGTGTCGGGTTTCACCCGCTGGGCGGTATTGTGACGTGGCAGAAGGCGGAAGCGATGTTGCGGCAGGTGGGGATGTGGGGGACAGCGGGTGGGTGACACGGTTTCCTTGCGAGCGGGGCGGGTCAGAGGGAGCCCTTGAGGGGGCGCGAATTGGGGGAGGGTCCGGGGGAGGGGCTAGATGGCTGGGGGCCCGCGGGGGAAAGTGGGTCGCAGGTGGGGTCGCTGTCTGGGGCTGCTCGACTTGGGGGGCTGCTTTGCTTACAGAGGAGGAAGGGGCGGGCAGCGGGATGAGCCTCCCCACCGACCTCCTTTCCTCTATGCGCAAAGCTAAGGGCTTGTTTGTTTGGGGGGGGTGGGGTGGAATGATGCTTTCTTCGCACTTGGTTTTCTTTTCTCCCTCTTCGTTTCTTTTGCATTTGCTTTATACGCATCACAGTTCTTTAGGATTTCCCAAACCCTAGAAGTTAGGCATCATTAGAAGGAAACACTCTGTGTCAAAATGAAGAGTAGCGGTGGCTGTGAAGTTTTTTCGGCCGCAGTAAACTAACATGATTCTAAGTTATGGAGGGGGGAGTATTGGATTGTTGCTTTTATTTTTGTTATGTATTTTGTGGTTGTATATTCTAATTCTGTTCCGTGAACCGCCCAGAGACCTTCGAGTTTAGGGCAGTATATCAATTCAATCAACAAACAAACAAACAAACAAACAAACAAGTTGCCACCACAACACACTTTGACTGCTGTATTCCTTGTGCACACATAGGAGTCAGTTTCATTTACCTTTGTGCTACTTATTTCTGAGTAAGCATATTTTTATTTGTATATTTTTATTATTTATTTATTCATACCCCACCTTTTTCCCTGACAGGGACTCGAAGGCAGCAAACATATTAAGTGGCAAATTTTCTTTCCAATTAATTGTCTTGGCGTTCTCCCAATCGATTGGGTTCTTGCTGTGCAAATGCCTTTTCATAATAATTAATACCCCTGAAAATGTAACTATATGAAATACCACTTTGAATGGTCCTTTAAGATGTGAAAATATTAAAATATCATTTGACTTTTTCAGGTATTTGCAGAAATTTACAAAATGCTGAAGGTTTTAAAAATGCATTTTTAAAAACCACATACAGTATTTTGGATCTGGAACAAGTGGCCAGAAAAAAATAGATAACTGACACATTATCTAAGGAAAGGGGTGTTTATGCAGTTGAAGTCATTACTGTTCTCTGAAATAATTTGTTATGCTCTATAATGTCTCAAGAAAACAGAGATCAGATAAAGTGTTCAGAATGTATTGTCTGACTGTATAAGCTGCCCTCCTGTGGTCAGTGCGTCTGACTGTTAGCCAGAAGGTTGGGGGTTCAAGCCTACCAAGGGATGGCTGTGGCAGGATTCCTGCATTGCAGGGGGTTAAACTAGATGACCCTTCCAACTCTACAATTCTACGATTTTATGTAATCTCACCACTGATGCTGTCTTTTCTAACCCTTGCCCATGTGCTTGTCCAGGACAGTAGTGATGACACAGAAGATGTGTCACTCTTTGATGCTGATGATGAAACCTCCAGGAGGCCGAAGAAATCAAAGATAAAGTAAGTAATTGACAGAATTGTCTTGGGCTGCCGTCTCTTTGGTACAAGACCTGCCATTTCTTGTGTCTGTCTGTTGGAGTGAGCTTGGGGAAAATAAAAGCTCTGGCACTGGCTTTCTTATATGCTTTATTGAAGAGCTTTCTTGTAGGATTTCTGTCTTGAATATCATATGATACATATATTTAAATTTTACCTGCTTTATATTCTAGTTCTGTATGGGTCAAAATAAGTCACATCAGATATATATAGAGAGAGAGTCTGTATCTAATAAGAAGTATTTTTGATATATTTTGAGTTACAGATAGGTAGCCGTGTTGGTCTGCCATAGTCAAAATAAAAAAGTTCCTTCCAGTAGCACCTTAAAGACCAACTAAGTTAGTTCTTGGTATGAGCTTTCGTGTGCATGCACACTTCTTCAGATACAGTATCTGAAGAAGTGTGCATGCACACGAAAGCTCATACCAAGAACTAACTTAGTTGGTCTTTAAGGTGCTACTAGAAGGAACTTTTTTATTTTGATATATTTTGGTAAGGAATCAACCATACTGTATCTAGTAAGAAGTATTTTTTATATATTTTGGTAAGGAATCAACCATAGAGAAATCCAGTCAAGCTGGGCAAGGGCTTCCATTCTAATGGCTCTGGAAAACCTTCCCATATACCTTGAGGAAATGGCACTGTGGTGGTATTCTGGAAATAGACCAGGATTATATGAAATGGAGGAGATCTTGTGACCCAATCCCATGCCCTATGTTTGTGCTGGGGACCATGTAAATTGGATCACAGCAGGAGTTTGATTGCCTTAACTGCCATGTAGGTACTAAGACCTGTGGATGCATATGGAATCGCAGTTGGGGGTCTCTTGCACGGTAGGGAATTGTAGCTGCAGCACTGGATAGGAAGCTCTCTTGTAGTAGGTCAGACCAATGGTCCATTCAGCTCACTATTGTCTACACTGGCTCTGTGGGATTTCAGACAGGGGTCTCTTTCAGCTCTACCTGGAGATGCTGATGATGAAACCTTGGACCTTCTGCTCTGCTACTGAGATATGGCCCTTCCCTTCATGGAACAGCCCCCCCAATGTTGCATGCCATCTACTTTGTTTTAAGTTTTATCGCAGATATTGTTCTGCATCACCTCTATAATTTATATCCATTGGTGGTATATCAGATTATTTGCAAATAAATAAAACCTTATCGACCAAAGACTTTTGGAGGCTAAAAATAAAATGCAAAATGCTATGGTGGATAGCTTTCCAGACAACTCAGCATTTGCTTGCCAATTCATTGTTGCCGCTATGGTTTATTTAGACTGTCTGTCACATAGGGTGTGTTTATGTTCTTATCCAGGTGCAAGAAACCTGGTTTGGAGCATTTACAGATGCTGGCATGCTAAGGTGGCTTTGAAATTCCCTAGTTCAGAGCGAGCAAAGAAAAATTGATCCAAACAGAGTTAATGGATTTGACATGTGCATAGCATTGAATGCACAATGTATCATTAAGCACAGAACTGCTCCAGGCCAGTCTTCTGGTGTCTGAAAGTGTTTGACAAAGCTCTGGATAGGTTCCATCTGAACGATTTACCTGTGCATGCAGATTATTATTTTAGAAGGAAATAGATGTATTCTTCTGAACTGCAATGTTTACTTGCCGCTGTATTCTTAGCAAACTTTGCAAGGAAGTGCTGTTAGAGGGGTTTATCTCACCAGCTAAAGATTGACGCTTTCTGTCTGCCCACACTGATTATGCTATGGTAATTAATTAGTTGGTTTTTATAATTACTTCTGTCTTTATGAAGTGCAATAACATGGAATTACGATTGAAACTATAACCCTTGTTAGGCCTTTTGATTTGGACAGAGTGAACAGATAAATGCATTACTAAATTATTGTCTACATGTGCCTTTTACAGACATCCGATAGCCTCCTTCTTTCACTTGTTTTTCCGGGTCAGTGCAATAATCGTCTACTTACTCTGTGAATTGTTGAGCAGCAGCTATATTGCCTGTATGGTGACGATCATCCTACTTCTGTCATGTGACTTTTGGGCAGTGAAGGTAAATACTGTTGAGAGTTTGTCGGTGCTATAAAATGGCTGTTCTCAAAGGAGAGTGGGCAGATTGGCCATGTTTTTAGATTTTGAGTTAGAATTCTCTCTTCTAAATCCCTTAACTTCAGTAGTAAAAGTAAGCAAGTGTTTTTGCATGTACTCTAATAGCTCTAGGTATGTGCAGAGTACATTTAACCTCTGAACAAGCTTCCTTTTGAAAGCGTGGGGGGGTAGGGTATTGATTAAACCCAGGGTATCCCTAGTCCTAGTGTGACACACTAACGACTACACCACACTGGCTGCCAACATGAATTGAGATCCAGCCATTTCCAGGGATGATTGTAACTGGCTGGTCTCATGCAGAGAGGCATCTAGACCCCTCTTGAGTAGAACTCAGCATCTGTGATGGAGTTGCACCCTACATATCACCCATGTAAAGCCATTTGGTGGGGAGGAATACAAAAAAAATAAATAAACCCCATTTTTCAGACTGCAGTTCCCTCTAGGGCATGAGATGTCTGTGGTTTCCCACGGTGCTGCAAATCCCAGGCACATTCAGAAGCATCCAGGGCCACCAGGCAGGCTGCTATGTAATGGGAGGAATCAATTCATTCCTGCCTTCACTTATCCCATGGAGTAATCTCATATTTCTCTCCCTAGAATGTCACAGGGAGGTTGATGGTCGGCCTTCGCTGGTGGAACCAAGTTGATGATGACGGCAAAAGCCACTGGGTGTTTGAAGCCAGGAAGGTAAAGATCTCCCAGTCCTTGAGGGAAGTCTGCGGTTGGTGGTATATGGTGTTGTTTTCCAGGGCTGTAGACATCTTTCATTCAAGATGCCATTTGGGGGACATAAGACAGATTGAGCAGTTAGTGTGGGAGTGTGGGTGTGAAATCTGGCTTTCCCTATCCTCTGCTTTAGAGACAATGCTGCAAAGACATGTCATTAATTTCACAGCGAAAGAACACAGATTATATTACTGAACTTGGAATAGAGTATTTACAGTTAGGCATATAAAGACCAAACTATATTTAGACAAGCTATATGAACAGCGATGTTAACTGTTTTATACTAACCAAATTTCATTAAGTGGTTTCAGAGCCTGGATAGCAGAATACCCTGGTTACTATTAAAACGTTGACATGTAACTTTTAATTATTGAAATGTAACTCTTAATTATTGTGAAGTCTTCCAATGGAAATCCATATGGGAAAGGAGAAGCCTTGTGGCAGGAAGCATACATCCTACAGCTTGGTCTTGACCCAGTAATCATGTGGGATTCAGCCCTTTTACATCTTTACAGGCCTTTAAAATGATAGGAATAATGAGCATTCCCAAGATAAAATAACCTTCACTATGCCTACTCTGAGATACTATTTCCAGTTGTGGCATGTTTTCCTTCCCCATTATTTATAGAAGAATTCATTGATTTTAGCTGGCTAGTAGTGGAACACCTCTCATCATTATTCGACTAACACTCATTTTCAGTATATGGAGCACTGCTCAAAAACTACTTTGGTTTGATCCTTTATTTTGCTGTATGCAATTAAAATATCACATCCTGTTACTTAAAAAATACCTCAGCTGCTTTTCATTAGAATGTTTTAGTTCAGTTTGCTGAATGCTTCCCCCCCCCCCCCAGGCTATTGTATGTCCAAGGTCAGTGCTCCCAATTTTTAGAAGCTTTATAAAGAGGCTATTGTGTCACGGCATTGTGCCATGCCTGGAAATGTTGGGGTGATGGTTGTGGCTTAAGGTGGTGGAACTTCTTGGTATTCTGATTAGGTGGCTCTTTTTTTTCTTCTAAAATAACAGGCTGAAATATATTTTTCTCAGTAGGAAACATGGTTGTAAAAATGCAGTTAAGTGTTCTTACTGCATGACTTGCAATTTTTAGATCCTGCTGGTTCAGGGGCAGAGCATTACACTTGGTAAGCCACGTTAAAAAACAAAACTTCTGTATTTCTCTCCAAATTATTAGGCATCTGCTCAGACGAAGAAAACAACATCAGAAGCGGAGTCCAGAATCTTCTGGTTAGGGCTTATCAGCTGCCCTTTGCTCTGGGTGATTTTTGCCTTCAGCGCCCTGTTTTCTTTCAAAGTTAAGTGGCTGGTGAGTGGCCTGCTTGGCAAATATCTGACTGAACTTGTTCCTTTGAGTGTAATGAGACCTGAATTCCGTTACATGTCTTTGTCATCTCTCTCCACAGGCAATAGTGATAATGGGTGTGACATTGCAAGGGGCCAATCTGTATGGCTATATCCGGTGCAAAGTAGGCAGCAGGAAGAACCTGACCAGTGTGGCGACCTCTTACCTAGGCAGGCAGCTCCTGCGTCAGGTACTTGAGATTTTGTTTGCATGGCCATTTTTCCTGCTTCCCAGAGTGTATTTTGGTGCTTATCAATTGACTTTGCATTCCTTGAATTCATTGTGGCCCAGATATTGGCAGGCTTTTTGAATTCAGTCTAAATCACAGTATGATCTGGCTCTTCCACAACTGGAAAGAGAGTTTGTTCTGGGCTTCAAAGGTACATTACTTCACAAATGTTCCTCTGCCTTATCCTTCTGAGAAAGTAAAGTACAGGATCTTTAATGTGCCCTGTTCTGTAGTTTGCCGGACACCTGGAACCATGTGGAGAAAGGAGAATTGTTTCCTCAAGGCCTGTGGCTTAATGACCACCTTGAGAAAGACAACAAGCCTTTCTGTACATCTCCGAGTGCTCCTCCTTGACTTTTCCCACACCTCCTTTCCTATTCCGTGAGGCAGGAGGGCACATCCTTTTGGGGCCCTAGGACCTTGTGAGTTTGGGGCCACACTGCCTTCTCCACACTCATTCACCCTCTCTTCTCTTAGCATGTAGGGATGAGTAGTTTTAAACCCCTCCTGCCAGCATGTCAACATCCCATTGAGCCACCCAGCTGATTGGCTCTGGGAAGAGTATGCTCATCAGATTGATGCAAGGTGCAGAGCACAGTAACCTTTCTCATATTAGAATATCCTCCCTGCTTCTTAACCTTAGACTTTCAGATATGTAGCTATATATAAAATAAAGTATGGCATAGTTCATAGAGTGCTCAGCTATGAAGTTCCCTGAGTAAACTTGGGGCCACTTCTCCACTCTCTGTCTAATCTACCTCTCACATGGTTGTTGTGAAGATAAAGTGGGATAAGCCCCATGTAGTTCCTTGGAGCCCCTGAATTCCTTAGAAGAAAAGTCCAAATATTAACAAAAGCAATCCAGCCATCTCTAATTTGGGTCATTCCCTTCTGTTTCTTCCTCCTCATTCCTGATGTTGCCTTGCCTGTTGATAAATGCTAATACAGCATTGTTTTCTCTGAAAAGATGTGTGGCTTCCATCTTCTGGGATCTTTCTATAGGGCTTTATTTCTCAAAGCCTTGACCATGCAAAGTTTGTGACAGTTTTTAATTGGTCCAGAAAATAATAGGAGGCTGCTTCAGGGTTTTCAACATAAGACCTGTACATTACTGTCCACACTTATATCATTTTAAAAATAGGTTTCCAGGTCTCGTGGAGTGAAAATGATGCCCAGCTAATTATCCATAAGTGACGTTCAGAATCCTGAGATCCAGGGTTTCTCAATGAGAAGTTACACATTAAGCAATACTAGATGATTAACAATTAGTTCAGCATGTCTGCTGATAACACAGGTCTGAGCAGGATACCTTCCTCCCATATCCACACTTAATCATTTAATTCTTGTTTTGGAAATCTATCCTGGCCAGTGGCCCTCTGCTGCTCTTTAGCCTTCTCCCCCGCTGTCATTTAAAAAGATATTAAAGGGAATACTTTTTCAAAGTTGGGAATAGTTCAGCTTCTTGGTGATCTTTCTCCCCCAAGCAGTTCCCTGTCTTTTAAAGTCCTGATCTAATGCTGCTTTCTTTTCTTTTATAGACTGTGTCCAAAGAGGAGCAAGCAGTATCTTGAAGATCAGGAAGAGTCCCGTTTTGTTTTCAATTCCTTCTGGAGAATGAGAAATATTTCCTTGACCCCCTGTACAGAAGATTTATAATCTGTGTGTGGATTTTTCGTAATTAAATGCATCTTCTAGAAATGCAGGTTACCTCTCATATTCCTTACAGCTTATATTTTGCAGAGTCCTTCTTGACACTTGATTCTGGGCTCTCTAGGTGCAATAGCTCCACTTATACATAAGTAAAATATATTGATGGCAGAGAGTTCATGATAAGTACCATAGTTTATTGCCATCAGCATTTTTGTGAAATTTGGGGCAGTCCCAAAAGCTGAGAAGCCCTTTGAGCAGGGACTTGAGTAATCTCTCATCCCCCGGAAACTACAAAATCTGACCTCTAATATGAAATCTGAGATATTATCTACATAATTACAATATTATAGGTTTCTTGCTTTCTTTTAAAACGAGGAAGTTTTAAAATGTGGAGGGGGCAACTTGAAAAACAGGTTGATAAGTTCTGCTACCATAAATGTGGAGGGGGCAACTTGAAAAACAGGTTGATAAGTTCTGCTACCAGGAATTGGGAAAATTGTGGTAGAGTACCAATTTTGAAAGTTGAACAAAAGCACTTTGATGTCTCAACTTTCAAAACTGATTTCAGCTCAAAAGTTTTCCTTTGTGTAGGACCAGAGACTTTTTAGTGTGGATTTCAGAGCACCTGGCTAGCATGGATTGGTCTCTTTCCCCTCCCTCTTCTTTATAAAACATTTTATTTACTTTCTTGGGAGGACCAAATTCTCATGGTTCAACTATAAAGTAGGCTGCTAGGATTTCATCGGAGCAACCCTTTTTGGTTTTCGGCTTTTTTCCTAAATAGCCAGCAGAGGTAAAAAGAAAGAGGAATGTATTTGCATCCTAATAAAGTTATATAGAGTATTTAATGTATCTGGCCATCCTTTCCTTGATAATAAGTTAATATAGGTAAAACATGCTGTAGGTAATCAGTAGAAAGTAGAGAAGATTCATGCTGATGTGATTATGACAGACCTTTGCTATAGAGTTTTATCTCTGTTCTTGCCACAGGAGATAAATAACTAATGTGGTAGTCCATATTTTCGTATATAATATCTGCAAGCCTGACTTCAGAACCCTTCCTCCTTTTACAGATACGTAATAGCTGTGTTCCAGTGTGGTGTCTCAAGCTTGCATGCTTCTCTCCCATCTGTTCCTCTAGCGCACCCATAGGGCGATCAGAAGCTTTTGCTTCTGTTTTCACCAACCCCAGTTCAGTGTTATGCCTGAACCTTGACAAGAGTGTGGTTTGTATTAACTGTGGTTTACAGAAGCGTGTCAATTTCAAACTGTGTGTTAAGAAATTGGCTTGTTTCAATAAACAAACCATGGTATGAGCAACCACAGTTTGGATGTGTATACTCTGATTAATTGGAAAGAGAAGCCAAGGCTTCCCATCTCTTCTTCATGGGTGAGGGCATGAGTCTGAGGCTCGTTCACCTAATGAGGCTCGTTCACCTAGCGCTCTGTTCAAACACAGCCAATGCCAGTTAAAAGTCCAGTGCACATATTGCCCCAATGTGTCCATGCTACAGACATTGTGGGACAGGAAAGAATCTGGGGCTTGCATGCATGTGTTCACATACATGCACACTCCCGTGCACATAAAATGTATTATATGAACTGGAGCTTGTTTTCATGCAGTCATATGTATTCTGCATCCATGTAATCTTCCCATCTATGTATCGGGTGTTACTGTGTGCATGCACAACATTCTACAGGTATAGAATGCAAGCCTGAGACGACTTCTGCTGCATCACTTGTAGAGCATCTCAATGCAGTATGAGAATGAACCCTAAGATACTGGAACACCAAACCATTACATTTTTAAAAGGGTAATTTAACTGGTGCAATTTGAGAAGGGTGTGTGTGTTAAACTTGGGGGTTCGTTCATACACACAACCTGTGATGGCCAGAGGAATTAGAAAAACTACCTTGAGCCAGTCATCTGCTTGTTAAAGTCACAGCCTCATTTCATCCAGGATTAGGATTGTGGTCCCTTACATCAAACAACCCTCTTTAAAAACTGCATTTCCCCACACTCCCTTTGGAGTCATGTGAATTGGCTCCTGGATTGACCATATTATGTAGCTGGCTGGCTGGGCTACTTTCAGACTCAGTTCTAAATCATACGAGCATTACTAACGCTGGCTGGATGCAGTTTTCTAATCAAAATGCAACACTTTTAATATGACGGATTTGCATAAGTCAAGGTGTTTAAATGGAAGTTGCAGCTGTATTATTCAATTACTGTTAAGAAAATGTAGTGAGGTATGACTGGTAAAGAAGCTTTGTTACAAAGAGGAGAATACAATGTTGTCTGATAATGGTTAAAAAGAAGAATCCATTTATCAGGCAACATTATATTCAACGGAGTGCTGAATACTGATAGTTAAATGTTTGTGTTTGGATATCTGGGTAATGTAAAGCTGTGGGTTATTGTTTCTTTGAGGGATACTAAAGCAATGTATTTAAAAATTCTTGTGCACGCTTGTGAAGCCTTTTGAATTAACATGTTTTTCAAAAGAAATATATTTTTTTAAAAGTTCTGTACCTTTGAACTGGTTTGATTAGTGTCCTGGATTTCTTTGCCTGCAGTGATGTGTAATGTCTGTCTGGCCGATTAACAAGCTTACATTTTTAACTTGGCCTCCTAAAGCCCTCCTTTCTTTTTATGTTGTGCTTGCCAGTATGTGTGGCTGCCAGTACCCATTTTTCACAGACCCGCATTTGATGTCTTATGCAGAGAACCATCACCTTGCTCTGTGGGCCAGTGATGGGCATGGCCCAGAGGCAAAAGTGACCAGAGCAACCAATGAGACTTTTACCTTTGTACATGCAAAGTGTGAGTGTGTGCACATACACATATAAACATACACATGCATGCATGCAAGAGATATTGGCACAGTTATTGACAATCTCCTTGTTCCACAGGATCACTTAGTCCTTTTTGTTCATATGAATGCCATTGCTAATTGTTAATCTTGATGACCAATCAGAAAGGGTTCTGTCCTCATTGGCTGGTCAATGGAAGTCTAGGAAGAGGAGCCTGCTAATTGGTTGCTGGAATTCCCAAGGGAAGGTATAAGTGGCCCTAGAGGAGTTAAGCTTGGGACGCAACAGCACTGGTGTGATTTAGTGCTCTGAGTTTGCTATTAATGAGGCCATGGCTGGCTATGGCTAGGTCTGGCTCATTTTATTTATTTGTCAAGCTTCTAGACCACTCTTCATGTCATAGAGCTGTTTCCAACACCATTTGAAACGAAGCATTGTGCCATTTAAAACAAATAAAATACTGTTTAAAATTCCAGCAGAATAAAATGATGAAACAGCAGGACAACAAAAAACAATCCTAAGACCCAGAGTCGCTGGCGAAATGGTTGCCACATCAGGTAGTGACTTACAGATATAGTAATCGCCATTGCAGAGTGCATGCAACCAATAGATCTTTTATATTATTTCAAATTCAATGCATATGATCACATACCCTCAAGCATTCAGGGGCAAAACTAGGCTTTATTTCATCCGGGTCAAAGACCCAGTTTGGCACACGTGCATTTGCAGGCACACACAGGCTGGGAGCCTCAATGGCACCCCTCTGGAGGCTTCACCCAGGGCAAAAAAACCTTGCTGGCACCCCCATAGCTATAGCTCTGCAACCTTCCACATGAAAATAGGGACATTCTATTCACTACATAATAGAGCGAGGGAACTCAGTTAAGATCCCTTTGCTGATCTTAACACCTTAGAGAGTCAATAGGAAAGGAGGTGGTCTTTCAGTTGTTTGGGTCCCCAAGTTATTTAGGGCTTTGAACAGTAATGTGAGCACCTTGAATTAGACCTAGAAACATATTGGCAACCAGTGAAGCTATTTTAAGGGGGCCATTTGGTAGAGTTCCACAAGCTGAGGAAGAGCAACAAATAGCCATGACTGGGGGCGAGGTGGGTCGGGGCCAGAATATGTGGTTGTGACCATGTCAGTTGCACACACAGGAAAGTCGGACTGGAGCAACCCAATTGCGATATGAAGCCCTAATCTTGAAGCACACTTTGTAATATCTTCATGTTATTGTGGAACCTAAAACACTGTACTAGGTAGCTGAGTCATAAGCAAATACTCTGTTGAAGAGCAGATTAATATCTTCATTAGAAACTCTTGGTTTGACTTATTTCTGAGCAGACTGTAAGCAAATATACTCTCTCTTTGTATGCATACGCACCTCTTCCCCAAGTACTGTATTGGATTCTTTGGCAAGCAGGAGTGAATTGTAAAAAAATGTGTTATGAATACAGTGGTACCTCAGGTTGAGTACTTAATTCGTTCCGGAGGTCCGTTCTTAACCTGAAACTGTTCTTAACCTGAAGCACCACTTTAGCTAATGGGGCCTCCTGCTGCTGCCGTGCCGCCGGAGCACGATTTCTGTTCTCATCCTGAAGCAAAGTTCTTAACCTGAGGTAATGTTTTTGGGTTAGCGGAGTCTGTAACCTGAAGCGTATGTAACCCGAGGTACCACTGTAGAGTTATCAGAAAGCCCACTAGGTGGCAGTGTGTTGTTACAAGTGCACCACACTGAAACACATTTGACTTTCTAAACACTTTGAAATTTGGTTTTGCTCATCCTGTTCTGAGCTAGGCATCTTTTATTCATTTATTCATATAGAGTTCTGGGGCCCTTTTAGTCAGTGAACGAAATACCAAAATACAATTTAAAAATATATTGGATCACTTAGAAAGTGTCTTAAGAGAAATGAGATAGCGCTTCAATGGATATTTGGTAATCTCAGTGAAAAATGGGGTGGATGAGAAGCCTAGCCTCAGGGTGGGGGTACTCTGAGAAAATTGCCCACAGTGTTGTGTCATCCAACACTTACTGGTTGTTGAGGGTGGGCTCCAATGCCAAGTCGGTTGCAAGGATGTTTGGGAGATTTAATCTTGTTAGACTTGGGGAGGGGGGGTTGTGAAGTATTGATGCTTTATAGTGTATGTTGTGATGCTTTTAATTTTTAAACTGTAACAAAACCTGAAATCTCAGCTTAGGGTAAACTTTTAAAAAATAAAACTCTTACAAAGCAGTAGTAATTTTGAAGGCAAGGCGGCAGACAATTAGGTCTGATTTGAGACCAGCCTGGGACCCAGCTCCCCCCACGTCTCTACAGTTGTGTTGTAAACAACAACAACAACAACAGTAAACAGCTTTGCTGTTGTGAAGCCTTGTCCTATTGCTGATGTACGTTTCCACGTAAGTATAGGTGCTTGTGGGTAGGATCAGTGAGAGGCCTAATAAAACCTCCCTCAAATTAAAAAAGCCTTTGTTGCTTAGTGGATTTCTTCAATAAGCATCCCGCTGTGGTGTTTAAGGAAACTTGGTCATAGCAGCAGCCACTGTGGAACTCACAAAAATGGAATCCCCAAGCCTAGAAGTTACACAGGCTTATATAGAGGCATTCCCTTGCCTTAGCTTGGCACATGCGTAGAAATTCAGTCACATTCTTGGAGGAAAAGCATGCCTGCGTTAACAGAGCTGGATGCCTCATTCAGAGAAAAGGACAGGGTGCCTACTTTCTATCAGGCTAGCTCAAGGCTGAGTTCTTCCTGCACAAATATTATTGACCCATTCGTAATACAGCCTGAGTAAGCAAATTCTCCTAACATCCTTTCACACTCTCTTTTACAGTTTCTACATCTCTTCACATGCAAGCTGCCTAGCAGAATATCCTATAAATTTCCACTGCAGTTGACTTGGTGTGGTTATAAGCACCTTCCATTTGGTGGTGTGATGTGAGTACATGTTGTAACAGAGCACTCCCTGCATATTGTGGGCTTCCTCGTTTCCTGTCAGGAAGCAGAGGTTGCGTTCCAGGGTTCCTTTCCTTTCGGTTGCAATTGTTGCCTCACTGCACAGCTTGTTCTTTGCAGGATGAGCAATTTACTCGCACTCGCTTCCCACCCACCGCCTTGTTTCCTTCCTCCCTGCGGTTTCTCACACCTTTCACTAATTGTGGGTAGCTTTCTCTGCTTCATGGGCTCATGCTGCCTCCCAACTTGCTTCAAAAATGATGGAATCTTCCCCCTTTCATTCTCTTTCCCTTTTACCTATCTATATACAGTGGCACCTCAGTTTTCGAATGTAATCCATTCCAGAAGACTGTTCAAGTTCCTAAATGTTCAAAAACCCAATACGGAAGCTTCAATACGGAAAACTCAGTGCAGAAGTCTCGTTGCATGTTCAGTTTCCAAGGTGTGTTCGAAAACCAAAGCATTTACTTCTGGGTTTACAGCGTTCGGAAACCAAAATGTTCAGCAATGGAGACATTCGAAAACCAAGGTACCACTGTACCAACGCCTTGGTACTCAAACAACTTGGAACCTAAACACTGCAAACCCGGAAGTAAGTGTCCCGTTTTGCGAACTTTCTTCAGAAGCCGAAGTTTGAGTGTTATGCTTCTAATTTGAATGCCACACTTCCGTTTTGAGTGATACGCTGAGGTCTGTCTGTTTTTGCTATTTATTTTGCATTTTTGCTGCTCTTTTTGTTTGTTTTAGTTCAGCCATTGATTGATTGATTGATTGATTGATTGTGTGACTGCAGTACATTGTTTATTGCTTTCATTTTATGGATCAATGGTCTTGTTAGATAGTAAAATCCATGTTAAATTTCTGTTTTAGTGGTAAAAAATCTGGAACGGATTAATCCATTTTGCGTTACTTTCTATGGGAAAGCGTGCCTTGGTTTGGAACGCTTTGGTTTTGGAACAGACTTCCGGAACGGATTAAATTTGAGAAACAAGGTACCACTGTACTTGTTTTAGTTTCATAGCCATTTAATTGTGATGGCTTCACAAGCACAGTTAAAGGAACTGGGCATCACGTGGCTGGCATAGTACCATCTAGGATATTTTGATTACCAACCATGCATCAAGGAGCAGAGGCACAAAATTGCCCCAAGATTGAGGGGGCCCAGTGCATGATGTGATGATGTCTGGAGGAGGCTGAACGCTCAGGAGAAGCCAGCCATTGAAGCTGAGCTGCGCTCAGATCCATATTTGGCCTCCTCTGCTCCCTCAACATTGAGAGGGCCCAGCCCCCTTTCAACAAATATTGAGGGGCAAAATGCCTGCCTTCATTACAATGTGTAGTGTGCTGTTGGAGAGAGTTGTCTTTACCACATAGTACCCCTAAATACAGTGGTACCTCAGGTTACATACACTTCAGGTTACATACGCTTCAAGTTACAGACTCCGCTAACCCAGAAATAGTGCTTCAGGTTAAGAACTTTGCTTCAGGATGAGAACAGACATCAGGCTCCGGTGGCGCGACGGCAGTGGGAGGCTCCATTAGCTAAAGTGGTGCTTCAGGTTAAGAACAGTTTCAGGTTAAGTACAGCCCTCCGGAACAAATAAGTACTTAACCTGAGGTACCACTGTACAGTGCTTTTTTCTTTCTTTCTTTTAAAGCCACCCAGTTTTGGCCGACCAAAGGCCTATTGGGTGTGGAGAATTCTTCTTCCGCTTGCTTGCTGGTTTGAATTATTTCCTGAAAGTCATTTACTGTTTCTTGGAAATGCAATTAATTTCCTCAAGACCAGAAAAAGTCTATTAATAAGCTCAGATAAATATAGCACCCTCTGCAGCTTTTTATACCCTTGCTGTGTATCTAGACTCCCTGCTGTTGGGAAGCCACACTTTCCCATTGTGATGCTATGAGGGGGTCGGAACTAAATAGCCTTTATCTCACTTCCACTTGGGCTGCTGTGGGAACTTAAAAATAAAAAATAAATAAAGCTTAGACGGGCTTTCCTGTGTAATAATAGAAATAGAAGCTGTCATGGTTTGACAGGAAGGTGATGAGGGAGCCTCGCCTCATGTCCTTCACACTACACTTCTTAGAGGAACAATAGGGTGGGGCAGGGTTCGCAAAGTGGCTCAAGGGTCAAAAATAGAAGGGAAACTTTGACACACTTCCAGTGGGTGCAAGTCTTATTCCTAGTTCTGCTTTTCTTACATCCAACAAACAATCTTTGATTTTGGCAGCGGTATCTACATCATCATCATCATCATTATTTTAGGGATGCTTTTAATATTTGTTTAGGGATGCTTTTAATATTTGATGAATGGTTGTATTTTAATATTTTGTTGGAAGCCGCCAGAGTGGCTGGGGAAACCCAGTCAGATGGGTGGGATTGAAATAATAATAATAATAATAATAATAATAATAATAATAATAATAATAATAATCTGTATGCCACCCTATACCCGAAGGTATCAGGGTGGTTCACAACACAATATAAAAGCACAAAATACATAATAAAAGTAATTAAAACAATTAACGATACTAATACATACAAACTAATTAAAAATACACTCCCCAACAAAAGCCCCTAAACAGCCCACAGATACAAATACAAACATCCAGATTAACATTTAACATTGAAAAACAATTTAAGGCAACTGCACTCCCAAATTTATATAGGCACTTCAGAAATACAGTCTGTGCAGGTATACTGTCCAATACTGGGATAAAGAGAAATGCTACCTTATGTAGTGGGAAGATGGTTTTAAAAGACAAAGCTGTCAGGGATGGCCGGCCATTTCTAGCAGCTTGGTGGGCTGGATCTTTCCTGGGGGCCACAGGCCATCAACTCTTTTTGTACAGAAAATAAACATTTAGTCATTTCCATTCCTTCTCCCTCTCTTTCTCTCTCTGCCCCAGCCACTCTGGGTAGATTTCAACATATATAAAAACATAATAAAACATTAAACATAAAAAATCTTCAGAGGTCTTCTAAAGGTTGTTTATCTCCTTAGCTTGGGGATCACATAAAGCGGATAGATAGTAAGAAGTAAAATGTTCCAGTTGTCACAGATTGCGCAGTATCCAAGTTGAGACACAGCAGGAGAAAGAGTAAGGAAAGCCTAGAAAATGAGGATGTATGCAGGTAAATGCATACTTGCGTCAATACAAATTTCATACAGAGCTTTTCTATAATTTTTTTTCTGTATTTAGCTACTTCTGGTTTTGTTTTTTTAATGAACAGACAGTAGAAGAGGAGAATGGGTTGTAATGAGAAAAGGGGAGAGAGAATGTGTATTTAGTGGTCCAAGCCGGCCAGATCAAGGGGACTTTTTGCTCCTCTTTTCCTATCAGTGGTACTCTATAGACTTTCGTTTACAGAATCTTATGCTGCAAACAGCCAGTTCTCGTCTTACCAGCAGAGGGAGCCACAACCCTTCTTTCCTTTGCAAAGGCAGGAGGAGCAGGCTAGAAAATGGCTACTTTTGGCACAGAGTCCTTTTTGGAAGAACTCCTTTGAAATGGCTCCAGGAATCAATTTAAGTGCGAGAAGTGGAAAAGAATAAGGCAGCCCTTCCCCGCCAGAGCTTCACTTGCCCGGAAAGAGGAGGGAACAGAGCGGGGAGACGAGAGTACAAGTAGATTCGGAGCCGGGTGGAGTCACAATACGGGGTCACTCTTGGCCTGTGCCTACATTCCTTGGCTGCTGCAGCAGAGGTTCTTGACAGGAAATTCATGACAAAACAGAGCAAGAGTCGCTGTTTCCACCCTTTCTCGTATCCCGCTCACTGCTCCCTTTGGGTCATCGGTGCAGTGATGGGGGATGGGGGGAGGAAGATGATTTCGCTGAGCTTTCTTGGAGCAAGGAGCCAAGTGGGAAGAAGCAAATTGGAACCAGGCAGTTGTGTGAAGGAGGAGTGTGCAGGACCGAGACCCACAGCCTGGCTCCACTTAGGAGGCGTTTTGAACTCCATTTAGACTCGTAGGCTCCAGTTTCGGGAAACGGGGCTCGCTTCCCACTGAACGCCTCTTATTAAGCATTTCAGGCTGCAGTCCTGTTTGCCCTGATTTCACAGCCCTCCTTCATCATCACAGATCAAGTTGCAAATCGAACCCCCACCTGAACTCCGCTGTATTTCCAAGTGATGCTTGGTTTCCTTCCAGTGGCTGTTCCATAAAATCCAACTTAGCTCAGCAGAAACAGATGGAAACCTGCTGTCAAGAAAATATAAGTGCCTTGCATGGCATTCCTACGTATAGCCAGACGTGCTAACTTGAATAAAATATTGGGGGGGGGGTTGGAGGTAAGCCCTGCTCCACGTAATCGCTCACATGACATGGCACACCCCCCCCACTTGAATGGCAATGCCCATTAAGTTGGGTTGTGGGTGTGCTCCTTTCTGATTTCTCCTTTCTTCCATTTCTTATACAGTGGTACCTCAGGTTACAAACACTTCAGGTTACATACGCTTCAGGTTACAGACTCCGCTAACCCAGAAATATTACCTCAGGTTAAGAACTTTGCTTCAGGATGAGAACAGAAATTGTGCAGTGGCAGTGCAGCGGCAGCAGGAGGCCCCATTAGCTAAAGTGGTGCTTCAGGTTAAGAACAGTTTCAGGTTAAGAACAGACCTCCAGAAGGAATAAAAAGTTCTTAACCTGAGGTACCACTGTACATTCATTTCTTACATCTCAGCTCATCTGGGGGTTGGACTCGATGGCCCTTGTGGTCTCTTCCAACTCTATGATTCTATGATTCTATGATCTGTAAGCTGCTTATGTGGCCACTCTGGTTTCTTTAGATGCCTCCCACTTTAATTTCTTGTCAGGTGTGTCTGCCTTTGTGCCCTCTACATTCCACCCTTAAGAAATTTGCATCCATCTTGGACTCCCTTCTCTTTGAGTATCCCAGACCATGGGATCTCACCCAGTAGTTCCTTAAGCTTTTTGAAATCAGCCTCCTGAATGTCCAGTGTGCATGTCAGACTACACTCAGCTTTTCCTTGCCTCTGTGTGATGAAACCCAAGAGGACATGATCACTTCCTCCCAGGTTTCCCAGTACTTCCAGTTTGTTGATCAGTTCCTCCCTGTTGGTGAGAACCAGGTCCAAGATAGTTCATCCCCTTGTCACTTCTTCCACCTTCTGGGAAATGAAATCCTCAGCGAGGCAATGGAGGAATTTCTTGGACCTTGCATTATTGGCAGAGTTTCAGTTCCAACACACATCCAGATAGTTGAAGTCTCCCATGACTACTATATCTCTCCTTTTTGAATGTTTGGTAATTGCTCTAGGAAGGCATCATTCAGGTCTTTGGTCTGGCTTTGAGGTCTATAACAGACACCCACAGTATGGTCCCTGTTGCTTCCCTCTCCGACCATTTTTACCCCTTTACAATCCCTGGTGGCCTTTTTGGGGAGTGTGATGGTAATCCTGTCTACATATGCATGCCCAGATGTTCTCTGCAATAATTTCCCTCCTCCAATCACTGGAGGGATCGAATCATGGTATATTCTTGAACAGCAGACAAGCTTTAGAATGTGGTCTGTCAGTATATCCCCAGTGAGTTGAAACAGCTGCAAGGATCAAAGGCAGCCTCAGGATGGAGCCTCTTACTCAAGCAAGGCCAATTGAAGAAGCAGCAGGAGGAGGAGGAGGAGGAGGAGGAAACAGTGGTGGAACATTTCACTTGAGTTATTTTGAATCTTATGCTATTTTCTGGGAAGAGCTATAATATACATGTTTAAAGGATGGGGAACCTGAGCTTCGTCAATATAGTAGGAGATAGCTCAGCCAGTAGAGCATGAGATTCTTAATTTCAGGGTTTGAGTCCCTTGTTGGACAAAAGATTCCTGCATTGCAGGGGGTTGGATTAGATGACCCTTGTGGTCCCTTCCAACTTTGCAGTTCTGTGCTTCTGTGAAATGTTCTTGGGCTCCAGCTTCCACCAATCCCAGCTACCAGGGCTAGTGTTCAGGGATGATGGGAGCTGCACTGCAAAAACACCACATCCCTGATATATTCATTATAAAAACCATTTGCCCAGCTGCCTAAGTAATTAGCCCTTGCCTTTTAGGAAGGGGCTGTAAGTTAGTGGTAGAACACCTGCCTTGTTTTCAGGAGGTCCCAGGGTCCATGCCTGGCAACTCCTCTCAGCCTCAAGCAAGCATGGCCAGTGCTCAGGAGTGATAGGAGTTGTAGTTTAACAACCTCTGGAGGGCCACAGTTTACACACACACACACACACACACACACACACACACACAATGTAGACAATCTTGAGCTCAATGGGCTTATAGTGTGGCATAGGATAAAGCAGCTTTCTTAGGCTGCACAACTTCTGGATTATGCTGGATTGGTGTGGTCATTGCTTTCTGTTTGGCATTAGGTTTCAAAGTTGCTAGCAGCATTTCTCATCAATGACACATCCTTTGGCTGAAGAAATCCAGCATCTCCTCTGCAGGCAGCAACCCAGCAAAAGGGATTGTGTACATTTTTTTTGTAAAAGAGCAAGGTGGTGGTTCTTTGCCAGCAGCCAGCCCTCCTCTCTTTCTGTTTGGGAAACCACAGACAAGCCACACAAAAGCCCTTCTAGCCATGTGAACTCTCTGGCATTCCAGATGTAAACAGAGCTGTTCGGCTATCTCTGACCTTCCACATGTGTTTTGCAGCCATTTCCTATGAATGGCGCACTTACGAGGACAGTCGGGTTTCAAGAGCCACATGACTCTAGTGGTGCTTTTTACACATGCGAACCCTCCAGCAGATTCCTTTTTGCCTACATCTCTCTGAAGATGAATGTCAAATCTACACTGGCCAGAATGTTCATCTGAGTGACCAGTGTCTTCCAGTCTGACAGCACAACCCCACGTAAGGAGTGTGTGAGAGAAGTTTGATGGCTATTTTCAAGTCCATGCATGGAAACTTTGAGGGCTGAATATTAGATTCCTGGGGCTTCTGTCTTGTTTCAGTGCCCTAATGAAACCAGTGACACCGTCTCTGTGTCAATACATTCAATTCAAGAACATCTACCACCCAGCAGTTGCCTTGAGGCCCTGAAGAGCAGAGAATTGCAATTTGGAAACTGCTCAGCAAAAGATCTGGACAAGCGAAAGAGATGCTTGACTGCTGCTCCTTGGCTAGCCATGGTGGTGCTTGGAGATGGCTAAGGAGGAAGGTATTTTTATACCAGCCATTATTTATCAAGATAAACTCTTTAAATACATTTCCACCGCAGAGGTGAATCATGCTTCCTGGAGATGAGCTTATCTCGTCCTGTCCAGGAACAAAAATCCTGGAGGCCTTGCAAAGTGCGAACTTTGCCTTTCCCAGAGAGCACATACCATTCCTTCTAGTTTCCTCACTGAGTTTCCTGATTCTCAGACTTCCTCACACAAATCCTAGGCGCACACACGGGGACACACCTAGCTGCTGTCATCATATGTGATGGAACTCCCAGCCTTGAACACTCATTTGGAAACAGTGTTGTCAAGAGAATTCTTTTCATAAACAAACAGAAATTGGAAAAGCTTCAGGAATGAAATCATGCGATCATCATGCTAGTGCTTAAACTGGACCAACATGGATCCCAGAGATGACACAGGGAGAATGATCCCAAAGCTTAACAGCTCTGCTGCCTGCTCTCTAAATCCCCTTTGTCTGACTCTGCGCACATTGTCTCCCAAGCTCCAGTGCCAATGTCTAGCCGAAAGGGCACCCAGCACCAAAAGGAAAGGATTCTCTCTCTATTCTTTGGTTCTTGACTAGATGGTTTCCAAAGCTATGTAATCTGCCCAAGTTGTGAGTGGTTATTTCAATTCATGCCATGCCAAACTGTTTTGCAGGTGAACAGTTTTGGTGCAAAAAGGGGACTTGGAGAGCAAAAGACATTTCCTTTTATTTTGCTGCCAGCTTGCGCCCTTTTTACTTCCACAGATAACATATGCTTTGGGGGTATTTCTTGAAAAAGAATTCATCCTGATGCCCACATGATCCTAGCCAACCAGTGCTACATTCTGGAACCATCCCTGGAGTTATGACTAGAACCACTTCAGAACTCTACTAGCTGACATTGGGCCTACCTTGTGAGCAGGGCTGATTCCAGACTGCTGTTTCAATCACTTCCTGGCAAATCCAGGCTGTGCAATTAGGGTTGACCAACTTCTCAAGAGGATCAGACCTTTTATGATAAGGAAATTGATGGGAAAATGTGCTGGAAAGTGTGGGATAACGTTGGTTCTGAAGCAATGTCATCTAACCTCTTTGAAAACAAATCAGGATGAATGCTCCAAAACCAGTTCATCTTGAAGAACTCAACTATTCATTTGAAGAAGAAAAATGCTTATTACACAGATCTAGTTTAGCCCTCAGCTGAGGGAAGCAATAAAGTGGGTTGAGCCTGCAAAGAAGAAACTGTTAACTAACATTGCTGGGGAACTTTGCTGAATGGAGTTTACTGAGTAAGCATTATATGAGGATATTTTACTATGGGAAAGGGTCATTGCTGGATAATATGGCTATAGGTTAAGGCTGCATATTCTGCTCCTGTTTTCCTGAGAGGAAACACCATTGAATTCAATAGGACATATTTCTGAGTCTTCTTTCATAGGCGAATCTGTGTGTTACCTCTTCTAATTTTGCTTCATCCAGGTAAGAAGAAGGACTCTAGCATGGAAACAGCCCAACTCTCCATGCAGCTAGACCTCTTGCTGCTAAATTCATCATATGATTCTCCTTTATAACTTGTAGCGATCTGTGTGTTGCTTGATCCAGCTCCCTTTGAGAGACAAACTATTAACTGAATAATCTGGGTTAAACTGCTCACTGTGTTTGCACATCAAACAGCATGCCCAAAATTTAGTAGGTTTCTCCATCTTCCACCCCATTCCATCTGAGCTATTACGCTTTCCTTTTGCTCTGCTACTCAGCTGGTGTTGTATTGTTCTGTACAGTGGTGCCCCGCAAGACGAATGCCTCCCAAGATGGAAAACTCGCTAGACGAAAGAGTTTTCGGTTTTGGAGGTGCTTCACAAAATGAATCTCCTATGGGCTTGCTTCACAAGACGACAATGTCTTGCGAGTTCCTGCTGGGTTTTTCCCCTCCCCCCTTTTTCTAAGCCGCTAAGCTGCTTATCAGCTGATCCGATCAGCAGATAAGCCGCTAAAAGCTGCTAATAGCGCTAAGCCGCTTATCAGCTGATCTGATCAGCAGATAAGCCGCTAAAAGCCTCTAAAAGCCGCTAATAGCGCTAATCCGCTAATCCGTCAATGGGCTTGCTTCGCAAGACGAAAAAAACCACTAGACGAAGAGAATCACAGAACGGATTCTTTTCGTCTTGCGAGGCATCACTGTATTTATTTAAGCAAGCAAATTCTCTTCTTCCTCTTAAGTCACCCCCTGGCTGCATTAAGTAACAGGGGGCTGACCAGTTCCCTGACTGCTGCAGTATTTCAGAGAACCACTTGGATGGCTGAAGGTTGCATTCATTCACACTCAGGTGGCAAGCGCAGCTAGTTAGAAAGACATGTCCCTGCTCTGCTGGCCTCCAGTGTTGATTGGCAAGCTAGCTGAGCAGGAAATACTATTCCTGCCCTGCTCCAACCTTGCCTTCCCCGTCCTCCACCTTTCAGCATCAGTCAATGAAAAAGAGCCCCCTTCTGCCTGATTGTACTGAACATTGCATTAGGGGAAGGGTGTGTGAAAATGTTTATAGTGTGAGCTCATGGAAAGAGAAGCACTGGCAAGAATCTAGATTGCAGAGCAAATGCCAGAGGAATCTCAGAGCCCCAGCATAAAGTGCATCATTGCTTTTAGTGAGTGCTGACTTGCTGCTAATGCTGATGTGCTGGTTGGAGTGAGGGATTATCAGGGAATGCAATAAAATTGACATCATGCTTCGGAGCTGAGGCAAGGTTGCATCTGTCAACAGCATGACCCTCTTCTTTGCTCAGAATTCTAAAAATATATCTGTATTGAATGAAGGACTTCATCGACTTCATCCGTGGCAGAGAGAGAGGCTTCCTACAAATGCAGACAGGAATTGTACATCCCTAGAGTAGCTTTCCAGACATCTTTGATACTCACGGGAGACATGGTGGCCCAGCTTTTCATAGTGGGAGAGGTTTTTTTTAAAAAAAATGCAATTAGCCCATTAATTCTTAAACTTACATATACACAGAATATTATTCCCTTCCCTCAAAATAAGCAGCTTTTCCTTTTTATGTAATGAGGATACTCTGTGTGTACCAATTGGGCCTAGAGTCAGTGGGTGGGGGAATCTGTTTTTGCAGACCCTGTACCCATTTTTCCTACTGGAAGGTCCGCAACACAGCCACACAATATATTTAAAGCACATGGTTTCTCTCAAAGAATCCTGGGAACAGAACTGGGAACAGAACCACAATTCCCAGCCACCTTAACAAACTACAGCCAGTTGGGTAGGGTATAAATAATAAAATTATCATCATCAACATCACCAGGACTCAGGTTTTTTGGGGGGTGGGGGGGAGGTGAAGATGTGACCATAGTCCTTACTTCCTGTCTGACACCTAGACTCTTTCCCAGAAGCTTCTTATACATCCTGAATAAACAGGGAGGGTGGTCCTTCTATGAGTGATCCCAAATTGAGAAAAACTAACATTTAGGATATATCATCCAAAATTGGTTTGAAGTCCACATCATGGTAACAGTTTCATAATATTTGGCATGGTGATATATTGCAAATCACGATGTGTGTGTGTGTGCTATGTAAAAAATCATGACGTGGGGGGGGGGGGATATCATGATTCTCTCATGATTCCTGCCATCTCTGTTGCTCTATACTATAAAATAACAGTTGGAACAATATGTTAAATGTAAGTAAAAATATCTCTGTTTTAGACTCCTGAGTAGTAGCAGTTGTCAGGACATTGTCCCATTCGCTTCCACACAGTTGCATCCTGATTTCAGACATTGTCATATATTGGTATATTGTGATGTTTAGCTGGTGATATATCGTGATGTTGGAAACCGGACATCACTCAGCCCTAACACCCTTATGGATCGCAGGATCTAGAATCAGTGGTGGAGCAAGCTGATTGGGCACCTGGGGAGGTGTGCGTACCCTGTGCCCAGGGGCGGGGCCAACCACCCACGGGACGGGGCAAGCCAGGGCAGGACGCTCAGCGGGGCCTCTGAAGAGTCTGTCCTACAGCTGAGGGGGAGGCAGTGGGCAGACCGTTTGGGGCAGTGTGGAGCCTGTGGGCGCCAAGCCACTGCTTCACTCCCAGGAGAAATACATGGCTCAGGCACACAGTAGGCCCCATGGTGAATGCCGCCCAGCATTTTATCACCCCCTCAGTAGTGACACCCAGGGTGGCCCGCCCCCACCACACCCCCTTCCTCCACCCCTGTCTTTGTTGCCCAACAAATTGGGCTACAGCTGAACTGGGGTGGGGAGGGTCAAATGGGATGAGCTCCCAGTTTTGAAAATTCAGATTCTGATGGTGTGTGGATTCAAAAGGTCTTTGTAAGACAAAAATCTGATGCTTTGATAGAACTAGAGACCTTCTTAATTACTTATGCCATTTATGGCTCACCACCAAGAAGCTCAAGATAGCATAAATGGTTCTCCACCCCGATTTCATCCTCACAGCATCCCTGTGAAGTAGGCTTGGCTATTTATACCGACTGACTGACTGACCTTCTGTCTATCAGAGTGGGCACCCTCAACGGCAAAGACCTCTGTATAGATATCCAAAACAATCAAAGTGGAATGTGGAAAGAAACGAGCCTCAGATGTCCCTATTGGTATAAAAAAATATTTTCCTAAGTAAGTAGATTAAATTATTTTTTTTGGCACAGCCAAGACTACCACAAACCTGACTCCCACAAACTCTGATTACCATGATACCCAAAGCAACAAAGACACCTTCCTCTTCCACACACCCACAAACACACCTCCTCCTCTATTTTGGAACTGACTGCGGGCAGAGCCTCAAAATGCTCTTCTGCCTCTTGTATTTTTGGCCCAGTCTCCACTTTGAAATGTGGCCAAGGTGATATTTGGATGATTAGCGTAACCAGTGGTTATCAGCTTTCCTGGCTGCTTAGGACCTTCTCACAGCCTTGCCATTCCTCAAACGCTGTAGATGCTTCGTGTGAAAAAGAACACCCCTTTTCTGGTTAGTCGCAAGAAGATGACTGAGAGAGAACCGGGACTATCCCTCAAATTAGCACCTGCACATCAGAGCCAGTCCCAGATGCTGAACAATAATTATGGCAAAAACAGTTCATTGTGCAGCAAATACCTTCTTTGGGCAACTTTCAATAGTCACTGGGAGGAACTCAGCATTGCATTAAGTTGATCGTTCTGACAGCTCAAGCATTTCAGCTTACAGGGAAATCTTCTCTAAGCTTTAACACTTTGTTTTGGGGGTTCTCCTGACCTGCCCAGAGCCAATGTCAGTGGGTACATGGGGTGAAGAAAAGGGTACAAGTCTCATTGCATGAGAAGGAGTCAGGTGAACCCCACATACTGATTCCTACTGTGACAGAAAAAGAGAATACAACTTTCAGAAATTTTAGCCAGATTTTAATTGCTGGCTTACATGTGTGCACATTTGTACAACTAGTTTTACATATTGGACAGTATTACATATTTTAAAATACTGATTAAGATTATATGGTGAATCCATTTGTTCTATTTTCACCTTTTTAATGGAGGGGTGGTGGTGGGGAATCTCAGATATTTAGGGCATGTCCGGTAGGCCACTTTCCAAGTTTCTACTCTGGCCAAAGCACTCAAGAATTCAGGGAGCATCTTAGGAGGAAATACCAGTAGGTAGTCTGACATCCTTCATCCTGGGAAATCTGGGTCTTTAATGGTCCTTGTCAACTAATAGCCTGCAGTCTCCAACCACCTCAAGATATCTGCAATCACCTTAAAGAAAATTCTCATTTTTATATCCACGTTTACTCCAGTCTTTTCCCATCCTCATGTATGTAACTGGATCAAAATTCTGCAAAACTTGAAATCCTGCTTCCCTAATGCAAGCTGGTCTTCAAGCAGAGGCTGGACAGTCATCTGTTGGAGAGGATCCAGTTCTGTATCAAGCAGGGAGATGAACTTGGTGGCCTACAAGGCCCCCTTCTGACTCTATGGTCACCTCCACATCATACTTTTAACTCATGGTTCTGTGTTCTTTTGTGCACCGGGGACCAATTTGTGGGACGGTGCTGCTAGCTCCAATTGCAAGGGGCCCTCCTGGTCTTTTGAGTGATCTCACAAGGCCTTGCCCTGCACTTGTGTGGCCTTGTGGGTAGAATGCTGGCCTTTTCAAAAGGGCTCGTCATGGTCTTTCCCTTCATCAAGCTTCCCCAACTCACCCTCTCTCAGTTTAGAGTATCTTCACTGAAGCTTCAAATGGCGGCTGATTTTCTGGGCCAAAGGAGAATTTTACTCTCAGTCACCATTGTCTAGGTGGGGTTTCTTTTGTGGCTTTTTTCTCAGTAAAAAAAAAAGCCATTTTTGTTAGGTGTTTGTCATAACTTGGGTAAAAATAGGATTGGCTTAACATGGCAGGTGCTCTGGGATACTTTCCCATAGTCTATTCCAAACCCCACAGCATCACCCTGAGTCAGACATCCCCCCCTGTGCTCCACATTGAGGAATTTCCTTTGGAAGAGCCCAAGGTCTGAACATGGGGGTGTCTGATTCATGAGGTAACTGCTGCTTGTCAATGACATACAGCCTGGAGGCATTTGGGTTGAGAGGAAGGGAGACTGCCCAGGGAAGGAAGGAAGAAGAGGCAAGGCTCCAGGGCTGTACGGCCAACCAGTCACGCCTGTGTGTACAGACAGAAATCCTGGCTGTGTAGGTGGTGATCTCAGAACAAATCATTCACTAGCATATCCTTCAAAGATACAAACGGGGCTTTGCCAAATATCCCTTCCTTGGAACAGTAGTCAAACGCACATGTACTGGTTGTATCTCCGCCCAGTGGTTCATAGCAACGTGCTGTTGCATTGTCTCCTGCTAGTTCCCCCCCTTAACCCAGAACAAAGGAAAGAACAAATGTCTTTGTGGCTCACGATGGCAGTAAAGAGAAGGAAAAACTTATTCACTTCCAGGAATGCTGGAAGTCAAGGGAGCACTTGGCAGCACTTCAGTTGATGACACTGCCTCTCTCTATGAGACCATGCGCTTCACATCCCAACGAATAGATGGGGGAGCAATGTTGCTTTATTTACAGCGGGCGGATGCTTCAGATGGTTCTGTTCCCAGAAATAATCAGTACCCTTTGACTAAGTTAATCCCTGATACAAAATCCTCTAAATGAGCGGTGGGGAGACTTCTTCAGCCTGAGGACTGCATTCCTGCCATACGTTACCTTCCAGAGTTGACATGCCAACAGAGGGTGGGGCCAAAGCTCCATATACCTTCCATTCACACATGTATATACCTTTCATTCACACTCATCCCTTCATCCATCCACATGCTCCTGACCCACCTTCACTCTGTGCTCATCCTCATCTATGCATCAGCAGCACATGGTTCCTCTTGGGTTTTTCCCCGAAGATGAAAGTTACAGCTTGCCTGATGTTAAATAGAGAATTGTGAAATTGCTAGTTGTGGCCTGATTAAATAATGGTTATTATGATCAGAGCCAAGGCTGGTCCAATACATTTGGGCACCTGAGGTGAGCCACAAAATGACACCCCCTTTCCCTGCCAGGAAGGGGGGGGGAGAGAGATAAAGACATCAGGTTCTGCTGCCCCTGTGGGTCCTGCCACCTGAGGTGGTCATCGTGACTAGTGTCACCAGCAAACCCCATAGTCTTTCACTGCGTGGTTGGATTTCATGCCATATAAGCAAAGCTAAACACTTTACTTGACATGGTGACATTAAGTGATTGACATGTGGTGGCCCCGCCCACCTTTCAAAATAGCCCACGGGACTTGCGGGAGGTTGAGATCTGGCTCACCGGCTAGATCCAATTCCCACCCCTGCCTTAAAGCAGCACCTGGACACCTAGGATCGGAATGTTAATAGCTCAGGGTATTCAGGTGATGTGTCTCCATGGGAGATAATTGTTAGATGATTGCTTCTTAATACAAGACCACCTTGCATTGTTCTGAAAGTAAAATACCTGGAAGGTCATGAAAAGTGACATGCCTTTCTTCTCCTGACAGAAGCTGCAGTTGGAGTTGGGAAGAAGAAAGGCTGAGAGAACCAAGAGGGCAGAGAGGTGAGTTTGGGTTCTGTAAGCAGCTTTGGGACGCATCTCTTTGGAGATCTGAAGTGGACAACAGTTTGGCTATCTGCTGTCATGTGCAAACTGGGGCTCCAACTCTACTCAATCTATATATCTGCAAATAAATTATACAAAATGCTAGCTAGACTCTAGTGACCACCTTCCAAAGGGAAACAAACTTGCGTAACTGCTTTGCCTCAGGAGCTTCCTACCATGTGGAGAAATCACAATACTTCAACAATATTAGTAGCAGTGGTGCAGGTAACGGCTAGCAGGTAACAAAGTTTCAGTGCCTGTGTCTCTGGGTTGCACCATGCCCCTGAAACGGATGCAGAGAGGAAATGAAAGTGAGGAAGAGGCTGCAGGAAAACAAAGGAGAGAGGATGTTGTTACAGAGTGTTCAGCCACTTGGAGTGGCAGCCTTCTAATGGACTCCTGACACAAGGAGAGATGTTGACTTGGAGCCTTGGATTTCAAGCCAATCCAAGTAGCCTTGGTCTTTGTGGTTTCTTGCATTGTCTTTTCCCTAGTTGACCCCCTGCCAGTTGTTTGTGACTCCCACACTGTACAGCGTCACATGCACAGTTCCGGTGTGAGCTGTGAGCCTGCCAAGAGGATGACTTAATCTAGATCTACAAGAGGCATCTCTCTCTCTCTCTCTCTCTCTCTCTCTCTCTCTCTTTCTTTCTTTCTTTCTTTCTTTCTTTCTTTCTTTCGTTCTTTCTTCTGAGGATGCCAAAAAAGTGCATCATTGTTTGCTTTGACAGCCTTGATTTCACCTCAGGGAAGCTTCCCCCACAGTGACTCTTCCAGTATTCCTGTTAGAAAACCATTTATCTCGGATTGCTTCCAACCTGGCAGCAACAGGAACAGAAATATCTCCTGCAGAAACATACCATTTACAATGCTCAGTCCAACAGGGGTTTGAGGAGGAATTATAGTAGCATTGAAATGTTAGGGAGGTTAGATGTCATGGGCATCTGTGGGTTATAAATAGATAAAGATAAATAGATAAAGATATAAATAGATAAAGATATAGATAAAGTGGGCAGGTGCTCCCTGCCCATGACCCATAATCCCCAGATTCCTATCATTTTACCAAACAAAAAGAGTAAGTTTCTAACATTTCTAGAACCTCAGATATGAAGCAAAATGTACAGGCAGTAATTCTCCTATCTTTTTTTTTGAAACTAGCATGCTCCTCCCCTTTCAGTGTTTTACCTCTCTGGGATAATTCCTGCAGAGGCTCATGGGTACCACCAACTTGATAGGGAGTAGCACTTTGACACTACCCACTTCACAATGTCCCCTGTGGGCTATAACAACACTCTAAGGCCAGGTCGCCAATTCAACAAATAAGTTTGCTGGCGTTTGTGGTACAGTTGGGCTACGCTCTTCTATAAGCCCCTGTTGGACAACCCCAACACTAGGTATAAATCTTCCTTGGTCAAGGCCTCTGGTGGGCCCCACAGAACCTCTTGCCATATAGGTTGCCATGCTCAGTCACAGACTGCTTTCTTGTTCCATCATCTTGGCCAACTGGGAACTTCTCTGTTCCTGTTTCCTTCCCTGCCCCATTCTCTATGGTTCTTTTAGCTCTCAACCTTTTGTCCTTTGCCTCCCCTGCTTTACCATAGAGCTTTGTCCATTTTCTTAAGGGAGAGGGCCATAACTCTGTGGTGTGCCATAAAAAACCATATCCTTTATATGAAAAAGGTCCCAAGTTGAATGCCCAGGATCTCCAGATAACGCTGGGAGAGACCCCTGTCTGAAACCCTGGAGAGCTACTGACTATCAGAATAGAGTCAATATTGAACTGGATAGACCAGTGGCTTGACTCGGTATACACCAGCTTTCTCTCACTGTCCTCTTGCCTGTTTGGGGCACTCTCTCTTCACCTGCTTTTGCCTGCTCCTCTGGGACTCTTCATCAGCAATTTCCCACCACACCATCTGTCTAATTCTTATCCACCTAAACTCCCTTTCACTGCTCTCTGCCTCCTGCCCTCTCCTTTCCTCATCTTCACTTTCTGTCAATGCCAACCAAACTTGGAAGAAATTGCCAGCCTGTTTTACATAAGTCATAGTGTTGTTGAGTTTTTGTTGAGCTCATAGGGCTGGACCCCACCACCACCACCTCAATCTGCAAAACAACAGGGCTGATTCCCATTCATCAACCCAAGTGAAAGGGGACATTTGCAGCATCTGCACTGATGGAATTCTGCTAAATCTTCTCAACAGGGTATGATTGTTCAAATGATGCTTTGTACACTTTAACACACCACAGACTGACAGTGCAGGAAGCTTCCATGCAGGCACATCCTTAGAAAGCACAATCAAACTCTCACTTAGGCTCCCATGTGCCCAACTCTTCCATGTATCTACCCTGCAGTTGCCTGGTAGCTGACACAACATGTTCTCAGTTGTAAATCTTTTAATTCCACCAAAGCTTGACGGCAACTTAGCCAGCAGAGCTGCAGGATGCAAGATCCCTAAAATGGAGGAATGATATAACTGGATTACTGTGCCAACTATGTCATAATCCCAGCTCCTAGCAATAATCTACAATGCTATGTTGCAGAGTGATATGAGGATGCCACAATGATTTACACCAAGGGAGCCTCAAGGAGCAGGGCAGAACAACAGCTGCATGAGTATTGATTCCTAATTCTATTTGCAGGAGAAAACAACTCCTACTAGCACGATAACACATGAGAGGGTTTCTTCCAGAGGGACTTGAAGTTCCCATTGCACCTGATAGTCAGAAAAGAAGAGAGAGCCTTCCTTAGGTACCATATGCTTCATGACACCAGGAAGGGTTGTAGCTCAGTGGTAGAACGCATGATTTGCATGCAGAAGGTTCCAGGTTCAAGCCTTGAAATCTCTAAGCAGGGCTGGGAAAGGCCTCTGCCTCAAACTTTGGAAATCCAGTGTCAGTCCATGTAGACCAGGGTTTCCCAAACTTGGATCTCCAGTTGTTGTTGGACTACAACTCCCATCATCCCTAGCTATGAGGGTGATGGAAATTATAGTCCAAAAAACAGCTGGAGACCCAAGTTTGGGAAACCCTGGTGTTGACAGTACTGAGCCAGATGACACTAGCAGTCTTATTATTATTATTATTTATTCATACCCTGCCCACCTGGCTGGGTTTCCCCAGCCACTCTGGGCGGTTCCCAACAGAACATTAAAAACATGATAAAACATCAAGTATTAAAAACTTCCCTAAATAGGGCTGCCTTCAGAGTCTTCTAAACATCAGGTAGTTGTTTATTTCCTTGTCAACTGATGGGAAGGCATTCCACAGGGCGGGCGCCACTACCAAGAAGGCTCTCTGCCTGGCCAAGGGCTTCATGCTATATTGCTCTGTTTTGCTCTGTCTTAATTTGCATTGCTCCATTAGCCAACATGGCAACTGAACTAAAAAGAGGTGATAAATTGCATGGAAAAAGAGACGCAGGGAAGGTAAAGAACAGTCTGTTTAGTAACACCGCATTGGTCCTCAAAGGGCAGCTTGATTAATTATGGCAATGTGCATAAACTTTCATTCTGGAATCATAGTTTTTGCATGAGGCATTGACTACAACGATTAATAGAAAAGACGCTAAGGTTATATCGTACTGCCTTGTGTTGTGTGGAACAAACTTTTGCACTGAAGTGCCTCATAATTATGGAAGTGAATGATAAAACGCCTCTTCATTTTAGATGGTCTGTGAACCTAGCAATGTCCCTCGTGAGCCTTTATTTCCTTGAGCAGGACTTCAATATAGCAGCTCTATGGCAACCACCCTGTTTACTGGCAGGCATTTGCAACTTTCTAAACTGCACCTAGCTTCTGGGAGAGCAAAAGAAACAGAAATGCAGCCTGTTTGCTGTGTGCCAACCTGTAACTTATTAAGCCTGACAAATGGATATTTTCTTAAAGGATCTCTTAGAGCCTTCTCAGAGGGACATCTTCAATCACTTGACAAGGACGAAAACAACCATGGCAGTCCCTTTTAAGAGCGCACTGAAAGGTAAGGCATTCTGGGTTGACTTGCTACATCACCATCAGAGAGCCAATCATCTGTTGTGGCCAAATCCCAATCTGAACAAAATTACTGAAGAGTTGATCTATTTTGTTAGGAAAGCTTATGTACTGCTTAATCAAAAGGAACATCCAAGTGGTGTTATGTGTTCCCCATACATCTTCATTGAATTACATGTTTAAAGTTTTCTTGGTACATGCTGAATTTGCACAGTTGCAGCCCCGCATATTCAAATATATTGGATGAAGTGTTGCTATTATTTTTTAAAGGTGGGTTTGGGGAAGAGAGTGATCCTTGAGATGGGACTATATAGCACCTGTGTTTATCTTATGCCAAAAGAAATTAATAGAAGTTACCATATTCTCGGAGGCAGGAGGGCGGTCATGGATGCAAAGGCATAAATTCACTTTCATTGAAAGACTTTCATACTGAAGAAGGAATAGAACTACGGCCAGAAGGATGGCTTCTATCCAAACTAAACAAAAATGTTTTGCACCTATTTTTTGTAGAGTTCAAAAAACCCAAGAAAGTGGAGAATGACCACTGAATGACCATAGAATGTGTAGTGCACGCAGCCCCACTTCCTTGCATGATTATACTCAGCAGATCACATGAAAAATTGCCATAGACATTTGTCCCAATTCAGCAGTAAATAGCAGGTTTTCCCAGGGGAAAGTGGTGGGAAAAGTGGAAGTGTGGGTGAGCCATAGGTTGGAAATATGCATTGTGAAATATGGAGAGCACAAATTTTGAAGCGCTGCTGTGTTTCAGTTAACGAATTGTTTTGGAAAGTGCAGATCATGTTGGTTCATCTTCAAATGCAAACTGAATTTAGTTTTCTCCTGGTTCCTAGGCCCCACCACTGGGCATGAGAATTTTGAAGCAAAATCCAATCATTTGAAGGTTCTCTGTTGACAGTTCCAACCTGATAATCTGGCAACCCTGGTTTGTATTCCTTAATCAACCACTATCCTTGCAGCCAGAATTATTTTCCTTCTTTCTTTATATATTGGAAAGCACAATGGTGTGTTTTAGAAGAGAGAGTTCACTGTTATTACTGCAAAAGTTGCTGAAGCACAAAAGCAAACCCTTCCACATGTTAGAGCAATGTTTTCCTTTTCACTGAGGTCTGAAGGACAAAACCAGAAGAACGCTCGGTGTGTTTTTTGGATAAGGTTTCTGGCAATGCTTTCACTTGAAGTAGAGGTTTGGGGTAACTCATATTACTTTTGATGTTTATTTATTTTTATCTCAGTGGTTTCTAAGTGTTACATTTTGGTTCGAGTAGGCAATGAAAATGTTCAAAATTTCAGCCCGACTGATAGTTAAAAAGGTAAAGGGACCCCTGACCATTAGGTCCAGTCATGACTGACTCTGGTGTTGCGGCGCTCATCTCGCTTTATTGGCCAAGGGAGCCGGTGTACAGCTTCCGGGTCATGTGGCCAGCATGACTAAGCTGCTTCTGGCGAACCAGAGCAGTGTACGGAAATGCCGTTTACCATCCCGCCGGAGCGGTACCTATTTATCTACGTGCACTTTGACGTGCTTTCAAACTGCTAGGTTGGCAGGAGCAGGGACCAAGCAATGGGAGCTCACCCCGTCATGGGGATTCGAACCGCCGACCTTCTGATCAGTAAGTCCTAGGCTCTGTGGTTTAACCCACAGCGCCACCCACATCCCAGTGATTGATAGTTACCTGGGTGCCAAAATTACCTGGGTGCCAAATAGGTGAGTCCACCCCACTGACAGAGGAAGAGGGGAGCGGGGGAGCGCACTGCCCCCAGCAGCACGATCCCGGTGGGGTGCCATCGTGACTGCCCCCCGCCTGTGTGGGCGCCACACCCCTGCGGGCAGCACGCCACACCCCCACCTGCTCTCTGCTCCCCGGTGCTGGAGCATGAAGCTCCACCACTGGTCCACCCCATCCTCAGCAGGCTTGCTTCTTAGGGATTTGTAGCTCTCTTTGAGTGGCTTCAGAAGCCTCATATGGAAACTGCCCAGAGAAATTGGTGTTATGGGACCAGCGTCATCCAAGTCTCCTCCAAAAACATGAAATAAACCCATGACCAACAGTTCTTCATGGCTTAACAAGGTCTGTGGCTCCATAATGTGAACTTTCTCCATTAGCCTCCTTACTCAGCACGGTGAGTGATGGCTAACATGCAAGGGTCATGGGGAGGGAATGTAACCACAATTCACTGATATTCTTCTCGCCTTTGTCTGCCTTAACACAAGAGAGTTCTGCTGGATCAGACCAAAGGCCTACCTACTCCAGCATCCTGTTCTCACAGTGGCCAGCCAGATGTCTTACTGAGGAACTTAAATGATCCATTGGAAGTGCATCACTTCTGCCACTCTCCTCTTTCTCACAAGCAACCTTTAAGTTGCTATGCTTTCACTTGGCTTCTGCATTATTTGCTTCCCCTAAAAATGCCTAGGCTTTTTTTTATATATATATAAATTTTTTATTGATTTTACCAAATTTTTTAAGACAATACAAACATATAAAAAGACATACAAACACGTATAATTTCATAACCTTTTTTTCATAAACCGTGTTTCTCAGACTTCCCCATACCTCCCCTTTCTGCATCCCAATGTCCAAAAGTTTTAGCAACTCTGAATATATCTGTCAGTCCTCTGTCCTCTTAGTCCTTTCTTCAACCTAGTCTTATATCGCTGTATCCCTTTCTTACTCAAACCTCGACATTCTAACATTCATCAAGTTTATAATAGTCCTTAAGGTAGATCTTGAATTTCTTCCATTCTTCTTCCGCCGTCTCTTTTCCCTGATCGCGGATTCTGCCAGTCATCTCAGCTAATGTCATATAGTCCATCACTTTCATCTGCCATTCTTCCAGGGTGGGTAAATCTTGTGTCTTCCAATACTTTGCAATAAGTATTCTTGCTGCTGTTGTAGCATACATAAAGAAAGTTCTGTCCTTCTTTAACACCAATTGGCCGACAATGCCCAAGAGAAAGGCCTCTGGTTTTTTAGGAAAAGTACATTTAAGTATCTTTTTCATTTCATTATATATCATTATATATCATTTCATTATATATCATTATATATCATTTATAAAGCCTTAATCTTCGGGCATGTCCACCAAAGGTGATAGAAAGTACCTTCAGTTTCTTTACATTTCCAACACTTATTGTCAGGCAAATGGTAGATTTTTGCTAGCTTGACTGGGGTCATGTACCACCTGTAAATCATTTTCATAATGTTTTCCTTTAAGGCATTACATGCCGTGAATTTAATACCGGTGTTCCACAACCATTCCCAGTCAGCAAACATAATGTTATGACCAATATCCTGTGCCCACTTAATCATAGCCGATTTGACTGTTTCATCTTGTGTATTCCATTTCAGCAGCAAGTTATACATTCTTGACAAATTCTTAGAATTAGGTTCTAACAGTTCAGTTAAAAATGCCTAGGCTTGGGCCTTAGTGTGTTGTAGTAATGAAGGTTGCCATTCTATGTGACCTAGCTACCCTGGATTGGTTCACTGATAGCAGCTTCAGAAAGGAAGCTGTTCCCAGTCATGGAGAGAAGCCACTAGAACAGTCATGAGGAACCTGTGGCCCTCTCAGGTGTTGCTGGGCTCCAGCTCCCAATCGTCCCTGACATTTTCCCATTCCGAATGGCGCTGATCAAACTTTTGAGTCCAATTATATGTGCAGGCCATTGGTTCTGCATATCTGCGCTAGACCCATCAGCCCAGATAGGTAAGGGTGGAGCTGATGAGAGGCTGCAAGCTCTCAGATTCCTCCTGATGGCATCTAAGCCTCAGAAAGAACTATGAAAAAGAGGGAGAGAACCAGCCTGAAATGGCCTCCTGAGGAAGGAACTGCTGGGGACTGGCTATGTGCTATCTATTCCCCCCTTCCCAGGATGAACCCAGCTTCTCTGATTTGAAGCAAGTGAGGTGAAGTTGTCCTGAGTTCCAAGGGGTTTGGGACCCAGAAAATGTGACACCTGCCTTTAAAACAGGGTTGGGGAACCTGTGCCCCACATCATCCCTGATCATTGACCATGCTGCTGTGAGTCGTAGTCCACAACCTCTAGAGGGTGCCACATTGGCCAGAAGAACATCTAGGCCAGGGCTAGGACCAGAAATCTGTATCTAGCTGCCCCACGTTGTAACCTATGAGAAGTACAGTTGCTGGCAGCAAAGTAGGCTATGGATTGGCTCCACCCCATTGGGTTGTCTTGGACAGGAAGACCTATAAAAGGCTTGCCATTTGGGCTGGGATCCTGCCTGAGTAGCAAAGCCTTCCTGGCTTGATTCCTCAGCTCTGACTCAACTCCTGGCTCACCTTGCTCAGCTGCCGAAAGCTGTCAGACAGCATCCGGATGAAGGGAGCAGATTCCAGAGCCTGTGCCTGGTGGAAGGAAAGAGACTACCTCTTCCATGACTGACATAGCTGTGGGTGCGCGAACTTCTTTCGAGGTGAAACCTGGAACTTCTTTAAAGTTCTAGGAGCAGATAGCTGAGAAATCTGAATTGCATTTTCAGTTCTTCTCTCCCTCCTCTTTTTAGCAGCCGGCTGAGCTGCCTTCTGGAGAACAGGAAGGTCAATCTCTGCTTTAGTTCATCCAGGCAGCAGATGTGCTGGTTGCCACCCAGGTGGTGGGGGTTACGAAAACACTGTCTGCAGCGATTGGGCTTGGCGGCTGTGGGCTGCGGAAGCGCCGCCTCTGCCTCAGGGAGAGAATGCTCTTCGAGCCAGAAAGATCATTAACTTTTGCTCAGAGCAGCCTCCTTTTCATGAGCCTTCTTGTGAGGGGCTCCTTCGAAATCAGGCAGGGCAGGATGGCGCTGGTGGCAGATGCTGCTGCTGCTGCTTGCAGGGTCCCCACATGGAGCTGTTGCCATCTGAGAGCTTCAGGAGGCAAATAAGACATCCCGGGCACAGATGGATCTATGAGGCTGCATATTGTTAGAAGCTTGGCGCCTTGCCCAAGAAGACACAGAAAACAGATGTTGCTCTGATGGCGATCCAATGGATAAGCTGTATGCACGCATGCTGCCAGCTCTGATGTCAGCTTCCTTCTCACTCCTCAGGGTCTGAGGCATTTGGCTCTCAGCCTGCAGTGGAGGCTGCGAAAGCTGAGCAGCTCCCACTTGCTCTGGGTGGGTAAACAGGGAGGGGAAGGACTGTGTTGGAGCATCTGCTTTGCATGCAGAAGGTCCCAGGTTCCATCCATCCCCAGCATCTCCAGTTTGGACTGGGAATGGCTCCTGTTGGAAACCCCCAAAGAGCCACTTTCAGTCAGCATAGATTTCAGACCAGGCAAAAGTGTGTATGGCAGGGTATGCTCAGCAAAACTCTGTTTCTTTGGAGCAAGACAAACCATGAGACCAGGTTTGGACGTAATGCTAAGCCAAACCTAATAATGATAATAATAATAATACCCCACCCATCTGGCTGCATTTCCCCAGCCACTCTGGGTGGCTTACAGATTATATAAAACATAGTTTTGCTCAGTGCTTTTTTTCGAAAAAAATGTTTAGGGCTACTCTCATTTTGACTCAAGAAAATCACCATTTTATAGTTCAAATCAGGAAAAATAAACACAGTAAATGGACAAAAGTACAAAGATTCACGAAATGTTTAGGGGCATGCGTTCCCCTGCGTCTCCCCAGAAAACAAGCACTGGTTTTGCTGTTGGTAATGTGGTAGCAGCAAGGCCAGGTTTTTGTTCTGCATTGCCACATGCTTGCTCATTCACACTAATCCATAGGATGTCTTATCATTATGTCTGAATCAGGCCACTATTTCAGACACCAGTCTTCTCCTCCCAATATGCTTCAGGCAGCAAATCGCCCTCATGTATCTTTAACAGAGTCTCACACAAAAGTTTGTGCACTTATCCATTCATTGCCAATTAAAAGAAGGAAACTTGCTTTTAAAAACTGCAGAATTGTGCCCAGTATGAGCAGGAGGTTTCTGGGTGATATCATGGGAAACAGGGGCAGGGTGGAATTCTGCTTTGAACTCAGTGCCTGGGCTCCTGCTTTGAACTGACAGGCGCATTTCTCCCCAAGGGCTTGAGGAAGGTGCATTTGGACTGGATTCGGCGAGAGTGCCTCTAGAGCTGCCCTACTGCTCTCACAATATTTAATAATGATGATAATGACATGTGTTCCTTCACCATAATGTAAAGTACAAGCCAGGCACTCAATAAACAGGTTATTTGGCATAGCTCACAGCTAAGGGTGTGAGCCTATAGAACCGGTTGCTGTCATTCCCAGTAAACAAGCACCTGTTTCTAATTAGCCGGAAGGGAGAGGAAATCTTACAAAAGCCACCCCTCAAGCATGCTGGCTGGAGGCTGCTGGTCCTTTGCCTCGGAGGAAACACAGATAGGAACAATCTTGGAGGAAAGAGCATCACTCTATCATGGCAAGCAGACAGCTTTTCTGTATGATAGAGTGGCAGTGGTGAAATAAACTCTGAAACATGGTCCCTCCATTTATTCATCCCCGACGCAGGCCTTAAGAGGAATCTGGGCCACACACACCCATCTCAGCAAGAGTTGCTGAGTTCAAGGCCATGCTGGATTAGCATTCCTGAGTGATGAATGAGGGGTTGAAGTGTTTACTTTGAACACTGTGATCTGTGTCTGAATCTACTAGGCATTAAAATCTTTCAGGTTTCTGAATCCGTGCTGCAATTGCAGAAGCGGGAGGTGGCAGCCCTTGCATTTCGGAATTTAGACTGTAATCCAGTATCCACTTACCTGGGAATAAGCCCTGTTGAACTGGGTGGAATTGACTAGGAGACAGGTGTAGGATTGCGCTGTTGTGGTAGGCATTTTAAGCCCTAGTCGCTGATATTAATTGGCGCCTAAAGTGGCACGAGAGACTGCTGAGAGACTGTGACTGGTTCAATGCCACCCAGTGAACTTTGTGGCCGAGTGGGGATTTGAACCCTGGTCTCCCAGGTCTTAGGCCAACACTCTAACCGCTACGCTACACACTGCTGTAGTGTGGGAGAGCTCTGCCGGAAAACCTAGATAGGTGCTGCCAGTCAGAATAAACAAAAATGCACTTGACTTGACTTATAAATACCTTCACTTGCTGTAAGACAGCCTCTCTCTGTTCCTAAAAGTAGATTAGGTAAATTTATGGCAGATAAAGCTATCTATCAGGCATGGTGGCTGGGTGGAACTCCTTTGTTCAGAAGTAGCATGCCCTTGATTACCACTTGCTTTGTGGCAAATAGCAGGGTGGGGCTATTGCCTTGGTGTCTTGTGGGCTTTCTGCATCTCCAACAATGGTTGGCCATTGTGGGAAGCAGCAGGATGGGTTTGTCTTACTTTCTTAATTGTTGTAGCCCAGCAGACCAGGTTTTTCCTGAGGCAGAGTGATGTTCTGAGCAAAGCAGGAGGATGAAGGGCATCACCATTTCACTTGTAAGCCAGCTGACAGTCCTCTTGCCAAAAGGCCTTACAGGACACTTCCAGGCTCTAGGAACGTCTGTAATTATCCCACTTCATTTTGTCCTTGTTTATCTGGTTCACCCACTGGAATAGTTCTCACAGGGAAGTGAATAACATATCTAGAAAGGGCTGCGAAACCTATGGCTCTCCAGATGTTGTTGGACTCCAGCATGGCCAATGGTCAAGGGGGGATGGGAGTTGCAGGTTATCAACATCTGGAGGGGGAATTTGTACTGCAGCAGTTTCCCCATTTGTTGCTTTTATAGAAGATGAGAATCTCTCTCTTGTGTTGCGGACAAGGAAGAGGATGAGAGATAAGGAAAGGGGGCATATCATGAAGAGATAATGAAGACTAGGCCTCCTCTAATATATGTCATAGGGAACCAGGAGATTTACCCTGGTGTGGGCAGATGCAATCTTGTCTGAATGATAATTAGTGGATCCTATTTTTTGGGGGGGGGAGCTATTTCTGGAAGAAGAAAATTGGTTCTTTAAAAACAAAGCTTCTGGATTCAATTCTCCACTATTATCTTAAGGTCAAAACAAATCAGAGTAACCTCTAAATTCAGCTGTGGCTTTTTTTTTCTACCAAGAAGTGAAAGGAAGGTAGAAATGTCATCCAAATATGAGATCAGGACATTTCACATTTTAAACACTCCCATGAACTTTGGATTGGAAATTCTATATTGTCTTCCTGGAAACAAATTCAATATATCCTCAAATTGACATGGAAGCATGAGCTCATTTGGACTTCTATAAGAGAGGAGCAGTATAAAGAGCAGGGTTAGTCATTACTGTCAAAAACAAATGGATGATCATTCAGCAGTTGTCTATTAGAAATGAGCAGCAGAGTGCACTAAGCTTTGAAAATCTGGCATATTCAGAGGATGAATGGGTAGCTCAAATCCTCAGTTAAAACAACAGTTTTGTATGTGCCTTCTACAACCCAGAGTGTGCAGTTCCTTGCTGTATGTCGGGGATAAGAAAGCTTTGGCCCTCCAGATGTTTTATTCTTTTTATTCTTTAATTTTTATACCGCTTAACACCAAAATAGTCGTTCGACTCCAAGTCCCAACATCCCTGACCTTTTGCCATGCTGGCTGGGGCTGATGGAAGCTGAAGTGCAACCTAATTTGTAAGGCAATTCTTAAGGTATCCTGGACCCAAGTTCATAGCTGTCAACGTTTCCCTTTTTTAAAGGGAAATTCCCTTATTCCGAATAGGATTCCTCGCAAGAAAAAGGAAAAGTTGACAGCTATGCCCAAGTTATTAAGGACTTGTAAATCTACCAGCTTGCCATTCCATCCTGTGTGCTATAATTTTAAACTGAAAACAGAGCTGATGAAACAGAGAAGTTATAGGCTGGTGATTAAGGAACAGAACACTCAGCATTCCTGGCTTCCATAGCAGAATTCCAAGGATTTCTTTGGGGGGAGGTCCCCCCACCCCCACCCAGAAGATGACAAGAATATACCACATATTATGTGAGCCTGAATTGTAGCTGAAGGCAATCTTGACAAAAGGTTCTCTCTATGGAAAGGCTTACAGTTTTTTGTTTTTGCTCCAGCTACAGGCCTTCACTGGGGTTGAGGGATAGCTGCAGAATAATTTAACACAAGGTTTTTAAGAGCTTTTTTTAGGAATCCACAAGAAAAGAGCCTTTGAATAGGGATGCTGGCATAAGCATAATAATGGAAGTGACATAGAAACATAGAATTGTAGAGTTGGAAGAGACCCTGAGGGTCACCTAGTCCAACCCCCTGCAATGCAAGAATCTTCTGCCCAACGTGGGGCTCGAACGCATGACCTTGAGATAAAGAGTCTCATGCTCTTCGGACTGAGCTCTATCCCATTACATGTGCAGAAGAAGAGCACTTCAATATTTGCAGCTATGTTTACTTGAACTTCATCATCTAGGGAACGGTTCAGACATGCTAAATCACATTTTTCAGGCATCTGCTTTGCCTCTGTATTTAAGGAAGCAATACAGTAAGTAGTTACATGGTGACAATTTCAAAAATGGCTCATGTTTCTTCTCATGCTGACCTGCCACATGAAGGCTAAAAAGCAACATGCAGCCCTAAGATGAACCACATACATTACATCCTTCAAACAGTGAGTGAAGGATAATACTCCAAAATATGAGTTTTATGGGGCCAAAGTGCAATGGAGGCAGCAGGGAGGGAGGGGCATGAGAACCCTTCACTCCCAGTTCATGTTTATCTGTCGATACCTGTTTCTATATATTTTTAATAGAGCAGTTTTGTGCAAGAGCCGACTTGTGCAAAGCCTCCCTATTAAAAATAATTTTAAAAGGTTGGTTTATCTTCTAAATAAATGAACCTGCCCTCAGTGTGCAGCAATTTGAAATAGGCACACTTAATCACTCACATTACAGTGGTACCTCGGGTTAAGTACTTAATTCGTTCCAGAGGTCCGTTCTTAACCTGAAACTGTTCTTAACCTGAAGCACCACTTTAGCTAATGGGGCCTCCTGCTGCTGCTGTGCTGCCGGAGCACGATTTCTGTTCTCATGCTGAAGTAAAGTTCTTAACCCAAGGTATTATTTCTGGGTTAGCGGAGTCTGTAACCTGAAGTGTATGTAACCTGAAGCATATGTAACCCGAGGTACCACTGTAATGTAGTCAGCCCCAAATTCTTTTGTGTGTGTTCACACACACACACACACACACACACACACACACACACACACTTTCACCCTGTATGTCATGGTGGGCAACCCTCAACCCTCTCTAACACTGCCATGGTTGAGTGGGGTGGCCTTCAACAGCAAGGGCAAGATGAATTTGAATAGCAGTCAATGCAACAGATTCCTCACACTTGGCAAAATTTGAATTCTCATCAAAGCAGGAACCTTCATGCTACATTGATAGTCAATTTTATTATTGTTGTTGTTATTCATCATTTACAACTAGCTTAGTAAATTGTTGGCAATTTTGAATTGAATTAGCCGACAAACAACAAACAGTATATATATATTTTCTAAATTATTCCAAAATCCAAGAGCCAGGCACTTAGAATTTTGAGACATTTCAAACTAAGCAATTTCCCCCATCAAAGCTCGTCAAGGTTCGCTGGGCCAGGATTTGAAGAGGGCAGTTTTAAATTGGAAAAGTCAAAGGAATTGAAAGGGCTATTCTGTTCTTGAATCTGGGCCTCTGAAAGACCCACTTGTTCCAATCGGTCTCTCCCAATTTGCAGACCTGAAAGAAACAAGTTGAGCTTTGCTGGGACAGTTTTTCAGGAGGCACTGAAGCATTCAGCACATGTTGGGATTTGAGCTCATGTAAGCAGGTTCTATTTGAATGTAGTCAGCCAGAACAGGAAGCTTTGACAACCTTATCAAGCCAAGCTGGACTTTGGGCTGAAGCCACCACAGTATTAACACTGGGAACACTGGACCAGCCTGGCCAATCCCATTCATTGATGGCTCCAAAACTTTGTGCTGTGTTTATTACGAGTTCCAGGGAAAAGCTGATTTAAACCAAAGCTCACTGCTCGCTCCATGGGAGGCAGGGTTGTGATTGCTGGCGTCTGAGGCTATCAAGCCGAGCAAGCGAGAGAGACAGAGAAGGGGAGCCCAGAGCCACTAGCCTGGTTCTTGTGGGGAGTCCAGGCAGGAAGGAAAAGCTGCTGTGTTTATTTATATGGTTTTCACCATGAAGGATAACAAATTTACACAAAACCTCAGTGCATAAGACAGCTGCCAATGCTTAAAACAGAATTATTGTTTCATTAAACAGTGAAAACAAGCAGAGCGCCAAAGACAGCAGTGGGCTTTCGTAGTAGAGGAGCCAGCGTGATCAGGGCTGCCCGGTGAAACTATTTCGCAGGGTGCAGCCATTTATTTGTGTGTTTGTTTCCTTCTGGCTAAATTCTCCTTTCTCACATCAGAACTTGCAGGTTTCATAGGCGCCTTCTTACTAATTCTTTTAAAAACGGAACCCTCTTTATTAAAAAGACAGGGAGGCCCACACTTCTGGTTTGGAATGGAGTCAATGTGAATCTGGAAGAGCATCTTGGTATGAAAAGCAGCTGTGTGTGTTTGTATGTGTGTGTGTGCGTGCATATTGTAGTTTGAAGGGAGAGTTTTCAGTGGAAACACCAATGAAGGAAGGGTTAAGCACACCCTCCCCCTGCCACTTTTCTGCTTCAAATTGCCCTCTCATGAACCTGCGTTTCCCGTCCTGGAGTGGCCATTGGGGGTTTGGTGCACAGTCCTGCTTTTATACTGTAACTGAGCCAGAGAGTGACCTATTGGTGATGCATAGCATGAGCCCAATCACGGATGGCATCATGTCCTGCTGTAAAGCTCAGTTATTTTAAGATGATGGCAGATATGAAATAAGCCTGAGGCTTCTTTGGAGAGGAAGTGAAGCCTGGCTTTTGTTTTTGTTTTTCTAGAGACCAGGGAAATATGCTTTCAGTTTATTCAAGGACTTAATGCATGTATACTGAGTTGGGGCTGCAGGAATGCATGGTCCATTGAGAGCTCAGTTGGAAAATACAGCCATATTATCAATCCATTGTAGCAAAAAATACAAGGAGCCCAGTGACTCCTTATATACCTTATTGTGTGCACACCTCTTTAGTCGTTTAGTCATGTCCGACTCTTCGTGACCCCATGGACCAGAGCACGCCAGGCACTCCTGTCTTCCACTGCCTCCCACAGTTTGGTCAAACTCATGCTGGTAGCTTCAAGAACACTGTCCAACCATCTCGTCCTCTGTCATCCCCTTCTCCTTGTGCCCTCCATCTTTCCCAACATCGGGGTCTTTTCCAGGGAGTCTTCTCTTCTCATGAGGTGGCCAAAGTATTGGAGCCTCAGCTTCAAGATCTGTCCTTCCAGTGAGCACTCAGGGCTGATTTCCTTCAGAATGGATAGGTTTGATCTTCTTGCAGTCCATGGGACTCTCAAGAGTCTCCTCCAGCACCATAATTCAAAAGCGATCAGCCTTCTTTATGGTCTAGCTCTCATTTCCATACATCACTACTGGGAAAACCATAGCTTTAACTATACGAAGGTTAGCTAGGAAGCAGCAAAATATACTGTGCAGGCGACAGGTCCCAAGTTCAATCTGTGAGATCTCATATAGAATCGTAGCATTGTAGAGTTTGAAGGGACCTCATGGGTCATCTAGTCCAACCCCCTGCAATGCAGGAATCTCAGCATATAATCAGGTATCAAGTGAGGCTGGAGAACCAATGCTGGAAATCTGTCAGCAGGCAAGAGTAGAAAATGCCGTCCTAGGAGGACAAATAGTCTGGCCTCCTGATACCAGGCACCTGGTATCCCATTCCTTTCCTAATAATTTCAGGAAAAATAGGATCTGGGGTGTATTAAGTCTTCTTCTTTAGCACTTCAGTCCTTTGGTAGCATTTTTGCATAGTCTGCAATGGTCCTGAATTGATCAGCTTAGAGAGTTCCATGGATAGTCCCCTTGAGGTTTGAAATTTTAACAACTGAATGCTGTGCAAGTGGCTGAGTAGCTTAGGAAAAGTCAACACCCACTTCCTTCTTTACAAGCATGTCTTATATTTCATGGTTTCATATGTGATGTGCAGCACACCTTTAAGCACATTTGCTCAGAAGCACATTCCTTGAGAATTAAGAACAAGTAAATGGTATTGCAGCGCCGATCATACCTTCAGGGATTTTTTACAGCTCAAGGGTACTTCTTCACATAGTAAAATTGTATTCTCAGGCACTGCTACATCCTCAGGGGGCTTCATAAGGATTTGATTCCGATTATTATTAGCACCTGGGTGACTGTTGCTTTTGTTGGGAAGATTGCCGGCTGTAATAGTGAGCTCCCGTTGATAAGGTATCAGCTAACTGAGGTTAGGAGATGGTCTCCTGGTACGTGGAGGCATCTCTTGAGCGTTCAGAAGCACCCAGCCATCATTACAGCTTGGAGAAGGACACATTCAGATAAGTTTGTGGGCGGGTGTGGTGGATGTGTTTGCATAGAAACATCAGGTGATGCATTTTGGAAGAAATGGGCAGAAGTAGGCAAGAGAGAGAGAGAAGGGACATGGGTGGCGCTGTGGTCTAAACCACAGAGCCTAGGGCTTGCCAATCAGAAGGCCGGCGGTTCGAATCACCACGATGGAGTGAGCTCCTGTTTTTCTGTCCCTGCTCCTGCCTACCTAGCAGTTTGAAAGCACGTCAAAGTGCAAGTAGATAAATAGGTACCACTCTGGCGGGAAGGTAAACGGTGTTTCCGTGCACTGCTCTGGTTCGCTAGAAGCGGCTTAGTCATGCTGGCCACATGATCCGGAAGCTGTCTGCGGACAAACGCTGGCTCCCTTGGCCTATAGAGCGAAATGAGCGCGCAACCCCAGAGTTGTCCACAACTGGATCTAACGGTCAGGGGTATCTTTACCTTTAGGCAAGAGAGAGGGAGAAAAAATGAGCCGTGAGTTAGCTCAAATCACCTGAGGACTGTCAGGCCTTTTTTTGGAGATATGGGGTAGCAGATCCACCTGAATAAATACCTGTTCTTTCCCCCTCAACTTGTACTCAACAGTCGTACCTTGGAAGTCGAACAGAATCCGTTCAGGAAGTCTGTTTGACTTCCAAAACGTTTGGAAACCAAAGTGTGTCTTCTGATTGGCTGCAGGAAGCCACAGAAGCCGTGTCGGATGTTCAGCTTCCAAAAATAGCTCGAAAACCAGAAGACTCACTTCTAGATTTTGATCGTTTGGGAGCCGATTTGTTTGGGAGCCAAGGCATTTGAGTTCCAGGGTATGACTGGCAAAGGCCCATGGGAGTAAGCAGCTGGGAGGGGCAGTTTGGAGGTTTAAAATCAGTAGTGTGGAAAGGGCCAAGTCCTGCAGCATGCATCAATCTCTCAGTGGGCTTTGCAGCCCGGATACCCGATTTAGTTTTTTAAAAAGAAAAGGTGTCTGAGGGGGTTGGTGGTTATTACCTACCTTGAATGAAGGTGGAATCTAAACTGCGATAATGAAGAAAGGCTTTAACCTATGTTGTGGGCATTCATCCTGATTTTCTTGCACAAAGATCACACAGTTTGATTATACTGAATCTTTACAGTGGTACCTCGGGTTAAGAACTTAATTCGTTCTGGAGGCCAGTTCGTAACCTGAAACTGTTCTTAACCTGAGGTACCACTTTAGCTAATGGGGCCTCCCGCTGCCACTGCGCCGCCACGCGATTTCTGTTCTCATCTTGAAGCAAAGTTCTTAACCCGAGGTACTATTTATAGGTTAGCGGAGTTTGTAACCTGAAGCGTCTGTAACCTGAAGTGTCTGTAACCCGAGGTACCACTGTACTGAGCATTCATTCTGATTTGCTTGCAAGGAGGTTATACGATGATGAACATTCCTTTTGCATTCCTCCTAATTTGCTTGCGGGTTGTTGGCATGTATTCCCATGAATGATTCATTCATTCATTCATTCCACGTTTTCTGTCCATTTCCCCATCACTTTCTGAACTGCAAAGAAATCTGTTTCTTTTGTAAAAGTGGATTTGTTGCACTAGGTGACATAGCTCTTTAATCCACTTTAATTGCAGAAACCTCAATTTTCTGCCATGCTCTTGAATCCCAATACTCTGTCCAGCACATGGTCAACTTCCTGGGACAAATAAGCCTTAAAAGGCAAGTTTCACAACAGTGCCGCCTAGTGATATCTGCCGTCACATGGAAGTGGCATTTGCTCACGGGTAATTTCAGGGCAAATAAAATTAGCAGCCGCCTAATTTTTGTAGCAGGAGGACCGTTGGGTCTTTCAATCCTGTGCCCTTTGCAGGCTCACCATTCGCTCCTCCTCAATAACATCAGCAGAGAGTTAATGACAACCAGATTCCATGGACTTTTCAAACCTGGCATGTATTATTAGGACACGCAAGCTGGGAATGACAGCCGTGTGTCCGCTCCAGAATTTGTGGCGCTGTTCTTAGAACAGTTTGAGAAGAACTCAAATGTCTTCAGACTTAGCTCTGCTCTGAAACGGCGGTGCCGGAATTTCTCACTGGAGTCCTGGGGAAACGCCGTCTGAATTGGTTGATCCCCTTCTGAACGATTCTGCCAGCCTAGCATGTAATTTTTAATGCCGTGTTGTGTTTTCCTGGCTTGTTCTCCAAGCTCACAAAGGCGGCCTTTGTTCGGGCTGCTACAGCACTTCCTCTCCCTCTCTCCCTCTCTCTTTCTCTGACTGTTTGGAAATTGGGCAGTCACTTATATCCAAGGTTTCACTGTCTGATGGGCATGGAGGAGTGTCTGTGCAACAGCAACAGAATACTACTTCAGGGGGAAACGAGCAAAACAGCTGTTGAATGATGCTTTAGGGGCAGATCACTGCCGTAAGTGGTGAGGATTTGCTCTGTGAAAGGCAGGGCTCTTTGGCAGGGCTAGTTTGAGCATCAAAGCACAGAGCAGCTCAGCCTTTGTGTCCAACACTGTTGTCTGTGTTGTCTGCTCTGACTAGGAGCTGTAGTAATCAAAGGTCTCAAGTGGAAATGACATTTACTTTTAAAATGTCTGCATCATGCAGGTGTTAAAGGTGAAAAAGCACAGGGTGTTAGTGGTGGTCAAGTGGCTACGTTACCACCCTCTGGAATACGTTCATGCTATTATGTGCCTCCTTCATCTCTATCCACAATGCCTAGGATTGTTTGCACTATCTACAATCCCACTGTGGGTCATGCTCAAGCTGCATTGCTAACTCCCTTGGCGCCAGAGTGATGTGCCATGCATCCCATTCAATTGCACGGCCTTGTCTTAAACGACCCTGATATTATCTCCCAGTATGTATGTATTTGCAATGGAAATGGTGGCAATGTTCAAAGGAGCTTTAAAAGCGATGTCTTCAATTCCTCCTACACAAGGTGGGAGGGGGCAGAACTCCTAGTTGGTGGTCTAAACCCGGCTGCCCATATTGTGTAATTCCAGATTGTGAAGTTGTGCATGGTACAGGGTTCACAAGTTGCATCTAATGAATCAGAACAGTGTGCCCCCCCACCAAATGCAATGTACCCCAGTTCAAGTAATTGGCTATTGACTTACCTTAGGACTCAGCTGTACAGCTGCAAATATAATGTTTTAAGTGCATTATACAAATGTGACACTAGATGGCTATGGTGAGCTTATGGCAAATTTAATATATTTTTCAAAACGCTTTTTTAAAAACCCCACTTTCACAGCATTTTTTATATGTTTCTAGATTCCAGTTTAATTTCATTCTGGGAATTAGGACGCTTTAGGATCCTAGTAGCTAGGGAAACAATGAAGTTGTAAGGTCTAGCTTGATGAATCTTAGGTGTTAGGATTGTTCCTTTGGCTGGCGGTGCCACAAACAGCCAACGTTTAACATGGTTCATTCGCTGTGCAGCAATGCTTCCTCTTCCCCCGTTAGCTATAGATTAAATGCTAAACTGCTGAGGCATTTTGCATGGTGTCTGTCTGAGGCCTTTCTAGCTGCCTTTTTGAAAAGAAAAGAAAAAAAATGCTTCTTCCTGCCTTGTGCTGCTTTTGTGCTCATCTGTACCCAGCACAGGCATTGAGCTATATTTCCTCCCAAGTCCTTGGAAAATGCTCTATCCCTGCCACAGAAGGAAACCATCTGGATCCCCCCAAAATGAGCAACAACTGTGGGTCTATTATCATCCGAGAGAAGGCCCTTAGAATAGAACCACACTTTATTTATCCAAGTTACATTTCCAAACTTTGGGCATTGCTTCTTCACTGTGTCAGAACTATGGGTCCGGAACTGTAGGTTGGGGCAAAATGGAATGAGGAGGCAGGCACAGACAATGCTACAACTATGTGACCTCCTCCAACTGCTCCTTTTATAAATATCGCTCACTGGATTCTGCTTTGCAGCAAAGAAGCAACACCTGAAGTCTGCAAACCTGACTTGGACACCCCATGTGTAGCTCCAGACCTAAGCTTCTCTGGCCTGGCACCTGTCAACAGTGCTGAACAAGTCCTTCCTTGGAGGTTTTTAAGTAGAGGTTGGATGGCCAGGGCCGTCTTTACCTGGGGGTGCAAGGGGTTCAGGGCACCCGGGCACCGAATTCTGGAGGGCACCAGGCGCCCACCACTGAAGCTGCCTAAGCTCTTAACTATCTACCTGTTATGAAATAATAAATAATTTTGATCAAGCTAAAAAAATACAAAATACATATATACCTAGGTATTACCGAAATGTATACCTATTAAAAAAAAAATCATTCCAGTAGCACCTTAGAGACCAACTAAGTTTGTTATTGGTATGAGCTTTGGTGTGAATGCACACTTCTTCAGATGCATGCACACGAAAGCTCATACCAATAACAAATTGTTTCAACTACGGCAGACCAACACGGCTACCTACCTGTAACTAGATGTATACCTACTGTTTCACTACGGTTTCACCTACTGTTTGCACGCTCATTTACCAAAAACACACCGCGCCAGCGGTGGTGCTTGTCATTCACAATGGTGCCGCTTGTCAGACTCAACAACAGCGCTCACAACGGTGATGCAAAAGTTAATTGGGGGGCTAAACTAAATTTGGGGGCGCTGGGCGGATCTTTGCACCCCGGCAGCGCATCTGCTAAAGACTTGCCTATGGATGGCCATCTGCCATGGATGCTTTAGCTCAAATTCCTGCATTGCAGGGGGTTGGGACTGAATGGCCCTTTGCGGTCCCTTCCAACTCTACAATTCTATGATTCTTTGGTTCTATGAATCAGTGGAAGGCAATCTAGGCCGCCATGCTGTGCACAGTCACAGACCCTGCAAATGTCCCTATTTTCCAAGGACAGTCCCGGATTTACAGAAGCCATCTTGGTTTCTGATTTGATCCCGAAATGTCCCGCTTTTCCTTAAGACATCCCTATTTTCATCAGAAAAATGTATGGAAAGTATGGAGTTATGTAACCTCCAAGCCAAGGAGCTAAGTAACTATACAACCTTTCGAAAACATCTGAAGACAGCTCTGTATGGGGAAGCGGGGTTTTTGTATTTAATGTTTTATTATGTTTTTATATATGTTGGAAGCCGCCCAGAGTGGCTGGGGCAACCCAGTCAGATGGGTGGGGTATCAATAATAAAATGATGATGATGATGATGATGATGATGATGATGATGATGATGGAATAGGGCATCCCTACTTTCACTGGAGAAATGCTGGAGGGTATGCAGCCAGGCTGCCTAAATGTGTGGCAGGATTTTTACTGTAGACGTTGGAGACCAGCAAGAACTCTCACCAAGTTCTGAGTGAGGGGGAATCGGCCGGGGTAGGCGGGGAAGGCAAATCCATGGTCACGTGAGACCCTGGTGGCCTTTTGCGTCCTACGTGGTCTGTGCATTTCAAAGCACAGACCATTGTGCTTTTGGGATAGCAAACCCTCCCCAGAAATTCCACAGGCCTTTCCCCTAGCTATCAATATCGTTTCTGTATTTCTCGTTCTGTTGCTTGTCTTTAGCAGTGAGACAAAAAAGGGGCCCTTTGTGTGAGCGCCTGAAAGGAATAGCCTAGTCCCACAGCCTGCATGCAATTTTAATGTCAACTATTTGTTGCCTTGGCATTTCACATTAGCAAGCTCTCTCCTCCACCCCCAAATATCTGTGAGCTGTGCCTTCCTGCCAAGGGGCCATATTTAACTTTGCTCCTCCATAGTGCGGTGCAGTCGGCACCAGGCAGAAGGGTCCATTCATATAGAGAAGCTTTCTCACCCGCACAGGGGGAAAGACATATGTGAAAACACTGGAATTGAGGACAGGGTCACTGACCTGGATAGGCCTTCCCAGTAAAAAACAAAACAAAAACTGGTCCAGGAAAAGTTTCCCAGCTCTCTTACTCGATGCATTCCCGGGCTTGCCTTAAGTTTGCAGAATCACTCCCCACCCACCCTGCTCCACCCCAGCCATTTTACTGTTAGTGCAACAGCGGCAGCCGAGTCATTCCTGCAATATGAGCACAATCATTGTAAAAACACAATGGAAAATATAGCCTCATTGCAGGAGGCGCAGGGGGCTGTTTCTGTGTACAAGAGCGGCAGCCACAACTCAGTGTTTTCCTTTGCAGGGGGAAAAATTGGGGGGGGGGGAGTCTTCAAAGAAAAAAAGAATGAAAATTGTGATGGAGATGGCATCTTCTCCCAAGAAAATCCATCTCTAGGAACTGTTCTAGCTTTCTAGCTAGATTAATTTAAGGACTAGTTCTTTGGAATTAGACTTCAGATAGATGATAGATGATAGATAGATAGATAGATAGATAGATAGATAGATAGATAGATAGATAGTAGATAGATAGATGGGAGATCAAGTGTAAAGTGTTATTTAGTGCAGCCAGTCATGTAAGCTACACCTGTTGAAACTGCCTCTTCTATACAGCTATTAAAGGTGTCAGATGTCTTGTCCTTTTTTACAAAAGGCAGACAAACCTGACCACCCTAAGATAGAGATACAGGATTCAGGCATGCGTAAATGGGAGGAAAGGATGAGAAACCAATCTATAAGACAATAACATCATAAGGGGGAAAAAGGGGAATTCTGTAAGTTAAATGTAATAGGAGGTCTATGGCTGGGTCTCTGTTACCTCCTGCTATCTATACAGTGGTACCTTGGGTTTTGAAATTAATCTGTTCCGGAAGACCATTCGACTTCTGAAACATTCAAAAACCAAAGCTTTTACTTCCAGAAAACTCAAAACAGAAGCCGTGTGGCACATTCGACTTCCGAAAAGTGTTTGAAAACTGAAGCGGTTACTTCCAGGTTTTCGGTGTTTGGAAGCCGAAACGTTTGACTTCCAAGACTCTCGAAAACTGAGGTAGCACTGTATATGGTTTTGTAGCAACTACACCTCCTGAACAGAGCAGCTGTATTTAGATGGCTCACTGGTTCCCTCCAGTTTCCTTCCTATTCCTCCCTCATTCTAGCCTGTCTTTCTTTCTTGGAGGGGGACTCTGCCTGGCTAAATCCCTTCCCATGAGTTGGATTCTAGGCTGCACTTAATGTGTGACTGCTGGTAATGTATGCTAGATTTTGTGGACCTGAATCTACAGTGACACCAAAGCTGAAATTCCAATGCAAATGCTCTTTAGGGATTCTTCTCAGTGGCTCAGATTGCACGGGTTGTGTTTGTATGAGGGAGCACATGAATGAGAACTTCACCATACAAGTACTCAGTCTGGGCTGGCAAACAGAAGCAAGGGTTGAAAATTAATGGCCCCGAGGACTCCTGAGAAGGCAGGCTCCAAAGTAAGTAACATCTAAAATTTTGAAATGAAAATGGAATATGAGGCACCTCTTGGGTTCTGTGCATTCTGATGTTCTGAAATTACAACAGAAAGTATTATAAAATTGAAAATACTTGGCAACTTTAATGCAACTCTTGTTTTCACATGTCTTTCAAAGTAATGTACTGGAAATCCTAATAATGAGGTTCCATCTCCCTTCAGAAAAAAATAACTTCTTCTAAAAAAACCCTTTTTATAGTAGCAAGGACTACTAAAAAATCCCTCTTTTCATCTTTTCCTGCCTATGTCCTCAACAGCATCCCCTGGAGATGAGTTTCAGAATGTATGTATTTATATTTGTATGTACGTATTTGCATTTTTAAAACTTATTATCCTCATTTCTAAAAACAAAAAAACCTGCAAAAGTGGCTACTCCCACCCCAAAAACATCAAGCAGTATTTCAAAAAGCACATGACAGTCATAAAACTCTAATAATAACATCATAAACTGACAAAGATGACAATTTCTGGGCACAGCAAGCCATGAATACTGTGAGAATGAGCCTAGCATCCCTGAACTGCCTGACTTTGTGTATCTGAACCTCTGCTAATTCTAGTGAGAACATGAACTCCTACTTTTTGTTTTCTTTCAGAGTCTTTATTATACTCCCCCACCCTTTGTGGACTGCTTTATCTTTCCCCCTCCCTCATTTAAGAGCACCATGATGATGACAACCAGTTGAGCTACAACATACTCACTTGCTTTAGGCCAGACTGTACTTAGCCAAAGACTGAAATTCAAATACGTTTGTGTAGGGGGAGCTATTATGCCCACTTCAAGACAAGTGTTTTGCATTAGTCTGGCTCTCCATTACAAAGCGAACAAAAGCATTTGCCACACCTCTCCCTTCCCGTGCTAGTGTCTTGAGGTAGGAGCGCCTTCCGATTGGAGGCCCCAGAGTGAGCGTATATGGAAACCACATGGCAAAATAAATAGGAGACAAGCTCGGGGGCCCTACAACCTTATGCATGTGTGGCGAGGGAGGGCTAAAAACATACAGCTTTGAAACAAGAAAGAGCAAAAGAGACTGTAACTCTGCAGCCCCCTTCTCAAATAAAAAGCCCACCCATTTGCGAAGTTCCCATCTTCAGTGTATAATTTCATTTCCCCTCGTTTGCTTTTGCTAATCATTCTATACACTGTCAGAACATGCTGAGTTACAGCCAGCAGGGTTTAACTTTATTTCCCCTCTCTTTTTCCCTACCACAGGCAAATGGTCTTTAAATAGAAGAGTGTGGAAATTGCCTCCATGCCAGTTTCTCGTCAGAACTAGAAGCGATTATCCATTTTAACATGTACTGTTGGATAGGTTGCCATGATAGTAATATGTCCCCTGCCCTCTTTCATAAAAAGAAACTTTCTTCAGTTGGGGGAATCTGGAAACACCCCCCCTCTCTCTTATGCAGTGTTGGGTCACAAAATCTCTTGGCATGTCATAGGAAAGCTACAAGTGGACCTGTCCGTGCTGACTCCTCTGTGGCAAACTCCTTGACAAAGCCTGCCCAGTGCTAGGGAAAACTCTTCCAAGAGGAACATTTTTATCTGTTGAGTTTTGTTTCGTGGAATTTATATTCCCATCAAATGGTTTCCTGCCGTCCCCTGTAAACTCAATCAGCCTAATGGAAGTGACACAAAAACAAAGTGTTTCTCAGCTGGGGTAACCATGGAGAAGAGAAAAGGCATGCAGAGAGCTAGCCAAGTGTTAGGATTTTATAGGCACAGTGTTAAAGGTCTCAAGGCAGGATGGGACCTTGTTCAGTGAAATATCAGCAGGGACCAAAAAAAAAGCAACCGGAAAGGGAAGGGAAAATATGGAAATGATAGAGCCACATGGGTACGAAAGCTGACTGATGCTTTGCCATCAAAGATGCAGGCAGGTTATGGGGAAGAAAGGTGTTCTCTGCAGAAAGGCACTGGCAACTTCACTGGGTTTCCTTCTATGGTCATGTATTTCTTGCCTCGAGAGGAGGTGGGGAAGATCCTGTATTTTGAATGCTGTCATTCAGAAGGATTGAGTAGAACACAGAAATGTTTCTTCTACTTCAACATGCAGCCCTCCATCCTGAGATCAAGGGAAGGGTTGGCTATTACTTTCACTCAGCACAAGATTCCATGAGCTTCTGCGGATGTTGCAATACAGTGGTTGGGAACCTGTGGCCCTCCAGATGTTTCTGGACTCAAACTCCTATCACCCTTATCATTGACCATGTTGGCTGGGGGTGACGGGAGTTGGCTTCCAACAACATCCAGTGAGCCTTAGTTTCCCCAACCCTGATGTCATTGATGTCAAAACATGATTCTTAAACATCCATGAACTGCTCACTGAATAGAGGATATTTTTGACCCATCCCTTCCCACTCAAATCTATGGGGAATTTTTCAGTCATGTAAAAATTACCCACTTTCACCCATTTGAAAGCTCATATTTTTATTTCTTAGTTTTATCCTGAATTGAAATTCCCCAAATATTAGACCAAAGTAGAATATCCTAGATGAAATGGAACCAGGTTTGTGCTGGAATTCAAGTACTCATCTCCTGCTCAGACACCAATTTCCATCTCAGACACCAGTTTCCATCTTTCGATTCTCTCCATCCATTTGTTTTGTGCATTTACTATTCACCTACTGTAAGCCAATACCTTTAATTTTATTTCCCTCATTTGAATCTCTTGCACAGTCACCTGGAGGAAATTGTTGTTCTTTTTCCACTAAGTGTAGTGTAGCTTGGGCAGCTTAATGTGTCAGGTGGTAGAAGAAACAAAAACAAAAAACTGGGGCTGCACCTTTTTGCATTGTAACTAAAGCTCCTTCTATATTTTGATCCAATAACGTGAATGAGGGCCAATTTGGTTTCTTGCCAGAGTCAGAGTGGGACTGTCAGCCAGTTCTGAGAGGGCCAATGCAGGAGAAAGAAAGAGAAAAAAAATCACAAAAGGACAACAAAATAGCTCATCCAAGAACATTGGGGTGGGGGTTTTACTTCCATGTGTTCTTTCAGGGAAGGTGAATGTGCAACTTACAATGGAGAGAAATCCAAGAGGGTTTTGCACCCCATGTGAAGCAAGATGTCAGTGGTAGTTTCACAGCAGCTGAGTCAAGGAGTCCAAAGGCAGCAGGCATAATTGTTAGGCTGTTACATTGAGGTGTCATGCTCCCAACACAAAACCGTCTGGCCAGTTTTCTCCAATGTCTGCCAAAGTGGATTCAGGCACAGCTTGAGGTTGTGAAATACAGCTACTGGTGCATAAATTTTTCTTGGCCTTGCAGTGTGCCTTTTATGGACCACTGCACCCAATACGAATTGCTGGATCTTGAATTGAGAGCATTTTTGCCCTGTAGATACTTAACTGCCAGTGTGTGATGATAGCAGTTGTTTTATTTATTGAGGGCTTCATAACAAACAATGTCATGCAGGCTGGGAAAGATCCATCTGAAATAAATGTTTGCGTGCCTTGGTCAAGAAGCTATTGGTTTATGATTTACTTATTTTTTAGATCCAGCACTACAAAGGTGTTCCAGGATTTCCAAGGTCCTTCTTCATGGTTCTTTAACTTTGTGTCTTATTTCTGTGAACTTCTCTGTCCTCTTCCTGTTTGCAGGCTAGGCTAAAGGGAATTTCTCTTTCCTTGGGATTTCCTTGGAGAAACCTATTCTGCACATGATGCTAAACCATGGCTTATTAAACAATATTTTGTTAAACCATGACATAGCGCTATATGTTAACCCTTTCCAGCAGCTTAACTATGGATTGCTTACTGTCAACAAACCACAGTCAGAAGCCATAGTTTGTTGTTGGTATACAAATCTTGGTTTGTTTCAGCTATGGCTTAGTTTTACATGCAAACCCAGCACTCATCTTTAATTATAGTTTGTTTGACCATCCCACTCCAGAAAGGCACTCATCAAACTACAAAGGCCACAGGGCAAGAACAGCTAGAAAACAAAGTAAGCTTTAGAGAAACAAGATGTGGTTTGGTCAGTCATCTGTGAGACAACTTGTGCTTAAACAAACTATGGCTTAAACAAAACACAGCTTAGCATTATGCACAAACCGGTATAGATAGGCAAGGATTTGTTTTCTGGAATCAAAATCCTTGAAACCGAAAATCCGAAAACTAATATATATTCTCTATCTTTTGGGTTTTAGATCGGGCTTTGGTATCAAGCAATATTGGCATCCCACCACATCTGATCCACCGCATCCAGTATCCAGCCTACACTAGTCACACATCTCCTGTGGTCAAGAAGCTTGCGGAGCAAGACAAATTAAGAATTTCCAAGTTGCTGTCAGCACCTCGGATAAGCATTCAAGGACTGAGCAGCAGGGAGAACAGCCTTGCTCACACACCCCAGCAGAAGCGCAGCCGCGGGTCTCAAGATGTAGGTGTGGCTGCTGAATCAAGTCCAGCAGTGTCACGATTCAGCATAGCAACTAGTCCCCTTTATGTTAGCAGGGAATTCTTTGATGGTGGCCTAGTCCCCATAAGCAGCTTTTTCCCAGAGGGAGCCTCAGCTCCAGGTAACTTTGTCATTTTTGCCAAAAAAAGAGCCCCTTTCCGTGTGTTACCAATGAAGCCACTAGATGCCTCCAGTATCAGAAAAGGCAAGAAGATGCAAATAGCCTCCTCGGATTGGTCCACATTAAAATCCTTCGGCAACTAATATTTATATTTGGGCCATTTTCTTTAGAAATCCAGACAGGAGGGTTCATTTATGTGGGATATATTGTGCAGAAGAAAAGACTGACCAGAATGAGAGCGTATGAAACCAGATGTCAAACATTAGAGGTCTTTTCACACTCTCACAGAAGTGGCTGAGCACAGTAGGTTATGGGGCCACAGGTCTGTGCCTGATCATGCTAGCTCCTGCCCACCCATTCTTGCCCCAGAAATGCTTTGCCTTCAAGTGCTGGTCACAATTTCCAAGTGATGTATCTCGCTGATATAAAAAATGGTTAAGGATATGGTCACACTGCAGTTTGCTTGGCTGCAGACAGGTGGTGCTGTAAACTACAGTGTGGCAAGCTGGTGGGCAGGTAGGCGGCCCAGGTGAGGAGAGGAGGAGTGATCCAGAGAGTAGAGATGCAAGCCTAGGTGAGGTGAGTAGGAGGGAACTGGAGAAGGGAGACATAAAAACGCTGGGATAGCTCAGTTTGGTAGAACATGAGACTCTTAATATCAGGGCCATAGGTTTAAATCCCGTGTGGGGCAAAATATTCCTGCATTGCAGGAGGTTGGACTAGATGAACCTCGGGGTCACTTCCAACTCTACATTCTATGATAAGCAGGAGGCCCAGGCAAGAGAAGCAAGTGAGGTGAGGAGGTGGGAACCCAAGGACAGAGATGCAGGCAGGTGGATGGCCCAGGAGAGTGGTCCAGGAGACCCTCAGAGAGGTATGGTAAGATCTGAGACATTCTTTGGGTGAGCTGTAAAGGCAGGGGGAGAGGGTTGGTGAGGTTGGCGACTGAAGTGAGTAGGGATGCAGCCCCTATTGTGTACATAGAACTCCACTGCCCATATTTAGTACATGCAATTGCCTGCACCCTTGATTTTGAGAAGGTTCACGTGTTATTAAGCATATGAATGGAAGATGCTATAAGCAGAGTCTTGGCAGCTGCACATTTATTGTGAGGGCAAATAAGAATGCACAAACATCCCTGTAAGATCAGTTCAAGGCCCACCTGGTCCAGCATTCTGTTCATTTGTTGTTTTTTTTATAAAATTTTTATTGGTTTTACAAAATTTTAAAAAGACAAACAAACACTAAAAATGACAAACATACACGTATAGTTTCAAACATATTTTCATAAACCTCTTTTCTTGGACTTCCCCATACCCCCCCTCTCTGCATCCCAATGTCCATACTTCAACTAGCAACTCCCAATTGTTGCTTTCAAATCTCTGTCATCTTAGTCCTCTTTTATATTCTAACCTTATATCCCTGTACCCCTTTGTTTCTGGAAACCACAACATTTTAGCATTCATTAAGTTTGTAGTAGTCCTTAAGGTAACTTTTAAATTTTCTCCATTCTTCTTCCACCGTCTCTTTTCGTTGGTCACGGATTCTGCCTGTCATCTCGGCCAATGTCATATAGTCCATCACTTTCATCTGCCATTCTTCCAGAGTGGGTAAGTCTTGTGTCTTCCAATACTTTGCGATGAGTATTCTTGCTGCTGTTGTAGCGTACATGAAAAAAGTTCTATCCTTCTTTGTCACCAATTGGCCGACAATGCCCAAAAGAAAGGCCTCTGGCTTTTTAGAGAAGGTACATTTAAGTACCTTTTTCATTTCATTATAGATCATTTCCCAGAAGGCCTTAATCTTCGGGCATGTCCACCAAAGGTGGTAGAAGGTACCTTCAGTCTCCTTACACTTCCAACATTTGTTGTCGGGCAAATGATAGATTTTTGCCAGCTTGACTGGGGTCATGTACCACCTATAAACCATTTTCATGGTGTTTTCCTTTAAGGCATTACATGCCGTAAATTTAATACCGGTGTTCCATAACCATTCCCAGTCAGCTGACATAATGTTATGTCCAACATCCTGTGCCCACTTAATCATAGCCGATTTGACTGTTTCATCCTGTGTATTCCACTTCAACAACAAGTTATACATTCTAGATAAATTCTTAGTATTGGGTTCTAGCAGTTCGGTTTCTAATTTTGATTTTTCCACTTGGAAACCGATTTTCCTGTCCTGTTTAAAAAATTCCATTATTTGGCGATATTGGAACCAATTTTCTACTTTGTGTTTCAATTTCTCCTGACTTTGTAGTTTGAACTTATCTCCATCCTGTTCTAAAATTTCCCAATACTTCGGCCATCCGACCTCCATATTGAGTTTCTTCACTGCTTTAGCCTCCACTGGTGACACCCATCTAGGGGTTTTATTTTCCAATAGATCTTTGTATCTTATCCAAACATTAATCAATGCTTTTCTGACAATGTGATTTTTAAAGGCACTGTTGACTTTATCATACCAAAGATATGCATGCCAACCAAAAGCGTTATTGAAACCTTCCAGATCCAAGATGTCCGTGTTCTCGAGGAGCATCCATTCTTTCAGCCAGCAAAAAGCTGCTGCCTCATAGTACAATTTTAAGTCCGGCAGGGCAAAACCCCCTCTTTGTTTAGCATCTGTCAGTATCTTAAATTTAATTCTGGGCTTTTTGCCCTGCCAGACAAATTTCGAGATATCTTTGTGCCACCTCTTAAAACCTTCCATCTTGTCAAGAATCTGCAAGGTCTGAAACAGAAATAACATTCTAGGCAATACATTCATTTTAATCACTGCAATTCGGCCTAACATTGACAATTTCAACTTTGACCATATTTCTAGATCTTTTTTAATTTCTGACCAACATTTTTCGTAGTTATCCTTGTACAAATTCACATTCTTAGATGTTAAGTAAACCCCTAGGTATTTCACCTTCTTGACCACAGTCAAACCTGTCTCCTCTTGAAATTTCTCCTTTTCCATATCTGTTAAGTTCTTCCCTAAAACTTTAGTTTTTTGCTTATTCAACTTAAATCCAGCTACCTGGCCAAACTGTTGTATTATTTCTAAAACCTTTTTCGTACTAGTGTTTGGCTCTTGCAAAGTCAATACTAAGTCATCTGCAAACGCTCTTAACTTATAATGTTTAGCTCCGACCTGCACACCTTTAACCTGCTGGTCATTTCTTATCATGTTCAGCAACACCTCCAGAACTGAGATAAAAAGTAATGGGGAGATCGGGCACCCCTGTCGTGTTCCTTTTTCTATCTTAAGTTCCTCAGTCACAACATTGTTTACAATCAGTTTAGCTTTTTGTTCAGAATATATTGCAGCCATACCATTCTCAAAGCCCTGGCCTACCCCCATCCCATGAAGATTCTTCCTCATAAAACTCCAAGAAATATTGTCAAAGGCTTTCTCCGCGTCCACAAAGATCAATACTGCTTTAGTGTTTATGTTCACCTCTAGCTTTTCTAGAATGTCTATTACATTCCTTACATTATCTGCCAGGTGTCTTTTAGGGAGAAAGCCTGCTTGGTCCCTATGAATCTTCTCCATCAACACTCTTTTAAATCTTTTTGCCAAAATGTCTGCAAAAATTTTGTAATCCACATTGAGCAATGATATTGGGCGGTAGTTCTTAAGTTGGGTCTTTTCAGTCTCTGACTTTGGTATGAGTGAAATATATGCCTCTTTCCACGATTCAGGTGCCCTTTTTCCCTCAAGGATCTCATTACAAACTTCTCTTAATGGTTGAGTCAACCATTCCTTCAGCGATTTGTAGTATCTGGAAGTCAGTCCATCTGGTCCCGGAGATTTGCCCAGTTGCATATTCTGAATGGCAGCCTCTATCTCTTGTTCTGAGATTCTCTGGTTTAAATCCATCTTACTTTGATGAGAGATGTTTTGTAATCCATATTTTCCAAGGAATTTGTCTATGTCCTCTTCATTTTGCGGGCCTTGAGTGTAGAGTTTTTTGAAATAACTTAAAAAGCAGTTTCTAATTTCATTGGGTTTAGATATATTCTTTCCGTCGACCTCTAGGCTTGTGACTGTATTTAATTTCTGCCTTTTCTTCAGTTGCCAAGCCAAAAGTTTGCCACATTTATTTGCTGATTCAAAAGTCTTTTGCTTCATTTGCTTTATCTTCCATTCAATCTCTTGGTTCATCAATTCCATATATTGTGTTTGGTATAACTTAATCTCTCTTAAAATGTCCTGAGACTTTGGTTTTGTTCTTAATTTTCTCTCTCCTTCCTTTATCTTTTCCAGAATCTTTTCTTTTTTCTCATTTTGTTTTTTCCTCTTAATTGAATTTTGTTGAATCAAAAATCCTCTCATCACCGCTTTACTTGCATCCCAGATCACTCTTTTCTCCACGTCGGTCCTCAAATTTATTTCAAAATAGTCTTTTAGGGTCTTTTGGGCCTTCGTGAGAATCTCCTTATCTCGGAAGAGGGTGTCATTCATTCTCCATCTAAATTGACCAGTTATTGTGAGTTTCATCTCCATCTTCACGGCGTTATGGTCGGAGCAAGTTTTTGGGCAGATTTCCACTTTCTTGATCTTTGGGGCCATTCCACTAGTAATCCAAATTTGATCGATTCTGGTCCAGGTCATCATTGCTTGGGAGAAGAAAGTTCCCTCTCTCTCCAGAGGGTTCCTTGTTCTCCATATGTCTATCAAGTCCATATTTTCTGTCATTTCGAAAAAAGTCTTAGGGAGTCTCCCTTCCTTGCTAACTGTTAGTCTTTGTGCCTTGTCCATATTAGTGGAGACCACGCCATTCATGTCTCCCATGATTATCATATTGTAATCCAAATAGTCGGTGAGGCTTTCATGGAGTCTCTTAAAGAAGTCAGATTTGCCTTCATTTGGTGCATAAATTCCGACCACTAAGAATTTTTCTCCTTGTATTTGTATCTCCACTGCCAAGTATCTCCCTTGTTCGTCCTTAAATATCATTTTTGGGGCCCATTTCTCTTTCACGTATATTACAACTCCTCTTTTCTTGACTTTATCTGATGAAATAAATTCTTGTCCTAGCCTTTTATTTATAAGTAGTCTCCTGTGGGCTCTGGTTATGTGAGTTTCTTGCAGACATATCAGATCCAATTGTTGTCTGTTCAATATATGAAATACCTGTCTTCTCTTCAAAGGCCCATTGAGCCCATTACAATTCCAACTAAGGAATTGCAAAGCCATCTTGTTATTTTTCTAAACTCCTCCCACAGCTCCGAGTTGTTGCTCTTCCTCTGATGGTGGTAGTTTTTGTCCAGTCGAGAGATTCAGAATCTCTAGTGCTCTCCTCTGTTCTGCAAGTGGGTCCACAGTCCCCTTCTGGAGGTCCTCCTGATTTCTTGCCAAAAATTTGTCCTTGTCTTGAATTGTCTTTATTTTCACCTTCTTTGCCTTGTAGCCAAATGACAGTCCTTGTGGGAACTCCCACCTGAAGCGGATAGAATTTTTCTTTAGCAAAAGAACCAAATCCTTGTAGAAATTTCTTAAATCCAGAATATATTTTGGGATGTCTTTAAAGATCTGTACAGCTGAGTTTCCGATTTGCAGGGCCTTTTCAAAGTGTAGTCCTAGTATTTTGTCTCTTTCCTCCTTGGATCTGAGTGTGATCAAGCAGTCTCTCGGAGTCTTTCTGTCTTGCTTTTTACCCAGTCTAAAGGCTGTCGTAATTTTAACTTCGTCTTCCTCAAGGTCCCAACAGTCCACAAACTCCCGTGTCAGATATTCCACAAGGTTGTCTCTTTCATTCTCCGGGATCAGTCTTAATTTTAAATTCCTCTCTTTTCTCTGTAACTCCCACAAGGCCAAAGTTGCATCGTGCTCATAAACCTTCTTGGCAATCGGCTCTAATTTCTCCTGTGTCTCTCCAGCAGTAGCTTTAGCTTCTTCAGCAATTTGGCGCGTGGTGGCGTTTTCCTCCACCAATTTATTTATAGATTCTGTATTCTGGTTTAATCTTACTGATATTTCTGTTAATTTTTGTGTGTTCTCTGAAGTCTGTTTTGTCAAAGACTCCAGAGTTTGGTTTATCTTGAGCAGAGCATCTGTCACAGCTTCCATAGAAGCGGCTGTACCTTTATCTTGTCCTGTTGTTCCTGCTGATCCGGCTGTTGCGCCTGAAATTGAGCCTCTTTTCTTTGTCTGTTGCTGCTGCAGCTGTTGTTGTTGTTGTTGCTTGGTCTTAGCTCTTGTAACTATCTCTTCTTGTGAGCCACTCATGTCAAGGTCAATTCCCACGGGATCTGTTCTCCGTTGGAAAATTCCACTGTCTTAGGCCGTGCCGAGCTTACTTTATCCTCTAGAGGGAGCAAATCAAAATGGCCATAGAGCAAAATATCCAGATACAAAAACAAAGGAGACTATCCAAAGATGTAAAAAAGAAGATTAACACAGTCAAAGTCAGTATTACTAGAAACTTATAACTTCAAATTGCCACAGTTGCCCAGTTTATGCTGTTTCTTCTTGTATTATACAGTAGCCAGGCACTGTGGAAACTTTGTATCAAAGTATCACTTCACAGGGAAAAGTCAGTTCAGTGTCCTAAGAAGGCAGACCGTTTCATACTTTCAAAAGGTGAGACAGCAGAGGTTTTTTACTTCATATAGATCATGCAGATATTGATCTCATACGCCTCCCCTCTGCTCTGCTAGCTAGAGGGGAGATCAAAGGTCTAAATGTCCGGTTTAGCTGATCAAAGAGCGGGTTTCAACGGATGCAAGTTCAGAGTTCCGTTGCTTTCACTTTCATGCAGTCGGGGGGAGGCAGACTTCCTTAGTTTAAATCTCCCCGTTTTTAGCCCAATTTTCAAGATTAAAAGGGGTCCCGATTATTTTCCAACTCTTACTCACGGGAATTCAGTCCAAATTTTCTTTTCAGGAAGGAATCGGCGCTCTCCGCTTATGGCGACGCGGCTTCACTTCGCAGGCTGGGTAGCGACTCTCAGCACCGCGCTCACTCCTGATGTCGATCCGTAGCCTTTAAAAAGGCTCTTTCACGGTACCGGGGGGCGCAAAGGTGCCCACCGAGTCTCCTTGTTCTCAGGCTTCAGCGCCTGGGATTTTAGGGGTCCCCCCGCTCGCCGTAGCGGGTAAGACCCGAACTTGCGAAGCAGTCCTTCTCCGGAGCTCGGAGCTAGGACCGCCATTAAGCGCTGGCACCGACCGGAAGTCAGCATTCTGTTCATTTGGTGCCCACTTGCGATTCCCAGCATACTGCTTCTGACTGTGGAGGTGGAATATAGCCAAAGAGGCTCATAACGGTTGTTAGCCATTGTTACTTTACTGGGTGAAAAACAGGGTATAACTTGAGGAGAAATGAACACAGAGGTTCGTCTTCCTTAGGCCAGGTTGACACAGAGGAATAACTCCTCCCGAACCGCTTTTCCCTCCAGCTCCTCAAATGGTCAAATCTCAGCAGTCTTTCTCACTGCCAGCCAACTTCCAACTGACTCGAGTCTCCAACTCATCAGCCTGCTGTCACACTTGCCAATTACAAAAGTACCACCCCCCATACAAAGCTGCAAACTGAACATTTGCTGTGCTTCCAACAGTTCCCTCATGACCCAGTTCCCTGCTTCTCTTTTATGGACTCTCCTGAGGACAGCAGGGTTGGAGGGGTTGTGCCCAGATCAGTTTAAATGACCACCCTTATCCTAACGATGTTTTCAGTCTTGTGTGCTGGTTACTTAATTCATTCTTTGTATTATGATAACAGCCCTTGAGCTGGCTATGTTTAATGCATGTTGCCATTTCCCAAAACTGAATAAAGATAATGTTTCGAAACAAACAAACAAAGGACATACCTGATGAAGAAGGCAAGACTTCCTGTTTTCTGCTATTTCCTGTTTTCTGCTATTTCTTATATTAGAAATATCTTCCTAACCTTCCTAAATAATGTCTGAATACATTCACTTTAGTAATTATTATTTAAGAGAGATCTGAAGGCAGCCCTCTTTAGGGAAGTTTTTAATACTTAATGCTGTGTTGTTTTTAACACTCGATTGGGAGCCGCCCAGAGTGGCTGGGGAAACTCAGCCAGATGGGTGGGGTATAAATAACACATCATCATCATTATTATTATTATTATTATTATTATTATTATTATTATTATTATTTTCCCTACCTCACCCCCAGATCCCAGTATTTTGGGGGTGGCTTTTGATTGATCTGCCACCAGCCAAGAGAAAGACAGAATGTAGCACTTTCATTGTCCAACCGTGTCTGGTGGTTATGTTAAATGAACAGTGAAAAGTGAGCAAAGGGTTAATAAGGAAAGACCAAAAGGAGTAAGTCAGTACTCCTGACTGACACTATGTATAAAAGTGGCAGACCCCACTGCTTACTATAACATGAAACACTGACTCCCCACCCCTGTCCTGCCCCTGCTCTGCTCTAAAGGGGCTTTGTTGTGCTATGTCTGGGTAGATTGAATCCAGGTGTTCCTGTTGGTGTACCAACAGAATCCAGGTGCTGTCTGCCTTGTATAAGTGATATATTGACTAACCTCACACCAGTGACAATGTGGTCAGATTTACACACACACACATACAGAGGCAAACGAAAACGACCTGCAGGAAAGGGCAAAAAGTCTGTATTTTTAAGCAGCCAATTTGAGAATTTAATATTGTGCAGTTAGAGCAGATGGATATTGTACATGAGAGCCAAATTAGCATGGTTTATAACTTCCTTGCTCAGAACAGCAATAACTTTGGTGGTAATTAAGGGCCAAGGGTTTGCTTTGCCAAGTAATTTATGGATGAATCTGGTCTAGTTATGGATGGATCTGGTCCAACATTAAGCCCTGCATGGTATTCGAAGGCTCAAGAGTAACGATTATTGAGCAGTGATGGGCACATTTGTCCTGGATAAAGAAACAGCCAAGAAGAGAGAGGAGGGATTTTTCTAAGGACATTATATTGATCTGGTGGTTTACGGTGGAGAGAGCCAGGTTTACCGCATTTCATGGGTAGGCCTGGATCAGTCAAACACCTTGCCACATAGTGCTGTTGTGATAATGAGACTGGTTCAGGGGATGGATGCTGCCCTGAACTCTGTGGATGAAGGGCAGAGTCAGTGTAGAATGTAAATGTCTGGAAATAAAGAGTCTCTGAGCATGTGCACATTTCCTTTCTGAAATCACTCCGTAAGGAGGGCTTGTCCCTACCAGGGCTGGATTTAGGTTTGATGAGGCCCTAAGCTACAGAAGGTAATGGGGCCCTTTATATGTCCTGCTGTCCTTTGTCAGCAACAAATTGTCACTGTTTTTTGTGTTGAATATATGCTATATGGTAATTTATGGACCTAATAGGTATCTAAAGCCATTTGCACATGCAGAATGTAGGCACCCTATATATAGAAATGAGCAAACCAGTGATATTTTAGGGAGCAGGCTAGCAGGCAGGGCCCCTTAGTTACATCATAGGAGCCTACACAACACTGTACATTGTTACTGTAGGTTTAATTTTATTTGTTTTTTTATCTTATATTTTGGAAATGTACATCCAGGTTTTTTCCCCTTTAAATTTTTTGAGGTCCCCAAGAGAGTAGGGCCCTAAGCTGTAGCTTGTTTAGCTTATATATAAATCAGGCACTGGTCCCTATGCCTATGGGACTGGATTCCAAACACATTCCCAACACAACAGTTTTTCTTTATAGAAAAATGATCCATAGCTGCTGTTTCTCCTACTTTGATTGCTCTGGGGATCCCAACTTCACGTGAATGTGAAACCATCTTTGCTGTAGGCTTTGTTGTTACTCAGGTATTGCAGGCTTCAAATGTTACCCAGATATTCCATCTTTTTCTGGTGCTGCCCAGAAGCCCAAGTGGCAGTCAGGGTAGTTGCCATTTCTAGTTTTTGTGCCTCACTGAATGCCAGTGGCTCTCCCTTTTCCAGGCTGGCAGCAATTTCAGACATTAATTTTTAGGAGTATAAAAAGTTCTAAGATCTATTCCAATTGCCACTTTGTAATGCTTCCACACTTGCCAGTTCTCATGTACCTCTGAGAGGAGACACCCTTTCAGAAACAAAAGGAAGTCTGTCTTTGCGGAGCAAACCTCACATGCAGCGGCCATGCATCTACCGGTAATTCTAATTCTCAGCAGTGACGGTGTTGTTAAGGTGGGGCTTTAGATCCATATTGTTGCATGCCACCCCAATCTCCAAGCAGTGCAAGATTCCAGGGGTTCCAGGTGCTTAAAATGAAAAAGCACACACTCACACATACAAATCACAAATGGCTGCAACGAGGCCATGTCCGTTCTTTTCCTCACACTCCCTTCTGGTCTGCCACGGTTCCACATTTCAGGGGCAGCCTTGCCTCTGTAGGAGATTGGTATGATGTCAATGCTTGGAGTGGGCGAGGTGGAGGAGGCAGAAATAAGTCTTTTATACATTTCCCCAGCTCTGCAAGTGTGAAAGGGAGTGTTTATGGCTCTTTGCATACACACAAGTGCTTTGTGTATGCCCAGCGCTGATGGCATTGCGTGTGTGTGTGTGTTTCAGCAGTAGCACTCAAAGCAGCCTGTTTCTGGACATGCCCATCACTCTGAGAACTGACTTGGGAGATAACACAGCCATGAGTCTAAGCAGGTTGAATCAAAAGTTCAGTCCCAGTGAGTTGAACAGGTGGTGCGCTCAGGATGGCAAGCCCTACTCCCATATGAGGAAAAGGAAACACTGAGGACCTCTTTGGGCAAGGAGGGGGTGTAGAGTGGAAGCTTTACTACTACTACTACTACTACTACTACTACTACTACTACTACTACTTATTACAGTCATAAACCAGCATATGGAGGGAGGGATACAATCATTTTAAGAACTCAAAAAAAGATAAAAGTTAAAATAGAAAGTATATATAAAAGTCTATAAAAATCCAAAAGAAGCTAAGAGAGTCTAAAAGAAGGGCTAGGAACATTAGACAAGAGTGAAAGAGCATACAAAGTTTAGTATATATAAGACTATAGCCATCAGTCTACAGAGCACTCTAATGAGTGCTCATTATATCTAGTTTGTGGCACAGGTCATCATCTGACAAATTTTGAGCGCTGCTGTGCAGAATCCGGCAACATTGTATGTTGTAGCAGGATTGGTATCTGAAAGCATTAGGGAGGTATAGAATTGTCCTGTGCGCCCTGGGGACTTATGCAGTGATTGTAAGATGAGGCTAGTATGAATGTCTCTATAATAAAGACATTGGAGAAGCACATGCCCTGTTGTTTCTGGAAGCTTAACAAAATGTGGGTGCAAGCCTACAGACAGGGTGTGCATCAAATGACTTCTGATGCAAATCTGGATCCATGAGATCTCCACTACACCCACTGGTTGTGTCAGAATTAAGGATGTGATGATGGGTGTTCCCACATCATGCATCTGCAGGAGCAGCTCAAGGGCATTGTAGTTTATGATGTGACTGCTAAAATAGGAAGGATTTCTCATATTGCTGCTGTGGTTGAATAGTTTGCAGCACCATGGCTTCCTCAAAGTGAAAATCAGCTGCAAGGGTAATGAAGCCGAGACCCCAAACATAGCTTGATATCAGAGGACACTGAGGGAAGACATTCCACCGATGGGGAGAGATGCCTCCATTCACACTATACTTTTAATGCATCCTGATGCCACACAGTCTTGGCTTGTCCCAAAGAATCATGGGAACTGTAGTTTGCTAAGGATGCTGAGTGTTGTTAGGAAACCCCTTGCAGAACTACAGCTCCCAGCACCCTTAAAGAACAGCAGTTCCCAGGATTCTGTGGGGAAAGGCAAGACCATGTCAAAGTGGCCTAAGAGTGCTTTACATGTGCAATGATCGCATTCAAACATGCCCTTAAAAAAATAAAAAAGCACCCTGTTCAGGATCAGAACAGTGTAGCTCACAATAGCAGATTTCCTTCCATGGGAGGGATTGTAATCTGGACCGTGATATGGGGTGGGGGCAGACCTATACCCACCCATGTTCCACATTTCCATTCTTCAACCAACACCCTCCCACCCCCAGCACTGCTTCTTTGCAAAAAATGTATGTTAAAAACATGGTGATATTTAATGCACTGTGTAGTTCAGTGGCGAATGTTTTTCCAGGAGCTGGATGCCAGTGGTAGATGGGACCAGGGGGAAAGTGGGCAGAGTAACAGATACGATTCTTAGGGCTCATCCACACTTGCCTTCATCCAATGTGAAAGCTTTGCCTTCAGTCCTACTGCCTTCCCTGGGAAATCCCGTGGTTTATCACTGAATCGGGACAAATGCCGGTTGGGTTTCCTGCAGGGAAAGTGGCGGATGAAAAAGGAAAACCTCTCGCGCCCATGCCTGGAAATCGCAGCACAAATGGAAATGCGTATGAGCCCTGGCTTTTGTGCAGCAGGCTACATTCCAGCCATGCCAAGGCGGTAGGTTTCTACCCGCACATCTCTCCCTCCAGACAGGCAAGAGGCATTGCCACAGTTCAAGGACACATTCCAGCCAGGCAAAAGCACTCAAGGTGGGTGCAGAGTAGGGCTGGTTAGGAGCAGGGCTTCTTTTCAGCAGGAATGCACCGGAAAGCAGTTCCGGCACCTCTTAGGTGGGTGCCCTTGCAGGCCCCGTAGCTGGGAGGAGGAGAGGATGGGGCCAGAGAAGAAGGAGTGGGACCTGTGGATAGGGAATTGCCTGGGGAGTCTTGAGGACTGGAGGTCCACATTCAGCCCCCTGGTGTAGTTTGGCCTTAAGGTTGAAAATGAGAAGAGAAGAAAAGGTTATTGTGCTTAGTCTGCCTGTAGTTTGCCACCAATCCGCGCTTGGCCCCCTGCATTTCCAAAATGCAAACACAGATGTTGCAAACTAAAGTAGAAAGCCAGTACAGGAGAACTTAGCTGTCCCCCACAGGCTATTTCTCCACTAAAATCACCCCCCTTCCAAGCACACACATAAGCTTTGTTGTGCTCAGATCTGTCCTTGCTTAAATGGGGCTTCCCTTGCTCTTACTCACTGCTGTAAGTTCCCACATCTTTGCTGCCTACCTCTCAGGCTTTTTACACATGATTAGCGCAAAATAGAATTTCCTGTGTTTCCACTATGAGTCAGCCGCATATTTTCTGCAATATGGTATCTGAAGGGCTTTTGGTGTCTCAGAACTGTGACCAGCACATGCCCAGAGAGAGTCATGCCCAGAGAGAGTCATGCTCAAGGATGGTTGCATAGCTTCAAAATATTGCCAAGCAGGTTTAATTGACCCACGAAGCAGAACTGCTGTTGACACCTACTACCTGACTGCTTTTGATCTGGAAAGGCTTGTGCAAATGAATAGCTGGGACCCCAAAGAAAGTGATTTGGGGCTAGATTGAGGTTAATCCAAAGTCTGAATTTGCTGACCTAGGTTATATTTCTGTCAGTAATTTACGCAAGAGCAAGCACTATTGTCTGAAGAGCCTCAACCCTTGTGACTTCAGCCTAACCAGGAAGGGCAAGCTGCAGAGTTTATTAATATGACCGCAAGGCATGTCTCTCAGCCGCAGTTGCGGAAGCTGTTGTTCCTTTTCTCCAGGATACAGCAACTGCGTGTGACTTTGAGTCAGAAAGGGGATTTCACTGCTGGAGAGGAAAGGATGCATAATGGCCACTTTGTTAGAAATACTGCCATTAAACAGACAGACAGAAAGACCAATTTTGGGGTAGGGTGTTCAGTGCCATATCAAATCACTTGCTCCTTGATCATTCTGTTGAAGATGATGGTCTTTGTGACTTGTTCAGGTCAGAGAACAGTCCTTAGGGGGGACTTCCGGTGGAGCGCGGAACCCGCTGCAGGCGAGGGTTTTTTCCGGTGGGAGAGCCCTAGCTTTTTGAGCCGAAAAAAGAGGTTTTTAGGGCGCAAAAACCTCTGGTTTTACCTCTGGAGGGTGTCTAGAGGTCCTGGTTCCCGGCGGTGCCTAGGAGCTGCCAGTTTCGGCCGTCAGGTAGCCTCCGTAAAAAGAGGAGAAGAGGTGAAGAGCGCGGCGTAAAAAGAGGTGAAGAGCACGGCGGAACGAACAGTAGGCGATCGGGCGACCATTGCAACGGCTAATAAGCGAAGCCCCGAGCCTGGGGGGGATAGCGCTCCGCTCTCGAAACAAAGAAATTCGGACACAAACATCTAAAACTGCTGAGCAGCAAGAACAAGGAAGTCTCCGAATTAACAAGAGAGGAGTCCGAGCTCAGCGGACGTCTGCTTTCGCCAAAAGACACAGGCTGTATGCAGAGCCTAAAAATGAAAGTAAGTTGCTGCTAGCGGCTACTCTTTTCGTTTCCCCTGTAACAATTTATCTCTGTGGACTAAGACAAGGAGAAGTAACTCTCTCCAAAGAAGAAAGGGGAACAGAAACTTTCGTGAAGGGAACGGATTCCCAGTGTGGGCGAAGCATTGGAAAGATAAAGAGAGCTGTATAAATACATCCCTGTGAGCTCTGTGAGTGACTAACTACAGCCAATAATTGGGAAACTGTGAGTGAAATTCAAGCTAAAGAAACCTCTGACGCCATATTAGGTTCAAGAGGTTCCTAGATGTTATACTAAATAACTTCCTAAGACATTTGCTTGGCTTTTTTTTTTTTTTTTTTTCTTTTGGTTTTGATAAAGAAGGCTGGGTTTTGGGAATTAGCCAAAAAAAAAAAAATTTTTTTTTTTTTTGCATTTATCTACTTTCCTTGTTTGGGACATTAAATTGGTGAAAATTGGATTTAAAAAAAAAAAAAAAAAAATTTGCCGGAGCAAAGGAACCATTTTAGGATCTTCCTCTCTCCAGAACTTTCTTCAAGACTAGGTAGAGTCAGACTCCCTCTAGGGGTCTGAACCAAGTATTACTATTGAAAGCAGAAAACCTGTGTGGAAGCAACCCAAGACTGCGAAATAGAAGAGGCTTATCTTTAAAGTTCCTTCAACACCTAACGGGAAACCTCCTGGGATTATATACTATAGGAACCTATTTCCAAGGGGTAAATTTATTTCTAAGGGACAAATAAAAGATACTCTGGAATTGGGTCGTGAAATTTGAACTTGAATTTGAAATTGGAATATATTAGAACATATTTTGAAATTTAAACTTATTTGAAAGTACAGTCAGACGTTATATCTACTATCTACTATCTTTGTTCCTTGAAATTTGGATCTTGCCCCCATTATTTTTGCCTTCTGGAATATCTCAGGACTACCAAACTGAAGGGAAACTGTTAGTTTCTTCTTTGGAGCGTTTTTGGACCCTCAAAATATAAATCTCTGATTGGATTAGCCCGAACGGGGGCAAGAAGAACACGAAGAAACAACTAAAGCTTTCAAAATTCTAGTGGAAGACGGGACAATATTTTACATAAGACTTTGAGGAGGAACTGTTTAAGTTATTTGTAAATCATAATTCAATACTCTGTTTGGTATTGCTAATCTGCAACAGACATTCCAAATAGCATTTAAGGATAACACCAATTGTAACTGCAATTATTTAGGAACTGTTTAGAGATTGTATAACCTAATTTAGTATTTGATAATTGATATCTGATAGTTGGGGGAATGTCGCATACACAAAAAAAGGGGGCGGAGGGGGGGACCCCAACAGATAGAAGAGCTTCAAAACAGGAAGCAGAGTTTAAAACAGAAATATTGAGGATGTTTGCTGAAATCAAACAGAGTGAAAAGAACTTGGAGATAAAATTAGAACAGGTTGATAACAAAATTGGGAAAATGGACAAAAAGATTGAGGAGACAGTTAGTGAACTAAAGGGACAAATTAAAGAGGTCTCAAAGAGAGTGGATGAGGGTCTCAAAAAAACAAAACAAGAAATGAAAGAGATGAAACGGGAGGAAGAGAAGATAAAAAATGAGATTGCAGATCTAAACAGAATACAGGAAGAAATAAAAGATTCTATCGCAATGAATGAATTAAAACAGAGAGAAGTGAATCTGAGATTGAGGCAAATACCCGAAGTGCAAAATGAAAACATAAAAGAAAGATTGACAAGAGAGATTGCGCAGTGGATGGGGTTATCGGAGGAGGAAGTTGGGAGAACAATACAAAATGCTTTTAGAATGAAAATAAGATCAAGTAAAGCAAAAAAATTCCCAGGTGACTGTCTAATAACATTTAAAGATAGAGAGATGAGAAATCAGATTTTACAAAGAAATAGAGAGAAAAGACTTTATATTGATGGGAATTATATAATCATATTCAAAGATATCCCAATAAGACTGTTGAAACGAAGAGAATTTTATAAACCATTGGTGCAACTGCTCAAGAAAAATAAGATCGACTTTAGATGGGAATTTCCGGAAGGGGTTTCGTTTTTCTACAAAGGGGTAAAAAGAAGACTGATTAGCCCGGAGGAAATAGGGAAATTTACAAGGAGATATAAAGAGCTTCAAGTAGAAGAGGAAGAGGTCAAAGGGGCAGAAGGAGGATTAAACTTAAGGGAGGAATTCGAATCAAGAGAAGAAGAAGAACAGGTTGAGAGGGAATCAGAAGAAGAGGAAGAGGACGAGGTAGGAGAGGAGGTAGAAAGATTATAAGGTAAACTTAAATTTAAGCAGGTATAAGAAGAATGGCGTTAAAACTATGGAACTGGAATGTGAATGGAATGAATGATAAGAGAAAACGGAATAGGATTGAACATATGCTAAAAAAGAAAAATTTAGATATCATATGCTTACAAGAAACTCACGTGAATAAAAAACACAGGAAGATTCTAATAAACAAAAGGTTGGGAAATGAATTTGTATCCTCGGATAAAGAGAAAAAAAGAGGTGTTGTACTATACATTAAAAACAAAATTGAATCTCATCAATTATTTAAGGATGAAGAAGGCAGAATTATAATGGTTCAAATTAAGTGGCAAGGTGAAAAGCTGATAATTGTTGGGATCTACTCACCAAATGGGAGTAAGAAGGAGTTCTTTAGATTACTGGAGGAGAAATTACTTGAGTACATGGACCAAAAAATTATAATAATGGGAGATATGAACGGGGTGGTTTCATTAGAAATGGACAGACTGAGAAAAACGGAAAACAAGGAAGGAAAACTACCTAAAACGTTCTTTGCAATGATGAAGAATTGTAATTTAGTAGATATTTGGAGGCTCAGACATCCCCTGGAGAAGCAATTCACATACCACTCAGAATCAAATCAAACAATGTCAAGAATAGACCAAATCTGGGTATCAAATGAGCTAACTCCGAGAATTCAAAAAATAGAAATACAGGCTAAGGTGATTTCAGACCACAACCCAATAGAACTGGAGTTAAAAGGCTTTGAAGAGCGAACGTTCAGGTGGAGGTTGAATGATAATATATGGGATGATCAAAAATTCGTAGAAAAAGCACAAAAAAATCTATCAAATTACTTCAGAGACAATATGGACAAAGGGACAAAAATGAGTGTGGTGTGGGATGCGAGTAAGGCGGTGATGAGGGGCCTCTGTATTCAGCAGAATGCATGGAAAAGAAACAATAAGGAAAAAAAGACAAAGGAGATCTTAGAACAGATTATGTGTAGGGAACAAAAATTGATTAAAAAACCTAATAACGAGAAGATAATACAGGAAATAAAGATTCTTCAAACTCAGTTTGCGATGCTAATAAATAAAGAGGTTGAGTGGAATATTAAAAGGTTAAGGCAAAAAAATTTTGAGTTTGCAAATAAATCTGGAAAATGGCTTGCTTGGCAAGTTAAGAGGAGAAAAGAACAAAACACAATTAATAAAATTGAAGTGAATGGAGAAGAAATAACAGATCCGAAAGAAATTAGGAAGGGATTTGTCGATTTCTATAAACAATTATATAGGAATAAAGAAAGGAATAATAAGAAGAAAATAGAAAGATATCTGAAAGAGAAGATGGTGAGGAAGATCCCATTAGACCAAAAAGAACAGTTGAACACACCAATTTGCAAAGAAGAAGTAGAAGAAGTCATAAAAGAACTAAAAAGAGGGAAAGCACCGGGCCCGGATGGGTTCACCTCAAGTTATTACAAAGAACTGAGAGACACGCTGATGGCCCCGCTGATCAAAGTAATGAATAACATCTTAAAAGAAAAGGACATCCCAGGAACATGGAAAGAGGCATTTATTACAATAATACCAAAACAGGATTCGGACTTGACCCAAATTAAGAACTATAGACCCATATCGCTATTAAACACAGACTACAAAATTTTCACAGGAATTCTAGCAAAGAGATTAAAAAAAATATTAGTAAAAATCATACATAGAGATCAAGAAGGTTTCCTACCGGGCAGGCAACTAAGGAATAATATAAGAAATATAGTTAATGTTATAGAATACCTGTCCGATAGGTGTGACAAACCAGCAAGTTTAATATTCGTTGATGCGGAGAAAGCCTTCGATAATGTGATCTGGGAATTTATGTTGAGAAATTTGGAGGCTATGGAGGTGGGTCAAGAATTTTATAATGGCATTGAGGCAATATATACGGAACAGAAGGCAAGGTTGATTATAAATAACATCATCACGGAAGATATAAAAATATTTAAAGGAACAAGGCAGGGGTGCCCGCTTTCGCCATTACTATTCATAGTGGTCTTGGAAGTTTTATTAAATGCAATAAGACAAAATAAGCAAATTAAAGGGGTGACATTAGGTGTTAATGAATATAAGGTAAAGGCCTTTGCGGATGATGTGGTTATAACTGCGGAAGAACCGATAGAAAGTACAAAAGAAATATTGGAAGAGATGGAACAATTTGGGAAACTATCAGGATTTAGATTGAATAAGAGGAAGACTAAAATGATAGTGAAAAATTTGGACCAAGACAAAATTGAAGTTTTAAAACAACAAACGGAAATCGAGGTAGTCAAGAAGATCAAATACTTGGGAATTTGGCTTTCGGATAAGAATATAGATTTATACCAATACAATTACATCCCTATGTGGAAAGATATAAAGAAGGATTTGGAGGTCTGGAATAGACTGAAACTATCACTATGGGGAAGAATATCAATGGTAAAAATGATGGTGCTCCCTAAGTTGTTATTTTTATTCCAAGCTTTACCCATACTAAAAGGCACAAAAATCTTTGGGGAATGGCAAAAGATAATATCAAGATATGTCTGGGAAGGAAAGAAACCCAGAATTAGATTCAAGTTATTGACAGAAGCAAAGGAGAGAGGAGGCTTCGGCCTCCCAGACATGAGATTGTACTATGAGGCAGCGTGCCTGTGTTGGGTGAAAGACTGGGTGAAATTGGAAGATAAAGAACTATTGGATTTGGAAGGGTTTAATAATAAATTTGGGTGGCACGCATACTTATGGTGTGATAAAAAGAGGTTACACAAGGGATTTGGAAATCATATTTTTAAGGGAGCATTAATAGAGGTTTGGGACAGATATAAGAACATATTAGAACCCAAAGTCCCACATTGGATATCGCCGTTAGAAATAATGTCTGTTAAGAAAATTAATATGAGAGGAAAGTGGGGAACATATGGAGAAATGGTCACCAACGAAGGAGGGAAGTGGAAAATGAAATCATATGACCAAGTTAAAGCATTAACATATGACTGGTTACACTACTTCCAAGTAAACGAAATGTTTAAAAAAGAGTTGAAGGAAAGGGGATATGTAGAAAAGGAATCAATTTTTCAGAAAGAGATAATAAATAGTGAATCTAAAAACCTATCAAAAATGTATAAAATAATGTTAGAGTGGTATACGAAGGATGAGGAGGTGAAGTCAGTGATGGTGCAATGGGCAAAGGATTTGGGATACAATATTCAATTGGAGGATTGGGAAGGGTTGTGGAAAGAGAATATAAAATTTACAGCTTGTATGACATTGAAGGAAAACATGATGAAAATGTTTTACAGATGGTACCTGTCACCTGTGAGACTGGCAAAGATGTACAAAATAGATAACAAATGCTGGAAATGTAAACTCAAAGAAGGTACATTCTTCCACCAGTGGTGGGAGTGTAAGAAAGTTAAAAGCTTCTGGGAAGAGATTTATAACGAGATGAAAAAGATATTGAGGTATACTTTTGTGAAAAGGCCAGAGGCTTTTTTATTAGGTATTATAAGAAAGGACATCAGAAGGGAAGACCGTAAATTTTTCCAGTATGCCGTAACAGCTGCCAGAATAGTACTGGCTCAGAGGTGGAAGCAGGAGGATATTCCAAGGGTAGAAGAATGGAGAGCAAAGTTAATAGAATATGCAGAATTGGACAAATT